>NC_133650.1:180222182-181681285 GCF_009905375.1 Apium graveolens | reverse complement strand
TTCATCTTTCTATCTGTTGTTGTGTGATGAAAGAAGAAAGCAAGGGTGAGCAACAAGCCCACCGAAATAATATATATATAATAATTAACAATGTAAGAGCATTCTCATCGTACTCATGAAAGTCTTGGTCAAGAAGAAATGAACCAAGTTTGACCTCTTAATGCGACCAAGTCGCAAAATATTAGTATATATATATATATACTTTTCAAAATCTTGGAAATCCTCTTCCATTCATCATATACACAAAGTTCCAGTTTATAACTTTATAAAAATATCGTTGCAAGGTGATCTCATATATCTAACCTTGTCTCAACATTTTTCTGAAAATCTTTGACATGCACAAGATAATCATTTACTAGATATAAGTTTAAAAGATGAAGTTACAAGATACTCCATTATACTTATATCTTTTCCGAATACTACTTGAACTACCACTGTTCAAGGTATAATCTGTGTCAAAAGTTCATCACATAGATGAGACTACAAGATATGATTTGAATAGATTCAATCCTTGAAATATCATTCAAAAGAAATGAAGTTACGAGATACTTCATTAAGTCCCGATATATATATCCATATATATATATATATCATACATTTCCTGAAACCTCTGTCATGTAAAGTATGAACAAAGTTGTAATATCCAATGAATTTGGAAAGAAAAGAATTTTGGCATAAACCCGATATCTTGCTGATCAGGCAAAGATACCAATAAGTAACCTTTTCTACTGTAGATGGATGAATTCCTCGCCGGTCATCACCCAGGCCGCATTAGGACCTCGCACTAGACCGTTACCCGGCCACTCACGCGTGGATGGACTGTCACCCAGCCTCTTACACCTTCATAGACCGTACCCCGGCCTGTCTCTTATGCCGACTCAATTAGATGGACTTACTTCCCGAACATTGGGCAAGTAATCAAATTGTTTTCTCAAAACAGCAACCACGTTGCGAATATAAAATACACCACAGAGCCGGATCCCTCAGGTGTTGAGCGAGTATTTAAATCCCCTTTGAAAGGAAGATCTTATATATATAAAAAATGAGTTTTGGGATCCGCTCTAACTTTTAAAATCATTTTGAAGACTCGAAAACATATTTAAGAATGTTTGGAGAAATGTTGATTTAATGAAATAAATCAGTCCCGATATATTAGAAAATATCTGAATATTATTATTTAAATAATATTCCCATAAAGAATAATCTTTAAAAATAATTGAAGTAAAAGTTTTAAAACTCATACTTGAAATGAATATTAATAACCAAAGATATACTTATACAAAAGTATGATCTTTATTTGAATAATCGAAAATAAGTTTGATTATCGAAACATTATTCTTTAATAAAATAAAGAATATTATTTAATAAATAAGCGGAGTCATAAGTCCTCAAATGAATATTCAAAATAATATTCATTAAATAAAATAAATGGAGTCTTAAGTCCTCGAATGAATATTCAAAATAATATTCATTAAATAAACTAAACGGAGTCATAAGTCCTCGAATGAATATTCAAAATAATATTCATTAATAAAATAAAGTTATCGAATAAACCTTATTCGATTAATAGTTTTGAAAACTATATCTATATATAAATATATAAATATATAAATATATATATATATATATATATATATATATATATATATATTATACTTGGGAACATCGACTCCCGGTTTAGAAAATGTTCACCTTCGGGTCCCCTATACTAAGGGTATACGCAATTACTGCTTATCTCTAGCATAGGTATTATGCAACTGAATCAACATATATATGTATCAAGATTACGAAACAGGCATGCATATATACCATATCACATGCTCCAATATATCACAAGAATTTGCTAATTAACCATCATGCATCTATCACAAGATAATGCATATACATATGTATACATCACAACAACAATATAACGGGTAGAAAACTTGCCTGAGTGTTCCCGGATAGACTTAAGCTTAGAGTGGGTCCGATAACCTATGAACAATAACATAAGTTGGAATTAAACCCCGGTCGCTTAAGAAACTAGACTTTAACCAATTAAATCCCTAACGTTCGCTTATGCGCTTAACGATTCACTTAAGTCGCTCGAGTACCCTCGGCTCCACCATTTTTAATAAATTAACCATTAAGAATTTTAAAGCGATTCTTTCGCGAGTACCTTACCAACTGCCTAATCCACTTAACATAATTGTTTCATATCCCAATTAGTCATTTAAGGTCCTTTACCAAGGTTTCAAAGTAAGGAGAGGGGAAATGTTTCGTTCGCGAAACGCCGTTACTTAAAACGGTCGTTTCTCCTAAACCGTACATCAGAATCAAACGAACCACATATCAAAACGAAGCTCGTAACATGAACTATCTAAACATGGCAATGGTAAAAGACTAACAGTGAGTTCAAGGGTTCTGATGTTAAGAACAAAAACAGTCTAAGGTAAATCAGGCATTACGACGGCTATGTTTACGCGATTAACCAAATTTATACCACTCCAAATCAACCCACAATCAACATCACAACCAAACTCCATCCATACTTCACCATAACAGCCCCAACAACTCAATATTATCAACTTATACTACTTCCCAATCATGAACTAAAAGCTTACTCAAGTTCTTTAACTAATTACCAAGATTTTACAACTCCAAACACATCATAACACCAACCCATCTCTAAATACACAATAACCAAGCATCTTATGAACTATACAAAACACAAAACTCTAAATATACAAAAGTAGGGCTAGGGTATGAGGTTATACCTTCCTTAGTGAGTAAAAGTAACTAAGGAGCTTGGAATCACCCTTGAATGTCCTTACCAAAGCTTAATCTAAACAAAAACTTAAGAACAAAATTTTAAGTTCTTGAAAAACACTATTCACCCTCTTCTTCCATGATTTTTAGGAAGAGATTGTGAAGGAAATTGAAGCTTAAACTTATAAGATATCTATATCTATACACAAGGAACCTTAGATAATTACCTTGCTAATTAACAAAGCTTGGATCTAGGATTTTGACTTTTTCTTTCTTTGAAGAAGAAGAAAGCCGAGAGCTTTGATGAAGAAAGTGAAATAAACTTTGTGTTTTTGTGTTTTGTGATTTGTTTGCTTGGTTGCTAGCTTTTGTTTTTGATTAATTACCTTTTTAACCATGAAAATTGTGTAATTATTAATCAACCACACCTCCTTCCCTTATGTCATGCTTAGGTCATCATGTGATGTCACCCTCCCACACTTGTCCTCTTCTTGTTGGTTTGGATGACATCATCATCCCTAACCTCCTTGATTAACTCTTAATTGCTTGCCTAATGACCGCTGCTCTGTTATACAGTTCGCTTAACTTTCGTTCTCGTTTATCGTTTGAGGGATCATACCCGGGATCTTATTACTTGGGTTCCCTTAACCTTTCTCAATACATTATATTCCTTTTATGATCCTCTCTTAAATCCTTGAATTTAAATCCTTTTTATCCTGTTACCTTATACTAAATTCTTTCGGTATCTGGTGGATTTTCGGGAAAAAATCAAAGTGTTCGGATTTGGATTCTGACGATCTTTACATACACTTATAAACCATATAGAGTACTAATAAAATCTCAGAATATCAATCAAAGAACCCCTACATAGTGTGGCAAGAAAAGTTTTCTTATTCAGCATAATCAGCAAAATCACTATTCATAAGGGTTACAAAAAGTTCAAAAATTTTGGGGTTATTACACAGTATCTTGAAGAGCTTCTTCCACTTTCTTGGGTTCAATTTGAGATAGAAACGATTGGTAGAGGCATTCATTTTAAGTGGCTTTTCTGGTTCTTACACCACTATCAGGATTTCCAATGATTAAGTCAGGCGTGTGTGACTTAGACCATTTTCTTGCAGATGGAAGTTGACTCCTTGAAGAAGAACCTCCCCTTGATCCATGAACTCTCTATTATTTATTTGACTTGTACCACTACTATTTCCTAATACTCCCCCTGAATAAGTATTCCCAGTGCTATCAGTATTTGACTCATCAGTGCTTAAGGAATTAATGTCTGATGAATATTTACTGATGTTCCTTGAGTTGAATCACTGAAGAAGAATAGTGTTTTGGAAATTTTGGAAATTTTTGAAACCCTTATGAATAGTGTTTTGCTGAATGAGAAAATTTTCATGCCACACTAGTAGGTCTTTTGGCTATTCTGAATTTATTGCACTCTATATGACTATATGTATGTAAAGATCGTTATGACATTGATGCATCACTAGATACGAAAGATGAGTATAGGCGTGATAAAAGGTTAATTAAAGGTAAGAAGATCATAAAGGTACAATAATTCTTAGTTCTAATATATTGTATTCCTTTTATGATCCTCTCTTATAATCCTTTAATTTAAATCCTTTTTATCACGTTACCTTATACTCAATTCTTTTCGTATCTAGTGGATTTCCGGGAAACAATCAAAGTGTTCGGAATTGGATTCTGACGATCTTTACATACACTTATATGTCATATAGAGTGCCAATAAAATCTCAGAATATCCATAAAAGAACCCCTACCTAGTGTGGCATGAAAATTTTTCTCATTCAGCAAAAACACTATTCATAAGGGTTTCAAAAATTTTCCAAAAATTTTCCAAAAACACTATTCTTCTTCAAGTGATTCAACTCAAGGAACATCAGTAAATAATTCATCAGACATTAATTCCTTAAGCACTGATGAGTCAAATACTGATAGCACTGGGAATACTTATTCAGGGGGAGTATTAGGAAATAGTAGTGGTACAAGTCAAATAAATAATAGAGAGTTCATGGATCAAGGGGAGGTTCTTCTTCAAGGAGTCAACTTCCATCTGCAAGAAAATGGTCTAAGTCACACACGCCTGACTTAATCATTGGAAATCCTGATAGTGGTGTAAGAACCAGAAAAGCCACTTAAAATGAATGCCTCTACCAATCGTTTCTATCTCAAATTGAACCCAAGAAAGTGGAAGAAGCTCTTCAAGATACTGTGTAATAACCCCAAAATTTTTGAACTTTTTGTAACCCTTATGAATAGTGATTTTGCTGATTATGCTGAATAAGAAAACTTTTCTTGCCACACTATGTAGGGGTTCTTTGATTGATATTCTGAGATTTTATTAGTACTCTATATGGTTTATAAGTGTATGTAAAGATCGTCAGAATCCAAATCCGAACACTTTGATTTTTTCCCGAAAATCCACCAGATACCGAAAGAATTTAGTATAAGGTAACAGGATAAAAAGGATTTAAATTCAAGGATTTAAGAGAGGATCATAAAAGGAATATAATGTATTGAGAAAGGTTAAGGGAACCCAAGTAATAAGATCCCGGGTATGATCCCTCAAACGATAAACGAGAACGAAAGTTAAGCGAACTGTATAACAGAGCAGCGGTCATTAGGCAAGCAATTAAGAGTTAATCAAGGAGGTTAGGGATGATGATGTCATCCAAACCAACAAGAAGAGGACAAGTGTGGGAGGGTGACATCACATGATGACCTAAGCATGACATAAGGGAAGGAGGTGTGGTTGATTAATAATTACACAATTTTTCATGGTTAAAAAGGTAATTAATCAAAAACAAAAGCTAGCAACCAAGCAAACAAATCACAAAACACAAAAACACAAAGTTTATTTCACTTTCTTCATCAAAGCTCTCGGCTTTCTTCTTCTTCAAAGAAAGAAAAAGTCAAAATCCTAGATCCAAGCTTTGTTAATTAGCAAGGTAATTATCTAAGGTTCCTTGTGTATAGATATAGATATCTTATAAGTTTAAGCTTCAATTTCCTTCACAATCTCTTCCTAAAAATCATGGAAGAAGAGGGTGAATAGTGTTTTTCAAGAACTTAAAATTTTGTTCTTAAGTTTTTGTTTAGATTAAGCTTTGGTAAGGACATTCAAGGGTGATTCCAAGCTCCTTAGTTACTTTTACTCACTAAGGAAGGTATAACCTCATACCCTAGCCCTACTTTTGTATATTTAGAGTTTTGTGTTTTGTATAGTTCATAAGATGCTTGGTTATTGTGTATTTAGAGATGGGTTGGTGTTATGATGTGTTTGGAGTTGTAAAATCTTGGTAATTAGTTAAAGAACTTGAGTAAGCTTTTAGTTCATGATTGGGAAGTAGTATAAGTTGATAATATTGAGTTGTTGGGGCTGTTATGGTGAAGTATGGATGGAGTTTGGTTGTGATGTTGATTGTGGGTTGATTTGGAGTGGTATAAATTTGGTTAATCGCGTAAACATAGCCGTCGTAATGCCTGATTTACCTTAGACTGTTTTTGTTCTTAACATCAGAACCCTTGAACTCACTGTTAGTCTTTTACCATTGCCATGTTTAGATAGTTCATGTTACGAGCTTCGTTTTGATATGTGGTTCGTTTGATTCTGATGTACGGTTTAGGAGAAACGACCGTTTTAAGTAACGGCGTTTCGCGAACGAAACATTTCCCCTCTCCTTACTTTGAAACCTTGGTAAAGGACCTTAAATGACTAATTGGGATATGAAACAATTATGTTAAGTGGATTAGGCAGTTGGTAAGGTACTCGCGAAAGAATCGCTTTAAAATTCTTAATGGTTAATTTATTAAAAATGGTGGAGCCGAGGGTACTCGAGCGACTTAAGTGAATCGTTAAGCGCATAAGCGAACGTTAGGGATTTAATTGGTTAAAGTCTAGTTTCTTAAGCGACCGGGGTTTAATTCCAACTTATGTTATTGTTCATAGGTTATCGGACCCACTCTAAGCTTAAGTCTATCCGGGAACACTCAGGCAAGTTTTCTACCCGTTATATTGTTGTTGTGATGTATACATATGTATATGCATTATCTTGTGATAGATGCATGATGGTTAATTAGCAAATTCTTGTGATATATTGGAGCATGTGATATGGTATATATGCATGCCTGTTTCGTAATCTTGATACATATATATGTTGATTCAGTTGCATAATACCTATGCTAGAGATAAGCAGTAATTGCGTATACCCTTAGTATAGGGGACCCGAAGGTGAACATTTTCTAAACCGGGAGTCGATGTTCCCAAGTATAATATATATATATATATATATATATATATATATATATATTTATATATTTATATATTTATATATAGATATAGTTTTCAAAACTATTAATCGAATAAGGTTTATTCGATAACTTTATTTTATTAATGAATATTATTTTGAATATTCATTCGAGGACTTATGACTCCGTTTAGTTTATTTAATGAATATTATTTTGAATATTCATTCGAGGACTTAAGACTCCATTTATTTTATTTAATGAATATTATTTTGAATATTCATTTGAGGACTTATGACTCCGCTTATTTATTAAATAATATTCTTTATTTTATTAAAGAATAATGTTTCGATAATCAAACTTATTTTCGATTATTCAAATAAAGATCATACTTTTGTATAAGTATATCTTTGGTTATTAATATTCATTTCAAGTATGAGTTTTAAAACTTTTACTTCAATTATTTTTAAAGATTATTCTTTATGGGAATATTATTTAAATAATAATATTCAGATATTTTCTAATATATCGGGACTGATTTATTTCATTAAATCAACATTTCTCCAAACATTCTTAAATATGTTTTCGAGTCTTCAAAATGATTTTAAAAGTTAGAGCGGATCCCAAAACTCATTTTTTATATATATAAGATCTTCCTTTCAAAGGGGATTTAAATACTCGCTCAACACCTGAGGGATCCGGCTCTGTGGTGTATTTTATATTCGCAACGTGGTTGCTGTTTTGAGAAAACAATTTGATTACTTGCCCAATGTTCGGGAAGTAAGTCCATCTAATTGAGTCGGCATAAGAGACAGGCCGGGGTACGGTCTATGAAGGTGTAAGAGGCTGGGTGACAGTCCATCCACGCGTGAGTGGCCGGGTAACGGTCTAGTGCGAGGTCCTAATGCGGCCTGGGTGATGACCGGCGAGGAATTCATCCATCTACAGTAGAAAAGGTTACTTATTGGTATCTTTGCCTGATCAGCAAGATATCGGGTTTATGCCAAAATTCTTTTCTTTCCAAATTCATTGGATATTACAACTTTGTTCATACTTTACATGACAGAGGTTTTCAGGAAATGTATGATATATATATATATATATGGATATATATATCGGGACTTAATGAAGTATCTCGTAACTTCATTTCTTTTGAATGATATTTCAAGGATTGAATCTATTCAAATCATATCTTGTAGTCTCATCTATGTGATGAACTTTTGACACAGATTATACCTTGAACAGTGGTAGTTCAAGTAGTATTCGGAAAAGATATAAGTATAATGGAGTATCTTGTAACTTCATCTTTTAAACTTATATCTAGTAAATGATTATCTTGTGCATGTCAAAGATTTTCAGAAAAATGTTGAGACAAGGTTAGATATATGAGATCACCTTGCAACGATATTTTTATAAAGTTATAAACTGGAACTTTGTGTATATGATGAATGGAAGAGGATTTCCAAGATTTTGAAAAGTATATATATATATATACTAAATATTTTGCGACTTGGTCGCATTAAGAGGTCAAACTTGGTTCATTTCTTCTTGACCAAGACTTTCATGAGTACGATGAGAATGCTCTTACATTGTTAATTATTATATATATATTATTTCGGTGGGCTTGTTGCTCACCCTTGCTTTCTTCTTTCATCACACAACAACAGATAGAAAAGATGAACAGGACCAAACTTCTAATTCGCAAGCGGTTAGGAAACATTCCGCAGTTTTCTGGAGGCGTTGATGCCGCAGTAGCTGAGGTAGGAAATACCAGTATGCTAGGCTTTCAACTTTTGATGCTTCAGACATATGTATCTATATGAATTGTAATAATGGCAAGGAAATGTAAATTTATTCAGAAATCCTTTCGAGGTATAATGATTTATAATTGTGGAATAAATTGACTTGGGTTATTTTTGGTATTCATCTCTGAGACTATAACTTGTGGTGTGTGTGTGTGTATATTATGGGGTCACAGTACGCAGTAGTTGATTGTTTATTAAGATTAAGTGTTATTAAGGGAAATGGAACTCATGACAACCCGGATCCCCGACCCCAGATTTGGGGGCGTTACAGAAATGGTATCAGAGCTAAGCGTTATAAACCTCAGAGATGATGTGGCGTTATGATAATAAGTTCACTAAGATAATAAGAACTCTTGCCAAGTTCATAGTCGGACTACTTAAAGTAGCACTGACAGTTAAAACCCTTACGGGAACCCTTATAAATATCGTGATAGTAACATAGTTTGTTCTCGTATAGGGCAGCGGGGCCCCGAACCTTGAGGTTCAGGAGCATCAGCATGAGGATGTTTTATTACATGTTGGAGATCAAATTGTGAATCCGATAGAGTACCCTAACGAGGGACCGGATAAGATTCATATTGAGAATGTTGCGGTCGAGGATGTTATCCCAGAAGGGATAGTTGCTGGGGAGGATCTCGTGGAGGATCCTGACGAGAATGAAGAGAGGACCGCTGAGGAATTGATGACCGTAGTCAGGGCGACTACCAGAGCAAGAATGGCCGTGAGGGTGGCACTAGAGGATCAAGAGTTACCAAGGGCACAAAGGTTAATGAGGGCAAAAGGGGTGGGGCCTTCCACGGCACCAATTATACCAGTATCAGACCCTCTTCCAGAGGTTCCTGAAGACATCCATGAGGTTCCACCAATTTATGTTCCCTCCCCTGTACAGAGCCCAGTACCTACTGAGGAAATGCCACCTTTATCTCATGCACCATTGTCACCTGATATCGTGCTTGGTTATCCATTTGGATCCCCCGGGCCTGCACCACCTGCACCCCATGGACTGCTAGATGCTACCACTCAGGCTTCTCTTATCGCCGATTATTATATGACTTTGGGTGGCCTGTCTGAGGCCCGTAATGTTAGAAGTGATCTGTTGGACCGACTTACTGCACCAAGAATTGAGGGTGGGGTACTTCCGACAGAACTAGCTTTTAGCATGGAAAGGATTGAGGCTACCACCCGAATTACAGCTAGAGGCCATCTTGAGGGTCAGGTTGATCCAGCTCTACTTGCAACTATCTTAGACCTCATCACCTCTGTGATGGAGCAGGTTATGGATGTCGTGCGTGCCCGCATTTCTTGATCCATGGTAGTGTGTAGAGCCAGAGCGATCAGACAAGGGTTTCATGTAGCACCGCTTTTGGAGGATATGCCTAAGTTATGAATGATTAGTTTTAATGACTAGATGATTATCTATGGTAGTACTTTTGGGATAGAGGCGATCAGATCAAATGATGTAATTCTCTTTAATGTGTTCAGTTGTTGTACCCTCGAACAAATGGTTATGTATATATTCGTTAATTTCAGTTCAGATCAGTTTGTTTGTGATAAGTTCATATTGTTAATTGCACTATTAACACTTAAGAGAGTGTCATAAAGTTTATAGAACTTGAGAATTCATAATTTGCAATCATGCAAGGACTGAACGAGGGAAAGACTTAAACAAAGTAAGTAAGACAAATATCCAGAGATTCTCAAAATTTTTCCAAGCATTATGCCCCCACGAGGAATAAGATTAAGGGCAAAGCTTGAATGTGATAATCAGGGAGGTCGCAATTAAGATATAAGGAACCCAGAACATAATGAAATGGAAAACAAGGATTTTAACGTATAAGATAACTCCAAGTATAGGAGAAGGATGAAACATTTCATACTAAGGAAACAGAAGGTCGAGTAAGGAAAGGAGACCCGAGACGGTACTCCTATGTGGCAATTCATAGACCTGTCTAAAAAGAACTTAGACTATTATCCCCAACCACCACCCTGAGGAGACAGTGCGGTGGGAAATTCTTTCAGGACCTTTAAGTCGCTAAGCTCTCAGAATTCCCAGGAACAAGGAACCCAGTAGAGGCGAGAGCCTGGCTAAAGGAAATATTGGAATCATTTGAGATTCTAAATGAGTGATGAAGCACAAAAGACTGTTTTTGTCACTTACCCTCATAAGAGAGAGACCACCCGCTGGTGAAAGACCAAGAAAGGCACGGAGCCAGAAGATATAATAAACTGATTAAAGTTCAGACAATTATTTTCGGGAAAGTACTTCCCAAGGCTATGGAGGTAGTGTAAAAGCTTTAGAGCCAGAACAAAAGCGGACGAGTATGATGAATTAAGAATCTAAGTTGTAAAAGTTGTAAAGATTCTTTCTGAGGACAAGAATCCCAGAACGACGTGATGTTTGAAGTAAATAACTAGTGGGTTCATGAAATGATTGTAAAAGAAAGGAAAATAAAAAGAAACTGAAGTGGAAAGGAATATAAAGGCGATATAGTTTGAGGAATGATAAGGGAGTGGGGTGTGAGGAAACCCTAAAGAATCATAGTAATAGAAATAGAAAAGTATGTGATCGTCAGGATGAGGATGATTCACTATGAGTTAAAGTTGATGGTTGAAGGCATAAGAGATGTACATATTGTACCCCCTTTAAGTTGGGAGAATTCGAGGAAACCTTGAGATAGTTCGAAGGATAAATAATGAGACGCGGATAGACTGAGGAGACAAGGAAGTAAGAAATTAGGAAAATTGGATGAAGGAAGTGACCTTCAAGAATGTGAAGTGTAAGACCGGTGGCATGATACCCAGGAAGGGAGACGCCAGGAATGAGAGATATCCCAACATTGAGATGACTGTTGAGATAAACAACAAATGTAAATACGGAATTATTAAGAAGAAGTTCACGTTGAACACGACCAATATCTTCCAGAACATCCTTGTTATCATTACCGAATTAGGCAAGAAAAGTGGATAACCGTATTGTCTTTTGGAGGCCATATGGATTGACCTCATTTTGGATAAGGATATTATTATGAAATTAGGCATATACTATGGAGGTGGGAATGATTGAATAAAGACACCCTCATCAGGGATATATGACTTGATTTATCCATGGAAGGATGTATGTACCTTTTTAAAGTTTGAATTAAGGATAGAACCTCGATAACTTGAGATGAATCCTAGGGGAATGCATAAAGGTTGGCATTTCGCCCTTAATAGGGACATCATGAGTTTTGACAGTATGAATTGGAAAGGATTAAGGTAACAACAACCTTTAAGGATCAGTGGAGAAATTTTTCAGAAGTATGTAGACAATGATTCTGGTATTAATAAATGGTATCTTGATATGCTCTGTGCCTAGGGTGTACCTGATGAAGGATTTAAGGATAACCTTAGAGGTTTTACAAGGAGAAAGGTAATATTCAAAGTTCTCAAGAATAGAAATTTTGATGAAGGAAATATGATGTAATTATAATAATGCCAGGTGGGGCACGTGTTGAACCATAAGAAAGTATAGATCGATCCAATGAGGGTCGAGATTGGTGAAAACAAGAAGGACCCAAGATAAGAGACATTCTAAGTTTGATCGAGAGTCAGTCGTGGCAATATTCACATCTAAAGACTAAGGCAATGACTTATGGAAAAATGGTGATTTTTTTTTTCTCACCAAGACTTAAGAGAAGCATTTTCACATAAGCAGTGATTGAAATGAGGTAGAAAATTTAGTTGGAGGTGGTTAAAATGACATTGATTGTAAGGAAATTTTACTATCAGGAAAGGCCAAAGAGGTGGCCAACACTTTAAGTGTAAGAGGACAATTATCGGCGCTCGTGCCAGAGGAATACAGTGATAATGGTTAATTCCGTGAAGGTTGTATTATGGTGTGAAAGATTGACATTCCTTCTGATGACTGTGCGCTACTCAACCGTAATAGTAGTTTGCTAAAGATTTAATTCATGTAATCGCCGTGAGCGGGCTTTCTATCTTAGAAGGTCCTATCTTGAGATAAGCCACAAGCATGTTACGAAAGGACTAAATGAACCTTTGAGCTTCATGTCTCCCAGTAAAGAAATATGGTTAATAATGGTATTAGCCTGCTATCGTTGCTTTGATTGAAACTCTTCTGTAATTTTATCTGCTTCATGTCATGTATTTACGTCAGGATCAGGAGTGTTCTTCACGAATCATGAATAGTGATTATGTTACCTCCTTAGAAGGATTCGATATGATATGAATGGACTCCGTATGGTTAGCTATTAAAACTTCATGGAAAGCGAATGACTACAGTAGGTCAACGGTGGGCCATAGTAATGCAGGAATGATTCTGCGAGTAATGAGCTGATTACTTACAACCGTGAGAGTTGTATTGGAATGGATGTTGAGAGTGAGTACCACTAATCGGGTCATGGTGGTGTATAAGTTATCATTGATAGGCTAATTAAGTCAATTATCTACCTATTGAATACTTATTTATTCTTATCAATAGAGAGTCATATTACTATACGAGGAAGGTTGCGATGCAAGCATAGAATTCTAATAACGATGACGTCTAGAATGAAATCCCATATTCGATTTTCGATGTCGAGGGAGTTTCAAAGGTGATTGTTTATAAGCTCGAGCAAGAGCATGGGTCCATAGAATGATGGACGGAATAGTAAATATTCAGACACGTGAAATACGATGCTATAATACTTGATGTTGATATATATACGTATATGTTTTTTTCTCCTATGACAAACCTCTATAGTTCAGAGGTAGATTCCAAGCCAGATATTTTGTGGCAGTATATTTTATATATATACAATTCTCTTCGATTCGTTATTTTCTCTCCTTTTCATTTCATATAAGCTGAGAAGAACAACCCTTCTAGAAGGGGAGGTATGGCCGAATGACTATCTATCTGTGTGATAGAAGCCTAGTAGGATACCATCTATTGTTTAATTGCTTGTCAATTACTAAAGGCTGGCCACCTTCTGTACTAACTATGCAATATAACAAGTGTTCATGATCATAGTGATCTCTCAATAAATTCTTTTACTTCTATATGAAGGACCAAGCTTTCGAAGATGGAGGTAGCTAGAGATGAAGTGGTACCAAGTATTGTGGTATTCCAATTCTAACGCGTTCATGATACTAAGGTTGACCCGATTATTAAAAGGTTATAGAACGCTAACGAGCAAAAGTGTAATCAGTATAAAATTTGGTACGGAAGATAGTAACGATTACGAACTGGAAAAGAGTGGATATTGAGAAGCAAAAGCTGTAGATCTAGATGAGATAATGAGAGTCTGTACAATAGACTTGAAAGAAATTTGGAATGATCACTTAACGCGGATTGAGTTTTCTTACGATAATCGATCGTATGTCAGTATCGAGGTATCGCCTTATGAGATCCTTGAGGGAAGACAATGTCGATCTCCCTTATGTTAGGATGAAGATTGCAGAGCGCAAGATGCTCGGACCAGCAGTGGTCCAAAGGACCAAGGATATAATAGATCTAATCAGAGGACGGCTGATAGTAGCCAAGATGGACATAAGAAGTATGTTGATTTGACACGAAAGGACAAAGAATAGGAAGTAGGGGACCTAGTGCTATTATAGGTATTCCCTTGGAAAGGATGGATGAGGTTCGGGAAAAAAAAAGAAGGGGAAACTAAGCCCAAGATACATTGGACCTTTTGAGATATTAAGAAGGATTGGAAAGTTAGCTTACGAGCTAGCCTTACCCCCGAACCTACAACAAGTTCATAACGTGTTCCATGTGTCAATGCTAGGGAAGTATCATCGGGATGCCAGACACATAGTGGAGTACGAGCAGGTGGATATGCAACCAGATCTGACTTACGTGGAGAAACCAGTAAAGATTCTGGATAAGAAGGAGCAGGTGCTTCGGAACAAAGTGATCAAGTTAGTCAGAGTGCTATGGCAGAATCATAATGTGGAGGAATCAACTTGGGAACTAGAGAGCGCAATGCTAGAAAAGTACCCCCATTTGTTTTCCAATCTGATTCCGGGACGGAATCCTTTTAAGAAGGGGAGACTGTAATAACCCCAAAATTTTTGAACTTTTTGTAACCCTTATGAATAGTGATTTTGCTGATTATGCTAAATAAAAAAACTTTTCTTTCCACACTATGTAGGGGTTCTTTGATTGATATTCTGAGATTTTATTAGTACTTTATATGGTATATAAGTGTATGTAAAGATCGTCAGAATCCAAATCCGAACACTTTGATTTTTCCCGAAAATCCACCAGATACCGAAAGAATTTAGTATAAGGTAACAGGATAAAAAGGATTTAAATTCAAGGATTTAAGAGAGGATCATAAAAGGAATATAATGTATTGAGAAAGGTTAAGGGAACCCAAGTAATAAGATCCCGGGTATGATCCCTCAAACGATAAACGAGAATGAAAGTTAAGCGAACCGTATAACAGATCAGCGGTCATTAGGCAAGCAATTAATAGTTAATCAAGGAGGTTAGGGATGATGATGTCATCCAAACTAACAAGAAGAGGACAAGTGTGGGAGGGTGACATCACATGATGACCTAAGCATGACATAAGGGAAGGAGGTGTGGTTGATTAATAACCACACAATTTTTCATGGTTAAAAAGGTAATTAATCAAAAACAAAAGCTAGCAACCAAGCAAACAAATCACAAAACACAAAAACACAAAGTTTATTTCACTTTCTTCATCAAAGCTCTCGGCTTTCTTCTTCTTCAAAGAAAGAAAAAGTCCAAATCCTAGATCCAAGCTTTGTTAATTAGCAAGGTAATTATCTAAGGTTCCTTGTGTATAGATATATGTTAGTCCCTTAACAATATAGCAAGAATTACAGAAGGGGGGTCGAATGGAATTCTTGAACCTTTTTCTTGAAATAAAAATGTTCAACTCGATTATGGATATATTTGTTTTGATTGCACAATACGGAATGTAAACCTGAATGAATCAAAACATAAGTAATTAAAAACAAGAGTCTTTAAAAACTTTCTGGTGGATTTAAACAATTCCACCAGAGATATATATAATATACCGAGAGGACTCTGTGTCCAGAAATGCTCACAACTGCTTACAACATAGAACTGCTGAGAATACAAGAAATGCTAAAGATTGTGCTTACAAAGATTTCTCTGTTTGTATGTTTCTCAGCTATCTCAGTTATTTTTCTATTTGCTACTCTCTTGGTTTATATATTACCAAGATTACAAAGTCAAAAGAACTGAATAAATATAAAATCTAACAGTCTTGATCTTTGCTGCTTTTCGTCCTCTATTACCCAGTTAATGGGCTTCCACAGTGTGTTTGTATCCAACTCGACGGCTGTGTATCAGCTTTCACTGTTCAACTGATGTTTGAATCTTGATATGATCATCCGTCGACTTTCAGATCATCCGTCGACTTTCAGATCATCCGTCGATGACTTAATTGATCATCCGTCGACTGCTATGTTAAACATCCGTTGATAGTCATTTGATCATCCGTCGAAGCTTTGTTAATCATCCGTCGGTAGCTATTTTGGCACTTGACTTCATTTCACTTATACAGAATTATAAGACATTGCTTATGTACAGTTAATCAACCTATTCCGCATATCTAGTTAAAGTCAACATGACTTATATGCTACTACAGATTCTATACAAAGGTGCATACATCACTGTGCTACAAACTTATTATTACATAAGCTACTCACTCGATGGATAATAAGTTAATCATCCGTCGGGACTATAATGAGTTATCCGTCGGGACTAAAACTCTTATCCGTCGAGTGCTACATAATTTCACTAAGTAAAATCTACTTAGACATTTTGTTTAAGTGATCATCAAGTACACAACATATTCACAACAATATAGATATCCTATAAGTTTAAGCTTCAATTTCCTTCACAATCTCTTCCTAAAAATCATGGAAGAAGAGGGTGAATAGTGTTTTTCAAGAACTTAAAATTTTGTTCTTAAGTTTTTGTTTAGATTAAGCTTTGGTAAGGACATTCAAGGGTGATTCCAAGCTCCTTAGTTACTTTTACTCACCAAGGAAGGTATAACCTCATACCCTAGCCCTACTTTTGTATATTTAGAGTTTTGTGTTTTGTATGGTTCATAAGATGTTTGGTTATTGTGTATTTAGAGATGGGTTGGTGTTATGATGTGTTTGGAGTTGTAAAATCTTGGTAATTAGTTAAAGAACTTGAGTAAGCTTTTAGTTCATGATTGGGAAGTAGTATAAGTTGATAATATTGAGTTATTGGGGCTGTTATGGTGAAGTATGGATGGAGTTTGGTTGTGATGTTGATTGTGGGTTGATTTGGAGTGGTATAAATTTGGGTAATCACGTAAACATAGCCGTCGTAATGCCCGATTTACCTTAGACTGTTTTTGTTCTTAACATCAGAATCCTTGAACTCACTGTTAGTTTTTGACCATTACCATGTTTAGTTAGTTCATGTTACGAGCTTCGTTTTGATATGTGGTTCGTTTGATTCCGATGTACGGTTTAGGAGAAACGACTGTTTTAAGTAACGGCGTTTCGTGAATGAAACATTTCCCCTTGCCTTACTTTGAAACCTTTGTAAAGGACCTTAAATGACTAATTGGGATATGAAACAATTATGTTAAGTGGATTAGGCAGTTGGTAAGGTACTCATGAAAGAATCGTTTTAAAATTCTTAATGGTTAATTTATTAAAAATGGTGGAGCCGAGGGTACTCGAGCGACTTAAGTGAATCATTAAGCGCATAAGCGAACGTTAGGGGTCTAATTGGTTAAAGTCTAGTTTCTTAAGCGACCGGGGTTTAATTTCGACTTATGTTGTTGTTCATAGGTTATCGGACTCACTCTAAGCTTAAGTCTATCCGGGAACACTCAGGCAAGTTTTCTACCCGTTATACTGTTGTTGTGATGTATACATATGTATATGCATTATCTTGTGATAGATGCATGATGGTTAATTAGCAAATTCTTGCGATATATTGGAGCATGTGATATGGTATATATGCATGCCTGTTTCGTAATCTTGATACATATATCTGTTGATTCAGTTGCATAATACCTATGATAGAGATAAGCAGTAGTTGCGTATACCCTTAGTATACGAGACCCAAAGGTAAACATTTTCTAAACCGGGAGTCGATGTTCCCGAGTATAATATATATATTTATATATATTTATATGAATAGGTTTTAAAACTATTATTCGAATAAGGTTTATTCGATAACTTTATTTTACTTAATGAATATTATTTTGAATATTCATTCGAGGACTTATGACTCCGCTTATTTTATTTAATGAATATTATTTTGAATATTCATTCGAGGACTTTTGACTCCGTTTATTTTATTTAATGAATATTATTGTGAATATTCATTCGAGGACTTAAGACTCCGTTTATTTTATTTAATGAATATTATTTTGAATATTCATTCGAGGGCTTATGACTCCGCTTCTTTTATTAAATTATATTCTTTATTTTATTAAAGAATAATGTTTCGATAATCAAACTTATTTTCAATTATTCAAATAAAGATCGTACTTTCGTATAAGTATATCTTTGGTTATTTATTATTCATTTTAAGTATGAGTTTTAAAACTTCTACTTCAATTATTTTTATAAAGATTATCCTTATGGGAATATTATTTAAATAATAATATTCAGATATTTTCATATATATCGGGACTGATTTATTTTATTAAATCAGCATTACTCCAAACATTCTTAAAAATGTTTTCGAGTCTTCAAAATGATTTTAAAAGTCAGAGCGGATCCCAAAACTCGTTTTCAAATTTAAGATCTTCCTTTCGAAGGGGATTTAAATACTCGCTTAAAAATCTAAGGGATCTGGCTCCGTAATGTATTTTTATATTCGCAACAAGGTTGCTGTTTTGATAAAAAGGGTTTTTGATTACTTACCCAACACTCGGGAAGTAAAATTCTTGGAATGAGTTTAATCCATTAACAGGCATCGCCTGGGAAATATCGGTGAGCTTTCCTTTCCAACTAGATACGACTTCTTGGTGGAGCCGTATCAACAAGTTTCTACTTGGGAAAGGGGGATGAGCTTTACGTTTCAGAGTCATGGATTTCATCTGAACTAGGAGTGGCGTAAGTGGTCGAGTGGCGCCGACCCAACCTTATTATATTGGCCCAAATGGCCTGGAAGTTCCGCTAAGACGGTCCATTCCTTAGGAGTCCAGGGTTCGGTTGACAAGTAAATCTGACTGTTCTCCTTAACATGTACAAAATGGTGGGGTTGCACTACTGCGACTGATCATCGTAAGTGGTCTTCCTGGCGCAGCAAACTCCTGTAATGAGTCCATCATCCAGTTTGGATATTTCTGCAACACTACCCGGAGCATTAGATCGAAAGGCTACGGATGGGTGATTGCTGAAGCATTGACAGGGTCAAACAATTTTAATGATATTTCCCTCAAATGAAGTATCTCGTAACTTCATTTCTTTTAAACAACATTTCAAAGATTGAATCTATTCAAGTCTTATCTTGTAGTCTCATCTATGTGATGAACTTTCGAAACTGTTTATACCTTGAACGGTGGTGGTTCAAGTAGTATTCGGAAAAGATATAAGTATATTGGAGTATCTTTTAACTTCATATATCTAGTTAATGATTATCTTATGCATGACAAAGATTTTCAGAAAAATGTTGAGACAAGGTTAGATATATGAGAACACCTTGCAACGATATTTTTATACAGTTATAAACTGGAACTCTGTGTATATTATGCATGGCAGGGGATTTCAAAGATTTTGAAAAGTATATATATATACTAAATATTTTGCGACTTGGTCGCATTAAGAGGTCAAACTTGGTTCATTTCTTCTTGACCGAGACTTTCATGAGTACTATGAGAATGCTCATATATTGTTAATTATTATATATATTATTTCGGTGGGCTTGTTGCTCACCCTTGCTTTCTTCTTTCATCACACAACAACAGATAGACAAGATGAATATGACCAAGCTCCCAATTAGCGAGCGGATAGAAAACGTTCCGCAGTTTCCTGTAGGCGTTGATACCGCTGTAGCTGAGGTAGGAATTACCAATAGGCTAGGCTTTCAACTTCTGATGTACCAAACTTATGTATCTATATGAATTGTAATATTGTCAAAGAAATGTAAATTTATTCAGAAACCCTTTTGAGGTGTAATGGCTTATAATTGTGGAATAAAATGACTTGTGTTATTTTTGGTATTCATCTCTGAGACTATAACTTGTGGTGTGTGTGTGTGTGTATTGTGGGGTCACAGTACGCAGTAGTTGGTTGTTTATTAAGATTAAGTATTATTAAGGAAAATGGAACTCGTGACAACCCGGATCCCCGACCCCGGATTTGGGGGTGTTACATAAGTGCTCTCTATCTGGAGAACTGAAGTCTATAATTATAGAGGTGCCAATGGAACTCCAAGTCTTGTGGTTGAATTTGATAATAAAATAAGGACAGTTACTCCTCAAACTGTAAGGGATGCATTACAGTTGCCTACTCATACCTCCTACACTAGATTCATGGGAGATATTGAAATGAGAAGGTTCTTTATTGAGAAAGGCTATGACAAGGATTTGAAGAACCTTGTTCAATTGAAAAGGAATGGGCTCCGGAAGGAATGGAATTTCTTCTTTGATTGCATCACAAAGGCCTTCAATAACAAATCTTCTAATTTTGATGCTCTGCCCATCATGACACAAGAGATAGGGTACTCTCTGATCCATAGTTCAAACAATGATTATGGTAGAGTAGTTTTATCTTTTATAGGTGATAGATTAACTGCTGATAGGAATATAGTGTATTATGCTAGATTCTTTCAGTTGATTTTCAATGTTTGTTTTCCTGATACCCCTATCCCCTCTAATCAAATAGTGTCAGTATTTAAATTGATAAAAAAGGCCTTTTCTGATCTCATTTCACAAGATGAAAAGAAGGATGATTCAGCTCCTTTGAGGTTGCCTTTGGTTGCTAGGAACTTGCTCATTACAAGGCTCACTGTGACTTATGGCTTACAAAATAGGTAGAGTGCTAAACTACAGGAAATCACCATCGGTAACCCCCTGTAGTTAACCCAAGCACAACAACCCAAGCACAAGCCCAAATATAAACTCAACCATAAATAGAAGCCACCTCAGGTGTCTCCCAAAAGACACCTGTTATAAAAAGAAATAAAGAATTGGCTAAAGAGGGCTACAAATCCTGATGTAATAAAGCCAAAAGCTGATGCAACACAAGTTCCTCATTCTTCTAAACCTTCAGAATCTGTCAAGAGGAAACTTGTGCTTGCTGGATTAGAATTATATTTAGATGAGGACAATGCTACCTTATCTTCTAAATTTTCAAACCTTTCATCTGATTCTTCTCCAAGACCAGTTGTACTACCTACTGAGAGGGGCACAACTACTGATGTTATTCATAGTGCCAGAAATACTGAAGCTGGTACAAGCCCAAGGCAAAAGAAAAGAAGACTAGTCAAAGCTTACTACAATTAGAACTTGCTCAAGATCAAACAGGAAATTGCTGAGGAGACATAGGGGACATTTACATCAAATTCTGATTTTCAATCAAATCATGATATACTTGTGAATTTATCTGATTCTCCTGTCAAGTAGCAAAGCAAAAGAGCAAGGGAAATCTCTCATGAGCAAGTTGAAGAGAGTGTCAAGAGGCTACAAGGGAAAGGTCTTTTCCCTGGATCAAGCACACAAAAACCTGTATCTCAAAGGGATACATTAGCTACAACTCCTGATCCAATCCCACAAGAACCTGCACCTCAAAATGGTGCAGCAGATATTGAAGAACAAGAGCCTCTAAATGAAAAGTCCATTCAACAATGGAATGATGAAAAAACTGCCAGAATTCATGCAGAAATCTCTCAGATCAAGGATTTCTGTAGGCAATTTGATCCTGAAAGATTCAGTCAGACAACTACTTTTCAAGAAGAGCCTGCTCAGGAGTCTAACAGTGCGATTGTGGAGAAGAGTACGCAAGAACCTGGGTGTCAAAGTCATCCATCAACTCCTAATTCTCTATCCATACAAGAACCATTGCATCAAAATTGCAATGAAGGCTTCAATCCTATTACAGTGACTCTGGTAATAGATGCTGAAGGCAGAATTCACCCATCACCACCATCTACTAATATCTTATCAGTCCCTCCACTGAATGTCTGCACAAAAGCCGAATCTTCATATTCACAAGGTATAAATACTGATTTCACTTTATCATGATTTACTTTAAATACGGATTTTGTCTTATCAATATTTATTTTTCATATTATAAATCTTGTTGGTATGATTATATCTAGACCTTTATTTAAGGACTACCTCTAGTTGTATGACCACAAACCACATTTCTTTAGCCACCTCTTATTTCTGTAGGACTAAATATTTATCAGAGCCTTTTATGTGAGTTGTGTGAAAAGATTTAGAGAAAAACAGAATTACAGAGAGGCGGGATCCTTCTTGGCAAAAGAAGAGGTAGATGAAAGTCAGGATTTAGTAATCCTTGTGAGGAAACTGTAACTATTAAAAGTTATAAGCTGTGTGGTGTGAGGAATAGTGAGACTACTTTAAAAGAATATATAGAGATTAAGTGTTACTTGTTATATTTTACAGGTGCACAGAGTATAAAAGAAACAGTTGCTGAACAACAGTCTATTGACCCTCGGTTTAACTCTGATGTACCAAGTGCTGATGAAATCCCTGCAGGTCTAAGTACTGATACTTTCCTGCATTCCATCCACTCTACTATTCCATCACCTGAAATTCTCCCTGTTGTTGCTGAAGATGTAGTAGCACAATAGTCCATTTATAAAGATCTATCCACTACATGGTCACCACAGCACTCCACAGGTATTGAGGTTCCAGAAGTAAATTCTGAAGCTCCAGTTCATCTTTCTATAATTCTTGAAGATGTGGAGTTAAATGTTGATGGTATGGAAGTTTCTGAAGCAACTGGATCACATACAGCTCCAATTTCTGATTTTATCTTAAATGATGAAGCTGGAGATGAAGTTCAGTAGATAGTTCAAGATCTAGTTGTAAATGAAGAATCTAATAATGGTGAAGAAACCGATACTTCGAATGCTATTATAGATCCTGAGGATGATCTACTCTTCCCTGAAGATATGCCTAAACATGTGAGACAACAAAAGCTGAAGGAGTTAGATGCTAAGAAGAAACATGATTTCTTTGATGAAATCTGGAACAAGAAGTGGAAGGATTATTACTATCCTATTTCAAAGACTTATGATATTGATTATCTGGATACAGATGAGAAGACCATTTAGAATCCTGATATGCTTAATCATATGAAAGCATCTACTCTTTTGGTCAGATCTCTGCATACTGCTCAGGAAGCCACCACTTCTAAAGTCAATCAAATCAAAGAATCTTTCCTAGCTACAAAGCTGACTACTCATCATGAGATACAGAAATAGCTTGGACCAATTCTGGACCGACAGACTCAAAGCCAATCAGGCTAGATTGGAAGCTAAACATACTCAAATGTCTGGACAACTTAGTGAGGTTCAAAATTTAATGGAGCCGATTATTTCTTTACTGCTTGGTGATGATGCCAAAAAGGGGGAGAAGATTGCTAAATCTAAATGCAAACAACTGACTTTGAAAGGAGCTGATGACACAAATCATGATGGAGGAGATAAGGGAGGAAGGAAGGAGATTGTGAAAAGGAGAGGTGAAGATCTAGTTGGAACTAGTGGTTCATCAAAAGCCACTAGAAATCAATCTAGACACAGTGGATGAAGTAGGAAAAGTGAGAGAATAATTTAACAATCAAAGGAACTGACTGTGACTACAACAACTCAACAAACTTTAAAAGTCACAACTGCTGATGATGACCAAGGCATTCTGGAGATAGAAGCTGGTGCAGAAGCAAGTCACTATCTTCAAACTCTGAAAGTTAAAGGCAGGAAGACAACTATTTTCTACAAGGACCCAAAGATTCAAGAATTTGATTCTGAGGTGAGTAGAAGAATCTTTGAGAAAGAAAATCCTGGAGTTGATCTAGAACATTTAAGGCAGATGGAGGAAGAATTAAAGAATTCTAGGAAGACATAAAATATTGATGTTGTTATCTCTCAAGATCCTTATGAAGATAATCCTTCCAATAGACCAACCAAAGGGGTAGTCATAAAGGAGGTAAGTCACGCAGATGCTGAAAGATCTGTTTTGTCTCAAGAAATTTTAAATGCTGACAGGAGTCATAAAGAAAAAGAGAAGATAAGAGAGAAGCCCAAGCCTCCAAAGCCTAAAGCCAAAGTTGTTGCTAAGAAGAAATCAGTATCTAAGACATCTAAACATCAAATACTGATATATCCAGTCTATATAGTAGCTCAAGCTTTTTCTACTGAAGAAAGAGTTGAAAAAGAAGAAGAAGTCAGTCAAGCTCATCAAAGAAGGAAGATTCATGGAGCTGACTGGGCTGAAAAACTGAAGTTAACCTCTGACATTGCTTAAGTTAATGAAGAAGCAAATGTTGTCGTTCAACCAATCAAAATCTCTGACACTACTTATGTTGTTGATTCTTCAAACCTAATTCAAGCCGAGTTATCAAATTCTGATTCTGAAAACTTAAACTCTGATAAGCCAGAACTTACTTTTGAAGAAAAGAAAAAGTTACTATGGGGAAGCAAGAAACCTGTACCTAGAAGAGATTCTTCTGAAACATTAAAGAAGATTTATAGTGGAAGTTCTCATGCTAGAAAACCTGGAATCACAAGTGGTCTGGGAAGTTTAAATGTTGATCCATCTGTAGGTGATGCTTTGATTCTAAGAAAGCATGTGAATCTGACAGAAATTGGAGACAATGTGATGTTGAAGACTTACAGAAGATCATATCAGTACAAATTGTTATTGATCTTGTTGGAGAGAAAATGATTTATTTTTTGGAGTCTGGAAGAAGGTTGAGGTTGACACAAGAACAGTTAAGAGACAAACCATGACAAGAATTAGAACTTGTTGCTATAATTCTCAAGGTAACCAATCCTATAATTACAAGATGGTTTACATTTATAATGAACCTGATATAGTTGAAGCAGAGAGGGATGCCTTACAGATCTAACTACATTCCAAAGTACATTAATCAAACTGAATATGTTGTTGATATGCCTATTGGAGGAGCTAATATAGAAATAAGTTTAGGAAGAAAAGTCATAACTTTTAATCATGATGGAAAGAAGATTGGATTTTTAAAACTGGATGATCTATCTCTTGGAAATTCAAAGCTACATGATCTCAGTGCTGCCATCTATCTGAATGATGAATCAACAGATGAGCTGAAAGAACACAAATAGAGGATGCAATGGTACTTGGGTGTAATGGAAGAAAATCTGCTAAGGAATTTTCTTGAAGAAGCTCCAGACTATGTTAGAGTTCAAAATGAAGAATAAAGTCTGATAATCACTATTTGTAAGATTGTATATGTTTATTTCATTTATGCATTTAGATAGTTTTGACATCATCAATTAGAAACTTGTACATAATTACATGATGCACAAGTTTGGGGAGGTTGTTAGATATAATTGATGATATCAGGAGATAAACTATCAGGATTTATTATCAGGATTTACTAAAGGTGACGTCAGCAGTTTTTGTCTATCAGTACTTGATGATCAGCATTTGATGTCATCAGGACTTAGTCACTTTAATAGATATTCGAGAAGGAAAAGGATTACAGAATTCATGGAAGTGAAGGAATTTATATCAGAAGCAATCATACGTGGATATGTATTAGGTTTCCTTATTATAATATAATAGGATTCCTTATTGATTGTGTAACTGTGCACTATATAAGCACATATTAGGTTTAGACTATATGTATTGTTACAAATTGTTATAACTTTCATATAACCTAGCAGCTCTCAAGGATAATTATTCATCCTTTGAGAGAGTACTTGTGTAACAGTTTATATCAGATTAATATTAAAACTATTGATTCTGTTAAAGCTTATCGAATTGTTTGCATAAACTGTATTCACCCCCCCTTTACAGTTGATTACAGACCTAACATCAAGAATAGCAGCCATATGAAATGGAGCTTCAATATTTATCTCCAAAACTTTAATGCATGTAGAGTGTTGTGGTGATTCAGGAATTGTGGAGTCAATATGAGTGGACTGTTCTATATCTTCATCAACAACAACAATAGGGAGGATAACAAAAGGTGGAATGATAGATTGAGTGGACTGTATGAAAGTATCAGTACTTAGACCTGCAGGGAGATTATCAGCGCTTGGTATATCAGAGTTTATCCGAGGGTCTACAGACTGTTGTTCAGTAGTTATTTCTTTAATACTCTGTACACCTGCAAAATTGTTTATAAAAACACTTAAATCTCTATATTCTTTTAAAGTAGTCTCACTACTCCTCACACCACTCATCTCATAACTTTTAATAGTCAGAGTTTCTTCATAAGGATTAACTAAATCCTGGCACTCATCTACCTCTCCTTTTTCCAGGTACGGATCCTGCCTCACTTTAATTCTATTTTTCTCTAAATCTTTTCTCTCAGTCTCACAAGAAAAGCTCAGAGTTTGTTGTCCTACAAATGTAAGAGGTGGTTGAGAAGAATTGTATGTGATCCTATGACTAGAGGCATTGTAATATCCGGGAAAATTATGTGAATATTATATGTTAAATAAATAAATATTGTGTGTTTTATAAATTTAAAGTAATTGTTGCTATGATATGAGATGTTATAACTGTTATGTGTGTTTCTGTGCGGGCCAGAAATTTTTTTCGATTGATTAAAATATGTTTAAACTGCAATTATATGAACTTATATGCAATCGGGACGCGTATTTATTAGCGTCTTTATTAAGATACCTGTTTTATTTGATTTTATGCGCCTTTGAATGTATTTTATGTGTTTTCGGGATTTTTTGGTAATTTAGGGATCATTTCCGTTTTTCAAAAATCATCGAACCGGGACCCCACCGGGACGACAAACCCCACAAAATCGATGTTTTTATTTTTATAAAATTATTCGTATTTCAAATAACCATTATTTTTGTATTTTTGAATTATTCGCAATTTTCAGGGAATTTTGACATTAATTTTGTATTTTATTTTTTTTTAAATTATTCCCCGTAATTATTATTTTGGGGCCCTAATTATTATAATTAGAGGATAAAAACACCCTTAAATTATTCTGGGGTATTAAAATTTCTGTATATATATAAATACCAGAATTGTTTTATTTTATTTTACTTTAATTTCAGAAATTACTAAAAATAAAACAAAATTCGGAAAATAAGAAATGGGGGTTAGGGTTCGTTCTTGAACAGATTCAATCAATTGATCCATCTGCAGTAATCGTTTGTTGACGAAACTGATATCAAATCAAAGAGCATCTCATGGCCGATCTTTTGGTATAATTATCTCGATTTAAGATTGAATATTTTGCAGAATCGAATTTTGTATAGTTCGTTTTAATTTTTGAATTTTCTGAATCATTGTTGATACGTTGAATGATTTTGAATATAGGTAATGAATTTAGATACCCATAGCTCTATTTTGATATATAGTATGTTTAATTTGGTGGAAGATTCAGTAAAATCGAAGTTTCCGATTGGTTCATCGGAAATTCGTTGATGTTTAACCGGAGATTCTTGTTCTGATTTGATATGACTTGTTTGTTAGAGTATTGAGATATCTGGGCAAGCTAGATGCGATTTGATACTGAAAATCTGTCGATTGGCGTTGATTTGAGTACGCCGGATTTTTCGAGTTCGCCGGCGTTCGGCTGAAACTCGACGGAATCGAGGTTTAGAGTGTCGGTTTCTGTTTTTGTTGATTCAGTCGTGTTGTTGGTTTGATGTAGAGCATAACCCAGCTAAGAAACGGATGAAACAGGGACGATTTTGGCCGGGGAACGACTCACCGGAGTCGGTCAGCCCCGCCGGAAACTGGGTAAATTACCAGAATCCGGTGGGTGTTCAACCCGACCCGGATTTGTTCTTATCTGACCCGTTTCATTTCTGTCCTGACCCGGTTTTGATCTTTATTCCCCAAAACCTAACCATAAAATCTGTTTGTGAAATTTTCTATTTTATTTATTTTCAAAATTCATTTTCAAAATTTTAAAAATCATTTATTTTACTTTCAAAAATCATTTATTTATTATCTAAAAATTATTTTCTTAATTATTTTAAATTCCTAAAATTATTTTCTTTAATTATTTTCAAAAATACAATTTGATTTAATTATTTATAATTCATTTTAGTTAATTATTTATGAATTTAATTAATTGATTAAAAATCAATTAATCAATTAATTTTATTTATAAATAGTTAAATAAATGAAAATTATTAATAATTAATTCAAATAATTCCTAAAAATTATTTTTAGGTTTTAAAAATTATATTTTGGTATTTAAAAATCAATTAATATTATTATTAATTGATTTAAATCTATTTATTTCTTATTTTATTCATAATAATTAAACCGTTCGTCCGTTTAATACGAAACGAACGCGTACAGACTCAGAAAAATATTGCGCTTCCAATAAAAATACTTTTGAGACCTAATTTCTTTTATATTGCAATGTCATTTGGTTTGTGTATCAGTTTAAGTCGGTATTTGATCGGTAAATGCTAATATTGACCTAATTTTCATTCTGAATGCACTGAGACATATCTTTTAATGATTTGACTTATGTGTTACATAAAATATGTGAGTACGTATTATATAAATGCCATGATTACGTGTTACGTGATATACATGCTATCTGTTATAATTTTAAAATGCCATGCTAGTTATAAACGATCGGGTAGATGTCAAGACGTATAGTTACGTCGATTGAGTTTAGTTCTGTCACTTAAGATAGTCCTTTTGTTTATAGAATCGAGTAGCAAGGAGCGCAGTCAAGGGTTAGACGGAGATAGTAGCCAGCAGTTAGAAACAGAGTTAAAGTAAGAGGTTATTGAGCATACCAGGCAAGTAACCCTAACTTCACTTATCGTTCAAGTGATGTTCATTTCGAATTATATTATGCAAGTACCCTAACTTCACTTATTGTTCCAGTGACGTTTATTTTGAATCTTATTATGCAAATATTTATATGTTCACATACCATTCAAGTATTATTTACTCTGAATTTATCCTTTCAATTTCTCTACTATTCTAAGTTCAGAATAGTTAAATATTTTTACATTTCGCTATAACTTACTCTATACAGTGAAGCTTTGAATTGAGACTAGCGAATAACTAATTGTTCTGGTTATTTCGCCATTGGTTGTTGAGAAAACTCCGGACCATGAGAAATGGGGAGTTATGTGGTTAAGGATGTTATTTGATTCGACTCCTTTGACGGAAAATGGTTTTATGGGTTGGATGGTTGCGTAAGAGACCGTGGCGGCGGTCCAGTGTGAGCTATGTGTTATACAGGATATAACACCTTGCTAGGCCAATATGTGCCTTGGGTACCTTTTGTTTAGTTGGATATGCTTCGGCATACCGGTGTTGCTCCGCGGCTGATCACCGGCGGCAACACACCGTCGTTCGAGGATTCCAATCCCAAAACATAATATATTGCAAATGTTGTTTATTATCAAATTTATATCAGTTTTGATACTGTTCAGTTATTGTAGTTGGTTTTGTTCATCAGATATACTGTTGTTATTCCAAATCATAAGCTATTTACTACTTGCTGAGCATTTCTTTCGCTCATACTTGTTTCTTATCTTGATTCTTTCAGCTAGGCCAGGGCAAGCTTAAGTTCCAGGTCTGACCAGAGGTTATGTGTTTGTAAATAGTTGGTGTGTTTCCAGATAGACAGTTTGAGATACTTAATTAGTCTAGAGGTTTGTAATAAAATTTGAATAAGTTGTAAAACTAATTAGACTATGGTTTGTAATAACACTTGATTTGTAGTAGTGTCTGTTCCATACTATAACCTGTGATCGATCCAGTGCAGGTAAAGGGGTCGTATTTATTATATTATTCCGCTGTGATTATTTTATTTTAGTTTATTGGCGAGTAACCCCCAAATCTAGACCCCGGGTTTGGAGGGCATCACAGGTTGGTATCAGAGCTACAGGTTATGGTCACTGAAACAGGCGTAGGATTGTCATAGATGAGTCATAGGAAGATCACATAAGATAGGCGCGTGTAGTTTAGCTTTTATAGGATTAAATTTAGGATATTGGGCTGGGTTATAGTTAAGTTGTTTAGGTTTCCTGTTTTGCGTTTAGCTTTAGGCCTTGTGTCATTGCCCTGCTATTTTGTTGGTTTAGTTAAGATTTCGAGCAAGGATTTAAAAGGTTTGGATAATTCGGAGTAAATTTTCTTTATGTTATTATTCTCGAGATAATAAGCAGGATTATGTGATAATTATGTCGCTTGTGTTAATATGGTAGCAAGTTTATGATATTTTGAGAAGAGATAGTGTTTGCCAACTTTAATATGCTAAGGAATTGCTACATATTTGACACAATGCTTGACAGATTATTATATATATTGCTTGTTTCTTACCAGAATAATGGCACCAAAGAGAAGAAATAATTTAGGAGAGGATCGTACCGAGAGTCGTACAGATCCAGCGATTATCCAGATGTTGGGACTGATGCAGCAGCAGATGTTACATCTTACGCAGCAGCAACAACAGCAACAACAGCAACAACAGCAGCAAGCAGCAGCACCACCTGCAGTGACTTTTAAGCAGTTTCAAGCAGTGAAGCCACCTGAGTTCAAGGGAAGTGTTGATCCTGTGGAAGCCAATGCATGGCTCAAGGAAATGGAAAAGGCTTTTGAATTAGTCGGAGCAGGAACTGAGCAGAAGACCAAGTTTGCAAGCTACTTTCTGAAGGGCGAGGCGAACTATTGGTGGGAATCCACGCGAGCCTTGGAAGAAGGTGAGTTTATAACTTGGGAGAGATTCATAGAGTTGTTCCTGGAAAAGTATTTCCCGAGGTATATGAAGAATCAAATGGAGATTAAGTTCTTGAATCTGAACCAGGGTGATCTTACTGTGGCTGAGTACGAGGCTAAGTTTACTGAGTTAGCAAGGTTCGTGCCAGACCAGGTTGATACAGATGAAAAGAAAGCCAGAAGATTTGAACAGGAATTGAAGTTTTGGATTCAGAACAGAGTGGCCATGTTTGAGTTGACTTCATATGTGGCAATGGTTCAGAAGGCAATGGTGATTGAGAGTAGGAGTGATATGTCTCAGAAAGGAAATGATGGGAAGAAAAGGAAAATGGAAACCTCAGAGGGAGGTCAGCAGTCAAGTAATTTTCAGGGCCGTTTCAACAAAAGGCCAGGATTTCAGGGTAATAGGAATGTGGGATTCAAGAGACCACAATCAGGAAATGGAGGACAAGGCAACCGTTTTCAGAATTCAAATCAACAGAGACCCAATCGTCCACCTGCATCAGAGTGCAAATTTTGTGGTAGAAGGCATTTTGGGATTTGTAAGGCTAATGTGTTGTGTTATAAGTGCAATCAGAAGGGACACTATGCTAATGAGTGTCGAAGTCAGACTACAGCTCAGAGATCAGGGACAGTGTGCTTTAAATGTGGAAAGATGGGGCATATTGCCAGGGACTGCCAGACAATTGAACCAACTGCTAATGTGCCAAGGATTGAAGGACCACCAACAAAGGACCAGCCAAAGGCTAGGACATTCAATATGACTATGAAGGATGCTGTTCAGAGTTCAGACGTGGTGGCAGGTACGCTTCCAGTCAACTCCATAGATGCTAAAGTTTTATTTGATTCTGGAGCTACAAGATCATTTATTTCTCAAAGTTTTGTCGATAAACTGCATTGTGAAGTTAAGTTGTTAGAACAAGCATTAATGATAGAGTTAGCTAATAAGGATCAAGTTTCCGTCGACCGAGTGTGCCCGAAGTGCGATATTAAGATAGGAGGACATCATTTCTATGCCGACTTAATACCTTTTAAGTTGGGAGAATTTGATGTTATTTTAGGAATGGATTGGTTGTCAGAAAATAATGCTCAGATTGATTGTAAGAATAGGAAATTAAGACTTCAAACTTTGGATAGTAAGAAGAAGATAATATTTCGAGGAAATAGGCAAGAGAAGAAGTTCTTAGCGATCGCTCAAGTGAAAAAGTTATTGCGTCAGAATTGTGAAGCATATTTGGCCCATGTGGTAGACACCAGTAAAGAAGTTCCAGCACTAGAAGCGATTCCAGTTGTCAACGAATTTTCAGATGTTTTCCCAGACGATCTACCAGGATTACCTCCCGACAGAGAAATTGAATTTGCGATTGGTCTAGCACCCGGAACAGAACCAGTTTCTAAAGCCCCGTACCGGATGGCACCAGCGGAAATGAAAGAATTGGCATCTCAGCTGCAAGATCTTTTGGAGAAAGGAGTTATAAGACCCAGTGTATCCCCATGGGGCGCACCAGTACTGTTTGTCAAAAAGAAGGATGGGAGTATGCGGTTGTGTATCGACTATCGAGAACTGAATAAGCTAACCATTAAGAACAAGTATCCGTTACCAAGGATCGATGATTTGTTTGACCAATTGAGAGGCGCTGTATGGTTTTCTAAGATTGATTTAAGATCCGGATATCATCAACTAAAGATCAAGCCTGAAGACATTCCGAAGACCGCATTTAGAACCAGATATGGGCATTATGAGTTTCTAGTGATGGCATTTGGATTAACCAACGCACCAGCAGCTTTCATGGATCTGATGAATCGAGTATTTAAAAAGTATTTGGATAAATTCGTGATCGTGTTTATAGACGACATCTTGATCTATTCTAAAACAGAAGAAGAGCATGTAGAGCATTTGAGGATAGTTCTGGAGATACTGCGACATGAGAAGTTATACGCAAAGTTTTCCAAGTGTGAATTTTGGTTAAAAGAAGTACGATTTCTTGGGCACGTGATTAGTAATAAAGGAGTGGAAGTGGATCCAGCAAAGATTGAAGCCGTGATCAACTGGGAGAGGCCAAAAACACCAACGGAAGTAAGAAGTTTCATGGGACTGGCAGGTTACTATAGAAGATTCGTGCAAGATTTTGCAAAGATAGCTACGCCATTGACAAAGCTCACCAGGAAGAATCAGAAATTTGAATGGGATGAGAAATGCGAAGAAAGTTTCCAGGAATTAAAGAATAGATTAGTATCTTCTCCAGTGCTAGTCTTGCCAGATGAACAAGGAAATTTTGTAATTTACAGTGATGCGTCGTACAAAGGATTAGGATGTGTTTTGATGGAGCATGACAAGGTGATAGCCTACACTTCAAGACAGTTGAAATCACATGAAGAGAAGTATCCAACGCATGATCTGGAATTGGCAGCTATAGTATTTGCATTGAAGATTTGGAGGCATTATCTTTATGGGGAAAAGTGCGAGATCTACACGGACCACAAGAGTTTGAAATATATTTTTACCCAGAAAGAATTAAACATGAGACAACGAAGATGGTTAGAACTAATCAAGGACTATGACTGTACTATTAACTATCATCCAGGCAAAGCAAATGTGGTGGCCGACGCGCTGAGCAGAAAAGAAAGGTTGAACATGATAACTTCATCTGAGGAATTAATCAGGGAATTTGAGAAGCTGGAAATAGAGGTTAGTATTCCAAGTATGTCTACAGAGGTGTTGTGTGCAATGTCTTTTCAACCAGAATTATTAGAGAAAATAAGAAGATGTCAGGAAGAAGTAATGAGCCATGAACGAGACAGTTTGACAGGAGAAGAAATAGGGAGTCAAAAGGATGATAAAGGGATATTAAGATTTTCTTCCAGAATATGGATACCCAACATAGCCGAGCTGAAAGATGAAATTCTTCGAGACGCTCACAACTCCAGATACTCAATTCATCCCGGAAGTACGAAGATGTATAGAGACTTAAGAGAAAACTTTTGGTGGCCAAGCATGAAGAAAGAAATTGCAGAATGGGTAAGTAAGTGTTACACTTGCCAGCGAGTCAAAGCGGAACATCAAAGGCCCAGTGGACTGATACAACCATTGGACATTCCAGAATGGAAATGGGAGCATATAGCGATGGATTTCGTAGTTGGATTACCGAGGACCAGGGCAAATCATGTTGCTATTTGGGTTATTATCGACAGATTGACGAAGTCAGCGCATTTTCTTCCTATCAACGAGAGATTCTCAATGGATAAATTGGTACGGTTATATCTTAAAGAAATTGTGACAAGACACGGAGTTCCAGTATCCATAGTTTCAGACAGAGATCCTCGATTTAATTCAAGATTTTGGAGAAGTTTTCAAGATTGTCTCGGAACGAAGCTGAACATGAGTACCGCGTATCATCCGCAGACAGACGGTCAAAGTGAAAGAACGATTCAGACTATTGAAGATATGCTAAGGGTATGTACACTAGATTTTGAAGGGAGTTGGGATGAGCATTTGCCATTAGTTGAATTCTCCTACAATAACAGTTATCATGCCAGTATTGGAATGCCGCCTTACGAAGCATTATACGGGAGAAGATGCAGATCTCCAATATGTTGGGAAGAAGTTGGTGAAAGAAAGATTTTGGGTCCAGAATTGATTCAACAGACGAAGGAGAAAATAGAACTCATTCGGAAAAGACTAACAGCAGCTCAAGATCGTCAACGCAAATATGCTGATCCTACCAGAAAAGATATGGAATTTGAAGTTGGTGAAGCAGTGCTATTAAAGGTCTCACCTTGGAAAGGTTTATCAAGATTTGGGAAGAAAGGAAAACTGAGTCCACGTTATGTTGGCCCTTTTGAGATTTTGAAGCGTGTGGGAAAGGTTGCTTACGAATTAGCGTTACCACCTCACATGCAGCATATTCACAACGTGTTCCACGTGTCAATGTTGAAGCGTTATTTGCCTGATTTGAATCATGTGATAGAATACGAGCCAATCGAGATTCAGCAAGATTTGTCTTTTGTAGAGCAACCAGTGCAGATTTTAGATAAGAAAGAAAGAGTGCTTAGGAATAAGTCTGTATCTTTAGTGCGAGTCTTATGGAGGAATCCCAAGGTTGAAGAGTCGACTTGGGAATTGGAAAGCGAAATGCGATCCAAGTATCCTCATTTGTTTTCCTAGGCTGATTCTGAGGACATAATCCTGTTAAGGGGGGAAGGATGTAATATCCGGGAAAATTATGTGAATATTATATGTTAAATAAATAAATATTGTGTGTTTTATAAATTTAAAGTAATTGTTGCTATGATATGAGATGTTATAACTGTTATGTGTGTTTCTGTGCGGGCCAGAAATTTTTTTCGATTGATTAAAATATGTTTAAACTGCAATTATATGAACTTATATGCAATCGGGACGCGTATTTATTAGCGTCTTTATTAAGATACCTGTTTTATTTGATTTTATGCGCCTTTGAATGTATTTTATGTGTTTTCGGGATTTTTTGGTAATTTAGGGATCGTTTCCGTTTTTCAAAAATCATCGAACCGGGACCCCACCGGGACGACAAACCCCACAAAATCGATGTTTTTATTTTTATAAAATTATTCGTATTTCAAATAACCATTATTTTTGTATTTTTGAATTATTCGCAATTTTCAGGGAATTTTGACATTAATTTTGTATTTTATTTTTTTTAAAATTATTCCCCGTAATTATTATTTTGGGGCCCTAATTATTATAATTAGAGGATAAAAACACCCTTAAATTATTCTGGGGTATTAAAATTTCTGTATATATATAAATACCAGAATTGTTTTATTTTATTTTACTTTAATTTCAGAAATTACTAAAAATAAAACAAAATTCGGAAAATAAGAAATGGGGGTTAGGGTTCGTTCTTGAACAGATTCAATCAATTGATCCATCTGCAGTAATCGTTTGTTGACGAAACTGATATCAAATCAAAGAGCATCTCATAGCCGATCTTTTGGTATAATTATCTCGATTTAAGATTGAATATTTTGCAGAATCGAATTTTGTATAGTTCGTTTTAATTTTTGAATTTTCTGAATCATTGTTGATACGTTGAATGATTTTGAATATAGGTAATGAATTTAGATACCCATAGCTCTATTTTGATATATAGTATGTTTAATTTGGTGGAAGATTCAGTAAAATCGAAGTTTCCGATTGGTTCATCGGAAATTCGTTGATGTTTAACTGGAGATTCTTGTTCTGATTTCATATGACTTGTTTGTTAGAGTATTGAGATATCTGGGCAAGCTAGATGCGATTTGATACTGAAAATCTGTCGATTGGCGTTGATTTGAGTATGCTGGATTTTTCGAGTTCGCCGGCGTTCGGCTGAAACTCGGCGGAATCGAGGTTTAGAGTGTCGGTTTCTGTTTTTGTTGATTCAGTCGTGTTGTTGGTTTGATGTAGAGCATAACCCAGCTAAGAAACGGATGAAACAGGGACGATTTTGGCCGGGGAACGACTCACCGGAGTCGGTCAGCCCCGCCGGAAACTGGGTAAATTACCAGAATCCGGTGGGTGTTCAACCCGACCCGGATTTGTTCTTATCTGACCCGTTTCATTTCTGTCCTGACCCGGTTTTGATCTTTATTCCCCAAAACCTAACCATAAAATCTGTTTGTGAAATTTTCTATTTTATTTATTTTCAAAATTCATTTTCAAAATTTTAAAAATCATTTATTTTACTTTCAAAAATCATTTATTTATTATCTAAAAATTATTTTCTTAATTATTTTAAATTCCTAAAATTATTTTCTTTAATTATTTTCAAAAATACAATTTGATTTAATTATTTATAATTCATTTTAGTTAATTATTTATGAATTTAATTAATTGATTAAAAATCAATTAATCAATTAATTTTATTTATAAATAGTTAAATAAATGAAAATTATTAATAATTAATTCAAATAATTCCTAAAAATTATTTTTAGGTTTTAAAAATTATATTTTGGTATTTAAAAATCAATTAATATTATTTTTAATTGATTTAAATCTATTTATTTCTTATTTTATTCATAATAATTAAACCGTTCGTCCGTTTAATACGAAACGAACGCGTACATACTCAGAAAAATATTGCGCTTCCAATAAAAATACTTTTGAGACCTAATTTCTTTTATATTGCAATGTCATTTGATTTGTGTATCAGTTTAAGTCGGTATTTGATCGGTAAATGCTAATATTGACCTAATTTTCATTCTGAATGCACTGAGACGTATCTTTTAATGATTTGACTTATGTGTTACATAAAATATGTGAGTACGTATTATATAAATGCCATGATTACGTGTTACGTGATATACATGCTATCTATTATAATTTTAAAATGCCATGCTAGTTATAAACGATCGGGTAGATGTCAAGACGTATAGTTACGTCGATTGAGTTTAGTTCTGTCACTTAAGATAGTCCTTTTGTTTATAGAATCGAGTAGCAAGGAGCGCAGTCAAGGGTTAGACGGAGATAGTAGCCAGCAGTTAGAAACAGAGTTAAAGTAAGAGGTTATTGAGCATACCAGGCAAGTAACCCTAACTTCACTTATCGTTCAAGTGATGTTCATTTCGAATTATATTATGCAAGTACCCTAACTTCACTTATTGTTCCAGTGACGTTTATTTTGAATCTTATTATGCAAATATTTATATGTTCACATACCATTCAAGTGTTATTGACTCTGAATTTATCCTTTCAATTTCTCTACTATTCTAAGTTCAGAATAGTTAAATATTTTTACATTTCGCTATAACTTACTCTATACAGTGAAGTTTTGAATTGAGACTAGCGAATAACTAATTGTTCTGGTTATTTCGCCATTGGTTGTTGAGAAAACTCCGGACCATGAGAAATGGGGAGTTATGTGGTTAAGGATGTCATTTGATTCGACTCCTTTGACGGAAAATGGTTTTATGGGTTGGATGGTTGCGTAAGAGACCGTGGCGGCGGTCCAGTGTGAGCTATGTGTTATACAGGATATAACACCTTGCTAGGCCAATATGTGCCTTGGGTACCTTTTGTTTAGTTGGATATGCTTCGGCATACCGGTGTTGCTCCGCGGCTGATCACCGGCGGCAACACACCGTCGTTCGAGGATTCCAATCCCAAAACATAATATATTGCAAATGTTGTTTATTATCAAATTTATATCAGTTTTGATACTGTTCAGTTATTGTAGTTGGTTTTGTTCATCAGATATACTGTTGTTATTCCAAATCATAAGCTATTTACTACTTGCTGAGCATTTCTTTCGCTCATACTTGTTTCTTATCTTGATTCTTTCAGCTAGGCCAGGGCAAGCTTAAGTTCCAGGTCTGACCAGAGGTTATGTGTTTGTAAATAGTTGGTGTGTTTCCAGGTAGACAGTTTGAGATACTTAATTAGTCTAGAGGTTTGTAATAAAATTTGAATAAGTTGTAAAACTAATTAGACTATGGTTTGTAATAACACTTGATTTGTAGTAGTGTCTGTTCCATACTATAACCTGTGATCGATCCAGTGCAGGTAAAGGGGTCGTATTTATTATATTATTCCGCTGTGATTATTTTATTTTAGTTTATTGGCGAGTGACCCCCAAATCTAGACCCCGGGTTTGGAGGGTGTCACAGGCATTCCTTTGTAAAGGTCTAATCACAGTCATGTCATCAAGATTTATGCTAGAAATTAATGCTGATAATACAAAATCAATATTTAAATTAAATACTGATAAAGATAGATCGGTTTTTATACCTTGTATTGCTGAAGGATCAGCTTCTGAGTAGACATCCAAAGGTTGAACTGAGAGAAGTTCAGCTGATGTAGGTGTTGGGTGAACCCTTCCTTCAGGATCAACAACTAAGATAACTGGATCAGGAGTCAAGCCTTCACTACCACTTTGAGGTAATGGTTCTTGTGGGGATGGACATTCAGGAGTTGCTGGATGACTTTGACATTCAGGTTTTTGTGGACTCCTCTTCTCAGATTTAGTATTTGACTCCTGTGCAGCTCCAAATTCGAAACCAGCTCTATGCTTAGAGGTAGCTCTCTCAATAGACTTGCAAAAATTTTTGATTTTGGCAGCTTCAGCATTTATCTTGGAAGTTTCTTTATTATGCCATTCTTGAATGGACTTTTCAGTAAGAGGCTCAATTTTTTCAATGTCTGCTGCACTACTTTGAAGTGCAGGTTCTTGTGGGGACAAGATCAGGATTTGCAGTAGTTAATGTATCCCTTTGAGATACAAGTTCTTGTGTGCTTGATCCAGGAAACAATCCTTGTTTCTATAGCCACTTGACAGACTACTCTACTTGCTCATGAGTGATTTCTCTCACTCTTATCCTCTTCATTGGAGATTGAATAACCATTATAGGTGCGTCACTATTTGACTGTTGCTGAGCATCAGTATTTGCACCCTATGAATCCTCAACAATTTATTTCTTAATCTGCATCAGATTTTAAGCAATATAGCCTTTGAACAACTTCTTCTTCTTTGTTATTGGGCTCAAACCAGCTTGAACAGCATCACAAGTTTGAACATCATCACCCGTTTGAACAGCATCACCAGTGGCTGTGCCCTCATTAGTTGATAAAACAAATGGACTTGAAATAGAATCGGCTTTTAAATTCTTTAACTTTGATGATATAGGAGCATTGTCTTCATCACTTGATTCTACATCAGCTAGCACAAGCTTTCTCTTAAAAAATTCTGAAGGTTTAGAAGAATGAGAAGCTTGTACAGAATCATTTTTCTGTGCTACATCAGCATTTGCTCTTTGACCAGAAGGCCTAGCAAATTGAATAATAATTTCCTGTGGATTCTCAATTGAAACAATAACTCTAGCAGCCAACTCTGTAAGTTTCTTCATTTTTATAACATGTGTCTTTTGGGAGGCACCTGAGGTAGATTGTATTTGTGTTTGTGTTTCGGTTGCAGTGCTGGGGTGAGCTAAAGGTGGGTTACCAACTATTATTTCATGCAGCTTAGCACTCGGTTAGTTTTGCAGACCATAAGTCTCAGGAAGCCTTGCAATAGCAAGTCCTGGCAATCACTGGAAACCTTAAAGTTGCAAGAACAACTTTCTGAATCTTTATAAATAAGATCATAGAAATCTCTCTTGGTGAGCTTAAACACTGACACAACTTGATTATCAGGGATTGGGCTATCAGGGAAACATACATTGAAAATTAACTGATAAAATCTAGCATAATATACTATATTCCTATCAGCTTTTAATCTATCCCCCTATAAAACATAAAAAAGCTCTACCAAAATCATAATTTGTACTATGAATTAGAGAGTACCCAATTTGTTATATCATGATTGGAAGGGCATCAAAGTTTGTGCATTTGTTGTTGAAAGCCTTGTAATGGAATCAAAGAAGAAGTTCAACTCCTTCCTCAGCCCATTCCTCTTCAGTTGGCCTAGATTCTTCATGTCTTTATCATAGCCAATCTCAGTGAAGAATCTTCTCATTTCAGCATCTCCCATAAATATTGCATAAGAATTAGGAGCAGGGAGATGAAGAGCATCACGAACAGTTTGAGGAGTGACAACCCTCCTCTGGTTGTCAAATTCAAAAATGATGCTTGGAGTTCCTGCCTTTCCTCCTTCATCATATAGACCAGTTCTCCATAAAGCTAGAACCTAGTCTCCAAGAACAGCTGTTGGAGCTGTGAGAGCATACCTAGCCTCACTCGACCTTAAATAATCTTAAAAAATATGGAAATCAAGATTTATTCCATGTTGTCCAAGATTGCAGCATAGTTGTTTGTGTTGAATTTGGCATCGCCATGACTGAAAGGTGTAGAAGTAGTAGGTAAAGACATGATTTTCTGTAAGTAATTTGCTTAAAAACTTATTAGGGTTTCAGAGTTTAGGATCAAGAGAGAAAAAGAATAAGAGTGTAAGAAGATTATCAAATACTGATAAAGTGATAATTAAAAATCAAAATTTTATTTTGTTTACCACTCTACTCCAATACTCAGAAACGTTTCACCTTTGTGATACGTGGCATAAGTTTATTGACTGAAAAGTAATCATGGATGCATGCAATTATGACAGTTAATATGTGCACAGTTACCAAAAGTATTGTTTGGTAAATTACTCAATCGCTTTTCCCTATCCTCACGCATGCAATAACATCTGCAAACAATTAAATTTTCCCACTAAACTACTACTTCAACACAATAATTAAAAATACCGACCAAAAATATTTTTTGAATAAATTCAAAATATCATCATGAATTAAAAAGTCAATCAGGACTTGACCAATATCAGTATTTATTTAACTACTGTCAGGACTTATTAGTCAACTTAACTTTGACCAATATCAGAACTTATCTATCAGAGTTTATCATGCAACTACCATCATAGTTTAACTATTAAGATTTAAACTTGACTTAAAAATTTAATACCAAATAGCATGAATACATGGCATCAGTGTTTATCACAGTTATGAGATTTGAAGAAATACTGATACATAAGTAAAAGATACCACACTCTGATCACGTTTGCCTATTACAAATTATTTTTCATCCTTCAGAGTTTGAGAAATGTCTTGTAATCATTCCCAATTCATTTATCAGTCTTGTAAAAGTTTCTTCACAAAGTGGTTTGGTGAAGATATCTGCTATTTGTTGATCTGTAGGCAGAAAGTGCAATTCTACTGTACCTTCCATTACATTTTCCTTATGAAATGGTACCTTATGTTAATGTGATTAGTCATAGAATGTTGCATTGGGTTTCTTATCATTGCAATAGCAGTTTGATTATCACAATATATAGGAATTTTAGAATATTCTAACCCATAATCCAATAACTGATTCTTCATCCAAAGTATTTGAGCACAACAACTTCCTACTACAATGTACTCAGTTCAACAGTTGATGTGGAAATTAACTTTTGTTTCTTGCTAAACCAAGAAACCAATCCGCCACCAAGAAACTGGCAGCTTCCTGAGGTGCTTTTCATGTCTATTTTGCATCTTGCAAAATTTGCATATGAATATCCAATTAGCTTAAAATTTGAATCTTTAGGATACCATAATCCAAGATTCATGGTGCCTTTGAGATATCTAAAATTTCTTTTCCCAACTAATAGATGTGGTTCCTTTGGATCAGCTTGGAACCTTGCTCAGAAATAGGTACCATACATGGTATCAGGTCTACTAGCAGTCAAATATAGGAGTGAGCTAATCATACCTCTGTAGTTAGTTATATCTAATGATGAACCAGTATTTAAATTTAATTTGGTTGCAATGGCCATGTGAGTTGTTGCAGCTGAACTGTCTTGCATTCCAAATCTTTTGAGTGAATTCTGGGTATATTTTGCTTGATTTATGAAGATTCCTTCATCTGTCTACTTTACTTGTAATCCCAGAAAATAACTCAATTCTCCCATCATACTCATTTGATATCTAGACTGCATTATCTTTGCAAACCTCTCACAAAGTTTATCATTAGTAGAACCAAAAATGATATCATCAACATATATCTGTACTAATAACAAGTCATTACCATGGTACTTATAAAATAGAGTTTTATCAATTGTACCTCTTTTGAAACCAATTTCCAACTGAAATTGAGCAAGTATTTCATACTAGGCTCTTGGAGCTTTCTTTAGTCCATATAGTGCTTTATCCAGCTTACAAACATGATCTGGATATTTTAGATCAATGAACCCTGGAGGTTGTTCGACATAAAATTCCTCTTCAAGTTCACCATTTAGAAATGCACTCTTTACATCCATTTGGAACACCTTGAATTTCATGTAAGTAGCATAGGCCCGAAAAATATTGATTGCCTCAAGTCTTGCAACTGGAGCAAAAGTCTCATCATAATCAATGTCTTCTTACTGTGAATAACCATTTGCAACCAGCCTTGATTTATTCCTTGTAATAATGCCTTCACTATCAGTTTTATTTCTGAACACCCACTTTGTACCAACTACTGATCTGTTCTTTAGTCTTAGTACAAGAGTCAAGACTTTGTTCCTTTCAAATTTATTCATTTTCTCCTACATTGTTGTGATCCAATCACCATCTTGAAGAGCTTCTTCAACTTTCTTAGGTTATGTTTGAGATAGAAAAAAATGATAGTGACATTCATTCTCAGTGGCTCTTCTAGTCTTCACACCAATATCAGGATTTCTAATTATTAAGTCAGGTGTATGTGACTTAGTCCATTTTCTTGCAAAAGGAAGTTGACTTCTTGAAGTAGAACCTCCCCTTGATCAAGAAGTCTCTTGTTTCATTTTTACTTATACTACTATTATCTCTTGATGCTCCCCCTGAATAAGTATTTCCAGTATCCTCAGTATTTGCTTCATCGGTATTTGTGGAATCAGAGTCTGATGGAGTATCTCTAATTTTTCTTGATTTGAATCACTTGACCCTTGATGTGAATTATGTTCCTCCCCCTCAACATGTGCTTCAGTATTTGCAGAGTTCCCACTGACATGTGGCTCATCAGAGTTTAGAGTGATGTCAGGATTTGCTGTATCAGGATTTGTCAAATTATCAGGATTTGACTGGCTGTCGGGATTTAACTGTTCAGCATATTACTTTATTTTTAAATCTCAATTCTTCATGGTCATCTGTATCCTCTAGACTTGTAATCTTCTTATCATTAAAAGACACATGAATAGATTCCATGACCACCCTTGTTCTCATATTATAAACTCTGAAAGCTTTTATTGACAGTGGATATCCAATAAAAATGCCTTCATCGGCTTTTAGATCAAATTTTTTAAGCTGTTCAGGATGAGTTTTGAGAATAAAACATTTGCAGCCAAAAATATGAAAGTACTTCAAATTTGGCTTCTTTTCTTTTACCATCTCAAAAGATGTTTTTCCATGCTTGTTGATCAATGTTGCATTTTGTGTGAAGCAAGCAGTTTGCACAGCCTCAACCCAGAAGTAGGTAGGAAATTTTGCTTCCTCAAGCATGGTTCTTGTAGCTTCTATGAGAGTTCTGTTATTTATTTCAACAACTCCATTTTGTTGTGGAGTTCCAGAGGCAGAAAATTCATGTTTGATCCCCTTGTACTTGCAGAATTAATCTATAGTGTTGTTCTTGAATTCAGTTCCATTATCACTTCTAATGATCTTGACTTTGTGAGTTGATCCTTTTCCAATTCTCCTACATGATCAAGAAGAATGGATGGTGTCTCATCCTTGGTCTGCAGAAAATACACCCATATGTATCTTGTATACTCATCAACAATAACAAGTGCATACGTCTTCTTTGAAATAGATATTATGTTGACTGGTCCAAAAAGATCAATATGAAGAAAGTGATATGGTTCAAGAATTGAGGATTTAGTTTTACTCTTGAAAGATGTTTTACTTTGTTTGGCTTTCTGGCATGAATCACATAAGCCATCAGGAGTAAATACTGGATTAGGACATCCTCTCACAAGATATTTCTTCACAAGTATTGATGTTGTTAAAATTGAGATGAGAAAGTCTTTTATGCCAGTTCCTAAGTAGACATGTTTCAGAATTATCAGAATTTGTGGAGACTCGGGCTTTATATAAGTTACCATGTGTAATATCCGGGACATGACGTGTAATTATTTTATCAATAAATGATTTTTATGTAATTAATATGTGAATTTTGGTGAATTATCTGCTGATTGATAATAATATTTAGATGTATATATGTGATAAAATGTGAGTGTGTTAATTTTATTATGTCCAGAATAAAATATAGATAATTAAGGTATTTTTCTGGTAATTTTTGAAGTATTATCTGATTTTATGTTGATTAATGAATTTATTAATTATTTTTTGAAAAATTAGAAAATTATTTTATAAAGATGGGAATCATCCAACCTCAACCGTTTTTACGTTTTTACAACCCAAGACTCTTCCAAAAACTCCTTCATAACCTAATCTGGTAATTCCGGACATTTTTCGTGTTTTGACTTTTTCAATCCGGATTACGGTTTGACCCGTGCGCATCCCGGCGCATAATTTTCGATACGATAACTGTTTCGATATATCAACAAAACCCGTATCCTCGAAGGACGGGATAATATTACATTATTTTAGTATAAAGTGTTTTATAAAAAGCCCGGTTGGGATAATTATCCAATACAGGTATTAAATCGGATCATTTTTGCAGTTACTTGGCGGCTAAGTAACTAATTTAACGATCCAAAATGATCCAACACGAACCAATATTTCATAAATATATATAGCCCTTTTATTATTTCATTTTATTCGTAATAATCATAACCGGTCAGTAAACAATAAGAAATAAAGAGAAAAACCCTAAAAACGATACGTTCTTGAGAATCAAACGTACGATCGAACGCGTTATCGAACTCCGATTCGGGCGTGCAGCATATCAAAACGAAGCTTTCGAAAAACTCTACCTTAATCTACCATCTATTTTTGCCCAGAAATCAAGGTATTTCTCTAATTTAATTATTTTAATTCGAATTAATTATGGATTAAATTATGAATTTTTGTTCTTGATGTTTTTGATATGATTTGATGGCATAATCATGTAGATCTTTTCTTCCTGGTCATTTTGGTAAATTATATGTCAAAAAATGAGTTCAATAACATGTAGAAAAGTTAGTTTGATTTTTGAGTTTGAATGTTCTTGGTGTTCTTGAGTAATTCACCGGAAAAATATATATATTTTGGCCGGATTTTAGATCCGTTAAACCGGGGTACATACAACTTGCATGAAGGGATAGATCGTAAATTAGAGAATCAATTGGTATAGACGAATTGAAAGAACGGTTCTTGGAAGGCTTTGATCGGGAAAGTCACTGTGGCGGCGGCGGAAATTTAAGATGAAATTTCCAGTCGAACTGTGTGTTGCTTGCCTGAAATACTCGCACGACTGCGTTCCTGGAAACACATAAAATATACGTTGTTATTTTGAGCACTTTCTGGACTATTTTCAGGCCGCCAGAAAAGCTCCATGGCGGTGGCCATGGAGTTCCGGTCGGCAACGAGGAAGATGACAGGGGAGGGGGAAAATTGCAATTTCCACCCCCTGCCCATTTGCTGAAATTTCATTTTTATATTTCAGTTTCAAAATTTTGCAAAAAAAAGATTGTTGTTTTACAATTTTTCAAAATGTATAATCCTGTTTATTAAATTTCCAGAAATTAGATTTTTATTATTTTAAAATTTCAAAAATTCCTTAATTATTTCTGAAAATTATTTTTAATTTAAAAATAAATCTTAATTATTTAATTAATTAATTTTAGTTGATAATTAATTATTTAATTAGTCAATTAATTTAAATATTAATTAACTTAATTAACTGAATTAGTTATTAATTAATTTTAATTGATTATTTAATTGGATTTAATTATTTAAAATTGATTTAAAAATTTCGAAAAATAGTTTTGAACTTTAAAATATCATTCTAAATTATTTTCAAAGCTCGATAATTAGTATTAAATTATTTTAAAGTCGGATTCGGGCATTCGAACCCTATTATTTAATTATAATATGATTCGGAGTCCCGTTTTAATTCCGAAAAATGTTCAAAACTTCGTCTTAAATACCTGGAACGTCATTTTAACCCCGAATCTTCTTTGATTAATTATTTTTAATTAAATATCTTATGTGTTACGTGTTATATGTGATCTGATTGATGCATAATATGATTGTACGTGCATTTTTGACTATTTTTGCTGTAACTTTTAATCCGTATGTTGGATTTGGGTGAAACGAAGGGTAGATAGAAGCTTCTATTGAATAGAATGAGTTGAGAAATAGTGTTGATGAATATATGTGATGTTTAATAGAGGAAGCGAGACGTAGAAAAGGAAAGCAAGTGGTTGGTGAGTGGGAACCAATTGACAAGTGTTAGTGAAGTAAAAGCGAATTGATAAGGCAAGTGTCCTTGAACTTTCTTGTAGTATACTTGTGAATACTTTTGAACTCTTTTGATTATGTTGCAATTATTCCCAGTAATTCATATTCTATATTGCAAGTACCTTGAAGTACTTAACCCTAACCCTGATTCTTATTGATCTTGAGCCATAAGCCTTGTTCTTTGTAAACTATTAATTATTGAACTCTCAAATACAAACCACACCTATACGATACTACTTCCCAAACACAAATATACCACACATTGATTCTTGATACTGAATTGCCTGATATACCAACCTTGTTGCTTTGTTCAACAAGTGACCACTCCTTGTAACCCTTGAACCCTGGGTCTTCTACTTTTGATTTCTCCTTTGAGTGAAAGCTAATTCTTATGTTTCCATTGTTATACATACTTGGAAATCTTGAATCACCTTACACTTTGAAATAAAGATTGTTCATGATTCAGTTATTGATTTACATTGTTTATCATATTGTTATTCTGGAATTGGATTGTTTTCAAATACGGACCAAATTCTTGGTCGGACCAGATTCGTGGTCAAAGTAGGCCAATATGTGCCTTGGATTCAATATATAGAGCAAAGCTGGGAGCCTTGCTCAGGGTTAGTATATGACTGATCAGCAGCCTAACCTTGGTTTTTAAAATAAAAGTGAATATCCAATTCTAATCATTGTTTATCAGTAAACTTGATTTCTTATATCATTTCAGTTGATCATTGTTATTCTCAGTTACTGTCATTGTGACTTGCTGAGCTAGTTAGCTCACTCTTGCAAAACTGTTTATATTCTTTTCCAGTGAAAAAGGAAACTGGTGGTAGCGAGGATCCCCAGACAAGTATGCAAGCTAGGTATCCAGGTTAATTTGGAATAGACTAGCAGAGGATGTTTGGCTTGGTTGTGTTTATAGTTTGTAATAAAGTTGAAACTTCAGATGTAAGATAAATAAACTGGGTTTTGGAACGTTTATGTAATAAATAAGATTTTGGTTTGTGGACATACTTTAAACTGCATCGATCCGTGGATTATGGTAAGTAGGGTCATTTTATATACATATTAATATATTCATAACAGGTTTAAAATGGTGTGTGTGTGTGTTGTGGGCCCCAAACTTCTGACCCGAGTTTGGAGGGCGCTACAGTTTGGTATCAGAGCTACGGTTTAAAGTCACTGCCACAAGCCTAGATTGTCAGGAATGGGTAGAGGGTTAAGATTAATATTAGGAAATAAATAAGTAGAGCGTCGAAAGGGTGAGTGCCACTAAATAGTAGGTTTTAGTATGATTCGTGCTGAGATTCGAGATTCTTATTTAGCAACGTGATTTTTATATAGCAGCGATGGCAGATTCCTTTATTTCGATATTATCCGATTACTCGAAGCCTTTCGTCGGAGGACCGTCATTTGATCCACGTCCTGCTCTTCGCCCCATAAAACCTGTTGCGACGGATGCACCAATGCGAACTATTCTACCTCCAAGTATGAGACCACCTATTCGAGGACCTCCACCTGCTAATTCTGACTCTACTGGACATTCGGTTGTGGGTGCATCTTAAGATTTTGTTGATTCCATTATAAATCAGATTCTCTTCTTCCCTACTTGTGAATTTTCCTATCTAAACATTGTTTCTTTTCTCGATAATTCTATTGGACGATTGGGGCAAACAATGCATATGCGTTGACTATTTGTCTATGTGACAAAAGGGTCTGGTGGGACGCCACCAAATTATGTGGTGTGAACTATGCGGTACTAAGACTGGCCATCTTATGTACTTGTATGGTTGCTCTCAGTCGTACCTACATCTTCATCACTATTCCTTCTCATTCAATTTCCTTGGTTTTAAAATTTCATTTGGTATTCCATGATAATGAATGTCTTCAGTAATCTCTAGTATGAGGCTCTTCTTTTGGAACGAGAAGCCCTGTTAGCACAGGTCCGGGGATTTTAATACGTTATCAGGACTATAAATGTCGACAGGAATGTGAGGAAATTTCGGAATGAGATTCAGAGAACCTGGAGAGTACTTGAAACTAGACGACGGAGATGATATGACAGCTTATATGTGTATAATAACGTGGGATAAGTAAGATCAGACTTCTGGTAGGAATATAAATAAACAAGACTTGCTGATTAATGGATAGACCTATTGTACCTTTACCTTCAATAAAATGTTTTGTGCTTGTACCACCAGACTTTGATATAGACCAATGTCTTTCCTTTTTCAACATTGTCAATACTTTACTATACCTGTTTTATCCTACTGCACCAGATATGAACTTTTGTGATAACATGTACCCTTTTCCTTAACTGTTTACATTCTGTCAAGAAGCATGCAATTTACTTAGTTCAATGATTGAAAATGTTTTCAAAAAGAGATATTTCTATTTTACAAAAATCTTTTCAGAAAAAGGGATTTGATTTAAAGGCTAAATAAGTTATTTGCTTCTTTACTAGAAAATGCCTCCCAGAAGAAAAAACCATGCTACCAACAAAAATGAAGAAACCAACAACAACAACAAAACCCAAGACAGCAATAACCAGAATGTGAACCCAAATCCCATAGACCCAGTTGTAGCCCAGATTCTTCAGATCCTGGCCCAACAGACAGTCCATCTGACTAAACAGTAACAGAGGCAGACTAACCTTCAGGTAACCTTTAAGACCTTTCAGGCGGTGAATCCACCAAAGTTTAAGGGTTCTGTAGATCCGATTAAGGCAAGGGTCTGGTTCAAGGAGATTGAGAAGGCATTTGCCTTAGTCAAGGTAAAAGAGGAGCAAAAAGCAAGTTACTATATGAAGAATGAAGCCACCTACTGGTGGGAAACTGTTAAAGTATTGGAAGGTACTGATGATGTTGTGTGGGAGAGATTCAAGGAGTTGTTTCTCGAGAAGTATTTCCCTCAATTTGTTTAGGACCAAATGGAATTGAAATTTCTGGAGTTAAAGCAGGGGAGTATATCAGTGACAGATTATGAAAGCAAGTTTGAAGAGTTGTCCAGGTTTGTGCCATCCTATGTGGACACTGATAGGAAGAAGGCTAAGAGGTTTCAGCAAGGACTCAAGCCATGGATCCGTGGGAAGATGGCCATATTTGAATTGGACACGTATGCAGGAGTTGTGCAGAAAGCTATGATTGCGGAGACAGAAAGTGAAATGTTCCTAAAAGAAAAGGAAGGTAAGAAGAGGAAGTTTGAAGGGAATGAAGGACAGTCTCAAGCAGGGAAGTTTCCAAATTTTAATCAGAGGAAGGGAAAGTTCCAGCCCGGAAGTAATTTTAACAGACAGAATATAGGCAACGGAGGCCAAGATAGCCGCCCAGCCATGGGGAACCAACCAACCCAGCAGAGGCCAGCTCTACCAGATTGTCAAGTCTGTGGAAAGAAGCATTGAGGAGTTTGTAACAAGTTGAATGTGGTTTGCTACAGATGCAACCAGAGGGGGCACTATTTAAGGGAGTGTCGTAACCAGCCAGCCAGAGAACCAGCTAACAGGGATCAGCCTACCAGGAATCAGGCAGGAAAAGTTCTAGCAATTGGGTATACCTGTTTCAAGTGCGGAAAGCTAGGACACATAGAAAGGGATTGCAAGGCACCAGTTCCAGTCCATAATACACTGTGAATCATGGGAGCTACTCCAATAGTGAATGAACCTCCAAGAGCTAGAGTTTATGATATGTCTGTGAAGGATGCTATCGTGGATACTGATGTTGTGGCAGGTACGCTTACTGTGAACTCCTTATATGCTAAAGTGCTAGTAGATTCAGGAGCAACTCGATCATTTATTTCTCAAGGTGTTGTTGATAAGTTAAATTGTCCGGTTGAATTGTTAAGTGAGATTATGACGGTAGAATTAGCAAATCAGAAGCGTGTATCTGTTAACCAAGTGTGTAAGAACTGTGAGATTGAGATTACTGGCCATAAGTTTGATGCTGACTTGATACTATTTAAGTTAGGAGAGTTTGACGTTATTTTAGGAATGGATTGGCTATCTAAGCACGATGCTCAGATAGACTGTCATAATAAGAAAGTAATACTGAAGACACCAGATGAGAAAGCGGTGACGTTTAAAGTTCAGAAGCATGTAAAGAAGTTCTTGATGATGATTCAAGCTAAGAAACTATTACGACAAGGATACGAGCATTTCATTGCCTACGTGATAGACAAAAGTCAGGAGCCAGTAAAATTGGAAGATATTCCTGTAGTAAATGAACTTCCAGACATATTTCCAGATGAACTACCAGGACTTCCTCCGGATTGGGAAATTGAGTTTTTAATCGACTTAGCACCTGGAACAGAACCAGTATCGAAGGCCCCATACAGAATGGCGCCAATTGAAATGAAGGAGCTAGCAAAGCAATTGCAAGAATTATTAGAAAAAGGAGTGATTCGACCCAGCATATCCCCATGGGGTGCACCGGTGCTATTTGTTAAGAAGAAAGACGGAAGCATGAGGCTATGCATCGACTTTCGAGAACTTAATAAGCTTACGATCAAGAACAAATATCCATTACCACGAATCGATGATTTGTTTGACCAGCTGAAAGGAGCCAAGTACTTCTCTAAGATTGATTTGAGATATGGATATCACCAATTGAAAATCAAACCTGAAGATATACCAAAGACAGCTTTCAGAACAAGGTACTGTCATTATGAATTCTTAGTGCTGTCTTTTGGATTGACCAATGCCCCAGCAGCATTTATGGACTTGATGAACAGAATTTTCAAGGAGTATTTGGACAAGTTTGTAATTGTGTTTATCGATGATATTTTGATCTACTCTAAGTCAACGGAAGATCACGCGGAACATCTAAGGACAACTTTGGAGATTTTGAGGAAGAAGAAGTTGTATGCAAAGTTTTTAAAGTGCGAATTTTGGTTACAAGAAGTCCAATTTTTAGGATACGTAGTAAGTAATGAAGGAATCAAAGTGGACTCAGCAAAGATTGAAGCTATTATGAATTGGGAAAGGCCTAAAACACCAACGGAGGTGAGAAGTTTCTTGGGATTAGCGGGATATTATCGAAGATTTGTTCAAGATTTCTCGAAGATTGCGACACCTTTGACAAAGCTTACCAGGAAGAGTGAGAAGTTATATGGAACGAGAAATGCGAAGAAAGTTTTCAAGAATTAAAGAAGAGATTGATCACGGCACCTATTTTGTCACTTCCAGATGATCAAAGGAATTTTGTTATTTATAGTGATGCTTCTCATAAGGGATTAGGTTGTCTTTTGATGCAGCATGATAAAGTTATTGCATATGCGTCGAGACAACTGAAACCTCATGAGCAGAAGTATCCTACTCATGACTTGGAACTAGCGGAAATAGTATTCGCCTTGAAAATTTGGAGACATTACTTATATGGAGAAAAGTGCGAAATTTATACTGATCACAAAAGTTTGAAGTACATATTCATGCAAAAGGAGCTCAACATGAGACAAAGAAGATGGTTGGAGTTGATCAAGGATTATGATTGCACGATTAACTATCATCCAGGAAAAGCGAATGTGGTGGCAGATGCGTTAAGCAGAAAGGAAAGACTAAACATGCTGACGATACCTGAAGAATTATACAGGGAATTTCAGAAGTTGGAATTGGAGGTCAGAATTTGCAAGCCTAGTGAAATAAAGATGTATAGCATGACGTTTCAGCCAGAATTACTAAAGAAAATAAGAAAATGCCAAGAGGAAATAATGGATCAGGATATCAATCATTTGGTTGGTGAAGAGCTATGCACTCAAAAGGACGATCAGAGTATTCTTAGATTTTCATCTAGAATTTTCATACCACCAGTGGTAGAACTGAAGAATGAAATTCTACACGAAGCTCACAATTCAAAGTATTCCATTCATCCGGGAAGTACCAAGATGTACAGAGATTTAAAAGAAAATTATTGGTGGCCAGACATGAAGAGAGAAATTGTGGAATGGGTTAACAAATGTTACACGTGTCAGAGAGTTAAGGCGGGCACCAGAGACCGAGTGGATTATTACAGCCACTAGAGATTCCAGAGTGGAAGTGGGAGCACATTGCTATGGATTTTATAGTTGGCTTACCGAGGACAAAAGCGAACCACGATGCTATTTGGGTTATAGTGGACGGACTAACCAAATCAGCGCATTTCTTACCTATCAATGAAAGATTTTCAGTGGATAAGTTGGTTCACATGTATTTGAAGGAAATAGTATGTGATATCCCGTATTTTTCAGAATTATTATAACTTTTATTTTAATATAATTATGTGCTTTTCTAATTTAAAAGGAATAAAATAGTGGATATTTTATTCCTGTTTGACGAGTTGGTGTTATTAAATGATAATGTGCTAATTGTTAAGTGTTATATCGATCCTTATTAATTTCTGAAAATATTTATTTAAATGTATTATTTTTTTAAAAGATTATTGAAAGCCGATCTTATTGATATCGGTAATTTGAATTATTTTGTAATATCCAGGAAATATCATGCAATTATTTTTATTAATAAATAATTTTTTTGTGATTATTATGGGAGTTTTGGTGAATTCTCTGATGATTGATATTTATATTTGGGTGTTTATATGTGATATAGTGTAATCATTTTAATTTAATATGTCCAGAATAAAGTATAGATAATTATGGCATTTTTATGGTAATTTTTGGATTGTTATATGATTATATAAGGATTTATAGATTTAATAATTATTTTCTGAGTAATTATAAAACTATTTTATAAAATCGGGAATCGTCCAACTTAAATCATTTTTGCATTTTTACAACCAGAAACTCTTCGGAAAACTCCATTCTAACCTAATTTGGATATTCTGAACATTTTCCATGTTTTAACTTTTTCGATCCGGATTACGGTTTGACCTGTGCGCGTCCCGGCGCAAAATTTTCGATACGATAATCATTTCGGTAGATCAATAAAACCCGTATTCTCGAGAGAAGAGATATTTTTACATTATTTTCTCATAGGGTGTTTTATAAGAAGCTGGATTTTTATAATTATCCAAATCTGGTATTAAATTGTATCATTTTTATAGTTACTTAGAGGCTAAGTAATCTATTTTGGATCCGATATATCAGTGTAAATTCAGTATTAAATTCCAGAATGTTTCAAAAATCATGAAACTTATATTTTATTAGTATTTGAATATTTCGAGAATTTTAAAATTATTTTGGAAATTTTTCGGGTTTTATTTACCCGCACATTTGTTCGTTAAATCGTAAAATGCGGGTCTGATGCGCGATCCAAAAATATTTTAAAAATTTTGAAAATTTTATTTTATTAGTTTTTAAATATTCCAAGAATTTTAGAAGTATTTCGGCAATTTTTTGAGTTAATTTCAGTCGCAAATTTGTTCGTTAAATCACGAAATGCGGGTTTGACGATAGATTCAAAAATGTATTAAAAATATGAATTTTATATTTTACTAGTTTTTGAATATTTTGGGAATTTTAAAATTATTTCTTTAATTTTTAAAATATTTTCAACCGTAAATCGGTTCGTGAAATCGCAAAATACGGGGAAAACCGAGCTACCCGAACAGGTGTGCTACGTGGCTATTAATTTCGGATTTTTCTGGAGATATTTTTCGGACATCAAATATTCTCTTCAGGGTGATCAGAATTTATTTTGGGTAACGATTCCGAAATTCCGCCTTCGTACTTGTGTATATTATAGCATATTAGTGTTGATATATTTATTTCATAATTTTTAGAAGTTTTTGTAGAAGTCGCTTTTGGCCGTATTTTCGTTTCTGGCGTGTTTATACGTGTTGTGTGTTTTAAATTTATTGATTTAATTAGAGTATAGTTGGATTGTGTTGGTTTGTGATTGATTTTGAGGGGTATGACCCCGGGAAAATTCCGTTTTACAAAGACGTTATTTCGAAATTTTTTCTAAAATATTTATTTCGAATTCAAATTATTATCTTTTATTATTTTCGAAACTCATAATTTAATTCAATTATTTATAATTTGTTTTGATTAATTAGTTATTTTTTTGATTAATTGATTAATTCATTTAATCAATTAATTTTATTTATAAATAGTTGAATGAAGTGTAGTTATTTACAATTGAGCCAAATGATATTCTAAAATTATTTTGAGCTTTTAAAATTATATATAGGTATTAAATATTTAATTAATATTATTATTAATTGAATTATTCTTATTTTATTTCTAGAAAATAGACCGTTCGTCCGATTAATACGAAATGAACGCGTCTAGACTCAGAAAAATATTCTACTTTCATTAAAAATACTTTCGAGACCCAAATTTTTTTGTTTCGAAAGGTCCCTTGTTTTACAAATCGTTCTGAGTCGATTTTTGATCGAAATATCATATTTTTGATCGGATTTCAGTTTTAAACATACTGAGTCGAATGTTTTGACGAACCGAGTCATATGTGGGTCAAGAGTCCTGTGTTTGCCTCTTTTATTTATGTATGGGCTATCGTATGGGTAGACAATAGGGTTTTGATGCGCAGTTCGTCGAGTTATTATCGTTTAGGCGATTAAATTTGTATCTTTTAATTATAGATACGAGTCTTTCAAGACGATCAGGACCAGATGAAATGGATTAAGACTAGAGTTGAATAGTATGGAATATTGGGTAGCAGCACTGCATGAGCAACAGACCAAAGAATTAGTGGAATAAAGACGGTGATGTCTTGAGACAAAATATCAGAATAGATGCGTGTCTGCGAGTGTGACTAACTAATAAAAACCCAAAGGCAAGTATCCCTATCATCACTTATTGTTCAAGTGATATTTATTTTAAATCTTTTGATGCAAGTATTGTTTTCCCTATTCTCACTTTAGAATCGATAAATGTTTTACATATCGTTGAATTAAATAATTATGTTTATGCAAATACTCATCTGCTATTCTATGTTCAGAATAGTCAAGTGATTTTACTTATCCAATTATTGGATTATAAATGTTTTGGACTTCGAGAAAAATGATTTGGTTGCGAGTTTCCTGCCCAAGTGAATGGGCGAATAAAATTATTTCGGGTGTCGATTATTATGACCCCATTTCAATAAAAGGTTTTAAGATTGGATCATAACTGCGTAAGTGACCGGGACGGACGGTCCAGCGGAGGGCTATTTCTAAGTTCCATATGGAATATTATGACACAATTTTTGCCACAGGCCGGTATATTGCCTTTTGTTTGAGTACTCGTGTTTTTTGGGGTCACGTTTCTACGAATCATGACCTTGTGCTATCACACGGGCTGATCAGCATGTGATAGTACGTCCGTCGGAGGATGATCCCAATCTAAATTATCATATCATTTTTGATATTCATAGAATAAATGATTTATCAACTATTCTGTTTTGGATTAACGGTGAAATGTGGTTTTGATTCAGTTTCTGATTTATGCTGATACTTACATTGTTGTTAAATATCAAAGGTGGTATTAGTATAGATGATTGATGTTGACTTCAGTATGGAATGTTGTGAGCATCAAAGTTCGTATTGATATCTAATTTGATATGACAACAAAATAAGTATTAAATTCAAAGAGTTCGGTTTTGAGTAAAGTTTATGATTCAATCCATAATCATTGTTTCTTGTTATTATTGTTTATGATATTTCCGTAAACACTGTTTTACGAGTTTGATTCTCATCAAGATTCAAAGTATTGCTGAAGCATTTCGCTAAAAAATATCAAAATGGTTTTGAATACAATTAAGGAATCAATTCTGGGATTCCTCAACTAAAATTTTATGATTCAGCAATTATAATTTTAAATGTTCAGCTCTAATGCAGATGTCGGTTTTATATCAAAATGACCCTATATTCGTTATAATGATCTTGCTGAGCATTTTTTTCGCTGATACTTGCCTGTTTTCAAATTTAACCTCCAGTGAGGATTAGCTTGCGCTGTTTAGCTGCGTAATTCAAGGAAGCAAAGAAGAAGCTCTTGGAAGGTGGTTGGTCCAGGGTTTGCGGGCTAGTGTAAGTTTTATTGTGTAAAGTTATTTATATTATACTATATTATAGTTATGTATTTTATTTGGGCCTAGTATACTTCATTTCGAAGTTATACTAGTGGGTTTAGTTTTGAGTTGGAATTTATTAAAAAGAGTTTTAAAAGAAAGTGAACAATTTATTGATGGAATTTGGAATTCTTGTTTCTAGAACTGTAACCTTAAAAGATCTTGGATTAGTTTGATATCATAAATGATAAATATCTTCTGCTGGCATTTGTTTATTGATTAAACAGATTAATTTGGATTGAGGTTTTATAGTGACGACCAAATCCTCTGACCCTGGATTTGGGGGCATTACAGGTTGGTATCAGAGCTGAGTTTATAGTAAACTAGAAACGAGAGTGTGTATAGCTATGTGAGGACGTTTGAGCTCATATTGAGTTCCTGTTGGACTATTGGATATAGTACCAATGATTAAGTTAAGATAGGCGCATTCGTTCGAGATGGTTGTGTTCAGCTGGATGGAAATCCTGGCAGTTGCAAACTTCTATCGTGGAATCTTCCGAGGCTACTACAATTCGCCGATGATGCAGATTATCGATATCCTTAGAACGTGAAGAAGTGTCTAGAATTGGATGATGAGTCAACATAAGAGTTCAAATAAAAGATAAGTATTAAGACCTTGGACATACCTTCTCTTTCTATAACTCCCTTTTGACATCTCTCAAAAACAAGTAATTGTTAGAGGATATATTCCCTAACACTCATTTTCAATCATATATGTGTTTTAAATGTGCCAGAGGCTGTCATGATGCCTATTTTTTTCAGGTTTTGATAGCTCTGCCAAGTTATGATAATTTAACTTCCATTTTTCTTATATGGCGGATAGTTTATTGGTAATGTGACACCGCTTGCTCATTTGGTGTCAGAATTTTGTTCTCTGGATTCTATTCCTTCAGAAATATCAGCTTTGAAATCTTTTCAGTTTTATTCATTTGATTTTGAATTCCTTCGATATTCTTTTACTCTGACTGAGATGAACAACCCTAATTATAAGAGGACACAAGGTATACCTGTCTGTGTGATAGGAGTTGGATGGGACGCCATCACTTGTGTGTGTTGTTAATACATGGTTAACAACCTTTAGTAGTGTCCTGATTTGGACATGCAATGCCAAGTTCATTTGATCATATTGATCTCTCAGTTATTCTTTCATTTCAACAACACTTTTTGACAAATTCATATTTTGTTCCTGTTATGATATAAAATTCTTTTCTCTTTGAAATTCCATGATTTTATCATCTGAAATATTCGAAGGTATGCCAATCAAGTTGGGCTGAGTTATCTTGGTCAAGTGAAATAAGATTATATGATGGGATTACCAATAGCGACAATGAATTACAATGCGATTATAATATCATTGGCGTATAACGAAGCCAGTCTGTTTCCTTACTTCTCTTTCTATTTATCTCTCTCTTTCTTTTTCTTTCTCTCTATCTTTTTTCTTTCTCTCGATCAGTAAAAGTGATTCTATTGAGAAATTGGTCAAATGACATGTGGAAAACAATGATGCAGAGTGAAGCTCCCGTGATAATTGTGTGATATAAGGAATTGCGATGTTATTTGGAATTTTGAGAAAAAGTTAAGTAGGCAGTATTGGAAAGTTGGTCAGAAGATCCCTAGTGTTCTCTTCTGCTGATTCCGAGGACCGAATCCTTATAAGGGGGATAGATTGTGATATCACGTATTTTTCAGAATTATTATAACTTTTATTTTAATATAATTATGTGCTTTTATAATTTAAAAGGAATAAAATGGTGTATATTTTATTCCTGTTTGACGAGTTGGTGTTATTAAATGGTAATGTGCTAATTGTTAAGTGTTATATCGATCCTTATTAATTTCTTAAAATATTTATTTAAATGTATTATTTTTTTTAAAAGATTATTGAAAGTCGATCTTATTGATATCGGTAATTTGAATTGTTTTGTAATATCCAGGAAATATCATGCAATTATTTTTATTAATAAATAATTTTTTGTGATTATTATGGGAGTTTTGGTGAATTATTTGATGATTGATATTTATATTTGGGTGTTTATATGTGATATAGTGTAAGCATTTTATTTTAATATGTCCAAAATAAAGTATAGATAATTATGGCATTTTTCTGGTAATTTTTGGATTATTATATGATTTTATAAGGATTTATAGATTTAATAATTATTTTTTGAGTAATTATAAAACTATTTTATAAAACCGGGAATCGTCCAACTTCAATTGTTTTTGCATTTTTACAACCCGAAACTGTTCGAAAAACTCCTTCCTAACCTAATTTGGATATTCTCAACATTTTCCGTTTTTTAACTTTTTCGATCCGGATTACGGTTTAACCTGTGCACGTCCCGACGCAAAATTTTCGATACGATAATCATTTCGGTAGATCAATAAAACCCGTATTCTCGGGAGACGAGATATTTTTACATTATTTTCTCATAGGGTGTTTTATAAGAAGCTGAGTTTTTATAATTATCCAAATCTAGTATTAAATTGTATCGTTTTTATAGTTACCTAGAGGTTAAGTAATCTATTTTGGATCCGATATATCAGTGTAAATTCAGTATTAAATTCCAGAATGTTTCAAAAATCATGAAACTTATATTTTATTAGTATTTGAATATTTCAAGAATTTTAAAATTGTTTCGAAAATTTTTCGGGTTTTATTTACCCGCACATTTGTTTGTTAAATCGTAAAATGTGGGTCTGATGCGCGATCCAAAAATATTTTAAAAATTTTGGAAAATTTATTTTATTAGTTTTTAAATATTCCAAGAATTTTAGAAGTATTTCGGCAATTTTTCGAGTTAATTTTACTCGCAAATTTGTTCGTTAAATTACGAAATGCGGGTTTGACGTTAGATTCAAAAATGTATTAAAAAATATGAAATTTATATTTTACTAGTTTTTGAATATTTTGGGAATTTTAAAATTATTTCGGTAATTTTTGAATTATTTTCAATCGTAAGTCGGTTCGTGAAATCGCAAAACGCGGGGAAAACCGAGCTACCCGAACAGGTGTGCTGCGTGGCTATTAATTTCGGATTTTTCTGGAGATATTTTTCGGACATCAGATATTCTCTTCAGGGTGATCAGAATTTATTTTGGGTAACGATTCCGAAATTCCGCCTTCGTACTTGTGTATATTATAGCATATTAATGTTGATATATTTATTTCATAATTTTTAGAAGTTTTTGTAGAAGTCGCTTTCGGCCGTATTTTCGTTTCTGGCGTGTTTATACGTGTTGTGTGTTTTAAATTTATTGATTTAATTAGAGTATAGTTGGATTGTGTTGGTTTGTGATTGATTTTGAGGGGTATGACCCCGGGAAAATTCCGTTTTACAAAGACGTTATTTCGAAATTTTTTCTAAAATATTTATTTCGATTTCAAATTATTATCTTTTATTATTTTCGAAACTCATAATTTAATTCAATTATTTATAATTTGTTTTGATTAATTAGTTATTTTTTTGATTAATTGATTAATTCATTTAATCAATTAATTTTATTTATAAATAGTTGAATGAAGTGTAGTTATTTACAATTGAGCCAAATGATATTCTAAAATTATTTTGAGCTTTTAAAATTATATATAGGTATTAAATATTTAATTAATGTTATTAATTGAATTATTCTTATTTTATTTCTAGAAAATAGACCGTTCGTCCGATTAATACGAAATGAACGCGTCTAGACTCAGAAAAATATTCTACTTTCATTAAAAATACTTTCGAGACCCAAATTTTTTTGTTTCGAAAGGTCGCTTGTTTTACAAATCGTTCTGAGTCGATTTTTGATCAAAAAATCATATTTTTGACCCGAATTCAGTTTTAAACATACCGAGTCTAATGTTTTGACGAACCGAGTCATATGTGAGTCAAGAGTCCTGTGTTTGCCTGTTTTATTTATGTGTGGGCTATCGTATGGGTAGACAATAGTGTTTTGATGCGCAGTTCGTCGAGTTATTATCGTTTAGGCGATTAAATTTGTATCTTTTAATTATAGATACGAGTCTTTCAAGAAGATCAGGACCAGATGAAATAAATGAAGACTAGAGTTAAATAGTATGGAATATTGGGTTGCAGCACTGCATGAGCAGCAGACCAAAGAATTAGTAGAATAAAGACGGTGATGTCTTGAGACAAAATGTCAGAATAGATGCGTTTTTGCGAGTGTGACTAACTAATAAAAACCCAAAGGCAAGTATCCCTATCATCACTTATTGTTCAAGTGATATTTATTTTAAATCTTTTGATGCAAGTATTGTTTTCCCTATTCTCATATTAGAATCGATAATTTTTTTACATATCGTTGAATTAAATAATTATGTTTATGCAAATACTCATCTGCTATTCTATGTTCAGAATAGTCAAGTGATTTTACTTATCCAATTATTGGATTATAAATGTTTTGGACTTCGAGAAAAATGATTTGGTTGCGAGTTTCCTGCCCAAGTGAATGGGCGAATAAAATTATTTCAGGTGTCAATTATTATGACCCCATTTCAATAAAAGGTTTTAAGATTGGATCATAATTGCGTAAGTGACCGGGACAGACGGTCCAGCGGAGGGCAATTTCTAAGTTCCATATGGAATATTATGACATAATTTTTGCCACAGGCAGGTATATTGCCTTTTGTTTGAGTACTCGTGTTTTTTGGAGTCACATTTCTACGAATCATGACCTTGTGCTATGACACGGGCTGATCAGCATGTGATAGTACGTCCGTCGGAGGATGATCCCAATCTAAATTATCATATCATTTTTGATATTCATAGAATAAATGATTTATCAACTGTTCTATTTTGGATTAACGATGAAATACGGTTTTGATTCAGTTTCTGATTTATGCTGATACTTACGTTGTTGTTAAATATCAAAGGTGGTATTAGCATAGATGATTGATGTTGACTTCAGTATGGAATGTTGTGAGCATCAAAGTTCGTATTGATATCTAATTTGATATGACAACAAAATAAGTATTAAATTCAAAGAGTTCGATTTTGACTAAAGTTTATGATTCAATCCATAATCATTGTTTCTTGTTATTATTGTTTACGATATTTCTGTAAATACTGTTTTACGAGTTTGATTCTCGTCAAGATTCAAAGTATTGCTGAAGCATTTCGCTAAAAAATACCAAAATGGTTTTGAATACAATTAAGGAATCAATTCTGGGATTCCTCAACTAAAATTTTATGATTCAACAATTATAATTTTAAATGTTCAGCTCTAATGCAGATGTCAGTTTTATATCAAAATGACCCTATATTCGTTATAATGATCTTGCTGAGCATTTTTTTCGCTGATACTTGCCTGTTTTCAAATTTAACCTCCAGTGAGGATTAGCTTGCGCTGTTTAGCTGCGTAATTCAAGGAAGCAAAGAAGAAGCTGTTGGAAGGTGGTTGGTCTAGGGTTTGCGGGCTAGTGTAAGTTTTATTGTGTAAAGTTGTTTATATTATACTATATTATAGTTATGTATTTTATTTGGGCCTAATATACTTTATTTCGAAGTTATACTAGTGGGTTTAATTTTGAGTTGGAATTTATTAAAAAGATTTTTAAAAGAAAGTGAAAAAATTTATTAATGGAATTTGGAATTCTTGTTTCTAGAACTGTAACCTTAAAAGATCTTGGATTAGTTTGGGGTCATAAATGATAAATATCTTCTGCTGGCATTTATTTATTGATTAAACAGATTAATTTGGATTGAGGTTTTATAGTGACGACCAAATCCTCTGACCCCGGATTTGGGGGCGTTACAGGTTGGTATCAGAGTTGAGGTTATAGTAAACTACAAACGAGAGTGTGTAGGAGTGTGTATAGCTATGTGAGGATGTTTGAGCTCATATCGAGTTCTTGTTGGACTATTGGATATAGTACCAATGACTAAGTTAAGATAGGCGCATTCGTTCGAGATGGTTGTGTTCAGCTGGATGGAACTCCTGGCAGTTGCAAACTTCTATCGTGGAATCTTCCAAGGCTACTACAATTCGCCGACGATGGAGATTATCGATATCCTTAGAACGTGAAGAAGTGTCTAGAATTGGATGACGAGTCAACATAAGAGTTCAAATAAAAGATAAGTATTAAGACCTTGGATATACCTTCTCTTTCTATAACTCCCTTTTGACATCTCTCAAAAACAAGTAATTGTTAGAGGATATATTCCCTAACACTCATTTTCAAACATATATGTGTTTTAAATGTGCCAGAGGCTGTCATAAAGCCTATTTTTTTCAGGTTTTGATAGCTCTGCCAAGTTACGATAATTTAACTTCCACTTTTCTTATATGGTGGATAGTTTATTGGTGATGTGACACCGCTTGCTCATTTGGTGTCAGAATTTTGTTCTCTGGATTCTATTCCTTCAGAAATATCAGCTTTGAAATCTTTTCAGTTTTATTCATTTGATTTTGAATTCCTTTGATATTCTTTTATTCTGACTGAGATGAACAACCCTAATTATAAGAGGACACAAGGTATACCTGTATGTGTGATAGGAGTTGGATAGGACGCCATCACTTGTGTGTGTTGTTAATACATGGTTAACAACCTTTAGTAGTGTCTTGATTTGGACACGCAATGCCAAGTTCATTTGATCATATTGATCTCTCAGTTATTCTTTCATTTTAACAACACTTTTTGACAAATTCAGATTTTGTTCCTGTTATGATATAAAATTCTTTTCTCTTTAAAATTCCATGATTTTATCATCTGAAATATTCGAAGGTATGCCAATCAAGTTGGGCTGAGTTATCTTGGTCAAGTGAAATAAGATTATGTGATGGGATTACCAATAGCGACAGTGAATTACAATGCGATTATAATATCAGTGGTGTATAATGAAGCCAGTCTATTTCCTTACTTCTCTTTCTATTTATCTCTCTCTCTTTCTTTTTCTTTCTCTCTATCTTTCTTCTTTCTCTCGATCAGTAAAAGTGATTCTATTGAAAAATTGGTCAAATGACATGTGGAAGGAACAATGATGCAGAGTGAAGCTCCCGTGATAATTGTGTGATATAAGGAATTGCGATGTTATTTAGAATTTTGAGAAAAAGTTAAGTAGACAGTATTGGAAAGTTGGTCGGAAGGTCCCTAGTGTTCTCTTCTGCTGATTCCGAGGACGGAATCCTTATAAGGGGGATAGATTGTGATATCCCATATTTTTCAGAATTATTATAACTTTTATTTTAATATAATTATGTGCTTTTATAATTTAAAAGGAATAAAATGGTGGATATTTTATTCCTGTTTGACGAGTTGGTGTTATTAAATGGTAATGTGCTAATTGTTAAGTGTTCAAGTTATTAAGTTCTAGGGGACTTTGTGCCTAGTGACCTAAGGCTTTTATAGTCTGGGATCCGCTAACCTAATGCTCGCTACATGGGTATTATTGCATAGTCTTTTGGGACCTCATTCATTGCACGGTCAAGTAAGAATCTTTGTTATGTGTTCAATAATAGCATGAATCCTTGTATAACTCTAGTAGAAAGGAGGTGTTGTGAGTCATTATGCGTTATGGTTATTCTAAGGGTATTGATTGCATTATCATTTAGTTGCACTCACGTAGTTGCATTCATGCATTAGGTTTGTTTTGTTGTTTTGAGTCCGTTTATGCTTGAGGACAAGCATCGATTCAAGTTTGGGGGTGTGATAGGTGGATTTTATAACTACTTGGAACACTTCATTATAGGTTTAATTTGGTATTTTGGACTAAAGTTATTGGTATTTTTGATGTATTTTTGTGTTATTGCATTTAAGGCATCAGTTATATGAAGAAAGGAGTTTTTCAAGGAAATATGCTGAAACGAGATCAGAATTGGAATCCTAGGATATTCTCAATTTGTAGAGAATCTCGTTAGCTTCGCGTGGGCAGTTGAATCGCCTAATTCTGACGAGCAGAACTCAAGATATGGCCAAAAGAAGATTTGTCAGAAAAATTCCAAAATGTCATCGCGGCCAAGCCAGAAGGCAGCGCGCCCGAGCTGCTGAAACACTATTTCACCGCGGCCGCACCCGAAGGCCGCGCGCCCGCGCCCGGTTTCTACCCCAGAATCCTGATTTTAGTCGAAATTGAAGATTCTGAGAGTCCTGGTAATCCTGGAGCCTATATATACCCATAAAAAGACGTTTTTAACAACAAGGAGACCTAGGAGAGCAATAAGAAGACCTAGAGAGCACGAGAAGGCTACAGAGAAGAAGACTTTTGTTTTCTTTGATTTAGGCGATACTTGGATGCTTGTTTTCGATTTGTTCTTGAACCCTAGTACTCTTATATTATTTATTATCATGCTTTCATTGGAACCCGTGGTGACGATGAGTTCATTTATGAACTAATCGTTATCGTGGGATTTTAACGGATTTACTTATGGATTTCTTTAGTTAATTTGTTTTGATACCTTAGTGTGTGGTAATTGTATGATAACCTAGTATTGGTCGTGCTTATTCGTCTTATGTGCGTAGCTAACATATAAGATAGTGTGTTAATCTCTATTGAAGCGACAGTGAATATAGAGGTTTAGAACTTGCCATGCTAGCATAGGTTCATGTGATATTGTTATGCATGATTTGTAGGTAATTTTAACCATCTTACTTGCCCTATGTAATTACGATAGATAACTTGCACATTAAACCGTTATTTTTTCAATTCTTATAGACATATAAGGACTAAGCATAATTGGTGTCTATTCAACTTCTATCTCTTTTGTGGATGTCTGGTAGTAGGGTATTCGTACAACGACAGTTGGCATTTACTATTTTCGTGTTATCTGATTAGTGTCATCACTATTACATGCTAAGGTTAAGAACAATTACTTTGAATGAAGTAGTAATGAAGTTAGAATCCCATGTTTGTCTCATATAAGTAATTCAACCTCAATTCTCTTAGTTAATGTTATTTAGTATAATCTCTTAGTTTAATCAAAATCTAATTTGTTATTTATCTTAGCATTGAGCGATAACCATACATTGTTGCATAGGTGCATAAATTGAACTTAACCTAAACCAGTCTATGTGGGAACGAATCTGATTTATATCTTATACTACTTGCGAACGCATACACTTGCGTAAATTTTAGCGCGTGTTTTCGCCCTAACATATTCACTTTGCTTAAGCTTGGAGAATCTTTGGCAAAGATTCTCATTTTTAGAACCAAATATGATATCATCTACATAGATCTGAACTAGGATTATATCCTCACCATGTTTCTTGTAGAAGAGAGTCTTGTCTAGAGTACCTCTAGTAAAACCATGTTTGAGTAGGAATTCTGACAGTGTATCATACCAAGCTCTAGGTGCCAGTTTTAGTCCATATAGAGCCTTGAGTAATTTGTACACAAAATTTGGAAATTCTGGATCTTCAAAGCCAGATGGCTATTGCACATAAACTTCTTCTCTAGCTCACCATTCAGGAAAGCACTCTTGACATCCATTTGATACACTTTAAAGTTTGAATGTGCAGCAAATTTTAGAAATATCCTTATTGCTTCAAGCCTTGCAACTGGAGAAAAAGTTTCATCATAGTCAATTCCTTCTTATTATGAGTAGCCTTTTGCAACCAACCTTGCTTTGTTTCTGGTAACTACACCATTTTCATCCATCTTGTTTCTGAACACCCATTTTGTTCCAATAATGCTTCTATTCTTAGGTGCAGGAACTAACTTCCAAACTTTGTTTCTTTCAAACTGAGTAAGTTCCTTTTGAATAGAAGATATCCAATCAGGATCCATTAGAGCTTCTTCATTTTTCTTGGGTTCTATCTGAGACAGAAAGCATGCATGTAGACACTCATTAGCAGTTGCACTTCTAGTCCTCACACCAGCAATAGGATCACCAATAATTGTTTCTCTAGTGTGACTTCTATCCCACTTCCTTGTATGAGTTTGTTGACTTGTGCCTTCATCATTCTCTTCATTATTAGTATGACTGCTAGATCATTCTTCTCTTTCTCCCCCAAAGTTTGTGTTATCAAATTCAGGTGTTTGAGATGAGCTTCCATTCCCATGATTTTCGTGTTCAATAATCTCTTCATTCAAATTCTGTTGTGCATCAACTTCATCTTCACCATCAGAATCACTATCAATGTTGAGGTTTTCAAATACAAGGGCTTCAGCTTCATTTTCATCAAGGCATTCCAAGCCTGGATACTTGTCATCATCAAAAGTCACATATGTGTTTTCCATAATCTTCTTTTAATCTATCACATAAACTTTGTAGGCTGTTCTTTCCAATGAATATCCCGGAAAAATTGCTTTAAAGACTTTTGAGTCAAATTTTCCCACATATTCAGAGTTGTCTTTCAAAATGTAACACTTGCTTCCAAACACATGAAGATGCTTTACAGTAGGCTTTCTTTTAGACAAGATTGAGTAAGGTGATTTGCCATGTGCCTTGTTAATGAGATATATGTTCTGAATGTAACATGCAGTGTTAACAGCCTCTTCCCAGAAACTTGTTGGCAACTTGGCATCTTGCATCATTGTTCTAGTAGCTTCAACTAATGTTCTGTTCTTTCTTTCAACTACTCCATTTTGTTGAGGTGTTCTAGCAGCTGAGAGTTCTTGAACAATGCCTTTACTTTTGCAGAATTCACTCAATATTGCATTTCTAAATTCTGTTCCATTATCACTTCTCAATCTTTTTACACAATTGTGATCTTTAGCCTATTTTTCTATCTTCTTGATGTGCTCAATTATGATGTGTGGAGTTTCATCTTTAGAGTGCATGAACTCTACCCAAGTGTATCTTGAGAAATCATCCACCATCATAAGTGCATATTTGTTTCTTGAAATTGATAAGATATTTACTGGCCCAAACAAGTCCATGTGAATAAGTTGTAATGGTGCACTTATAGAATTCACAGTTTCTTACTTGTGACTTGATCTTTTCATTTTTTCCTTTCTGACAAGCTTTACAAACTTCAACTTGAGCAAACTCCAGTTTAGGCATATCTCTTACTAACTCCTTTTTGACCAAGGTGTTAATTGTCATGAAATTCAAGTGAGACAATTTCTTATGCCACAACTTGCTTTGTTCTTCTGATTCCTTAGTGTAGAAGCAAAAAATTACATCCTTATTTGTTGAGTCTAAGTCTGCAACAAACAAGCTTCCTTTCCTTTCTCCTTTCAGAGCAACTTCACCAGTTTTCTTGCTGATAAAAGTGCATTCTTCTTTGATGAATAAAACTTCAAAGCCTTTATCTGCAAATTGGCTAACACTGAGAAGATTCACTTCAAGACCAGCTACCAGTGCTACATCATCAATGACAACATTTTCAGAAACAATCTTGCCATATCCCATTGTGAATCCTTTGTTGTTGTCTCCAAAGGTCACCAAAAGGCCGGCTTTCTCCTCAAACTGTGATAGCAGGGCTTTATCACCTGTTATATGCCTGGAACATCCACTATCTATGATCCAGATGACTTTCTTTACTTTACCCTGCACATAATGAGTTTTAAGTGTGTTTAGCAACCCAAGCAGTGTTGGGTACTTTCTTCTTGTTAACCGATTTAGCAGAAGTAGAATAAGTAGTTTCAGATAAAATAGAGTTCATTGACTGTTGAGCATTTTCCCTTTCTGTTGTAGACCCAATTCTTGTTTCTTTGAGGTCTACTCTCAGTTTATGACAACTTTTCCTCACTTTCAAGTTGTAAGGAATATAGTCAAACTTGTCACAGGAGTAAAGATCATTTGCATTTGCTTCATTGTATTTGAAGGCTCCTTCAGTTGGCTTGCTAACTGCCTTTTTACAAAGGTGAGTTAGGTGATTCATAGAGCCATATTTTTCACATTTCTTTCTTGGAGCATCTGCAACATAAGCAAAATTGTTGCTTTTGTTTATCCGTATTTTCCCATTTCTATTTTTCTTTTTCTTTCTTGCATCTTTAGTTTTGGTTTTTTTAACAGGTGTCTTGGGCCTTTATTTTTCCATGAGCTTCTCTTCAGTATTGGAAGGCTGAGTTGATTCTGCAGTTTTCTTCTCTTTGTCGTCATCAACAATTTCTTGCTTGATAATCAATTCTTCTTCACTAAAATTGACTTCACATGCCTTGAACATAGGTGAGGCAACTTTTTTTAGCATTACTGGAATATTTTCATTTTATGTTGCTTTTCCCTTATCACCTATGTCTTTCTTTTTGTTGTTCAAGGCATTATAGTCAAGACCAATAGCAATGTTTGCACATGGTTTGTTTTTCTCATGATACTGTCCAATTAACTCAGATGCATTCTTGAAGGATTTCAACTTAACTTCATTCTTTTCAAGCTTCTCCCTTAGCACTGCTTCAATTTCATTTGCACACTTGAGCTTGTTTTTAAGATAAGCGTTCTCTTGTTTTAGAGCATCAAGCTCCACCAACAATAATTCAGTTTCTTGCTTCTCACTTTCAAGCTTCTCATTTATCTTTGTCAGTCTTCTCACTTCTTCATTAGCAGCAACCATGCTTGTGTGAATGTGAAACATTTCTGTGCTCATCTTCTCTACAGTTTCCTTATATTGACTCACATTTAAATCAATGGTGGTAAGAGTTGGTACCTGTGATTTAGATGAGGATGATTCTCCTTGCTCCAAGGCCATGAGTGCATAATTTCCAAATTCTTCATCTTCATCATTTTCGGAGTCATCCGAACTTTTTTCCTCTGCAATATAATCTTTGCTTTGCTGTTTCTTTAGAAGAGTTTCATATTTTGCTTCTAGTTCAAGATAAGCTTTTTCTTTCTTTGCTTTCTTGGGTTTCCTACATTCTGTAGCAAAATGGCTTAGTTCATCACAATTGAAGCACCATATCTTAGATCTGTCAACAGATCCAGTTTTGTAACCATTCTTGCTGTCAGAAGTGTACTTCCCTTTTCCTTTCCAGCTACTGTCTTTGTTGAAAGACTATCCTTTACCCTTGAAGTATCTTGGCTTCTTTACTCTAATGTTAGAAAATTTTCTAGCCAAATAGGCCATTGACTGATCTAGCTCATCTAGTTCATCAAGAGTGTAGAACTCATCTTCTTCCAATTCCAGAATGACTTGTTCCTGTGAATCATTTGTTCTTTGCTCACTTGTTGAGGCAACTGGAGTTTGAGATCTTGGCTCATCATTTGATGTTTGGCTTTCATTGATAATTAAAGCACTTGAGCCATCTACAACATGTCATTGACCAGATCTCAATGATTTACTTTGAATCATTTCTAGTTCATATGTTTTGAGAATTCCATATAGAACTTTTAGTGTTATTCTGCTCAAGTCTCTCCCTTCCCTAATTGCTGAGATTTTCTGTTTCAAATGATCAGGGAGAGTAAGCAAGAACTTCAAGTTCATCTCTTCAGCTTCACAGTATTTGTCATGGAGCTGCAAGTCATTTATCAGCTTGTTGAACCTTTCAAACAAATCTATTATACTTTTTTTTGGCTTGGCCATGAAACCCTCATACTGTGAAATCAGTATCCTTCTTTGATTTGATCTAACTTCCTCAGTTCCTTCACAGAGTATTTCAATCTTTTCTCATATTTGCTTGGTAGTGTCACAGTTGACAATGAATGTTATTGTACATCACATTGTCAAGTGACTCAATCAATATCAATTGCAAGCCATTATCCAGGGAAATTTTCTCCTTTTCAGGCTCAGAATACTCAGAAGGATCTTTTGGAGCATAATGAGCTGGAGTAACCATATCACCATCTGTTGATTCTTCAACTCTAACCATAGGAGTGAAGGGCCCATTTTTGAGAATCTGAATATAGAGTGGATTGGCCATCCTGATAAACAGCAACATTTTCTTTTTCCAAAGAGTGTAGTTAGCTTTGTCAAAGGTAGGAATTTTGATGCTACTGATTTTCTGTGTATTCATTCTTCCAAGATCTTGAATCTGTTTACTTTCAGATTTAGCTCTGATACCACTTGTTAGGAAATGAATAACACACAGAGGGGGGTGAATGTGGTTTACTATTTTTAAGTTTTTCTTGAATCTTTTATGGTTGAACAAAGTAAATTAAATTTTGTAGTGAAAGTGGGTTCATGCAGAAATTAAACTTGCAAGAATAAAGAACATGAATCTTCAAAACTCACTTAATTTTATATTAAAATTAAGAATGTTTTGCTACAAAATTTCTAGGTTCTTTGTTGATAAAGAGCTTAGCTACTTCTTGAGAGTGTTACAAGATTTTATATCTGAATTGTTACTCTTGACTAAAGGACCAGTGTTAACTTTATAATTCAGTTAATTGCTGGTTTACACAGTGTACAATAAGATATGCTATTAGCTTTAGTAAACAGTCACTTGTCAATTTCATTTATAGAAAAGTATATCTTCTATTTCTGGCTTAGTATATCTTAGCATTATGTGTTTACTTTGATTTTCCTTTTCAGTTAATCTTCACCATTGATCTTGCACATCCTTCAAGCTGCTTTTTGTAGACTTGTCAATCCAGCTGTTTGGATTGTTTGTTGATTGTTAATCTTGGATATTGAACTGATCTTCAATTTTTTGTACTTTGAGATTTTACCTCGAGACTCCATTTGGTCTATAGAGAACTTGACATCTCGATAAGTATATTGGCTTATCGAGATCTCTAATACTCCATAGTAAATTTGATTTGTAGAGGTCTCTGAATCCTCTATAAGAGAATTTGGCTTGTAAAGATCTCTAGTCTTCATATCTTCACTTTGACTTATCGCTATCTCTGAGTTCTCTAGTGGCTTATTAACTTATCGATAACTCAGAGTTCTCTAGTCAATTTTGACTTGTCCATAACTCAGAGTTCTCTAGTGAATTTTAACTTATCGATATCTCTGAGTTCTCTAGTGGAATTTGATTTATCGATAACTCAAATTTCTCTAATGAATGTTGACTCGCCATTGATCTTGCACATCCTTCAAGCTGCTTTTTGTAGACTTGTCAATCCAGCTGTTTGGATTGTTTGTTGATTGTTAATCTTGGATATTGAACTAATCTGCAATTTTGTACTTTGAGATTTTACCTCGAGATCTCCATTTGCTCTATAGAGAACTTGACATCTCGATAAGTATATTGGCTTATCGAGATCTCTAATACTCCATAGTAAATTTGACTTGTAGAGGTCTCTGAGTTCTCTATAAGAGAATTTGGCTTGTAGAGATCTCTAGTCTTCATATCTTCACTTTGACTTATCGATATCTATGAGTTCTCTAGTGGCTTATTAACTTATCGATAACTTAGAGTTCTCTAGTCAATTTTGACTTGTCGATAACTCAGAGTTCTCTAGTGAATTTTAGCTTATCGATATCTCTGAGTTCTCTAGTGGAATTTGACTTATCGATAACTCAAATTTCTCTAATGAATGTTGACTTGTCGATAACTCTGAGTTCTCTAGTGAAGAAATGACTTGTCGATATCTCCAATCTTCATGTCTTCAATTTAACTTGTCGATATCTATGTGAGTTATCTAGTACCTTTCCTGACTTCTCGATAAGTCATTTGGAATTCTCGAGTGACTTCTCTATAACACTGAATCTGTAACTTGTAGAGATCTTGACTTAGAATATTTTTCCTAAAACATATTTATTCAACTCCAGGCTGCTTCATAATTCTTCTGAGCCATGATCTTCTTGATCTTCTTCCAGATATAATTCTTAGGCTTGACACTGTTTATAGAAAAAAACTCAAGTCCGCTCCTTCGACATTTTTATAGACTTTAAGTGTTACAAGTACAAAATACAAATTAAGATAACAATACAACTTACTTAGACTTGATAAATTGTCTTAATTTTGTTAAAGTACAGGCATGTCTTGCATAACAGCCTGCAATGTGCCTCTGATTATGACTCTGTTAAGGGGGTTTTGTTTAAGAAGTTTCGGTATGATTATAAGACCAACGACCTCTTCATGAATTGAAATATTGTCTCTATAATTTTGCTGAGACTCTCTGGCAGATTTTCGATAGAACCTCTGGTTTGATTAATACGGTTCTGGAGAACAACCCGCAACTCGTAAGCCACTTATTGAGTCTTTGAGATTATGTTGTAGAACTTTTTACCCTCTCAATTTTCAAGAGTTGCTAGAGCTTTTTTTGAGTATACTATGGATAAATGGATGCTTGTGTTTAAAAACTACCTGACGTTCAAGTTTCCCGCCCTTGAAGATTCCAGTACCGAGGGAGTTGAGCTTGTTAATGGCTTGCGGGCAGCTATTTGTGATAATATAATGCATTATATGGAAAAGGAGGAGGACTTGTTTAAAAAGTATTTGAGTGGATTTGTTGATGCTGTTTGGAGTCTGCTTGTGGTTGCATTTGCATCATCTAGTCGGGATAGCCTCACTGTCACATCCATCAAGTTCTTAACTACTGTGAGCAGAAGTGTTCACCATGCATTGTTTGCCAGAGATGATATTCTGCAGCAGATATGTTAGAGTATTGTTATACCAAATATAATGTTGAGAGATGAGGATGAAGAATTGTTTGACATGAATTATGTTGAGTACATACGCAGAAATGGAGGGAAGTGATCGACACAAGGAGAAGGATTGCATGTGAACTTCTAAAAGGTATTGCTTCCCAGTACAAAGAAAAGGTGTCTGAAATGGTTTCAAATTTAATACAGGCTTGCTTGACCTCTTTTGCGCAGAATCCAGCTACCAATTGGAAGCACAAGGAATGCACCATCTATTTGGTTGTCTCACCACAAAAAAGGCCGGAGGTAATTCAGTGTCGACTGACCTTGTTGAAGTGGAGAATTTTTGTGCATCAGTCATTGTTCCAGAATTACGTAGTCAGGATATTAATGGATTCCCGATGTTAAAGGCTGGAGCATTAAAATATTTCACTATGTTCAGGAATCAGATCTCAAAACCTACTGTAATGACCGTTTTCCTTATGTTAGGTTTCTCAATTCCGATTCCAATGTAGTTCATTCTTATGCTTCCAGTTGTGTTGAGAAACTTCTTCTGGTAAAGGATGGTGGAGCTAAAACAAGATATACTTCAGTAGATATCGGTCCATATCTTTTGGAGTTGATGCGCAACCTTTTTAATGCCTTGGAACAGCAAGAGTCTGAGGAAAACCAAATGTAATGAAGTGTATAATGCGGGTCCTCAGCGCCACAGACATTTCTAATGAGGTTGCTTCACACTGCATTACGGGGATGACATTGGTTCTTAACAGGGTTTGTGAGAACCCCAAAAATCCCGTCTTTAATCACTATCTTTTTGAAGCTGCGGATGTTCTTGTAAGGAGGGCCTGTGAAAGAAACTCTTCTCTGGTGCCAACCTTTGAAGGCGGTCTATTTCCCAGCCTATAGATGATCTCGACCAAAGATGTAGCTGAGTTCTTTCCATATGCATTCCAACTGTTGTCTCAGCTCGTGGAGTTGAACAATTCTCCCATTCCACCGCACTACATGCAGATCTTTAATATTCTCTTGTTGCCCGACTCTTGGAATAAACCTGAAAATGTCCCAGCTCTTGTGCGTTTACTTCAGTCTTTCCTTCAAAAAGCACCTTATGAGGTTAACGGAGAAGGGAGATTGAATCAGGTTCCTGAAATATGTAAGAAGCTTGTCACAGCTCCTAGATCACACAAAGAAGGGTTTTATGTGCTGAATACAATTATTGAGAACCTTGGATACGATGTGATTGCACCCTACATGGGCTATATATGGACTTGTTTGTTTTTTAGGCTCGAGAATAACAGAACAGCCAAGTTTACCAAGTCTTTTGTGATATTTATGTCTCTTTTTCTTGTCAAACATGGTCCTCAAAACCTTGTAGCTTCAGTTGATGCTGTTCAGACTGGTATATTTATTACAATTATAGACCATATTTGGATAGAATTGTTTACGAACCGAGCCGAGCCGAATTTTGATCGAACCGAGTTGAACTTTAATTTTTTTTCTGACGAACCGAACCAAGCCGAACCGAGCTTTCTTAACGAACAGAAAACCATGTTCGAGCCCGAGCTCGTTAACAAACAAGTCGAACACGAGCTTTTATCGAACAAAATCGAGCCGAGCCGGACACGAGCTTTCTCCATCAAAATGAGCTGAGCCGAAATAAAAATTCTGGTCAAAACACCGGTTGACTGTTAAAATAACAAACCAAATATATTTATTTTTTTTACAAAATTTTGTAATATCATTAAAATATATAGATCTTAATATCCCTATGGTTGGATCATTCAAAAATATTTTAGAAAATTGAAATATTATTATGAGACTAAACAGTAATTACAAGTACCCTTTAAACCATTGGTCAATTGCCAAAATAATAAACAAACTAAATGTAATTTTTTTTAAATTTTTTGTCATATCACTAATATATATAGATCTTAACATCTGTACGGTTGGATCATTTATAAATATTTTTAAAAAGTAAAAATATTAATACAATACTAAACACTAGCTACAAGTATATGTCAAAATACCGGTTGACTGTTAAAATAACAAACCAATTTCATTTATTTTTTTTCTAAAAAATTTTGTCATATCACTAAAATATTTAGATCTTGGCATCCGTTCGGTTAGGTTATTCATAAATATTTCAAAAAAATTGAAACATTAATACGAGACTAAACATTAGTTACAAGTACATGTCAAAACACCAGTTGACTATTAAAATAACAAACCAAATATATTTATTTTTTTCTAAAAATTTTGTCATATCACTAAAATATATAGATCTTAACATCCGTAAGGTTGGATCATTTATAAATATTTTTTAAAAAAATCAAAACATTAATATGAGACTAAACACTAGTTACAAGTATATGTCAAAACACCGGTTGACTGTTAAAATAACAAACAAAATACATTTATTTTTTTCTAAAATTTTTGTCATACCACTTAAATATATAAATATTAACATCCGTACGGTTGTATCATTCATAAATATTTTTTAAAAAAATAAAATATTAATATGAAACTAAACAATAGTTACAAGTACTGTTCAAACCATTGGTTGATTGTCAAAATAACAAATAAAATAAATTTATTTTTTTCTAAAAGTTTTATCATATCACTAAAATATATAGATCTTAACATCCGTACGGTTGTATCATTCATAAATATTTTTAAAAAGTTGAAACATTAATATGAGACTAAAGACTAGTTACAACTACTGTTCAAACCGTTGGTTGAATGTTAAAATAACAAACAAAATAAATTTATTTTTTTTTCGTAAAATTTTTTCTTATCACTAAAATATATAGATCTTGATATCTGTATAATTATCATTCATAAATATTTTTAAAAAAATTGAAACATTAATATGGGATTAAATAGAAGTATTACTCAAACTACGGGTTACTATACAAATAGCAAATCAAATATATTTAGATCTTGACATATGTACAGTTATCATTCATAAATATTTTTAAAAAAATCGAAACATCAATATGGGACTAAATATAAGTACTAGTCAAACTACGGGTTACTGTACAAATAGCAAACCAAATATATTTATTTATTTAATTTTTTTATTATATCACCTAAATATATAGATCTTAACATCCGTACGGTTGGATCACTTATAGATAATTTTTAAAAAATTGAAACACCAAGCAGGAAATAAATACTAATTACAAGTAGAAGTCAAATCACTTGTTAATCATTAAAATATCAAATTAAAAAATTTATTTTTAATATTTGATTTTTTTTCAAATTACTAAAATATATACTTTGACATTCATATGGTTCAATAATTGAAAAAATTTATAAAAAATATGAATAAAATTCATAATAATCAAATATATAAAAACTAAAATAATTTTTTTTGATTTTTATTCGAGCCGAGATCGAGCCAAGCCGAGTTCGAGCCGAACATGCCAAAAGCTCGGCTCGAGCTCATTTTTTTAACGAACACATTTTTGTGTTCGAGTTCGAGCTCGATCGCTTAACGAACTGAACCAAACCGAATCCTTAACGAACTGAACCAAAATGAGCCCTTAACGAGTCGAGGTCGAACTTATTCGCGAATGACTCTGTTCACGAACAGCTCTGGATTTTTATCTACCCTGAAGGCTGAAGCTTACAACAGGGTCTATTGAGCTCAAATCGACTACTTTTGCTTTAACTAGACTCGGCGGACTAGGTCCAAGAAGAAGTGCTCGTTTATGTGCGACTTGCTCTACCCAACGGGCTCTAAAATTTGTAAGGGTCACATTTTTTTAGATATATAAATATATTACGTATTTTATTTGCAAAAAAAGAAGTATAATATCTTTTTCAATAAAAAAAGATATAAATAGAAGTCAAGCTAAATAAATTATTAGTAGATGTTAAATGATTATAAATAATTATCTTGAGTTATAGTAAAAATGTTATATTAATTTTAACTATTTAAATAAGTGATTAAATTTTAGAAAAAATTTACTAAGCAAAGTATTTAATAAAAATATTAATTATTTTGATAACTAGTTTAGACTACTACTAATCTTAACTATAAAATACTATAAATATTAGTTTTCTTTTTGACAACTTGTGCAATATATTAGTTTTAATAATTCAATTTCTAGGTTATGAATTTATTTTAAATTTAATATTTACATATTCAATGAAAAAAGTTATTTAAGATTTTATTAATTAATATTTATATATAAATTTAAATAAGTTTACATATAAATTATGTTTTATGTGATAATTTGTTTTTTAATAATTATATCTTACTATTTATGTAGTTGTAAGATTTTTTTTGCAGCTCTAATTTATTATAAAATTTTATAAAAATAAATGTAAATTATTATTATTATTATAATTATATAAAAATATACTTATTTCTCTTACATTTGTTTGACAAAAATCTGAGACACCATTCGGAGTTGAATGTGAATCCCCAGTGTTTCTGGAGCCATGAGCTGGCAGGCTTTGGGGTAAGATGCTGGGCAGCATTGTTAGTTACCCTTCTTTCACGGCCACAACAGGACAGAGTTGGAGAGACGGTTGGTTACAATGCCACATTTGTTCATCTGTACAATGCTGGAAACAAAGAGGATGATCTTTCGAAAGATATCAAAGATCCATAACAGTATCTGCTGGCTCTTTTGGCAAATGATTTGCCAAAACGTTGAACAGCCTAATCACATATGATTATTAGCTTTTGTCTATGCAACATGATAACTCCGATGAGCGGGCGGTTCCGTCCGACGGCGTTCCTGGATCTTCTGTGCGGGGGTGAGGTGTAGCTGTTGGTTGGGCGCCTGCAAAACAACACCGGAACGGGGGTTTGGCTCCCACGGCGCCTCCGGTGTGAGAATGAGAACAGGCTTTGGAGAAGATGAAGGGATATATGTTTATGTAATTTAGAGGATGCTGTGTGTGTGTTTATATGTGACGGCTACTGTATGTTTTTGAGTATATGAGAGTGTGTGAGTGTAAGAGTAAAAATATTTTCCCACCCCTAAACCCTTCAGTCTTGAGGGTATATATAGCCCCAAGGTAGGGTTTAGGGGTAGTTACCTCTAAATCTGGGTCGTTGGATCTTGGGAGCGGAGGACGCCTGGCTTGGGCGGATTGCTTACACGTGTCCAGGGGAGGACCACCTCTAGAGTGTCCTAACGGCCTCTGACACGCGCCGTGCTTGTCTGGGGTGTTGGTTGTTGATAGCTGTCATAGTCACGTGCCAACGTACCCCTCCTTGACGGGTTGTGGGGTGTGATATGTTTGCTGAGACCCCCCTTATGGTTGCTGAGATCCGGATCCGGGTATGCAGGTGGATCCGGATCCGGGTACGCAGGTCGATCCGGATCCGGTCAACAGGATAGACCCGGGCCTGGGAGAGGGGGGTCTTAGTAGTTCAGTCGAGCCTGGTATCTTTTAGATCCAGGTTGGATCCTAGCTGGTCTCTTATACCCTATCATTTGCCCCCACTCCCTTATGCAGATTTTTTGGATGAGGGAGTAGAGTAGAATTATATAGTTGGCTTTGGAGGAAAATTTCCGCTCCTGGTTGCCCCCCAATCCGGATTTGGTGTAGTAGATGCCGATCCGGATTAGAGTAGAATAGTTGCTTCTAGAAAATTTTTGCTCCTGGTTGCCCCCCAATCCGGATTTGGTGTAGTAGATGCCAATTCGGATTAGAGTAGAATAGGATTTAAGGCAAGTTGTTTGCTTCGGAAATGTATCTGGTTTGCAATGATCCGGATTATGGCTATTGATCCGGGTCTTGGGCTGCGGAATTCGAAAGGTTTTGGAATTTCAAACGGTTTTGCTGCTCTTCCCCCCTTCGAATTTGAATTTTGGGCAGTTACTTCCTAGAAACCTGCCCCATAATTATTATGGGTTTTAATTGAGCTTTTAAATATGCGTATATAAATGTATATATACGTTTTTTGGTAACCGCTCCTAGGCCCAATTGCAGCTTGCCACGTGGCAGGGGTGGTTGTCCTTCCCCAGCCCCTATAAAAAGCTGCTCTCTTCCCCCTTTTATTCTCTATTCGCATATATATATATAAAAAAGAGAAAACCAACAGTCTCCATTTTCTTCTTCCGTTGCTAAGCATTTTCGAAGTTATTCTCGGGATTTTGAAGTCTTGGATCTTGTTCTTCGCTTTCGCTGTTCTCCGTTTTTCTGCCGTGCCACAAATCTGTAAGTCTTTATTTTCTTTTCTCCTCTTTTTCTTTTCGATTTCTCGTAGTTTTTCTTCATTTTCATGCATACATCGATTTGGTTTCTTCTTCGCTAATCGGTAGTATAAATCAATAGTTTCGTTGTGTTTTGCCTTTGATATGGCCTTTTGGTTGCTATGTATGTTCAGATCTGTGTGTTTTTTGGTTTTTGTTTTAATTTCTTGCGAAAATTGGGTTTTTGGGTTCGGTTTTTATGGGTTTTTTCCATGGCTGTTCTTGGTGTTCTTGGCTAGAATATATGTATATATGTGTAAAAAGGGGCGATTTTGCTTTGTGATTCTTGGGTTAACTGTTTATGGGTTAGGGTTTTGATATTAACCCGGGTTGGGTTGTTTGTCGTTGGGATCCGGGTTTATGGGGTTTGTTTTAAGTTTTTTTGTTGCTATGGATCCGGATCTGGGTTTTTGCATCAAGGTCCGGGTCCATGGTGGTTTGCTTTTTGTGGATTGTAGTTAACATGATCCGGATCGTTGATGTTTTTTCGGGTTGGACTTGCATTAGTGGTCCAGATCATTAGGTTATGCTAAAACTAACATAACGCACCTGATCCGGACCACCTAGTAAGACAAATAAAATCTGTAGGGTCCAGGCTAACTGACCTTCATTTTAATAGGTATATGGTCTGGATCAAGGAGCGAGCTAGGAAAGTATACAACTGTTATCCCAACTTTTCTGACGAGGAGAGTGATCCGGATTCGTCTGGTAGAGAACAGATCCGGGGCGAGATGGTTAGAAAGGGGTCCGGGTCCGTGGGAACAATTACGAGCTTCCGGTTCAAGAGGCTTCCAGAGAACTCTGTTATTTTCACCCTGGATGGCCGCTGGTCCGATATTAAATATCACTTTGTTAGAAAGCCACCCGGGTTTGAAGATAGCATATACTATACCCGAGTCAGATATGAGAGGCACGAGGATGGCCACCCGGGCGTTTATGATCAGGGCGCCCTGGAGGCAGCTTTTGCTTCATTTGGGATCAGCCGGGATCATTACCAGCTGAAGGATTTTTATGCTGAAGCTGACCCGGGTGATATGGACAAGGCAATTCGGGCTGCTTTTCAATTGACTCCTGATATCGCTTGGAGGTGGCCCGAGCCGTATGAGAGGATCTTCCATCGTCCTGCGGATGGTTTTATTCCGGTCTGGATGGAGCATTTAAGGTCTGGGTGGAGCCCACGCTGCCATATTTTTCTCAAGCACCTGTGCAAGTATGTCTATAGGATATCCCCCATGCAGATAACCCCAAATGGAATAAAGTCTATGACTTGGTTCATAGCTTGTTGCAACAAGGCCGGGCTCATGCCTACCTTCAAGTTGTTCCACCAGATATTTTATCTTTCTAGGTCAAGCCAGAAACCTTTTTACGAGCTGAGATTTCGGGCAGCAGAGTGCGGATTTGGCCCGGGTAGGTCCAAACCGGTTATGCACCAGACTTCTTTGAAACATTGGAATGGGGAGATATTGATGTTGAAGGGATACGATTTGGAGTATCTTCCATATTTCACAGCTGGGGAGGTTAAGACGAAGTTCAACCCGGAGGTCTTAGAGGGGGAGGCTGTAGATCAAATTAGAAAATTTTATGGTAGTCTCGGGTTCCAGCCAACCCGGGATACGTTTATGAACCATAAACTCCTGTTCCAACTTGGCTGTAAATTTTTCTTTAATCTGTTCTGTTAGTGATCCGGGTTCCCATCCATACTCGGAAATCCGGATTACGTTCCTCTTTCTTTTAGCTTATTTTAGGAAACTCTGTTTGGTATTTGATCCGGTCTCTCTGCTTTCTCTGATGATCCGGATCAACGTATATTTTGCTTTTTTACTTGTCGCTAATTTGCATAAATCATCTTCCCATGATCCGGGCGTGCTGCAGTATTTTACTCCCGGATTTGGTAGTATTTGCATTTTTATCAATCCTGTGCTGATAGTTTTCCTTTTCCATTTTTCAGGTTTGCCGCATTACAACCCTGCATCCCGGGCCATAATGTCCTCTTCAGCTTATGCAGCAGCTTTTAACTCGTTGGGGTTGGCATACAAGACAACCAAGGGGGCCCCTGGTACCGGATCCGGATCTGCGGATATAGAAGGCGGTGCCGAATCTTCTGCCCCCCGGAATGTTGCTGATCCGTGTAATGTTCCCTTGGCTAAGGACCCGGACGTCCAGGAAATCTCTGATGAGGAACCTCCTTCGAAGAAGAGGAAATCCGCCCCGGGAAAGCCTCCTCGCGGAAAAACTGTTGTTGCTGACCGGGTCATATGCGACTCGGAGGGGAAGGGACCGGATGGGGCTCCTATCCGGATAGGGACAAAGAGCCTTATTGATCTGGCCGGGTTCATGTCCAGTATCCCCTCCGAAGAAGATTGGGAGGAGGTTGAGGGCTACAATATGGCTGCTGCCTTGACGAGGGTCACAGGTCAATGGGGGCAGGTAATTTCTGATTTTTTATGCTCTTAGTTCCGGATTATGCCCCCTTAATCTACCTTGTGCTTTGCTCATAGATTTGTGTTTTTTTTTCTTTTTTTTTTTTGTTTTTCAGCTTGGGAGTGCAATGTCCATTTGCTCCGATGTTGTTTTCACTGAGCTCAAGGAGGCTAACAACCGGACTAAGGCTGAGAAGATGCTTTCTGATTCCCTGAGGGGTGAGCTGGAGGAGGCCCGGGAGGGGTTCCGGGTGGTGGAGGCCGGGTTGAATGAGAAGTTGAAGGACTCCGAAACCCGGGCTGAGGGGTTGGCCCAAGAAGTTGAGAGGCTCAAGGCCGAGCTTGCTGCTAAAGAGAATCTGAACAAGGAGGCCATCATTGCTGAGTTTAAGGCTAGCGATGTTTATGACTTCGAGGTTGCTCAGGACGGGGTTCCTGAGGTACGCAGGTCCTGGGTTGTTGCCGAGCGCCATATAAAGATTGACCCCTTTGCTTCCTGGGAGAGCTTTATTCAAGAGTTCCTTGCTGCAAAGGTTGCGGTTGAGCAGGGTCAAGGGGAACCGGAACCCTATGATGGTCCGAGCCCCAGCTTCCTCTAGATCCGGACCAGCTTTGCAAAGCTTCTCGGGCCCAGCCCATGTAATTTCATTTCTAGGATTTCTTGATTTCGTACTTTGATTTGAACGATATGTAATATTTGGATTTGTTCCGGATTGATGTCAATCCGGATCCTGCTTTGAAATTTTCTTCCGTCGTAGAAAATGTTTGCTTTTCTTTTATCTGTTGTTTTTCCTTTTTGAGCAATCCGGATCCTTGTTATTGCCCCTAAGCTGGACTGGGTTCATATCGGGTTTGGTCCGGGTATGGGACAGTGTCCGGGTTGATGTTTACTTTTTTACTTTATGTACTTGCTTTTAATTTTGCTTTCAATCCGGGTATGTTGAACCCGGATTGATGTTTGCTTTTTTGCTTTATGTACTTGGAAAATTTAAGTACATAATGTTTGTTTGCATCCCGGATTTGAATGCTAATCCGAGTTGTTTTTTGCTTTTTTTTTTTTGCTTTTAATCTGGGTATGTTGAACCCGGGTTGATTTTTGCTTTTTTGCTTTATGTACTTGGAAAATTTAAGTACATAATGGTTGTTTGCAACCCGGATTTGAATGCTAATCCGGGTTGTTTTTTGCTTTTAAATTTGCTTTCAATCCGGGTATGTCTAACCCGGATTGGTGATTGCTCCATTTACTTAGAATTTTTCTAAGCGAATAGTGGTTGCTTTCGTTTTTTTGCTTCTAACCCGGGTATGAGAAGGTACCCGGGTTGTTTTTTGCTTCCATAACTGGTAATTTAAAAGTAATAACTTTCTGAGAAAGGAAATTTCTTTTCATTGATTTGCAAATTTTTTCATACAAAATATAGGATCATAGATTGGTTGCTTGCCATAGGCTACAAGTTCTGGTTGCTTTTGGTTGCTTTTACTACTGGTAAAACTTTCTGAGCCTGAGTCCATGCCATGTATTTGGTACTTCAGACTCATCCATGTTCATGAGCTTGTATGTCCCTGGCCTTAGAACTTCCTTGACTTTGTATGGGCCTTCCCACTTTGGCATTAGCTTTCCAGTGTTGGTGGGGTCTGAAGCTTCCGTGTCTCGAAGTACCAGGTCTTCAACTTGAAAGTTTTTGACCCGGGACTTCTTGCTGAAGTGCTCTCTTGTTTTCTGCTTATATTTTTCCATTCTTGCCACTGCCTGGTCTCGGACTTCATCAATTAGCTCAATATTCGTTCTGAGCCCCTCCTCATTTGCTATCTCATCAAAGTTGATTGCTCGATGGGAGGGGGATCCTACTTCAATTGGTAGCATGGCTTCAGTTCCATAAGCCAGCTTGAAGGGGGTTTCTCCTGTGCTTGTTCTGGGGCTTGTTCTGTATGCCCAAAGTACATTAGGCAATTCTTCTGGCCATTTGGTTTTGCTTTCCCTGAGTCTCTTCTCTATCCCCCTGAGAAGTATTCGGTTTGTTACTTCAACTTGGCCGTTTCCTTGAGGGTAGGCTACTGATGACTTCTTGTGCCGGATGCCCCTTTCTTGAAGGTAGGATTCGAATTCTGAACCAACGAACTGTGGACCATTATTTGAGACCAGTACCCTTGGGATCCCAAACCTCATCAATATGTTGTCCATGAACTTGATGCAGTCTTGTTGGTTTATTGTTCTCATTGCCTTTGCCTCCACCCATTTTGTCATATAATCAATTGAGACTAGTAAGTATCTGAGGTCTCCTCTGGGCCTGGGAAAGGGTCCCATGATATCAATGCCCCATACGGCAAATGGGATTGGTGACAAGACTGAAGAAGGTAGGATTGGGCTCATCCGTGTCACATTGCTGAAGAGTTGGCATTCCTTGCATTTTTTCACAAAGTCTATTGAATCCTGATGGATAGTAGGCCAGTAGTACCCCTGCCTTATGATTTTATGAGCTAGTGCTTTTGCGGACATGTGGTCCCCGCAGATTCCTTCGTGAACTTCCATAAGGCAGTACTGTGCCTCTCCTGGGCCTATGCACTTGAGGATTGGGGAGGAGAGGGTCCGGCGATAGAGTATTCCCTCTTCCATGAAGAATTTTGAAGCTTTTGCCTTTAACCTTTGCGCCTTCCCTTTATCCTCCGGGAGCTCTCCCTTCTCCAAGTAGTTAATGAATGGGGTCATCCAATTTGGACTGTTGTCTATTTCCATGACTTCCTCAGAATCTGTGCTTGGTTTCTGCAATTCTTCGAAGTAGACGGAACAATCCAGGTCTGATGAATTTTGAACAAGCTTAGATAGTGTATCGGCTTCTGAATTTTCCTCTCTGCAGATTTGGATGACTTGTATCCTTGGTATCAAGGTGAGGTAGCTTTGGACCAGAGCCTGGTACTTGGCTAGAACTGGATCCTTGGCTATGTACTCGCCAGTTGTTTGCTTTACGACGATCTGGGAGTCGCTGTAGATTTTGAGATTCCGGATCCTGAGTGTTCTTGCTAGCTTCAACCCTGCAATCAAGGCCTCGTACTCTGCTTGGTTGTTTGTTGCTGAGAATGCAAAGGAGATCGCTGTTTGGATTGTGAACCCTTCTGGGCTCTTTAGGATGAGCCCGGCTCCCGATCTTTCATTGGTTGAAGAACCATCAACTTTGAGAGCCCAGGCTTCTGTTTCTTGATCTGTGTTTCTCTCAGGGTCAATGCACATGGGCACGGGCTCTTCTTCTGGGAAATTGCATTCTATGATGAAATCAGCCAGAGCCTGGGCTTTGATTGTTGTTCTAGGAATGAAACTTAGGTTGAACTGACTTAGCTCAACTGCCCAATTTACCAACCTCCCTGAGACATCTGGCTTGTGTATTATCTTCCTTAATGGTTGATTTGTTACAACTTGTATCTTCCTTCCCTGGAAGTAGTGTCTGAGTTTCCTGGATGCTGTGACTAAGGCAAAAGCAAACTTTTCTAGCCTCGGGTACCGGGTCTCTGCATCTTTTAGCACTTGGCTCACATAATAAACTGGTTGCTGTTTGCCATTCTCTTCCCTGATCAAGGCTGCTCCAACTGCCAGGGCCCCTGCTGACAGGTAAAGGGATAGGGGTTCCCCGGGTTGAGCTTTTATTAACACAGGGGGTTGAGAAAGGTACCTTTTGATTTCTTCAAATGCGCTTTGGCATTCCGGGCTCCAATTAACTTCTTTCTTATTGGTTGCTCCTTTTAACAGGTCAAAAAAGGGTAGGCATCTTTCAGCTTGCTTGGAGATGAATCTTCTGAGTGCTGCTAGTGATCCTGCTAGCTTCTGCACATCTTTCTGTGTTCTGGGGGCCTTCATCTCTTGGATTGCCTTTATCTTTTCTGAGTTGGCCTCAATCCCTCGGTTGCTTATCATGAATCCGAGAAATTTTCCTGCCCCTACTCCGAATGTACATTTTTCTGGATTGAGTCTGAGAGAGTATTTTCTCAAGTTTTCGAAGCATTCTCTCAGGTCTCCTATGTGCCCGGGGATGCTTGTGGATTTTGCAATCATGTCGTCCATATAGGATTCCAGGTTCCTTCCAATCTGGTCCTTGAAGATTTTGTTCATTGCCCTTTGATATGTTGTTCCCGCATTAGTCAATCCGAACGGCAGCATTACATAGGCATAGACCGCCCTGTGGGTGATGAAGGCTGTCTTTAGAATGTCTCTGGGATTCATCTTGATCTGGTTGTACCCCGAGTAGGCGTCCATGAAACTTAGCATCACATGCCCAGAGGTTGTATCGATCAATTGATCAATATTTGGCAAGGGGTAGGGGTCTTTGGGGCATGCACTGTTCAAGTCTGTGTAATCGATACACATTCTCCACTTTCCGTTTGGTTTTTTCACCATCACTATATTTGCCAGCCATTCTGGGTACTTGACTTCGCATATTATTCCAGCTTTCAGTAGTTTCTCAATTTCTTCATCGATTGCTTTCTGCCTTTCCGGGGCAAAATTTCTTCTCTTTTGCTTGACTGGCTTCCTCTCTGGGTTGACGTCCAAGCTATGCATTGTTATGGATTCATCCAACCCGGGCATTTCATTCGGGGTCCAAGCGAATATATCAGAGTACCCTTGGAGTAGTGACACCAGGTCTTTTCTGAAATTAGCCTCGAGCTCGGATCCTATCTTTATCTTTTTTGAAGGATCGCTTATGCTGATCAGAATTGTTTCTGTTTCAACAGCGGCCTCTATCTTGGATTGATCCGTATCTGATGTCATCTTTTGGATCCGAGCCTCTGTGTTCTTTTTCATATAAATCTGAGCCTGGGCTGTCATCTCTTTATTGTTTCTTTCTTCAGTCATTTCTGGGTTGGTTGCTTGCACAGTAGGGTTGGTTTGGTCAATGCCTAGGCCCAATTCAATCCCTTCTGTGACTTGGTTGCTTTTTTGCTCTTCTGAGCCTTGTTTGGTCGCTTTTGGATCTGAGAGGGTCTCTATGACCTGAACTTCTTTTCTCCCATCATCCCTTGATTGTTGGCGATGTTTCTTAATACTTTGCTGTTTTCGGAGCACGACAGCCTTTCTCTTGTTATCTTGATGGGTCTCAGCCATTACCAGAGCCTGGCTATAACATCTTTCAGCTACCTCATAGTCTCCCTTGATTTCTCCTACCCCGGTTGGGGTTGGGAACTTGATTTTCAAATATGATATGGAGGTTATTGCTTGGATCCTGGTCAAGGCTGAGCGCCCGATTATGCCGTTGTAAGATGAGGGAGTATTGATCACGTAGAACTTAATCACATGGGTAACTTGGTTTGGGGCCGATCCAAATATCACTGGCAAGTACAAAGTTCCTTGGATCGGGACCAAGTTGTTCCCGAACCCATACAGAGGGTCCTCTCGGCATTCATTTGAGTGCACGCTCCCTAGCTTCATCCGGTCCACAGTATGCTTGAAGAGTATGTTTACTGAAGATCCATTATCAATCAGCATCCTTCTCACTTCGTTGTCAAAGATATCAAGTGTTACCACCAAGGCTTCGTTGTGATTTGGGTTGACCCCTTCATAATCCTTGCTGCTGAATGAGATCATCATCTCCGGGTAGGACTAAATTGAGAATACCTCATCTCCTGAGCCCGGGCTCCTAGGGGGAGAGTGTGAGCCTCCCAGGACCACATTTACCACATTCTTACCTTTTCTTTTCCTTTCCTCTATCTGATTTTTCTCCCTTGAGATGTATTGATTCAGGTTGCCTTTCTTGACTTGATCTTCAATGAAGTATTTTAGAGAGAGACAATTCTCAGTCTTGTGCCCATGGGTTTCATGATAGTCGCATTGCCTGTTGTAAGGCCTGCTCTCTGGGGGAGTCTGCATTGGCTTTGGAGGATAGTAGAATGGCTTCCCCTTGATCTCCTTCAATATCTCTTTCCGGGTCCTGTTTAGTTATGTCCACTCTGGCTCTTGCCTAGGCTCCCTTTGCTGCCTAGGGGGACCGGGATCACTTTTGGACTCTGTTTTAGGGCCCAATCTTTGGAATATTGGGGTATTTTGTACAATATTTGTTTGCTGGGTTTGGTTGCTTTGTTTGAACTTTTTCTCCTGATGGTAACCCCCTTTCGGTCGGTCATCAGAAGATTTGTTCCTGTTTCCTCCATTCCGAGTCATTCTCATTGCCTGAAGAACATCCGTTTCTTTTATGAACCGGGCTGCCATAGAATAAGCAGCGGCCAGGCTTTGGGGTTCCTTGTTTATCAATTCCATAATATATCTCTCGTTGTGTTCTGGATCCAGGTTTCTTCGAAATATGCTTAGAGCCTCCCTTTCATCGAGATTCGAAACTTTGTTGATGGCTTCCTAGAACCTCCGCATGTAGGCTGAGAGTGCTTCGTTATCATACTGGCGGATTGTCTCCAGGTGGCACATGTGCATTTCATGTGTTTTATTGGCTCTGAATCTTCTAAGGAAGGCTTCTCTGAATTCTTTCCAGGAGTGGATGCTTCTTGATGGGATTCTGCTGAACCATCTTTGAGCCCCCCCTTTGAGGGTCGAGGCGAAGAATCTGGATTTCGTCAAGTCATTGTAATAATATATCTGAGCTATCTGTTCGAAGTAGTTGAGGTGCTCTTCCGGATCCCCCAGCCCATCGAAAGAATTGAAGTTATAGTGTTTGAGATTTTTCTGTCGGGGGATGGCTTCTAGGGAGTGGCTGAAGGGCGTTAAGGTCTCCCCAACTTCCACCCTGGATTCTTTCTCCATTTTTCTCTGGAGCTCGTAGATCATTTCCTTGAGGTCTTTCTGACCCTCCTCTTCGTCGTCGAAAATGAGTTCGGGGGTAGGGTCCCTCCGAGTTCTTTTTCCTTTTGTTTTAGCTAGGAGCCTCTCCTCCTCCATCTGCATTCTTTTCTGAATTTTTTGCTCAAGCTTTTCCTCCTCTTCTTTTCTTATCTTTTCTCTGATTTCTTCTAACTTTTTCTTTCTGGCTGTTTCTGTCTCCTTCTTATTAGGCTCTTTTTGATTCTTTTTTGCCTTAGCCCCAATTCGGTCGAAGACAGATCTCCTGGATTGCTGAGAGTCCCCGGACTCTTCTTGCTCATCATCTTGTTCAAATTCCATCTGAGCCCGGGCTTGTTCATCTCTGTAGAGCCTGATTGCTTCAGCAAGTTTATGGCTTGTTAAGTTAGCCATATACTCCTCTGCAACTGGAACATTGGTGTACTTGTACTGATTTAGCTCTATGACATTTCTAGCATCCCTGATTGGAGTATGCTGTGTCAGTGGTTGCTCCTGGAAGGTCTCCCTGCCTCCCCCAGGTTCTTGAACTTGAGAGGGGCCTTGATCCTGAATGTGGGTACTGGCGGAGGGCCTACCAGCTGTACTTTTTCCTGCTTTTGCCATTACCACAATTGTACAAACAACTGACCAAGATTTGAGGCTACAAATGTGGATCTGAGGTTGCTTTTTTGAATGTTACAAAAATTTTCCAGAATAACAGCAAGCAAACTTTCTGGGTTTTGCTAATAATAATACCAAACAAGAACAGCAGGCTCTTGAACACAAAAGAAAATATACAAGTTAAAACAGTTCTGGGTTTTAAATCACCAAGACTATTAAACCCCAGGCTTCGAGATTACCAAGATTATCAAACCCTAAACAACTAAAACTTAACAAATAAGAGCGGGCTCACACAAACACGGCCTAAAGCAAGAAGCTCATACAAACGTGGCTAAAATGAAAACTCATATTCAAGAAAGGGTTTGGTTGTTTATGTTCTTACAGGTTTGAAAGTGGACTCTCTCAAGAGTTTGCTGATGAAGATGAATCCAGGGGCACCGAGACCCAAGGATGGAGCCCCCTCCTTCTAGCGCCAAATGATAACTCCGGTGAGCGGGCGGCTCCGTCCGACGGCGTTCCTGGATCTTCTGTGCGGGGGTGAGGTGTAGTTGTTGGTTGGGCGCCTGCAAAACAACACCGGAAGGGGGGTTTGGCTCCCACGGCGCCTCCGGTGTGAGAATGAGAACAGGCTTTGGAGAAGATGAAGGGATATATGTTTATGTGATTTAGAGGCTGCTGTGTGTGTGTTTATATGTGACGGCTACTGTATGTTTTTGAGTATATGAGAGTGTGTGAGTGTAAGATTAAAAATATTTTCCCACCCCTAAACCCTTCAGTCTTGAGGGTATATATAGACCCAAGGTAGGGTTTAGGGGTAGTTACCTTGTTAGGTCACACACACACTGTAGAGGGGGTGAATACAGTGTATAGTACACTCAAATCGAACTTTAAGAACTTAAGTAACAAAAAACAAGCTTTATTGAAACAATAAACTCTGTTACAGTATGGAATTGTTACCTCTCAGTGATGAACAAATATCACGAGAGCTGTTAGGGTTACAATGAATAATCTTCTCTAATAATGATAACACTTATAGTGTAAACCCTATGTCTGTGTTTATATACAACACAGTTACAAGATAATCGCTAATTGATATGGAATATAATTCTGCTTCCTAAAATATATCAATCAGATATCTTTTCTTCCAAGTATTCCATTCTTCACGGAATTCCTTCTTCATGCATATCTCTTTTATGTTTATCTCAATCTTCTTTCCTTTAATCAGCTACTATCCTTATCTGATTATCCTTCAGCACTTAAGTTCTGATATCTATCTTCTGATGATTATCTCCTGATAACATACGTACTGATATCCTTAAGTCCTGACTTCCAGTATAAGTACTGATCAACAGTTAAGTACTGATTTATCCTGTTCAGTAAGATCTGAAAGCTAAACATAAAATATATTAGCCATGACATTATCAAATATATCTAACAATCTCCCCCAACTTGTAAATTAACATAATATACAAGTTTAACAGATATTTGATGATGTCAAAAATATTAAGTACAAATGCATGAGAATTAGACTAGATAACTACAACTTACAGTCCTTAAAGTTTTTACCAATTTCAACTTCTGATAACAACTTCAGTCTGTATAAATATCAGAATTTAAGCAGTTGTAGATCTTCGACTTGGCTTCTTTATTTTCTGATCTCTCTGATGTCAGGAGTTGTTCTGAGATAGTTCTTCAACAAACATTTCTCAGCATATCTTAGTTCATCAATCATTCTCCTTATAACATCTTTAAGCTCTGCAGTATCTTCACCAGTTTGAAAGATTGCAGCTCTGAGATCATTGATCTTTGCTTTTCTCAACTCCTGATCTAGTCTTATGACATAAGCTTTGTTAGACTCTAGATTGAATTCAAGTCCCTTAATACCAAGATACGTTCTGATCAGTGCAGTATTAGGCTTCATATCAACAATATCACCATTGTGATCTCTGTACTTTGGAACATATATGCTGTCAGACTTAACAGAATAAAGCCTTTTCTGTCTCTGAATCTGTTCTTTTAAGTAGTTTGCAGCAGTCCCTGTTATTCTGTCATCCACTTGAAGTAAGAAAAGTACATGCTCCAATTCTTCAAAATACTTCAATGGAATGGCATTTTGTCTTATATGATAAACCCTACCATCTGTCATGAAATACAACATGATATATTCTTTCAAGTAGGTATGGTAAACCATCTGTACAGATTCCAGTTGATTCAATCTCTCAGGAGTTGCTCCAATACCTGGTTCACTCAAGGAAGTTGGATCATTGGTAGTGTTGTGTACTCTTCTTTCATCAACACTTTCCAATCCAGTTTTATCTCTAGCTTCCTTTCCAGTAACTACTCTTGCTTCAAAACCACTTGCAGTAGTCTTCAAAGATTGAGTCTGTTTTGCTTTAGTGAATCCTGGTAGGAGTGTCTTTGATCTATTTTCTGATATCAAGTTAACTTGAGCTCTGTCAGAGGTTAATTGCTTCTTCTGAATATCAGAATTTACAATTTCTTGACTCTGAACAACTTGAGCCATGTCAGAGGTTGTTTTAAGAACTTTTCTTGAAGTCAGAGCAAGATCATCTTTTTCATCAGCAATTTCTTCTTCCTCAGGAAGTACATAAACCTTGATAGGTTCACCAACCTTTTCTTTACCCTTGGATCTTGGATCTATCTGTGGTTGTGATCTAGCCAATGTTGCTTCAGTATGTGTCCTTTCTTTGATCACAATGCCTTTAAGTTTTGGAAGTGACTTTTTACCAGAAGCTTCAGATTTAGATATGACTTTCTCTGATTTAAGTCTGGCTTCTTCTTCCTTTAAACTTTCCAAGTCCATTCCTGGATTTTCTTGAAGAAATAACTGTCTTGACATTTCTTCATTAAGATCTAGAAGTTCATCAGAACTTATCCTTTTACCAGCAGCAGAACTTATTCTTTTCCCAGTATCAGAACTTGTCCTGTGACTAGCTTGTCTTGATGTAAACCTTCTACCTTGACTATGACCGCTACCCATTCCAGAGTATCCTTGATCATCATTTCCATCATCCTTTCCTTGCAGTGTCTTGTTAGTTTTGCATTTGGACTTAATTACCTTCTCCCCCTTTTTGGCATCAGCAGGTAGTAAAAGAGAGATAAGTAATTCCACTGAGGATTGGATTTCAGTAAGTTGAGATTGCTGAGAAGTTTGATTTGTCATAATGTCATCAATCTGAGCTTGTTGTTTCTCTTGAGTTTTCTCAATATAAGCAATCCTGTCAATGGTAGGTTGAAAGAACTTTTTCTTATCAATTTTCCAAACTTGTTCTTGTTTGATAAAGTTCTCCTGAATCTTGTGTAGCTCTGCATGAGTAGTTGAATGAAGACCTTGTAGATGTTTAGTACTCAATGTAGTGACTCTAAGCTGGGTTTTAAAATCATCAGAATTTAACATTTCATCAGCTTTAGTCAAGTGCTCAGCAAGATGTAATGCATTTGGAACACATGAAACTGAGTTCCATTCCTTAGTCCACTCCTGACCTGCAGGAGTTTCACTCCAAGGTACTGGTGCATCCCTGATAACAAACTCCTTTACCAGTTCAGACTTAGGAAGAGTCGGTTGAGGAGTATGTCCTGAAGGACCTGCTTCATCAGCATCTACACTTGGAGCAACTTCACCAGTATCTCCAGCATTTGCAGCATCAGAACTTAAAGAATCAGTATCTTCGGATAAGACAACAGTGTGAGTAGCAATGGAGGCTTCAGCATCCTCTAATTGTTGATCTGATACTAAGTTCTGATCAACAGCCATATCCTGATGCTCACCTAAAGTCTGATCATCAGCATCTTGATGCAGAGAAGGTGTTGTTGATAACTCTGGAGTTTGAACAGCATCAGTAACAGGTGTTGTGGAAGGATTATTTGCTGTTGGAGCTTCTAAAAGAAATACTTCAGACACAACCAAGTGTTGAACCTCAATATCAGCACTTGTGCCTGGATCAACAAGAGACACAGATGGTGAGTTAGCCTTGTTAGATACAGCTTCCTGAGATGGAGTTAATGGAGAAGAAGTGACTGGAGCAAATTCCTTGTCTTGTGAGATCAGAGATTCCTGATCCCCTTCCTTAGCTGCTTCCTCTTCATCATCTGAAACTGGCCGTTGTGCCCTCTGTTTCTTGTACTTCCTTGTTGATGTGGATTCCTTGGGAGTTTCAGGAACTATCATTCGTCTAAGCCTCTTGAGAAGCCTAGAACCCCCAATTTCAGAATCCTTCTGAGAAACCTCTTTCTCAGCTTCAGAAACAACAGGTTCTCGAGAAGAAACCTGTTCCTCAGAATCAGATTCATCTCTCAATACAATCCTCCTTCTCTTTTGAGGTGTTTGAGGAACATTCTCTGTCCTCTTTGGCTTGGAAGATGAAGGCTTTACAGTAGGTGCTGAAGATGAAGGTTGAGCAGTCTGTGAAGTGGAGAGATAGGATTTGAGATATGTTCTGAGGGTAGGTTGAGTAGAATGAGAGGTAGGTACTGAGGATGATGATTTTTGGGTGTTTGTGGTTGGTTGGAAATCAAAGTAAACAGATCTATAAGTATCAGGATCAACATTTACTAGGATCTGTTTTACAGACTGAGGAATCTGTAATGGTCTAACCACTTTTTTCTTAGTATCAGCATTTACCAGATCATTAAAATATCATTTTGCAACTCTAAAAGGTGGGGTTGAGGAACTGACTAATTGAGGTTCATCAGTACAAAAAGTATATAGAAGTTGACAGAATCTAGCAAAATAGACAATATTTCTATTCTCTGTCATCCTATCCCCAATAAAACTAATTATTCCAGTTGCAAAATCAAAATGAGTTTGATGAATAATAGCATACCCTATGTGCTGACTCAGAATTGGGATAGCATCAAAATTCGAACATTTGTTCCCAAAAGCTTTGGTGATGCAGTCAAAGAAGAAACTCCATTCTCTTCTGATATTAGCCCGTTTCAACTGTCCAAGTTTCGTCAGACTCTTTTCATATCCCAATTCAGCCATTAACTCCTGAAGTGCTGATTCCTCTGGAGTTGAAAAAGTACAATTTTCTGGGAGATGTAGAGCTTTGCGTATTGTACCAGGAGTGACTATATAAGATGAATCACCCACTTCAAAAACAATAATGGGAGTGCCATGTTTACCACCATCATCAAAGTGCCCAGTCCGCCAAAATGTCAGAACTTGTTGACTCGAAAAGACTTCAGGCTGTGTTAATGCGTACCCAATCTCACTGTGTGCAAGAAGATCTTGCACAAAATGCAATTCAGATGGAGCTTCAGCATGATCAAGAATTGCAGCATAGTTGTTTAGAACAAACTTAGCTCCATCAATGATTAAATCCTTTGGTGCCATGTGAAAAAATATTGAGATTCAAGTATGCCTGTTAGGTGTTTGAGATAATGTCTGTATGAAAAACCAATGTGAGAAAGAAGGAGAAAGAGAGTAAAAGTAAGGAGAGAGATAAAATATAAAGAAAATAAAAGATTAAAGAAATCTTCTCTCTGTTGTACTTATACTCTGAACAAAAATGTTACCGTTGGACACCTGTCAGACATGCAGTAATAACGGACAGTTACTGGGCTCGAGAAAACAGGAATCATTACTTACCCAGTTGCCTAGTTTCAAGGAAAAACCGTTCCATTTATCAAGAGAAACAGTTTTAATTCAAAATTTAAACCGTTAGCACTGATTGAATTATTTTTCACTGCATCATTGAAATTCTGAAAATACATCACATGAAAATGACCAAGATAAATTAGATATGTAAGTGCTGAAAATGAATCAGAACTTAATATAAAACAAAAGTTATATGGTCATCAGAATATCAATCAGGATTTATCAACACAAGATAAAATAACTCAGAGACAAAATCTTGAAGTAAAAACAATTTTCATTAATATATCAAGACAATACATTTATGAAATGGAAATTACATCAATACTTATACAAGATTTTCCCTAAGCTTCTAATCCTAACATCAACAGCCTTAGTCCTAGCTAAGATGCCTGACAAAGCTGATGATGAAGAAAAACAGGAAGAAGACGAGATTAAGTCATCTTCTTCTTCCTACTTGTTAGATATATTTGATAATGTCATGGCTAATATGTTTTATGTTTAGATTTCAGATCTTATTTGAACAGAACAAATCAGTACTTAACTGATCAGTACTTATACTGGAAGTCAGAACTTAAGGGATATCAGTACTTATGTTATCAGGAGATAGATATCAGAACTTAAGTGCTGAAGGACGATCAGATAAGGACAGTAGCTGATTAAAGTTAAGAAGATCAAGATAAACATAAGAAGAGATATGCATGAAGAAGGAATTCCGTGAAGAATGGAATACTTGGAATAGAAGATATCTGATTGATATATTTTAGGAAGCAGAATTATATTCCATATCAATTAGCGAATATCTTGTAACTGTGTAGTATATAAACACAGACATAGGGTTTACACTAAAAGTGTTATCATTATCGAGAATATTATTTATTATAACTCTAGCAGCTCTCGTGATATTTTGTTCATCACTGAGAGATAACAGTTCCAGATTGTAACAGAGTTTATTGTTTAAATAAAGTTTGTTTTCTGTTACATAAGTTCTTGAAGTTTGATTTGATTGTAATAAACACTGTATTCACCCCCTCTACAGTGAAAGTGTGACCTAACAAGTGGTATCAGAGCTATCTGTTAACACACATACAGTTAAAGATCCAAACACAATCATGTCTGATACAGAAACTCCAACTAAGCCTACCAAAACTGAGGAATCATCAAAGACATCAACTCAGAGTCGATATGAGACTATCAGAGTTCCCATATTGAGACCATCTGAATATCCCATATGGAAGGTAAGGATGACCATGTTTCTGGAAGCAACAGATCCAGAATACCTTGATAGAATCAAGGAAGGGCCTCACAAACCTACCAAGCTCGCTGTTGTAGTTGCAGGTGAAGCAGCAATGACCGTACCAAAGGAAAAGAATGATTACACTGCTGAAGATATAGCATCTATTGCTAAGGATGCAAAGGTACGTCACTTATTGCATAGTGCCATTGATAATGTAATGTCAAACAGGGTAATCAACTGCAAGACTGCTAAGGAGATATGGGATGCACTGGAGACAAGGTGTCAAGGAACTGAAACAGTTAAGAAGAACAGGAAGACAATACTCACTCAAGAGTATGAACACTTTGACTCTAGGACTAATGAGTCATTGACTGATGTATATGATAGATTTGTCAAACTCTTGAATGACTTGTCATTAGTAAATAAGGAGTATGATCTTGAAGATACAAACCTCAAATTCCTGTTAGCTCTTCCTGAATGTTGGGATTTGAAGGCAACAACAATAAGAGACAACTACAATCTTGATGAAACAACTCTTGATGAAATCTATGGAATGCTCAAGACTCATGAACTTGAGATGGAACAAAGAAGCAAGAGGAAAGGAGGAAAGTCAAGGACAGTTGCTCTCAAGGTTGAAGAGGAATCCCCCAAACCACCTTCCTCAAAGAAAGATAAGGGTAAAGCTCTTATCATAAAATCTGATACTGAGTCATCAAGTTCTGAGAGTGATGATGACTCAGATTCTGAAAGCTTGCCTGAAACTGATGCTGATGAGGAGATGATGAAGCTGTGTGCTCTTATGGTGAAAGGAATCACAAAGATTGCATACAGGAAGTTCAGGAAGGGAAAGAAGTTTTCCAGGAAAGGCATAAGTTCTGATAAGAAGAATTTCAGAAGATCTGAAGGAAGAGGAGGAAAGTCTGACAGAGGAGATTACGCTAATGTTAAATGTTATAATTGTGGTGAGAAAGGCCACATATCTCCTGATTGCAAGAAGACCAAGAATGACAAAGGCAAAGCTCTTGTCACAAAGCAGAAAAGCTGGACAGACACCTCAGACTCTGAAAGTGAGGAGAACTATGCATTGATGACAAATGCTGATAAATCAAGTTCTGAGAGCAGTTCTGAAGCTGCTGAAACAAAGGTACCTCAGACTACTTATGCTTTTCATACTGATGATATTAATGAGTTGAGAAGATATCTTAAAACCATGTTTGTTAGTTATAGAGATCAAACTTTAACATGTGAAAGATTAACTTCTGAAAATCTTGCTTTTAGGAAAAGAAATGATTTCTTAGAAAAAGAGTTAGTCATGTTTCATCAAACTCAACAGGATAGAGATGATGCTTTTTATGTTAGGGATGAAGTGCTAAAAATGAATGAATCTCTAAAAACTGAGTTAGAAAAGGAGAGAGAGATTATCAGAACTTGGACTAACTCTGGCAAAACAACTCAAAATTTGCTAAGCAGTGGAAACTGGAAAGAGGGCTTAGGCTATGGAGAAAATAAAAAAGGAACTGTAGAAATTAAGCCTGTTGATAAGCAAAAGTCGAAGTTAAAACCTGTTAAGTTTGTAACTGAAAAATCCGAAAATGAGAAATCAGAAGTTAAAAAAGGAATTAGCTTCTAACAAACTAAAACAGGAAAAGACAGCTGAAGTTAACATAGGCTTAATGACAAAGAAGCAGCTTAAGCATAAGCTGAAAGATGTTAAGAATGCAAACAAGGTAAAATCACCTAGGAAAAATAGGAATGGAAAGGAAGGTGTGAATAAAAGCAATAACTATAAATCTGTTCCTGATGCTCCTAGGAAAGCATGTCATAACTGTGGAAGTTCTAATCATCTGGCTTCTTTTTGCAGAAAGAATAAGAATATTAACTCCTTATCTACAAAGTCAGGAGTTAAGAGTCAGTCTGTTAGATACAAACCACAAAATCCTTGTTTTCATTGTGGTAGTTTATGGCATTCCATTTATACTTGTAAGGAATATCATAGTTTGTACTATGATTATTATCAAATAAAACCTTCTTTAAAGAAAGTTTCTGTTGTTCCTTCTAGTATAAGTTCTGATAAGAAAACTGTTAACATAAAATCTGATGTTAAATCCGCTGCAAATGTTAACAAACCTAAAAAGGCCAAAGGATCCAAGCAAGTCTGGGTCCTTAAAACTAATAATTAGTGGTCTTTTTGATTGCAGGGTAACAGGAAAAATATTTTAGTTCTGGACAGTGGATGTTCAGGACATATGACTGGAAATAAGGCCCTGCTATCAGACTTTGTGGAGAAAGCTGGCCCAAGTGTTTCTTATGGAGATGGCAACATTGGAAAAACTTTGGGATATGGCAATATCAATCTTGGGAATGTCATTATTAAAAATGTAGCTCTGGTCTCAGGACTTAAACACAACTTACTGAGTATAAGTCAAATCTGTGACAGAGGTTATCATGTTGATTTCTTTGCAGAACATTGTGAAATAGTTAGTAAATCTAAAGGAAAAATTGTTCTGAAGGGATTCAGGCGTGGTAACATTTATGAAGCTAAGCTTTCAACAAGTTCTGATGGTTCTGCAATCTGTTTAGTGAGTAGAGCCTCAACTGAAGAAAGCTGGAATTGGCACAAGAAACTCTCTCATTTAAACTTCAACAAGATAAATGAACTGATCAAGAAAGATCTTGTGAGAGGACTGCCAAAATCAGTGTTTGTTCCTGATGGTCTTTGTGACTCATGTCAGAAGGCTAAACAAAGAAAATCTTCGTTCAAGAGCAAGACTGAATCATCAATTCTTGAGCCTTATTATCTACTTCATGTTGATCTATTTGGTCCAGTGAATGTCATGTCTATTGCAAAGAAGAAATATGCGTTGGTCATAGTAGATGAGTTCACCAGATACACATGGGTGTATTTCTTGCACACAAAAAGTGAAACTGCATCTATCCTGATTGATCATGTCAAACATCTGGATAAATTGATCAAAGATTCTGTGAAAATTTTGAGGAGTGATAATGGCACTGAATTCAAGAATTTGATAATGGAAGAGTTCTGCAAAAATCATGGAATAAAGCAGGAATTTTCTGCTCCTGGAACTCCACAGCAAAATGGAGTTGTTGAAAGGAAGAATAGAACTCTAATTGAAGCTGCACGAACAATGCTTGAAGAAGCAAAGCTTCCAACCTATTTCTGGGCTGAAGCTGTGCAGACTGCTTGTTTTACTCAAAATGCAACACTCATTAACAAGCATGGAAAAACACCATATGAGATGGTGAAGAACAAAAAGCCAAATCTCAAATACTTTCATGTATTTGGATGTAAGTGTTTTGTTCTCAAGACTCATCCTGAACAGCTATCCAAGTTTGATCTAAAAGCTGATGAGGGAATCTTTGTAGGATATCCACTTTCTACAAAAGCCTTCAGAGTCTATAATTTGAGAACAAAAGTGGTCATGGAATCTATCAATGTCTCTTTTGATGACAAGAAGATCACTGGACTTGAAGATTGCATTGATCATGATAAGCTGAGATTTGAAAATGAAGATTCATATTCTGATACCTCAAGTCCTGACAGTCTAAGTCCTGATACTGTAAATTCTGATGGATTAAACTCTGATGTTATTGAAACTGTGGTGACTACGTCAAAGGAAGATGCACCAATGCAGGGGGAGCATACTCAAGATATTATCACATCTCAAGAAGCATCAGAACATACATCTGGCTCTTCAAATTTTGATTCGTCAAGTTCTGATAAGCCAAGTACTGACAATACTGAAAATCTAAATACTGAAGGATCCAACTCAGAGAGCATAGTTTCAGGGGGAGCATCAGAAAATGAAACCGAAGACAGCATGAATCATGGGGGAGCATCCAGTTCTAGAGAAAATCTTCCATCTGCAAGGAAGTGGACAAAATCACATACACCTGATTTAATAATTGGAAATCCTGAGGCAGGTGTCAGAACTAGAACAGGTACTTCGAATGAATGTCTTTACAATTCTTTTCTCTCTCAGTCTGAGCCAAAGAAAGTGGAAGAAGCTCTTCAAGATGCTGATTGGGTGCAAGCAATGCAGGAAGAGTTGAATGAATTTGAAAGAAACAAAGTCTGGACCTTAGTGCCAAGACCCAAGAATAGATCGGTTGTTGGTACAAAGTGGGTATTCAGAAACAAAACTGACAGTGATGGCATAATTGTAAGGAACAAGGCAAGGCTGGTTGCAAAAGGATATTCTCAACAGGAGGGAATTGACTATGATGAAACATTTGCTCCAGTTGCTAGGTTAGAAGCCATAAGGATATTCATGGCTTATGCTGCTCACAAAAAGTTTACTGTCTTTCAAATGGATGTGAAAAGTGCTTTTCTCAATGGAGAATTGGAAGAGGAAGTATATGTTGAACAACCTCCAGGCTTTGTAGATTCCAAACATCCAGATTATGTCTACAGGCTTGATAAAGCACTTTATGGACTTAAGCAAGCTCCTAGAGCATGGTATGAGACTTTAGCTCAGTTTCTTCTGGAAAGTGGATTCAACAGAGGAACTATTGACAAAACATTGTTCTATCTCAACCATGGCAAGGACTTACTTTTGATCCAGATTTATGTTGATGATATTATTTTTGGGTCTCCAAATGACAAACTTTGCAAAAAGTTTGCCAACCTAATGCAGTCAAGATATCAGATGAGTATGATGGGAGAACTTAGTTATTTTCTGGGCCTTCAAGTCAAGCAGAGCGAAGAAGGAACTTTTATTTGTCAATCTAAGTACACCAGAAACTTGCTGAAAAAATTTGGAATGCAAGACTGTTCAAGTGCATCCACTCCCATGGCCACTGCAACAAAACTGGATAAGGATACTGGTAATTCAGTAGATATTACTGATTACAGAGGTATGATTGGCTCACTTCTCTATCTAACTGCTAGTAGACCAGATATCATGTTTGCTACCTGTCTTTGTGCAAGATTTCAAGCAGATCCAAGAGAACCTCACTTAACAGCTGTAAAAAGAATCTTTAAGTATCTTAAAGGAACAGCTGATCTAGGATTATGGTATCCTAGAGAATCAGATTTTAAATTAATAGGTTACTCAGATGCAGATTTTGCAGGTTGCAAAATTGACAGGAAAAGCACAAGTGGTAGCTGCCAATTTCTTGGAGGCAGGTTGGTTTCTTGGTATAGCAAGAAACAAAAGTCAATTTCCACATCAACTGCAGAAGCAGAGTATATTGCTGCAGGAAGCTGCTGTGCACAGATTCTCTGGATGAAGAATCAGTTACTAGATTATGGGTTAACGTATTTCAAAATCCCTATTTACTGTGATAATCAAAGTGCTATTGCTATGACAGGTAATCCAGTTCAACACTCTATGACAAAGCACATCAGCATCAGGTACCATTTCATCAGGGAACATGTGGATGAAGGTACAGTGGAATTGCATTTTGTTCCCACAGATCAACAAGTAGCAGATATCTTCACAAAACCACTGTGTGAAGCTACCTTTTCAAAATTGGTAAATGAACTTGGAATGATTTCAGGTTCTTTCTCTAAATCTGCTTAAACTTGTTCTATGTTATCAGACCTTATGATCAGTATTTACAGAATTAATCTCTTTGTATATTCTGTGCATTAATTAATAAATGTCTTTAAGTACTGACTGTTGTCTGATATATGTTTCTCAACTCTGATAAGTGATATGTCTGTTTCAGTAACTATTCAATCCTATGAGGATAACTGTGCTAGATACTGACCTACTAGTCTTCAATAAACAAATGATCCCATGAAAGAAGTAATTATTTCTGTGGAAATCTTATGACACAAGCAAATTCTGATAACTGAGCTTAGTTAAGTTTACTTTGTATATCTTATTACTAAGTCACAAATTAGAATAATGCTACTCATCTGTTTAAGTTCTGATTCTAGTAAAACTGCTGAATGTACTAAGTGCTGATAAACCTCACTTATCAAAAGAAGAAGAACAATAATCAAAGAATAATATCAGGTACTCCTTTGAGATCTAGAGTAAAAATGTGAAAGGGACGACCCAAGTGCATTGCTGGTATTAAGTAAATATGCATTAGAAAAGCAAAATATTTTCTTGGTGACTTTTCACACTCTATGATTACTGGAGAAATACTCTGATAATAGCATAAATTCTGATAAACAGTCGTGACTCACTTACACTGAGAAGCCTCTGTAAAATAGAATTTCAAAAGATGCATAAAATTAGCACAAAAACAGTAGAGGTGAACTCATGCATGAACTCATTTATCAGTAGGTTTCAGGATAATGACAGCTCTTTAGCAAAATTTTAATTATGACTTATTTCTAAGATGTACTGAAGTAGATCAGACTTTACTCTTTGTCTGTTATTTAGCTTAATGCACACACACATCACTCCATATGAATGATGAAATTTCTGTGGTGGTCTATGTTATTTTAGATAAACAGTCATTGTGTCACTTCTGCAAAAATTCTGAGGACAAGTTCTAGTTACACGTTCTGATGATTAAGTTCTGACGTTCATAACTAAGAACTTGTATGAGTATTTACTAAGATAGATATTCCTTGTTCGAGTTAAGACATTATGTTCTGATGACTGTTAAGTTCTGGTATAGGTCTAAGTTCTGATTTTTCAGTCTAACCCTTTACTTGACTTATCTGTGAGTAAAATTTGGTAACAGTCTCAGATTAATTTCGAAATGTTGAAGTGGAAGATTAATAGTCTATGGTTAAAACATAATGGCACTCGTCCTTGAACAGTTCACTCTTGTTACATGTGCACATTCTCTTTCCAATGACTGTTATTCTTTTTCAAGGTCTAGGGAGACGAGGTAGAATTAATTCTACATGTCTGCATTCAATATCTTTGTGTCTCTTGGCATTCTCTTGCCTATATATGCAACCACTTCACATCAGTCTTTCCATCACATTCTTCTCACATACTTATCCTCCTTCTTCTGTCAAAAACACAATGGTTCGATACAACATGTTTTTGAACACACAAACCTTCACAATGGAGCTCAGTTGTGCCGAGTGGCAGCAGGAGTGGCATATAACAGCCATTCCTGAGGAGATCTGGGACTCTGTCCCACAGGAGGTGCTGGCTCACCTTCTATTCTTCGAGATGGATTACCATCGCCATCTGGAGCGCCTGGAGGAGGAAAGGCGGGAAACTATCCGTCAGCAAGAGCGAATCATTCGACTCGCTATCTTGTTTGTCGAAGATAGGAAGAGGAGGATGACTTAATCTCATCTTCTTCCTGTTCTTCTTCATCCTCAGCTTTGTCAGGCTTCTTAGCTAGGACTAAAGCTGTTGACGTTAGGATTAGAAGCTTAGGGAAAATCTTGTATTGATGTAATTTCTATTTCCTATATGTATTGACTTGATATATTAATGAAAACTGTTTTTACTTCAAGATTTTGTCTCTGAGTTATTTTATCTGTGTTGTTAAATCCTGCTTGATATTCTGATGACCATTTAAATTTTGTCTTTATTTAAGTTCTGATTCTTTGTCAGCACTTATTCATCGAAATTATCTCGGTCATTTTTAACATGATTCATTTTCAGAATATTAATGTTGCAGTGAAAAACAATTCAATCAGTGCTAACGGTTTCAATTTTGAATTAAACCTGTGTCTCTTGATAACTGAAATGGTTTTTCCTTGAATCAAGGCAACTGGATAAGTAATCATTCCTGTTTTCTCGAGCCCAGTAACTATCCGTTATTACTGCATGTCTGACAGGTGTCCAACGGTAACATTTTTCTTCGAGTATAAGAACAACAGAGAGAAGATTTCTTTAATCTTTTACTTTCTTTATACTTTATCTCTCTTCTTACTTTTACTCTCTTTCTCATTCTTTCTCACGTTGGTTTTTCATACAGACATTATCTCACACACCTAACAGGCATACTTGAATTTCAATATTTTTTCACATGGCACCAAAGGATTTAATCATTGATGGAGCAAAGTTTGTTCCAAACAACTATGCTGCAATTCTTGATCATGCTGAAGCTCCATCTGAATTGCATTTTGTGCAAGATCTTCTTGCACATAGTGAGGTTGGGTACGCCTTAACTCAGCCTGAATTATTTTCAAGTCAACAAGTTCTGCGGTTCTGGAGGACTGGAGTTTATGATGATGGTGGTAAACGAGGAACTCCCAGTATTATCTTCCAAGTGGGTGATTCTTCCTATGTAGTCACTCCTGGTACAGTACGAAGAGCATTACATCTTCCAGAAGATTGTACCTTCTCTATACCAGAGGAATCAGAACTTCGGGGGTTAATGACTGATTTGGGATATGAAAAGAGTCTGACGAAACTTGGACAGTTGAAACGGGCTAATATCAGAAGAGAATGGAGTTTCTTCTTCGATTGCATCACCAAGGCTTTTGGCAACAAGTGTTCAAATTTTGATGCCATCCCAATTCTGAGTCAGCACATCGGGTATGCTATTATCCATCAAACTCATTTTGATTTTGCAACTGGAATAATTGGTTTTATTGGGGATAGGATGACAGAGGATCGAGATGTTGTTTATTTTGCTAGATTCTGTCAACTTATTTATACGTATTGTACTGCTGAACCCCAGTTAGTCAGCACTCAAACCCCACCTTTTAAGGTTGCAAAAAGGTACTTTAACGACCTGATAAATGCTGACACAAAGAAATCAATGGTGAGACAATTACAGATTCCTCAGTCTGTGAAACAGATTCTGGTAAATGCTGATCCTGCTACTTACAAATCTGTTTACTCAAATGTTCAACCAACTCACCATAACCAAAATCCATCAACCTCAGTCCCTACCTCTCATTCTACTCAACCTACCCTCAGAACTTATCTCAAATCCTATCTCTCCACTTCACAGACTGCTCAACCTTCTTCTTCAGCACCTACTGTGAAGCCTACATCCTCTAAGCCAAAGAGAACAAAGACTGTTCCTCATACATCTCAGAAGAAGAGGAGGATTACTTTGAGAGATGAATCAGATTCTGAGGATCAGACTCCCTCTTCAGAACCTATGATAGATGAAGCTAAGAAGGCAACTTCTCAGAAGGATTCTGCAATTGGGGGTTCTAGGCTTCTCAAGAGGCTTAGACGTATGACGGTTCCTGCAACTCCCAAGGAATCCAATTCAACAAGGAAGTACAAGAAACAGAGGGCACAGAGGCCAGTTTCAGATGATGAGGAGGAAGCAGCTAAGGAAGGGGATCAGGAATCTCTGATCTCACAAGACAAGGAATTTGCTCCAGTCACTTCTTCTCCATCAACTCCATCTCAGGAACCTGTATCTGACAAGGCTAATTCACCTTCTATATCTCTTGTTGATCCAGGCCCAAGTGCTGAAATTGATATTCAGAACTTGGTTGTGCCTGAAATACTTTTCTTAGAAGCTCCAACAACAAATAATCCTTCCACAACACCTGTTACTGATGCTGTTCAAACTCCTGAGTTATTACTAACACCTTCTCTGCATCAAGATGATGATCAGATTTTAGGTGAGCATCAGGATATGGCTGTTGATCAGAACTTAGTATCAGATCAGCAATTAGAGGATGTTGAAGCCTCCATTGCTACTCATACAGTTGTCTTATCAGAAGATACTGATTCTTTAAGTTCTGATGCTGCAAATGTTGGAGATACTGGTGAAGCTGCTACAACTGTAGATGCTGATGAAGCAGGTCTTTCAGGACATACTCCTCCTAAGTCTGAACTGCTAAAGGAGTTTGTTATCAGGGATGCACCAGTACCTTGGAGTGAAACTCCTGCAGGTCAGGAGTGGACTAAGGAATGGAACTCAGTTTCATGTGTTCCAAATGCTTTACATCTTGCTGAGCACTTGACTAAAGCTGATGAAATGTTACATTCTGATGATTTTAAAATCCAGCTTAGAGTCACTGCATTGAGTACTAAACATCTACAAGGTCTTCATTCCAACACTCATGCAGAGCTACACAAGATTCAGGAGAACTTTATTAAACAGGAACAAGTTTGGAAACTTGATAAGAAACAGTTCTTCCAACCTACCATTGACAGGGTTGCTTATATTGAGAAAACTCAAGAGAAGCAACAAGCTCAGATTGATCAAATTCTGACAAATCAAGCTTCTCAGCAATCGCAACTTACTGAAATCCAGACCTCAGTGGAACTACTTATCTCTCTTTTATTACCTGCTGATGCCAAAAAGGGGGAGAAGGTAATTAAGTCCAAATGCAAAACCAACAAGTCACTGCAAGGAAAGGATGATGGAAAAGATGACCAAGGAAACTCTGGAATGGGTGGTGGTCATAGTCAAGGTAGAAGGTTTACATCAAGACAAGCTAGTCATAGAACAAGTTCTGATACTGGGAAAAGAATAAGTTCTGCTGCTGGTAAAAGGATAAGTTCTGATGAACTTCTAGATCTTGATGAGGAAATGTCAAGACAGTTATTTCTTCAAGAAAATCCAGGGATGGACTTGGAAAGTTTAAAGGAAGAAGAAGCCAGACTTAAATCAGAGAAAGTCACATCTAAATCTGAAGCTTCTGGTAAAAAGTTACTTCCAAAACCTAAAGGCATTGTGATCAAAGAAAGGATACATACTGAAGAAACTTTGGCTAGATCACAACCACAGATAGATCCAAGATCCAAGGGTAAAGAAAAGGTTGGTGAACCTATCAAGCCTTATGTACCTCCTGAGGAAGAAGAAATTACTGATGGAAAAGATAATCTTGCTCTGACTTCAAGAAAAGTTCTTAAAACAACCTCTGACATGGCTCAAGTTGTTCAGAGTCAAGAAATTGTAAGTTCTGATATTCAGAAGAAGCAAGTAACCTCTGACAGTGCTCAAGTTAACTTGATATCAGAAAATAAATCTAAAACACTCCTACCAGGATTCACTAAAGCAAAACAGACTCAATCTTTGAAGACTACTTCAAGTGGTTTTGAAGCAAGAGTAGTTACTGGAAAGGAAGCTAGAGATAAAACTGGATTGGGAAGTGCTGATGAAAGAAGAGTACATAACACTACCGATGATCCAACTTCCTTGAGTGAACCAGGTATTGGAGCAACTCCTGAGAGATTGAATCAACTAGAATCTGTACAGATGGTTTACCATACCTACTTGAAAGAATACATCATGTTGTATTTCATGACAGATGGTAGGGTTTATCATATAAGACAAAATGCCATTCCATTGAAGTATTTTGAAGAATTGGAGCATGTATTATTCTTACTTCAAGTGGATGACAGAATAACAGAGACTGCTGCAAACTACTTAAAGGAACAGATTCAGAGACAGAAAAGACTTTATTCTGTTAAGTCTTACAGCAGATATGTTCCAAAGTACAGAAATCACAATGGTGATATTGTTGATATGAAGCCTAATACTGCACAGATCAGAACATATCTTGGTATTAAGGGGCTTGAATTCAATCTAGAGTCTAATAATGCTTATGTCATAAGACTAGATCGGGAGTTGAGAAAAGCAAAGATTAATGATCTCAGAGCTGCAATATTTCAAACTGGTGAAGATACTGCAGAGCTTAAAGATGTCAAACGGAGAATGATTGATGAACTCAGATATGCTGAGAAATGTTTGTTGAAGAATTATCTCAGAACAACTCCTGACATCAGAGAGATCAGAAAATGATGAAGCCAAGTCGAAGATCTACAACTGCTTAAATTCTGATATTTATACAGATTGAAGTTGTTATCAGAAGTTGAATTGGTAAAAACTTTAAGGACTGTAAGTTGTAGTTATCTTGTCTATTTCTCATGCATTTGTACTTAATGTTTTTGACATCATCAAATATCTGTTAAACTTGTATATTTTGTTAATTTACAAGTTGGGGGAGATTGTTAGATATATTTGATAATGTCATGGCTAATATGTTTTATGTTTAGATTTCAGATCTTATTTGAACAGAACAAATCAGTACTTAACTGATCAGTACTTATACTGGAAGTCAGAACTTAAGGGATATCAGTACTTATGTTATCAGGAGATAGATATCAGAACTTAAGTGCTGAAGGACGATCAGATAAGGACAGTAGCTGATTAAAGTTAAGAAGATCAAGATAAACATAAGAAGAGATATGTATGAAGAAGGAATTCCGTGAAGAATGGAATACTTGGAATAGAAGATATCTGATTGATATATTTTAGGAAGCAGAATTATATTCCATATCAATTAGCGAATATCTTGTAACTGTGTAGTATATAAACACAGACATAGGGTTTACACTAAAAGTGTTATCATTATCGAGAATATTATTTATTATAACTCTAGCAGCTCTCGTGATATTTTGTTCATCACTGAGAGATAACAGTTCCAGATTGTAACAGAGTTTATTGTTTAAATAAAGTTTGTTTTCTGTTACATAAGTTCTTGAAGTTTGATTTGATTGTAATAAACACTGTATTCACCCCCTCTACAGTGAAAGTGTGACCTAACACTACTCTCGACAAACAGAATGGAGAGTCTGATGATTCGCTCTTGTTGGCGGAGAGCTTCCGGCCTTTCCTCCTCCAATCGCTCCAGATGGCGATGGTAGTCCATATAGAAGAACAGGAGGCGTGTCAGTACCTCCTGTGGGATAGAGTCCCATATCTCCTCAGGAATGGCTGTGACATGCCATTCCTGCTGCCACTCGGCACAACTTAGCTCCATATTGAAGGTTTGGTAGTTCAAAAACATGTTGTATCTGACCATTGTGTTTTTGAAAGAAAAAAGGAGGATAAGTGTGTGAGAAGAATGTGATGGAAAGACTGATGTGAAGTGGTTGCTTATATAGACAAGAGAATGCCAGGAGACGCAAAGAAATTGAATGCTGACAGGTAGAATTAATTCTACCTCATCTCCCTAGACTTTGAAAAAGAATAACAGTCATTGGAAAGAGGAATCATGGTTTAAACCGCACAAGACACAAGAAACAGTGGACTGTTCAAGTACGAATACCATTAATCCTAATCATAGTGACTATTAATCTTCCACTTCAACATATTCAATTATTAACTGAGACTGTTATTAAATTTTATTCACAGATAAGCCAAGTAAAGGATTAGACTGAGAAATCAGAACTTAGACCTATACCAGAACTTAACAGTCATCAGAACATAATTTCTTAACTTGAAAAAGGAATGCCCATCTTAGTAAATACTCATACAAGTTCTGAGTTATAGACTTCAGAACTTAATCATTAGAACATGTAACTAGAACTTGTCCTCAGAATTTGTGCAATAATGACACAATGACTGTTTATCTAAAATAACATAGACCACCACAGAAATTTTCATCATTCAGATGGAGTGATTAGTGTGTGCATTAAGCTAAATAACAGACAAAGAGTAAAGTCTGATTCACTTCGGTACATCTTAGAAATAAGGCATAACTAAAATTTTGCTAAAGAGCTGTCATTGTACTGAAACCTACTGATGAATGAGTTTATGCTTGAGTCCACCTCAACTGTTTTATGCTAATTTTATGCATCTTTTGAAATTCTATTTTACAGTGGCTTCTCAGTGTAAGTGAGTCACGACTGTTTATCAGAATTTATGCTATTATCAGAGTATTTCTCCAGTAATCATAGAGTGTGAAAAGTCACCAAGAAAATATTTTGCTTTTCTAATGCATATTTACTTAATACCAGCAATGCACTTGGGTCGTCCCTTCCACATTTTTACTCTAGATCTCAAAGGAGTACCTGATTTTATCTTTTGATCTTTTTGCTTTTTCTTTTGATAAGTGAGGTTTATCAGCACTTAGTACATTCAGCAGTTTTACTAGTATCAGAACTTAACAGATGAGTAGCATTATTCTAATTTGTGACTTAGTAATAAGATATACAAAGTAAACTTAACTAAGCTCAATTATCAGAATTTGCTAGTGTCATAAGATTTCCACTGAAATAATTACTTCTTACATGGAATCATTTGTTTATTGAAGACAACTAGGTCAGTATCTAGCACAGTTATCCTCATAGGATTGAATAGGTACTAGAACAGACATATCACTTATCAGAGTTTAGAAACATATATCAGACAACAGTCAGTACTTAAAGACATTTATCAATTAAGCACAGAATATACAATGAGATTAATTCTGTAAATACTGAGCATAAAGTCTGATAACACAGAACAAGTCTAAGCAGATTTAAAGAAAGAACCTGAAACCATTCCAAGTTCATTTACCAATCTTGTAAAAGTAGCTTCACACAGTGGTTTTGTGAAGATATCTGCCAGTTGTTGATCTGTGGGAACAAAATGCAATTCCACTGTACCTTCATCCACATGTTCCCTGATGAAGTGGTACCTGATGCTGATGTGCTTTGTCATAGAGTGTTGAACTGGATTACCTGTCATAGCAATAGCACTTTGATTATCACAGTAAATAGGGATTTTGAAATATGTTAACCCATAATCCAGTAACTGATTCTTCATCCAAAGAATCTGTGCACAACAGCTTCCTGCAGCAATATACTCTGCTTCTGCAGTTGATGTGGAAATTGACTTTTGTTTCTTGCTGTACCAAGAAACCAATCTGCCTCCAAGAAATTGGCAGCTTCCACTTGTGCTTTTCCTGTCAATTTTGCACCCTGCAAAATCTGCATCTGAGTAACCTATTAGTTTAAAATTTGATTCTCTAGGATACCATAATCCCAGAGCAGCTGTTCCTTTAAGATACTTAAAGATTCTTTTTACAGCTGTTAAGTGAGGTTCTCTTGGATCTGCTTGAAATCTTGCACAAAGACAGGTAGCATACATGATAACTTGGCTTATCAGAACTTGACGAATTAGAACTTGAAGAGCCAGATGCATGTTCTGATGTTTCTTGAGATCTGGTAGGATCTTGATTATGCTCCCCCTGCATAGGTGCATCTTCCTTTGACGTAGTCACCACAGTTTCAATAACATCAGAGTTTAATCCATCAGAGTTTATAGTATCAGGACTTAGACTGTCAGGATTTTCAGTATCAGAATTTGAGTCTTCATTTTCAAATCTCAGCTGATCATGGTCAATGAAATCTTCAAGACTAGTAATCTTCTTGTCATCAAAAGAGACATTGATAGATTCCATGACCACTTGTGTTCTCAAATTATAGACTCTGAAGGCTTTTGTGGAAAGTGGATATCCAACAAAGATTCCTTCATCAGCTTTTAGATCAAACTTTGATAGCTGTTCAGGATGAGTCTTGAGAACAAAACACTTGCATCCAAATACATGAAAATATTTCAGATTTGGCTTCTTTTTCTTCACCATCTCATATGGTGTTTTTCCATGCTTGTTAATGAGTGTTGCATTTTGAGTAAAACAAGCAGTCTGCACAGCTTCAGCCCAGAAATAGGTTGGAAGTTTTGCTTCTTCAAGCATTGTACGTGCAGCTTCAATGAGAGTTCTATTCTTCCTTTCAACAACTCCATTTTGTTGTGGAGTTCCAGGAGCAAAAAATTTCTGCTTTATTCCATGGCTTTTACAGAACTCTTCCATTATCAAATTCTTGAACTCAGTGCCATTATCACTCCTTAAAATTTTCACAGAATCTTTGACCATTTTATTCAGCTGTTTGACATGATCAATCAAGATAGATACAGTTTCACTTTTTGTGTGCAAGAAATACACCCATGTGTATCTGGTGAACTCATCCACTATGACCAACGCATACTTCTTCTTTGCAATAGACATGACATTTACTGGACCAAATAGATCAACATGTATTAGATGATAAGGCTCAAGAATTGATGATTCAGTCTTGCTCTTGAATGAAGATTTTCTTTGTTTGGCTTTCTGACATGAATCACAAAGACCATCAGGAGCAAATACTGTGTTTGGCAATCCTCTCACAAGATCTTTCTTGACCAGTTCATTTATATTGTTGATATTTAAATGAGAGAGTTTCTTATGCCAATTCCAGCTTTCTTCAATTGATGCTCTACTCATTAGACAGATTGCAGAACCATCAGTACTTGTTGAAAGCTTAGCTTCATAAATGTTACCACGCCTGTATCCTTTCAGAACAACTTTGCCTTTAGATTTACTCACAATTTCACAGTGTTCTTCAAAGAAATCAACATGATAACCTCTGTCACAGATTTGACTTATACTCAGTAGGTTGTGTTTAAGTCCTGAGACCAGAGCTTCTTGTTTAATTATGACATTTCCAAGATTGATATTGCCATATCCCAATGTTTTTCCAATGTTGCCATCTCCATAAGAAACACTTGGGCCAGCTTTCTCCACAAAGTCTGATAGCAGGGCCTTATTTCAAGTCATATGTCCTGAACATCCACTGTCCAGAACTAGAATATTTTTCCTGTTGCCCTGCAATCACAAAGACCACTAATTATTAGTTTTAAGGACCCAGACTTGCTTGGATCCTTTGGCCTTATTAAGTTTGTTAACATTTGCAACGGATTTAGCATCAGAGTTTATGTTAACATTTTTCTTATCAGAACTTACACTATCAGAATTTGAATCAGAATTTACACTAGAAGGAACAATGGAAACTTTCTTCAAAGAAGGTTTTATTTGATAATAATCATAGTACAAACTATGATATTCCTTACAAGTATAAATGGAATGCCATAAACTACCACAATGAAAACAAGGATTTTGTGGTTTGTATCTAATAGACTGACTCTTAACTCCTGATTTTGAAGGTAAGGAGTTAATATTCTTATTCTTCCTGCAAAAAGAAGCCAGATGGTTAGAACTTCCACAGTTATGACATGTTTTCCTAGGAGCATCAGGAACAGGTTTATAATCGTTGCTTTTATTCACACCTTCCTTTCCATTCCTATTTTTCCTAGGTGATTTTACCTTGTTTGCATTCTTGACATCTTTCATCTTATGCTTAAGCTGCTTCTTCGTCATTAAGCCTATGTTCACTTCAGCTGTCTTTTCCTGTTTTAGTTTGTCAGAAGTTGATTCCTTTGTAACTTCTGATTTTTCATTTTCAGACTTTACAGTTACAAACTTAACAGGTTTTAACTTTGGCTTTTGCTTATCAACAGCCTTAATTTCTTCAGTTCCTTTATCTTTCTTATCTTCTCCATAACCTAAGCCCTCTTTCCAGTTTCCACTACTTAGCAAATTTTGAGTTGTTTTGCCAGAGTTAGTCCAAGTCCTGATAATCTCTCTTTCCTTTCCTAACTCAGTTTTTAGAGATTCATTTAATTTTAGCACTTCATTCCTAACATAAAAAGCATCATCTCTATCCTTCTGAGTTTGATGGAACATGACTAACTCTTTTTCTAAGAAATCATTCCTTTTCTTAAATGCAAGATTTTCAGAAGTTAATCTTTCACATGTTAAAGTTTGATCTCTATAGCTAACAAACATGGTTTTAAGATATCTTCTCAACTCATTAATATCATCAGTATGAAAAGCATAAGTAGTCTGAGGTACCTTTGTTTCAGCAGCTTCAGAACTGCTCTCAGCACTTTCTTTATCAGCATTTGCCATCAATACATAGTTCTCCTCACTTTCAGAGTCTGAGGTGTCTGTCCAGCTTTTCTACTTTGTGACAAGAGCCTTGCCTTTGTCACCCTTTACCTTCTTGCAGTCAGGAGATATGTGACCTTTCTCACCACAGTTATAGCATTTAACATTGGTGTAATCTCCTCTGTCAGATTTTCCTCCTCTGCCTTCAGATCTTCTGAAATTCTTCTTATCAGAACTTATGCCTTTCCTGGAAAACTTCTTTCCCTTCCTGAACTTCCTGTATACAATTTTTGTGATTCCTTTCACCATAAGAGCACACAACTTCATCATCTCCTCATCAGCATCAGTCTCAGGCAAGCTTTCAGAATCTGAGTCATCATTACTCTCAGAACTTGATGACTCAGTATCAGACTTTATGAAAAGAGCTTTACCCTTGTCTTTCTTTGAGGAAGTTGCTTTGGGGAATTCTTCTTCAGCCTTAAGAGCAACTGTCCTTGACTTTCCTCCTTTCCTCTTGCTTCTTTGTTCCATCTCCAGCTCATGAGTCTTGAGCATTCCATAGATTTCGTCAAGAGTTGTTTCATCAAGATTGTAGTTGTCTCTTATTGTCGTTGCCTTCAAATCCCAGCATTCAGGAAGAGCTAACAGGAACTTAAGGTTTGAATCTTCAAGATCATACTCTTTATCAACCAATGACAAATAATTCAAAAGTTTGACAAATCTATCATATAAATCATTCAATGACTCATTAGCCTTTGAGTCAAAGTGTTCATACTCTTGAGTGAGTATTGTCTTCCCGTTCTTCTTAATTGTGTCAGTTCCCTGACACCTTATTTCCAGAGCATCCCATATCTCCTTAGCAGTCTTGCAGTTGATTACCCTGTTTGACATTACATTATCAATGGCACTATGCAGTAAGTGTCGTACCTTAGCATCCTTAGCAATTGATGCTATGTCTTCAGCAGTATAATCACTCTTCTCCTTTGGTACGGTCTTTGCTGCTTCACCTGCAACTGCAACAGCGAGCTTGGTTGGTTTGTGAGGGCCTTCCTTGATTCTATCAAGGTATTCTGGATCTGTTGCTTCCAGGAACATGGTCATCCTTACCTTCCATATGGGATATTCAGATGGTCTCAGTATAGGAACTCTGATGGTCTCATACCGACTCTGAATTTGTGTCTTTGGTGGTTCCTCAGTTTTGGTAGACTTAGTTGGAGTTTCTGTGTCCGACATGATTGTGTTTGGATCTTTAACTGTATGTATGTTAACAGATAGGCTCTGATACCAATTGTTAGGTCACACACACACTGTAGAGGGGGTGAATACAGTGTATAGTACACTCAAATCGAACTTTAAGAACTTAAGTAACAGAAAACAAGCTTTATTGAAACAATAAACTCTGACAGTATGGAACTGTTACCTCTCAGTGATGAACAAATATCACGAGAGCTGCTAGGGTTACAATGAATAATCTTCTCTAATAATGATAACACTTATAGTGTAAACCCTATGTCTGTGTTTATATACTACACAGTTACAAGATAATCGCTAATTGATATGGAATATAATTCTGCTTCCTAAAATATATCAATCAGATATCTTTTCTTCCAAGTATTCCATTCTTCACGGAATTCCTTCTTCATGCATATCTCTTCTTATGTTTATCTCAATCTTCTTTCCTTTAATCAGCTACTGTCCTTATCTGATTATCCTTCAGCACTTAAGTTCTGATATCTATCTTCTGATGATTATCTCCTGATAATATACGTACTGATATCCTTAAGTCCTGACTTCCAGTATAAGTACTGATCAACAGTTAAGTACTGATTTATCCTGTTCAGTAAGATCTGAAAGCTAAACATAAAACATATTAGCCATGACATTATCAAATATATCTAACATACCTCTAAATCTGGGCCGTTGGATCTTGGGAGCGGAGGACGCCTGGCTTGGGCGGATTGCTTACACGTGTCCAGGGGAGGACCACCTCCAGAGTGTCCTAACGGCCTCTGACACGCGTCGTGCTTGTCTGGGGTGTTGGTTGTTGATAGTTGTCATAGTCACGTGCCAACGTACCCCTCCTTAGTGGGTTGTGGGATGTGATGTGTTTGCTGAGACCCCCCTTATGGTTGCTGAGATCCGGATCCGGGTATGCAGGTGGATCCGGATCCGGGTATGCAGGTCGATCCGGATCCGGTCAACAGGATAGACCCGGGCCTGGGAGAGGGGGGTCTTGGTAGTTCAGTCGAGCCTGGTATCTTTTAGATCCAGGTTGGATCCTAGCTGGTCTCTTATACCCTATCACAACATATGGTGTTTTTTTTCATTTATATTAGTTAGTAGTGGTTTCAATTAGCTCGACGATACTCTTTTCATGTGCCTGAAACCTCTGCGTCCTGTTATTAACTTCAATCAATTGTCGGCCTCCCTTGTTCCGATGAAGGAGCACTCTGTTTCTATCTCCATGTTTAGAGAATTGCGGCTTTTAAGCATTCCAGTTGACATATTAACCTTTAACACAGTCATCAAATGTTGTTGTCACTTGAATTATACACTTGATTATGCCTTTGCGTTGTTGGGCGGAATCATGAAACGTGGTCTTGTATTGTGACCTACAACATTCTTAATAAGGGCCTTCTTTCTCAAGACAAATCTGTAACTATGCTTTAGGTCTTGTGTCTGAAATGACCCGCAAAGCCATATGTCCAAATGTTATAACCTATAGCACATTAATCCAAGGTGTTTGCCACTTGGATCGAACGATTGTTAATTGAGATGGATTTCATGAAAATCTCTGCAGATGTGCACACCTTTAACATATTGGTTGATGCATACTGCAGAAAATGGGGATGATAGATGATGCAAAACATGCAATGACTCAAAAAGATGTATTTCCTAATGTAGTCACCTACAATACACTAATGGATGGAAATTGTTTAACACGCAGAATGGACAGGGCGTTAAGGGTGCTGAATACCATGAGGAGCACTGGAATAGCTCCAGATTGTTAAAGTCCTTATTGTAAGAGGCAGAAAGTAGACAAAGCCACAGATTCAGATTCGCAGGGGATCGTTTTTTATATCTGATAATCCTAAAGAGGGAAGGCACACAGATATATAATAAACAATTATAAAAGAATATTATATTCATGATTAAATCCAAAAATCAACATATTTCATTTAAATGTCTACAACCTCATAACAATACTCATATTGTGATCTATTCCATAAACATTCTACTAATATCATAATTTAGCAATCATAAATTCAGAATAATACCTTATAAGTATCCTAGATCACCTATGGCTGTCAACCTGTCTTGGCTCTCCTTCCCTTCTCGCTTCCTTGCTTCGGGATATAGCCTGACCTTGGGATCGCCTTGGGATATCCTCTAGAACACTTAATAAAATATTATATCTGTCTTAACAATTACTAAACATAGACATAGTATAATATTAACTTCGATCTCACAATATTTTTTTGTATAGAGATTGTAGAGTAAAGGGTTTAGCTACTCAGAGAAAATTTATAAACAGCCATTTCTATTAATGAAAACTTTCGATATCTCTTAATGATTTACAAGATGGCTTTTATAGAGTTTTCCAATCTCTGTTGATTCTACTAATTTCTATTTCTAAGATTCCCTTTTAATTTCCTCCGTTCTTTTTCTTTCCTCTTTTTCAAAAGCTGAATCCACTTTCTGTGATTTGTCTGCCATTCCACCTTCTTTTTGACTTTAGAGATAAAATTTCTGGCAAATGTCCTTGTCTTTTCTGCTGTTGTCTTTTTCTTCTAGTAACCTTTCTTCTTTGTTGCTGCTGTCTTTTTCTTTTTCCTGAAAATTATTGATTTTTTACAGTCACCAATATAATTTGGGCCGTAGTGTCATTTGTAATATGTTTTCAGTCACCAATTCTCATTGGGCCGAAATATCATTTGTAATATGCTTTCAGTCACCAATTCTTATTGGGCCGAAATATCATTTGTAATATGCTTTCAGTCACCAATTCTCATTGGGCCGAAATATCATTTGTAATATCCATAGGTCACCAATTCTCATTGGGCCTATCAATTCATCGTTATTATTACATTGTTAGGTCACCAAATTTTATTGGGCTTAACTTTCATCAAATAGTATTACATTGTATTATATGGTTAGGTCACCCTTTCAGGGCCTAACAAATATCTATGCAAAGGGATCAGAACATCCTTCTTCTTTTGTTGCTATATTCTTTAGAGTTGCCACTGGTCTCCGTCTTTGGCCTGATAATAAATTCTGATAAATTTCCTTTGTCTTCTGAGCATGATTGTGCTTTAAATCTGATAATCTTGCATGCATTTCGTTCAAAGCTGTAGTATCCCTGCTAATTATATCATTATTATAATAAATAGTTAGTATTTCTTCTGCTAATCCACCTTTACTTGTGCCAATGACACATGCCTTTCCTCCTCGTATCATATCTTCAAGTTTAGACTTCAATGTTGCTATGCCGATTGCTCTCTTGTTACACAACCAGTCGCCAAATTGCTCTATTGTACATGCCATGTCCGTCTTTAGGCTAGTATTTTCACCTTCTATAGTAGTATTCCTGCCATACTTAAATATTTGACAGAGTAATATGGGTTTTCCTGTTAAGTCAGTACAGGCATCAAAAACCTGTATACCATAAATTCCTCCTGGTCCGTATGAATTCATGTAAGATTGAAGGCTTTGTGTTATAGTTGATGGTAGTTGTGCTATACTTGATAAGGTTTCATCTACCATTATTTTGTCAATAAATCCTAAGAGTAATAGGTTTTTTACTACAGTTGAATCTGCGTTTTCCCTACAGATATACCTTGGGTATTTTCCAAATTTCCCATTTCTCAGGATTGTAGTATTGGTTTTATAATCATAGTACTTTTGTATCTTTTCAAAGGACTCGGTATATTCTTTGGTAAAGGTTACACGATCTTTTAGGGTAATGGCGTTGATAGTATTATCTGGTATGGTTATTGTTTTGATAGTAGGAGTATTGGCTAATCTTGATACAAAGGTTTCTGGGGTTTTTTGAAGGTTGTTTAATATTCTGAGTTTTCCTTCTAAAGTAGTAGTAAGTTGGCTGATTTCTTCGTTAATAAAGTTTATCTGGTCATTCTTTTCCTTTATCTTCTGAATTACTTCTCCCACCTGTATCATAATACTGCTAATACTTTCCATTTTCCCTGCTAAGATAGTCTGCAAGAATATTTTTAGTACCTGATATATTTTTAATAATAAAATCATAACAACTAAAAAATGCTTGCCAATTTCTTCTTTTATTTAATTCTGGTAAAGGGTCAATTTTATTGAATATAAATGATCTTACTTGAGTATTATCTGTTCTTACAACAAATTTTGCAGGTAGTAAATGATAATGAAATCTTTTAATTCCTAATTTTACAGCTAATAGTTCCTTTTCATTAATATGATAATTCTTTTCATTGGGTTTCCACGTTCCAGCTGCATATCCACATATTAAAGGGTTTTCTTTATCAATATCATCTTTTTCAAAAGCTACTAATACTGCTCCCCATCCTATATCACTAGCATCTGTAAATAGTTCTAACTGATCACTATCTTTGGGTAATCGTAGTTTAGGTAAATTTTCTACCTTTGTTTTTAATGCTCTTATTGCATTTGTATGATCTTCCTTCCACTCAAAAGTTTTATTTTTCTTTATTAAATCTTGTAGTGGTTTTCTTAATTTTGGTAAATCTTTTATATAATCTGAAGCGTAATTTACTATTCCTAAGAATTGTTGTACTTCTTTTTTATTTTCTAAAATTTCTTTAAAATTCTTTATTTTTGTTGATATATGTTCTTGTAATTGAATTCCTTCAGAGTCTATAATATATCCTAAATATTCTATTTTGTGTTTAAATATTTCTGATTTCTTTTCTGATAATAATATTCCATGTTTTCTAATAGTCTGAATAAATATATCTAGATGTTTTGAATGATCTGTTAAATTATCACTAAATATTAATATATCATCTATATATACTAGAATAAAATCATTCATTTCTCTAAATATTTTATCCATTCTTCTTTGGAATATTTGTGGAGCTGTTCTTAATCCAAATGGTAGTACTATCCATTCATAATGTCCTTGTGGAACGCTAAATGCTGTTAAACATCTAGATTCCTTAGTTAATTTTATTTTCCAGTATCCACTTTTACAATCAAATTTACTAAACTATTTTTTTATTACTCGTTTGGTTGATTAAATTTCTTTTATATGGTAAAAAATATCCATCAAATATAGTCTTTTTATTTAGTTCTCGATAATCTATTACCATTCTAGCTTTTCCTCTTTTTACTTCATTATGATTTCTTACTAAAAACGCTGGACTACTATGCGGACTTTTACTTTCTTGTATTAGTCCTAAGTTTAATAATTCTTTTATTTGAACTCCTAACTCCTTTTGATCTGTTGGGCTATATCTTATTGGTCTGTTTCTAATTATATCATTAGGGTTTATTAGTTTTATTTCAGCATATATTTTTTCTTTTTCCCATAACTTCATTGGATGTTCTCCAAAATTTATTTCTAAGGCCTTTAAATATTTTTGTTTAATAGTTCTAAATTCATTTTTCTTTCTGTTTTAATATTACTTATTTCTATTGATTTTACAGGTATTATTCTTTTTAATACTATCCATTTTTCGCAAGGTGTTAGCAAACTTATCCTATCTTGTTTTATTATTTGAGTTTTAAAAGAATCTAAAAAGTTATTTCCTAGTAACATTTGTTGTTTCATATTATTTTCTTGGTATATTATAGGTAACCTAAACCTTATTTTTCCTAATATAAATCTTACATTTTCTGCTATTATATCTATCTCTTTTTTATGGTTATTGAATCCTGTTACTATTATTCTATTTTTTGTACGTTTCCATTTGTGTTGAGTAAATACTTCTTCTTTAGCTAAACAAATATCTGCTCCGCTATCTATAAATATCTTTTGTTTTATATATTTCGTAGGTTTATATTCTACCTGTGCTTCAATATATATAGCTACCATTTTATTCTATTCAGTAGTTAAACTTTCATTATTACTATCATTTTCATTTATGTAATTTATTTCTTCTGGTTCTGTTTCACTTATATAGAATACTTCTTCATCATACCAGTTATTGTTATCTTCTCTTATATATTATAGTTTCATTATTAATTCGGTGGTATCTATGTATTTTACTCCTTTTTGCTGTAATTTAGGACACTTATTTGCATAATGTCCCTTTTCATTACAATTCCAACATTTACAATCTGCTATTTTTGTTTTATTTCTTTTTCTAAACTTTCTCTTATATCTAAATCTCTTTCTATTTTCAGGAGTATTTCTATATTTTTTAAATTTTCTTCTTTTAAATCTTCGATTAAATGGTTTATAAGGTCTATAGGTTTTATTTTGTTTTCTATAATATTCATTTTGATTATTATAATCTAGTTTCCTATATTTCCTATACTTCTTTCTAGTTTTATAATCTTGATTATCACATCCAAATATTAATTTTTTCTCCGTAAAATTACAGATTTCTCTTAACCCTTGTTTTTTATCCTTTTTAATTTTCTGTTGAATTCTATATTCTTCACATTTTCGAGTTAAATATGCTCTTAATAATCTAATTCTTTCTCCTAATGTATTTTCTTTAGGTTCTAGATTATTATATTCTTTAGTTATTTCGGTATTATAAGGTGAAGGTAGATGATCATAATACAGTTGTTGATATACTAAGCTTTCATTAGGTAAAAACTTAGCTTCATAAAAGAATTTAGTAAAACTTATAGTATATTCTGGTAATTTACTAATCCTACAACATTTCATATTATTTAGATACATTGTTATTTCTAATTTTCTTTCTACTGTTATATTTTCTTGAGCTACAAACCATCTTTCTCCTAGAAATTCTCTTTTTAATAATATATCAAATGCGTTTAACGTATCTTTCCAGCTTCTAGCATACGTTCTTACTTGTCCCTTTAATTCATAAATAATATTTTCTAACCAAAATGCTGCTTTTCCTATAATTGTTTTTGATATTAGTTCAAAAACATAATCTAGATCTTCTATATTTTTTGAATTCATTAAGGCTATATACATCCCTAAATTCCAGTCTTTTATTCTTCTACTTATTTCTTGATCGTCGTAGACATTATCTAAATCTAGAAAATATCCATTTATATTTATTCCTTGGTGTATTGATCCTATGAAATCTTGTACTTCATTTTGTTGTCCTATAGGTATATTTCCTGGCATTTTAATATTATTTTTAGTTATTATATGATCTTCTATTTCTTCTTCTGGGTATGCATCGTTATCTGATTCGGTTTCATAATTTGTTTGTTTATGTGAAGTTTCTCTTTCTTCAATATCACTTTCATCGCTTTTCTCTTCATTTGTTATTATTGCATTTACGGTTTTTCCGAGGGCTTCTAATATTTCTTTATTTTCTTTTATTACTATTTCCTTTTCCTCATTATCTGATTCCTCTAAGTAATTTAATCCTTCTTCTCCTAGATTACTATCTGATTTACTTGTATTACTGCTCTCATCTTGTTCTTTGTTCGTTTCTGAATTACTATCGTCAGACTTAATAATTTCCTTTTCTTTTAATTCTATTTTTAATTGATTAATCTCATTTTTTAAATTATCTATTTCTTTTAATACATTTATTACTTCTAACTTTGTTTCTTTTAATTCTTTCTTTTGGGTTTTATATTTTTTTTATAAAATTTATATTTATTTAACCATTCTATATTAGTTTTAGTTTTTAATTTAGCATTTTCTTTTCTTAATTCTTTTAGTTCATCTTCTCTTATTTCTTGTTTTATAGGTTCATATTTTTGTCTTTCTTTTTCCAGTAACTCTTTTCCATGTTTTTTAAGAAATGTTATAGCACTATGTTCTGTTATAGACATTTTCCTAGAATTTTCCTGATTTATGAAGCTCTGCTAAACCATTTATTGTTCTTTTAACCCCTATAGTTATTTTCGGTTTTGATTTGCTTATATCCATTAATATAGGTTCTTTAGTTCTTCCTATTACTGTTATAGGTACTAGTTCTGATTCTTCTGTTTCGTCTTTAATTATTTTCTTTTCTTTATTTTGTTCTAAACTATTTTGTATAATAGTTAACTTATCTAATATTTGTTTAAAGATTGGGATTTCTGATATATTCCATAATGCTGTTATTTCTTCCTTAATTATCTTTCTACTAATTTCTTGATTTTCTTCCATCTTTTTTAATATAGCGTTTAAACTTTCCTTTATAAATATTTCGTTCCAAATATCTTTTATTTGGTTTTCAGTATTATTCATATTTATAGACTCGTTTCTCCATTCTCCTTTAATTATCCATATTTTTCTTTTCTTACCTTTTATTTTCTCTAATTCCTTTACTTCTTCCTCTAGTTTTTCTTTTTCTTTTAAGTATTGTAGTTCTTTTTCTTGAGACATAATTAATGTTTCTTTTATTATCCTATTAATAGTTTCTATTTCATCTTTCTTTTCATTTATTTCCTTTTCAGGGTTCATATTCTGTCTATAAATCTTAATTTATTCTGATCATTTATTTCTATTCCTTCATTGGTTATATTATATTTTATTTCATTTAAGAAATCCATTCCTAATAATAGTTGATAACTAACGTCATTTTCTATTACTCCTAGGCTTATATTATATTCTAAGTCTAAAATTTTTAATCTTAATTTTATACCTTTTGTTATTATTGTTTCTCTCGAACTATTTGGTTCAGTTATTATTTGAGGTTCTATTTCCTCACATTTGTTTGAGTCAACTTCAGTTATATGTATTTGACTTTTTGTTGCTCCGCTATTTATTTCTGTTATGACTTCTTTGGCAAATATTCCATTAAATATTATTGTTTTTATTCGTAATTTATCTGATTCGTAACACGGTAATTTTATTAAATCTAATTTTCTACTGGTCATACTCATTGATCTAACTAATTTTATAGGGTTGTGTTCTCTTCTAAAACTTAATCTAGATCCTTCTAATATTGGTTTAATTCTTTGTGTTGGAATTATTTGTCTATTACTAAAGTCTATTGTAAATTCTTCTGGGATTGTTATTTGAGATTCTTCTTTATGTTCAATTTTTTCTAATATATCATTATATAATTTTGGTACTATTATTCCTAATTCCGTTTGTTTCTTTACATGATGGTTTCCAGTCATAGCATATACTATTTTAGTTTCTATACTAATTACTTTACTTCCCTTTTGCATTTTTATTCCATCTAATTTATAATATAATGTTAAAGATCTTTCTTTATTTTCATCTCTTAATGATATGCTAAAATCAGGTTGTATTATAAATTTTAATTTCTGATATATTAAGTTTCCTTTTACCACTGCTATTAATGAATCTTGTATATTTCCTATTATTCTATCGTCTAGTACATATATTTGTATAGGAGTATCAATATTTTTCTGAAAATATGCTTTTATTGTAAATTCTATTGCTCCAAAATAAATATTTTTTAGTTTATTTGCTTCTTTTTGTTTTAATTTAGATAGTTCTCTTTTTATCAAACCATCTGTTATTAAATTTATTTTCGCTTTTCCATTTATTGTATCTATGTCTATTATATTTTCATGTTTTTGAACTATATATCTAACTTCTTTATTTCTTTCAAAATATGATGTTTTGAATATCTTTTTTATTGTTAGTTCTTCTGTTTCACTTTGGATTTGATTATATATATCTGGTTTAAAACTTAGAGTTTGTGATGTTCCTTCTTCGTATTCATCCATTTGATAATATACATCTTGTGTTTCACTTGATTTCTCTAATGACATTTTTCAAACTGTATTATTATTCAGTTATATTACTTGATAAAATTATTCTTTTAAGTCCTTGAATTCTTAGTTTATTATTTCTAAATGTTATTATCATATTTTCAAGTTGTTGATAACATCTTATTATTTCATCCCTATTTTCTCTTGTCCATTCAATTTTAGTGAAGGTTTGAATCCCGATGTTGAAACATACAGCACCATCATACATGGAGTTTGTCAGGAAGGGTTATATATATTATGGTTCAGTGTTATGCATTGTCAACTCCTAACTTTCTGAAATAGTAGTAGTAGTAGTAGTATGTTTTGTTGAACAAGGAATTTTTGGGTTAGCAAGTCAAGGTTTGCAGTCATTTGTTAAGAGCAAGTAGAGGCATGAATGATATGAGTAAATATTAATTTGTTCACACGCCATTTAGTTGTTTCTGAAATCTGCTTGAAATCATCTTAAAAACAGTAAAAATCTGTGGGACTGTCATCCGATTTCAGAAAGAATAAGATTATAGGTTGGCGTCCTTAGACAGGATGAGAGTCGTTGTTGCAGGTGTCCTCATAGATGAGATGCGTGCTCGCGGATTCTCGGAAGATGCCTTACTGCTTCCTTGCTACTCGACCTACTTAAATCACAACATTAGGAAAATCACAATATTAGGATTAGTTATGCTTGTTTGCTACAATTATCTAATGTGAAATTTGAGATGGAAGATTATGCAATTATAGTCTGAAACAAACATTATTGGTCATTGTGTTTTGGTTATAACGACCCTTGAAAAATTCTTTTTAGTTGACTTTATATTATTTGTTGCTGACTATATATGTGTCCATTCTAAGAGTTACTCCTAGTACAATATCATTACAAGAAAATAAATTAGAATGTAGTATAAAATTATTACATTTATAAATTTCATACCTTTTACAAACAGAATATTCAGAAAATAGTTCTTTCAAACCAAACATCTCAGATACAATCTACAATTATTATTACTTCTGATTCTTGAACTGGTTACAAATGTAATTACATGTATACACATCCTTTTGCGAGCCAATATTTATCATCTTCTTTTTGATGAAAAATAATACATAAATAATAAATGAAATATATAAAATCTGAAGTACCTGGATACTTCTCAATAAAGAACTGGCATGTCCAATCTTATACCTAAAACCTACTATCACACCAAACGCACAACCATAACAGGTTGGGGGCAACACTCTAAACAGGCATGAAATTGGCAATAAACGTAGACATATTCATCACAGGCAACCAGACGTAATCGGGCCACCATTGCAACACTTTCCTTGTAACAGCAGTAATTAAGGCAATGTGCACTAAAAATTATAGGAAGAGAAGCTGATATCAATGCTAGAAGAGATCATGTTTTTTCTTTAAAATGTCTTGCTTCCACCTTGGGAACTTTGAGAATGCTTCTTTCGACATCCCAAATATAGTTTGAAATTCCTCATCAGAGAGATAAGCCTGAAAGTAGAAAGAGATAATCAGAAAGAGGAAGAGAAAACATCAGAGCTTGAGTTGCATATTTCTCTGAATAACCAACCTCTCTTCGTTTGAAATCGATTCCAGTGACTGGGTTATCAGATTTTGATTTCAGCTGGTCATAACTAAATGTACTTTCACTTTCACTTCCAGTACCATCCTCATCCTGCTCTGCTTCTGCTTTCGGTTCCGTCTCCTCATTACTCTCTGCTGCAGGCTGAACAACCTCAGTCTCCTCAACTTTAGAAGTTCCCACAGAATCTTCAACCTCAGGTAAGTTCTCACTCTTTTCTACAGTACATAAATGACAGGATGAAGAAACATTAATAAACATAGAATATTTGCCTAGCCTCATCTGTATATTAGCCACAAATGTTTTTCTGCCGATGGTTCCTTTTCAGGATTGGTAAATTAGGTCATATAGGTACGGGAACTAGTAACTAATCATAATTAAAAGCTTGACTGTCTCCCACCATTAGTTCCCACAGTTGTGAAACTTCAGTGTAATAAAAGTTAAGCTAGTACAATTCATAATAACCCACTAATTATTTGTTTAATTTTTGTACTACTACGTTTAAGATAACACACCAACTGCTTGTGGATGTTTTTCTTGCTAGGTTATTCGTTGATACAAAGCTTTCCATTATCATGTTAAGTAATTTTAACAGTTTTCTATCTTTCTTCTACTTTCTAGGAAAGTACAGATGAAATAAAGTTTTGAGTACCGGAGAACACTGGTTCTGTGGGCGTACTTCTACCGGATCGGAATGAAGAAAGTGGAGGCGAATCCTTCTTCTCACCAGAAAGAACAGAAGACAAGGCAGCTACTGCAGCTGCTCTTTGTGATCCTGAACTAACTAATACTGGCTTTAGAGAAGCACCGCGTTTAGGCCCAAGTGATGAACTAAATGCAGAGTTCAAAGCAGCCAAAGCTGCAGCTCTTTGAGTATGTCCTCCTCCATTCGTAACCTTTGATTTATCCTAATTTTGCAATAATATGGGTGATCAAACATTAAGTTATCTCATTACTTCGTGCAAGAACATTAGCAATAAGGCGGCATAAAAACAACAGCGCACCAGTATAATGCTTTCTTCTTTACCGGGAAAATGTTTTAAGATATAAACAAGTAATGCATATTCCCCAGTGTAGTATCCTTGTTTCTGTTATTTTCTATATATTGGAAATATATTAAACAGTTTTTCTCTGGGCACACAATAAGCACAAACTTCTATAATTTTGGCTTGTTTTGATTGACCAACACTTTTTAATAATGATGGACCCCTACATTCACAACAACTACACCAATCAAAACACTCTAAACTTATAGTGCTTAGCATGGGCACACACTAGACAAACCCTATATTAAATTATTGATGATATCAATTATGACTGTGACAGAGTTGAATCACATTACTTCCTCAAATTAATTGAACTTGTTCTGTACCAACCGTTATGTATGAAAATTTAGAATGATATAAATATACTTGATCAGGAACTGCTAGAAAAAGCCGCATATAAAAAAATGATAATGATCTGCTGCTTCTGAAATTCCATAGATTGAGTTCTTAAAGTATATTATGTGCATTTAATGGAGATTTAGTTTAGTGTTTACCTCGGTAGCATGACTTGTCCCAGAAGATGAACTAAATGCAGAATTCAAAGCGGCCATTGCGGAAGCTCTTTGAGTTTGTCCTCCTTCATTTGTCTCATTTGATTTATCCTAATTTTGAAATAATAAGAGGAATCAAATTTCTTATTATCTCTTACTTCTGGCAAGATCATAAGCATTGAAGCGCACATAAAAATATTATGTTGAGAGGGCATAATATTTTTATTTGTGTCTAAAACCTTTCCCGGTTAAGAAGAAAAGAAAGTTGTATGTGGGTAGGGAACATTATGCCCTCCCAACATAGAACTTTGTTTTTTCCTTAATGGGGAAAAGTTTTAGGATATAAACAATCAAATGCATGTTTCACTTGTGTTTCCATTATAGTTTATATATATTGGATTAGTATAATAATACTCCCTCCGTCCCAATTTATCTGTCCAGTTTGACTTTTGCACGTAGTTTAAGGTACATTGACCGCATAGCTCCGTCAATTATCTTTCAAATTTTTTTTTTGTGAATAAATATTCAAATCTTATATTTTTATTCACAAAAAGAAAATTTGAAAAATAATCAACGAACTATGCGGTCAATGCACCTTAAATTATGTGTAAAAGTCAAACTGGACAGATAAATTGGGACGGAGCAAGTATCAGTTATGACCCTATCATAAAGTCTGATCACATTTCTTTCTCAAATCATTAACACTTATTCAATGCCAACCATTAAGTTCTCAAATAGTGACACTTTATTCAATGCCAACCATCAAGTGTACTAGTACATGCAATTTGTTAATTAAATATATAAATTTTATTTGATTAAATTTTAAAGCTTTCGATATCAATAATTCAATAATTGTATTTAAAAGAAAATAATGAAATTAACTCTACAAAATTTTTACAATACAAAGTATGTTGTGTATTTTGCTATCTATATAATTAAGACATTGGTGTTTTTCTGTATATTTCTTATACATAATTTTTTGATAAGTTTAAAAAAAATAGATAATGAGACATTTATTTACACTTCCTAATGTGTACGGTTGTAAACAAAATTATAATTTTGAAGGTTAGTTCATTTAATTGTATTTATTTGTCTAAATATATTTGGGATGTCTATAAATTAAATTATTTAAAAATGCATTATTACAATTTATGATTAAAAACTATATTCAAAATGTACTTATTTTGTCCACTTGGTATTTTTTTTATATTTTTTTGTATGAGATGTACAAAAATGATGATATCTAGAATTGAAACATATATTAGAATAATTTAATAATACTAATTTATATGTTACAATAAAAAAATAATATAAAATATATTCTAAAAATGTTATTATATTCATGGTTAAGTTGTTGCTATTATTACAAAGAAATCTCATAACCTCTAACTTATTAATCATTAGCATTTGAACAAAAAAATTTAATTAAATCTTATTGAGTTGAAATGGAAAAGATATGTAAATAAGCCAAAAATTATTATTTAGTTTCTTAAATCACTATGATAAGTACATACGAGATCAATCAGATGGCTATATTTTACTATATTTTTTAAGCTAGAATATACTGTAAACAAGGATATGCAATAAGTTATGATGCTCTTTTTACTATATTTTTTAAGCTAGAATAGTTTGGTTTATATTAACGTAAAATATCAATATGTGCTTTCTTTTCTTATGACGAGAATACCAACTCAAAAAATATCCCCCGAAAATTACTCGAAAGAAAAGGCAAAAGCGCAAAAACTTGGCAGATTAGTACTTTATTCTACTATTAAAATAATTTATTATTAGTATTAAAGTTTGGGCAATCTATTGACTATGTACAAGAGTCTTTTGGTCCTTAGTTTTAGTCCATACTAGCTTCAATCCTGTGTTATACACAAATTTTCGTTAATATTTTTTCGTTTATATTTTTAAATATTATTTAGCTCGATTCGTATTTATCTTTTTTCCTAGACCTCCACTCTTTTAAATATAAAAAACAAAATTTTCTTCTTTAACCCCTATTTTTTTTAAAAACAAAATAAAAAAAAATTTAGGTTGGATAAAAGAACATACTAAAAGTAAAATAAGTGTCCGAATTTATAAAAAAGAATGATTCGAGTTTAAAATATAATTTATATTTATAGTCAAGAAGAATTTGAATTTATAGAGGAGACCTACGAATAAATTATTCAACATATTTGAAATATATAAAAAAGGTTACGCATAGATCCACAAGCCAATGTGACTAATCCTTTTTATTTTTGTAGCGCCTACATGCATGTCTTTTTTTGAAGCTTTACATGCATGTCTTTTGATGGTTTGTATACAAGGCCATGGAACGTATTAAAAGAGTCCGACTAATTTTCTTATAACACAACAAATGAGTCATGTTGCAAATTTTGAGTCGTTGCTGTGTGAAACACTGACATTCAATTTTTTTCCTCCAAACTTTTAAGAATTCTTTCAAATTTTATTAGACCAATATCAGACTATAAATTTTGATATTTTCAGCTTGATGTTTTCATGCAGGATTTAAACTGTATTAGTAATATCACACTTTTGGTATATTCAATTTTAAATACTTCAGAATTGGTAAGAGATTTTAAATTCGAAATAGAAAAACCAAACAAAGTAAACTCTTCAAATATATTATAAATACATATAAGTTCTTCACGTCGAATATTTACAATTTAAGATATTACACTGTGTCACACTCTTTTATATTAGTATTGATGTTTTTTTCTTTATCTTTTTAGGAGTTCTTTTTTCTTGATATTTTAACTGTCGTCAGTAAGTATATGAGACAAAGACCGAAAGATTTTGTTATGTTTTTTTTGGTCAGGCTCATTATGTTTATGCATTTTCTGGTTGGAGATTTGTCTTTGCTGAACCATCGATAAGTTTTCGATGTTATTGTTATAGTAAATTTTAATCAACTGAGTCAAAAAGTCAACTACGAAATTTCACTTTCTCGAAATTTAATTATAATTAGGAAATAAATATTCATAATCAGATTTCCTACTTTAGGTCCTAAATAGGTAAGGAAAGACCTATAATAATAAAAACTTATTTTAACTTATTCAAATTATAAAAGAAACATAAATTGCTACGAACATATTCGAAATGGAAAAGACTTATAATAATTAAAACTTATTTTAACTTATTCGAAATAGAAATGAAAAATAAGTTGCTATTAACATATTCGAAATAGGAAAACAATAAATAACAAATATATATAAATGAAGATTCTTCGAAGATGTATGATATTTAAACAATTCTCATCCAGAAAGGACCCATGGTTGTGGGAGTTAAAAGGGGTCGATAGACCATCCATGTACAAATCTTTAATATTGTTTACCATAATGCTTTTTTTTAATTTTGTAGACCGTCGGCTCTCCAGTGTATATAAAGATATTCGGCACAATACTCTTAATTTTTAAGGGTTCGCATAAGTTTATTATTTCAATATCTAAATTAAAATATTTTTTATTAGTATTGTATTTGACGGGACGACAATTCAAAGTAAATTTTATCTAAATCAGCTCAAACTAAATTTATCTAAATTATACTAATTTTCTATTAGTATTGTGTTTGACGGGAGAGCGGATCAAACTAATTTTGTATAAATTATAATAATTTTTTATTAGTATTGTGTTTGACGGGAAGGCGGATCCAACTAAATTTTTATCTAAATTTTAATAATTTTTTATTAGTATTGTGTTTGACGGAAGAGCAGCTCAAACTATCTTTTATCTAAATCATACTAATTTTTATTAGTATTGTGTTTGAGGGGAGAGCGGCTCAAACTAACTTTTTATCTTCACTATAATATTAGTTCATATTAAAATTTGTCTTTTTCTATTTCAATAGGCGCCAGCCTAACAAAACATCATAATTAACTTGGCTTCATAAGCCGATCGATCAGGAACAAGCATTTCTGGACTAGATAAATAATTTTTGCACTAAAGCCCAAATAAGAGATTATTATCGACTTAAGAAGACGTAATATAAATTGGTATCATTTTTGTTTTATTATGTATATTATAACATGTGTCGGCCTAACAAAGCATGATACATAATGAGAAATAATTATAAATAATAATTATTTTTTATTATGGTTCATATTTTTCTTAAATAATCGTTATATGAAATCTTAAAAAAAATACTTTTTAGGCTCACTGCGCAGCGCGACTTTATCGACTAGTAATTATATAAAGGAGAAAACAAGGGCGTTTTGGTGGCGCCTCTAAAATAGTCTCATTCTATTTTTCTAGTTTTCTGAATTTTTTGAGTTAATAAATATCAAAAACAACAATTACCTTACATTCTGCTAAATATATTATCATCTTTCATAATATTCTCCTAAAAGTTTTACAATATTTTCCATTAAGATTTTTGAAATCAACCCACTATCATAATATTCTCTTAAAACTTCTACTATCTCTTTAAATAAACTTACCATGTTTATATTATCCTAAATTTCTTTTTCAATACCATTTTTCTCAATCTCCTAGAATCAACTTACTATGTTATATTTTTCTAAAAAAGAAATCTTTTAATTTTTAGCGTATGAAATATTACAAAGGCAAGTATCTATAAATATTTATCTTCATTTTTAATTTTCTCCTAAAATTTCTACAAGATCTTCCATTAAGATTTATGAAATCAAATTACCATCATAATATTCTCCTAAACTCATTCTTTCTCTTGAAATCAACTTACCATCTCGATATCCTCCTAAATTTCTTTATATATAACCGTTTCTCCTTTTTTTTCTAAAAATAACTTACTATATTATATTTTCCTATAATTTTTAGCCAATGAAATATTACAAAGACGAAAGACAAGTATCTATAAATATGTTTTCTCAATATTTTTTATAATCATTATATCATTATATTACTTATGTAAAGTAGAAGACGGGGGCAATGAGGTGGCACCTCTCATATCGTTTCAATCTGTTTATGTAATTTTCTCAAATTTTTATACTATTAAATAGAAAAAAAATATTACATTCATTAGTGATCTAGGAAGCACCGACACTGATACGGCGACAAGAGACACTACACACGAGGATTCGTCGATTATCAACGTGTCATGGATACGGGACACGGCAAACAAAGTAATAAAAATATAAAAAATATGAGATTTGTACATGTCAAATATTGAACAACTTCATTCATAATAATAATAGAGTTTCTTTCATAATAATAATAAGTGATAAACTACTAATAATAAGTGATAAACTACTGTAAGATCTATTCTACATTTTCATTCAAATATATTGAAATGATCATCTTGTGTAAAAAGAACAGTTTTCCTTCAAACAACAAGAGAGATCTATAGAGATATATGTATTACATATATATATAGATGTATGTATATATCTGATTGTAAATATATAGGCATCTGTGATGAAAGATAAAGAGGGATGTTATAAAAGGCAGAGAGACATGAAATTAGGGATTTTAAGATGATTTTGGGTTTTTTTAAATGGACCGAGTCGGGGGGCCATGTTGAACCCGGGTCGGTCGCGTGTCGGTCCCCTTTTTTTGTCGACACGCCATCTCAGCCGTGTCGGTGCCGAGTCGCCGTGTCAGCTATATCCGACACACGGCCGTGTCCGACACACATACGACAGCCTTTTTGGAGTGTCGGTGCTTCCTAGTTAGTGACTAATAAATAATATAATTTTATGATATTAGATTTGTGAATAATGAGAGCGACTTATTGGTGTAAACATGTTTAGTGAGAGAATGACTTTTTAAATTTTTTTATTTATTATATTTATTTATTATTCATAATTTCAGAATGACCAACAATGACCAAGATCAGCTAAGAAATACAAAAAAAAACGGAACATTATCTTAGAAGGCCGTTGCAAAGCGCGGCTTAGTAAACTAGTTTGGTACTTAGTAAACTAGTTTGGTACTATAGGGCATACCAGGACATACCAATCAAACTATGCTTCTGCCTAATAAGTAATTTAAGGACTTGCAATGATACACTATACTATAGATCGGACTTGCAATGATACACTATACTAGATTATTAAAGAGGACATATTACAAAATGATAGATAGTGATCACCTGCTTCTGAAATTCCATAAATTAAAACATATCCCATGCATATTTTATGGAGGTTTAGTTATGTGTTTACCTCTGCAACATGACTAGTCCCAAAGAGTAGCATAGCTTTCTTTTGGAATGAATTTCCATGAGTCTTTTTTTTTTGCATCCAGGGGATAAAGGAAGGCAAGATAATACAAGATAGATAAGAATCACTATAAAAGAGATATGCATCTAGCATAATATAATAACATAAAAAATCACAATGAAATTCAAAAACATTAAAAGTATATTTACTGTATGCAAAGAACCTTTCTTAATTGACTTGCTATATGGCAACATGATCAATTGCATTTCATGATGCTATCGATGAAGAGATAGGACATTTAAAAAGAGAGCTTCTGATACAGTAAAATTGAGGCAAAAGTTCTCTTTTGCTGAAGGAAGAACCTGTTTTGAAAACCTCAACAACATATACGGCTAAAACATCGTCAATGAAAATTGTTCAAATCCAATTTCTACTTCCCTTTCCCCATTATTTCCTTATAATTTAACACATACTGCAAAACGGAGCTAGGATTACTTAAAATGAATTAGGGGGGGGGATTTTATTTCAATCAGTTAGTCAGAGTTAAATGCAAAATTGTTTAACATTGTGCTCACGTACACCAGTGCACTAGCTACATGGATAATTTCCTCAACAGACAACTTAAGCTTAGTCACTGCTCATTTGCCTAATAAGGAGATTGGAACTTAAGATTGATTGATTAAGTGAACTTAGTCTATTTAAGCTCTCAAAATATATGGGTCGCAAGGCTGAAGCCACAAACAACGCAATTCCATCAACTTCAAGTCATTTTTCATTTTTTTTCTTTATTTTTTTGTCTGTGATTTGAAATAAGTTAGCATTGGTTCCCTTATAATCGTTTTCAAGCTCATCATTATTATTAGAAATAAAGATTTAACTATACACAAGCAATCAATTCACAAGAATGAAAAACAAAAGTGTCTAATTTGCAAGACATACATTAGCTTTAGAAGGATCCCATGAAAAGAGCGTTGTGAAGAAGCATGGTTCATTTCCTTCAGTGACTTTGTACAATGGCACATGTGGGGACAACTCATCCAGAGATACAGCCATATCAATGTATTTCTGCAATGAGCTTTGATGACTTATGCAAGTACAGATTAAAGAGCAACTCTCTGCAAAGCTTAAATCAATCAAGTAATACCTGACCGTTTTGAAGCGAGTTCTGTTTTTCTGTTGAATCCGCATGCTGACCAACCCAGACAAACACCTCAGCATGTGAATCGAGTATCATAACATCCTCCGTCAACAAGTCATCTTGAGAAAAATTGTAGACTTCCTGGACCTGTCGAATATAGTACATAGAAACAATAAATGCCGACACGAGAGAGTTTAACTTATATATCATGGAGTGCAATCAGACAAATAACTCTTACCTCAATTTTTCCTGGGAAAGTCCATGGCAGCAGGAATAGTCAGTTAAAAAGTAGTTAAAGGGGTATTAGCTTTGTATAAAAATCAAGCTTTCAGATATGTAAAAAAGTTAAAATTGGTGTTCTGAAAATCCATGCAATAAATGAATAAAAGTTATTTTCTCAGATAAGTTAACTGTAAAAGAAAAAACCACCTTCATTAACTGAGAATGTGAATAAGTGGGGATCCCGGCTGTTTTCCAAAGACACTTTTTCATTGTTGTAACTTAGTCTTCCTCCGAGAGCAGACCAAAAAGATGAGTTTTCAGTTCCTTCTTTAGCGTGTTTCACATCTGCACCATGCTAAATGTAGAAAAAAAGGAAATAATATAACTTTTTTTGGCCTTTGAAAACAATTTTATTATCACAAATCTGCAAAGCTTAATACTTTCTTCTATTCTAGTTGCAAAGTATCTCAGATTTCAATCAGCAGGTTTACAAGCAAAATAGATTGAAGGATGATTAAGCTATAAACTACACAAATATATTCAAAACTAATATTGATACATTTTTAAAAAGCTTCCATGTTTCACTTCACACATTACTGTCAAGTGGCCCACCATGGTGATAATATATTTTTACAACTCATAGAATTGACATTAAGTAATACCTACATAATTTTTGAAGTTTCCAAAAACCCGACACTTACCCCGAAGGATAAAAAAACAATTTGATTAATCAGAGCTATTACCTAGTTTTTACTTGAATTCTAGTTTTTTGCCAGTTTGTCATCATAGTATTGCAAGTCTAAACTTGCTTTTTGAAAATGTATATACCGTAGAATATAACTAGTTACATCAGAAATCATGTTCATAGGGATAAATAAATCATGTTCTAAGTACATGTCATAACCAGGTTATAATCATTCCTATGGGTATACCTTCAAAAAGTTTGCAACTTTGATGGCTAGCTGTTGCTGCTCTACGGTACTATGACTTCCTTTCCAAACGGACATAGTAGATCCAGATTGCAGAATAAAACAATGATTAGTGTTCAGGGAGGTGGCCACCTGAGTTAAGAAAATCACACATACAAAAAACACTTGAGTGTCCTAGATAAATATCATGCAATTATGTAAATATAGTCTTGTTAGATATGACAGAGTAAACATAAAATACAGAGTTTTAGGGACACTGCCATTAAACAAAACCAAGTGACTTAAGAAATTCATTTATAAAAACATACTGCGTCAACTTGCACAATTTTATTCTGATGCACAGCGGTTCCCAATATTTGAAGCAGTGCAACACAATCAACACTGTAAGTTTCATCATTCAGACCTTTCTCTGCAATATAACTTTTGTAGCCAGGACTTATTCCTCCCTAGGAAATATGAAATTACGTAAATGAAGTCTTAGTGAGAGTTAGAAAGTGACTAAAACGTTGTAATAATACAATCATACAATAATCTGGACATAAGCATCATCACATTAAAGTTTAATATATTAATATCAAGATCTTATCAATGTACCTTAAGTACCACTATATGTTGAAAGATGGAAATGAACTGCGGCGGTTCTTTCCCTTGATATATACGACCCTGCGAAAGAATTAATTACATACTTTTCTTTTCATTATGCTCATCATAATAGCGGCTCATCATAGTAGTAGACAAACTACCTGCACAGGCCGTCCCTTCAATGATTTGGACATTGTGCCAATTAATTGAGCTGCATTCTTTTGGTCTTCCTGAACTTTCAGAATATTAACGTCTTTACTAAAATTATATATTTATATAACCTAATCACTATAGAGAATATAGTTGAATACCTAGAAAAAAAGATCTAAGAAACGACACTAGCATGGTAAAAGTACGGCTAAAAGCAAAATGCCAAGTGCTGATTACTTTATAAGTATTTGTTATGTCGTGTAATATTTAATTCGGAAACCATAAGGTTGCTTAATATGAATTAAATTACTATAATAAAAATAATGATAGAGAATATGCTAATTCTAACCGGTCTGTGTTAGTATATTGTGGTGCAAGAACACATCAAACTATAACCTCGTATCTCCTCATTTAAACAGTGATCAATATTGACCAAAACAAAAGTACGAGGGTGAGAATGCCATAGATAGTCCTTGATTCCTTACATAATAGACACATGCGTACATCCACCTAGGAATTGTCTTTTAATATTGTGCTTTCTTTATGCATTCCATATCTTTCCTGATTTTTAACTATATTAATTGCAACTGAAAACAATGGACAAAACAAATTACCTCGACACTATCCTTCCCAATCCAGTAGCATAAGTAATAATCTTCTCTTTTGTCGTGATGGTGATTATGATAAATGTAAAGAACTATGTAGCAATCTCCACTATAAAATTTGCCAATGTCTTCTTCTAGCACCGGATTTTTAGCACTTCCATTAATGTGCCACACCTGAAAATTTAATGATTCACGCTTGTAACATTCTTTTTTGACATGTGAATAATATATATGAGAAAAGAGCCCATGAGGTCAACCTGAGGAAAATTACCTGAGGTTATTATGTTTTGTAATATTAAAAAAGGGTGGAATTTTTGTAAATTACCTGAGGTTATATATCTATATAAAATACATATACATACCCGACAAGGTAATAAAAATAGCTAACAGGTCTCAGTAAATATTTGATAGAAATTATTTATATATATAAGTTAAACCATAATGAAAGATATAAGATAGCAAATTGCAAAGGTGTTGACGTGTGTGTAGTTAATCTGATTTTAAGATATAAAAAGTCAATATTTTAAGTTTAGTGTGCAAAATCCTTCTGTCAGTTATTAGGCTTTGTAAATAGATGTGCACAAACATATAAACGGAAATTTTTTGTCTTTATTTCTATGCAGCGGCTGAAATGTATTAATATATTTAAATTCATGGTTCCATGTAGTTGTGCTATTAACATTTATGGAATCTGTATTATTTATTTAGACAAACCAACCATTTTCCCTACATAATCTTAATGGATAGATAAGCTAGCTTTTACGGAGGTCCATAAATGAATATAGTTTTTGAACTCAAGATACGCACAACACATTTGAAACTGGATTTTTTTTATCGCCTAAAAATTCATGCCTGATTGCCTGAAATGTAACTGTAATGAACCAACCTCCATTAAGTTGTTTAATTTAATTAAAACAGAGAACTCATTTGAAGCTCTGATTGGCTTTAACATGATCATTTTTTTTTAACTTATTCCCATATAGATAGCTCATCATGTTAAGTTTTTTTACTAGGCCTTTTTAACCAAAGGCTTAACTTAACAAGTATTAAAACCATTGTCGGGTATCTTATTGCTTGTTCTATATATAAACCCTTAAAGTGCTAACTGCATGTCTGCACCATAATGTCTTATTAGCTAACCTCGGTTTTTCCACCTCCTTCAAGCAAAGGTGGGACTTCATTAACAGGAGCACTCTTAACTGGAGCACTCTTTGACGCCCCTTTTACAGCAACGCCTTGTTTCTTAAGAAAAGCTACAAGTATTCAAAGAATTTCATGGTCAAATTCATTTTTAAAGTTCCACAATTGTTTATAATTTTCATAATTAATTGTATGAGTATCTACCTGCTACTTTTCCTCTACCTTCCTCAGGAGCAGAGGGTGCTGAGCTTGAAGCCCACGAATCAAATTTGGCCTTGAATACATTTGTCTCGTGTCCTTGAATGAGACGCGCTACATATGTTGACTTTGGTCTATTTTGACTAGCGATATAGTCCTGTCATGATAATAACACACAATTGCTAGTAAAAAAATGGAAATGAAATATTTAATGTTTGGAATCATTCTAGCATCATTTTAATGGCGATCCGAATTATAAAACTACCTCAGCAGATTTAATAGCAGCTTTTCTATCTTCTACTTTTGTTAGCCGACCAATCCACACAAATACTTCGGCACCACAATCTAATAGAAAGCATTTCTTATTTTCTAAAAAAGATTTGGACAGTTCACCAGCTACAACATTGACTTGACCACCAACAATGCTGCAACAAAAATGAATAGAGGATTCAATGCCTCCGACCATACAATCAACAACAAAAAAATCTATGTATGAGGGATTAATACACAATCAAATAAAATAACTGAACATGGCCTGGCTTATATCAAACCAACCCAAACCAATCACACCAAGGGTAAAACATAAGTGGACTTTACCCCTACTCCAAGGGCTAGAGTCTAGAGACTGTATTCATGAAGACCCCGGCTGTGCGACAACAAAATACTTAAAACTTAAAATTTGCAAAATGTCATTTGAAATAACTAAATAAACTAAGAAGGCACAAAAAATCGTCATAATAAAACATATTGAATGTGGGCAATAAAGCACTATCCTCACAATTATAGTAAAAATAACTAGGTTTGTAACTGCAAAGTATTAACGAACACAAAATGGCCTAAACCAACCCGAGACCACCTCTAGACCCCCGACCAACCTTAAGCACGGTGTATCCCAAACCGCAAACCATTATCCTAGTGCGTCATCTCCAGGAAATCCTATAAGATATAAGGGCACCATGTCTAGACACCAACCTTGTTTGTATAAAGTACAAGCCCACAATAAAAAAGCAATTTTTTACATATGTTAAAAACCTCTACTAAATTCCTGCGCAACAATTTGTCAAATATGTTGGGAATGGGACAAATACAAGAGTTCATGGTGGAATGAAATTTTTAATGGAGGCCGGATATTGACAAATATCTTACAATCTTAACCATAATAACTTTAATGTCCAACTCCTTAGTCCTTCAACATAATAAGAAAGTAATTAACATTAAATTAAAAAGTTGACTGATACTTGAAAACAAAACTACCTATACAGCTTGGGAGTTGTCCTCTCAGGAATAACATCATCTTCACTAGGAACTCGTTTACCAATTGGAGCGAAGCCGCCAAGTATGACCCAGAATTCACCAGAATCTGACTCAGCTTTTAGATTTCCATCATCTGGGGTACAAGTGTAGCACAAATATTTAAGTTATAAATGTTGGTTTAGATCCAGAATTCTAAAGTAAAGAATGAGTTAAAGAGTAACAAATAGAAACTAAGATAATCAAATTTCAGATCATAAGACCTGATTATGCTTGATAATGAAAAAGAGAAACATTAATGTCAAACTCATACCAACAATTGCGACATCACACTTCCCCTCGTGATACTTTTCTTTTAAAAACTGAATCACTTCTAATGCTTTGGCTCTTTCCTGAATATTAGAGTTTGCGCCATTAAATTGAAAAATTTTATCTTGTGTGTCCAGTATGAAGACATCATCATGATTTAATGAAGACCGAGAAAAGGGGACCTGGATAAGAAAATAAACATATCATACTCCAAACAAACTCGGTTACATAGGCATGACTTTTATCATGTGCTGCTCAAGTCACACCTGCTTCAATCTAACAGCTCGTTTTCCTTTACAGACGTATAATCTTGTTTCAAACTCTTCCTCTTCAGGTTTCTTAAATCCTGATGCAACACCACCTTCTAGTGGTAGAATACATGGTTTGAAGTATGATAAAAATTTATCTGACTCATGACCTTGGAGTTCTCTGTGTTGCACTGCATGCCCACCAAGAATTGCATCAAGCTCTACAGTCTTTATAGCTGCTGTTCCAGCTTCATCCTATAATTATTTAATATATCTAGTGAGCAAATTTCCAGCTAGTAGTAAAGGACTAAAATTCTAAAGAAATGGATAAAAATTAAAATGGTACCTGGCTTGTATCTTTTCCAAGCCAGAAGTGTATGTCATACAAATAAGCACCTCCCCTACCCGGACTTGTCTGCAAAGATACAAGAATATGGAGCATGTAGTGTAATTTCAATTAGTTCCAAGACCAAGAAAATATAAGAAGACTGCATCAAGGGCATTATAACCTGCAAGACGATATATGAATCCCCTGAATAAAATCGTCCGTAATCAGATTTGGGCAATGCTACTGGCAGAAAATTCTCAATTCTCCAAATCTCAGTTCCTCTAATAGTAAAAGTTAAGTACAAAACAACATTAAAGAGGAATCGAAAATGCAGGAATTACATTAAAATAACAACATCAATATACATCAGTGGATATTTCATATTTGCATTGACAAAAAGTGATTTACAGATATGCTAACCTATAACAAGAACAATATTGTTATCAACATAGGCTTTTTTTAGACAATTAATTAAGGATACGGTTTCTGCCCTGAACCCTGAAATGCAGGTTCCAAACCTTTTGTTGTGCTAGACATTGTGTATATTCTGCTCTTATTGATGTCACTTCCAAAAAGAAAAGGAGAGAAAACCTTTCAGACTTCCAAGTTGCAGAAATTCTGAACAAGTAACTACAGATATATTAAGGAAGCGATTGTTGAAATTATAAAAATATACACCGATATATATCATTAAATCTAAACATACGTAGATGAATACAAACTTATCGATCCAATGTAGTTGAAAGAACATTCTTTTAATTTCAATTCAGAAAGTAAGCTCCACATAATAAAAATTGACAAGGTCCTTGTATTCAAGTTCATGCTCATTTGTGCAAACACTTGCTGTTGGCACAATTAAATTTTATAGTCTTGAGATACCATTGGAAGCTCTTATGGGAGGACGCAAGAATATATCATGTCAACCACTGCAGTCTAACTCTCTCTCTCTTTCTTGTAGTTAAAATTATTCTCTATAGTATTGATGCCACTCAAGAACAAGTTGATCGAAACTTGATTAAAACTATCAAAATTAAGAATGGTGTTATAGATCGCCCTAGGTTATACAAGAATGATATATATTGATAAAATTACACGAAAAAACTTCATACAGGTGGAAGGTTTGTCTACTCTTTATATATTTTTCAAAATTCGAAAGTAAATTTCAGGGAGCATGAATATTGCATTACTGATATGCTTGCAAAATAAAACAAGACAAGTTTCACACTACAAAATTTTAAATACAAACACAATATCTACGAATCAAATGTTGCAAGGCCATCGAATTCGAATTTTCAATGTACAACAAATGAAATGCAGCATAACAACATCAACATATACTCAATAATTCCTACAAATTCATCAAACATAAAACAAAAGCATCAATAAACAAACACACATTTATAATTATATATTCCAATACATAATTTCAAAATTATAACAAAATGAGAATGATCATGTATGCAGTAGTAAATGATGATCATAAAGATCTGCGATTGCGATTGATCATATATAATGAACGACGATCACGATATCAAATTTACCTTTTAACAGTGAGATCGCTTCGCTGTGGTTTATATCAATATATACAAAGCAAGATTATTTATAACCAAAAGAAGGAGGTGAAAAAATATGGAAATGAAGAGATGAAATGATAACGATATAACTGGCGTTTTGTTTTTGTTGGATATATTTATGATTATTACAAAGATGATGTGATGTAATAGTATATGTCCAGAAGAAGATGACGATATATACTTTCTTAAAAAAAGGATATGTATATGCTATAATATTGTAGAGAGAGGACTTTTTCTGGAGAGAGACGAGAGAAATAGAATGAATTATGGAGAGAGAGAGGTGGTTTGAAAAGGATAAAAAAGTTAGTTTTAAGGCAAAGATGTGACGAGGGAAGCCCCGGCCACGTTTGCTTTTTGTTTGCTCAAGTTTTGGACCTTTTTTTTTTGCCTTTTATTGTAGTGCACTCTATTTTTTGACTTCACACCAAATCATGTCTACAATTTCACCCCATTTTTCACTGTATTCATGAAAAATGAGCCATCATTTCAAATATACAAAAGAATTATATATTTTTACCCTATAAAAAACTATACATTTTTACGAATTTTATAAAATTCATTTACAAGAACGCGATTTTGCAACCCGTACAACCATTTATATCAAGTTTTGACGGTTATATCATGAGAAAAGACTGTTAAACTGAGGGATAGCATATCTTCTGATTCGTAAATATTGTGTTACCTCTATTTCATCTTCCGCAATGTTGCAAGGAACTATAAACTGGTGCGACTTAAACGAGGAGAACTCTCCATTCTTTCGAGGGTTAAATATTAAAGTATTCATTGAAGTGGAGTTAATATATCAATAATTTCATTACAGTTAACAGGGTCTCAACCGTACCATTGTAGTACTGAATGATGACAGAACCGTTAGTTTGACTATATGACCAGACGAAAAACGTAACGTTAATAACTTGTATATTGCATGGCAGCTGAATGATTCATATGTGGCTTGACACACAGAAAAGAAAACAAATTTAATTTCATAGATAAAAAAAATATGACGGGTATAAATTACAAATTACTCGATCGACTTAAGAATTAAAGAATTAAAAAACCCTAACCCCTCTAGTCGATTGAAGATACCCTAAACAACTGCTCTGATCATGCTTGCTCTAATCAACTAAGAATCGTCACTAAGTAAGAGGTACATACTCTTATCTTTATGTTTGTGTGATATATTGTTAAGTGGCATTTATATCCACTTAGAACGCTTTATAAAGGCTCGAATTGGTGTTTTGTACTCGAGTTGTTTGTGTATTTGATGTGTTTTTGTAGTGTTTTGCATTTCAGGGCATAGTCGGAAGCAGGAAGGGTTTTACAATATTTGTATGCTTGGAAGAGCGTATGGAATGTGCCTCGGACGATTGCGCGAAGAAACCAGCAAAAGAAAGCAAAGAAAATATTTTTTTCCAGAGACACAGGGAGGTCGCACCCAAGTATAGAGGGGTCGCGCCCGGTTTACAGTTTGTTAGCGCGCCAACGCTGGGGTAGCGCGCGGCCGTGCCAGATCGGCTTTTCAGAATCCTGTTGCTACTAGAATTTTGATCTGCTGGACTTCTGGATTGTTTTGGGCTAGTATTTAAAGACATCTTAAAGACGTTTTTCATAACGGAGACTAAGGAGAAGACGGCGAGAAGACCTAGGAGTACAATTACAACGAAGAAGAAGAAAAGCTTGTTTTTACTTGTGATTCTTTGATTGAGTTGTAATCTTGGATGCCTGTTTTCTTGTTTGTTGAACCTATTACTCTTGATTACGTACTTTGATTATTTATTCAGTTATTAAAGACTTAGTTTATTATAACATGCTTTCATCGGAACCCACGGTGATGATGAGTTCGATTATGAACTAATCGTTATCGTGGGATTCTAGCGGATTTACTTATGAATTTCAATAGTTAATTTGTTTTGATATCTTAGTGTATGGTGATTGTATGATATCCTAGTATTGGTTGTGCTTGTTCGTCTTATAAGTGTCGCGAACTTATAAGATAGCGTGTTAATCTCTATTGAAGCGAAAGTGAATATAGGGGTTTAGAACGTGTCATGCTAGCATAGGTTCATGTATTTGTTATGCATCATTCGTAGGTAATTTTAACCATTTTACTTGCCCTATATAATTACGATAGATAACTTGCGCATTAAACCGTTATATTGTCATATTTCATAGACATATACGGTCTCAATATAATTGGTGCCTATTCAGCTTTTATCTCTTTTATGGATGTCTGGTAGTAGGGTATGCGTACAACGAAAGTTGGTGTTTACTAGTTTCATGTTATCTGATTAGTTCTCATCATCATTGCTTGTTAAGGTGAAGAACAATGACTTGAATGAAGTATTTAATAAAGTTAGAATCTCATGCTTGTCTCGTATAAGTAATTCAACCCTCTTATTCTTTTAGCTAAATTTAGTTAGTATAATCTCTTAGTTAATCAAAACCCAAATTGTTATTTGTCTTAGCATTGAACGATAGCCATATCATTGTTGCATAAGTGCATAAATTGAAGTTAACCTAAACCAGTCTTTGTGGGAACGAATCTGATTTATATCTTATACTACTTGCGAACGCGTATACTTGCGTGTTATTTTAGCGCGTGTTTTCGCCCTAACAAGTTTTTGGCGCCGCTGCCGGGGACTCGGTGTTAATTTTTAGTTTATGTGCTTGACATCAGTGGTCGTTAAAGTTCACTGACTCAGATATTTTACTTACTTATTTTCTTGTTGCTTTTTCAGGTAATCTAGAGAGCGTTTATGCTAACGCGTTCTCAATCTCGAAAGAGAATACTGGATAAAGCGGAGGAAGAAGTTTTAGTAAAAGAAGAAGTTCTTGTAGAAGAGGAGAAAGTTGAAGAAGAAACTCTTATTGTAATGGGAGAACCAGAAGCGAATCGAAAGGCTTTGATGAATTACTCTCAACCAAAGATCAATGATATTCAGTCTAGCATTATCAGACCAGCCATCGCGTCCAAAACTTTTGAAATCAAGGCTAGCACGATTCAGATGGTGCAGAACTCAGTCCAGTTTGGGGGTTCTCCGACGGAAGATCCTAACATGCATATTAGAGATTTCATCGAGATATGCGACACTTTCAAATTCAATAGCGTGTCTGAAGATGCTATAAAGCTAAGGCTTTTCCCATTCTCGCTGTGGGAAGTGTTGGTTGCATTCTCTACCACCAGGCTCTATCACCAAATGGGAAGATCTTGCTCAGAAGTTTCTTACTAAATTATTCCCTATGGCGAAGACAACTGTAATCAGAAATGCTCTTACTCAATTTGCGCAGCAATCGGGAGAGTCTTTATGTGAAGCTTGGGATCGTTATAAGGAGATGCTTAAAAAGTGTCCTCGTCATGGGATGCCTGACTGGATGATTATAAACTGCTTTTATAATGGTTTGGGTGTGACTTCTAGACCCATTCTTGATGCAGCATCAGGTGGAGCCTTATGGGCTAAGATCTACTATGAAGCTTATGATTTGATTGAACTGATGGTTGCCAATGAATACCAGAACCCTTCTCAGAGACTAACTCAAGGCAAGGTAGCAGGAATTCTGAAGGTAGATGCAGCTACTGTTATATCTGCTCAGCTTAAGGCTTTGACGATGAAGGTGGATTCTTTGGCCAATTATGGAGTTAATCAGATCACTAGTATTTGTGAGCTTTGTGCTGGTGCGCATGAGGCGGAGCAGTGTGCTATTTCTAGTGAATCAGCTCAGTTCGTGAGCAACTTCCATAGGTCGTAACAACCAGTTCCAGCCACCTATCATCCCAACAACCGCAATCATCCTAACTTCAGCTGGAGCAACACTCAGAATGCGGTACAACAGCCTTATCAGCAGTATGCAGCAAAGCAATACAACCCTCCTGGTTTTTAAAAACCGCAATATGCACCAAGACAACAACTCCAACTGTAACAATCTAATGAAAAATCTGAATTAGAGGAGTTGAGGCTCATGTGCAAGAGTCAAGCAGTTTTCATCAAAACCTTGAAGAATCAAATTGGGCAGATTGCCAATGCCTTGCTAAATGGACAACCTGGTACACTCCCTAGTGACACAGAAGTTCCAGGCAAGAAGGAAGCAAAAGAGCAGGTTAAGACAATTACATTGAGGCATGGGAAGGTTGCACACCCCGAAAAATCTCAAGTTCCAGAATCTGAAGATGTGGCTGAAGAAGATGTGCAGAAGGAAGCAGAAGTGGAACCAAGGAAGAAAACTGTGGAACAGACTCCTCCTAAGGGTAATACAGGGGAGAAACATGTCTATTATTCACCTCATCTTCCTAAGAGGTTGTAGAAGCAAAAGTTAGATAAGCAGTTTGCTAAGTTTCTGGAGGTGTTCAAGAAACTTCATATCAACATACCTTTCGCTGAAGCTCTTAAACAGATGCCTAGCTATGCGAAGTTTATGAAGGGTATTCTCTCTCGGAAAGTGAAGCTCGATGACTTAGAGATCGTTACTCTTACAGAGGAATACAGTGTTGTGCTGCAACAGAAGTTGCCTCCGAAGCTTAAAAATCCTGGAATCTTCACTATTCCTTGCACCATCGGAAACTTGTCGTTCGACAAGTGTTTATGTCATTTGGGAGCTAGCATCAATATGATGCCTTTGTCTGTCTTCAAGAAGTTGGATTTACCTGATCCAAAGCCTACTTACATGTCCTTGCAGTTGGCTGATCGTTCTATTACATATCCACGAGGTATTGTGGAGGATGTCTTGGTCAAGGTAGACAAACTCATCTTTCCTGCTGAATTTGTAATTCTTGATTTCAAGGAGGATAAAAAGATTCCCAAAATCTTAGGAAGACCATTCCTGGATACTGGCCGGACCTTGATTGATGTGCAGAAGGGTGAGCTTACTATGCGAGTATTGGATCAGGATGTGACTTTTAACATATTCAATGCTATAAAATTCCCTACTGATAATGAGGAGTGCTTAAAAGTAGGATTGGTCGATTATGTGGTTACTTCAGAACTTGATCAAATGCTAAGGTCTGATGCCTTAGAAAAGGCCTTGTTGGGGAATTCAGATAGTGAAGATGATGAAGGTGATGAGAAGTTGCAGTATTTGAATGCTTCTCCTTGGAAGCGAGGGTTGGATATGCCTTTTGAATCTCTTGGAATGTCATAACTCAAAAATGTTGAGGGGCGTCTCAAGCCATCTATTGAGGAAGCTCTTACACTTGAGCTTAAACCATTTCCTGAACACTTAAGGTATGCTTTTTTAGGTAATGCATCTACTGTGCCTGTTATTATTGCATCTGGCCTTTTAGCGAGTGATGAAAAAAAGCTCTTGAGAATTCTGAGAGAGTTCAAATCGGAAATTGGATGGACTATAACAGATATCAAGGGAATCAGCCCTTCTTATTGCATGCATAAAATTCTGCTAGAGGAAGGAAGCAAGCCAATTGTCGAGCAATAAAGAAGGCTAAATCCGATAATGAAAGAGGTTATGAAGAAGTAAATTCTCAAGTGGCTAGATGCAGGGATCATCTATCATATTTCTGACAGTTCTTGGGTGAGTCCAGTTCAGTGTGTGCCGAAGAAAGAAGGTATCAATGTGGTCGCTAATGAGAAGAATGAGCTCATTCATACTCGAACAGTCACGGGGTGGCGAGTTTGCATGGATTACAGGAAGTTGAACAAGGCCATGAGGAAGGATCACTTCCCTCTTCCTTTCATTGATCAGATGCTTGACAGGTTGGCTGGTCATGAATATTATTATCTTCTGGATGGCTATTCGAGTTAAAATCAGATTTGCATCGCTCCAGAAGATTAGGAAAAGACTACTTTCACCTGTCCATTTGGTACTTTTGCCTTCAGAAGAGTTTCTTTTGGGTTGTGTGGTGCACCTGCCACATTTTAAAGATACATGATGGCTATCTTCTCTGACATGATTGGTCAGAATGTGGAGGTGTTCATGGATGATTAATCTGTGTTCGGGGATTCTTTTGATAAGTGCTTGCAATATCTTGGCGCAGTTCTTAAAAGGTGTGTTGAGACCAATCTGGTTCTCAGCTGGGAAAAATGTCACTTTATGGTGCAACAGGGCATCATTCTTGGGCACAAGGTTTCTAGGAAGGGTCTTGAGGTGGACAAAGCCATGGTTGGGGTCATTGAAAACCTTCCTTCACCAATTTCTGTTAAGGAGATTCGCAGTTTTCTTGGTCATGCGGGTTTCTATAGGCGGTTCATCAAGGATTTCTCTAAAATTTCTAAATTGTTGTGCAATCTACTAGAGAAAGATGTTCCTTTCAAGTTTGATGATGAATGTCTAGTTACTTTTGAGAGCTTAAAGAAGAGTTTGATTACGGCACCTGTCATAACTGCACTTGATTGGAATGAACCTTTTGAAATGATGTGCGATGCAAGTGACTATGCAGTTGGAACAGTTCTTGGGCAAAGGAAGAACAATATATTTCATGTGGTCTACTATACTAGCAAGACCCTCAATGGTGCTCAACTGAATTATAATACTACTAAGAAGGAACTCTTAGCCATTGTCTACGGTTTTGAGAAGTTTTGTTCTTATTTGCTTGGGACGAAGGTAACAGTTTTCACTGATCACGCAGCTATTTGCTATCTTGTCTTGAAGAAGGACTCGAAGCCTAGATTGATTTGGTGGGTTCTTCTACTTCAAGAGTTTGAGTTGGAGATCAAATATAGAAAAGGTACTGAGAATCAAGTCGCTGATCATCTCTCTCGGTTAGAAGATTCAAGTACGACTTCACAGGATAAGACATTGATAAATGAGTCTTTTCCCGATGAGCAGTTGTTTGGGGTGCAAGGGGAAGAACCGTGGTTCGCATAAATTATGAACTACCTTGTGAGCAACATTATGCCTCCAGACTTATCTTCTGCTCAAAGGAAGAAGTTTCTTCATGAGGTGAAGTGGTACATGTGGGATGAGACATTTTTGTTTCGGCAAGGAGCTGACCAAATCATCAGGAGATGTATTCCGTACAGTAAGACAGAGGGTATCTTGCGAAACTGTCATTCGACTGTTTATGGAGGCTACTATGGTGGAGAAAAGACAGCAGCTCGTATCCTTCAAGCAGGATTCTTCTGGCCTACATTGTTTAAGGATGCGCATCAGTTCGTTTTGAAGTGTGATCGCTTCCAGCGTGTTGGTAATATGTCTAAGAGGGATGAGATGCCTCTTAATATGCTACTCGAGGTTGAGGTCTTCGATGTTTGGGGAATTGACTTCATGGGGCCATTTGTCTCATCTTGCAATAATCAGTATATCTTGTTGGCGGTTGATTATGTCTCGAAATGGGTGGAAGTTAAGGCTTTACCGACGAATGATGCAAGGGCAGTGCTTAATTTTCTTCAAAAGCATATATTCACAAGATTTGGGACTCCAAGAGTTATAATCAGTGATGAGGGATCGCATTTCTGCAATCGCAAGTTCATTGCTATAATGCAAAGATATAATGTGAATCATCGCATTGCTACAGCCTAACATCCTCAGACTAATGGTCAAGCCGAGGTATCTAACAGAGAGATCAAGCGTATTCTAGAGAAGGTTGTATGTCCATCAAGGAAGGATTGGTCTTTGAAGCTGTATGAAGCTGTTTGGGCTTATCGAATGGAATACAAGACTCCGCTAGGCATGTCACCGTTTCAGCTGGTTTATGGTAAGGGATGTCATTTTCTTATTGTAATAACCCAAAAATTTTGGACATTTTGTAACCTTATGAATAGTGATTTTGCTGATTATGCTGAATAGGAGAACTTTTCATGCCATACTATGTAGCAGTTCTTTTATTGATATTCTGAGATCTTATTAGTACTCTATATGGTATATAAGTGTATGTAAAGATCGTCAGAATCCAAATTCGAACACTTTGATTTTTCCCAAAAATCTACCAGATACCGAAAGAATTGAGTATAAGATAACATGATTAAAAGGATTTATATTCAAGGATTATAAGAGAAGATCATAAAAAGGAATATAAAATATTGAGAAAGGTTTCGGGGAAACCCAAGTAATTAGATCCTGGATATGATCCATCAAACGATGAGCAAGAACGAACGATAAACGAGTCGTAAAACAATTAAACGACAAGTAATGCAAGAGAGATTAGTGCAAGGATCAAGGATGATAATCAAGCAATTAAGCAAGGATTAGCATAAAAGATGCTTCCCCCGCCAAGTGTTGACAAGTGGCAAATGATGAAGTCACCAAGGTGATGTCATGCTTAGTCACACTCCACTCACTTTAATCAACCAATTAATCACCCAAATATCCCATTCACTTCCATATTCCACCACAAACACATTTAACAAAGTAAAACCCCTCCCAAGAACAATTGCTCTCGGCCTTCTTCATTTTTCAAGAAGAAAAATTCCAAAAATCAAGATCCAAGCTTTGTTAAATTACAAGGTAATTATCCAAGGTCCCTTATGATTAGTTATGGCTACCCTAGGAGTTTAAGCTCCAAATTCCTTCACAATCTCTTTCAATTAATCAAGGAAGAAGATGATGAATAGTGTTTTCAAGTTACTAACTTTGTTTTCTTTGTTTTTCCTTTAAGATCCAAGCATTCCTAAGCTATCTCAAGGCTTCTTAAGGCTTCCTAGCTACTCTAATCACTCCAAGGAAGGTATAACACCTCCAAACCCTAACTTTACTTTGAGTATTAGAAATGGTTTTGATTGTTATAGTAAATGAGAAGCATGATGCTTGTGTGTTTAGAGTTTGGATTGGATATGTTGTGATTTGGATGATGAAACCTTGTTTATAGTTAATAAAACTTAAGTATAGTTAGTAGCTCATGTTTGGAGTTGAATGAATTGGAAAATCTTGAGGTTTGGGGACTGATGTAGTAAGGTTTGGATGAGGGTTTGTTGTATTGTTGGTTGTGAGTGAAATTATGGTTGTTTGGAGTGGTTTAAAACTTGGTAATCGCGTAAACATCGCCGTCGTAATGCCCATTTTCGTACAACTGCTTGTTCTTAGTGTTCGGGACAGAGAGCTAACTGTTGAATCTGTTAATTTTCCATGTTTAGCTAGATTATGTCGTAAGCTTCGTTTTGATATGTGGTTCGCTTTAATCCGATGTACGGTTTAGGAGAAATGACAGTTTTAAGTAACGGCGTTTCGCGAACGAACCATTTCCCCTCGCCTTACTTTGAAACCTTGGTTAAGGTCCTTAAATGACTAATTGGAGTATGAAACAATTATGTAAGGTTAATAGGTCAGTTGGTAGGGTATTCACAAAAGAGTCGCCTAAAAATTCGTAACGGTTAAATTATTAAAAATGGTGGAGCCGAGGGTGCACGAGCGACTTATGTGAATCGTTAAACGCAAAAGCGAACGTTAGAGTCTAATTGGTTAAAGAGTAGTTTCTTAAGCGACCGTGGTTTAATTCCAACTTATATGTTGTTTATAGGTTACCAGACTCACCCCCGGCCTTTTACCACCCCCAGTCGCTCAGGAAAGTTTCTACCCGTATAACTGTTGTTGTGATGTATATGTGTATATGCATTATCGTGTGATAAGTGCATGATTGTTATTAGAAATTCTTGCGATATATTGGAGCATGTTGATATGATATATATGCATGCCTGTTTCGTAATCTTGATATTCTATTATCAATTCAAATGCTTATAAGCTGCATATTACCTATGCTAGAGATAAGCAGTAGTTGCGTATACCCTTAGTATAGGGGACCCGAAGGTGAACATTTTTCTAAACCGGGAGTCGATGTTCCCGAGTATAATATATATATAATTTTTTATAACTATTAATCGAATAAGGTATATTCGATAGTTTGAATAATAATCAAACTTATTTTCGATTATTCAAATAAAGATCGTACTTTTAAATAAAGATCGTACTTTCGTATAAGTATATCCTTATGGGAATATTATTTAAATAATAATATACAGATATTTTCTAATATATCGGGATTGATTTATTTTATTAAATCATCATTACTCTAAACATTCTTTAAAATATTTTCGAGTCTTCAACATGATTTTAAAAGTTAGAGTGGATCCCAAAACTCATTTTTAGATTTAAGATCTTTCTTTCGAATGAGATTTAAATACTCGCTCAAAACCTGAGAGATCCGACTCTGTGGTGTATTTTATATTCGCAACGAGGTTGCTGTTTTGAGAAAACATTTTGATTACTTACCCAACATTCGGGAAGTAAGTCCATCTATTTGAGTCGGCATAAGCAATATGGGCACAGTGGGCGTCCATGAAAGTGTAAGTGGCTCAGTGGAAGTCCATCAATACGTAAGTGGCTGAGTGGCAGTCCAGCATAGGTCCTAATGCGACCAGGGTGATGACCAGTGGGGAATTCGTCCATCTACTAGTAGAAAAGGTTACTTTTTGGTAACTTTGCCTGATCAGCAAGATATCAGGTTTATGCCAAAGTATCTTCTTTCCAAAATTCTTGGGAATGGCAACTATGCTTATACTTTTAATAGAAGAAGAGTGTATGAGATGTATATATATATATATATATATATATATATATATCGGGACTAATGAATTATCTCGTAACTTCATTCTTTCAACTGATATTTCAAAGACTGGATCCATTCAAGTCTTATCTTGTAGTCTCATCTATGTGACGAACTTCAAAAACTTATTATAATTTGAGCAGTGGTAGTTCAAGTAGTTTTCTAAAATGATATAAGTATAGTGAAGTATTTGGTAACTTCATCTCCCTTTTAGCTTGTATCCAGTAAGTATTTATCTTACACTTGATAAAGGTTTCCAGTAAGTTATCTATTTAGATACTTGCATTATTGATTAAACTATATATTATCTTGCGAGTTGTAATGCTCACTCTTGCTTCATTTCTTCATCACACAACAATAGTTAGGAAGGATGGCCAGACTCAAGCAGACCCAGCGCAAGACCGTGGGGAGCGTCTCGTGTCTTCCCATTGATATCATAGCTGCTATAGCTGTAGAGGTAGATCTATCTATAGACCAGGCACTCTACTTTTGGGAATCAATTATGTATAATTATAACTTGTGGCAGATAATGGCAATTAACTGTAAACTTATTAAGTAATCATTTTGGGTTGTAATAACTTTTAAATTGTGGATTCAGGGACTTGTACTTATTTCAATTTCATCTCTGAGACTATAATGGGTTGGGGTGTGTGTTATTGTGGGGTCACAACACGAGGTTATTTATTTTTAATTAATTTAAGTGATTTTTATGGAAAGAAAGACCGTGACGACCCGGATCCCCGACCCCGGATCCCCGACCCCGGATCTGGAGGTGTTACACCTATGGAGCTAGAGCAGAAAGCGTATTGGGCTCTGAAGAAATTGAACCTGGATATAGATGCAGCTGGTAAGAAAAGGATGCTTCAATTGAATGAACTTGACAAGTTTCAACTTCAAGCGTATGAGAACAACAAAATGTATAAGGAGAAAGTCAAGAGGTGGAACAATAGGGGTCTAGTGCTCAAATCATTTGTGCCGGGGCAACAAGTTCTTTTGTTCAACTCTCATCTCCGTCTTTTTCCTGGAAAATTAAAGTCGAGGTGGTCAGGACCGTTTGTTATCAAAACTGTGTTTCCACATGGAGCGGTGGAAATTTTTGAGAATGATCCAGGCCAATCGTTCAAGGTAAATGGACAGCGTCTGAAGCACTACTAAGGAAATACGGCAAACCGCGAGGTGGTTAGTGTCGTTTTATTGTCCACTTGATCTCAGGATTCTACGTCAAGCTAGCGACGTAAACCAAGCACTTCATGGGAGGCAACCCAAGCTTGTTGTACATTAGTAGGAAGAAAAGAAGTTAGAAGGAAGAAAGAAGCAGGAGAAAACATAAAAAAATCCGAAAAATAGAAAAAGCAGGGTATTTTGACAGAAGCACGGCGCGCCCGCGCTACCTGGCGGGGTGGCCACGCTGAAAGTACAGAAGCACGGCATGCCCGCGCTGGGAAGCGGGGAGGCCGCGCTGGTTTGACAGACATACCGCGCGCCCGCGCTTCCTGGAGGGGCGGCCGCGCTGACCCCCTGGAAAAAATCAGAAATTGAAAATTCAAAACAAAACATTACACCCAGCCGAAATTCCCTCCTTCCACTACCATAATTCCTCCTCCAAATCAATTCCAATCACCCCATTACTCCCACTATTCCCATAATCAATTCTCACTTCTATTCCAAAAGTAATTCTCAATCTCTATATATACATACACTTATACACAATCATCTCCACCATACTTTTCTATTCTCAAAACCCTAAATCTCTCTTATACACTTCTCTTTTCTGAACTTACTCGAATTCAATGGCACCCAAGAGACAAAGGACTCAAGTTAGCAGCATCACCACTGATTCTTCAAGTGTTGGAGGTGTGAGGCCTAGGTTTGCTACTCCGGAGGCTGAAGCGGAGTATACGAGGCTGCTATCGAAGCCCATAGCGAAGGAGAGGGGTTTTCTACCATTAGAGAGGGATGGTAAGCTTTTGGAGATGATTCTAGAGATGGGTTGGGTATCTTTTTTCGAGACACCCGCTGCTGTGCCCATGAGCGTTGTTCATGAGTTTTACGTGAACGTGAAGGTGGATAAGAACGGGTACTCAGTGGTTCGGGGTTGACTGTGGACTATACTGTGGAGGCTCTTCGTCGGGTGATTAACCAGCCCGAGAGATAGCCGGGTCAGGAGGATTGGGTGATGAAGATCGGGGAGGATTTTGACTTGGACATGATTGTTGTTACGCTGTGTGTCCCAAACACTCACTGGAAGTTCAAGAAGGGCTTGAATGAGTATGCCACTTTCCCTGCCTCTTGCATGAACAGGTTCGCTCGTGCATGGAACTCTTTTATCTGTGCGAACATCATGCCTTCTTCACATGTGCATGATGTTACTATGGATCGTGCAAGGTTGTTGTGGGGCATATTGCAGGGGCATTACGTGGATCTTGGCTCCATTATTTATCAGGGTATTCTGAGGTTTCTGCGTGGGAGCACTACGGGTTCCATTCCCTATGAATCGATTGTGACGAAGCTCTATATGGCAGTTGAAGTTTGTTAGATATATTTGATAATGTCATGGCTAATATGTTTTATGTTTAGCTTTCAGAATCTTACGTGAACAGGATAAATCAGTACTTAACTGTTGATCAGTACTTATACTGGAAGTCAGGATTTAAGGATATCAGTACTTATATTATCAGGAGATAATCATCAGAAGATAGATATCAGAACTTAAGTGCTGAAGGACAATCAGATAAGGACAGTAGCTGATTAAAGGAAAGAAGATCGAGATAAACATAAGAAGAGATATGCATGAAGAAGGAATTCTGTGAAGAATGGAATACTTAGAAGAAAAGATATCTGATTGATATATTTTAAGAAGCAGAATTATATTCCATATCAATTAGCGATTATCTTGTAACTGTGTAGTATATAAACACAGACATAGGGTTTACACTAAAAGTGTTATCATTATTAAAAAAGATTATTCATTGTAACCCTTGCAGCTCTCGTGATATTTGTTCATCACTGAGAGGTAACAGTTCCATACTGTAACAGAGTTTATTGTTTCAATAAAGTTTGTTTTCTGTTACTTAATTTCTTAAAGTTCGATTTGAGTGTACTATACACTGTATTCACCCCCTCTACAGTGTGTGTGTGACCTAACAATTGGTATCAGAGCTTATCTGTTAACATACATACAGTTAAAGATCCAAACACAGTCATGTCGGACACAGAAACTCCAACTAAGCCTAACACAACTGAGGAACCACCAAAGACACAAATTCAGAGTCGGTATGAGACCATCAGAGTCCCCATACTGAGACCATCTGAATATCCCATATGGAAGGTAAAGATGACCATGTTCCTGGAAGCAACAGATCCAGAATACCTTGATAGAATCAAGGAAGGTCCTCACAAACCAACCAAACTCGCTGTTGCAGTTGCAGGTGAAGCAGCAAAGACCGTACCAAAGGAGAAGAGTGATTATACTGCTGAGGACATAGCATCAATTACTAAGGATGCTAAGGTACGATACTTACTGCATAGTGCCATTGATAATGTAATGTCAAACAGGGTAATCATCTGCAAGACTGCTAAGGAGATATGGGATGCTCTGGAAACAAGGTGTCAGGGAACTGACACAATTAAGAAGAACAGGAAGACAATACTCACTCAAGAGTATGAACACTTTGACTCAAAGACTAATGAGTCATTGAATGATTTATATGATAGATTTGTCAAACTTTTGAATGATTTGTCATTGGTTGATAAAGAGTATGATCTTGAAGATTCAAACCTTAAGTTCCTGTTAGCTCTTCCTGAATGCTGGGATTTGAAGGCAACGACAATAAGAGACAACTACAATCTTGATGAAACAACTCTTGACGAAATCTATGGAATGCTCAAGACTCATGAGCTGGAGATGGAACAAAGAAGCAAGAGGAAAGGAGGAAAGTCAAGGACAGTTGCTCTTAAGGCTGAAGAAGAATTCCCCAAAGCAGCTTCCTCAAAGAAAGACAAGGGTAAAGCTCTTTTCATAAAGTCTGATACTGAGTCATCAAGTTCTGAGAGTGATGATGACTCAGATTCTGAAAGCTTGCCTGAGACTGATGCTGATGAGGAGATGATGAAGCTGTGTGCTCTTATGGTGAAAGGAATCACAAAGATTGCATACAGGAAGTTCAGGAAGGGAAAGAAGTTTTTCAGGAAAAGCATAAGTTCTGATAAGAAGAATTTCAGAAGATCTGAAGGCAGAGGAGGAAAGTCTGACAGAGGAGATTACACCAATGTTAAATGCTATAACTGTGGTGAGAAAGGCCACATATCTCCTGACTGCAAGAAGGTAAAGGGTGACAAAGGCAAGGCTCTTGTCATAAAGCAGAAAAGCTGGACAGACACCTCAGACTCTGAAAGTGAGGAGAACTATGCATTGATGGCAAATGCTGATAAAGAAAGTGCTGAGAGCAGTTCTGAAGCTGCTGAAACAAAGGTACCTCAGACTACTTATGCTTTTCATACTGATGATATTAATGAGTTGAGAAGATATCTTAAAACCATGTTTGTTAGCTATAGAGATCAAACTTTAACATGTGAAAGATTAACTTCTGAAAATCTTGCATTTAAGAAAAGGAATGATTTCTTAGAAAAAGAGTTAGTCATGTTCCATCAAACTCAGAAGGATAGAGATGATGCTTTTTATGTTAGGAATGAAGTGCTAAAATTAAATGAATCTCTAAAAACTGAGTTAGAAAAGGAAAGAGAGATTATCAGGACTTGGACTAACTCTGGCAAAACAACTCAAAATTTGCTAAGTAGTGGAAACTGGAAAGAGGGCTTAGGTTATGGAGAAGATAAGAATGATAAAGGAACTGAAGAAATTAAGCCTGTTGTTAAGCAAAAGCCAAAGTTTAAACCTGTTAAGTTTGTAACTGTAAAGTCTGAAAATGAGAAATCAGAAGTTAAAGAGGAATTAACTTCAGACAAACTAAAACAGGAAAAGACAGCTGAAGTGAACATAGGCTTAATGACAAAGAAGCAGCTTAAGCATAAGCTGAAAGATGTCAAGAATGCAAACAAGGTAAAATCACCTAGGAAAAATAGGAATGGAAAGGAAGGTGTGAATAAAAGCAATGATTATAAACCTGTTCCTGATGCTCCTAGGAAAACATGTCATAACTGTGGAAGTTTGTAAGTCATATGTCATAGCCTATTTGTATATTCGAGGATTCAACTCAACTCAAATAAGAATGTAATAAGTAAATAGTGGATCTACCGTCAGAGAGATCTCGCAAAGTAATATCTGTCAAAGGATTCAGAGACAATGTTCATCTACAGACTTGAGGAGTTAATTCACTGGAAGAAGTTCAAGAAGTTGATCATGCCTCAGTGATATAAATCAAGATCGTGGATTTAATCAAGTGACAGAGATCTCGTCAGGGTATCAATAAATTACAAGGATTTAATCTGAAGAAAATCAAAGTGTCAAAGTCAAGACATGAAGAAACGTCACGGAAGTTAGTCACTCATGAACCAGACAGTACATCGAGTGTCAGCGTTGAAGTGGTGGAATTGATTCATAATTTTCAGTGATTTTCAGAAGATTTGCAGAAGAATGGTTGCTGCTCAAGACTAGAATTAATTCTCTATTAATTAATTAAGTCATCTAATTTAATTAAGAGAATAAATTATATCTGCGAAGAATAATTTATTTATTAATTGAATTAATTGATTAATTAATTCTGAATTAATTCTAGGAATTTTAGGAATTTTCAGAAGTTTAATTGGATTAAATTCAAGCATTAAATCAGCAAGACAATTGAAAATGAACTAGCATGACAATCAGGATTGTCATACCGATTGTCATGCTAGGCCATTGTCAATTGTCTCACCGAAAGTTACTCTAGGAGGATGATTGTCTTGCTAGTTCATTCTGATTGTCATGCTAGTTCATTCAGATTGTCTTGCTAGTTCAATCAATTGTCCTACCGAAAGTCTTGCCAGCTATAGGATTGTCATGCCAATTAAATTCTATTCAGCTGATTGATTAAATAGAAGCAGAGAAGCAGCATCTCAAAATATCCAACACACAAGTCAAGAACAAAAGAGCAGCCGCCTTGAAATATAAAATCATCTTCTCTGCAGAAATTCAAGATCAATTTCTAGTTTGTTAATGTTAAATCCAAACCACTAGAATTATTTATCTTGTTCTTGTGTAACAATCTAGCGGATCAAAATCCCTAGAACTTAATCTCAAATCGCGTTTAGCATTTGATTCTAATTATTGCAAAAATAGAAAAAGTTCATGTCGAATTTATTCTAGATTTGTGATAATTGATTTGAGATTAATACCTTGTAATCGATACAGTTGTTGTAACACCTTTCAAGTTTAATAATATTTTTATTTAACTTGAATTTTGTTTCACATTTTTTATTCCGCATTTAATTCGATTATTCGGTACTGTTTGTATTCAACCCCCCCTTCTACAAACAAATTGGGACCCAACAATTGGTATCAGAGCCTTCTGATTAACGAACAAATCAAGATCCTAGACTTTTGTGATTTTTTAACTCCTTGAATTTTTATTTATTCAAAAATTCATAATGACTTCACATAAAGTTGGAACCGTTAAAATTCCACAATTTGATAAAGAGAATTATATCATGTGGAAGAAGAAGATGCTATTATTCTTACAAGTTGCAAATCCCAAATATTCAAACTTGTTAAAGAAGGGTATAAAAACTCCGATAGTTATTGAACCGGAGGTAATAATAGATGGTGTGGTGACTACTGAAGCTAGAACCTATCCAAAAGAGCCTGAAGATTTTACTCCTGCTGAGAAGGAAGAAGCCTCCTTGGATGCCAGCCTTCAATTAATATTAATTGATTCCCTTGATCCCTTGATGAACAGACATGTGATGAACTGTAAAAATTCCAAACACATGTGGGAAACTATTGAGGTGATTAATGAAGGCACAGAGGAAGTTAGGGAGAACAAGTTGGAAATCCTAACCTCTGAATATGAACATTTCAAATCAAATCCAGGAGAAGGAATTACTGAAGTGTTTGAGAGGTACAATGCGTTGATCAACAACCTGAACATCAATGGAAAGTATTATTCAATCAGGGAGGTCAACAAAAAGTTCCTTTTAACACTGCCAGCTCATCTTGAACATAGAATCACTGCCATTAGAGAAGCTAGAGATCTGAGTGAGATTTCTTTTGACAGGCTCTATGGAGTGTTAAAAACTTATGAGTTGGAGCAGATTCAACAGAAGGAAGTCTACGGGAAGGATAGAATGGTCAGCACATCTAATGCACTTGTAGCTGAAGGTCAACAACAACAACAATCTCAACAGTTAGAAAGAATGGTACAGTTTTCCAAGGGTGAGGAAAATGAGTTAGTAGCAGAATATGATCCTCCTACTACAAATCAATCAAGTGATGATTTTTATTCCTTGGAAGAGCTGGAGCAATTGGAAGACGAGTCAATGGCCCAAATTGTCAAGAGATTCTCCCATGTCAGATTCAAGAGGAATCCCAAGCTTAAGTACAAGTCCAACTACAACAAATTCCAGAAAGGTGGATCTTCATCCTCTAACACCAGCAGTGGTGGATACAAAACAGGGATGGTTGATCGAAGCACCATTAGATGCTATAACTGCAATGAGTTGGGACACTTTGCCACAGAATGTAGGAAGCCAAAGCAAGTAAGAAAGAACTCTGAAAGGGCTTATCTGGCAAAGGGAAGAAGCTGGGATGATACTGACAGTGAAGATGAAGATGAAGGAAATCTTGCTCTTATGGCTATTGATGGAAAAGCTTCATCGTCAAGAATAGAGGTAAAACTTTCTGATGCTGAAATGGTTTATCATCTAAGAGGTAACTTAGATTGTGCACGTCGTGATAATGAACTGTTAAGTTTACAGATCACAGACCTTGAGAAAGAGGTCAATGAATTAAGACTTGTGCACATTAATCAAGACAAATTAAAAGAACAGGTATCTTTTCTAGAGAATAGAGTTGACTGTTATAGAAAACTCGAAACTATTCTCAAAGACAAGATCACCGGTCTTGAGACTAAGGTTAGAGCCTACTTCAATTCTTGTTCGAAGGCTAAAGAGTTCTACAGTAAGCAAGCTGTTAATCAAACATCTGGAATAGGATATGATTACAATGCTGCTATTGGAGAATTAGGCATAAACTCCCCTCCTCATGTCTGTGCTAAAGGGAGGGAAGTACCACATGTGCTTAAGGGTGTTGATGAACCCCTCTATAAAGCATCAATTGTTGAACCATTTGATACGACCTCTTCTGTTATTCAAGAAGAAATACGTGCTGAAGATCATGCTAATGAGAAGATTGTTTCCAAGTCAAGTGAGTCGAAAGTTCCAGTCAAAGTTGTGAAAGCAACTGAGACTAACTCAGACACACATGAGTTGGATAACAATAATGCCATGTCTACCATGCATAAATTGCCTGCTGTTAATCACTCTCATAAAGCATGTGGTGTTGCTAATTGTATGTCTTGTGCTTTTAATATGATGTATGCTTATTTTAATGGTAAGCATGTGTCTAATGATAAGACTACTCCTCGTCAGCATGTGAATAACAAGAAGCATGATAGGTCTAAGACTGCTAGTCCTTCTAAGGCTAGAAAGGAGACATTTGTGCCTAAGCTTAAACAGAAATTTGTTAAGGCTGTTTACAAGGTCAAATGTTCAGTCATTGAGAAAGTTGAGACAATTAAAATTAAAAATGTTGTTTTGCCTGATAAAGGACAGTTCTACAAGTATGCCGGGCCCAACCAAGTTTGGGTTCCGAAGAAGGTCTAATCCATTTGAAGTGCAGGGCATTAAACAGGTGTAACCGGTAGTGTGGATTCTTGACAGTGGATCATCAAGACATATGACCGGAGATAGAGCCCTGCTATCAAATGTGGATTGAGAAAGCTGGCCCCCTGGTTACCTTTGGAGATAACAGCAAAGGTTTATCCGAGGGATATGGCTGTTTGCAAACTGGGAATGTTATCATTGTAATTTTGTATATTGTGCTAGGTTATTATCAGGAAGCAGTATCTAACATATAGCACCAGTGACGAGACTTGAGAATATTACGACATATCAGACACCTGCTGCACATTACACTTGGAATTGTACTCTAGTAAGATGTGTACAAGTGTACTCCTGGTTGGTAAGTCAAAAGAGGAAGTCAATGCACCACAGTTCATGGACTTTGCAGCTGCAGATCTATTGGACTATGCAATTTCTTCTTCACAATCTCACTTCAGGTTGGTATGAACTAGTATACTGCTCAAGCAATCGTCAAGGACATGGTATGGCACTCTAACAGAAATTGTAATTTTATATGAACTAGTAGAGTCGTCATAGTTATGCAACATAACAATTAGTATCTAAAGTACTTGACAAGTATCGGTCAATGATATCTTGTTAACATTATGTTGCAGATATTTGTAAGCTTTTGACATGAATGAGAATTACTTAGACTTTACCCTAAGTGATCAATGTTTTATCAAAAACTCATTCATATTGAAAAACAAAATCAAACTTCTTTCTACATTAGTGATTTCTTATTTCATGTAAAATCTTTTGAAATCACTATTGTAAATCATTTTCTCTCTATTACCATATGTTCTATGATACAGGTTCAGTCTCCATTGACTTTCTTTCATTGACAGTCATGAGGTTGAAAACCCACAACGTCTATCCCAGACTGTAAAGACAAACACAAAAACAGAACCAACCAACACTCTCTTACCACTAAATGTAGTATGAATGAGCGTGAGGGAGATAGTGCCTTAGTGCACCACATAAGGAAGGTTCTGTAGTCAACCCAGTAGCTCTGTCTCATACATAGATGAGTAGTATTTAAACCGAGACAACTGCTAGCCCCCATACATCTTCTCAAAAAGATGTAATGGCTGAAAAGGCACAAAAACAGTTACTAGATTCATTCTCTCAACAGGGTGAGTCTATTGAATTTTGCCTGTCGGCCAAGGTATCCGATGTAGTGTCACCACTTCAAATATAATCAATTCTTGATGCACAAGGAGAGGTTACACACATAAAGGATGAGTTGACGGAAACAAGAGTTTCGACCATTTTAAGGTCAGATTCAATTGTTCAAGGTTCGTTAGTGGACCAATTGCCTTTACAGGTGTTAGGAGAGGATACTGATCCAAAAGCCATATGTCAGTGGTCAGTGTCTACCTCCCCAGGCTTAAATCCCCTGGATGCATCTGCGGATAGTGGATCTGACATAGGCGCAGATCGGCAACTTGTTGACAATGATTCAGATATAACCTGATGAGTCACAAGGAAATGTCTTCACAGACATTAGAAGGGAACCTTGATCTTTATGCTAAAATCGTTGGATCATTGTTTACCTTCCCAGAATTCAAATCTGGAACCCTAAAAGGGAAACTAGCAACTTGTAGATTATGACTCAGATTTATCTGACGAGTTTAACAAGGATGGGGATTTGTGAACTCCCATTGCACCACCTGTGACCTCCTTTAAGGATGGCTAAGGTGATTTTCCTTGCAGGTACAGCTGGATTATGGAGCTATGAGAGGAGTGATACACTTGTGAGAATAAGTGTAAACACGAGTGGAGAGAAGAGTGAAACACATGTGAGGTACACTAAACAGAATCACACACTCACAGTGAGGTAGAAAGAGAAACTACTTGTTATTTCTTTTCCAACCAAGTGAAATATGAGAACTCCTTCAGACGACGGCATACATTCCTTCATTAAGGGGGAGATAAAAGCTTAAGAAATAGTTTGGAGGATTCCTCAACTAAGGGGGAGAAATAGCAGGGAGAAAGAAAAAGATCCTAAAAATGTACACTACACCACACCATTGTTGTTTGTAACTACGGATCCTATTGTACGGGAGAGGTGGTAAACACAAGGTGATTTCCTAGTAAGGGAAGAAGCTGTTAGGGGAGTACCATTGGTTTTTATCTGCGGATCCTATTGTACGGGAGAGGTGGTAAAACAAAGGTGATCTTCTTTAATCAGTTGATTCTCATAGGGGGAGAAGCAAGAGAGATATGTGCTTCTCAACAGGAAATGTGGTTGTACAAAAGAAGATGAAACTACTTGAAGATATGTTCAGTCTAGAGGAACATCTTATTTGGAAGCTGGAAAATGTTATATGTATTCCAGAAACTTTTCTACTATTTACTTTGTATTTCTTTTTGTATCTTTTTCTTATTTGTTAGTTGAGTTATCCTCTAGGTATTTGTGTGTTATTGTCTAACAAACAAATAGGGGGAGATTGTAAGTCATATGTCATAGCCTATTTGTATATTCGAGGATTCAACTCAACTCAAATAAGAATGTAATAAGTAAATAGTGGATCTACCGTCAGAGAGATCTCGCAAAGTAATATCTGTCAAAGGATTCAGAGACAATGTTCATCTACAGACTTGAGGAGTTAATTCACTGGAAGAAGTTCAAGAAGTTGATCATGCCTCAGTGATATAAATCAAGATCGTGGATTTAATCAAGTGACAGAGATCTCGTCAGGGTATCAATAAATTACAAGGATTTAATCTGAAGAAAATCAAAGTGTCAAAGTCAAGACATGAAGAAACGTCACGGAAGTTAGTCACTCATGAACCAGACAGTACATCGAGTGTCAGCGTTGAAGTGGTGGAATTGATTCATAATTTTCAGTGATTTTCAGAAGATTTGCAGAAGAATGGTTGCTGCTCAAGACTAGAATTAATTCTCTATTAATTAATTAAGTCATCTAATTTAATTAAGAGAATAAATTATATCTGCGAAGAATAATTTATTTATTAATTGAATTAATTGATTAATTAATTCTGAATTAATTCTAGGAATTTTAAGAATTTTCAGAAGTTTAATTGGATTAAATTCAAGCATTAAATCAGCAAGACAATTGAAAATGAACTAGCATGACAATCAGGATTGTCATACCGATTGTCATGCTAGGCCATTGTCAATTGTCTCACCGAAAGTTACTCTAGGAGGATGATTGTCTTGCTAGTTCATTCTGATTGTCATGCTAGTTCATTCAGATTGTCTTGCTAGTTCAATCAATTGTCCTACCGAAAGTCTTGCCAGCTATAGGATTGTCATGCCAATTAAATTCTATTCAGCTGATTGATTAAATAGAAGCAGAGAAGCAGCATCTCAAAATATCCAACACACAAGTCAAGAACAAAAGAGCAGCCGCCTTGAAATATAAAATCATCTTCTCTGCAGAAATTCAAGATCAATTTCTAGTTTGTTAATGTTAAATCCAAACCACTAGAATTATTTATCTTGTTCTTGTGTAACAATCTAGCGGATCAAAATCCCTAGAACTTAATCTCATATCGCGTTTAGCATTTGATTCTAATTATTGCAAAAATAGAAAAAGTTCATGTCGAATTTATTCTAGATTTGTGATAATTGATTTGAGATTAATACCTTGTAATCAATACAGTTATTGTAACACCTTTCAAGTTTAATAATATTTTTATTTAACTTGAATTTTGTTTCACATTTTTTATTCCGCATTTAATTCGATTATTCGGTACTGTTTGTATTCAACCCCCCCTTCTACAAACAAATTGGGACCCAACAAAGTTCTAACCATCTGGCTTCTTTTTGCAGGAAGAATAAGAATATTAACTCCTTACCTTCAAAATCAGGAGTTAAGAGTCAGTCTGTTAGATACAAACCACAAAATCCTTGTTTTCATTGTGGTAGTTTATGGCATTCCATTTATACTTGTAAGGAATATCATAGTTTGTACTATGATTATTATCAAATAAAACCTTCTTTGAAGAAAGTTTCCATTGTTCCTTCTAGTGTAAATTCTGATTCAAAGTCTGATAGTGTAAGTTCTGATAAGAAAAATGTTAACATAAACTCTGATGCTAAATCCGCTGCAAATGTTAACAAACTTAATAAAGCCAAAGGATCCAAGCAAGTCTGGGTCCTTAAAACTAATAATTAGTGGTCTTTGTGATTGCAGGGCAACAGGAAAAATATTCTAGTTCTGGACAGTGGATGTTCAGGACATATGACTGGAAATAAGGCCCTGCTATCAGACTTTGTGGAGAAAGCTGGCCCAAGTGTTTCTTATGGAGATGGCAACATTGGAAAAACATTGGGATATGGCAATATCAATCTTGGAAATGTCATAATTAAAAAAGTAGCTTTGGTCTCAGGACTTAAACACAACCTACTGAGTATAAGTCAAATCTGTGACAGAGGTTATCATGTTGATTTCTTTGAAGAACACTGTGAAATTGTGAGTAAATCTAAAGGCAAAGTTGTTCTGAAAGGATACAGACGTGGTAACATTTATGAAGCTAAGCTTTCAACAAGTACTGATGGTTCTGCAATTTGTCTGTTAAGTAGAGCATCAATTGAAGAAAGCTGGAATTGGCATAAGAAACTCTCTCATTTAAATTTCAACAATATAAATGAACTGGTCAAGAAAGATCTTGTGAGAGGATTTCCAAACACAGTATTTGCTCCTGATGGTCTTTGTGATTCATGTCAGAAAGCCAAACAAAGGAAATCTTCATTCAAGAGCAAGACTGAATCATCAATTCTTGAGCCTTATCATCTTATACATGTTGATCTATTTGGTCCAGTAAATGTCATGTCTATTGTAAAGAAGAAGTATGCGTTGGTCATAGTGGATGAGTTCACTAGATACACATGGGTGTATTTCTTGCACACAAAAAGTGAAACTGCATCTATCTTGATTGATCATGTCAAACAGCTGGATAAAATGGTCAAAGATTCTGTGAAAATTTTAAGGAGTGATAATGGCACTGAGTTCAAGAATTTGATAATGGAAGAGTTCTGCAAAAGCCATGGAATAAAGCAGGAATTTTCTGCTCCTGGAACTCCACAGCAAAATGGAGTTGTTGAAAGGAAGAATAGAACTCTCATTGAAGCTGCACGTACAATGCTTGAAGAAGCAAAGCTTCCAACCTATTTCTGGGCTGAAGCTGTGCAGACTGCTTGTTTTACTCAAAATGCAACACTCATTAACAAGCATGGAAAAACACCATATGAGATGGTGAAGAAAAAGAAGCCAAATCTGAAATATTTTCATGTATTTGGATGCAAGTGTTTTGTTCTCAAGACTCATCCTGAACAGCTATCAAAGTTTGATCTAAAAGCTGATGAAGGAATCTTTGTTGGATATCCACTTTCCACAAAAGCCTTCAGAGTCTATAATTTGAGAACAAAAGTGGTCATGGAATCTATCAATGTCTCTTTTGATGACAAGAAGATCACTGGTCTTAAAGATTTCATTGACCATGATCAGCTGAGATTTGAAAATGAAGACTCATATTCTGATACTGAAAATCCTGACAGTCTAAGTCCTGATACTGCAAACTCTGATGGATTAAACTCTGATATTATTGAAACTGTGGTGACTACGTTAAAGGAAGATGCACCTATGCAGGGGGAGCATACTCAAGATCCTACCACATCTCAAGAAACATCAGAACATGCATCTGGCTCTTCAAGTTCTGATTCGTCAAGTTCTGATAAGCCAAGTTCTGATAGTGCTGAAAATCTAAATACTGAAGAATCCAACTCAGAGAGCATAGTTTCAGGGGGAGCATCAGAAAATGAAAATGAAGATAGCATGGATCATGGGGGAGCTTCCAGTTCTAGAGAAAACCTTCCATCTGCAAGGAAGTGGACAAAATCACATACACCTGATTTGATAATTGGAAATCCTGATGCAGGTGTCAGAACTAGAACAGGTACTTCAAATGAGTGTCTTTACAATTCTTTTCTCTCTCAGACTGAGCCAAAGAAAGTGGAAGAAGCTCTTCAAGATGCTGATTGGGTGCAAGCAATGCAGGAAGAGTTGAATGAATTTGAAAGAAACAAAGTCTGGACCCTAGTGCCAAGACCAAAGAATAGATCTGTTGTTGGTACAAAGTGGGTATTCAGAAACAAAACTGACAGTGATGGCATAATTACAAGTAATAAGGCAAGGCTGGTTGCAAAAGGATATTCTCAACAGGAGGGACCTGATTATGATGAAACATTTGCACCAGTTGCTAGGTTAGAAGCCATAAGGATATTTTTGGCTTATGTTGCTCACAAAAAGTTTACTGTCTTTCAAATGGATGTGAAAAGTGCTTTTCTCAATGGACAATTGGAGGAAGAGGTATATGTTGAACAACCTCCAGGTTTTGTAGATACCAAACATCCAGATTATGTCTACAGGCTTGATAAAGCACTTTATGGACTTAAGCAAGCTCCTAGAGCATGGTATGAGACTTTAGCTCAGTTTCTTCTGGAAAGTGGATTCAACAGAGGGACAATAGACAAAACACTGTTCTACCTCAACCATGGAAAGGACTTACTTCTGGTCCAGATTTATGTTGATGATATCATTTTTGGATCTACAAATGACAAACTTTGCAAGAAGTTTGCCAAACTAATGCAGTCAAGATATCAGATGAGTATGATGGGGGAACTTAGCTATTTTCTGGGCCTTCAAGTCAAGCAGAATGAGGAAGGCACTTTTATTTGTCAAACCAAGTACACCAGAAACTTGCTAAAGAAATTTGGAATGCAAGATTGTTCAAGTGCATCCACTCCAATGGCCACTGCGACAAAACTGGATAAGGATACCGGTAAATCAGTAGATATTACTAACTACAGAGGTATGATTGGCTCTCTACTCTATCTAACTGCTAGTAGACCTGATATCATGTATGCTACCTGTCTTTGTGCAAGATTTCAAGCAGATCCAAGAGAACCTCACTTAACAGCTGTAAAAAGAATCTTTAAGTATCTTAAATGAACAGCTGCTCTGGGATTATGGTATCCTAGAGAATCAGATTTTAAACTAATAGGTTACTCAGATGCAGATTTTGCAGGTTGCAAAATTGACAGGAAAAGCACAAGTGGAAGCTGCCAATTTCTTGGAGGCAGATTGGTTTCTTGGTACAGCAAGAAACAAAAGTCAATTTCCATATCAACTGCAGAAGCAGAGTATATTGCTGCAGGAAGCTGTTGTGCACAGATTCTTTGGATGAAGAATCAGTTACTGGATTATGGGTTAACATATTTCAAAATCCCTATTTACTGTGATAATCAAAGTGCTATTGCTATGACAGGTAATCCAGTTCAACACTCAATGACAAAGCACATCAGCATCAGGTACCACTTCATCAGGGAACATGTGGATGAAGGTACAGTGGAATTGCATTTTGTTCCCACAGATCAACAATTGGCAGATATCTTCACAAAACCATTATGTGAAGCTACTTTTACAAGATTGGTAAATGAACTTGGAATGGTTTCAGGTTCTTTCTCTAAATCTGCTTAGACTTGTTCTATGTTATCAGACTTTATGCTCAGTATTTACAGAATTAATCTCATTGTATGTTCTGTGCTTAATTGATAAATGTCTTTAAGTACTGACTGTTGTCTGATATATGTTTCTAAACTCTGATAAGTGATATGTTTGTTCTAGTACCTATTCAATCCTATGAGGATAACTGTGCTAGATAACTGACCTAATAGTCTTTAATAAACAAATGATTCCATGTAAGAAGTAATTATTTCGGTGGAAATCTTATGACACTAGCAAATTCTGATAATTGAGATTAGTTAAGTTTACTTTGTATATCTTATTACTAAGTTACAAATTAGAATAATGCTACTCATCTGTTAAGTTCTGATACTAGTAAAACTGCTGAATGTACTTAGTGCTGATAAACCTCACTTATCAAAAGAAAAAGCAAAAAGATCAAAGAATAAAATCAGGTACTTCTTTGAGATCTAGAGTAAAAATGTGGAAGGGACGACCCAAGTGCATTGCTGGTATTAAGTAAATATGCATTAGAAAAGCAAAATATTTTCTTGGTGACTTTTCACACTCTATGATTACTGGAGAAATACTCTGAAAATAGCATAAATTCTGATAAACAGTCGTGACTCACTTACACTGCGAAGCCACTGTAAAATAGAATTGCAAAAGATGCATAAAATTAGCACAAAACAGTTAAGATGGACTCAAGCATGAACTCATTCATCAGTAGGTTTCAGGACAATGACAGATCTTTAGCAAAATTTTAGTTATGCCTTATTTCTAAGATGTACTGAAGTGAATCAGACTTTACTCTTTGTCTGTTTTTAGCTTAATGCACACACTAATCACTCCATCTGAATGATGAAAATTTCTGTGGTGGTCTATGTTATTTTAGATAAACAGTCATAGTGTCATTATTGCATAAATTCTGAGGACAAGTTCTAAGTTACACGTTCTGATGATTAAGTTCCAACGTCCATACCTCAGAACTTGTATGAGTATTTACTAAGATGGGCATTCCTTTTTCGAGTTAAGAAATTATGTTCTGATGACTGTTAAGTTCTGGTATAGGTCTAAGTTCTGATTTCTCAGTCTAATCCTTTACTTGGCTTATCTGTGAATAAAATTTGATAACAGTCTCAGTTCGAACTAGAATATGTTGAAGTGGAAGATTAATAGTCACTATGATTAGGATTAATGGTATTTGTACTTGAACAGTCCACTATTTCTTGTGTCTTGTGCGGTCTAGACCATGATTCCTCTTTCCAATGACTGTTATTCTTTTTCAAAGTCTAGGGAGACGAGGTAGAATTAATTCTACCTGTCAGCATTAAATATCTTTGCGTCTCTTAGTATTTTCTTGCCTATATAAGCAACCACTTCACATCAGTCTTTCCATCATATTCTTCTCACACACTTATCCTCCTTTTTCTGTCAAAAACACAATGGTCTGATACAACATGTTTTTGAACTACCAAACCTTCAATATGGAGCTAAGTTGTGCCGAGTGGCAGCAGGAGTGGCATGTAACAGCCATTCCTGAGGAGATCTGGGATTCTGTCCCACAGGAGGTGCTGACTCACCTTCTATTCTTCTATATGGATTACCATCGCCATCTGGAGCGATTGGAGGAGGAAAGGCGGGAAGCTATCCGTCAGCAAGAGCGAATCATACGACTCGCCATCTTGTTCGTCGAAGATAGGAAGAGGAAGATGACTTAATCTTGTCTTCTTCCTGTTCTTCTTCATCCTCAGCTTTGTCAGGCTTCTTAGCTAGGACTAAAGCTGTTGATGTTAGGATTAGAAGCTTAGGGAAAATCTTGTATAAGTATTGATGTAATTTCTATTTCATAAATGTATTGTCTTGATATATTAATGAAAGTTGTTTTTACTTCAAGATTTTGTCTCTGAGTTATTTCATCTTGTGTTGATAAATCCTGATTGATGTTCTGATGACCATATATATTTTGTTTTATATTAAGTTCTGATTCATTTTCAGCCCTTACATATCTAATTTATCTTGGTCATTTTCATGTGATGTATTTTCAGAATTTCAATGATGCAGTGAAAAATAATTCAATCAGTGCTAACGGTTTAAATTTTGAATTAAAACTGTTTCTCTTGATAAATGGAACGGTTTTTCCTTGAAACTAGGCAACTGGGTAAGTAATGATTCCTGTTTTCTCGAGCCCAGTAACTGTCCGTTATTACTGCATGTCTGACAGGTGTCCAACGGTAACATTTTTGTTCAGAGTATAAGTACAACAGAGAGAAGATTTCTTTAATCTTTTATTTTCTTTATACTTTATCTCTCTCCTTACTTTTACTCTCCTTCTCTTCTTTCTCACTTTGGTTTTTCATACAGATATTATCTCAAACACCTAGCAGGCATACTTGAATCTTATTTTTTTTTCACATGGCACCAAAGGATTTAATCATTGATGGAGCCAAGTTTGTTCCAAACAACTATGTTGCAATTCTTGATCATGCTGAAGCTCCATCTGAATTGCATTTTGTGCAAGATCTTCTTGCACACAGTGAGATTGGGTACGCATTAACACAGCCTGAAGTCTTTTCGAGTCAACAAGTTCTGACGTTTTGGCGGACTGGGCACTTTGATGATGGTGGTAAACGTGGCACTCCCAGTATTGTTTTTGAAGTGGGTGATTCATCTTATGTAGTCACTCCTGGTACAATACGCAAAGCTCTACATCTCCCAGAAAATTGTACTTTTTCAACTCCATAGGAATCAGCACTTCAGGAGTTAATGGCTGATTTGGGATATGAAAAGAGTTTGGCAAAGCTTGGGCAGTTAAAAAGGGCTAATATCAGAAGAGAATGGAGTTTCTTCTTTGACTGCATCACCAAAGCTTTTGGGAACAAATGTTCGAATTTTGATGCTATCCCAATTCTGAGTCAGCACATAGGGTATGCCATTATTCATCAAACTCATTTTGATTTTGCAACTGGAATAATTGGTTTTATTGGGGATAGGATGACAGAGAATAGAAATATTGTCTATTTTGCTAGATTCTGTCAACTTCTATATACTTTTTGTACTGATGAGCCTCAATTAGTCAGTTCCTCAACCCCACCTTTTAGAGTTACAAAACGATACTTTAATGATTTGGTAAATGCTGATACAAAGAAAAAAGTGGTTAGACCATTACAGATTCCTCAGTCTGTAAAACAGATCCTAGTAAATGCTGATCCTGATACTTATAGATCTGTTTACTTTGATTTCCAACCAACCACAAACACCCAAAAACCATCATCCTCAGCACCTACCACTCATTCTACTCAACCTACCCTTAGAACTTATCTCAAATCCTATCTCTCCACTTCACAGACTGCTCAACCTTCTTCTTCAGCACCTACTGTGAAGCCTACATCCTCTAAGCCAAAGAGAACAAAGACTGTTCCTCAAACACCTCAAAAGAGGAGGAGAATTACTTTGAGAGATGAATCAGATTCTGAGGAACAGATTCCTTCTTCAGAACCTGTAGTGAATAAAGCTGAGAAAGCAACTTCTCAGAAGGATTCTGAAATTGGGGGTTCTAGGCTTCTCAAGAGGCTTAGACGAATGGTAGTTCCTGAAACTCCCAAGGAATCCAAATCAACAAGGAAGTATAAGAAACAGAGGGCACAAAGGCCAGTTTCAGATGATGAGGAGGAAGCAGCTAAGGAAGGGGATCAGGAATCTCTGATCTCACAAGACAAGGAATTTGCTCCAGTCACTTCTTCTCCATCAACTCCATCTCAGGAAGCTGTATCTGACAAGGCTAACTCACCATCTGTGTCTCTTGTTGATCCCGGCACAAGTGCTGAAATTGATATTCAGAACCTGGTTGTGCCTGAAATACTTTTCTTAGAAGCTCCAACAGTAAATAATCCTTCCACAACACCTGTTACTGATGATGTTCAAACTCCAGAGTTATCAACAATACCTTCTCTGCATCAAGATGCTGATGATCAGATTTTAGGTGAGCATCAGGATATGGTTGTTGATCAGAACTTAGTATCAGATCAGCAATTAGAGGATGCTGAAGCCTCCATTACTACTCACACTGTTGTCTTATCAGAAGATACTGATTCTTTAAGGTCTGATGCTGCAAATGTTGGAGATACTGGTGAAGCTGCTCCAACTGTCGATGCTGATGAAGCAGGTCCTTCAGGACATACTCCACCACCGACTCTTCCTAAGTCTGAACTGGTAAAAGAGTTTGTTATCAGGGATGCACCAGTGCCTTGGAGTGAAACTCCTGCAGGTCAGGAGTGGACTAAGGAATGGAACTCAGTTTCATGTGTTCCAAATGCTTTACATCTTGCTGAGCACTTGACTAAAGCTGATGAAATGTGAAATTCTGATGATTTTAAAACCCAGCTTAGAGTCACTGCATTGAGTACTAAACATCTACAAGGTCTTCATTCAACTACTCATGCAGAGTTACACAAGATTCAGGAGAACTTTATCAAACAGGAACAAGTTTGGAAAATTGATAAGAAAAAGTTCTTTCAACCTACCATTGACAGGATTGCTTATATTGAGAAAACTCAAGAGAAACAACAAGCTCAGATTGATCAAATTCTGACAAATCAAGCTTCTCAGCAATCGCAACTTACTGAAATCCAGACCTCAGTGGAACTACTTATCTCTCTTTTACTACCTGCTGATGCCAAAAAGGGGGAGAAGGTAATTAAGTCCAAATGCAAAACCAACAAGACACTGCAAGGAAAGGATGATGGAAAAGATGACCAAGGAAACTCTGGAATGGGTAGCGGTCATAGTCAAGGTAGAAGGTTTACATCAAGACAAGCTAGTCACAGAACAAGTTCTGATACTGGGAAAAGAATAAGTTCTGCTGCTGGTAAAAAGGATAAGTTTTGATGAACTTCTAGATCTTAATGAGGAAATGTCAAGACAGTTATTTCTTCAAGAAAATCCAGGAATGGACTTGGAAAGTTTAAAGGAAGAAGAAGCCAGACTTAAATCAGAGAAAGTCACATCTAAATCTGAAGCTTCTGGTAAAAAGTCACTTCCAAAACTTAAAGGCATTGTGATCAAAGAAAGGATACATACTGAAGCAACATTGGCTAGATCACAACCACAGATAGATCCAAGATCCAAGGGTAAATAAAAGGTTGGTGAACCTATCAAGGGTTATGTACCTCCTGAGGAAGAAGAAATTGCTGATGAAAAAGATGATCTTGCTCTGACTTCAAGAAAAGTTCTTAAAACAACCTCTGACATGGCTCAAGTTGTTCAGAGTCAAGAAATTGTAAGTTCTGATATACAGAAGAAGCAAGTAACCTCTGACAGAGCTCAAGTTAACTTGATATCAGAAAATAGATCAAAGACACTCCTACCAGGATTCACTAAAGCAAAACAGACTCAATCTTTGAAGACTACTACAAGTGGTTTTGAAGCAAGAGTAGTTACTGGAAAGGAAGCTAGAGATAAAACTGGATTGGGAAGTGCTGATGAAAGAAGAGTACACAACACTACCAATGATCCAACTTCCTTGAGTGAACCAGGTATTGGAGCAACTCCTGAGAGATTGAATCAACTGGAATCTGTACAGATGGTTTACCATACCTACTTGAAAGAATACATCATGTTGTATTTCATGACAGATGGTAGGGTTTATCATATAAGACAAAATGCCATTCCTTTGAAGTATTTTGAAGAATTGGAGCATGTACTTTTCTTACTTCAAGTGGATGACAGAATAACAGAGACTGTTGCAAACTACTTAAAAGAACAGATTCAGAGACAGAAAAGGCTTTATTCTGTTAAGTCTGACAGCATATATGTTCCAAAGTACAGAGATCACAATGGTGATATTGTTGATATGAAGCCTAATACTGCACAGATCAGAACGTATCTTGGTATTAAGGGACTTGAATTCAATCTTGAGTCTGACAAAGCTTATGTCATAAGACTAGATCAGGAGTTGAGAAAAGCAAAGATTAATGATCTCAGAGCTGCAATCTTTCAAACTGGTGAAGATACTGCAGAGCTTAAAGATGTTAAAAGGAGAATGATTGATGAACTAAGATATGCTGAGAAATGTTTGTTGAAGAACTATCTCAGAACAACTCCTGACATCAGAGAGATCAGAAAATAAAGAAGCCAAGTCGAAGATCTACAACTGCTTAAATTCTGATATTTATACAGATTGGAGTTGTTATCAGAAGTTGAAATTGGTAAAAACTTTAAGGACTGTAAGTTGTAGTTATCTAGTCTATTTCTCATGCATTTGTACTTAATGTTTTTGACATCATCAAATATCTGTTAAACTTGTATATTTTGTTAATTTACAAGTTGGGGGAGATTGTTAGATATATTTGATAATGTCATGGCTAATATGTTTTATGTTTAGCTTTCAGAATCTTACGTGAACAGGATAAATCAGTACTTAACTGTTGATCAGTACTTATACTGGAAGTCATGACTTAAGGATATCAGTACTTATATTATCAGGAGATAATCATCAGAAGATAGATATCAGAACTTAAGTGCTGAAGGACAATCAGATAAGGACAATAGCTGATTAAAGGAAAGAAGATCGAGATAAACATAAGAAGAGATATGCATGAAGAAGGAATTTCATGAAGAATGGAATACTTGGAAGAAAAGATATCTGATTGATATATTTTAGGAGGCAGAATTATATTCCATATCAATTAGCGATTATCTTGTAACTGTGTAGTATATAAACACAGACATAGGGTTTACACTAAAAGTGTTATCATTATTAAAAAAGATTATTCATTGTAACCCTTGCAGCTCTCGTGATATTTGTTCATCACTGAGAGGTAACAGTTCCATACTGTAACAGAGTTTATTGTTTCAATAAAGTTTGTTTCCTGTTACTTAATTTCTTAAAGTTCGATTTGAGTGTATTATACACTGTATTCACCCCCTCTACAGTGTGTGTGTGACCTAACAAAGTTCATTGACCCGCACACGAGCAGCTTCAGCTACCTAGTGCCCCTATTGACAGTTTGATGATATTAGTGATGTAGGAGTGGTACGGTGAAAAGGATGATGAGAAGGGGCTCTGTTACTCATATTATCACTTGTCGGGTGGCCAGCCAGCCAATCAGACATATGCTGGTGGTTCTTCTCAGGCCCGCAGAGCAGCAAGGGGGCATCAGATGGGGGAGGCCGGTTCTTCACAACAACAGGAGCAGGATATAGAGGACAGTGCTGGTTTAGGCTCAGCGCAGTATAGACGCTTGATGAGGCGGATGGATGCGATGCATGACATTCATAGCAGGTTTGCACAGGATCTTACCCAGGCATTGGGTACAGCTTTCAGAGCCACGGGAGTTGACATTCAGTGGTCAGTTTTTGGTGAGGATTCTGTGTACCCGCCTCCTGACACTCCACCCGCGGAGGATGATGACCATCCTGATTCCGAGCAGGTATGCCTTATTCCTTGCTATTACCTTCACTGAGGACAGTGAAAGGAATATATTTTTGTGTGTGTGTCCTTATAGTTGCATATTCATAATAGTTTAGTTCATATAGTTGTATATTTGTCAAGTAGTTTTTTTATTTTACATGTTAGTTTATTGCATATAGTTGCATGTGTATTTTATCATGATCCCTTAAGTTTGCTGTTCCGATTGATCTGTGATATTGATGCGAGTGTAGTGATGTCGTATAGTGGGATGTTAAGTCTTAACGAGTTGATTTGCAAGCTAGAAGCAAGAATTTTTCACTAGGTCTTATAGGTGCTTGCATGCTAGATCGTGATCATGGTTTGTTGTTTGTTGAGGTTTAATCACTTGTTTATGTCTAGAATGTATGATATTCTCTTAATGGTAAAATATCATGGATTATTTTTAAATTGGAGAAAACATTGGATTTCATTGCTAGTTGTTATGGCTAGTAGCCGGCTCATATTTATATGAGTAGTCTAGGGTTGAGCGAGATGGAGCGAAACGCACTCGTTCAGAAATTGTTGAAAAAAATAGAAAAAAAATAAAAAAAAATATGTTATGCATAATTGATCACGAGTGGACTCTTTAATACTCGAGGTATTAAGTTCTAGGGGACTTTGTGCCTAATGACCTAAGTCTTTTATAGTCTGGGATCCGCTAACCTAACGCTCGCTATATGGGTATTATTACATAAGTCTTTTATGGACCTCACTCATTGCACGATCAAATAAGCATATTTGTGTTTGTTTATGTGTTATCAATAAAAGTATAAATACTTGTATAACTCCACTAAAATTGAAGTGTTGTCAGTCATTTTGAGTTTAGCATTTATTCTATTTATAACCTTGTAATTGTCATGATGAGTAGTGAGTCATGATTATTGATCTAGTTGCGAGAGTATATTTGTTAAGCAATTTCACACACGCACGTTTCTGGCTTATGAGTTGAATTGTGGAATTTGATTGATCTCTGTGTGAATAATTGCATTTGTTGAGATGTTGTTCATTGATTGGTTTAGTTATTCTGAGGGGATCATTGCATTCATGTTAGTTGTATTCATGTATTTTTTATTTTTTGTTCTTTGAGTCTGTTTATGCTTGAGGAAAAGCATTGATTCAAGTTTGGCGGTGTGTTAAATGGTATTTATATCCACTTAAAACTCTTTATAAAGGCTTGAATTGGTGTTTTGTACTCGAGTTATTTATGTATTTGATGTGTTTTTGTAGTATTTTGCATTTCAGGGCATAGTCGGAAGCAGAAAGGGTTTTACAATATTTTTATGCTTGGAAGAGTATAGGGAAGGAGCCTCGGACGAGTGCGCGAAGATACCATCAAAAGAAAGCTACGAAAATATTTTTTTCCAGAGACATAGGGCGGCCGCGCCCAAGTACAGAGAGGTCATGCCCGGTTTGCAGTTTATCAACGCGCGGCCGCGCCAGGTCGGCTATTCAGAATCCTGTTGCTACTAGAATTTTGATCTGCTAAACTTCTGGATTGTTTTGGGCTGGTATTTAAAGACATCTTAAAGATGTTTTTCATAACGGAGACTAAGGAGAAGACGACGAGAAGACCTATGAGCACAAATACAACGAAGAAGAAAAGCTTGTTTTTACTTGTGATTCTTTAATTTTGCTGTAATCTTGGATGCCTATTTTCTTATTTGTTGAACCTATTACTCTTGATTACCTACTTTTATTATTTATTCAGTTATTAAAGAATTAGTTTATTATACCATGCTTTCATCGGAACCCACGGTGATGATGAGTTCGTTTATGAACTAATCGTTATCGTGGGATTCTAGCGGATTTACTTATGGATTTCAATAGTTAATTTGTTTTGATATCTTAGTGTGTGGTGATTGTATGATATCCTAGTATTGGTTGTGCTTATTCGTGTTATGAGCGTCGCGAACTTATAAGATAGCGTGTTAATCTCTATTGAAGCGAAAGTGAATATAGGAGTTTAGAACTTGCCATGCTAGCAAAGGTTCATGTATTTGTTATGCATGATTCATAGGTAATTTTAAACATTTTACTTGCCCTATGTAATCACGATAGATAACTTGCACATTAAACCGTTATATTGTCAAATTCTATAGACATATACGGTCTCAATATAATTGGTGTCTATTCAGCTTCTATCTCTTTTGTGGATGTCTGGTAGTAGGGTATTCGTACAACGAAAGTCGGCATTTACTAGTTTTGTGTTATCTGATTAGTTTTCATCACCATTGTATGCTTAGGTTAAGAACAATGACTTGAATGAAGTATTTAATAAAGTTAGAATCCCATGCTTGTCTCGTATAAGTAATTCAACCCTCTTATTCTCTTAGTTAAATTTAGTTAGTATAATCTCTTATTTAATCAAAACTCAAATTTTTATTTGTCTTAGCATTGAACGATAACCATATCATTGTTGCATAAGTGCATAAATTGAAGTTAACCTAAACCAGTCTCTGTGGGAATGAATTTGATTTATATCTTATACGACTTGCGAACGTGTATACTTGCGTATAATTTTAGCGCGTGTTTCCCCATAACATATATATGTGTGGTATACGAGGTAATTTCATCGAGGATATATGTGTAATATATGTTTACCGTTTGATTTGATTGTATATGTTTAGATTAAAGTTTAATATATGTGTTAATTGAATGATACAGTATGGAATCATTTGTAACTATTTATGTGCACCACCATGGTGATTTGGTACATCTTCCAAAAATCCATTACAAAGGGGGGAAAGTAGATGTCATTCCTGGGTACGACATTGATATTTTCTCCTTTAGAGATTTAAACGATTTTTCTTAAGATTATCATTATGACCCATCCGACATGGTCTATTTTCGAATTGGGATTTCTATTGAAGATGGTGTAAAACTGTTGTATTATGATAGTATTGTTAGGGAAATGGTAGATGTTCACAAACCATTTGGCAGGATTGATTTGTATGTTGATCATTATTCATGTGATGAAGTCATAAACTCACCAGACAATAATGGGTGGGAATGTGGAGAATGGAGGGTCAGATGATGATGAATTTAGTTATCAAGACTATGATGTAGAAATTGAGAGTGATAGTGAAGAATCTGAGAAGGCTAGTGATGATGACATTTTTGGGGATAGTGATGAGGAATTTGCAGCATACAAGGAGAATGAAAGAAGAGTTTTAAATGACATGAATATGGGTGTGAATATCAGGCAGGAATTTATAGGCTCATCAGGTGTATTGGTTAGTGATGCGTCAGATTTTGGTTCAACTGAATTGAGGTCTGACTATTCTTCCAGTGAAGATGGGAATTGCAGAATCGGGTACATTGGTCCTCCAAATCCTAAGAAAAGGAGAAGAAGAACTGCAGGATTGAAATATGGTCAGGAGAAGGGTATCATTTGGCAAGTTGGGCAGAAGTTTGCTAGCATGAAAGAATTCAAGGACACTGTTAAGGATTATAGAATTAAAGAAAGAAGGGGGATTCAGTTTATTACCAATGATGCTCAGAGATGTCAAGTGTCATGTGAGACAGGTTGTAAGTTTTACATGTGGTGTAGTAAAGATAAAGACCGTGACAACTGTACTATCAAACTTTATTTCCCGAGTATAACTGCACAAAGCCATACACAAATAAGCTTGCTAGTGTGGAGTACCTTGCTCAGGTGTATGGTCATAGGATCAGGAAAAATCCACAGTGGAAGGTTAAGGATATGGCTGAGACTATAAAGCAAAAACTGGAGCTTCAAGTGCCAATAATAAAGATCTTGAGAGTAAGGAAAAGAGCTATAAATGGTGTAGCTGAAGCTCTTAAAGAGCATTACTCCATATTGAGAGATTTTTCATATGAGATCCTGAAGAGTAACCCGAAAAATATACTCCTTGTTAGAACAACTAGGTTGAAGGAGACTGACTCGAATAAAATCAAGAGAATCTATGTGTGTTATCATGCTATGAAGGAAGGTTGGAAGGCTGGCTGCAGAACTATTATAGGGTTGGGTGGTTGCTTCTTAAAAATAGTATGTGAGGGTTAGTTACTATATGTTATTGGAAGATATGGGAACAACCAAATATTCCCAATTACATATGTTATGGTTGAAAGTGAAAATACAGATTCATGGATTTGGTTTACTGAGCATCTAAGTGAAGATCTTAACTTGGGGGATGGCGCAGGGTTCACTGTCATCGGTGATCAACAAAAAGGTCTTGGCAATGCTCTGAGAAAATGTTACCTATAGTTGAACATAGATTCTGCAGCTGACATATTTATACTAATTTCAGAAAAGGGTATACTATTTGCCTTAACTATATGTCTTCCTAGAATTTTACATTGATATTTGTTCATGATCTTTTATATACTATATGTTAAGATTTGATCCTAAATTATGGAGTAAGGCATATTTATGCACTCACGGCAAAGCCGATCATGTGGAGAATAATATGAATGAGTGTTTCAATGCTTGAATAATCATTTTCCATAGAGGTACATGGATTTACTCACCATGATACAGGAGATACACTTCAAGATTATGACAAGAATGAGGATGAAAAAAGAGGAAATGCTAAAAAATTACCTCTTAATTTGCCTTAGGATCAAAAAGAGATTGGATTTGCTGGTTACTGAAGCTAGAAAATGGACTGCTTCATGGGATGGTGATAAGAAATTTGTTGTGAAACAAGGGACAAGGGTAGTCACTGTTGACCTTGATGCAAAGTCTTGTAGTTGTAGAGTTTATGACCTCACAGGAATCCCATGTGAGCATACAACTGCAGCAATATATGATAGGAGGCACCAAATAGCAGACTATGTGTCAGACTTCTATAAGAGAACCAAGTATTTGGCCTCTTATCAATATGTATTGGAGGCTGTTAATGGTGAAAATTTTTGGGAGATTCAGTCCACATATGAGCTCCTACCACCAAATATCCCTAAAAACTTAGGGGAAGACCAAAAAGGCTGAGGAGGAGGAGGGAAAATTTGGAAGGAAGCAACATGAGTAAATTTATCCAAATGAAGACTACTGGACCTGTATTACAGAGGTTTAGTAATAGGAGGAAGATGCATTGTAACTTATGCAAGTCATCATGTTAGGTCACACAACACTGTAGAATGGGGTTGAATACAGTGTAGAATACAATCAAATCAATTTAAAGCACAAGTAACAGAAAACAGATGTATTCGATATAATAAACTCTGTTACAATGGAACTGTTCTCTCTCACTGATGAACAAATATCACAAGAGCTACTAGGTTATAATGTATGATCTCCTCGATGATCGTAACTCTTATAGAGTAAACCTATGTCTGTATTTATATAGACACACAGTTACAAGATAACTTCTAATTGATATGAAATATAATTATATCTCCTAAAATATATCAATCAGATATCTTATATAATTCTTCTAGTCCTCTAACTCTTTCCATGCATATCTTTTTTTGTATTAGTCTCGATCTTCTTTCCTGTAAATCAGCTTCCTTCCTTAACTGTTAGTCCTCCAGTACTTAAGTTCTGATATCCATCTTCTGATATTATCTTCTGATAATCTAAGTCCTGATATCCTTAAGTCCTGACTTCCAGTAAGTCTTGATTCCAGTAAGAACTGATATTTCCTGTTAGTTAAGATCTGAAAACTAAACATGAAACATATCAGACATGACATCTCAAATATATCCAACAATCTCCCCCAACTTGTAAATTATGCAAGAATGTACAAGTTAATAGATTTGATGATGTCAAAAACATTTAAGTTCAAATGCAATAAGAGTTTAATAAGACTATTGATTACAACTTACAAAACATCCAGCTTTACCAACATCACTAAATCAATCTGAATCCATAATGATTCTTAACAAAATCATTTATCAGATTATCTTCAGCTTTCTTCAGAACTTCAGCTAACTGTGCTTTGACCTGCATCAGTTCTTCTTCTTTACTATCACCAATTTGATAAATGGTTGTTCAGAGAGCTTGAATGGATGTTCTTTCAAGTCCATCATCAAGTCTGATAACCTTAGGATGTGAAGAGTTTTCATTATAACATAAGCATCTTCCTTTCAGAATAACCTCCACCTTAGCAGAATTCTTCAGCATAGGAATTTCTCTTCCATCACCTTCAGTAATCATTGGACTGTAATGAGAAGTCTTTGTACCAGAGATTCTGAATAGATCTCTTATAGCCTTCAAAATGTATTCTGACCATCTTCTTGTAACATCATATTTTACTTTCAGAAGATAGTGAATATGTTAAAGTTCTCTGATAGACTTCTTTAATACATCAATATCAACTAATCTATAAGTCCTTCCATCATTGAGAAATAAGATCAATTTCTCTTTTAGATTCTCCTTATCATGAGCATCTATCACAACTTCAGCAGACAACACCTTATCAAGGTGCCTTTGTTTGATTTGTTCATATGGTTTGTCTGTCAATATGAAAGGATCTCTTAGAGTAACCTCTACTCCTGTTTGAATCTTCTCTTCATCAGAACCTAATCTAGCTCTATCTCTAGGTTGCTTGGATTTTAACTCAAATGTAGCAAGTTGATTAATCATGAGATTGGATTTTGGTTCAACTGGAGTAGCTTTCTTCCATAACAGCTTCTTCTTATTAGCAATTGTCATTTTATACAAATCAACTTGAGCATTGTCAGTAGTTGATGTCTTGACAGCTTGATCAGAATTTGTTGTTTCTTCTGTACCTTCCTGTCCTTTATTCTAAATAACTTGATCAGTGTCAGAGGTTGTTTTAGAATCTTCATTTATCTTTCTTCTTTTCAAAATTTGAACAGTTTCATCTTCAACAAGATTATCATCAGTTACTTGAACCATTTTACACACTGGTTTCATCAGATCTTGAGAAGTTTTCAAGTCCAGTGACTTGGTTAGTTCATAAATTTTTCCTTTCCCTTTGTCTTTGGGATCACTCACAGTCTGTGATCTAGTCCTGAACTTTGAAGTTTCAGAATTTGACTTTTCCTTGATCACAATGCCTTTTTCCTTAGGCCTTGGAGGTTTCTTTGCATCAAAAGTTTTAGACTTAGAATTTGTCTTCTCAGCAGCAAATCTAGCTTCTTCCTCCTTGAGAGTTTCTAAATCCATTCCTGGATTGTGTTTCAGAAATAATCTTCTTGTTATCTCCTCATCAAGTGTCTGTATTTTAGGATCTTTGTAATAAACAATAGTCTCCTTCCACTTTAACTTCAGAGTTTGCAAAATCTTCTGAGAGTCTTCAGATCCTGACTGAATCAGAATATCAGAACTTGACATCAGACTTTGCTTATCACCACTTGACTTCAGTCTTTGAGCATTCACAGCATCAGAACTTGACTTGTTCTGAATAGAAGATTTTCCTTGAACTTTTTTTTGACCTCTGCTCTTTTCAGAGTTTCCCTGGTCATCACCTTTATCATCCTTTTTCTTTAGTTCTTGAGTAGGTGAGCATTTGGACTTAACTACCTTCTCCCCCTTTTTGGCATCATCAGGAAGTAAGAGAGAAAGAAGAAGTTCAACTGAAGATTGGATTTGATCCAATTGAGCTTTCTGAGAAGCTTGATTAGCCAGAACCTCAGCAATTTGGGCATGTTGCTTCTCTTGAGTTTTCTCAATGGCTACAACTTTTTCAGAAATAGGTCTGATATACATGTTCTTGTCAAGCTTGATCTGTAGATTGAACTTATCAGCTTGTTCCCTGAGTGTATCAACCTTTTCATGATTAGAAGTATGTAGACCTTGAAGATGTTTTGTAGATAGAGACGTGATCTTGAGTTGTGTCTTGAAATCAGCATTTGTAAGCAACTCATCAGCTTTTGCAATATGCTTTGTCAGAACTTTAGAACATGGAATAAAATGTGATTCATTCCACTTCTTGGTCCACTCAACACTTCTGTGAGTATCCTCCCAAGGAATAGGTGCTTCCTTTTCAACAAATTTCTTCACCAATTCTTCCTTGCCCAAAGTAGGTACTGGAGTCTCAACAGAAACACTTTCATCAGAACTTGAGGAAGACTCATTTTGTTCTGATAGCTCAACAGTGTGTGAAGCAACTGGAGATTCAGGAATAACATCATCTAAATTCTGATCAGCAGAATTTATCTCCAGAGCTGGTGTCTTTGATGTAGATGAAGCTTCCAGATAAAGAACTTCAGGTATATTCAAATTATGAATATCTATTTCAGAATTATCAGTTTTTTCTTTAGCATCATCTGTAGCTTTAATAGGAGAGACGGGAGGGGTAACAACTGTGTCATTAGCAGTGTCTTTGGCTTGAGCTGGAAGGGCTTCAATGATAATTAGTTCTTGTGAGATCAGAGATTCCCAAAATCCTTCCTCAGCTTCTTCAGTATCTTCTGATATAGCCTTAGCCAAATACCTCCTAGCCTTCATTTTGTTCAATCTCCTTGCCTTTGAAGGAGTTGCTTCAGCAGCATCAGAATTTACAGATTTCCTTTTCAAAGTATCAGAACTTTGAGTTACTTTCTCTTTCTGAGAAGTAACATTCTCAGCTTCAACTATCACAGGTTCAGATGCATGAACTCGTGCTTCAATTATTTCCTCAAATCATCAAAATTTATTATTGACCATTGTTGAATCAAAACATTCATCACAGGATAGAGTTAAAAATAGATGAAGTAAAGATTAACAAATTGCAATTAAAACATGCACAGTCACATAATTTGAGAAACAAAGACCAAATCTTGCAATTAAAGGAAATTTCATTAATATATCATATGAGTACATTTCATGAAATTTATCAATTACATGCAAAAATTACAAGATAGTCCTATTCTAAGATTCTTAACATCAACAGCCTTAGTCCTAGTCTAAGAAAACCTATCGACTAGCTCCTTCTGCTGTTGACGAAGAGCACTGCAAGACGGATGATCCGTTCTTGCTGACGGAGAGCTTCTCTCCTTTCCTCTTCCAAACGATCAAGATGGAGGTGCTAGTCCATCAAAAAGAATAAGAGGTCTGTGTGAACCTCTTGTGGAACTGAGTTCCGGAGCTCTTTAGGAATGGCGGTGACATGTCACTCCTGTTGCCAATCATCACAACTCAACTCGATATTGAAAGTTTCATAGTTCGGGAACAAGTTGAAACGAACCATTTTTGTTGATGAGAATAAAAAGAGAGTGAGTTTGTGAGAAAAAAATGTTTTGGTTGGGATGAATAGTCGGTTTAAATAGCCAATAGAATACCAAGGGACGCGAGGACTGTTTAACAATTACAAGTAAAAATAATGATGCCTCGTCTCCCTAGACCGATGTGTAATAATAACAGTCAGTAAAAGATCTAAAGCAAGAGTTAATGGGCACGAAAAATAATTAACAATTACCGTGCACATGCAGTTTTTCAAGACATACACGTTAACCACTAACCCATAATGATTATGACTATTTTTATCTCACCAAAATTTATTTTGATTTAAATATAATTATTTCATATTTTGCTACAAATAAGTCAAGTAAAGAAAAATGCCACGTAAGCATCAGAGATTCCATCATGATTTAATATCAGAACTTAACTTATATTAGATTTTAACAGTCATCAGAACATGGCTTCTGTACTCAAAAAAGTGAATATCTTTTTCTGTGATTCTTCATACAAATACTGACTTATTTTCTTCAGAGTTTAATCATCAGAACTTCCATCAGAACTTGTCCTCAGAATTTATGCAAATGACACTTAACTGTTTGTCAAAAACAACTTAATCACCACAGTAATTTTCATCATTCATATGGAGTGAAAGTGTGTACATTCAGCAAAATATCAGATAAAGATTAAAGTCTGATCAACTTCAGTACATCTTAGAAATAAGGCATAACTCATAAAAATGCTTAAAATCTGTCATCAGTCATACTATAGAACAAATTTATGCAATAATCCACCTCAACTGTTTGTGATCATTTTATGTATCTTTTGAAATTCCTTTTTACAGTGGCTTCTCAGTGTAAGTGAGTCACGACTATTTATCAGAATTTATGCTGTTATCAGAGTATTTCTCCAGTAATCATAGAGTGTGAAAAGTCACCAAGAAATTTTTTTGCTTTTCTAATGCATATTACTTAATACCAGCAATGCACTTGGGTCTTCCCTTCCACATTTTTACTCTAGATCTCAAAGGAGTACCTGACTTTTATTCTTTTCTTTTCTTTTCTTTTGATAAGTGAGGCTTATCAGCACTTAGTTCATTCTTAAGATTTACTAACATCGGAATTTGACAGATAAGAAACAAGAATCTAGTTTGTGACTTAGTAATAAGATACACAAAGTAAATTTGACTAAGCTCAATATCAGAATCTGCTTATGTTAATGAGTTTCCACATAAACAACTAATTCAAACATGGGATTTCTAGTATATTAATGACTACTAGGTCAGCATCTGGCACAGTTATCCTTATTGGATTGAATAGTCACAGAACATTCAAAACACTTATAAGAGTATATAAATCCACATTAGATAACAATCAGCATTTAATGAATTTTCAAATTAAGCACAGATTACATATAGATAATACAATCTGTAAACACTGATCATAAAGTCTGATGCATGAGAACAAAAACTAGGCAGATTTAGAGAAAGAACCTGAAACCATTCCAAGTTCATTTACCAATCTTATAAAAGTAGCTTCGCATAGTGGTTTTGTGAAGATATATGCTGGTTGTTGATCTGTTGGAACAAAATGCAATTCCACTGTGCCTTCATCCACATATTGCCTTATGAAATTGTACCTAATGTTGATGTGCTTTGTCATTGAGTGTTGAACTGGATTACCTGTCATAGAAATAGCACTTTGATTATCACAGTAAATAGAGATTTTAGAAAATTCTAACCCATAATCCAGTAACTGATTCTTCATTCAAAGAATCTGTGCACAACAGCTTCCTGCAGCAATATATTCTGTTTCTGCAGTTGATGTGGAAATTGACTTTTATTTCTTGCTAAACCAAGAAACCAATCCGCCTCCAAGAAATTGGCAGCTTCCACTAGTGCTTTTCATGTCTATTTTGCATCCTGCAAAATCTGCATCTGAGTAACCAATTAGCTTAAAATCTGATTCCCTAGGATACCACAATCCTAGATCAGCTGTACCCTTAAGGTATTTGAAAATTATTTTCACAACTAATAAGTGAGGTTCTCTTGGATCAGCCTGAAATTTTGTACAAAGACAAGTATCATACATGATATCAGGTCTACTTGCAGTTAGATAGAGTAAGGAGTCAATCATACCTCTGTAGTTAGTAATATCTACCGATTTACCAGTATCCTTATCTAACTTGGTTGTAGTGGCCAAGGGAGTGGATGCAGTTGAACAATCTTGTATTTCAAATTTCTTCAGTAAATTTCTGGTATCCTTGGATTGACAGATAAAAGTGCCTTCTTCAGTTTGCTTGACTTGAAGGCCCAGAAAATAGCTGAGTTCTCCCATCATACTCATTTGATATCTTGACTGCATTAGGTTTGCAAACTTCTCACACAGTTTGGAATTAGTAGAACCAAATATGATATCATCAACATATATCTGTACCAAAAGTAAGTCCTTTCCATGGTTGAGGTAGAATAAAGTCTTGTCAATTGTGCCTCTGTGAAATCCACTTTCCAGAAGAAATTGAGCTAAAGTCTCATACCATGCTCTTGGAGCTTGCTTAAGGCCATAAAGTGCTTTGTCAAGCCTGTAGACATGATTGGGAAATTTAGGATCTACAAAGCCTGGAGGTTGTTCAACATATACCTCTTCTTCCAATTCTCCATTGAGAAAAGCACTTTTCACATCCATTTGAAATACTTTAAACTTCTTGTGAGCAACATAAGCCAAAAATATCCTTATGGCTTCTAATCTAGCAAATGGTGCAAATGTTTCATCATAATCAATACCCTCATGTTGAGAGTAGCCTTTAGCAACCAGTCTTGCTTTATTCCTTGGAATTATGTCATCACTGTCAGTTTTGTTTCTGAACACCCATTTTGTACCAACAACAGATTTGTTCTTTAGTCTTGGCACTAGGGTCCAGACTTTATTTCTTTCAAATTCATTTAACTCTTCCTGCATTGCTTGCACCCAATCAGCATCTTGAAGAACTTCTTCCACTTTCTTTGGTCCAGTCTGAGATAGAAAGGAATGATAGAGATATTTATTTAAAGTTGCAGTTCTAGTTCTAACACCTGCTTCAGGATCTCCAATGATTAAATCAGGTTTGTGTGCTTTAGTCTACTTTCTTGCAGATGGAAGTTGATCTCTAGAACTGGATCCTCCCCCATGATCCATGCTGTCTCCATCAGCATCTTCTGATACTCTCCCTGTAGTTATGCTCTCTGAGACTTCAGAATTTGAATTTGATTTTTCAGAAGGTGAAGAATCAGAGCTTCCAGAATTATCAGAATTTGGCTCATCAGAACTAGATGAATCAGAACTTGAAGAGCCAGTGACAGGTTCTGATGCTTCTCGAGAGTCTTGAGATGTGGTAGGTTCTTCAGCTTGCTCCCCTTGGACAGGTGCATTTTCCTTTGGAGTTGTTACCACAGTTTCAACGACATCAGAACCTAATCCATCAAGTCTTACAGGATCAGGATTTAAGTCATCAGAATTTCCAGAATCGGAATTTAAATCTTCATTCTCAAATCTCAGCTGATCATGATCATCGAAATCTTCAAGTCCAGTAATTTTCTTATCATCAAAAGAGACATTGATAGATTCCATGACAACTCTTGTTCTTAAATTGTAGACTCTCAAGGCTTTTGTGGAAAGTGGATATCCAACAAAAATTCATTCATCAGCATTTAGATCAAATTTTGATAGCAGCTCAGGATGAGTCTTAAAAACAAAACACTTGCAACCAAATACATGAAAGTATTTCAGATTTGGCTTCTTTTTCTTCACCATCACATATGGTGTTTTTCCATGCTTGTTTATAAGTGTAGCATTTTGTGTAAAACAAGCAGTCTGCACAGCTTCAACCCAAAAATAGGATGGTAGTTTTGCTTCATCAAGCATTGTTCATGCACCTTCAATGAGGGTCCTTTTCTTTCTTTCTACAACTCCATGTTGCTGTGGAGTTCCAGGTGCAAAAAATTCTTGTTTGATTGCATGATCTTTGCAGAAATCTTCCATGATTGAATTCTTGAATTCAGTGCCATTATCACTCCTTATTATTTTAACAGAATCTTTGATCAATTTATCCAGCTGTTTGACATGATCAATTAGAGTAGATGTTGTTTCAGTCTTCTTGTGCAAGAAATACACCCAAGTGTATCTTGTGAACTCATCCACTACAACCATAGCATATTTCTTCTTTGCAATAGACATGACATTGACTGGACCAAATAGATCAACATGCAGTAGGTGATAAGGCTCAAGAATTGATGACTCAGTTTTGCTCTTGAAAGAAGATTTTCTTTATTTTGCCTTCTGACATGAATCACAAAGGCCATCAGGAGCAAATACAGTTTTTGGCAGTCCTCTCATAAGATCTTTCTTTACAAGTTCATTTATATTGTTGAAATTTAAATGAGAGAGTTTCTTATGCCAATTCCAGCTTTCTTCAATTGATGCTCTACTCAACAGACAGATTGCAGAACCATCAGTATTTGTTGAAAGTCTGGCTTCATAAATGTTACCATGCCTGTCTTCTTTCAGAACCACCTTGCATGTAGAATTACTTATAACTTCACAGTGTTCTTCAAAGAAATCCACATGATAACCGTTGTCACAGATTTGACTTATACTCAACAGATTGTGTTTAAGTCCTGAGACAAGAGCTATTGAATCAATGATGACATTCCCAAGATTGATCTTGCCATATCCCAGAGTTTTTCCAATATTGTCATCTCTATAAGAAACTCCTGGGCCAGCTTTCTCCACAAAATCTGATAGCCGGGCTTTATTTCCAGTCATATGTCCTGAACATCCACTGTCCAGAACTAGGATGTTCTTCCTGTTGCCCTGCAATCACTAAGACCACTAATGGTTAGTTTTAAGGACCCAGACTTGCTTGGATCCTTTGGCCTTTTTAAGTTTGTTAACATTTGCAGCGGATTTAACATTAGAGTTTATGCTAACATTTTTCATATCAGTATTAATAATGTCAGACTTTGCATCATACTTTACACAAGAAGGAATTAAAGCAACTTTCTTCAAAGAAGGTTTTATCTGATAATAATCATAGTACAAACTATGATATTCCTTAAAAGTATAAATGGAATGCCATATACTACCACAATGAAAACAAGGATTTTGCGGTTTAAACCTAACAGACTGACTCTTAACTTCAGACTTGATGGGTAAGGAGTTTATATTCTTATTCTTCCTGCAAAAAGAAGTCAGATGGTTAGAGTTTCCACAGTTATAGCATTTCTTTCTAGGAGCATTAGGAACAGGCATATAATTGTTGCTTTTATTCACACCTTCCTTTCCATTCCTATTTTTCCTAGCTACCTTTACCTTGTTTACAATGGTAATCTCTTTCAGCTTATGTTTAAGCTGCTTCTTTGTCATTAAGCCTATGTTAACTTTAGTTGGTTTATCCTATTCTAATTTGTCAGAAGTTGACTCTGCTATCACTTATGTCTCAATATCTTTCATCTTTTCAGAATCAGACTTTACAGTTTTAGCTACAAATTTAACAGGATTTACCTTTGGCTTAGTAGTCTGTTTAACAATAATTGGCTTAACTTGTTCGGTTCCTTTTTCACTTTTCTCATCTCCATAACCTAAGCCCTCTTTCCAGTTCCCACTACTTAGTATATCCTGAGTAGTTCTGCCAGAGTTAGTCCAAGTCCTGATAATCTCTCTCTCCTTTTCTAACTCAGTTTTTAGAGATTTATTCATTTTTAGCACTTCATCTCTAACATAGAAAACATCATCTCTATCCTTCTGAGTGATGGAACATAACTAACTTTTTTTCTAAATAATCATTCCTCTTTTTAAAAGCAAGATTTTCAGAAGTTAATCTTTCACATGTTAAAGTTTGATCTCTATAGCTAATAAACATGGTTTTAAGATATAATCTCAAATCAGTAATATCATCAGTATAAAAGGCATAAGTTGTTCCTCAAGGTACCTTTAACTTAGCAGCATCAGAACTGCTATCAGCATTTGCCATCAAGGCATAGTTATCCTCATCTTCAAAATCTGAAGTGTCTGTCCAACTTTTCTTCTTTGTGACAAGATCCTTGCCTTTATCACTCTTTCCTTTCTTGAAGTCAGGAGATATGTGGCCTTTCTCATCATAGTTGTAGCATTTGACATTTGAGTAATCTCCTATGTCAGACTTTCCTCCTTTACCTTCAGATTTTTTGAAGCCCTTCTTATCAGAACTTCTACCTTTCCTGGAAAACTTCTTTCCCCTTCTGAATTTCCTGTAGGCTATCTTTGTGATACCCTTCACCATAAGAGCACACAGCTTCATCATCTCTTCATCAACATCTACTTCAGGTAGACTTTCAGTTTCTGAATCAGACTTTATGATGAGAGCCTTTCCTTTTCCTTTCTTTGAGACAGCCACTTTGGGGGATTCCTCCTCAACATTAAGAGCAACTATCCTTGACTTTCTCCCATGTCTCTTGCTTCTTTGATCCATCTCAAGTTCATAAGTCTTGAGCATTCCATAAATTTCATCAAGAGTAGTTTCATCAAGAGCATAGTTGTCTCTTATAATAGTAGCTTTCAAATCCCAACTTTCAGGAAGAGATAAAAGGAATTTTAAATTTGAATCTTCAATGTCATATTCCTTGTCCACCAGTGACAGATCATTTAAGAGTTTGACAAACCTGTCATATAAGTCAGTTAATGACTCATCACTTTTTGAGTCAAAGTGCTCATACTCTTGAGTGAGTATAGTCCTCCTATTTTTCTTGATTGCATCAGTTCCCTGACACCTTGTCTTCAAAGCATCCCATATCTCCTTTACAGTCTTGCATTAAATTACCCTATTTGACATGACATTATCAATGGCACTATGCAGCAAATGCCTTACCTTTGCATCCTTGGCAATAGATGAGATATCTTCAGCTGTGTATTCACTTTTCTCCTTTGGTATGGTCTTTGCTGGCTGATCTGCAACTACAACTGAGAGCTTGGTTGGCTTATGCGGTCCTTCATAAATTCTGTCAAGGTATTCTGGATCTATAGCTTCCAGAAACATAGCCATCTTCACTTTTCATATGGGATACTTAGAAGGTCTCAGCATGGGAACCCTGATAGTCTCATATCGACTATGGGTTTGAGTCTTTGGAGTTTCTTCAGTTTTGGCGGGCTTGGTTGGATTTTCTTCTTCTTCAGACATGATTGTTTTAGATCTTTACTGTATGTGTGTTAACAGATAAGCTCTGATACCACTTGTTAGGTCACACAACACTGTAAAAGGGGGTTGAATACAGTGTAGAATATAATCAAATCGATTTAAAGCACAAGTAACAGAAAACAGATGTATTCGATATAATAAACTCTGTTACAATGGAACTGTTCTCTCTCAGTGATGAACAAATATCACGAGAGCTGCTAGGTTACAATGTATGATCTCCTCGATGATCGTAACTCTTATAGAGTAAACCTATGTATGTGTTTATATAGACACACAGTTACAAGATAACTTCTAATTGATATGGAATATAATTTTGTCTCCTAAAATATATCAATCAGATATCTTATATAATTCTTCTAGTCCTCTAACTCTTTCCATGCATATCTTCTTTTTGTATTAGTCTCGATCTTCTTTCCTGTAAATCAGCTTCCTTCCTTAATTGTTAGTCCTCCAGTACTTAAGTTCTGATATCCATCTTCTGATATTATCTTCTGATAATCTAAGTCATGATATCCTTAAGTCCTGACTTCCAGTAAGTCCTGATTCCAGTAAGAGCTGATATTTCCTGTTAGTTAAGATCTGAAAACTAAACATGAAACATATTAAACATGACATCTCAAATATATCCAACACACCATATCACAGAAAACCTGACTGCCCAACTATAGGGCAAGAGCAAGGAAATGATAAACAACAAGCTATTGGTTATTGAAGCTAGAAACTGGAATGCTTCCTGGGATGGTGATAAGAAATTTGTTGTGAAACAAGGGACAAGGATATTCACTATTGACCTTGATGCAAAGTCTTGTAGTTGTAGAGTTTATGACCTCACATGAATCTCATGTGAGCATTCAATTGCAGCAATATATGATATGAGACACCAAGTAGCAGACTATACATCGGACTTCTATAAGAGAACCAAGTATTTGGCCTCTTATCAATATATACCGGAGGCTGTTAATGGTGAAGAGTTTTGAGAGATTCAGTCCACAGATGAGCTTCTACCACCAGATATCCCGAAAATATTTAGGGGAAGACCAAAAAGGCCGAGGATGATGGAAGATTGAGAATGAGGCAACATGAGTCAATCTACCCAAATGAAGACTACTGGACCTGTATTGTAGAGGTTTAGTAAAAGGATATATATGCATTGTAGCTTGTGCAAGTCGCCATATCACTGAAAATCTGATTGCCCAACCAAATGGCAAGAGTAAGGAAATGATAAACAACAAGCTATTGGATCTGCTAATCCTAGAAAGGAAGGACCTCCCAACAAAAAAAGGCCAAAAGAATTAAAAAGACAAAAACTACAAATTAGTAGGAAGGAAGCTAGATTTTATGAAGATGCTCATGAAAATGTTGAAAAACAAAGGGTTGTAAATCTTGCAGATGAGGAGAATGATAATAGTGAAGGCCATGACTTTGAAGGTCATGATACTGAAAGCCAAGCCAATGATAAAGAACTAGATGGTGCAGGTGGTACAAGGAGCTTCAGGGTTCTAAGAAAGCACATGCCCTTTGTCAATGAAGCTGATGAATTAATTGGGAGAAAAAAGAAGGAATCTCAAACCTTTGAAGACAATTTAAGAGGTCCAGTTGGCTATAAAGCTATCTTCATGCCCACACCTAGATTTGTTCCATTCTTGGCTCCAAGAAATAAACCATCAGTAAACACACTACAAGCAGGAGCCAAAGTATCAACACAACAGAGTAGCAATTCTGCATCGGGAGTTCAAGTTGCAAGGAATAAAGCTGTAACTCAGGTGGTACAAGCTCAAGCAATTCAAAGGAATGAAGAACCGGTAGCTCAGGTGGAACCCATGAGGTCAACCATAATACTAGATGATAACTCCGATGAACGGGCGGCTCCGTCCGACGGCGTTCCTGGACCTTTGCGGGGGTGAGGTGTAGCTGCTGGTTGGGCCCCTGCAAAACAACACCGGAAGGGGGGTTTGGCTCCCACGGCGCCTCCGGTATGAGAATAAGAACAGGCTTTGGAGAAGCTGCTGTGTATGTGTGTCTATATGTGATGGATGCTGTGTGTTTTGAGTGTATGAGAGTGTGTGAGTGCAAGAGAAATTATTTTCCAACCCCTAAACCCTTCAGTCTTAGGGGTATATATAGCCCCAAGGTAGAGTTTAGGGGTAGTTACCTCTAAATCTGGGCCGTTGGATCTTGGGAGCGGAGGATGCCTGGCTTGGGCAGATTGCTTACACGTGTCCAGGGGAGGACCACCTCCAGAGTGTCCTAACGGCCTCTGACATGCGCCGTGCTTGTCTGGGGTGTTGGTTGTTGATAGCTGTCATAGTCACGTGCCCACGTACCCCCCCTGGCGGGTTGTGGGATGTTATGTGTCTGCTAAGACCTCCCTCACTGTGGTTTTGGCCCCGATCCGGATCCAGGTATGCAGGCGGATCCGGATCCGGGAAGTAGGATAGACCCGGGCCTGGGCTCCTATGTTTGATTGGCCTGGGAGAGGGGGGTCTTAGCAGGTCGGTTGAGCCTGACCCCTTCAGTCCAGGTTAACTCCTGCCCGGGTCTCTTATGCCCTATCATTTGCCCCCCACTCCCTTATGCAGATTTTCTGGATGAGGGAGTAGAGTAGGGTTGCATATTTGGCTTAGTAAACAAAAATTTCTGCTCCTGTTGCCCCCCAATCCGGATCTGGTGTAATGGATACCAATCCGGATTAAGGTAGAATGGTTGCTTCAGAAAAATTTCTGCTCCTGGTTGCCCCCCAATCCGGATCTGATGTAATGGATACCAATCCGGATTAAGGTAGAAAGGTTGCTTCAGAAAAATTCCTGCTCCTGGTTGCCCCCCAATCCGGATCTGATGTAATGGATGCCAATCCGGATTAAGGTAGAATAGTTTCTTCAGAAAAATTCCTGCTCCTGGTTGCCCCCCAATCCGGATCTGATGTAATGGATGCCAATCCGGATTAAGACTATTCTATCAGAAAAATTCCTGGTCCTGGTTGCCCCCCAATCCGGATCTTGTGTAATGGATGCCAATCCGGATTAAGGTAGAATGGTTGATGCCTTAGAAAAATTCCTGCTCCTGGTTGGCCCCCAATCTGGATCTTGTGTAATGGATGCCAATCCGGATTAAGGTAGAATAGTAGAATAATCCTGGTTGATAATGATCCGGATTTTTGCTATTGATCCGGGTATTGGGCTGTGGAATTTGAAAAGTTTGGGATTTGTAACGTCTTTCAGTTTATTCCCTCCCACGAATTTGAATTTTTGGGCAGTTTTTTCCTAAAAACTCGGCCCATAATCATTATGGGTTTAATTTGCATTTATATGTGTGTAATTACACATATATATGTATTAATTTTATTTTTGTAACTGCTTCTGGAACCAGTAGGATCCTGCCACGTGGCAGGGGTAGTTTTCCTCATTTATGCCTATAAAAGGCCGACCCCCTTTCTTCCTCTTTTCTTTTTTATTCACCATCGAAAGGAAAATCAACAGTCATTTAGTTTTTTCTTCATTTTCTCTCATTTTTGTACGAAGTGTCGTGCTCTTGGTTAATTCTTGCCGCCGCGTGTCGCTTGTTTCTCCGTCCATCTTCAATTGACTTGTAAGATTTCTTCTTTCTTGTTTTTTCCATTTGTTCTCCGATTTTGCTTTTCGAATTTTGATTTTGCATGCTTGAGATTCGGTTATATTTCTTCGAAATGGAAATCGAGGTTTTTGGTTGTTTTTTGTTGCTTGGTTTTTTGTTTATTTGTAGATCTGTATGTGTCCCTGTGTTTTAGGCTCGATTTTTGTTGATTTGTATGGGTTTTTCATTTGATTTTTCTGGGTTTTTTCCACCGTTGTTCTTCATGTTCTTGGGTGAAATATATGTGTGTATAGGTAAAAGGTGCTAATTTCGCTGTTTGATTCTTGGCTTCACTGTTTGTGGGTTAGGGTTTTGATTTTGATCCGGGTTGGGTGTGTAGGATCCGGATTTGGGGGAGGTTTATGGCAGGATTGTATGACTTAGGTTTTTTGATCTGTTTTTGGTTGCTATGGATCCGGATCTGGGTATTTGCCATCAAGATCCGGGTCCATGGTGGTTTGCTTTTTGTGGATTGTAGTTAACATGATCTGGATCGTTGATGTTTTTCCGGGTTGGACTTGCATTGGTGGTCCGGATCATTAGGTTATGGTAAAACTAACATAACGCACCTGATCCGGACCGCCTAGTAAGACAAATAAAATCTGTAGGGTCCAGACTAACTGACCTTCATTTTAATAGGTATATGGTCCGGATCAAAGAGCGAGCTAGGAAAGTATACAACTGTTATCCCAACTTTTCTGACGAGGAGAGTGATCCGGATTCGACTGGTAGAGAACAGATCCGGGGCGAGATGGTTAGAAAGGGGTCCGGGTCCGTGGGAACAATTACGAGCTTCCGGTTCAAGAGGCTTCCAGAAAACTCTGTTATTTTCACCCCGGATGGCCGCTGGTCCGATATTAAATATCACTTTGTTAGAAAGCCACCCGGGTTTGAAGATAGCATATACTATACCCGAGTCAGATATGAGAGGCACGAGGATGGCCACCCGAGCGTTTATGATCAGGGCGCACTGGAGGCAGCTTTTGCTTCATTTGGGATCAGCCGGGATCATTACCAGCTGAAGGATTTTTATGCTGAAGCTGACCCGGGTGATATGGACAAGGCAATTCGGGCTGCTTTTCAATTGACACCCGATATCGCTTGGAGGTGGCCCGAGCCGTATGAGAGGATCTTCCATCGTCCTGCGGATGGTTTTGTTCCGGTCTGGCTGGAGCATTTAAGGTCCGGGTGGAGCCCACGCTACCATATTTTTCTCAAGCACCTGTGCAAGTATGTCTATAGGATATCCCCATGCAGATAACCCCAAATGGAATAAAGTCTATGACTTGGTTCATAGCTTGCTACAACAAGGCCGGGCTCATGCCAACCTTCAAGTTGCTCCACCAGATATTCTATCTTTCTAGGTCAAGCCAGAAACCTTTTTACGAGCTGAGATTTCGGGCAGCAGAGTGCGGATTTGGCCCGGGTAGGTCCAAACCGGTTATGCACCAGACTTCTTTGAAACATTGGAATGGGGAGATATTGATGTTGAAGGGATACGATTTGGAGTATCTTCCATATTTCACAGCTGGGGAGGTTAAGACGAAGTTCAACCCGGAGGTCTTAGAGGGGGAGGCTGTAGATCAAATTAGAAAATTTTGCAGTAGTCTCGGGTTCAAGCCAACCCGGGATACGTTTATGAACCATAAACTCCTGTTCCAACTTGGCTGTAAGTTTTTCTTTAATCTGTTCTGTTAGTGATCCGGGTTCCCGTCCATACTCAGAAATCCGGATTACGTTCCTCTTTCTTTTAGATTATTTTAGGGAACTGTTTGGTATTTGATCCGGGTCTCTCTGCTTTCCCTGATGATCCGGATCATCGTATATTTTGCTTTTTTATTTGTCGCTTATTTGCATAAATCGTCTTCCCATGATCCGGGCATGCTGCAGTATTTTACTCCCGGATTTGGTAATATTTGTATTTTTATCAATCATGTGCTTATAGTTTTCCTTTTCCATTTTTCAGGTTTGCCGCATTACAACCCTGCATCCTGGGCCATAATGTCCTCTTCAGCTTATGCAGCAGCTTTTAACTCGTTGGGGTTGGCATACAAGACAACCAAGGGGGCGCCTGGTACCGGATCCGGATCTGCGAATATAGAAGGCGGTGCCGAATCTTCTGCTCCCCGGAATGTTGCTGATCCGGGTAATGCTCCCCTGGCTAAGGACCCTGATGTCCAGGAAATCTCTGATGAGGAACCTCCTTCGAAGAAGAGGAAATCCGCCCCGGGAAAGCCTCCTCGCGGAAAAACTGTTGTTGCTGACCGGGTCATATGCGACTCGGAGGGGAAGGGACCGGATGGGGAGGCCGTGAAGATAGGAACCAAAACTCTAATCGACCTAGCCGGGTTCATGTCTAGTATCCCCTCCGAGGAAGATTGCGAGGAGGTTGAGGGTTATAATATGACTGCTGCCTTGAAGAGGGTCACAGGTCAATGGGGGCAGGTAACTTCTGAATTTTTATGCCCATAGTTCCGGATTATGCCCCCCAATCCACTTTTTGCTTGTAATAATGTTCTCTTTTTTTTTGTTTCTCAGCTCGGGAGTGCGATATCTATCTGCTCCGATGTTGCCTTCACTGAGCTCAAGGAGGCTAACAACCGGACTAAAGCTGAGAAGATGCTTTCTGATTCCTTGAGGGGTGAGCTGGAGGAGGCCCGGGAGGGGTTTCGGGTTGTGGAGGCCGGGTTGAAAGAGAAACTGAAGAATTCGGAGACCCGGGCTGAGGGGCTGGCCCAGGAAGTTGAGAGGCTCAAGGCCGAGCTTGCTGCTAAAGAGAATCTGAACAAGGAGGCCATCATTGCCGAGTTCAAGGCCAGCGATGTTTATGACTTCGAGGTTGCTCAGGCCGGGGTTCCCGAGGTACGCAGGTCCTGTATTGTTGCCGAGTGCCATATAAAGACTGACCCCTTCGCTTCCTGGGAGAGCTTTATTCAAGAGTTCCTTGCTGCAAAGGCTGCGGTTGAGCAGGGTCAAGGGGAACCGGAACCCTATGATGGTCCGAGCCCCAGCTTCCTCTAGATCCGGACCAGCTTTGCAAAGCTTCTCGGGCCCAGCCCATGTAATTTCATTTCTAGGATTCCTTGATTTCGTACTTTGATTTGAACTATATGTAATATTTGGATTTGTTCCGGATTGATGTCAATCCGGATCCTGCTTTGAAATTTTCTTCCGTCGTAGAAAATGTTTGCTTTTCTTTTACCTGTTGTTTTTCCTTTTTGAGCAATCCGGATCCTTGTTATTGCCCCTAATCCGGACTGGGTTCATATCGGGTTTGGTCCGGGTATGGGACAGTGTCCGGGTTGATGTTTGCTTTTTTGCTTTATGTACTTGGAAAATTTAAGTACATAATGGTTGTTTGCAACCCGGATTTGAATGCTAATCCGGGTTGTTTTTTGCTTTTAAATTTGCTTTCAATCCGGGTATGTCTAACCCGGATTGGTGATTGCTCCATTTACTTAGAATTTTTCTAAGCGAATAGTGGTTGCTTTCGTTTTTTTTTCTGGTTCTAACCCGGGTATGAGAAGGTACCCGGGTTGTTTTTTGCTTCCATAATTGGTAATTTAAAAGTAATAACTTTCTGAGAAAGGAAATTTCTTTTCATTGATCTGCAAATTTTTCATACAAAATATAGGATCATAGATTGGTTGCTTGCCATAGGCTACAAGTTCTGGTTGCTTTTGGTTGCTTTTTCTACTGGTAAAACTTTCTAAGCCTGAGTCCATGCCATGTATTTGGTACTTCAGACTCATCCATGTTCATGAGCTTGTATGTCCCTGGCCTTAGAACTTCCTTGACTTTGTATGGGCCTTCCCACTTTGGCATTAGCTTTCCAGTGTTGGTGGGGTCTGAAGCTTCCGTGTCTCGAAGTACCAGGTCTCCAACTTGAAAGTTTTTGACCCGGGACTTCTTGCTGAAGTGCTCTCTTGTTTTCTACTTATATTTTTCCATTCTTGCCACTGTCTGATCTCGGACTTCATCAATTAGCTCAATATTCATTCTGAGCCCCTCCTCATTTGCTATCTCATCAAAGTTGATTGCTCGATGGGAGGGGGATCCTACTTCAATTGGTAGCATGGCTTCAGTTCCATAAGCCAGCTTGAAGGGGGTTTCTCATGTGCTTGTTCTAGGGCTTGTTCTGTATGCCCAGAGTACATTAGGCAATTCTTCTGGCCATTTGGTTTTGCTTTCCCTGAGTCTCTTCTCTATCCCCCTGAGAAGTATTCGATTAGTTACCTCAACTTGGCCATTTCCTTGAGGGTAGGCTACAGATGACTTCTTGTGTCGGATGCCCCTTTCTTGAAGGTAGGATTCAAATTCTGAACCGACGAACTGTGCACCATTATCTGAGACAAGTACTCTCGGGATCCCAAACCTCATCAATATGTTGTCCATGAACTTGATGCAGTCTTGTTGGTTTATTGTTCTCATTGCCTTTGCCTCTACCCACTTTGTCATATAGTCAATTGAGACTAGTAAGTATCTGAGGTCTCCTCTGGCTCTGGGAAAGGGTCTCATGATATCAATTCCCCATACTGCAAATGGGATTGGTGACAAGACTGAGGAGGGTAGTACTGGGCTCATCCGTGTCACATTGCTGAAGAGTTGGCATTCCTTGCATTTTTTCACAAAGTCTATTGAATCCTGGTGGATAGTAGGCCAGTAGTACCCCTGCCTTATGATTTTGTGAGCTAGTGCTTTTGCGGACATGTGGTCCCCGCAGATTCCTTCGTGAACTTCCATGAGGCAGTATTGTGCCTCTCCTGGGCCTATGCACTTGAGGGTTGGGGAGGAGAAGGTCCGGCGATAGAGTATTCCCTCTTCCATGAAGAATTTCGAAGCTTTTGCTTTTAACCTTTGAGCCTTCCCTTTATCTCCGGGAGTTCTCCCTTTTCCAAGTAGTTAATGAATGGAGTCATCCAATTCGGACTGTTTTCTATCTCCATGACTTCCTCAGATTCTGTGCTTGGTTTCTGCAATTCTTCGAAGTAGACGGAGCAATCCAGGTCTGACGAATTTTGAACAAGTTTAAACAATGCATTAGCTTCTGAATTCTCCTCTCTGCTGATTTGGATGACTTGGATTTTTGGTATGGAGGTTAGGTAGCTTTGGACCAGAGCCTAGTACTTGGCTAGAACTGGATCCTTGGCTACGTACTCGCCATTTGTTTGCTTTACGACGATCTGGGAGTCGCTGTAGATTTTGAGATTCTGAATCCTGAGTGTTCTTGCTAGCTTCAATCCTGCAATCAAGGCCTCGTACTCTGCCTGGTTGTTTGTTGCTGAGAATGCAAATGAGATTGTTGTTTTGATTGTGAACCCTTCTGGGCTCTTTAGAATGAGCCCAGCTCCCGATCTTTCATTTGTTGAAGAACCATCAACTTTGAGAGCCCAGGCTTCTGTTTCTTGATCTGTGTTTCTCTCAGGGTCAATGCTCATGGGCACGGGCTCTTCTTCTGGGAAATTGCATTCTATGATGAAATCAGCTAGAGTATGGGCTTTGATTGCTGTTCTAGGAATGAAACTTAGATTGAACTGACTTAGCTCAACTGACCAATTTACCAACCTCCCTGAGACATCTGGCTTGTGTATTATCTTCCTTAATGGTTGATTTGTTACAACTCGTATCTCCCTTCCCTGGAAGTAGTGTCTGAGTTTCCTGGATGCTGTGACTAAGGCATAAGCAAACTTTTCTAGCCTCGGGTACCGGTTCTCTGCATCTTTTAGCACTTGGCTCACATAATAAACTGGTTGTTGTTTGCCATTCTCTTTCCTGATCAAGGCTGCTCCAACTGCCAGGGCCCCTGCTGACAGGTAAAGGGATAGTGGTTCCCCGGGTTGAGCTTTTGTTAACACAGGGGGTTGAGAAAGGTACCTTTTGATTTCTTCAAATGCGCTTTGGCATTCTGGGCTCCAATTAACTTCTCTCTTGTTGGTTGCTCCTTTTAATAGGTCAAAGAAGGGTAGGCATCTCTCAGCTAGCTTGGAGATGAATCTTCTGAGTGCTGCTAGTGATCCTGCTAGCTTCTGCACATCTTTTTGTGTTCTGGGAGCCTTCATCTCTTGAATTGCCTTTATCTTTTCTGGGTTGGCTTTAATTCCTCGGTTGCTTATCATGAATCCAAGGAATTTTCCTGCCCCTACTCCAAATGTGCATTTTTCTGGATTAAGCCTGAGTGAGTATTTTCTCAAGTTGTCGAAGCATTCTCTCAGGTCTCCTATGTGCCCGGGGACGCTTGTGGATTTTGCAATCATATCGTCCATATAGGATTCTAGGTTCCTTCCAATCTGGTCCTTGAAGATTTTATTCATTGCCCTTTGATATGTTGTTCCCGCATTAGTCAATCCGAACGGCAGCATTACATAGGCATAGACCGCCCTGTGGGTGATGAAGGCTGTCTTTAGAATGTCTCTGGGATTCATCTTGATCTGGTTGTACCCCGAGTAGGCGTCCATGAAACTTAGCATCACATGCCCAGAGGTTGCATCGATCAATTGATCAATATTTGGCAAGGGGTAGGGGTCTTTGGGGCATGCACTGTTCAAGTCTGTGTAATCGATACACATTCTCCACTTTCCGTTTGGTTTTTTCACCATTACTACATTTGCCAGCCATTCTGGGTATTTGACTTCGCATATTATTCCAGCTTTCAGTAGTTTCTCAATTTCTTCATCGATTGCTTTCTGCCTTTCCGATTTCTTCTCTTTTGCTTGACTGGCTTCCTCTCTGGGTTGACGTCCAAGCTATGCATCGCTCTGGATTCATCCAACCCGGGCATTTCTTCCGGGGTCCAAGCGAATATATCAGAGTACCCTTGGAGTAGTGACACCAAGTCTTTTCTGAAATTAGCCTCGAGCCCGGATCCTATCTTTATCTTTTTCTAAGGGTCGCTTGTACTGATCAGAATTGTTTCTGTTTCAACAGCGGCCTCTATCTTGGAATGATCCGTATCTGATACCATCTTCTGGATCCGAGCCTCTGTGTTGGTTTTCATATAAATCTGAGCCTGGGTTGTCATCTCTTTATTGTTTCTTTCTTCAGTCATTTCTGGGTTGGTTGCTTGCACAGTAGGGTTGGCTTGGTCAATGCCTAGGCCCAATCCAATCCCTTCTGTGACTTGATTGCTTTTTTGCTCTTTTGAGCCTTGTTTGGTTGCTTTTGGATCTGAGAGGGTCTCTATGACCTGAACTTCTTTTCTCCCATCATCCCTTGATTGTTTGCGATGTTTCTTAATACTTTGCTGTTTCCGGAGCACGACTGCCTTTCTCTTGTTGTCTTGATGGGTCTCAGCCATTACCAGAGCCTGGCTATAACATCTTTCAGCTACCTCATAGTCTCCCTTGATTTGTCCTACCCCGGTTGGGGTTGGGAACTTGATTTTCAAATGTGATATGGAGGTGATTGCTTGGATCCTGGTCAAGGCTGAGCGCCCGATTATGCCGTTGTAAGATGAGGGAGTATTGATCACGTAGAACTTAATCACATGGGTAACTTGGTTTGGGGCCGATCCAAACATCACTGGCAAGTATAAAGTTCCTTGGATCGGGACCAAGTTGTTCCCGAACCCATACAGAAGGTCCTCTCGGCATTTATTTGAGCGCACGCTCCCTAGCTTCATCCAGTCCACAGTATGCTTGAAGAGTATGTTTACTGAAGATCCATTATCAATCAGCATCCTTCTCACTTCGTTGTCAAAGATATCAAGTGTTACCACCAAGGCTTCGTTGTGATTTGGGTTGACCCCTTCATAATCTTTGCTGCTGAATGAGATCATCATCTCCAGGTAGGATTGAATTGAGAATACCTCATCTCCTGAGCCTGGGCTCCTAGGGGGAGAGTGTGAGCCTCCCAGGACCACATTTACCATATTCTTACCTTTTCTTTGCCTTTCCTCTCTCTGATTTTTCTCCCTTGAGATGTATTGATTCAGGTTGCCTTTCTTGACTTGATCTTCGATGAAGTATTTTAAAGAGAGACAATTCTCAGTCTTGTGCCCATGGGTTTCATGATAGTCGCACTGTCTGTTGTAAGGTCTGCTCTCTGGGGGAGTCTGCATTGGCTTTGGAGGATAGTAGAATGGCTTTCCCTTGATCTCCTTCAATATCTCTTCCCGGGTCCTGTTTAGTTGTGTCCACTCTGGCTCTTGCCTAGGCTCCCTTTACTGCCTAGGGGGACCGGGATCACTTTTGGACTCTGTTTTAGGGCCCAATCTTTGGAATATTGGGGTATTTTGTACAACATTTGTTTGTTGGGTTTGGTTGCTTTGTTTGAACTTTTTCTCCTGATGGTAACCCCCTTTCGGTCGGTCATCAGAAGATTTGTTCCTGTTTCCTCCATTCCGAGTCATTCTCATTGCCTGAAGAACATCCGTTTCTTTTATGAACCGGGCTGCCATAGAATAAGCAGCGGCCAGGCTTTGGGGTTCCTTGTTTATCAATTCCACAATATATCTCTCGTTGTGTTCTGGATCCAGGTTTCTTCGAAATATGCTTAGAGCCTCCCTTTCATCGAGATTCGAAACTTTGTTGATGGCTTCCTGGAACCTCCGCATGTAGGCTGAGAGTGCTTCGTTATCGTACTGGCGGATTGTCTCCAGGTGGCACATGTGCATTTCATGTGTTTTATTGGCTCTGAATCTTCTAAGGAAGGCTTCTCTGAATTCTTTCCAGGAGTGGACGCTTCTTGATGGGATTCTGCTAAACCATCTTTGAGCCCCCCCTTTGAGGGTCGAGGCGAAGAATCTGGATTTCGTCAAGTCATTGTAATAGTATATCTGAGCTATCTGTTCGAAGTAGTTGAGGTGCTCTTCCGGATCCCCCAGCCCATCGAAAGAATCGAAGTTGTAGTGTTTGAGATTTTTCTGTCGGGGGATGGCTTCTAGGGAATGGCTGAAGGGCGTGAGGGTCTGCCCAACTTCCACCCCAGATTCTTTTTCCATTCTTCTCTGGAGCTCGTAGATCATTTCCTTGAGGTCTTTCTGACCCTCCTCTTCGTCATCGGAAATGAGTTCGGGGGTAGGGTCCCTCCGAGTTCTTTTTCCTTTTGTTTTAGCTAGGAGCTTTTCCTCCTCCATCTGCATTCTTTTCTGAATTTTTTGCTCCATCTTTTCCTTCTCTTCTTTTCTTATCTTTTCTCTGATTTCTTCTAACTTTTTCTTTCTGGCTGCTTCTGTCTCCTTCTTATTAGGCTCTTTTTGATTCTTTTTTGCCTTAGCCCCAATTCGGTCGAAGACAGATCTCCTGGATTGCTGAGAGTCCCCGGACTCTTCTTGCTCATCATCTTGCTCAGATTCCATCTGAGCCCGGGCTTGTTCATCTCTGTAGAGCCTGATTGCTTCAGCAAGTTCATGGCTTGTTAAGTTAGCCATATGCTCCTCTGCAACTGGAACATTGGTGTACTTGTACTGATTTAGCTCTATGACATTTCTAGCATCCCTGATTGGAGTATGCTGTGTCAGTGGTTGCTCCTGGAAGGTCTCCCTGTCTCCCCCAGGTTCTTGAACTTGAGAGGGGTCTTGATCCTGAATGTGGGTACTGGCGGAGGGCCTACCAGCTGTACTTTTTCCTGCTCTTGCCATTACCACAATTGTACAAACAACTGACCAAGATTTGAGGCTACAAATGTGGATCTGAGGTTGCTTTTTTGAATATTACAAAAAAATTCCAGAACAACAGCAAGCAAACTTTCTGGGTTTTGCTAAAAATAATACCAAACAAGAACAGCAGGCTCTTGAACACAAAAGAAAATACGCAAGCTAAAACAGTTCTGGGTTTTAAATCACCAAGACTATTAAACCCCAGGCTTCGAGATTACCAAGATTATCAAACCCTAAACAACTAAAACTTAACAAACAAGAGCGGGCTCACACAAACACGGCCTAAAGCAAGAAGCTCATACAAACGTGGCTAAAATGAAAACTCATATTCAAGAAAGGGTTTGGTTGTTTATGTTCTTACAGGTTTGAAAGTGGACTCTCTCAAGAGTTTGCTGATGAAGATGAATCCAGGGGCACCGAGACCCAAGGATGGAGCCCCTCCTTCTAGCGCCAAATGACAACTCCGGTGAGCGGGCGGCTCCGTCCGACGGCGTTCCTGGACCTTTGCGGGGGTGAGGTGTAGCTGCTGGTTGGGCGCCTGCAAAAAAACACCGGAAGGGGGTTTGGCTCCCACGGCGCCTCCGGTGTGAGAATAAGAACAGGCTTTGGAGAAGATGAGGGTATATATGTTTATATATTTTAGAGGCTGCTGTGTATGTGTGTCTATATGTGATGGCTGCTGTGTGTTTTGAGTGTATGAGAGTGTGTGAGTGCAACAGAAATTATTTTCCAACCCCTAAACCCTTCAGTCTTGGGGGTATATATAGCCCCAAGGTAGGGTTTAGGGGTAGTTACCTCTAAATCTGGGCCGTTGGATCTTGGGAGCGAAGGACGCCTGGCTTGGGCAGATTGCTTACACGTGTCCAGGGGAGGACCACCTCCAGAGTGTCCTAACGGCCTCTAACACGCGCCGTGCTTGTCTGGGGTGTTGGTTGTTGATAGCTGTCATAGTCACGTGCCCACGTACCCCTCTCTGGCGGGTTGTGGGATGTGATGTGTCTGCTGAGACCTCCCTCACTGTGGTTTTGGCCCCGATCCGGATCCAGGTATGTAGGCGGATCCGGATCCGGGAAGTAGGATAGACCCGGGCCTGGGCTCCTATGTTTGATTGGCCTGGGAGAGGGGGGTCTTAGCAGGTCGGTTGAGCCTGACCCCTTTAGTCCAGGTTGACTCCTGCCCGGGTCTCTTATGCCCTATCACTAGAGAAGAGAGTTTTTAGGTGGACTAACATACCAGATAATCCAGTGGACTTTTAAGTATTTTATCTCTACTTTTGTTACGAGAATTTAAGTAATATAACACTATTTAACTATGGTATATTAAGTAAGGTAGACCTACTTTTGCTATGGTATTAAGTAACTATTATAGTTTGGCATACTTTTGCGTACTGTTTTGTAAAATAGTTGAGGTATTATGATTTTGGTTAAATGTTGCCATTATGGTGAAAGCTAGGTTATGCTATTGGTTGTAATTTGCAAATTATGTAAGCAAATTTGGTATAAAATTACATATTTGCTATGAAATTTATATCTACTGCAAGAGCTTTGATTATAATTAATTGTGCATTCATACATATTCCGGAAAGGAGCATACAACATACATTTACCCTCATTTCATTCATTATATCCCGCTACCACTACACAAAATGATGCATTCATTCCGTACATCTAACCACCTAGCTATCTTCTTCAATTTGCCATCATTGCATCTACTTTAACATTAACACCAAGCCAACCAATGCAACAACAATATACAAATACATGCAAATTTGCGTCTGCAATAAATTATTTTCAGTCTCGTTTGTAATTCGTTCTTCTACTAAACTTTCCACTTCTTCTTTCAATAAACAAATTTTTTTCAACAAGTTTCAGTTTTTCCTCCAAAAAATTCTCCAAAATGAGTTATTACATCCATTGCCCTTCCACTAAAATCATCATCACCCCTTTCAAAAAAATGGCAGTCAAGAGTATCCTACAAAGACACGTTAATAAATTAAAATTGAAAACTTCCAAATTCACCAAATTTTATAAACAAAATATATTAATTGTACCTTACACATAAAGAATCTTCTTTCCGGATTTTTCAAAATCCAATGAATATTCACCCTAACTCTTCTTCCACACAAACAATACTTATGCTCCAAATTTTTAATGCAAACAGATGACGAACTAACTGATACTTTACCTATGGGGCTTTAATTATTCATTTTGTTAAGAAGGGTTGTGTAAATTGAATTGAAGTATAATGGGTGTAGTATGGATTTAAATAATTATTTACTCCAACAACCCTAACCACTCTTATATACAATGATATAATTGATATATGAATGTATAAAAAGAGCCGTCGAACCACGTCAGTGAGGTAGCCGTTGCTTTACCACTCGATCCAACTGATGGTGTCAACGTCATGTTTCATGTTTTCCGTCTTCATGTTTTCCGTCTGGTCATGTAGTCAAATTAACGGCTTAATATTGCAATGAAACTATTGATATATTAGCCCCACTACTAATTTAATATTTAACCCATTCTTTTGATGATAAAATTAAAAGCATCAACCAATTAGTTCGGATGCTTTAAGCAACAAATTTAACAGTACAGACAATTGAGTATTTTTGATGTAATATCAATCCCCAGACTTCGTTTGATTCTTCAGATTTGTGCATGCTCCAATATTTCCCCACCTTGGCATCAGAAAGGACACGAAAAATATTAAAGGAACCTGGAAGCACCAAACAGCGAAATATGATCCTATCATTTCTTACAATATCGAATACATGCCAACTAAAATCTGGCATCAAAACTTACTCAAAAACTGGAGAAAATAAGTTGAACTTTTACAGTAACCACAGGTTCCATAGGTTATATATTTCTTCGACCATGTATACAGAAGAATCAGATATCAGAAATATAAATGACTAATTGATTACAGATTTTATTGTAGCTCTGCGTACAAATTGGCAATAGCTAGTAATAGTATCCATAAAACCCACAAAATGAAAAAGATGGCATTTATAATTTTTATTGTAGCTCTGCGTACAACTTAATTCAACAATTATCAATTGCACTAATGCAATCATAGACACTTATGCTCAGTAATTCAATTTGTATTCCGACTCATCAGGTTCTTGCAGCTAGGCTTCAACCATTTTGACTGAATCTCAGAATGGCCCGTGACTAAACTACTAACCAAACCAAAGCAATTTGCAGAAGGCATGGTAGCAATGTTCAGGCATTAAGTTCCATCTTCGTTATCTGAAAGAAGGCAATCTTGTATTTGCTCCCTAAAAGCATGATTGAAAAGAAGATTTGAGGGGGAAAAAAAAAGAAAACTCAGAATTGCATCAAAGCAAATCTTACAAGATTGTACAGCTAAAAAAAATACCAGGGATACAAATATTTTATAAAAAAATATGTGTATATGTGTGTGTGTGTGTATGTGTGTCATTAATTAGACACATGCTACTACACTTATGTATTTTCTTTACAATCTTGCAAAATCCAAAAAGGTGCTGCTAATCATCCTTTCAAACAATTTGTCCTATCACAAGTTGCGTGTCTTAAAAAAGGACCTTGTACATGTTCAAGGTTTGGATTCAACAGATTCTCTCCAAAAAATTGCTAAGTTGTAAGGATAATAAATAATAAAAAAAGAAGATGCACATATATTTCATACCTTATAGATCTCTGGTTGTGACAGTAACCATCTTTAGCTCGATCAGTTATGGATTGTGGTAAAAGAGAATAGAAATGCTCCATCTGTAATGTTTCCTTTGGGAGTATCTGAAATTGGCAACTGGAACAGCATTTTGACCCGAATGATTCATGACTTGTATGTGTGTTCTCAAAAGTGAAGCTAGAGATACTATTCTTATCTAGTGGGCTAGAGCAAATTGGACAGTAAGATTTTGGGGGAAGAAGTTCATTAGACTTCAGATTGAATTTCTTCCGGCGTCGTTGAGATGCCAACTGCAAGTTACAGTCATCCGCTTCTTCTGGAATCTTATTGAAATGAAATGGACTTAGCTTTGCTGCTGTCCTTACAATTGTGCATTCCCGAGAAGGATTCTCTTCCTGCAATATAGAATTCATATAAGAAGCTAAATAAGGAGACTAAAACAGCAATATGGGAGATTTATAGGTTGATCCCAATATTTGCAGCAGATGATTTCACTTTAAAACTCCAAAAAAAGGATTGTAACCAAAATTACATTGTTGATATACCAGTATAGACGATTAAGTAAGGAACAAACATATCACACACAAATATTTTCCCGGGGTCCATTCTACCTGCAGAAGTTTGACGAATGAGGAGATCAAGCCATTGATACCAGCACGAGAACCATTATAAAGTTCCAAAGTCTTTAAACTGACATACTGTAAAATATTAGTTCCACTGGCAAAAATTATTGTTAATAAATTCTTTTCATTTCAAAAAAACATTTGAACTGCATCTGCATATCATTTTATAGCATCCAATAATGAGTTGAGTTCTCATGTTCTCATATACATTTGGTTATAGGGTAAAGGCTTGCCAATATGTTTCCTCTCAGACAAGAAAAGTGCCTCCAAGGGAAAAACTAGACATGACTGACTTAATCGAACAAATAAAAGAGGTTCATATTATCTGACCTGTCTAGTTTACATAGCATGTTAAGCTCTTGTAATGTACAATCGCGCAGAGGATAGACCACTGGTATCTCCAACCTGGCATCAACATATTGTATATCTGCAGCTAAAGAGTAACCCTGCCCCTGTTGATAAAATATTAAAATAGTACCATTAGCCACCATATCCTTCTATTAATGCCATTGACATGAAGGTAGAATATTTAACACTCAACCGAAACCTTTTTATTTATTTATAATCATCCGTTTTCTCCATTTTATCTTTTTCCCTAGTCCTTTCGAGTACTTATGCATCTTGAGTTTAAGAGATAAAATACACGTAGCTTTTATCATAGGTGTGAAAAGAGAACAATATTTTATATTTCTTAGGTGTGTAACACATATTTACTAAGCTATACCATGGGAAATGTGAATTTATAGGTCATCGTCAGACTATCAAATTGTTTTAAAGAGCACAAATTGTACATATTCTAAAACTTATGGACAGTACTCATTTGTAAATGTAAATCCATATTCAATATGTAAAAATGCATCATGCAATTTCCAATAAAAAACTTTCTGTACGTGTTACCATACATTTACACCTTGATTTATCTTTGGATATAAAATTTTCTCAAAGCTTTGTCCACAACCAAAGGAGCAAAACTTTCAATCTCTTTCACTCGTACTGCCTTTTTTCTTTCTTAAAAATTTTGCTTTATTTACAACACATTTCATAGATGAACTACTGTCATCAAAGAAAATAATAAACCGAGTACATGTACTCTACCAATTTATTTATTTTTAACAAAAAATATCAGAACATTACCATTCTAGATCATCAATACATAATAGGGTGATGATGTCTCTTCATGGCCACGTTGGACTTGGGTAATTATCTCAAGAATACTGTTAAGGTCTGTATATAATTTAAAATAAAAAACCTATCTAGTTAATATAGAGTCTATGGGTATGATAACTTCTTTGGGTAACATAAGTTCGCACTTGATACATTATAGCCACCATAACTCGTTCATGAGCCAGGGCAAATAGTCCATCTTTAAAGGGTACAGTTGCCTCTTTATCTATCAAGCAACCATACCCTTAAAAGCACTGCTAATTGCACAAGAGCTATGTTGTGGTTATATTGTATAAAGAACATAATTATGTTAAACAAATAAACAATTATACCCTATTTGAGCTTGCAAGACTCCGCCTTTTAAAAACTTGGTATGCTCTTCCTAAAGATCAACATCCCTGATTCTGAGATAATAACCCAAGTAGAGCCATCTGACCATGAAGACAAGAGCAGTTCTATAATTATTATTTATGAGAAATGGTCGATTATGTGTATGTGGTTTATTTTCATCATTGATGTTATGATAAACAGTTTAACAGGGATGTCATAGTTCGCTGTTTTCTCTAGGTAAATTAATTACGTGGTGAAAGTGTATCTCTCTTGATGTTTACAATAATATACTATTTAGCAGTTCCAGCATCTCTGATAATTGCAACTGTCTCTCTAAATTAGAAAAAAATATTATGAAATACTTTAGTAAGGATATGATGTGAAACATATTGCTTAATTTGTTACAAATTGTAAATAAAAAGACACTTACATGGGTTTCAATGTAAAACACCAGGTAGTAAAACTTGTAGTTGATGAAAGCCTATTTTATTTTTAAAATTTTGATTTTTCTTCATAAAAGCGCAGAAAAGCATATAATCTGGCCTGGAGTAGGCGTTGCTAAGCATGCCGCTTTTTATTATAAGCTTTTTTACGCAGTGCTACGGAAATCTGTTGCTGTTTCAGGGCTTCAGGCAGCACACACAGTTTATTTATCAATAACTAATAAAAATGTTGTTACCTGTTTCCTGAAAATCCACTAACCCGCCAAATGGAATGTAACTCAAATAAATAGACATTTAGAGACATCTATAAATTAAATCATCACTCTATAATTTAAACACTTGGAGGAGATTTCAGATGCAATTAATTTAATATTACAAGTAGCCCTGTTGTTATGTGAAGTTCATATAACAGGTGCTAGGTGATCAATCATAATGACAACTATAATGAGTTCTATAATTTATCACATAAAATATGTGCCCGAAATTCACATTCCACGCAGTTCACTTGAACTTATATAGAATATATTACAGTATGCGAAACAAAAAAGTAAACTTTAAGCATGAGCATTAATGAGGTATCCAGCAAAAAAAGTATTGCTCCTACAAATAAGAGCTTTCCTTCCGTTTCTTTGATTTACATGACATCCGAGTATGTAACTGATTGTATGTATGAGGGAGATAAGCATTAGAGTCACAAGACACACGGGACATACTAGTCAGAAAACTAGTGCAGCACAGAACTCTACCTGTAACTATCCATTTTACTATTTCTTTGTAATGTAATGTGACACGACTTATTTTTCATGAGATAACAAAGCAAGTTACACTGTTACAGTACCTCAGAAAATTAATCCTGGTCACTTTTGCATTATAAGTAGTATAATCATAATTCACAATACAGTACTCAGTAAAAATGAAAAAAAAATAGTAAGAAAAAAAATAGTAAGAACAACTCTTTATTTAATTATTAACTGATCCTTTTAAAACAATGGAGAGATACCTTCACTGTTGATGCAATCACGTGACAAGCAATCCTTGACGTACATGATCCTAGAACAAGTTTGGTGTATCTATTTTCAAGAGCAGTCTGCATGATACCAATGATAATTATACATCTATATCTTCCATGGTTCAACGGTTTTCCACAAAGACAATGAATAAATCCAAACCTTTTGCAATGACAACATGCGCAGCTGAATCAACAGATCCTCTTTTCCAGTTTTATCACTAACAACACTTAATAACTCATTCAAATTGTCTCTTGCACTGTTAGAATTGGACGAGCAAATGCTTTCAATTGGAATAACATGGAAAGCTTTTGTTGGCGGAGATAGTTCGTCCACGATAAGTTTCATTGCTTCAATTTCTTTGTCCAATTCAATGGAAGGAGATCGATGAAAGGCACTTTCATTAACAAAAGCAACTCCAACACCAAATACCGGTAAAGATCTATCTCTACTTGCATCAAAATTCTTCTGTGATTTAACTTGCATCTCATGCACGAACTGGAGAGCCACCCTAAAATATACTTAAACTTGCTTAAAAATCAATTAAACAACTTCAGCAATTTCTGTTGACTATTTTCGTTCTCTTAGATTATTGTGGCATTTGAATTAGAATTTTTCCCTCTTACTGAGAGACCAAAACGGTAAGTCAAACAGCCTCTATGTTTTATAAGAATAAAATATTCTTATTGAAATTGGCCACAAATTACATAGCTATTCTAAATATATTACTCCTTACCTCGCACAAACAAAATCATGTAAGTATAACTTTCCAATGACGACAATTATATATCCCTCAAAATTATCTCTCAAACATTCATGTTACGTTTTTCTCGGAACTTAAATCATAAGTCAGGATGGTAAAGTAACACATGACTAATAAGAACTTTGTATAATCAATGTATCATTTCTAATATTATGAAACAATAACTTTTGTTGGCTCAAAATTGCTCTGCCAATTATAATCCTTCTATCAAGTTTTAACCGCATATACAATCCTTATTTTAACACAGACGATAAACGTCATATATTCCTCATTTAAAATATTAACAAAAACATATATCAATCGGATCTCATGTGAACTCATACATAATAAAGAGACCACGATAACTAGTCACCGGTAATTTCAGCTATACAAATCACCATTTCTCATTTAATTTTTTCTCATCGGAACGAGACTCTATATCCGTAAAAGTAATATAATCAACAAATAGCTCTAAAAAATAAAATCAAACAAAAAAGATACCTGGAAGAAGTGCCACCGGAGAAGGCGACAAGGACATTATCGGAAGGCGAGATCATGGCATTAGCAGTGACAGCGAACTTAAATTTACCATATAAATTGCCACGAAAGCATTCACCACACAACTTCATGTTATTTCCACCGTTAACGGCGCCGGCGATAATTTCGCTTGATTTGCACTTTAAGCATAGGTTAGAAAAGGGATTGTTAGTGACACTTGGCAACGCACCATTGGTTGATTCATTTTCCTCTTTGTAACAACCAGATTCGCAGCCACCGGTACCATTGCAATCCATTTTTAGCTCCTGTTTTCTGTTGGATTTAATTTTGGGTCGGGGTTTTATTAGGGTTTTGTATTTAAGGTGTTGTTTGGGCTGTGTTGAACAAATGTTTTTCGCCTTGGTAAAATAGATTAACAAGGAGTTCTAAAAATCTCCTTTTCGTTGTTAATTGATTCCACACGAACCTTGCAATTTTGGACACGACTAGGGTTGTACCGAACTGGAATCGAAAAACCGATCCGAACAGTTAAATTTTGGTTTGGTTCGGTCCGAAAGGTCCAAACCAAAATTAAATTTGGTTCGGTTCGGTTCATTTTCAAAACAATTCGGGTAGAATCGAACCGACCGAATTAGACATATTATATATATATATATTATAATATCTTAAAAATACATAATAAATTACGAATATTATTAAATTGCTAAAAATGATCGAAGTCGTTGAATAATTTTTTTTAAACAAATTCGGTTCTTAAGAACCGAACCGAACCGACCGAATTATTACGGTTCGGTTCTGGTTCGGTCCATAATACAAATTTGGTTGGTTCGGTTTCAAAAAAAATAAAACTTCGGTTTTTGGACCGAACCACCTGAATGCTCAGCCCTAGACACGACACGACTTACACGACACGAAACGACACGAAAATTTAGTGTTTGTGTTTGCATTTTTAGTACACGACACGAAAGTACACGGTCGAGATTTAGTGTCAATTTTGTGTTTAACCTTCGAGTACACGACACGACACGAAGTATACGACATAAATAAATTTTTCTTATTAAATTTTAATATTTTTATAAATATATGTAGAATTAAATAAATGTATGCATATTTATTTTTAAAATATTATATGATTTCATTATATTGTCTAGAATTGAGATCTATTTTCATATATTTTATAATTTTTTACCTAAAAATATTATATTTTAATTAATATTAATATTAAATTTAATATATATTAATATTCAATTAACACGACATACACGACACGAAACGGGCCGAAACGAAAATACACGAACACGAATGTACACGAACGCTAAACATGTCAGTTTTGTGTTTAGCATTTAAGTACACGAAACACGAAAATACATGACACGAAAGTATATGACACGAACGAATTGCCAGGTCTACATTAATTTTAAAAAGATATACATTTAGTTTATGGGATATCTTAAATTTAGTTGATTTATCATAAATATTTTTTCGGATGATGTAATTATGTTGTGTTACAAAACATGTCATATTTAATTATAAAATTATTTGAACTTTATTTTTCTGTCCAAACAAACACCGCATCTTCAAGAGTTTCGTGAATTAAATTGGAGATTAATCTTGATCAATTTTCAGTGAACAAAGCGGTCACCTTTTTTCTCGGACGATTGTGTTGGCAGGCATACTTATTTTTCATTTCATAAACATATGTTTAACTTTAATCACATTTTATACATGTATTATCAAATTACATGTTTAACTTTAATCACATCTTATACATGTATTATGAAATTACAGGGAATGTATGCACATATATCCAAAAATGATTATAAAATTGTTGGTCATGAGCCTTTTAACTAAGCGACTCGAAGTTTGAGATTGTACAATGGGGAAGGACATGCAATTCTATTGATATGTAAGGGAGGTTTCGGATGTGACAGGGGATGGTGTTGCGCATGTCAGAACCAATTCTAGTTTTTATGTTCAATTATATCGATTTTTTTCTAGTTAGGGTTTCATTATTTTTCTTTCTAGTTAGGGTTTCACTAGTCATCCAGAAATAATTTGAATATTCAGATAGATGAAAATACATTTCGTTAAGTCTCATGTGAATAAAATCACGGACTAAGGTATTTTCTCGAAACTATTACACACTATTGTATATAATATGCCTTAAGTTAAGGATATTCACTGAAACACTTTCACTATTTAAGGATCTAGACAGGGCTGCGTACATCTTACGCTCTCTGGACCCCGCTCTAACCAAATATGTTTGGTATTAGATATTAAGTGCAACACAGAGGGGGTGAATGCGTTCTCTTGATTTTTAAGCCTTTTTCAATCTTATTTGGTTATGGTGAACAAAGCAGTTTACAATTTGTAAAGATATTATGTTAGAAGAATAAAAACAACAAGCATAGTAAACACAATATTTCAAAACTCATTTAATTTATATTAATTAAGTTTGTCTTGCTACAAATTCTAATTTCTTTGAACTAAAAGAACTCAGCTTCTTTTTTGAGAGAGTACAAGAAAATTTAGATATGTTTGTTACTCTTAAAAATAAAGGACCAGTGTTTACTTTATAGATTAGTCAACACTGGTTTACACAACATGTAATAAGAAGTACTAAACCCTTTTATAAGCAATTCCTGAATCTTTCTATATTAGGCTTAGTAAATCTTTGCACAATCTTGTAAGTATGTGACTTTCCTTTGTCGGTTAATCTTGACCCATGATCTTGCACTCTTCAAGCTGCTTTTGTCACTACAAGAAACAGGTCCATCAGCGACCGGGTATCAGCGACCGCACACTATAGCAAGAAGCTATCAGCGACCGCTCCCCGTTGCTGATATTCATCACATAAAAACTAGTAGTTAAAGTGTGCATCTGCAACGCCTTTTAGCGACCTGTGTATTGGCGACATACTTTAGTGACCGACTCCGTCGCTAAGCTAAGTCAGCACCAATATGTCAATGCTGAAGTGGTGGCGATTGGATCAGCAACGAATATCTCTCGCAAAAGTCGGCAACTAGTTTAGAGACCGTTTTCTGTCACTAAAGTCTGCGACCGATATCAGCTACTAGATTTTGTCGCAAAAAATAACGACTGGGTTTGCTACGGAAATCAGTAGCTAATGTTTGCGACTAATAAGGGCTACCACTATCGGTCTCTAAAATAATAACAATTTTTTTGCTACTATTTTTTGTCGCTAAAACTTGCTACTCTTTTGGCTACCGCCTACGGTCGCTAATATAGGCGACCCCTTTCAGCTACTAATATATGGTCGCAAATGGAGCATTTTTTGCGACAGTTTTCAGCTACTGAATTTGGTTGCAAATTCCAGCAACAGACTTTTAGCTACCACTTTACGTCGTTATTTTAATATTAATTTAGGTAGGTTTTAGCAACTGCATTCGGTCGCTAAAAATAATTTCAAGATTTGAAATATATTCCTATTTCGATACATTTCCTAATATTTAATACATGTTTTTCCAACACATGCAATAAAACATACTCCAATATTATAAACATTTGTTCAAATCCAGATATCCAAATTGCCTTAATATAAAAGTTTAAATACTTTTACACCATCCAGAAAATGAAAATGACAAACGTAGATTCAAGTGTCAGTCAAGTACGAAAGTACATCACGAAATCAGAAATGCACAATCTTGTAAGCTTGTGACTTTCCTTTGTCAGTTATTCTTGACCCTTGATCTTGCAATCTTCAAGCTGCTTTTGTAGACTTTCCAATCTAAGTGAATAGATCATTTGTTGATTGATAATCTTGAATATTTAACTTGTCAGTATTATTGTATTTGAGCTTCATGTCGAGATATCCAGTTTGTTCTATTGAGTACTGAAATCTCGATAAATATAATGACTTATCAAGATCTATGAGTTCTCTATAAGTGTAATTGACTTTTCGAGGTGTAACACCCCCAAATCCGGGGTCGAGGATTCAGGTTGTCACGAGTTCCATTTCCCTTAATAATACTTAACCTTAACAATCAACCAATTGCTGCGTACTGTGACCCCACAATATACACACACACACTACAAGTTATAGTCTCAGAGATGAAAACCAAAAATAACACAAGTCATTTTATTCCACAATTATAAACAATTTCACCTCAAAAGGGTTTTTGAATAATTTACATATTCTTTGCCATTATTATAATTCATAATATACATAAGTATGGTTCATCAATAGTTGAAATCCTAGCCTATTGGTAGTTCCTACCTCAGCTACGTCGGCATCAACGCCTACAGGAAACTGCGGAACGTTTCCTATCCGCTCGCGAATTGGGAGCTTGATCCAGTTCATCTTGTCTATCTGTTGTTGTGTGATGAAAGAAGAAAGCAAGGGTGAGCAACAAGCCCACCAAAATAATATGTATAATAATTAACAATATATGAGCATTCTCATAGTGTTCATGAAAGTCTTGGTCAAAAGAAATGAACCAAGTTTGATATCTTAACGCGACCAAGTCGCAAAATATTCAGTATATATGTACATATACTTTTCAAAATCTTGGAAGTCCTCTTCCACGCATAATAAACACAGAGTTCCAGTTTATAACTGTATAAAAATATCGTTGCAAGGTAATTTCATATATCTAACCTTGTCTCAACGTTTTTGTGAAAATCTTTGTCATGCATAAGATAATCATTAACCAGATATAAGTTGAAAAGATGAAGTTACAAGACACTCCAATATACTTATATCTTTTCCGAATACTACTTGAACTACCACCGTTCAAGGTATAATCAGTTTCAAAAGTTCATCACATAGATGAGACTACAAGAAAAGACTTGGATAGACTCAATCTTTGAATATCATTATAAATAATGAAGTTACGAAATACTTCATTAAGTTCTGATATATATATACACCTATATATATACATTTCATACACTCCTTGAAAATCTCTGTTATGAAAATTATAAACAGAGTTGCAATATCCAATGAATTTGGAAAGGAGAAAACCTTGGCATAAACCTGATATCTTGCTGATCAGACAAAGATACCAATAAGTAACCTTTTCTACTAGTAGATGGACGAATTCCCCACTGGTCATCACCCTGGCCGTAATAGGACCTTATGTTGGACTGCCACTCAGCCACTTACGCATTTGATGGACTCCCACTGAGCCACTTACACTTTCATGGACGCCCACTGAGCCCATGTTGCTTATGCCGACTCAATAGATGGAATTACTTCCCGAACGTTGGGTAAGTAATCATTTCATTTACTAAAACAGCAACCTCGTTGCGAATATAAAATACACCACATAGCCGGATCCCTTAGGTTTTGAGCGAATATTTAAATCCCCTTTTAAAGGAAGATCTTAAATATAAAAATGATTTTTGGGATCTGCTCCAACTTTTAAAATCATTTTGAAGACTCGCAAACATTTTTAAGAATGTTTGGAGTAATGCTGATTTAATGAAATAAATCAGTCCCGATATATTAGAAAATATCTGAATATTATTATTTAAATAATATTCCCATAAGGATGATCTTTATAAAAATAATTGAAGTAGAAGTTTTAAACTCATACTTAAAATGAATAATAAATAACCAAAGATATACTTATACGAAAGTACGATCTTTATTTGAATAATTGAAAATAAGTTTGATTATCGAAATATTATTCTTTAATAAAATAAAGAATATTATTTAATAAATAAACGGAGTCATAAGTCCACGAATGAATATTCAAAATAATATTCATTAAATAAAATAAATGGAGTCATAAGTCCTCAAATGAATATTCAACTAATAATATTATTAAATAAAATAAACGGAGTCATAAGTCCTCGAATGAATATTCAACTAATATTCATTAAATAAAATAAACGGAGTCATAAGACCTCGAATGAATATTCAACTAATAATATTCATTAAATAAAATAAACAGAGTCATAAGTCCTCGAATGAATATTCAACTAATATTCATTATTTAAAATAAAGTTATCGAATAAACCTTGTTCGATTAATAGTTTTAAAAACTATATATATATAAATATATACATAATATACTCGGGAACATCGACTCCCGGTTTAGAAAATGTTCACCTTTGGGTCCCCTATACTAAGGGTATAGGCAACTACTGCTTATCTCTAGCATAGGTATAATGCAACTTATAAGATTTTGAATCAACAATTAGATATCAAGATTACAAAACAGGCATGCATATAAATATCATATCACATTCTCCAATATATCGCAAGACTTTGCTAATAATAATCATGCACTTATCACAAGATAATGCATATACATATATACATCACAACAACAGTATAACGGGTAGAAAACTTACCTGAGTGTTCCCGGATAGACTTAAGCTTAGAGTGGGTCCGATAACCTATGAACAACAACATAAGTCGGAATTAAACCCCGGTCGCTTAAGAAACTAGGCTTTAACCAATTAGACTCTAACGTTCGCTTATGGTCACTTAATGATTCACTTAAGTCGCTCAAGTACCCTCGGCTCCACCATTTTTAATAAATTAACCATTAAGAATTTTAAGACAATTATTTCGCGAATACCCTACCAACTGCCTAATCCACTTTACATAAATGTTTCATACTCTAATTAGTCATTTAAGGGCCTTAACCAAGGTTTCAAAGTAAGGCGAGGGGTAATGGTTTAGTTGCGAAACGCCGTTACTTAAAACGGTCGTTTCTCCTAAACCGTACATCGGATTCAAGCGTACCACATATCAAAACGAAGCTCGTAACATGAAATATCTATTCATGGCAATGGTTAAAACCTAACAGTGAGTTCACGGGTCCTGATGTTAAGAACAAAAGCAGTCTAAGGTAAATCGGACATTACGACGGCTATATTTACGCGATTACCAAATTTGTACAAGTCCAAATCAATCCACAATCAACCCACAATCATTGTTACAACCAAACTTCATCCATATACTACTACAACAGCCCCAACATCTCAAGGTTTCCACTTTATACTACTTCTCAATCATGAACTAAAAGCTTACTTAAGTTCATTAACTAATTACCAAGATTTACCATTCCAAAAACATCACAAAACCAACCAATCTCAAAATACACAATAACCATGCATCTCATGAACCATAAAAAACAAAACCAAACCTAATACTCAAAGTAAAGTTAGGGTTTGGAGGGGTTATACCTTCCTTGGAGTGATTAGAGTAGCTAGGAAGCCTTAAGAAGCCTTGATCTAACCTCCTACAAGCTTGATCTTTCAAAGAAATCAAGAACATAAAAATTAAATTCAAGAAAGTACTATTCACCATCTTCTTGAATGATATATAGGAAATGCTAGGAAAGGATTTGAAGCTAAGATTCCTAGGAAGTATGTAACTTGACTAGGATAAGCTAGGATAATAACCTTGTAAATTAGCAAGTGGAGGAGCTTGGACTTCCCATTTCTTAAGAAAGAAGCCGAGAGCTTCTTGAAGAAAATGGGAGTCAAATTGTGTTTTTGTGATTTGTTTTGCCTTGCCTTGGTTGGTTGCTTTTGTTTTGATTAATTACTTTTTAACCATGGTGAAATTTGTGTGGTTTATAATCAAATAACACTTCCTTCTATTTTGGTCATGCTTATGTCATCTTCCCATGTCATCCTCCCACACTTGTCCTCTTCTTGTTGGTGTGATGACATCATCATCATTAACCTCTTTGATTAACTCCTAATTACTTGGCTAATGACCGCTGATCTGTTATACGGTTCGCTTAACTTTCGTTCTTGTTTATCGTTTGAGGGATCATACCCGGGATCTTATTACTTGGGTTCAGTAACACCCCCAGATCCGGGGTCAGGGATCCGGGTCGTCACGATCTTTCTTTCCACAATATCACTTCACTTAATTAATAATAAATAACCTCAAGTTGTGACCCCACACTAACACACACCACCACACGTCATAGTCTCAGAGATGAAATTGAAATAAGTACAAGTCTTTGAATCCATAATTAAAAGTTATTACTACCCAAAATGATTACTTAATAAATTTACAGTTAATTGCCATTATCTGCCACAAGTTATAATTATACATAATTGATTCTCAAAAGTAGAATGCCTGATCTACCAATAGATCTACCTCTGCAGCTATAGCGGCTACAACATCAACGGGAAGACGCGGGACGCTTCCCACGCGCTTGCGCTGGGTCTGCTGGAGTCTGGCCATCTTTCCTAACTGTTGTTGTGTGATGAAGAAATAAAGCAAGAGTGAGCCTTACAGCTCGCAAGATAATATATAGTGATAACAATAATACAAGTATCTAAATGGATACTTACTAGAATTCTTTATTATGTGTAAGGTAATTACTTACTGGATATAAGTTTTAAAAGAAGATGAAGTTACCAATTACTTCACTATACTTATACCATTTTTAGAAATCTACTTGAACTACTACTGTTCAAAGTATAATAAGATTCACGAGGTCATCTCATAGATGAGACCACAATTAAAACTTGAATATATTTGATCTTTGAAATGTTTTGAAAAGAAATGAAGTTACGAGATACTTCATTCAATGGATACACCAATAAAACTGTTTGACCCTGTCAATGCTTCGGCAACCACCCATTAGTAGCCTTTCGATCGAAATGCTACGGGTAGTGTTGCAGAATTATCCAAATGGATGATGAACTCATTACGGGAGTTTGCCGCGCCAGGAAGACCACTTACGATGATCAGTCGTAGTAGTACAACCCCACCATTTTCTACATGTAGAGGAGAACCTATCGGATTTACTTGTCAACCGAACACTGAACTCCTAAGGAATGGACTGCCTTAGCGGAACTTCCAGGCCATTTGGGCCAATATAATAAGGCTGGGCCGGCGCCATTCGACCACTTACGCCACTCCTAGTTCAGATGAAATCCATGACTCTGAAACGTAAAGCTCGTTCCCCTTTTCCCCAAGTAGAAACTTGTAGATACGGCTCCACCAAGAAGTCGTATCTAGTTGGAAAGGAAAACTCACCGATATTTCCCAAGCGATGCCTGTTAATAGATTAACTTGTTCCAAGAATTTTACTTCCCGAGTGTTGGGTAAGTAATCAAAAATTCTTTTATCAAGACAACAACCTTGTTGCGAATATAAAATACACCACAGAGCCGGATCCCTCCGGTTTTGAGCGAGTATTTAAATCCCCCTTCTTTTTTAAAAGGAAGATCTTAAATATAAAAATGAGTTTTGGGATCCGCTCTAACTTTTGAAAATCATTTTAAAGACTTGAAAACACTTTAAAGAGTGTTTGGAATAATGCTGATTTAATAAAGTAAATCAGTCTCAATATAAAGAAATATCTGAATATTATTATTTAAATAATATTCCCATAAAGAGTAATTGAGGTAGAAGTGGGAAAACTTATACTTGAAATGAATAGTAAATAATCAAAGATATACTTATACGAAAGTAATATCTTTATTTGAATATCAAAAGTAAGTTTGATTATCGAACATTATTCTTTAATAAATAAAGAATATTAATAAATAATAAGCGGAGTCATAATACCTCGAATGAATATTATAAATAATATTCATTAAATAAAATAAAGGAGTCATACATCCTCAAATGAATATCCAAGTAATATTCAATAAATAATATAAAGAAGTCATAAGTCCTCGAATGAATATTCAAGATAATATTCATTAATAAAATAAAGTTATCGAATAAACCTTATTCGATTAATAGTTTTGAAAACTATTACCATATATATATAAAAATATATATATATAAAATATACTCGGGATCCTCGACTCCCGGTTTTAGAAAATGCTTTCACCTTTGGGTCCCTATACTAAGGGTATATGCAAATTACCGCTATTCTCTAGCATAGGTATTATCAACTGAACCAACAGATATATATGGCAAGAATACGAAACAGGCATGCATATGTACCATATCACATGCTACAATATATCGCAAGAATTTGCTAATAATAAATATGCATTTATCGCAAGATCATGCATATACACATATACATCACAACAACAGTTATAACGGGTAGAAAACTTGCCTGAGCGACTGGGGGTGATAAAAGGCTCGGGATGAGTCTGGTAACCTATAAACAACAAGTAAGTTGGAATTAAACCAAAGTCACTTGTAAATCTATACTTTAACTAACTTAGACTCTAACGCTTGTTTTGCGCTTACTGATTCTCTTAAGTCACTCGAGTACCCTCGGCTCCACCATTTTTAATAATTTAACCATTACAAGTTTTAAGGCGATTCTTTCGCGGGTGTCTTACCAACTGCCTAACACTCTTACCATAATTGTTTTATACACTAATTAACCCTTTTTGGTCTTTAACCTATGTTTCAAAGTAAGGCGAGGGGAAAAGTTTCGTTCGCGAAACGCCGTTACTTAAAACGGTCGTTTCTCCTAAACCGTACATCGGAATCAAACGAACTACATATCAAAACGAAGCTCGTAACATGAACTATCTAAACATGGCAATGGTCAACATCTAGCAGGGGGTTCTCGGGTCCTAATGTTATGAACAAAAGCAGTCTAAAGTAAATCGGACATTACGACGGCTATGTTTACGCGATTTCCCAAATTTAAACCATTCCAAAACCATCACAATTCAACCCCAATTCACAACCCAATAAAACCTCCATCTAAACTACATTACAACAGCCCCAAATCAACTCATTATAATCAATCTACTTAATCCAAAAACTTGAATTTAAACTATACTACATTCTTTAACCAAATCATAAGATTTCAATAAATCAATCACCACCATTCCAACCCAAACTCTTAAACAAACAAGTTTCAAGCTACTCTTTACCCTCACAACCATAATCAACCTAATATACAAATTAAAGCTAGGGTTTGGAGATGGTATACCTTCCTTGAAGTGGTGTGAGTAGCTAGGAAGCCTTAGGAAGCCTTGAGGAGTCTTAGGAAAGCTTGGATCTTATAGGAAAAACAAGAAAATCAAGTTAAAATTCTTGAAGTCACTATTCATTGTCTTCTTCATTGATTTCTTGAAGAAGATTGAGAAATAATTGAAGGCTTAAACTCATAAGATAGCCATAACTATGCATAAGGATGACTAGGGAATTATCTTACCAATTTAGGAAGCCTTGATCTTGAGTTTTGAATTTTCTTTCTCTTTGAAATAGTAAAAAGCCGAGAGCATGAAGAAAATAAAATGCCTTGTGTTCTTGTTTTGATGAAAAATGAATTGTTTGGCTTGGTTGGTTGAATATTTGATTTGTTTTTGGTTAATTACCAATTTAACCTTGATTTTTGTGTGGTTAATATTCCACCACATTTCCTTCCCTCTTATGTCATGCTTGCATCACTTTATGATGTCATCATCCCTCCTTTGTCCTCTTTCTGTTGGTTGGATGACATCATCCCCACTAATCTCTTTGATTAACTTCCTAATTGTTTGCCTAATGACCGCTGATCTGTTATACGGTTCGCTTAACTTTCGTTTTCGTTTATCGTTTGAGGGATCATACCCGGGATCTTATTACTTAGGTTCCCTTAACCTTTCTCAATATATTATATTCCTTTTATGATCCTCTCTTATAATCCTTTAATTTAAATCCTTTTTATCCTGTTACCTTATACTCAATTCTTTCCGTATCTAATGGATTTCCGGGAAAAATCAAAGTGTTCGGAATTGGATTCTGATGATCTTTACATACACTTATATACCATGTAGAGTACTAATAAAATCTCAAAATATCCATAACAGAACCCCTACATAGTGTGGCATGAAAAGTTTTCTCATTCAGCTAACTTTCCAATCCGTCTTAATATCTCAAAAGGTCCAATGTATCTTGGGCTTAGTTTTCCTTTCTTTCCAAATCTCATTAATCCCTTCCAAGGGGATACCTTTAGCAGTACTAAGTCCCCGACTTCATATTCCTTGTCCTTTCGGGCTAGGTCTGCATATTTCTTCTGTCTGTCTTGGGCTGCTACAAGCCGTCCTCTGATAAGATTCACTATGTCTTTGGTCCTTTGGACCACTTCGGGTCCGAGCATCTTCCGCTCTCCTACTTCATCCCAGTATAAGGGAGATCGACACCTTCTTCCGTACAGGGCCTCATAAGGCGGCATTCCGATGCTAGCATGAAAGCTATTATTATAAGAAAACTCGATCAACGGCAAGTGATCATCCCAACTTCCTTTAAGGTCTATTGCACAGACTCTCAACATATCCTCTAGTGTCTGGATGGTCCTTTCACTCTGCCCATCCGTCTGGGGATGGTACGCAGTACTCATATTTAACTTGGTCCCCGCACATTCTTGAAAGCTCCTCCAAAATCTGGAGTTGAATCTGGGGTCTCGGTCCGAGACAATGGATGCTGGGACTCCATGTCGCGTCACTATTTCCTTAAGGTAAATGTCCACCAGTCTATCGACTGTGTATCTCTCATTGATAGGAATGAAATGGGCTGACTTTGTCAGTCGGTCTATAATTACCCATATGGTGTCATGATTGGCTTTCGTCCTTGGCAAGCCTATAACAAAATCCATCGCTATCTGTTTCCATTTCCATTCGGGAATCTCCAGGGGTCGTAAAAGTCCACTGGGTCTCTGGTGCTCTGCCTTTACTATTTGGCAAGTCAAACATTTGTTTACCCATTCTGCTACGTCCCTCTTCATGTTGGGCCACCAGCAATATTCCTTCAAATCCCTATACATCTTGGTACTTCCCGGGTGAATGTAATACCTTGAACTATGGCTTTCATCCAAAATCTCATCTTTAAGCTCTTGAACGTTCGGAACCCAAATCCGGTAGGAGTACCTCATTATCCCTTTATCATCTTTCTCAGTATGGATCTCCTCTCCAGTCATTGACTTTCTGCCTTCATTCATTATTTTCTCTTGGCACAATCGGATCTTTTCCAATAACTCTGGCTGCATTGAGATCTCAAAAAGCTTTTCAGTTCCGGTTCCTGTTACCTTTACTTCTATTTCCATTCTCTCAAAATCCCTTATCAATTCTTCTGAAGTCGTTATCATTCTGAGTCTTTCCTTTCTACTAAGGGCGTCAGCCACCACATTGGCTTTCCCCGGATGATAGAGAATCTCACAATCATAGTCTTTGATTAGTTCTAACCATCTCCTCTGGCACATGTTGAGCTCTTTCTGCGTAAATATGTACTTGAGGCTCTTATGGTCTGTGAAAATCTCGCACTTCTCTCCATACAAGTAGTGCCTCCAAATTTTTAAGGCAAATACTATTGCCGCGAGCTCAAGGTCATGAGTAGGATATCTAATCTCGTATTCCTTCAGTTGTCTCGATGCATACACAATCACTTTACCGTGCTGCATAAGCACACACCCTAATCCTTTGTGCGACGCGTCACTATATATCACAAAATCTCCTTTTCCGTCCGGCAATGCCAACACCGGGGTCGTTACCAACCTTTTCTTTAATTCTTGAAAACTGTTCTCGCATTTCTCCGTCCATTCAAACTTCTCCGTCTTACGAGTAAGTCGTGTCAAAGGGGCTGCGATCTTTGCAAAGTCCTGTACAAATCTACGATAGTAGCCGGCCAATCCTATGAAACTCCTTACCTCTGTGGGTGTGGTTGGCCTTTCCCAATTTGAGACCGCCTCTATCTTGGAGGGGTCGACCAATACTCCTTCTTTATTGATCACATGTCCTAAAAACTGTACTTCATTCCGCCAGAATTCACACTTCGAGAATTTGGCAAATAACTGTTCCTCTCTGAGTATTCCTAGAGCTATCCTCAAATGCTCTGTATGTTCTGCCTCAGTCCTCGAGTAAATCAAAATATCATCGATAAAAACTATAACACACTTGTCCAAATGTTTCTTAAATACTCTATTCATTAAGTCCATGAAAGCCGCTGGGGCGTTGGTTAATCCAAAGGACATTACCAAGAACTCATAATGCCCATACCTGGTACGGAACGCTGTCTTGGAAATATCTTCGGGTTTAATCTTTAGTTGGTGATATCCAGTTCTCAGGTCAATCTTGGAAAAATAAACAGCATCCTTTAGCTGGTCGAATAGATCGTCTATTCTAGGTAATGGGTACCTGTTCTTTATGGTTAGCTTGTTCAACTCTCGATAGTCGATGCACAGCCTCATGCTCCCATCTTTCTTCTTAACAAATAAAACTGGTGCTCCCCACGGAGACACACTGGGTCTTATCATACCCTTATCCAAGAGTTCTTGTAATTAGATAGCTAATTCCTTCATTTCTAACGAGGCTAACCGGTAAGGTACTTTTGAAACTGGCGCCGTCCAGGGAGCCAATTCAATAGCAAATTCAATTACTCTATCGGGTGGTAATCCCGAAAGGTCTTGTGGGAATACATCTTCAAATTCGTTGACTACCGGAATATCTTGTAAGTTGGGCACCTCCTTCTGCGTGTCCACCACATAGGCTAGGTAGGCCTCATTTCCTTTTCGTAGCATCCTTCTGGCCTGGGCCATAGTCAAAAATTTCTGCGTCTGCCTTTTTCCTCTAAATATAACTTCTTTCTTCCCTGGGATATTTAACTTAACTTTCTTTCCTTTACAGTCTATCTGAGCATCATTGCTAGATAGCCAGTCCATTCCCAAAATTACATCAAACTCCCCTAATTTAAAAGGAATCAGATCAACACTAAAAGATTGCTCCCCTATGCCTATCTCACAGGCGGGGTGAATCTGGTTAACAGGAATAATCTCATGATTGGCTATTTCTACTTGTAAGGGTTCTATCAAGGGTTCAGCCTTAAGTCTTAACTTACGCGCAAAGTCCTTTGATATAAAAGATTTAGTTGCTCCCGAATCAAATAAAACGTTTGCACTGACTGAATTTAGAGAAAGGGTACCTGCTATCACATCTGAGTCTTTCACAGCATCCTGGACTGTCATGTTGAAAGTCCTCGCAGTAGGTGGCTTATTGGAGGCAGCCCTGCTGGCTCCTGAAGCTGCTGGTTTGTTCATTGGGCATTCCCTCTTCCAATGACCCGGGCGTCCACACTGATGACAAGTGGTGGTTGGAATGACGGCAGGGGCTGATGAAGGGCATTTGTGAGAATAGTGACCTTCCCGACCGCACTTAAAGCAGGTTACTGGCTTTCCTTTATACTCCCCAGTGTGCATCCTTCCACAAGTGTTACAGGCTGGAAATGGGGGTCGAGACTGGTTGGAATAGGACATTCTTGACTTCTGGCCGCTCTGGCTCACACTCACGCTCATTGGCCGCTTAAACCCAGTGTTCTTTCCCGGTAGGGACACTGCTCCTCGATTAAATCTAGTTGGGGAGCTCCTTCCTGTGGAACCTCCACCCATGCTCATACTTTTCCTCTTTATTCCCTTCTTCTCCCTTTCCTTCTGCATCTATTCACTTCCGGCTTCTACAATCGTTGCCTTTTGTACCAGAGTGACATAATCCGTAAGCTCAAGGATTGCCACCCTATTCTGAATCCACGGTTTCAGTCCCTGCTGAAACCTCCTAGCTTTCTTTTCCTCGGTGCTCACAAACTCCGGCACAAACCTTGATAACTCAGTAAATTTCGCTTCGTACTCTGCTACAGACAAGTTATTCTGCTTTAGCTCCAAGAACTTGAGCTCCATCTGGTTTTCCATAAACCTCGGAAAATACTTTCCCAGAAATAACTGATTAAACCTCTCCCAGGTTATGATAGCATCTGTCTCCATGTTTTTCTTGGCCTCCCACCAGTAGTTAGCCTCTCCTTTCAGAAGGTAGGTAGCAAATACAGTCTTCTGTGCCTCATCGGTACTCAGAATCTCAAAGGATTTCTCCATTTCCTTTAACCATGCCCTTGCCTCAACTGGGTCGGCTGATCCGTGGAACTCAGGGGGCTTAAGGGACTTAAAAGCCCTGAAAGAGTTTGCCACAACATTGTTATTTCCTTGAGGGGGTGGGTTGGGTTGACGTTCCAAATTCTGCCTTAGGAGTTGCATGAACTGGCCCATGGGATCCATGCCTGGGTTTGGTACTGGTTGCTCAACCTCAGTTTCTCCTTCTTCAGCCTATATCTCAAATCCCTCAACATCATATGTTTCCTCTTCCTCTTCATACAGGGAGTCATCCTGTTCCACATAATCCTCATCTTCCTCTTCACTGTGTTCCTGGTTTCTATTGTCCTGATTATGGCTTCCCTGGTCCTCAGATCCAGGGTTCGCCCTAGTTCCAATCTTTCTTGGCGGCATGATTCTGATAAAAAAAAATTATTGGGAAATTCAACGTTAGGTCACAATCATATACAACATTGTGCCTTGCACAGCTCTTATAATGGGGAGAACGTTATAATGGGGAGAACGTATCTCGCAATTCTATTACATTATGACAGTTCTAATACGAAGTGCAGTAATAATAATGGTAAAAACAGTGATCTCGTCAATAAGGAACTGAACCGAAAGGAAATAAATATATACATAATGCGAGAAATACATAGTTTGATCTGGTCAAAAGTACAACAGTGCTACAGCCATCTGTCCCAAAAGTGATACACAAGAGTCTATCTGTCTAGTCAGAAAAAGGGATGCTATATACAAGTCACTATCCAGAAAATTGGCTCTTACTAAGGCCTCGGCTAACTAGACAACTAGACTATTCCATCGTCACTCCTGAATCACACACCGGAGCGGGTCAGCTCCAATACCCTTTCCATTACACGACGGAAGATATAGTCGGCCTGCCGCCTGGAGATCCTACCGTGCCTGTCCCCCTGGAGAGATCTGAGTCTCGCTCGGGACGTGAGCTCTATCCCCGTAAGCTCCCTCCTCAAGGATCGGGGTATAGAAGCCCTAGTCTCATAAGCTCGGGTATGCCTGCCCGCCCTCTCCGCATCCAACTCCCTCCTGGCCTCATCCAGTCGGGCCTCGGCAACAGCCACTCGGGTCCTCAATACATCCTGAACATAGCCGTGGGCTAACGAAGACTGCCTGTGGGCAGGGTCAAGAGGTGGTGAATCCGGAGCCGCTGGGGGTGCCTCCTCAGTCTGCCTAGGCTCGGAAGTATGGGTCTCTGAGCTGTCATCATAAGGGATCCAAGATAGTGGTGGAGGGGTAGGAGCTCTGACCACCGGAAGTGTGGGTAAAGGGGTACCAGCATACACTACCATAGGTCCGACACGCTCCTCAGCTACTGGGACCTCATCCGGGTCCTCCTCATCTGCAATAACAATGACCTCTGTCTCTGACTCCTCTGAGGGATCCACCTCATCTGAAATAGCAATGACCTCCGTCTCTGACTCCTCTGAGGGGTCCTCCTCGTCCTCCTCCATCTCAGGCTCCTCCTGATCCTCAACATCTAGCAGTGCCTCATCATGCTCACGCTCGAACATCTCAGGGTCCTCTATCTCAGGCGCCTACACATTAAACGAGCTAAGTTACTATCATGATACTTATAAGGGTTCCCGTAAGGGTTTTAACTGTCAGCACTACTTTAAGTAGTCCGACCATGAACTTGGCAATAGTTCTTATTATCTTTGTGAGTTTGTTATTATATCATCGCATCATCTCTGAGGTTTATAACGCTTAGCTCTGATACCATTTCTGTAACACCCCCAGATTCGGGGTCAGGGATCCGGGTCGTCACGATCTTTCTTTCCACAATATCACTTCACTTAATTAATAATAAATAACCTCAAGCTGTGACCCCTCACTAACACACACCACCACACGTCATAGTCTCAGAGATGAAATTGAAATAAGTACAAGTCTTTGAATCCACAATTAAAAGTTATTACAACCCAAAATGATTACTTAATAAATTTACAGTTAATTGCCATTATCTGCCACAAGTTATAATTATACATAATTGATTCTCAAAAGTAGAATGCCTGATCTACCAATAGATCTACCTCTGCAGCTATAGCGGCTACAACATCAACGGGAAGACGTGAGACGCTTCCCACGCGCTTGCGCTGGGTCTGCTGGAGTCTGGCCATCTTTCCTAACTGTTGTTGTGTGATGAAGAAATAAAGCACGAGTGAGCCTTACAGCTCGCAAGATAATATATAGTGATAACAATAATACAAGTATCTAAATGGATACTTACTAGAATTCTTTATCATGTGTAAGGTAATTACTTACTGGATATAAGTTTTAAAAGAAGATGAAGTTACCAATTACTTCACTATACTTATACCATTTTTAGAAATCTACTTGAACTACTACTGTTCAAAGTATAATAAGATTCACGAGGTCATCCCATAGATGAGACCACAATTAAAACTTGAATATATTTGATCTTTGAAATGTTTTGAAAAGAAATGAAGTTACGAGATACTTCATTCAATGGATACACCAATAAAACTGTTTGACCCTATCAATGCTTCGGCAACCACCCATTAGTAGCCTTTCGATCGAAATGCTACGGGTAGTGTTGCAGAATTATCCAAATGGATGATGAACTCATTACGGGAGTTTGCCGCGCCAGGAAGACCACTTACGATGATCAGTCGTAGTAGTACAACCCCACCATTTTCTACATGTAGAGGAGAACCTTTCGGATTTACTTGTCAATCGAACACTGAACTCCTAAGGAATGGACCGCCTTAGCGGAACTTCCAGGCCATTTGGGCCAATATAATAAGGCTGGGCTGGTGCCACTCGACCACTTACGCCACTCCTAGTTCAGATGAAATCCATGACTCTGAAACGTAAAGCTCGTTCCCCCTTTCCCCAAGTAGAAACTTGTTGATACGGCTCCACCAAGAAGTCGTATCTAGTTGGAAAGGAAAACTCACCGATATTTCCCAGGCGATGCCTGTTAATGGATTAACTTGTTCCAAGAATTTTACTTCCCGAGTGTTGGTTAAGTAATCAAAAATTCTTTTATCAAGACAACAACCTTGTTGCGAATATAAAATACACCACAGAGCCGGATCCCTCTGGTTCTGAGCGAGTATTTAAATCCCCCCTTTTTTTTTTAAAATGAAGATCTTAAATGTAAAAATGAGTTTTGGGATCCGCTCTAACTTTTGAAAATCATTTTAAAGACTTGAAAACACTTTAAAGAGTGTTTGGAATAATGCTGATTTAATAAAGTAAATCAGTCTCAATATAAAGAAATATCTGAATATTATTATTTAAATAATATTCCCATAAAGAGTAATTGAGGTAGAAGTGGGAAAACTTATACTTGAAATGACTAGTAAATAATCAAAGATATACTTATACGAAAGTAATATCTTTATTTGAATATCAAAAGTAAGTTTGATTATCGAACATTATTCTTTAATAAATAAAGAATATTAATAAATAATAAGCGGAGTCATAATACCTCGAATGAATATTATAAATAATATTCATTAAATAAAATAAAGGAGTCATACATCCTCAAATGAATATCCAAGTAATATTCAATAAATAATATAAAAGAGTCATAAGTCCTCGAATGAATATTCAAGATAATATTCATTAATAAAATAAAGTTATCGAATAAACCTTATTCGATTAATAGTTTTGAAAAATATTACCATATATATATAAAAATATATATATATAAAATATACTCGGGATCCTCGACTCCCGGTTTTAGAAAATGCTTTCACCTTTGGGTCCCTATACTAAGGGTATATGCAAATTATCGCTATTCTCTAGCATAGGTATTATCAACTGAACCAACAGATATATATGGCAAGAATACGAAACAGGCATGCATATGTACCATATCACATGCTACAATATATCGCAAGAATTTGCTAATAACAAATATGCATTTATCGCAAGATCATGCATATACACATATACATCACAACAACAGTTATAACGGGTAGAAAACTTGCCTGAGCGACTGGGGGTGATAAAAGGCTCGGGACGAGTCTGGTAACCTATAAACAACAAATAAGTTGGAATTAAACCAAAGTCACTTGTAAATCTATACTTTAACTAACTTAGACTCTAACGCTTGTTTTGCGCTTACTGATTCTCTTAAGTCACTCGAGTACCCTCGGCTCCACCATTTTTAATAATTTTACCATTACGAGTTTTAAGGCGATTCTTTCGCGGGTGTCTTACCAACTGCCTAACACTCTTACCATAATTGTTTTATACACTAATTAATCCTTTTTGGTGTTTAACCTATGTTTCAAAGTAAGGCGAGGGGAAAAGTTTCGTTCGCAAAACGCCGTTACTTAAAACGGTCGTTTCTCCTAAACCGTACATCGGAATCAAACGAACTACATATCAAAACGAAGCTCGTTGTTAGGGAGAAAACACGCGCTAATATTCACGCAAGTATACGCGTTCGCAAGTAATATAGAATACTTTCTAGTTCGTTCCCACAGAGACTCAGACTAAATTATTGTCTAATTAAACTCACTCACCAATGTATGATTACTTCTCAATGTTAAGACACTAACACTTAAAATTGTTGATTAAATATTAACTACAATTAACTACTTAATTAATCACTTAACTAACACTTCAATTTATCAACAATAAAACACTCATGAGATCACAACTTCATTATTACTTCCTTCAATAGCCATTGTTATTACCTTTAGCATGTGACAGTGATGATATTAATCGAATAACACGAAACTGATAAAAGCCAACTTTCATTGTACTAATACCATTCTACCAAGCATCCACAATTAAGATAGAAGTTGAATATTCATCAATTATGTTGAGTTCCTATATGTCTACAGAAATTGACAACACAACGATTTAAGCACAAGTTATTCCTTTTGATTACATAGGGCAAATAAAACTGTTAGAGTTACCCACTAATCATGCACAACGTACATGAACCTATGCTAGCATGGCAAGTTCTAAATCTCAAGATCCACCGTCACTTCACAAGAGATTAACACCCTATCTTATATGTTCGCGACGCACATAAGACGACTACGCACAACCAATACTAGATATCATACAATCATCACACACTAAAGTATTAAACAATTAAATAAAGAATTCCATAATAAATCCGTCGCAACCCCATGATCACGATTAGCCCATAATAGCACTTATCGTCATCATGGGTTCATATGAAATCATGATAAACAAACACAAGAAAATAATAACTAAACTAATTATATTAAAACAGAGTACGTCACAAGAGTAAATAAGTTCAAAGCAAGAAAACTAGCATCCAACGTTACAACGAAACAAAAATCACAAGAATATATGCTTCCTCTTCGTTGCGGTGTGCTAAATCAGTCTTCTTCCTTGTCTCCTTCGCTCCTTGCGTAAAAACACGATCTTCTTCAATCCCCCCTTGTGAAAACGTCTCAAATATACTTATATAATAGTCCCATAAAACTCAGATTACATAGAAGTGGAAACCAAACAGAAGTAGAAGTCCTGAAATAATATATTTTTTCCCCGACCCTGCGCGGCCGCTCAGCATAGCTGAGCGGGCGCTCAGCTTGCTGCGCGGCCGCTCAGCAATGCTGAGCGGTCGCTCAGACCTCTACTGGAAAAAATCTGATTTTGCTCCGTTTCTTCGCCGTAATCTGCTCGATTCTTTCCTTTCGCAATGGTGAACACATGCCAAGGCTTATTCTTGATGATTCCTCCCCCGAAATGCAACTAATACCCTGAAATGCATAAACACTAGAAAAACGCATCAAATACACAAAATACTTGATTTTAAGACACCAATTTAAGCCATTTTAAGACGTTCTAAGTGGTATAAAATGCCACTTATCACACCCCCAAACTTAAATCGATGTTTGTCCTCAAGCGTCACAGACTCAAAAACAAATAAAAAACATGCATGAATGCAATCTATATGAAAATGCAGTGATCCCCCTTACTACGATTAACCAACCAAATTGCAACATCTCAACGAATGCAGTTAGACAACTAAAGATCAATAAACTCATGCAAACGGACATACAACCAGAAACGTGGTGTGTGCAAATGCTTAACAGATATGCTTCGGAACTAGACCAATTATTATGACTAGACTATCCTCAAGGCAATCCAATAATTATACAAAGAATAAAAAATTCTAGGCACAAAGTGATATACAACACTACAAGAATTCTGGAGTTTATTACGGAATCGTGCTTTTTATTCACAACACAAATGCTTATTTGACCGTGCAATGAGTGAGGTCCACAAAAGACTTATACAATGGTATCCATGTAACGAGCGTTAGGTTAGCGGATCCCAGACTCTAAAAGCCTTAGGTCACTAGGCACAAAGTCCCCTAAGAACTTAATAACTCGAATACCAAAGAGCCCACTCTAGATCAATTATGCATAAACTAATTTTTTTTTTATAACTTCTGAGCAAGTGCGTTTCGCTCCATCTTGCTCAACCCTAGACTACTCGCACCATATGCGAGCCGGCTACTAGCCATTTGACGCCTAGCCACAACTAGCAACAAATTCCATTTTTTTTTCTCCAAATTTTTTTTCTTTTTCATGCCTTTATCACTAAGAACCTATTATCGAATTCTAAGCATAATAAGTAGATTGACCTCGAAAACAACCAAATCATAACAACAATCTAGCCCTTACGCATTCTCTAAGACTTAGTGGAATTACAAGTGTTTCTAGCATGCATATCAACCTACACGACTTAATATCACTTTAATGCTATCACTACACTCGCATCAATATCACAATTCAGTCGATAAATCATTGCAAAAGGGATCATGGTAAATGCATGAGCTACATGACATACATAACAAAAAAACTATATGGCATAAATTATGCAACTATATGAACTAAACTATCATGAATATGCAGCTATATGACACACACACAATATTCCTTAACTACCACCCCCAAACTTAAAATCTTCACTGTCCTCAGTGAAGGTAGTAGAAAGGAACACAGGGTATACCTACTCGGAGTCATCATCATCATCACCCTCAGTGGGTGGAGTATCAGGCGGCGGGTATGCAGAGTCCTCACCAAAAATTGGCCACTGGATATCAGCTCCAAGGCCCCGAAAAGCAGTCCCTAACGCAAGGGTGAGCTCCTGAGCAAACCTGGTCTGCGTCTCATACATGGCATCCATCCGCCGTGAAAGCCTCCTATACTGAGCATCAGCCAACCCAGCACCCTCCTGAGCTCTCGAAGAACCAGCCTCATCACGCCCTGGCCTAGCCATAGTAGCACCTCGTGCTGGATGCCCTCCTGGAAGACGATAACCCAGCCCATGCTCCTCAGGCTCACTACCGGTCCACTCCTGCATCCCATTCAGAGTGCCAGAATCAATCGGAGCTGCCGGCAACTGCAACTGCTCATGAGCCGGCCAGTTCACTCCCACTGCTTGGCATAGCTTCGTAACCGTGGATGCATAAGGGATGTTCATATGTTTCGCTCTCCTCAAAAAATTTAGAATTCCTTGGTAGATAAACTCACCAAGGTCCACATAGTACTCCTCATTCAGAATTCCCCACAACAACTGTGCTCTCTTAACTGTGACCTCGTGTGCATGCGAAGAAGGTAAAATATTAGCACAAATAAATGCATTCCATGCACGGGCATACCTGTTCATGGCGATCGCCGGAAAGTGACGATACTCATTAGTGTCGGTCCTGAAGGTCCAAACTGTGCCCGGTCGACAGAGAGTCGCACAAATCAAATCCAAGTCAAAGTCCTCAGCAGTCTTTTTATTCCAGTTCTCCTCCTCGGGCTTCCTCTCTCGCTGTCCAATCACACGGCGAATCGTCGCAGGGTGATAATCAACTGTCAGCCCTCGGACTACAGAAAACCCATTCTTTTCGGCCTTCGCGTTCGCATAGAACTTGCGAACCACACTCATCGGCACTGCTTCGGGCGACTCGCAGAAAGCTATCCACCCCTTCTCTGCAATCATGGGCAGCAACTCACCATCCCTCCCCGATGGTAAAAACCCTCTCCTTTTCAGAATCGGCTTCCCCAAAAGCCTAGTGTACTCCTCCTTCGCAGCTCTGTCAGTTAACCGAGGCCTTGCAGCAGTACCCCTCGATGAATCAGCAGTAGGAACTGTGCTGCTGCTGTCAATAGTGCGTGCTCTCTTGGGTGCCATTGATTTGTGAAAAAAAATGTGTAAGAACTGAGTTTTGGTGTTTGGGAGAGAGTTTAAGTGTAGGAATTTTGTGGGAGATATGTAGGATAGGTGTATGTATATATAGGGTGTGGATTAGATTAGGGTTTGGGAATTAAGGGTTAAAATGATGGGGTAGTGGGAACAAATCGTGGGTTTATGGGCTACAACTGTTTTTTTTTTCTGAACTGTAAAAAAAAATTCTGGTACTCGACCCCTGAGCGGTCGCTCAGCAAAGCTGAATGGGTGCTCAGCGGGTTACTGGATTTTTTTTTTCAGCCCCTGTTTTCTGATTTTTTTGTGTTTTTGGATAGGTTATTAACTTCTAAGGGTTCCTGTAACAACAATTCATGGGTTGCCTCCCACGCATCGCTTCTTTTTCGTCATTAGCTTGACGTTTCGTACCCTTCTCAAGTAGTCAACAAAATGGCACTAACCACTTCTCGGTTTGCCATGTCCCCATAGTAGTGCTTCAACCGCTGACCGTTAACCTTGAATGCTTGGTCCAGATCATTCTCAAAAATTTCCACCGCTCCATGTGGAAACACAGTTTTGACAATAAAAGGTCCAGACCACCTTGATTTCAACTTCCCAGGAAAAAGTCGGAGCCGAGAGTTGAATAAGAGAACTTGTTGCCCTGGCACAAATAACTTAGGATGTAGCTTCCTATCGTGCCACCTCTTCACCTTTTCCTTATACATTTTGTTATTCTCGTACGCTTGAAGTCGAAATTCATCAAGTTCATTAAGCTGAAGCATTCTTTTCTTACTAGCTGCATCTAAATCCAGGTTCAACTTCTTCAATGCCCAGTAGGCCTTATGCTCAAGCTCCGCAGGTAGATGACATCCCTTACCGTACACCAACTGAATCGGTGACATACCAAGTGGAGTTTTGTATGCTATTCTGTAAGCCCAAACAGCTTCATCGAGCTTTAAAGACCAATCCTTCCTTGACGGACAAACAACCTTCTCTAGAATGCGCTTTATCTCTCTGTTAGACACTTCCGATTGACCATTTATTTGCGGATGATAGGCAGTAGCTACTCGATGATTCACATTATAACGCTGCATCATAGAAGTGAACTTACGGTTGCAGAAATGCGATCCTTCATCACTTATGATTACCCGAGGTGTTCCAAACCTTGTGAAAATTTGCTTATGAAGAAAATTTAGCACTGCCTTTGCATCATTTGTCGGTAAAGCTTTAACTTCTACCCATTTTGAGACATAATCGACTGCCAGCAAGATGTATTGATTATTGCAAGACGAGATAAAAGGCCCCATGAAATCGATTCCCCAAACATCAAAGACCTCGACTTCAAGCATCACATTTAATGGCATCTCATCCTTCTTTGTCAAATTTTCCACTCTTTGGCAACGATCACACCTTAAAACAAACCGATGAGCATCCTTGAACAAAGTAGGCCAAAAAAAACCTGCTTGCAAAATACGAGCTGCCGTCTTCTCACCACCATAGTGTCCACCATAAACCGTGGAATGGCAGTCTCGTAATATCCCCTCCGTCTCACAGAACGGGATACATCTCCTGATGATCTGGTCAGCTCCCTGTCTAAACAAATATGGTTCATCCCACATATACCACTTCACCTCATGCAGAAACTTCTTCTTTTGAGCGGATGTCAAATTAGGAGGCATTACATTGCTGACGAGATAGTTTACAATATCTACAAACCATGGTTCTTCCTCCTGAACTGCGAACAACTGCTCATCCGAAAAAGATTCATTGATTAACGTCCTATCTTGTGAAGTAGAATCGTGATTCTCCAACCTAGAGAGATGGTCAGCTACTTGATTCTCAGTACCTTTCCTATCCTTGATCTCTAACTCAAATTCCTGAAGTAAAAGCACCCAACGAATGAGTCTTGGCTTCGAATCCTTCTTGGAAACTAGATAGCGAATAGCCGCATGATCAGTGAATACTGTTACTTTCGTACAAAGTAGATAAGATCGAAATTTCTCGAAACCAAAGACTATAGCTAAAAGCTCCTTCTCAGTAGTGGTGTAGTTCAATTGGGCCCCATTTAAAGTCTTACTCGCATAGTAGACCACATGGAAGAGATTTTCTTGCGCTATCCCAGAACTGCACCTACCGCATAATCACTCGCATCACACATCATCTCAAACGGTTCTGTCCAATCTGGTGCTGTAATAACTGGTGCAGTGATCAAACTCTTCTTGAGAGTCTCGAATGCTGCCAAACATTCATCATCAAATTTGAAAAGCACATCTTTCTCAAGCAAATTGCACAACGGCTTAGATATCTTTGAAAAGTCCTTGATGAATCGCCGATAAAAACCCGCATGACCAAGAAAACTACGGATTCCTTTCACAAAATTAGGTGAGGGAAGATTTTCAATGACTCCCACCTTGGCCTTGTCCACCTCCAGACCCTTGTTAGAGACCTTATGCCCAAGAATAATGCCTTCACGCACCATAAAATGACATTTCTCCCAATTGAGCACCAAATTAGTTTCCACGCATCTTTTGAGTACGACGCGCTGATTATTCAAACATTCATCATATGAATGTCCAAAGACGGAGAAGTCGTCCATGAACACTTCGACATTATTCCCAATCATGTCAGAGAATATAGCCATCATACATCTCTGAAAAGTGGCCGGGGCGCCACATAACCCAAACGAAACTCTGTGAAAAGCAAACGTGCCAAATGGACAAGTGAAGGTAGTCTTTTCCTGATCCTCTGGTGCAATACAAATCTGATTATACACTGAATAACCATCCAGAAGACAAAAATACTCATGACCCACCAACCTGTCAAGCATCTGATCAATAAATGGAAGAGGGAAGTGATCCTTCCTTGTGGCTTTGTTCAATTTTCTATAATCCATGCATACTCTCCATCCTGTAACTGTTCGAGTGGGGATGAGCTCATTCTTTTCATTTACGACCACAGTAATACTTCCTTTCTTAGGTACACATTGTACGGGGCTCACCCACGAGCTGTCAGAAATAGGATAAATGATGCCTACATCTAGCCATTTCAGAATTTCTTTCTTCACCACCTCCTTCATGATAGGATTCAGTCTTCGCTGTTGTTCCACAGTTGGCTTACTACCTTCCTCTAGCAGAATTTTATGCATACAATATGAAGGACTTATCCCCTTGATGTCTGCTATGGTCCATCCAATAGCCGATTTGAATTCTCTCAAAATCCTTAAGAGCTTGTCTTCCTCACTACCTGAAAGGTCAGATGAAATAATAACAGGTAACGTAGATGAATCACCTAAAAAAGCATACCTCAAGTGTTCAGGTAATGGCTTGAGCTCCAAGGTAGGTGCTTCCTCTATTGATGGTTGGAGCTTTCCTTCAGCATTCTTATGGTCAGAAGTACCAAGAAATTCAAACGGTATGTCCAGCTTTCGCTTCCAGGGAGAAGCGTTCAGATATTGTAATTGCTCGTTGCCATCTTCCTCATCACTGTCAAAATCCCCCACTAAGGCCTTTTCCAATGCATCAGACATTAGCATGCGATCGAGTTCCGAAGTAACCGCAAAATCAATCACATCCACTTTTAAGCACTCCTCATCTTCTGTAGGGAATTTCATTGCCTTGAATACGTTGAAGGTCACATCCTGATCTTGTACCCGCATAGTAAGTTCACCTTTTTGCACATCTATCAAGGTACGACCAGTAGCCAAGAAAGGCCTTCCCAAGATTATGGGAATCTTCTTTTCTTCCTCAAAATCCAGAATAACAAAATCTGCAAGAAAGAAGAGCTTATCCACCTTGACGAGCACATCCTCCACTATGCCCCTTGGGTAAGTAATGGAATGATCAGCCAATTGTAGCGACATGTATGTGGGTTTTGGATCAGGCAGATCCAGCTTTTTAAAGATCGACAACGGCATCAGATTAATGCTTGCTCCCAAATCACAAAGGCACTTGTCAAAAGTCAGATTGCCAATGGTGCAAGGTATGGTGAAGCTTCCTGGATCTTTCAGTTTTGGTGGTAACTTTTGCTGCAGAACAGCGCTGCATTCTTCCGTGAGAGCAACGGTTTCAAGGTCATCCAATTTTACCTTCCTTGAAAGAATAGTCTTCATAAACTTCGCATAACTAGGCATTTGCTCCAGAGCCTCAGCGAAAGGTATATTGATGTGAAGTTTCTTGAACACCTCTAGAAACTTCCGGAACTGTCTATCCAGCTTTTGTTGCTGCAATCTCTTAGGAAAAGGTGGTGGAGGATAGAGCTGTTTCTCCCCTGTATTAGCCTCAGGCAGAGTGTGTTCAACAGTAGTCTTCCTTGGCTCCGCCGCTTTCTCCTTTTGCTTAGATTCTTCATCTCTAATTTCAGATTCTCCTTCTTTTGCCTTTTCAGCATTAGCAACTTTTCCAGACCTTAAGGTAATAGCCTTGACTTGCTCTTTAGCTTCCTTCCTGCTTGGTACCTTCGTGTCGCTGGGAAGGGTGCCAGGTTGACGATTGAGCACTGCATTGGCTAATTGACCAATTTGATTTTCCAAGGTCTTGATAGAAACCGCCTGACTCTTGCATAATAGCTTAAGTTCCTCAAAATCAGCACTAGTAGGTGCAACTGTACTTCCCTGTTGAGGATATGATTGCCTTGTAGCATACTGCTATGGTTGCTGGAATCCAGGTGGGTTAAACTGTTTACTCACTCCTTGCTGATATGGTGGCTGAATAGCATTCTGATTATTTCCCCAGCTAAAATTTGGATGATTTCTGTTGTTAGGATGATAGGCTACTGGCACAGGCTGCTGTTGTCGCTGATAGTTATTCACATACTGAACAGATTCGTTGACAAAAGAACACTAATCCGTAGCATGAGAACCTGCACAAAGCTCACAAACCATAGCTATTTGATTAACTCCATATGTAGCCAGAGAATCAACCTTCATTGATAGCGCTTGGAGCTGGGCTGCAATAGCGGTGGCTGCATCAACTTCCAGAATACCTGCTACCTTGCCTGACGTCATCCTCTGAGTTGGGTTTTGATGCTCAATTGCAGCCATCGTCTCTATAAGATTATACGCCTCAGTATAGCTTTTAGCCCATAAGGCGCCTCCAGCTGCTGCATCGAGCATGGGCCGAGATTGGGCCCCCAAACCATTATAGAAACCAGTGATCACCATCCAATCCGGCATTCCATGATGTGGACATTTTCTCAACATTTCCTTGTAGCGTTCCCAAGCCTCGCACATAGATTCTGTAGGTTGCTGCGCAAACTGAGTAAGAGCACTCCTCATAGCAGCAGTCTTTGCCATCAGATAAAACTTCACCAGAAACTTTTGTGCAAGATCTTGCCACGTAGTGATGGACCCAGCTGGTTCAGAATGTAACCAGTCTTTAGCCTTATCCCTCAGTGAGAATGGGAAAAGCCTCAACTTGATAGCCTCATCAGTCACGCCATTGTACTTAAAAGTGCTGCAGATCTCGACAAAATTCCTTATGTGCATGTTGGGGTCTTCAGTTGCCGCTCCTCCAAAAGAAACAGAATTCTGCACCATCTGAATAGTGCCCAGCTTGATTTCAAAGGTGTTAGCTTGAATAGCCGGATGAAGGATGCTTGACTGAATGTCATCAATTTTAGGCCGAGAAAAATCCATAAGAGCTGGATCAGCTTGAACAATACGATCTCCCATGTTTACTGGTTCTTTCTGCTCAGTTCCTGAATCCGAATCCTCAAAATCTAACTTCTCCAGAATATCAAGAACTTCGTCTGTCTCCTCAGCTGTATCTAAAGTCCTCTTGCGAGCACGAGAACGAGTTTGCATAAACGCTTGCTAAAGTACTTGAAACACAACCGAAAACAATAATTAACTACTACGTCCTAATCACTGAGTCCTAATGACCAAAGATGGTAAGTACATAAACTAAACAAATACGCCGAGTCCCCGGCAGCGGCGCCAAAAACTTGTTAGGGCGAAAACACGCGCTAATATTCACGCAAGTATACGCTTTCGCAAGTAATATATAATACTTTCTAGTTCGTTCCCACAGAGACTCAGACTAAATTATTGTCTAATTAAACTCACTCACCAATGTATGATTACTTCTCAATGTTAAGACACTAACACTTAAAATTGTTGATTAAATATTAACTACAATTAACTACTTAATTAATCACTTAACTAACACTTCAATTTATCAACAATAAAACACTCATGAGATCACAACTTCATTATTACTTCCTTCAATAGCCATTGTTATTACCTTTAGCATGTGACAGTGATGATATTAATCGAATAACACGAAACTGATAAAAGCCAACTTTCATTGTACTAATACCATTCTACCAAGCATCCACAATTAAGATAGAAGTTGAATAGTCATCAATTATGTTGAGTTCCTATATGTCTACAGAAATTGACAACACAACGATTTAAGCACAAGTTATTCCTTTTGATTACATAGGGCAAATAAAACTGTTAGAGTTACCCACTAATCATGCACAACGTACATGAACCTATGCTAGCATGGCAAGTTCTAAATCTCAAGATCCACCGTCGCTTCACTAGAGATTAACACCTTATCTTATATGTTCGCGACGCACATAAGACGACTACGCACAACCAATACTAGATATCATACAATCATCACATACGAAAGTATTAAACAATTAACTAAAGAATTCCATAATAAATCCGTCGCAACCCCATGATCACGATTAGCCCATAATAGCACTTATCGTCATCATGGGTTCATATGAAATCATGATAAACAAACACAAGAAAATAATAACTAAACTAATTATATTAAAACAGAGTACGTCACAAGAGTAAATAAGTTCAAAGCAAGAAAACTAGCATCCAACGTTACAACGAAACAAAAATCACAAGAAGATATGCTTCCTCTTTGTTGCGGTGTGCTAAATCAGTCTTCTTCCTTGTCTCCTTCGCTCCTTGCGTAAAAACACGATCTTCTTCAATCCCCCTTGTGAAAACGTCTCAAATCTACTTATATAATAGTCCCATAAAACTCAGATTACATAGAAGTGGAGACCAAACAGAAGTAGAAGTCCTGAAATAATATATTTTTTTCCCCAACCCTGCGCGGCCGCTCAGCATAGCTGAGCGGGCGCTCAGCTTGCTGCGCGGCCGCTCAGCAATGCTGAGCGGGCGCTCAGACCTCTACTGGAAAAAATCTGATTTTGCTCCGTTTCTTCGCCGTAATCTGCCCGATTCTTTCCTTTCGCAATGGTGAACACATGCCAAGGCTTATTCTTGATGATTCCTCCCCCGAAATGCAACTAATACCCTGAAATGCATAAACACTAGAAAAACGCATCAAATACACAAAATACTTGATTTCAAGACACCAATTTAAGCCATTTTAAGACGTTCTAAGTGGTATAAAATGCCACTTATCACTCGTAACATGAACTATCTAAACATGGCAATGGTCAACATCTAGCAGGGGGTTCTCGGGTCCTAATGTTATGAACAAAAGCAGTCTAAAGTAAATCGGACATTACGACGGCTATGTTTACGCGATTTCCCAAATTTAAACCATTCCAAAACCATCACAATTCAACCCCAATTCACAACCCAATCAAACCTCCATCTAAACTACATTACAACAGCCCCAAATCAACTCATTATAATCAATCTACTTAATCCAAAAACTTGAATTTAAACTATACTACATTCTTTAACCTAATCATAAGATTTCAACAAATAAATCACCACCATTCCAACCCAAACTCTTAAACAAACAAGTTTCAAGCTACTCTTTACCCTCACAACCATAATCAACCTAATATATAAATTAAAGCTAGGGTTTGGAGATGGTATACCTTCCTTGAAGTGGTGTGAGTAGCTAGGAAGCCTTAGGAAGCCTTGAGGAGTCTTAGGAAAGCTTGGATCTTAAAGGAAAAACAAGAAAATCAAGTTAAAATTCTTGAAGTCACTATTCATTGTCTTCTTCATTGATTTCTTGAAGAAGATTGAGAAAGAATTGAAGGCTTAAACTCATAAGATAGCCATAACTATGCATAAGAATGACTAGGGAATTATCTTACCAATTTAGGAAGCCTTGATCTTGAGTTTTGAATTTTCTTTCTCTTTGAAATAGTAAAAAGCCGAGAGCATGAAGAAAATAAAATGCCTTGTGTTCTTGTTTTGATGAAAAATGAATTGTTTGGTTTGGTTGGTTGAATATTTGATTTGTTTTTGGTTAATTACCAATTTAACCTTGATTTTTGTGTGGTTAATATTCCACCACATTTCCTTCCCTCTTATGTCATGCTTGCATCACTTTATGATGTCATTATCCCTCCTTTGTCCTCTTTCTATTGGTTGGATGACATCATCCCCACTAATCTCTTTGATTAACTTCCTAATTGTTTGCCTAATGACCGCTGATCTGTTATACGGTTCGCTTAACTTTCGTTTTCGTTTATCGTTTGAGGGATCATACCCGGGATCTTATTACTTAGGTTCCCTTAACCTTTCTCAATATATTATATTCCTTTTATGATCCTCTCTTATAATCCTTTAATTTAAATCCTTTTTATCCTGTTACCTTATACTCAATTCTTTCCGTATCTAATGGATTTCCGGGAAAAATCAAAGTGTTCGGAATTGGATTCTGATGATCTTTACATACACTTATATACCATGTAGAGTACTAATAAAATCTCAGAATATCCATAACAGAACCCCTACATAGTGTGGCATGAAAAGTTTTCTCATTCAGCTAAAATACTATTCACAAGGGTTACAAAAAGTTCAAAATTTTGGGGGTTATTACAGGTTCCCTTAATCTTTCTCAATTCATTATATTCCTTTTATGATCCTCTCTTATAATCCTTGAATTTAAATCCTTTTTATCCTGTTACCTTATACTCAATTCTTTCTGTATCTGGTGGATTTTCGGGAAAAATCAAAGTGTTCGGATTTGGATTCTAACGATCTTTACATACACTTATATACCACATAGGGTACTAATAATATCTCAGAAGATCAATAAAAGAACCCCCTACATAGTGTGATATGAAAAGTTTTCTTATTCAGCATAATCAGCAAAATCACTATTTATAAGGGTTTCAAAAATTCCAAAAATTGGGGTTATTACAGTCTCCCCTCCTTAAAAGGATTCCGTCCCGGAATCAGATAGAAAAAGAATAGGGATACTCTCTTAGCATTGCACTTTCTAACTCTCAAGTCAATTTTCTCACATTGTGGTTCTACCACCAAACTCTGCCTAGTTTGATAACCCTTCTCCTAAGCACTTGTTCCTTTTCGATCTATAACCCTTTCTGGTTGCTCCATATAGGTTACGTCTGGTTGCATGCCTATGCGCTGATATGCCCCTATTTGTCTGGCATCCGAATTATACTTTCTTAACATTGATACGTGGAACACATTATGAACTTGCTACATGTTCGGGGGTAGGGATAGCTCATATGCTAACTTCCCAATACTTCTTAATATATCCAAGGGTCCAACAATTCGTGGGTTTAGCTTTCCTTTCTTTCTAAACCTCATCCATCCTTTCCTAGGGAATACCTATGACAACACTAGGTCCCCTACTTCCTATTCCTTGTCCTTTCATGTCAAATCAACATACTTCTTATGTCCATCTTGGTCTACTACCAGCCGTCCTCTAATTAGATCTATTATATCCTTGGTCCTTTAGACCACTGCTGGTCCGAGCATCTTTCGCTCTGCAACATCATCCTAACATAAGGGAGATCGAAATTGTGTTCCCTCAAGGATCTCATAAGGCGATATCTCAATACTGACATACGATCTATTATCGTAAGAAAAATCAATCCGCGTTAAGTGATCGTTCCAAATTCTTTCAAGTCTATTGCACAGAATTTCATCATAGCTTCTAGCACTATAGCTTTTGCTTCTCAATACCCATTCTTTTCCAGTTCGTAATCGTTACTATCTTCCGTACATGATACTATTCTAGATATACCTTTACTCGCTAGAGTTTTATAACCTCTTAATAATCACGTCAACCTTAGTATCATGAACGTGTTAGATTCGGAATACCACCGTACTTGGTACCACTTCATCTCTAGCTACCTCCATCTTCGAAAGCTTGGTCCTTCATATAGAAGTAAAAAAATTTATTGAGAGATCACTATGATCATGAACACTTGTTACATTGCATAGTTTGTACAGAAGGTGGCCAGCCTTTAGTACTCGACAAGCAATTAAACAATATATGGTATCCTATTAGGCTTCTATCATACAGATAGATAGTCATTCGGCAATACCTCCCCTTCTGGAAGGGTTGTTCTTCTCAGCTTACATGAAATGAAAAGGAGAGAAAAGAACGAATTGAAGAGAATTGTATATATATATAAAAATATATACTGCCACAAAATATCTGGCTTGAAATCTACCTCTGAACTATAGAGGTTTATCATAGGAGAACAAAACATATATGTATATAAATCAACATCAAGCATTATAGCATCGTATTTCACATGCCTAATTATTTTTGCTATTTCGTCCATCATTCTATGGACCCATGCTCTTCCTCGAGCTTATACTCAATCACCTTTGAAACTGCCTCATCATCGAAAATCGAATCTGGGGTCTCATTCTAGACATCCATTCAAATACAACTCTCACGGTTGTAAGTAATCGGCTCATTACTCGCAGAATCATTCCTGCATTACTATGGCCCACCGTTGACCTACTATAGTCATTCGTTTTCTATGAAATCTTAATATCTAATCATACAAAGTCCATAGCTATCGCATCCAATTCTTCTAAGGAGTTAACATAATCACCATTCATAATTCATGAAGAACACTCCAGATCCTGACGTACTTTCATGACATGCAGCAGATAAAATTGCAGAAGAGTTTCAATGAAAGCAACGATTGTTAGGAATATGTGTATTAGTTTGATGATAAGTTAAACAAAACACTTAAGTAGAAATCTAGTGTTTGTAGTCTCAACGGATAAGACCATCTTGGCTATCCGTTGAAGGAGTAACTTTACTTAGAAATAAGTTTAGTATTGTAGCACATTTCATTCTTTGGATTCAAGTTGTAATTCTTAGATGTTGTAGGAAATTATCAGACATGTTGACTACTAGTGGATATGCAAATAGGAGGGCTAATTGTAAATATTTCATGCCTTGTAATTTTGTATAAGTGAAGAAGTATCAACTGATATTGAAGACCTTCATCGGATAAGAAACAAAGCTCCAACGGATGTCTCTAAAGCTTCAACGGATAATATCCATCAACGTATAAGTGCTTCAACGGATAAGGCTTCAACTGCTAATGCATCAATGGATAAAGCTTCAACGGATAAAGCCTCAACGGATAAGGCATCAACGGATGAAAGCTTCAACAGATGCTTAGTTCATTAGCAGTTGATAGTGACAATTTATAAGCTGACAGAGGCACATGGGTTGACAGAGACAAACTAGAATGTGGCGGCCTCTAGTAGGAATCAAGAAAATGCAGCATTTCCATTCTGGTGCAAACAAGGGAGTATTCAAAGATTAACAGCTAAACCTAAATTGCATTGGATAGAGAAATGAAGAAGAAACATGTGAAGAGCCTTTTTAATTATATTTTACAGTTTTGTCTTCACCTGTAAACTTGGTGATATATAAACCAAGTAGCAGCTAGTAATTAGATGTGAATTTTCAAGAGCTGTTTAGAAAAATCCAGAGAGAAAATCATCTAGTTTGTACTAGGAAGCAGCTGTGATTTAATTCTTTGAATCACAGATTTTCTAAATAACACATCTCTGGTGGAACAACAAATCCACCAGAAAAGTTTTTAAGTTCTTTGTGTTCTTTACATTTGTGTTTGAATATATATATCTGTCTATATCAGCTTCAAGCCATTCACACACATTTGCTCACTAAAACACTTAGCCTTAGAAACTGCTCAAAACTTGAAAAAGTTTTGAGATTTACATTCAACCCCCTTCTGTAAATCTCATTGTTAGTCCACTGGGAATAACAACGATAGCAGGTTAATACCATTCTTAATCATATGCCTTCAATAGAAGACATAACTCAAAGGTTTGTTTAGTCCTTTTGAAACATGGTCCTGGCTTATTCTCAAGATAGTACCTTCTAAGATCGATAGCCCGCTCATGACGATTACACGAATTAAACCTTTACCAAACTACTATTACGGTTGGGTATTGCACAGTCATCAGAAGGAATGTCAATCTTCCAAACCATAATACAGCCTTCACGGCTTCAACCATCATCACTGTATTCCTCTGGCACGAGCGCCTATAATTCCTTTCTTACACTTAGAGTGTCGGCCACCTCTTTGGCCTTTCCTGATAGTAAAATTTCCTTACAATCAATGTCATTTTAAATGATCTTCATCTAAATTTTCTACCTCATTTCCAATCACTGCTTGTGTAAAAATGCTTTTCTTAAATCCTGGTGAGAAAAAAAAATCACCATTTTTCCATAAGTCATTGCCTTAGTCTTTAGATGTGAACATTGTCACGACTGACTCTCGATCATACTTAGGACGTCTCTTATCTTGGGTCCTTCTCGTTTTCACCAATCTCGACCTTCATTGGGTCGATCTATACTTCTTATGGTTTAACACGTGCCCCCTGGCATTATTATAATTACGTCATATTTCCATCATTAAAATTTCTATTCTTGAGAACTTTGATTATTACCTTTCTCCTTGTAAAACCTCTAAGGTTATCCTTAAATCCTTCATCATTTACTCCCTAGGTACATGGAATATCAAGATATCATTTACTAATACTAGAACCATTGTCTATATACTTCTGAAAAATTTCCCCACTGATCCTTAAAGGTTGTTGTTACCTTAATCTTTTCCAATTCATACTGTCAAAACTCATATTGTCCCTATTAAGGGCGAAATGCCAACCTTTATGCATTCCCCTAGGGTTCATCTTAAGTTATCGAAGTTATATCCTTAATTCCACCTTTAAGAAGGTACTTGCATCCTTCCATGGATAAATCAAGTCATATATCCTTGATAGATTATCTTATTCAATCATTCCCACCTCGATAGTCTATACCAATTTTACAATAGCATCCTTATTCAAACTGAGGTCAATCCATATGGCCTCCAAAAGATAACACCGGTTTTTTTTTGCGCTTTGCTTGCCTAATTTGGTAATGATAACAGGGATGTTCTGGTAGATATTGGTCATGTTCAACGTGAACTTCTTCTTAATAATTCCTTATTTACTTTTGTTGTTTATCTCAACAGTCATCTCAATGTTGGGATATCTTTCATACATGGCGTCTCCATTTCTGGGTATCAAGCCACCGGTCTTACACTTCACATTCTTGAAGGTCACTTCCTTCATCCAATTTTCCTAATTTCTTACTTCCTTGTCCCCCCAGTCTATCCGCGTCTCATCATTTATCCTTCGAACTATCTCAAGGTTTCCTCGAATCCTCCCAACTTACAGGGGATAATATATATATATATATCTCTTATGCCTTCAACCATCAATTTTAACTCATGGTGAATTACTCTCATCCTGACGATTACATACTTTTCTATTTCTATTGCTACGAGTCTTTAGGGTTTCCTCATACCCAACTCCCTTATCATTCCTCAAACTCTATTGCCTTTATATTCCTTTCCACTTCAGTTTCTTTTTATTTTCCTTTCTCTTATCATTATTTCATGAACCAACATAACATAAGCATTGATTTCAAACATCCCGTCATTCTGGATTCGTGTCCTCAGAACGAATCTTGACAACTTTTACTACTTAGATTCATAATTCATCATACTCGTCTGCCTTTGTTCTGGCTCTAAAGCTTTTACACTATCTCCATAACCTTGGGAAGTACTCTCCTGAAATTTTTTTGACTGAACTTAAATCAGTTTATTATAATCTCTTGCTCCGTGCCTTCCTTGGCCTTTCACCAGCGGGTGGCCTCTCTCCTAGGAGGGTAAGTGACAAAAATAGTCTTTTGTGATTCGTCAATCATTTAGAATCTCAAATGATTCCTATATTTCCTTTAGTCGGGCTCTTGCCTCGACTGGGTCAGCTTGTTCCTCGGAACTCTGAGAGCTTAGTGACTTAAAGGTCCTGAAAGAATTTCTCACCGCATTGTTTCCTCAGGGTGGTGGTTGGGGATAATAGTCTAAGTTCTTTCTAGAAAGGTCCATAAATTGTCGTATAGGGGTACCGTCTCGGGTCTCCTTTCCTTACTCGACTTCTGTTTCCTTAGTCTGAACGTTCCCTCCTCCTTCCCATAATCGGGGTCATCCTACATGTTTTAAATCCTCATTTTCCACTTCATTATGTTATGGGTTCCTTCTATCTTGATGGCGACCTCCCTGACTATCACTTCAGGGTTTGCTCTAAATCTTATTCCTCAAAATAGCTTTCATCTAAGATCTCATCTTTAAGCTCTTGAACATTTGGAACCCAAATTCTGTAGGAATACCTCATTATTCCCTTATCATCTTTCTCAGTATTAATCTCTTATCTATTTGTTGGCTCTCTGCCTTCATTCATCACTTTTTCTGGCACAATATGTTCTTTTCCAATAATTCGGGCTGTATTGCAATCTCAAACAGCTTTTCGGTACCAGCTCCGGTTACCTTCACTTCTATTTCCATTTTCTCAAAATCTCTTATAAACTCTCCTAAAGACATTATCATCTTGAGTCTCTCTTTTAAACTAAGGGCATTAGCCACCATTTTGGTTTTCCCTGGATGATAAAGAATCTCATAATCATAATCCTTAATTAGCTCTAACCACCTCCTCTGGCGCATGTTGAGCTCTTTCTGCGTGAAAATGCACTAGAGCACTTATGGCTTGTGTAAATCTTGCACTTCTCTCCATACAAGTAGTGCCTCCAATCTTTAGGGAAAAACTATTGCCACGAGCCCAAGCTCATGGGTGGGGATATCAAATTTTATATTCCCTTAATTATCTTGACGCGTACGCGATTACCTTGTTGTGCTGTATAAGAAGCACCCTAATTCCTTATGCGAAGCGTCACTACACATCACAAAATCTCCTTTTTCATCCGGCAACGCCATCATTGGGGTCGTCACCAATCTTTGCTTAAGTTCTTGAAAGTTGTTCTCATATTTCTCTGTCCATTCGAACTTCTGAGTCTTATGAGTAAGCCGTGTTAAAGGGGCTACTATCTTTACAAACTTTAACGAACCTCCGGTAGTGACCGGCCAATCCTACCTCTGGTAGTCGCCCTGACCATGATCATCAATTCCTCAGTGGTCCTTTATTCATTCTTGTCAGGATCCTCCACGGAATCCTTCTCAACAATAATCCCTTCTAGGACAACATCTTTAATCGCTACATCCTCAATATGAACATCATCCGGTCCCGTGTTAGGACACTCTATCGAATCCACAATCTGATCTCCAATAATTAATAAAACATTATCGCGTTGTTGCTCCTCAACCTCAGGGTTCGGAGTCCCGCTACCATATACGATAATGAACTACACTTTTATCACGATATTTATAAGGGTTCCCATAAGGTTTTAACTGTCAGTACTACGTTAGGTAGTCCGACTATGAACTTGGCAAGAGTTCTTATTTATCTTAGTGAACTTATTATTTTAACGTCACTTCATCTCTGAGGTTTATAACGCTTAGCTCTGATACCATTTCTGTAACACCCCCAAATCCGGGGTTGGGGATTCGGGTTGTCACGAGTTCTATTTCCCTTAATAATACTTAACCTTAACAATCAACCAACTGTTGCGTACTGTGACCCCACAATATACACACACACACACCACAAGTTATAGTCTCAGAGATGAAAACCAAAAATAACACAAGTCATTTTTATTCCACAATTATAAACCATTTCACCTCAAAAGGGTTTCTGAATAATTTACATATTCTTTGCCATTATTACAATTCATAATATACATAAGTCTGGTTCATCAATAGTTGAAAGCCTAGCCTATTGGTAGTTCCTATCTCAGCTACGGCGGCATCAACGCCTACAGGAAACTACGGAACGTTTCCTATCCGCTCGCGAATTGGGAGCTTGATCCAGTTCATCTTGTCTATCTGTTGTTGTGTGATGAAAGAAGAAAGCAAGGGTGAGCAACAAGCCCACCAAAATAATATGTATAATAATTAACAATATATGAGCATTCTCATAGTATTCATGAAAGTCTTGGTCAAAAGAAATGAACCAAGTTTGATATCTTAACGCGACCAAGTCGCAAAATATTCAGTATATATGTACATATACTTTTCAAAATCTTGGAAGTCCTCTTCCACGTATAATAAACACAGAGTTCCAGTTTATAACTGTATAAAAATATCGTTGCAAGGTGATCTCATATATCTAACCTTGTCTCAACGTTTTTGTGAAAATCTTTGTCATGCATAAGATAATCATTAACCAGATATAAGTTGAAAAGATGAAGTTACAAGATACTCCAATATACTTATATCTTTTCCGAATACTACTTGAACTACCACCGTTCAAGGTATAATCAGTTTCAAAAGTTCATCACATAGATGAGACTACAAGAAAAGACTTGGATAGACTCAATCTTTGAATATTATTATAAATAATGAAGTTACGAAATACTTCATTAAGTCCCGATATATATATACACCTATATATACATTTCATACACTCCTTGAAAACCTCTGTTATGAAAATTATAAACAGAGTTGCAATATCCAATGAATTTGGAAAGGAGAAAACCTTGGCATAAACCTGATATCTTGCTGATCAGGCAAATATACCAATAAGTAACCTTTTCTACTAGTAGATGGATGAATTCCCTACTGGTCATCACCCTGGCCGTAATAGGACCTTATGCTGGACTGCCACTCAGACACTTACGTATTTGATGGACTCCCACTGATCCACTTACACTTTCATGCACGCCCACCGAGCCCATGTTGCTTATGCTGACTCAATAGATGGACTTACTTCCTGAACGTTGGGTAAGTAATCAATTCATTTACCAAAACAGCAACCTCGTTGCGAATATAAAATACACCACAGAGCCGGATCCCTCAGGTTTTGAGCGAATATTTAAATCCCCTTTGAAAGGAAGATCTTAAATATAAAAATGAGTTTTGGGATCCGCTTTAACATTTAAAATCATTTTGAAGACTCGCAAACATTTTTAAGAATGTTTGGAGTAATGCTGATTTAATGAAATAAATCAGTCCCGATATATTAGAAAATATCTGAATATTATTATTTAAATAATATTCCCATAAGGATGATCTTTATAAAAATAATTGAAGTAGAAGTTTTAAAACTCGTACTTGAAATGAATAATAAATAACCAAAGATATACTTATACGAAAGTACGATCTTTATTTGAATAATCAAAAATAAGTTTGATTATCAAAACATTATTCTTTAATAAAATAAAGAATATTATTTAATAAATAAGCGGAGTCATAAGTCCACGAATGAATATTCAAAATAATATTCATTAAATAAAATAAACGGAGTCATAAGTCCTCGAATGAATATTCAACTAATAATATTCATTAAATAAAATAAACGGAGTCATAAGTCCTCGAATGAATATTCAACTAATATTCATTAAATAAAATAAACGAAGTCATAAGTCCTCGAATGAATATTCAACTAATAATATTCATTAAATAAAATAAACAGAGTCATAAGTCCTCGAATGAATATTCAACTAATATTCATTATTTAAAATAAAGTTATCGAATAAACCTTATTCGATTAATAGTTTTGAAAACTATATCTATATATATATATAAATATATATATAATATACTCGGGAACATCGACTCCTGGTTTATAAAATGTTCACCTTTGGGTCCCCTATACTAAGGGTATACGCAACTACTGCTTATCTCTAGCATAGGTATTATACAACTTATAAGCATTTGAATTTTTGAATCAACAATTAGATATCAAGATTAAAAAACAGGCATGCATATAAATATTATATCACATGCTCCAATATATCGCAAGACTTTACTAATAATAATCATGCACTTATCACAAGATAATGAATATACATATATACATCACAACAACAGTATAACGGGTAGAAAACTTGCATGAGTGTTCCCGGATAGACTTAAGCTTAGAGTGGGTCCGATAACCTATGAACAACAACATAAGTCGGAATTAAACCCCGGTCGCTTAAGAAACTAGGCTTTAACCAATTAGACTCTAACGTTCGCTTATGGTCACTTAATGATTCACTTAAGTCACTCGAGTACCCTCAGCTCCACCATTTTTAATAAATTAACCATTAAGAATTATAAGGCGATTCTTTCGCGAATACCCTACCAACTACCTTATCCACTTTACATAAATGTTTCATACTCCAATTAGTCATTTAAGGGCCTTAACAAGGTTTCAAAGTAAGGTGAGGGGTAATGGTTCGGTCGCGAAACGCCGTTACTTAAAACGGTCGTTTCTCCTAAACCGTACATCGGAATCAAGCGTACCACATATCAAAACGAAGCTCGTAACATGAACTATCTATTCATGGCCATGGTCAAAACCTAACAGTGAGTTCACGGGTCCTGATCTTAAGAACAAAAGCAGTCTAAGGTAAATCGGGCATTACGACGGCTATGTTTACGCTATTACCAAATTTGTACAAGTCCAAATCAATCCACAATCAACCCACAATCATTGTTACAACCAAACTTCATCCATATACTACTACAACAGCCCCAAAATCTCAAGGTTTCCACTTTATACTACTTCTCAATCATGAACTAAAAGCTTACTTAAGTTCATTAACTAATTACCAAGATTTACCATTCCAAAAACATCACAAAACCAACCAATCTCTAAATACACAATAACCATGCCTCTCATGAACCATAACAAACAAAACCAAACCTAATACTCAAAGTAAAGTTAGGGTTTGGAGGAGTTATACCTTCCTTGGAGTGATTAGAGTAGCTAGGAAGCCTTAAGAAGCCTTGATCTAACCTCCTACAAGCTTGATCTTTCAAAGAAATCAAGAACACAAAAATTAAATTCAAGAAAGTACTATTCACCATCTTCTTGAATGATTTATAGGAAATGCTAGGAAAGGATTTTGAAGCTAAGATTCCTAGGAAGTATGTAACTTAACTAGGAGAAGCTAGGATAATTACCTTGTAAATTAGCAAGTGGAAGAGCTTGGACTTCCCATTTCTTAAGAAAGAAGCCGAGAGCTTCTTGAAGAAAATGGGAGTCAAATTGTGTTTTTGTGATTTGTTTTGCCTTGCCTTTGTTGGTTGCTTTTGTTTTGATTAATTACTTTTTAACCATGGTGAAATTTGTGTGGTTTATAATCAACCAACACTTCCTTCTCTTTTGGTCATGCTTATGTCATCTTCCTATGTCATCCTCCCACACTTGTCCTCTTCTTGTTGGTGTGATGACATCATCATCATTAAACTCTTTGATTAAATCCTAATTACTTGGCTAATGACTGCTGATCTGTTATACGGTTCGCTTAACTTTCATTCTTGTTTATCGTTTGAGGGATCATACCCGGGATCTTATTACTTGGGGTTCCTTAACCTTTCTCAATTCATTATATTCCTTTTATGATCCTCTCTTATAATCCTTGAATTTAAATCCTTTTTATCCTGTTACCTTATACTCAATTCTTTCGGTATCTGGTGGATTTTCGGGAAAAATCAAAGTGTTCGGATTTGGATTCTGACGATCTTTACATACACTTATATACCACATAGGGTACTAATAATATCTCAGAAGATCAATAAAAGAACCCCTACATAGTGTGGTATGAAAAGTTTTCTTATTCAGCATAATCAGCAAAATCACCATTCATAAGGGTTTCAAAAATTCCAAAAATTTGGGTTATTACACGAGGTCTCTTAGTTCTCTACATGTATAGTTTGACTTATCGATATCTCTGAGATCTCTATATCCATTTTGACTTATCGATATCTGTGAGATCTCTAATGAGAAGTTGACTTGTCGATATCTCCATTCTTTACATTGTTAGGGCGAAATCACGCGCTAATAATACACGCAAGTATACGCGTTCGCAAGTAATATAGAATACTTTCTAGTTCGTTCCCACAGAGACTTAGACTATTTATGTTCAATTAAACTCACTCACCAATGTATGATTACTTCTCAATGTTAAGACAATAACACTTAGATTTAATTAACTAATTATTAACTACAATTAACTACTAGAATTAAGCACTTAATTAACACTTAGAATTAACAATATTAAAACACTCATGAGATCACAACTTCATTACTACTTCCTTCAATAGTCATTGTCATTACCTTTAGCATGCAACAGTGATGATATTAATCGAATAACACTAAACTGATAAAAGCCAACTTTCATTGTACTAATACCATTCTACCAAACATCCATAATTAAGATAGAAGTTGAATATGCATCAATTATGTTGAGTCCCTATATGTCTACAGAAATTGACAACATAACGATTTAAGAACAAGTTATTCCTTTTGATTACACAGGGCGAATAAAACGGTTGGAGTTACCCACTAATCATGCAATATCGTACATGAACCTATGCTAGCATGTGATAAGTGGCATTTTATACCACTTAGAACATCTTAAAATGGCTTAAATTGGTGCATTAAAATCAAGTATTTTGTGTATTTGATGCATTTTTCTAGTGTTTATGCATTTCAGGGTATTAGTTGCATTTCGGAGGAGTAATCATCAAGAATAAGCCTTGGCATGTGTTCATCGTTGAGAGAGGGAAGAAATGGGCAGATTACGGCGAAGAAACGGAGCAAACTCAGGAAATTTCCAGAAGGGTCCTGAGCGCCCGCTCAGCAATGCTGAGCGGCCGCGCAGGGTCGGGAAAAAAGATAAAATATTTTAGGACTTCTATTTCTGTTTGGTTTCCACTTCTATGTAATCTGAGTTTTATGGGACTATTATATAAGTAGATTTGGAGACGTTTTCACGAGGGAGGATTGTGGTATTACGCAAGGAGCAAAGGAGATAAGGAAGAAGACCGTTTTAGTACACAGCAACGAAGAGGAAGCATATTTTCTTGTGATTCTTGATTCGTTGTAACGTTGGATGCTAGTTTTCTTACCTTGAACCTAATTACTCTTGTGACGTACTCTGATTTAATATAATTAGTTTAGTTATTATTTTCTTGTGTTTGTTTATCATGATTTCATATGAACCCATGATGACGATAAGTGCTATTATGGGCTAATCGTGATCATGGGGTTGCAATGGATTTACTATAGAATTCTTTAGTTAATTGTTTAATACTTTAGTGTGTGATGATTGTATGATATCTAGTATTGGTTGTGCGTATTCGTTTTATGTGCGTCACGAACATATAAGATAGGGTGTTAATCTCTTGTGAAGCGACGGTGGATCTTGAGATTTAGAACTTGCCATGCTAGCGTAGGTTCATGTACATTGTGCATGATTAGTGGGTAACTCTAACAATTTTATTTGCCCTATGTAATCAAAAGGAATAACTTGTGCTTAAATCGTTGTGTTGTCAATATCTGTAGACATATAGGAACTCAACATAATTGATGACTATTCAACTTCTATCTTAATTGTGGATGTTTGGTAGAATGGTATTAGTACAATGAAAGTTGGCTTTTATCAGTTTCGTGTTATTCGATTAATATCATCACTGTCACATGCTAAAGGAATTAACAATGACTATTGAAGGAAGTAGTAATGAAGTTGTGATCTCATGAGTGTTTTATTATTGATAATTTGAAGTGTTAATTAAGTGATTAATTAAGTAGTTAATTGTAGTTAATATTTAGTCAACAATTCTAAGTGTTAGTGTCTTAACATTGAGAAGTAATCATACATTGGTGAGTGAGTTTAATTAGACAATAAATTAGTCTGAGTCTCTGTGGGAACGAACTAGAAAGTATTCTATATTACTTGCGAACGCGTATACTTGCGTGAATATTAGTGTGTGTTTTAGCCCTAACAAGTTTTTGGCGCCGCTGCCGGGGACTCGGCGTATTTGTTTAGTTTATGTACTTACCATCATTGGTCATTAGGACTCAGTGATTAGGACGTAGTAGTACTTATTGTTTCCGGTTGTGTTTCAGGTACTTTAGCGAGCGTTTATGCAAACTCGTTCTCGTACTCGCAAGAGGACTTTAGATACAGCTGAGGAGACAGACGAAGTTCTTGATATTCCGGAGAAGTTAGATTTTGAAGATTCGGATTCAGGAACTGAGCGGAAAGAACCATTAAACATGGGTGATCGTATTGTTCAAGCTGATCCAGCTCTCATGGATTTTTCTCGGCCAAAAATTGATGACATTCAGTCAAGCATTCTTCATCCGGCCATTCAAGCTAACACCTTTGAAATCAAGCCGGGCACTATTCAGATGGTGCAGAATTCTGTTTCTTTTGGAGGAGCGGCGACTGAAGACCCCAACATGCACATAAGGAATTTTGTCAAGATCTGCAGCACTTTTAAGTATAATGGCGTGACTGATGAGGCTATCAAGCTGAGACTTTTCCCATTCTCACTAAGGGACAAAGCTAAGGACTGGTTACATTCTGAACCAGCTGGGTCCATCACTACGTGGCAAGATCTTGTGCAAAAGTTTCTGGTGAAGTTTTATCCAATGGCAAAGACTGCTGCTATGAGGAGTGCTCTTACTCAGTTTGCGCAGCAACCTACAGAATCTATGTGCGAAGCTTAGGAACGCTACAAGGAAATGTTGAGAAAGTGTCCACATCATGGAATGCCTGATTGGATGGTGATCACGGGTTTCTATAATGGTTTGGGGGCCCAATCTCGGCCCATGCTCGATGCAGCAGCTGGAGGCGCTTTATGGGCTAAAAGCTATACTGAGGCTTATAATCTTATCGAGACTATGGCTGCAAATGAGCATCAAAACCCAACTCAAAAGATAATGCCTGGTAAGGTAGCAGGTATTCTGGAAGTTGATGCAGCCACCGTTATTGCAGCACAGCTTCAAGCGCTGTCAATGAAGGTTGATTCACTGGCTACATATGGAGTTAATCAAATAGCTATAGTTTGTGAGCTTTGTGCAGGTTCTCATGCTACGGATCAGTGTTCTCTGGTCAACGAATCTGTTCAGTATGTGAATAATTATCAGCGACAACAGCAGCCTGTGTAACACCCCCAGATCCGGGGTCGGGGATCCGGGTCGTCACGGTCTTTCTTTCCACAATATCACTTCACTTAATTAATAATAAATAACCTTATGCTATGACCCCACACTAACACACACCACAACCCGTTATAGTCTCAGAGATGAAATTTAAATAAGTACAAGTCTTTGAATCCACAATTTAAAAGTTATTACAACCCAAAATGATTACTTGATAAATTTACAGTTAATTGCCATTATCTGCCACAAGTTATAATTATACATAATTGATTCTCAAAAGTAGATGGTCTGATCTACAATAGATCTACCTCTGCAGCTATAGCAGCTACAACATCAACGGGAAGACGCGGGACGCTTCCCCCGCGCTTGCGCTGGGTCTGCTGGAGTCTGGCCATCTTTCCTAACTGTTGTTGTGTGATGAAGAAATAAAGCAAGGGTGAGCAGCAAGCCCACCAAAATAATATGTATAATGATTTACAATATATGAGCCTACTCATAATACTCATGAAAGTCTTGGTCAAAAGAAATGGACCAAGTTTGATATCTTAATGCGATGAAGTCGCAAAATATTCAGTATATATACATATATACTTTTCAAAATATTGGAAGTCCTCTTCCATGCATAATATACACAAAATCCCAGTGTATAACTGTATATATAAAAAAAATATCGTTGCAAGGTGATCTCATACATCTAACCTTGTCTCAACGTTTTTCTGAAAATCTTTGTCATTCATAAGACAATTATTAACTAGATATAAGTTTAAAAGATGAGGTTACCAAATACCCCAATATACTTATATCTTTCCCAATACTACTTGAACTACCACCGTTCAAGTTATAACCAGTTTCAAAAGTTCATCACATAGATGAGACTACAAGACAAGATTTGAATAGATTCAATCTTTGAAATATTATTGAATGAAATAAAGTTACGAGATACTTTATTTAGTCCCGATATATATATATATCCACATATATATCTCTTTAAACATTTCCTGGAACCTCTGTTATATAAAGTATGAACAGAGTTTGAAACATCCAATGAATTTTGGAAAGGAAAAGAATTTTGGCATAAACCAGATATCTTGCTGATCAGGCAAAGATACCAATAAGTAACCTTTTCTACTGTAGATGGATGAATTCCTCACCGGTCATCACCCTGGCCGCATTAGGACCTCGCGCTAGACCGTTACCCGGCCCCTCACGCGTTGATGGACTGCCACCCAGCCACTTACACAATAATAGACCGTACCCCGGCCTGTCGCTTATGCCGACTCAATTAGATGGGCTTACTTCCCGAACGTTGGGCAAGTAATCAATTCATTTACCAAAACTGCAACCTCGTTGCGAATATAAAATACACCACAGAGCCGGATTCCCCAGGTTTTGAGCGAGTATTTAAATCCCCTTAAAAAGGAAGATCTTAAATATAAAAATGAGTTTTGGGATCCGCTCTGACTTTAAAAATCATTTTGAAGACTCAAAAACACTTTAAAGAGTGTTTGGAGTAAAGCTGATTTAATGAAGTAAATCAGTCCCCAGAATATTTAGAAAATGACTGAATATTATTATTTAAATAATATTCCCATAAAGAATAATCTTTATAAAAATAATTGAAGTAGAAGTATTAAAACTTATACTTGAAACGAGTATTAAATAACCAAAGATATACTTATATGAAAGTATTATCTTTATTTGAATAATCGAAAATAAGTTTGATTATTAACACCTTATTCTTTAATAAAATAAAGAATATATTTCAGCAAATAATCGGAGTCATAGATCCTCAAATGAATATTCAAATAATATTCATTAAATAATATAAACTGAGTCATAAGTCCTCGAATGAATATTCAAATAATATTCAATAATAATATATAAAAGAGTCATAAGCCCTCGAATGAATATTCAAATAATATTCAAATAAATAAATAAAGCTGAGTCATAAGCCCTCGAATGAATATTATAAATAATATTCATTAAATTAAATAAAATAAAGGAGTCATACATCCTCAAATGAATATCCAAGTAATATTCAATAAATAATATAAAGGAGTCATAAGTCCTCGAATGAATATTCAAGATAATATTCAATAATAAAATAAAGTTATCGAATAAACCTTATTCGATTAATAGTTTTGAAAACTATAACCATATATATATATATAAATATATATATATATATATATATATAAAATCTACTCGGGATCCTCGACTCCCGGTTTTAGAAAATGTTTTCACCTTTGGGTCCCTATACTAAGGGTTTACGCAAATACCGCTAATCTCTAGCATAGGTATTATGCAACGAATAAGCATTTGAACCAACAGATATATAAATCAAGAATACGAAACAGGCATGCATATGTACCATATCACATGCTACAATATATCGCAAGAATTTGCTAATAACAAATATGCATTTATCACAAGATCATGCATATATACATATACATCACAACAACAGTATAACAGGTAGAAAACTTGCCTGAGCGACTGGGGGTTACGAATGGCTCGGGACGAGTCTGGTAACCTATAAACAACAAGTAAGTTGGAATTAAACCAAAATCACTTGTAATTCTATACTTTAACTAACTTAGACTCTAACGCTTGTTTTGCGCTCACTGATTTGCTTAAGTCGCTCGGGTACCCTCGGCTCCACCATTTTTAATAATTTAACCTTTACGAGTTTTAAAGCGATTCCTTCGCGAGTGTCTTACCAACTGCCTAACACACTTACCATAAATGTTTCATACATTAATTAACCCTTTTTGGTCTTTAACCTATGTTTCAAAGTAAGGCGAGGGGAAAAGTTTCGTTCGCGAAACGCCGTTACTTGAAACGGTCGTTTCTCCTAAACCGTGCATCGGAATCGAACGAATTACATATCAAAACGAAGCTCATAACATGAGCTATCTAAACATCGCAGTGGTCATAATCTAGAAGGGGGTTCTCGGGTCCTAATGTTATGCACAAAAACAGTCCAAAGAAAATCGGACGTTACGACGGCTATGTTTACGCGATTACCAATGTTTAAACTACTCCAATTAACCACCAACCAACTCATAACCATCAATACAACAGAACTTCACCTAAACCATACCACATCAGTCCATAATCTCCAAGGTTTTCAACTCAAACAACCACAATCAAGACCTATGAACTATAATCAAGCTTCAATTACCAAAACACTTCCAAATCAAACCAAACTACTAATAATCACAATCCATGCTTCTCATTTCACAACACCAACCATTAAACTTACTAACAAATAAAGTAAAGGCTAGGGTTTGAAGTTTATACCTTCCTTGGGAGGTGTTAAGTTGCTAGGAAGCCTTAGGGAGCCTCCTACAAGCTTGATCTTTCCAAAGAAATCAAGAACACAAAGTTAGGCTTTGAAGTTTCTAAAAGTCCGATTTAAAGAACTGTAAAAATGAGGGTCTTACCATGATTATTTGGACGAGACTTGTGAACAAGCGTTGTAGGCCATCTCAATACCTTTCCAATGAGCTATAGAACATAATATTTGAGTGAGAAATGAAGGAGATACAGCAGTTTTAGTGTTCTGATTCTGTTTTGGCCGAGAGCATGAAGAACAATGCCTTGGTTTCTTTTTGATTTTGATGAAAAATGATTTGCTTGGCTTGGTTGCTTGGTTTTTGTGCTTGCTTTAGTCAATTACCTTCTTGCCCTTGAATTTGTGTGGTTACAAAGCCACCACACCTCCTTCCTTCCCATGTCATGCTTATGTCACCTTGCACATGTCATAATGCTCCCACTTGTCCACACCTTGTGGTTTGATGATGTCACAATCCCTGGCTTCTTGTACAAGCTTGTCTCTTGGTCACTTATTTGTTTTACGGTTCGCTTATCTTTCGTTCTCGTTTATCGTTTGAGGGATCATACCCGGGATCTTATTACTTAGGTTCCCTTAACCTTTCTCAATATATTATATTCCTTTTATGATCCTCTCCTATAATCCTTTAATTTAAATCCTTTTTATCCTGTTACCTTATACTCAATTCTCTCCGTATCTTGTGAATTTCCGGGAAAAATCAAAGTGTTCGGATTTGGATTCTGACGATCTTTACATACACTTATATCCCATATAAAGTACTAATAAAATCTCAGAATATCCATATCAGAACCCCTACATAGTGTGGCATGAAAAGTTTTCTCATTCAGCAAAAACACTATTCATAAGGGTTTCAAAAATTTCCCAAAAATTGGGGTTATTACAGTCTCCCCTCCTTAAAAGGATTCCGTCCCGGAATCAGATAGAAAGTGAATAGGGATACTCTCTTAGCATTGCACTTTCTAACTCTCGAGTAAATTTTCCCACATTGTGGTTCTACCATCAAACTCTTACTAGTTTGATAACCCTTCTCCTAAGCACTCGTTCCTTTTTACTCTATACCCTTCCTGGTTGCTCCATATAGGTTACGTCTGGTTGCATGTCTATGCGCTCATATGCCCCTATTTGTCTGGCATCCGAATTACACTTCCTTAACATTGATACGTGAAACACGTTATGAACTTGCTACAGGTTCGGGGGTTAGGGCTAGCTCATATGCTAACTTCCCAAACGTCTTAATATATCCAAGGGTCCAACAAATTGTAGACTTAGCTTTCCTTTCTTTCCGAACCTCATCAATCCTTTCCAAGGGATACCTATAACATTACTAGGTCCCCTATTTCGTACTCTTTATCCTTTCGTGTCAAATCAACATACTTATCATGTCCATCTTGGGCTACTACCAGCCGTCCTCTGATTAGATCTATCATATCCTTGGTCCTTTAGACCACTGCTGGTCCGAGCATCTTGCGCTCTACAACTTCATCCTAACATAAGGGAGATCGATATTGTCTTCCCTCAAGGATCTCATAAGGCGATATCTCAATACTGACATATGATCTATTGTCGTAAGAAAACTCAATCCGTGTTAAGTGATCATTCCAAATTCTTTCAAGTCTATTGCACAGACTCTCATTATAGCGTTTAGCATTAGAGCTTTTGCTTCTTAATACCCATTCTTTTCTAGTTCGTAATCGCTACAACCTTCCGTTCCTAATATTATACTAGTTATACTTTTGCTCGTTAGCGTTCTATAACCTTTTAATGACCACGACAACCTTAGTATCACGAATGTGTTTCCATTCCGCATACTACCACTACTTTATTACTCCTTTTTCAGTTGTTTCTATTTTCCAAAATTTGATCAATCAAATAGAAGTAAAGGAATTTGTTGAGAGATCACTATGATCATGAACACTTGTTATATTGCATAGTTAGTACAGAAGGTGGCCAGCCTTTAGTACTTGACAAGCAATTAAACAATAGTTGGTATCCTACTAGGCTTCTATCACACAGATAGACAGTCATTCGGCAATACCTCCCCTTCTGGAAGGGTTGTTCTTCTCAAATTACATGAAATAAAAAGAAGAGAAAAGAACGAACTGAAGAGAATTGTATATATATAAAAAAATATACTGCCACAAAATATCTGGCTTGGAACCTACCTCTGAACTATAGAGGTTTGTCATAGGAGAACAAAATATATATGTATTTATATCAACATCAAGTATTATAGCATCCTATTTCACATGCCTAAATATTTCTATTCCGTTCATCATTCTATGGACCCATGCTCTTCCTCGAGCTTATACACAATCACCTTTGAAACTCCCTCGACATCGAAAATCGAATCTGGGATCTCATTCTATGCATCATCGCTACTAGAATTCTATGCTTGCACCGCAACCTTCCTCGTATAATAATACGACTTTCTATTGATAAGAAAGAATAATAATTCACTAGGTAGATACTCTACTTAATTAGTTTATCATTGATAACTTATACACTACCACGACCCGATTAGTTGTACTCAATCTCAACACCCATTCCAATACAACTCTCACGGTTGTAATCAGCTCATTACTCGCAGAATCATTGCTGCCTTACTATGGTCCACCACTGACCTACTGTCGTCATTCACTTTTCCATAAAATCTTAATATCTAACCATACGGAGTCCATACAGCTCGTATCTAATTCTCCTAAGGAGTTAACATAACCACCAATCACAATTCATGAAGAACACTCCAAACTCTGACGTACTTTCATGACATGAAGTAGATAAAATTGCAGAAGAGTTTCAATCAAAGCAACGATAGCAGGTTAATACCATTCTTAGTCATATGCCTTAAATAGAAGACTTAACTCAAAGGTTCGTCTAGTCCTTTTGGAAACATGGTCCTGGCTTATCCCAAGATAGGACCTCCTAAGATAGATAGCCCGTTCATGGCGATTACACGAATTAAACTTTTACCAACTACTATTACGGTTGGGTATTGCACAGTCATCAGAAGGAATGTCAATCTTCCAAACCATAATACAACCTTCACAGTTTTAATCATCATCACTGTATTCCTCTGGCACAAGCGCCTATAATTATCCTCTTACCTTTAAAGTGTCGGCCACCTCTTTGGCCTTTCCTGATATTAAAATTTCCTTATAGTCAATGTCATTTTAACCACCTCCAAATAAATTTTCTACCTTATTTCAATCACTGCTTTTGTGAAGATGTATTCCTTAAAATCTGATGAGTAAAAAAAATATCACCATTTTTCCATAAGTTATTGCCTCAGTCGTTAGAGGTTAATCACTGTCACGACTGACTCTCAATCATACTTAGAACATCTTTTATCTTAAGTCTTAATTGCCCTGAATAATTTCGACCTTTACTGGTTCGATCCATACTTTCTCGTGGTTTAACACGTGCCCCACTTGGCATCATTATAATTATGTCATATTTCCTTTATCAACATTTTTATTCTTGAGAATTTCGAATATTTCCTTTCTCCTTGTAAAACCTCTAAGGTTATCCTTCAATCGTTCCTCCTGTATTCCCTATATACAGGGCATATCAAAATACCATTTACTGATACTAGAACCATTGTCTATATACTTCTGAAAAATTTCTCCACTGATCCTTAAAGGTTATTATTACCTTAATCCTTTCCAATTCATACTGTCAAAACTCATACTATCCCTATTAAGGGTGAAATGCCAACCTTTATGCATTCCCCTAGGATTCGTTTTAAGTTACCGATGTTCTATCCTTAATTCCACCTTTAAAAAGGTACAAGCATCCTTCCATGGATAAATAAAGTCATATATCCCTGATAAGGGTATCTTATTCAATCATTTCCACCTCGATAGTCTATACCGAATTTCACAATAGCATCCTTATTCAAGTTAAGGTCAATCCACATGGCCTCCAAAAGATAAAAATGGTTATCCACTTTTCTTTCCTGATTTGGTAATGATCACATGGATGATCTGGAAGATATTGGTCGTGTTCAACGTGAACTTCTTCTTAATAAATCCTTATTTACTTTTGTTGTTTATCTCAACAGTCATCTCAATGTTGGGATATCTTTCATACCTGGCGTCTCCCTTCCTGGGTATCAAGCCACCGGTCTTACACTTCACATTCTTGAAGGTCACTTCCTTCATCCAATTTTCTTGATTTCTTACTTTCTTGTCTCCTCAGTCTATCCGCGTCTCATTATTTATCCTTCGAACTATCTCAAGGTTTCTTCGAATCCTCCCAACTTACAGGGGATAATATATATGTATCTCTTATGCCCTCAACCATCAATTTTAACTCATGGTAAATCACCCTCATCCTGACGATTACTTACTTTTCTATTTCTATTACTACGAGTCTTTAGGGTTTCCTCATACCCAACTTCCTTATCATTATTTCATGAACTAACACAACATAAGCATTGATTTCAAACATCCCGTCATTCTGGATTCGTATCCTCAGAACGAATCTTGACAACTTTTACAACTTAGATTCATAATTTATCATACTCGTCTGCCTTTGTTCTGACTCTAAAGCTTTTACACTATCTCCTTATCTTTGGGAATTACTTTCCCGAAAACAATTGACTGGACTTAAATCAGTTTATTATAATCTCTTGCTCCGTGCCTTCCTTGGCCTTTCACCAGCAGGTGGTCTCTCTCTTAGGAGGGTGAGTGATAAAAACAGTCTTTTGTGATTCGTCAATCATTTAGAATCTCAAATGATTCCTATATTTCCTTTAGCCAGGCTCTTGCCTCGACTAGGTCAACATGTTCCTTGGAACTCTGAGAGCTTAACGATTTAAAGGTCATGAAAGAATTTCCTGCCGCATTGTCCCCTCAGGGTGGTGGTTGGGGATAATAGTCTAAGTTATGTCTAGACAGGTCCATAAATTGCCATATAGGAGTACCGTCTCGGGTCTCCTTTCCTTACTCGACTTTCTGTTTCCTTAGTATGAAATGTTTCAACCTTCTCCCATAATCGGGGTTATCTTATACATTAAAAACCTTATTTTCCACTCTATTATGTTATGGGTTCTTTCTTTCTTGATGGCAACCTCCCTGACTATCACACTCTGGGTTTGCCCTAAATCCTATTCCTCAAACTATGGCTCTCATCTAAGTTCTCATCCTTAAGCTCTTGAACTTTCGGAACCCAAATTCTATAGGAATACCTCATTATTCCCTTATCATCTTTCTCAGTATTAATCTCATATTTATTTGTTGGCTCTCTGCCTTCATTCATCACCTTTTTCTGGCACAATATGCTCTTTTCCAATAATTCGGTCTCTATTACAATCTCAAACAGCTTTTCGGTACCGGCTCCGGTTACCTTCACTACTATTTCCATTTTCTCAAAATCTCTTATCAACTCTCCCAAAGACATTATCATCTTGAGTCTCTCCTTTTTACTAATGGCATCAGCCACCATATTGGCTTTCCCCGAATGATAAAGAATCTCCCAATCATAATTCTTGATTAGCTCTAACCGCCTCCTCTGGCGTATGTTGAGCTCTTTCTACGTAAGAATGTACTAGAGCACTTATGGCTTAGGTAATTCTCGCACTTCTCTCCATACAAGTAGTGCCTCCAATCTTTAGGGTAAAACTATTGCCACGAGCCTAAGCTCATGGGCGGGGATATCGAATTTCATATTACCTTAATTGTCTTGACGCAGACGCGATTATCTTGCTGTGCTAAGAAGCACCCTAATTCCTTATGCGAAGCGTCACTTACAAATCACAAAATCTCCTTTTTCCATCCGGCAACGCCAACATAGGGGCCGTCACCAACCTTTGCTTCAGTTCTTAAAAGCTGTTCTCGCATTTCTCTGTCTATTCGAACTTCTCAGTCTTATGAGTAAGCCACGTTAAAGGGGCTACTATCTTTACAAACTTGAACGAACCTCTGGTAGTGACCGGCCAATCCTACCTCTGGTAGTCGACCCAACCAGGGTCATCAATTCATCAGTGGTCCTTTATCCAATCTCGTCAGAATCCTCCATGGGATCCTCCTCAGCAACTATCCCTTCTAGGACAACATCCTCAACCGCTACATCCTCAATATCAACATCATCCGGTCCTGCGTTAGGACGCTCTATTGGATCCACAATCTGATCTCCAATTAGTAATAAAACATCATCGCGTTGATGTTCCTCAACTTCAGGGTTCGGAGTCTCGCTACCATATACGATAACGAACTACGCTTCTATCGCTACATTTATAAGGGTTCCCATAAGGGTTTTAACTGTCAGTACTACGTTAGGTAGTCCGACTATGAACTTGGCAAGAGTTCTTATTATCTTAGTGAACTTATTATCTTAACGTCCCATCATCTCTGAGGTTTATAACGCTTAGCTCTGATACCATTTCTGTAACACCCCCAGATCCTGGGTCGGGGATCCGGGTCGTCACGGTCTTTCTTTCCACAATATCACTTCACTTAATTAATAATAAATAACCTTATGCTATGACCCCACACTAACACACACCACAACCCGTTATAGTCTCAGAGATGAAATTTAAATAAGTACAAGTCTTTGAATCCACAATTTAAAAGTTATTACAACCCAAAATGATTACTTGATAAATTTACAGTTAATTGCCATTATCTGCCACAAGTTATAATTATACATAATTGATTCTTAAAAGTAGATGGTCTGATCTACAATAGATCTACCTCTGCAGCTATAGCAGCTACAACATCAACGGGAAGACGCGGGACGCTTCCCCCGCGCTTGCGCTGGGTCTGCTGGAGTCTGGCCATCTTTCCTAACTGTTGTTGTGTGATGAAGAAATAAAGCAAGGGTGAGCAGCAAGCCCACCAAAATAATATGTATAATGATTTACAATATATGAGCCTACTCATAATACTCATGAAAGTCTTGGTCAAAAGAAATGGACCAAGTTTGATATCTTAATGCGATGAAGTCGCAAAATATTCAGTATATATACATATATACTTTTCAAAATATTGGAAGTCCTCTTCCATGCATAATATACACAAAATCCCAGTGTATAACTGTATATATAAAAAAAATATCGTTGCAAGGTGATCTCATACATCTAACCTTGTCTCAACGTTTTTCTGAAAATCTTTGTCATTCATAAGACAATTATTAACTAGATATAAGTTTAAAAGATGAGGTTACCAAATACCCCAATATACTTATATCTTTCCCAATACTACTTGAACTACCACCGTTCAAGTTATAACCAGTTTCAAAAGTTCATCACATAGATGAGACTACAAGACAAGATTTGAATAGATTCAATCTTTGAAATATTATTGAATGAAATAAAATTACGAGATACTTTATTTAGTCCCGATATATATATATATCCACATATATCTCTTTAAACATTTCCTGGAACCTCTGTTATATAAAGTATGAACAGAGTTTGAAACATCCAATGAATTTTGGAAAGGAAAAGAATTTTGGCATAAACCAGATATCTTGCCGATCAGGCAAAGATACCAATAAGTAACCTTTTCTACTGTAGATGGATGAATTCCTCACCGGTCATCACCCTGGCCGCATTAGGACCTCGCGCTAGACCGTTACCCGGCCCCTCACGCGTTGATGGACTGCCACCCAGCCACTTACACAATAATAGACCGTACCCCGGCCTGTCGCTTATGCCGACTCAATTAGATGGGCTTACTTCCCGAACGTTGGGCAAGTAATCAATTCATTTACCAAAACTGCAACCTCGTTGCGAATATAAAATACACCACAGAGCCGGATTCCCCAGGTTTTGAGCGAGTATTTAAATCCCCTTAAAAAGGAAGATCTTAAATATAAAAATGAGTTTTGGGATCCGCTCTGACTTTAAAAATCATTTTGAAGACTCGAAAACACTTTAAAGAGTGTTTGGAGTAAAGCTGATTTAATGAAGTAAATCAGTCCCCAGAATATTTAGAAAATGACTGAATATTATTATTTAAATAATATTCCCATAAAGAATAATCTTTATAAAAATAATTGAAGTAGAAGTATTAAAACTTATACTTGAAACGAGTATTAAATAACCAAAGATATACTTATATGAAAGTATTATCTTTATTTGAATAATCGAAAATAAGTTTGATTATTAACACCTTATTCTTTAATAAAATAAAGAATATATTTCAGCAAATAATCGGAGTCATAGATCCTCAAATGAATATTCAAATAATATTCATTAAATAATATAAACTGAGTCATAAGTCCTCGAATGAATATTCAAATAATATTCAATAATAATATATAAAAGAGTCATAAGCCCTCGAATGAATATTCAAATAATATTCAAATAAATAAATAAAGCTGAGTCATAAGCCCTCGAATGAATATTATAAATAATATTCATTAAATTAAATAAAATAAAGGAGTCATACATCCTCAAATGAATATCCAAGTAATATTCAATAAATAATATAAAGGAGTCATAAGTCCTCGAATGAATATTCAAGATAATATTCAATAATAAAATAAAGTTATCGAATAAACCTTATTCGATTAATAGTTTTGAAAACTATAACCATATATATATATAAATATATATATATATATATATATATATAAAATCTACTCGGGATCCTCGACTCCCGGTTTTAGAAAATGTTTTCACCTTTGGGTCCTTATACTAAGGGTTTACGCAAATACCGCTAATCTCTAGCATAGGTATTATGCAACGAATAAGCATTTGAACCAACAGATATATAAATCAAGAATACGAAACAGTCATGCATATGTACCATATCACATGCTACAATATATCGCAAGAATTTGCTAATAACAAATATGCATTTATCACAAGATCATGCATATATACATATACATCACAACAACAGTATAACGGGTAGAAAACTTGCCTGAGCGACTGGGGGTTACGAATGGCTCGGGACGAGTCTGGTAACCTATAAACAACAAGTAAGTTGGAATTAAACCAAAATCACTTGTAATTCTATACTTTAACTAACTTAGACTCTAACGCTTGTTTTGCGCTCACTGATTTGCTTAAGTCGCTCGGGTACCCTCGGCTCCACCATTTTTAATAATTTAACCTTTACGAGTTTTAAAGCGATTCCTTCGCGAGTGTCTTACCAACTGCCTAACACACTTACCATAAATGTTTCATACATTAATTAACCCTTTTTGGTCTTTAACCTATGTTTCAAAGTAAGGCGAGGGGAAAAGTTTCGTTCGCGAAACGCCGTTACTTGAAACGGTCGTTTCTCCTAAACCGTGCATCGGAATCGAACGAATTACATATCAAAACGAAGCTCGTAACATGAGCTATCTAAACATCGCAGTGGTCATAATCTAGCAGGGGGTTCTCGGGTCCTAATGTTATGCACAAAAACAGTCCAAAGAAAATCGGACGTTACGACGGCTATGTTTACGCGATTACCAATGTTTAAACTACTCCAATTAACCACCAACCAACTCATAACCATCAATACAACAAAACTTCACCTAAACCATACCACATCAGTCCATAATCTCCAAGGTTTTCAACTCAAACAACCACAATCAAGACCTATGAACTATAATCAAGCTTCAATTACCAAAACACTTCCAAATCAAACCAAACTACTAATAATCACAATCCATGCTTCTCATTTCACAACACCAACCATTAAACTTACTAACAAATAAAGTAAAGGCTAGGGTTTGAAGTTTATACCTTCCTTGGGAGGTGTTAAGTTGCTAGGAAGCCTTAGGGAGCCTCCTACAAGCTTGATCTTTCCAAAGAAATCAAGAACACAAAGTTAGGCTTTGAAGTTTCTAAAAGTCCGATTTAAAGAACTGTAAAAATGAGGGTCTTACCATGATTATTTGGACGAGACTTGTGAACAAGAGTTGTAGGCCATCTCAATACCTTTCCAATGAGCTATAGAACACAATATTTGAGTGAGAAATGAAGGAGATATAGCAGTTTTAGTGTTCTGATTCTGTTTTGGCCGAGAGCATGAAGAACAATGCCTTGGTTTCTTTTTGATTTTGATGAAAAATGATTTGCTTGGCTTGGTTGCTTGGTTTTTGTGCTTGCTTTAGTCAATTACCTTCTTGCCCTTGAATTTGTGTGGTTACAAAGCCACCACACCTCCTTCCTTCCCATGTCATGCTTATGTCACCTTGCACATGTCATAATGCTCCCACTTGTCCACACCTTGTGGTTTGATGATGTCACAATCCCTGGCTTCTTGTACAAGCTTGTCTCTTGGTCACTTATTTGTTTTACGGTTCGCTTATCTTTCGTTCTCGTTTATCGTTTGAGGGATCATACCCGGGATCTTATTACTTAGGTTCCCTTAACCTTTCTCAATATATTATATTCCTTTTATGATCCTCTCCTATAATCCTTTAATTTAAATCCTTTTTATCCTGTTACCTTATACTCAATTCTCTCCGTATCTTGTGAATTTCCGGGAAAAATCAAAGTGTTCGGATTTGGATTCTGACGATCTTTACATACACTTATATCCCATATAAAGTACTAATAAAATCTCAGAATATCCATATCAGAACCCCTACATAGTGTGGCATGAAAAGTTTTCTCATTCAGCAAAAACACTATTCATAAGGGTTTCAAAAATTTCCCAAAAATTGGGGTTATTACAGCCTGTGCCAGCGACCTATCATCCTAATAACATAAATCATCCAAATTTCAGCTGGGGGAATAATCAGAATGCTATTCAGCCACCATATTAACAAGGAGTGAGTAAACAGTTTAACCCACCTGGATTCCAGCAACCACAACAATATGCTCAAAGGCAATCATATCCTCAACAGGGAAGTGCAGCTGCACCTACTAGTGCTGATTTTGAGGAACTTAAGCTGTTATGCAAGAGTCAAGTGGTTTCTATCAAGACCTTGGAAAATCAAATCGGTCAATTAGCCAATGCAGTGCTCAATCGTCAACCTGGCACTCTTCCCAGTGACACGGAAGTACCAGGCTGGAAGGAAGCTAAAGAGCAAGTCAAGGCTATCACCTTAAGGTCTGGAAAAGTTGCTGATGCTGAAAAGGCAAAAGAAGTAGAAGCTGAAATTAGAGATGAAGAAGCTAAGCAAAAGGAGAAAGCGGCGGAACCAAGGAAGACTGTTGTTGAACACACTCTGCCTGAGGGTAATACAGGGGAGAAACAGCTCTATCCTCCACCACCTTTTCCTAAGAGATTGCAGCAACAAAAGCTGGATAGACAGTTCGGTAAGTTTCTGGAGGTGTTCAAGAAACTTCACATCAATATACCTTTCGCTGAGGCTCTGGAGCAAATGCCTAGTTATGCGAAGTTTATAAAGAATATTCTTTCAAGGAAGGTGAAACTGGATGACCTTGAGACCATTGCTCTCACGGAAGAATGCAGCGCTGTTCTGCAGCAAAAGTTACCGCCAAAACTGAAAGATTCAGGTAGCTTCACCATTCCTTGCACCATTGGCAAGTTGACTTTTGACAAGTGCCTTTGTGATTTGGGAGCAAGCATTAATCTGATGCCGTTGTCGATCTTTAAAAAGTTGGATTTGCCTGATCCAAAACCCACATACATGTCTCTGCAATTAGCTGATCGTTCCATTACTTACCCAAGGGGCATAGTGGAAGATGTGCTAGTCAAGGTGGATAAGCTTTTCTTTCCTGCAGATTTTGTTATTCAGGATTTTGAGAAAGATAAGAAGATTCCCATAATCTTGGGAAGACCTTTCTTGGCTACTGGCCGTATCTTGATAGATGTGCAAAAAGGTGAACTTTGTGGCGCCCTCCAAACCCGGGTCAGAAGTTTGGGGTCCACACACACACCTTAATTATAACCTGCTTATAACAATAATAAAGATAATAATAATATATGCAGTGACCCTACTTATCAACCACCACGGACCGCAACAGGTTAAAGTATGCACACAAGCCAACACACTAATATATTACAAACCGTTCAAATCCCAACTATTTCAAACTCACACTGAGTATCAAACATTATTACAAACTTAAATTATCCCAAAAGAAGCCTACTAGCTCAGCTTCCTCAACCTGAACCCCTAGCTCTCGCGCTGGACTGGGGATCCTCGCTACCAACTGGTTCCTTTTTAACTGGAAAGAATATAAACAACATCGCACAAATGAGCTAACTAGCTCAGCAAGTCACAATGACAAAACTGAGAATAATGATCATCAGGTGACTATGATTATGATATCAAGTGAACATTTGATTATGATTTAGAATTGGATATTATACTTTTAATTTAAAAACCAAGGTTAGGCTGCTGATCAGTCACGCACTAACCCCGAGCAAGGCACACAGCATTGCTCTAACTACTGGATCCAAGGCACACATTGGCCTAACTTGACCATTATATGGTCTGACCACGAATCTGGTCCACAATTTTATAAAAACAATCCAATTCCAACATAATAACAGAATATGCAATAATAAACAATAACCAGAATCATTAACAACAATGAGTGTTTAACAATGAAAGGGTTTCAATCTTTGTAAGGATCAATAAAGTAGTTTAAAAGCTTGAATGCTGGGTAATGAAAGAATTGGATAACAAAAGAATCAATATTTCAGGGTTTCAAAGATTTGGGCTCTCAAAGCATAGGATACAATGGTTGAATGTACAAGTAATTCAGTTCCGTGTTTGGGATTTTGTTTGCATGTATTTATGGAATAGTATTGTATACTTGAGGTTCGAGTTTGGGTTTAAAATAATCAATGGCTTAGAAAGAATATGGTTCATGGCTCAAGAACAATAATTGAAATCAGGGTTTAGGTTTCCGTGCTTCAAAGCACTTGCAATGTCAACAAGACTATCAAGAATTACAATATCTCGAGAAAGTTCAAAACACTTGCCTGGTATTAGCTTACTACTCTGCACTCACTTCCAATCACAACCGTCTTACTCTTCAACTATCTGTTTTCCTTTCCTACGTCTTGCCTTTTCTGCTCACATATCATAAGCATCTATCAATCATCAACTCACAAGATTCTATTCAACACACACTTCTATCTACCTTTCGTTTTACCCAAATCCGATTAACGGATTGAAATCTATGCAATAACCAAGTAAATATCGAATATATAGACCGATAGTCAAACAACAAGTCACGTATAACACATAATACATCACGTAATCAATGGTATATCATTTATAAAGAAGTCTCGGGTCATAAATAGGCTTTCTGGTATTTAAAGTGATTTTTAAAACATTTTTCGGAATTAAAACGAGTCGCTGGATCAATTTCGGGTTAATAAACAGGGTTCGGTTGGCCAATTCTGGCTCCGAAACAATTTTAGAATAATTATCGAGCCTTGAAAATAATTTAGAATAATATTTTAAAGCTCGAAACTATTTTTCTAAATTTTTAAATCATTTTTAAATATTTAAATCTAATTAAATAATTAATTAAAAATCAATTAATAATTAATTAAATCAATTAATCAATTAATTTTCGAATTAATTGACTAATTAATCGATTAAAAATTAACTGAAATTAATTAACTAATTAATTTAGATTTATTTGTGAATTAAAAATAATTTTTGGAATTAAAATAATAATTTTTTAGAATTTTCAGAAATTAAAAACGAATTTTTATAATAAAAATAAATGGGAAATATAATTTTTAAACATTTTTAAAACAGGAATCCTATTTTTGCAATGTCTGGAAATTACAGGGACCAAACTGCATCGTCCCCAAAACTTCAGGGACCAAACTGCAATTTTTACAGGGGATCGCCGGAAAACACAGAGGTGGCCGGAGAACACATTCCCGGCGTCCTCACCCCACCAACATCTCCAGATCACATCTACATAACACCAGGAACACAACCATGCAATCAAAACAACCTAACAATCCCTGAGTTGGCCGGAATTTGGCCGTGAAATTTTCCAGTTTCCGGCGAACATCGGAAAACTTCAAAACACAACTCCCTTCTCTACAGACCTCGTTGGTTCATGAAACTTATACGACTGGATTGCTAATTTCACAGAGAACACAACCCACTATATCACAACATCAATCTATCACAGAATAAGAAACCCCCAAATTTCAATTAAGAACATTCATACGGGTTATAAACCCTAATTTTAAAATTCGAAAATCAAACTCAAATTTGAACATGTTATTGAACTCCAAATCAGACGTATGACATATGAAAATCATCAGGAAAACAAGCTCTACAACATGCAATCATCAAATCATACAAACAATCATCCGAACAAAAATTCATATTTTTAATAAAATAAATTCGAAAATAAATAAATTTTTAGAAATTCAACCTTTGATTCTGCAGTGAAACAAAGCTTAGAATCTGATAGTACTCCTTGAGACCTTCAAATCGGTTACTCCAACTTTTCAAACGGATTTCACTAACGCCTTGAATTTGTGGTTTGATTCTCAGAAAGGTTTATGAATATATGATTTTTCTCTGTAAAATTATATATTTATCTGTCTGCAAATGATTTTGATACGAAATAAAATACGGTAAAAGGCTATTTATAATTACGGAAAATTAGTATCCCGTTGGATCATTCCGGATATAAAATGGTACGTTTATTTATAAAAACTGATCCAAACTGTATCGGTTTTCGGGATAATTATCCAAATCAGTACAACTTGTACTGCGGTCTTGGTCTCAGCACCCAGTTACACGTACTACGAAGTGATAATTGGGATAGTTTAATAAAAAGCTCTCGTTTATCGAAAATACGGGTTTTATTAATTTACCGAAACGAATATTGTATCGAAAATGTTGTGCCGGGACCCGCGCAGGACAAACCGTACGCCGGATCGAAAAAGTCGAAACATGGAAAATGCTCGGAATATTACAATTAGGTTAGGAAGGAGTTCTCGGAAGAGTTTCGGGTTCCAAAAACGTAAAAACGATTGACGTCGGTTGGTTCCCGTTTTTATAAAATAAATTTTAATTACCCGGAAAAAGATTTTAAAAATTTCATATGATTCTTATAAATCTATAAATCAACATAAAAATAATTAGGAAGATATGACAATTATCTATATTTTATTTTGGACATATAAAAATTAAAATACTCAATTAATATTATTTTTGAATATTCAAGTACATATATCACTTAACAATTAACTCACAGAATAGATAATGAACACATATATTAATTATTTAATAGTAAAAATAATTACACGTTATATCCCGGATATTACAAACTTACTATGCGGGTACAAGATCAGGATGTGACCTTCAACGTATTCAAGGCAATGAAATTCCCTACAGAAGATGAGGAGTGCTTAAAAGTGGATGTGATTGATTCTGCGGTTACTTCGGAACTCGATCGCATGCTAATGTCTGATGCATTGGAAAATGCCTTAGTGGGGGATTTTGACAGCGATGATGAAGATGGCAACGAGCAATTACAATATCTGAATGCTTCTCCCTGGAAGCGAAAGCTGGACATGCCGTTTGAATCTCTTGGTACTTCTGACCTCAAGAATGCTGAAGGAAAGCTCAAACCATCAATAGAGGAAGCACCTACCTTGGAGCTCAAACCATTACCTGAACACTTGAGGTATGCTTTTTTAGGCGATGCATCTACTTTACCTGTTATTATTTCATCTGACCTTTCAGGTAGTGAGGAAGACAAGCTCTTAAGGATTTTGAGAGAATTCAAATCGGCTATTGGATGGACCATAGCAGACATCAAGGGGATAAGTCCTTCATATTGTATGCATAAAATTCTGCTAGAGGAAGGTAGTAAGCCGACTGTTGAACAGCAGCGCAGACTGAATCCTATCATGAAGGAGGTGGTAAAGAAAGAAATTCTAAAATGGCTGGATGCAGGCATCATTTATCCTATTTCTGACAGTTCGTGGGTGATCCCCGTACAATGTGTACCTAAGAAAGGAGGTATCATTGTGGTAGCAAATGAAAAGAATGAGCTAATCCCCACTCGAACAATTACAGGATGGAGAGTATGCATGGATTATCGAAAATTGAACAAAGCCACAAGGAAGGATCACTTCCCTCTTCTGTTTATTGATCAGTTGCTTGACAGGTTGGCTGGTCATGAGTATTTTTGTCTTCTGGATGGCTATTCAGGGTATAATCAGATTTGTATTGCACCAGAGGATCAGGAAAAGACTACCTTCACTTGTCCATTTGGCACGTTTGCTTTTCGCAGAGTTTCGTTTGGGTTATGTGGCGCACTGGCCACTTTTTAGAGGTGTATAATGGCTATATTCTCTGACATGATTGGAAATAATGTCGAAGTGTTCATGGACGACTTCTCCGTCTTTGGACATTCATATGATGAATGTTTGAATAATCTTCGCGCCGTACTCAAAAGGTGCGTGGAAACTAATTTGGTGCTCAATTGGGAGAAATGTCATTTTATGGTGCGTGAAGGCATTATTCTTGGGCATAAGGTCTCTAACAAGGGTCTGGAGGTGGACAAGGCCAAGGTGGGAGTCATTGAAAATCTTCCACCACCTAATTCTGTGAAAGGAATCCGTAGTTTTCTTGGTCATGCGGGTTTTTATCGGCGATTCATCAAGGACTTTTCAAAGATATCTAAATCGTTGTGCAATTTGCTTGAGAAAGATGTGCCTTTCAAATTTGATGATGAATGTTTGGCGGCATTCGAGACTCTCAAGAAGAGTTTGATCACTGCACCAGTTATTACAGCACCAGATTGGAAAGAACCGTTTGAGATGATGTGTGATGCGAGTGATTATGCGGTAGGTGCAGTTCTGGGACAGCGCAAGAAAAATCTCTTCCATGTGGTCTACTATGCGAGTAAGACCTTAAATGGGGCCCAAATGAACTACACCACTACTGAGAAGGAGCTCTTGGCTATAGTCTTTGGTTTCGAGAAATTTCGATCTTATCTACTTGGTACTAAAGTAACAGTATTCACTGATCATGCAGCCATTCGCTATCTGGTTTCCAAGAAGGACTCGAAGCCGAGACTCATTCGTTGGGTGCTTTTACTTCAGGAATTTGAGTTAGAGATCAAGGATATAAAAGGTACTGAGAATCAAGTAGCTGACCATCTCTCTAGGTTGGAGAATCCCGATTCTACTTCACAAGATAGGACATTAATCAATGAATCTTTTCCGGATGAGCAGTTGTTTGCAGTTCAGGAGGAAGAACCATGGTTTGCAGATATTGTAAACTATCTCGTCAGCAATGTAATGCCTCCTAAATTGACCTCAGCTCAAAAGAAGAAGTTTCTGCATGAGGTGAAGTGGTATATATGGGATGAACCATATTTGTTTAGACAGGGAGCTGACCAGATCATCAGGAGATGTATCCCGTTCTGTGAGACGGAGGGGATATTACGAGATTGCCACTCCACGGTTTATGGTGGACACTATGGTGGTGAGAAGACGGCAGCTCGTATTCTGCAAGCAGGTTTTTTCTGGCCTACTTTGTTTAAGGATGCTCATCAGTTTGTTTTAAGGTGTGATCGTTGCCAAAGAATGGGAAATTTGACGAGAAAGGATGAGATGTTGTTAAATGTGATGCTTGAAGTCGAGGTCTTTGATGTTTGGGGAATCGATTTCATGGGGCCTTTTGTCTCGTCTTGCAATAATCAGTACATCTTGCTGGCAGTCGATTATGTCTCAAAATGGGTAGAAGTCAAAGCTTTACCAACAAATGATGCAAAGGCAGTGCTAAATTTTCTTCATAAGCAGATTTTCACAAGGTTTGGAACACCTCGGGTAATCATAAGTGATGAAGGGTCGCATTTCTGCAACCGTAAGTTCACTTCTATGATGCAGCGTTATAATGTGAATCATCGAGTGGCTACTACCTATCATCCGCAAACAAATGGTCAAGCGGAAGTGTCTAACAGAGAGATCAAGCGCATTCTAGAGAAGGTTGTTTGTCCGTCAAGGAAGGATTGGTCTTTAAAGCTCGATGAAGCTGTTTGGGCTTACAGAACAGCATACAAAACTCCACTTGGTATGTCCCCGTTTCAGTTGGTGTACGGTAAGGGATGTCATCTACCTGCGGAGCTTGAGCATAAGGCCTACTGGGCATTGAAAAAGTTGAACCTGGATTTAGATGCAGCTGGTAAGAAAAGAATGCTTCAGCTTAATGAACTTGATGAATTTCGACTTCAAGCGTACGAGAATAACAAAATGTATAAGGAAAAGGTGAAGAGGTGGCACGATAGGAAGCTACATCCTAAGTTATTCGTGCCGGGGCAACAAGTTCTCTTATTCAACTCCCGTCTCCGACTTTTTCCTGGGAAGTTGAAATCGAGGTGGTCTGGACCTTTTATTGTCAAAACAGTGTTTCCACATGGAGCGGTGGAAATTTTTGAGAATGATCCGGACCAAGCATTCAAGGTTAATGGTCAGCGTTTGAAGCACTACTATGGGGACATGGCAAACCGAGAAGTGGTTAGTGCCATTTTGTTGACTACTTGAGAAAGGTACGCAACGTCAAGCTAATGACGAAAAAAAAGCGCTGCGTGGGAGGCAACCCATGATTTGTTGTTACAGGAACCCTTAGAAGTTAATAACCTATCCAAAAACACAAAAAAAATCAGAAAAACAGGACTGCAAAAATAGCTGAGCGGGCGCTCAGACCCTTTATGGAAAAATGATCTGTTTGCTCCGTTTCTTCGCTGCAATCTGCTTCTATCTTCCCTCTTGCAATGCTAAACACATGCCAAGGCTTATTATAGATGAATTCTCTCCCGAAATACAACTAATACCCTGAAATGCACAGATACTAGAAAAATGCATCAAATACACAAAATACTTGATTTCAAGACACCAATTTAAGCTATTATAAGATGTTTGAAGTGGTATAAAATGCCACTTATCAGACCCCCAAACTTAAATTGATGCTTGTCCTCAAGCATCACAGACTAAAAAACAAAATAAAAACATGCATGAATGCAATCTATATGAAATGCAGTGATCCCCCTTACTACGACCAAACCAACCAACTTACGACATCTCAACAAATGCAATTAGGCAAATAAAGATCAATCAAATCATGCAAACTAACATACAACCAGAAACGTGGTGTGTGCAGATGCTTAACAGATATGCTTCGAAACTAGATCAATTATCATGACTCAACTATCCTCAAGGAAAGCGCACGATTATACAAAGAATAAAAATTCTAGGCACAAAGTGACTTATAACACTTCAAGAATATTGGAGCTTATTAAGGAATCATGCTTTTATTCATAACAACAATGCTTATTTGACCGTGCAATGAGTGAGGTCCACAAAAGACTTATGCAATGGCATCCATGTAGCGAGCGTTAGGTTAACGGATCCCAGACTTTAAAAGCCTTAGGTCACTAGGCACAAAGTCCCCTAAGAACTTAATAACTCGAATACCAAAGAGCCCACTCTTGATCAATTATGCATACTCTTTATTTTTCATTTTTTTCTCTTTTTTTTCTTTTTTTTCCTTTTTCTAATTTTTTTCTTTTCTTTTTTTTTTAAAAAAAATTTCTGAGCAAGTGCGTTTTGCTCCATCTTGCTCAACCCTGGACTACTCGTATAAAAATACGAGCCGGCTACTAGCCAATTGACGCCTAGCCACAATTAGCAATGAATTCCATTTTTCACTCCATTTTTTTTCTTTTCATGTCTTTTATCACTAAGAACCTATCATAAAATTCTAAGCATAATAAATAGATTACCCTCGAAAACTATTAAACCATAACAACCATCTAGTCCTTAAGCATTCTCTAAGACTTAGTGAAATTATAAGTGTTTCTAGCATGCATATCAACCTACACGATTCAACATCACTTTAACGCTGTCACTACACTCGCATCAACATCACAAATCAATTGGTAAATTAGCGCAAAAGGGATCATGGTAAATACATGAGCTACATGACATGATGAATAAAGCTATAAATAAATAAAAAAGAACTACATGGCAAAAATTATGCAATTATATGAACTAAACTATCATGAATATGCAACTATATGACACACACACAAAATATTCCTTAACTACCACCCCCAAACTTAAAATCTTCACTGTCCCCAATGAAGGTAGTAGAAAGAAACACAGGGTATACCTACTCGGAGAGATCATCATCATCATTATCCTCAGAGGGTGGTGTATCAGGAGGCGGATATGTAGAGTCCTCACCAAAAACTGGCCACTGGATGTCAGCTCCAAGGCCTCGAAAAGCAGTCCCTAGTACAAGGGTGAGCTCCTGAGCAAACCTGCTCTGCGTCTCGTACATAGCATCCATCCTCCGTGACAGCCTCCTATACTGGGCATCAGCCATCCCAGCACCCTCCTGAGCTCTAGAAGAACCAACCTCATCTCGCCTTGGCCTCGCCATGGTAGCACCTCGTGCTGGACGCCCTCCTGGAAGACGATAACCCAGCCCATGCTCCTCGGGCTCACCACCGGTCCACTCCTGCATCGCATGCAGAGTCCCGAAATCAATAGGAGCGGCCGGCAACTGTAACTGCTCATGAGACGGCCACTGAACTCCCACCGCTCGGCAAAGCTTGGTAACCATAGATGCATAAGGGATGTTCATGTGCTTAACTCCCCTTAAAAACTTCAGAATTCCCTGGTAGATGAACTCACCAAGGTCCACATAGTACTCCTCATTTAAAATTCCCCACAACAACTGTGCTCTCTCAACTGTGACCTCATGTGCATACGAAGAAGGCAAAATATTAGCACAAATAAAAGCATTCCATGCACGGGCATACCTATTCATCGCAATCGCCGAAAAGTGGCGATACTCATTAGTTCCAGTCTTGAAGGTCCACACTGTGCCCGACCTACAGAGAGTAGCACAAATCAAATCCAAGTCAAAATCCTCAGCAGTCTTCTCGTTCCAGTTCTCCTCCGTGGGCTTCCTCTATCTCTGCCCAATCACACGGCGAATCGCCGCAGGGTGATAATCCACCGTCATCCCCCGGACCACAGAATACCCATTCTTCTCAGCTTTCGCGTTCGCATAGAACTCGCGAACCACGCTCATCGACACTGCTTCAGGAGACTCATAAAAAGCAATCCACCCCTTCTCACCAATCATAGGCAACAACTCACCATCCCTCCCCGATGGTAAGAACCCTCTCTCCTTCAAAATTGGCTTCCCCAGAAGCCTAGTGTACTCCTCCTCAGCAGCCCTATCATTCAAACGAGGCCTCGCAGCAGTACCCCTCGAGGAATCAGCAGTAGGGACAATGTTGCTGCTATCGATAGTCCTTGCTCTCTTGGGTGCCATCGAAACTGAGTAAAAGTCTTAAAGATTTGTGTTTTTGTGTTTGGGAGAGAGTTTAAGGGTTGAAAGTGTATGGGGGATATATAGGATGGGTGTATGTATATATAGGGTAGGAATTAGGGTAAAAATTGATTAGGAGTGGGTTTGAGGGTTAAAATCATTGGGTAATGGGGAAATAGGTCGTGGGTAATGGGGCTGTGTTTTATTTTTTTGTTTTTCAGCTTTTTTTTTATTTTATTCGGACTAAAAAAAAATTCTTCCAGTCGACCCCTGAGTGGTCGCTCAGCAAAGCTGAGCGGGCGCTCAGCTTGCTGAGCGGGCGCTCAGGCTGATTTTTTTATGGTTTTGGATAGGTTACTAACTTCTTAGGGTGCCTGTAACAACAAATCATGTGTTGCCTCCCACGAAGCGCTTATTTTTCGTCATTAGCTTGACGTTGCGTACCTTCCTCAAGTTGACAATAAAATGGCACTAACCACTTCCCGGTTTGCCATGTCCCCATAGTAGTGTTTCAAACGCTGACCATTAACCTTGAATGCTTGGTCCAGATCATTCTCAAAAATCTCCACCACTCCATTTGGAAACACAGTTTTGACAATAAAAGGTCCAGACCACCTTGATTTCAACTTCCCAGGAAAAAGTCGGAGACGAGAGTTGAATAAAAGAACTCGTTGCCCCGGCACGAATAACTTAGGATGTAGCTTTCTATCGTGCCACCTTTTCACTTTTTCCTTGTACATTTTGTTATTCTCGTATGCTTGCAGTTGAAATTTATCAAGTTCATTAAGCTGAAGGATTCGCTTCTTTCCAGCTGCATCTAGATCCAGGTTCAACTTCTTCAATGCCCAATAGGCCTTATGCTCAAGCTCCGCAGGTAAATGACATCCCTTACCATACACAAGTTGAAACGGGGACATCCCAAGTGGAGTCTTATATGCTGTTCTGTAAGCCCAAACAACTTCATTGAGCTTTAAAGACCAATCCTTCCTTGACGGACAAACAACCTTCTCTAAGATGCGCTTGATCTCTCTGTTAGACACTTCCGCTTGACCATTTGTTTGCGGATGATAGGCAGTAGCAACTCGATGGTTCAATTGTAGCGCTGCATCATAGAAGTAAACTTACGGTTGCAGAAATGCGACCCTTCATCACTTATGATTACTCGTGGCGTTCCAAACCTTGTGAAAATCTGCTTATGAACAAAATTCAACACTGCCTTTGATTCATTTGTTGGTAGAGCTTTGACTTCTACCCATTTTGAGACATAATCGACTGCCAGCAAGATGTACTGATTATTGCAGGACGAGACAAATGGTCCCATGAAATCGATTCCCCAAACATCAAAGACCTCGACTTCAATCATAACATTTAACGGCATCTCATCCTTTCTCGTAAGATTTCCCACTCTTTGGCAACGATTACACCGTACAACGAACTGATGAGCATCCTTAAATAAAGTAGGCCAGAAAAAACCTGCTTGTAGAATACGAGCTGCCGTCTTCTTACCACCATAGTGTCCACCATAAACTGTGGAGTGGCAGTCTCGTAATATCCCCTCCGTCTCACAGAATGGGATACATCTCCTGATGATCTGGTCAGCTCCCTGTCTAAACAAATACGGTTCATCCCACATATACCACTTCACCTCATGCAGAAACTTCTTCTTTTGAGCTGTGGTCAAATTAGGAGGCATTATATTGCTGACAAGATAATTCACAATATCTGCGAACCATGGCTCTTCCTCCTGAACTGCGAACAACTGCTCATCCGGAAAAGAGTCGTTGATCAATGTCTTATCATGTGAAGTAGACTCGGGATTCTCCAATCTAGAGAGATGGTCAGCTACTTGATTCTCAGTTCCTTTTCGATCCTTGATCTCTAACTCAAATTCCTGTAGCAAGAGCACCCAACGAATGAGTCTCGGCTTCGAATCCTTCTTGGAAACCAAATAGCGAATGGCCGCATGATCAGTGAATACTGTCACTTTTGTCCCAAGTAAATAAGATCAAAAATTTTCAAACCAAAGACTATAGCCAAGAGCTCCTTCTCAGTAGTGGTGTAGTTCATTTGGGCCCCATTTAAGGTCTTGCTAGCATAGTAGATGTAAGTCATATGTCATAGCCTATTTGTATATTCGAGGATTCAACTCAACTCAAATAAGAATGTAATAAGTAAATAGTGGATCTACCGTCAGAAAGATCTCGCAAAGTAATATCTGTCAAAGGATTCAAAGACAATGTTCATCTACAGACTTGAGGAGTTAATTCACTGGAAGAAGTTCAAGAAGTTGATCATGCCTCAGTGATATAAATCAAGATCGTGGATTTAATCAAGTGACAGAGATCTCGTCAGGGTATCAATAAATTACAAGGATTTAATCTGAAGAAAATCAAAGTGTCAAAGTCAAGACATGAAGAAACGTCACGGAAGTTAGTCACTCATGAACCAGACAGTACATCGAGTGTCAACGTTGAAGTGGTGGAATTGATTCATAATTTTCAGTGATTTTCAGAAGATTTGCAGAAGAATGGTTGCTGCTCAAGACTAGAATTAATTCTCTATTAATTAATTAAGTCATCTAATTTAATTAAGAAAATAAATTATATCTGCAAAGAATAATTTATTTATTAATTGAATTAATTGATTAATTAATTCTGAATTAATTCTAGGAATTTTAGGAATTTTCAGAAGCTTAATTGGATTAAATTCAAGCATTAAATCAGCAAGACAATTGAAAATGAACTAGCATGACAATCAGGATTGTCATACCGATTGTCATGCTAGGCCATTTTCCATTGTCATACCGAAAGTTACTCTAGGAGGATAATTGTCTTGCTAGTTCATTCTGATTGTCATGCTAGTTCATTCTGATTGTCATGCTAGTTCATTCTGATTGTCATGCTAGTTCATTCAGATTGTCTTGCTAGTTCAATCAATTGTCCTATCGAAAGTCTTGCCAGCTATAGGATTGTCATGCCAATTAAATTCTATTCAGCTGATTGATTAAATAGAAGCAGAGAAGCAGCATCTAAAAAATAATCCAACACACAAGTCAAGAACAAAAGAGCAGCCGCCTTGAAATATAAAATCATCTTCTCTGCAGAAATTCAAGATCAATTTCTAGTTTGTTAATGTTAAATCCAAACCACTAGAATTATTTATCTTGTTCTTGTGTAACAATCTAGCGGATCAAAATCCCTAGAACTTAATCTCAAATTGCGTTTAGCATTTGAATCTTTTTATTACAAAAATAGAAAAAGTTCATGTCGAATTTATTCTAGATTTGTGATAATTAATTTGAGATTAATTCCTTGTAATCGATACAGTTGTTGTAACACCTTTCAAGTTTAATAATATTTTTATTTAACTTGAATTTTGTTTCACATTTTTTATTCCGCATTTAATTCGATTATTCGGTACTGTTTGTATTCAACCCCCCCTTCTACAAACACATTGGGACCTAACAATTGGTATCAGAGCCTTCTGATTAACGAACAAATCAAGATCCTAGACTTTTGTGATTTTTCAACTCCTTGAATTTTTATTTATTCAAAAATTCATAATGACTTCACATAAAGTTGGAACCGTTAAAATTCCACAATTTGATAAAGAGAATTATATCATGTGGAAGAAGAAGATGCTATTATTTTTACAAGTTGCAAATCCCAAATATTCAAACTTGTTAAAGAAGGGTATAAAAACTCCGATGATTATTGAACCGGAGGTAATAATAGATGGTGTGGTGACTACTGAAGCTAGAACCTATCCAAAAGAGCCTGAAGATTTTACTCCTGCTGAGAAGGAAGAAGCCTCCTTGGATGCCAGCCTTCAATTAATATTAATTGATTCCCTTGATCCCTTGATGAACAGACATGTGATGAACTGTAAAAATTCCAAACACATGTGGGAAACTATTGAGGTAATTAATGAAGGCACAGAGGAAGTTAGGGAGAACAAGTTGGAAATCCTAACCTCTGAATATGAACATTTCAAATCAAATCCAGGAGAAGGAATTACTGAAGTGTTTGAGAGGTACAATGCGTTGATCAACAACCTGAACATCAATGGAAAGTATTATTCAATCAGGGAGGTCAACAAAAAGTTCCTTTTAACACTGCCAGCTCATCTTGAACATAGAATCACTGCCATTAGAGAAGCTAGAGATCTGAGTGAGATTTCTTTGGACAGGCTCTATGGAGTGTTAAAAACTTATGAGTTGGAGCAGATTCAACAGAAGGAAGTCTACGGGAAGGATAGAATGGTCAGCACATCTACTGCACTTGTAGCTGAAGGTCAACAACAACAGCAATCTCAACAATTGGAGAGAATGGTACAGTTTTCCAAGGCTGAGGAAAATATGTTAGTAGCAGAATATGATCCTCCTACTACAAATCAATCAAGTGATGATTTTTATTCCTTGGAAGAGCTGGAGCAATTGGAAGACGAGTCAATGGCCCAAATTGTCAAGAGATTCTCCCATGTCAGATTCAAGAGGAATCCCAAGCTTAAGTACAAGTCCAACTACAACAAATTCCAGAAAGGTGGATCTTCATCCTCTAACACCAGCAGTGGTGGATATAAAACAGGGATGGTTGATCGGAGCACCATTAGATGCTATAACTGTAATGAGTTAGGACACTTTGCCACAGAATGTAGGAAGCCAAAGCAAGTAAGAAAGAACTCTGAAAGGGCTTATCTGGCAAAGGGAAGAAGCTGGGATGATACTGACAGTGAAGATGAAGATGAAGGAAATCTTGCTCTTATGGCTATTGATGGAAAAGCTTCATCGTCAAGAATAGAGGTAAAACTTTCTGATGCTGAAATGGTTTATCATCTAAGAGGTAACTTAGATTGTGCACGTCGTGATAATGAACTGTTAAGTTTACAGATCACAGACCTTGAGAAAGAGGTCAATGAATTAAGACTTGTGCACATTAATCAAGACAAATTAAAAGAACAGGTATCTTTTCTAGAGAATAGAGTTGACTGTTATAGAAAACTCGAAACTATTCTCAAAGACAAGATCACCGGTCTTGAGACTAAGGTTAGAGCCTACTTCAATTCTTGTTCGAAGGCTAAAGAGTTCTACAGTAAGCAAGCTGTTAATCAAACATCTGGAATAGGTTATGATTACAATGCTGCTATTGGAGAATTAGGCATAAACTCCCCTCCTCATGTCTGTGCTAAAGGGAGGGAAGTACCACATGTGCTTAAGGGTGTTGATGAACCCCTCTATAAAGCATCAATTGCTGAACCATTTGATGCGACCTCTTCTGTTATTCAAGAAGAAATACGTGCTGAGGATCATGCTTATGAGAAGATTATTTCCAAGTCAAGTGAGTCGAAAGTTCCAGTCAAAGTTGTGAAAGCAACTGAGACTAACTCAGACACACATGAGTTGGATACCAATAATGCCATGTCTACCATGCATAAATTACCTGCTGTTAATCACTCTCATAAAGCATGTAGTGTTTCTAATTGTATGTCTTGTGCTTTTAATATGATGTATGCTTATTTTAATGGTAAGCATGTATCTAATGATAAGACTACTCCTTGTCAGCATGTGAATAACAAGAAGCATGATAGGTCTAAGACTGCCAGTCCTTCTAAGGCTAGAAAGGAGACATTTGTGCCTAAGCTTAAACAGAAATTTGTTAAGGCTGTTTACAAGGTCAAATGTTCAGTCATTGAGAAAGTTGAGACAATTAAAATTAAAAATGTTGTTTTGCCTGACAAAGGACAGTTCTACAAGTATGCCGGGCCCAACCAAGTTTGGGTTCCGAAGAAGGTCTAATCCATTTGTAGTGCAGGGCATTAAATAGGTGTAACCGGTAGTGTGGAGTCTTGACAGTGGATCATCAAGACATATGACCGGAGATAGAGCCCTGCTATCAAATGTGGATTGAGAAAGCTGGCCCCCTGGTTACCTTTGGAGATAACAGCAAAGGTTTATCTGAGGGATATGGCTGTTTGCAAGCTGGGAATGTTATCATTGTAATTTTGTATATTGTGCTAGGTTATTATCAGGAAGCAGTATCTAACATATAGCACCAGTGATGAGACTTGAGAATATTACGACATATCAAGCACCTGTTGCACATTACACTTGGAATTGAACTCTAGTAAGATGTGTACAAGTGTCCTCCTGTTTGGTGAGTCAAAAGAGGAAGTCAGTGCACCACAGTTCATGGACTTTGCAGCTGCAGATCTATTGGACTATGCAATCTCTTCTTCACAATCTCACTTTAGGTTGGTATGAACTAGTATACTGCTCAAGCAATCGTCAAGGACATGGTATGGCACTCTAACAGAAGTTATAATTTTATATGAATAAGTAGAGTCGTCATATTAATAACTATTTTATCACTAAGCACAATCATATTGTTTTATATGTGCAGTGGTATATTGATTATGCAACATAACAATTAGTATCTAAAGTACTTGACAAGTATCGGTCAATGATATCTTGTTAACATTATGTTGCAGATATTTGTAAGCTTTTGACATGAATGAGAATTACTTAGACTTTACCCTAAGTGATCAATGTTTTATCAAAAACTCATTCATATTGAAAAACAAAATCAAACTTCTTTCTACATTAGTGATTTCTTATTTCGTGTAAAATCTTTTGAAATCACTATTGTAAATCATTTTCTCTCTATCACCATATGTTCTGTGTTACAGGTTCAGTCTCCAATGACTTTCTTTCATTGACAGTCATGAGGTTGAAAACCCACAACGTCTATCCCAGACTGTAAAGACAAACACAAAAACAGAACCAACCAACACTCTCTTACCACTAAATGTAGTATGAATGAGCGTGAGGGAGATAGTGCCTAGTGCACCACATAAGGAAGGTTCTGTAGTCAACCCAGTAGCTCTGTCTCATACATAGATGAGTAGTATTTAAACCGAGATAACTGCTAGCCCCCATACATCTTCTCAAAAAGATGTAATGACTGAAAAGGCACAAAAACAGTTACTAGATTCATTCTCTCAACAGGGTGAGTCTATTGAATTTTGCCTGTCGGCCAAGGTATCCGATGTAGTGTCACCACTTCAAACATAATCAATTCTTGATGCACAAGGAGAGGTTACACACACAAAGGATGAGTTGACGGAAACAAGAGTTTCGACCATTTTAAGGTCAGATTCGATTGTTCAAGGTTCGTTAGTGGACCAATTGCCTTTACAGGTGTTAGGAGAGGATACTGATCCAAAAGCCATATGTCAGTGGTCAGTGTCTACCTCCCCAGGCTTAAATCCCCTGGATGCATCTGCGGATAGTGGATCTGACATAGGCGCAGATCGGCAACTTGTTGACAATGATTCAGATATTACCTGATAAGTCACAAGGAAATGTCTTCACAGACATTAGAAGGGAACTTTGATCTTTATGCTAAATTCTTTGGATCATTGTTTACCTTCCCAGAATTCAAATCTGGAACCCTAAAAGGGAAACTAGCAACTTGTAAATTATGACTCAGATTCATCTGACGAGTTTAACAAGGATGGGGATTTGTGAACTCCCATTGCACCACCTGTGACCTCCTTAAGGATGGCTAAGGTGATTTTCCTTGCAGGTACAGCTGGATTATGGAGCTATGAGAGAAGAGTGATACACTTGTGAGAATGAGTGTAAACACGAGTGGAGAGAAGAATGAAACACATGTGAGGTACACTAAAACACAATCACACACTCACAGTGAGGAAGAAAGAGAAACTACTTGTTATTTCTTTTCCAACCAAGTGAAATATGAGAACTCCTTCAGACGACGGCATACATTCCTTCTTTAAGGGGGAGATAAAAGCTTAAGTAATAGTTTGGAGGATTCCTCAACTAAGGGGGAGAAATAGCAGGGAGGAAGAAAAAGATCTTAAAAATGTACACTACACCACACCATTGTTGTTTGTAACTACGGATCCTATTGTACGGGAGAGGTGGTAAACACAAGGTGATTTCCTAGTAAGGGAAGAAGCTGTTAGGGGAGTACCATTGGTTTTTATATGCGGATCCTATTGTACGGAAGAGGTGGTAAAACGAAGGTGATCTTCTTTAATCAGTTAATTCTCATAGGGGGAGAAGCAAGAGATATGGGCTTCTCAACAGGGAAATGTGGTTGTACAAATGAAGATGAAACTACTTGAAGATATGTTCAGTCTAGAGGAACATCTACTTGGAATCTGGAAAATGTTAAATCTAGTCCAGAACTTTTCTACTATTTACTTTGCATGTATATTTATATCTTTTTCTTATTTGTTAGTTGAGTTATCCTCTAGGTATTTGTGTGTTATTGTCTAACAAACAAATAGGGGGAGATTGTAAGTCATATGTCATAGCCTATTTGTATATTCGAGGATTCAACTCAACTCAAATAAGAATGTAATAAGTAAATAGTGGATCTACCGTCAGAAAGATCTCGCAAAGTAATATCTGTCAAAGGATTCAAAGACAATGTTCATCTACAGACTTGAGGAGTTAATTCACTGGAAGAAGTTCAAGAAGTTGATCATGCCTCAGTGATATAAATCAAGATCGTGGATTTAATCAAGTGACAGAGATCTCGTCAGGGTATCAATAAATTACAAGGATTTAATCTGAAGAAAATCAAAGTGTCAAAGTCAAGACATGAAGAAACGTCACGGAAGTTAGTCACTCATGAACCAGACAGTACATCGAGTGTCAACGTTGAAGTGGTGGAATTGATTCATAATTTTCAGTGATTTTCAGAAGATTTGCAGAAGAATGGTTGCTGCTCAAGACTAGAATTAATTCTCTATTAATTAATTAAGTCATCTAATTTAATTAAGAAAATAAATTATATCTGCAAAGAATAATTTATTTATTAATTGAATTAATTGATTAATTAATTCTGAATTAATTCTAGGAATTTTAGGAATTTTCAGAAGCTTAATTGGATTAAATTCAAGCATTAAATCAGCAAGACAATTGAAAATGAACTAGCATGACAATCAGGATTGTCATACCGATTGTCATGCTAGGCCATTTTCCATTGTCATACCGAAAGTTACTCTAGGAGGATAATTGTCTTGCTAGTTCATTCTGATTGTCATGCTAGTTCATTCTGATTGTCATGCTAGTTCATTCTGATTGTCATGCTAGTTCATTCAGATTGTCTTGCTAGTTCAATCAATTGTCCTACCGAAAGTCTTGCCAGCTATAGGATTGTCATGCCAATTAAATTCTATTCAGCTGATTGATTAAATAGAAGCAGAGAAGCAGCATCTCAAAAATAATCCAACACACAAGTCAAGAACAAAAGAGCAGCCGCCTTGAAATATAAAATCATCTTCTCTGCAGAAATTCAAGATCAATTTCTAGTTTGTTAATGTTAAATCCAAACCACTAGAATTATTTATCTTGTTCTTGTGTAACAATCTAGCGGATCAAAATCCCTAGAACTTAATCTCAAATTGCGTTTAGCATTTGAATCTTTTTATTACAAAAATAGAAAAAGTTCATGTCGAATTTATTCTAGATTTGTGATAATTAATTTGAGATTAATTCCTTGTAATCGATACAGTTGTTGTAACACCTTTCAAGTTTAATAATATTTTTATTTAACTTGAATTTTGTTTCACATTTTTTATTCCGCATTTAATTCGATTATTCGGTACTGTTTGTATTCAACCCCCCCTTCTACAAACACATTGGGACCTAACAGTAGACCACATGAAAGAGATTATTCTTGCGCTGCCCAAGAACTGCGCCCACCGCATAATCACTCGCATCACACATCATCTCAAAAGGCTCTGTCCAATCAGGTGCTGTAATAACTGGTGCAGTGATCAAACTCTTCTTAAGAGTCTCGAATGCCATCAAGCATTCATCATCAAATTTTAAAGACACATCCTTCTCAAGCAAGTTGCACAGCGGCTTAGATAACTTTGAAAAGTCCTTGATGAAACGCCGATAAAAACCCGCATGACCAAGAAAGCTACGGATTCCTTTCACAAAAATAGGTGGTGGAAGATTTTCAATGACTCCCACATTGGCTTTGTCCACCTCAAGACCCTTGCTAGAGACCTTATGCCCAAGAATAATGCCTTCACGCACCATAAAATGACATTTTTCCCAATTGAGCACCAAATTAGTTTCCACACACCTTTTGAGCACTGCACGAAGATTATTCAAACATTCATCATACAAATGTCCAAAGATGGAGAAGTCGTCCATGAACACCTCGACATTTTTCCAATCATATCAGAGAATATAGTCATCATACATCTCTGAAAAGTGGCCGGTGCGCCATATAGCCCAAACGAAACTCTGCGAAAAGCAAACGTGCCAAATGGACAAGTGAAGGTAGTCTTTTCTTGATCCTGTGGTGCAATACAAATCTGATTATACCCTGAGTAGCCATCCAGAAGACAATAATACTCATGACCAGCCAACCTGTCAAGCATCTGATCAATAAATGGAAGCGGGAAGTGATCCTTCCTTGTGGCCTTGTTTTACTTTCTGTAATCCATGCATACTCTCCATTCTGTGACTGTTCGAGTGGGGATGAGCTCGTTCTTTTCATTTGCTACCACAGTGATACCTCCTTTCTTAGGTACACATTGCACAGGGCTCACCCAAGAACTGTCAGAAATAGGATAAATGATTTCTGCATCCAGCCACTTCAGAATTTCTTTCTTCACCACTTCTTTCATGATAGTATTAAGTCTGTGTTGTTGCTCAAAAGTCGGTTTACTACCCTCCTCTAGCAGAATCTTATGCATGCAATATGAAGGGCTGATCCCTTTGATGTCTGCTATAGTCCATCCGATAGCCGATTTGAATTCTCTCAAGATCCTTAAGAGCTTGTCCTCACTACCTGAAAGGTCAGATGCAATAATAACAGGTAAAGTAGATGCATCACCTAAAAAGGCATACCTCAAGTGTTCAGGCAAAGGCTTAATCTCCAAGGTAGGTGCTTCCTCAATCGATGGTTTGAGCTTTCCTTCAGCATTTTTGAGGTCAGAAGTCCCAAGAGATTCAAACGACATGTCTAGCTTTTGCCTCCAGGGAGAAGCATTAAGATATTGTAGTTGTTCATTGCCATCCTCATCATCACTGTCAAAATCCCCCATTAAGGCCTTCTCTAATGCATCAGATATTAGCATATGATCAAGTTTTTAAGTAACCACAGAATCAATCAAATCCACTTTTAAGCACTCTTCATCTTCTGTAGGGAATTTCATTGCTTTAAATACATTGAATGTCACATCCTGATCCTGCACCCGCATAGTAAGTTTACCTTTCTGCACATCTATTAAGGTACGGCCTGTAGCCAAGAAAGGTCTTCCCAAGATTATGGGAATCTTTTTATCTTCCTCGAAATCCAGAATAACAAAGTCTGCAGGAAAGAAGAGCTTATCCACCTTGACTAACACATCCTCCACTATGCCTCTTGGGTAAGTAATAGAACGATCAGCCAATTATAGAGACATGTAGGTGGGCTTTGGATCAGGCAAATTCAAATTTTTAAAGATCGACAACGGCATCAGAATGATGCTTGCTCCCAAATTGCAAAGGCACTTGTCGAAAGATAACTTGCCAATAGTGCAAGGAATGGTGAAGCTACCTGGATCTTTAAGCTTTGGAGGTAACTTTTGCTGCAGCATAGCATTGCATTCTTCTGTTAGAGAAACGGTCTCAAGGTCATCCAGTTTCACCTTCCTTGAAATAATACTTTTCATAAATCTAGCATAACTAGGCATTTGCTCCAGAGCCTCAGCGAAAGGTATATTGATGTGAAGTTTCTTGAACACCTCCAGAAACTTACCGAACTGCTTATCCAGCTTTTGTTGTTGTAATCTCTTAGGGAAAGGTGGTGGAGGATAGAGCTGTTTCTCCCCTGTATTACCCTCAGGCAGAGTGTGTTCAACAATAGTCTTCCTTGTTCCGCCGCTTTCTCCTTTTGCTTAGCTTCTTCATTACCAACTTCAGCTTCGCCTTTTTTTACTTTTTCAGCATCAGCAACTTTTCCATACCTTCAGGTAATAGCCTTGACTTGCTCTTTAGGTTCCTTCCTGCCTGGCACTTCAGTGTCACGGGGAAGTGTGCCAGGTTGACGATTGAGCACTGCATTGGCTATTTGACCAATTTGATTTTCCAAGGTCTTGATCGACACCGCCTAACTCTTGCACAACAGCTTAAGTTCCTCAAAATCAGCACTAGTGGGTGCAGCTGCACCACCCTGTTGAGGATATGATTGCCTTTGAGCATACTACCGTGGTTGCTGGAATCCAGGTGGATTGAACTGTTTACTCACATCTTGCTGATATGGTTGTTGAATAGCATTCTGATTATTACCCCAGCTGAAATTTGGATGATTTCTGTTGTTCGGATGATAAGTAGCTGGCACAGGCTGCTGTTGTCGCTGATAATTGTTCACATACTGAACAGATTCATTAACAAGAGAACACTGATCCATAGCATGAGAACCTGCACAAAGCTCACAGACCATAGCTATCTGATTGACTCCATAGGTGGCTAGAGAATCGACCTTCATAGACAGCGCTTGGAGCTGCGCTGCAATAGCTGTGGCTGCATCGACTTCCAGAATACCTGCTACCTTCCCAGGCATCATCCTTTGGATTGGGTTTTGATGCTCATTTGCAGCCATAGTCTCAATAAGATTATAAGCCTCAGTATAGCTTTTGGCCCACAAGGCGCCTCCAGCTGCTGCTTCGAGCATGGTTCGAGATTGGGCCCCCAAACCATTATAGAAACCAGTGATCACCATCCAATCAGGCATTCCATGATGTGGACACTTTCTCAATATCTCCTTGTAGCGCTCCCAAGCTTCGCACATAGATTCTGTAGGTTGCTGCGTAAACTAAGTAAGAGCACTCCTTGTAGCAGCAGTTATTGCCATTGGATAAAACTTCACCAGAAACTTTTGCGCAAGATCTTGCCAAGTAGTGATGGACCCAGCTGGTTCAGAATGTAACAAGTTCTTAGCTTTATCTCTCAGAGAGAATGGGAAAAGCCTCAGCTTGATAGCCTCATCAGTCACACCATTATATTTGAAAGTACTGCAGATCTCGACAAAATTCCTTATGTGCATGTTGGGGTCTTCAGTCGCAGCACCTCCGAAAGAAACAAAATTCTGCACCATCTGAATAGTGCCCGGCTTGATTTCAAAGGTGTTAGCCTGAATAGCCGGATGAAGAATGCTTGACTGAATGTCATCAATATTAGGCCGAGAAAAGTCCATAAGAGCTGGATCTGCCGGAACAATACGATCACCCATGATTACTGGCTCTTTCTGCTTACTTCCTGAATCCGAATCTTCAAAATCTATCTTCTCCGGAATATCAAGAACTTCGTCTGTCTCCTCAGCTGTATCTAAAGTCCTCTTGCGAGTACGAGAACGAGTTTGCATAAACGCTCGCTAAAGTACCTGAAACACAACCGGAAACAATAAGTAACACATCTTAATCACTAAGTCCTAATGACCAATGATGGTAAGTACCTAAACTAAACAAATACGCCGAGTCCCCGGCAGCGGCGCCAAAAACTTGTTAGGGTGAAATCACGCGCTAATAATACACACAAGTATACGCGTTTGTAAGTAATATAGAATACTTTCTAGTTCGTTCCCACAGAGACTCAGACTAATTATGTTCAATTAAACTCACTCACCAATGTATGATTACTTCTCAATGTTAAGAGAATAACACTTAGATTTGATTAACTAATTATTAACTACAATTAACTACTAGAATTAAGCATTTAATTAACACTTAGAATTAACAATATTAAACACTCATGAGATCACAACTTCATTACTACTTCCCTCAATAGTCATTGTTATTACCCTTAGCATGCAACAGTGATGATATTAATCGAATAGCACTAAACTGATAAAAGCCAACTTTTATTGTACTAATACCATTCTACCAAACATCCACAATTAAGATAGAAGTTGAATAGGCATCAATTATGTTGAATCCCTATATGTCTACAGAAATTGACGACATAACGATTTAAGAACAAGTTATTCCTTTTGATTACACAGGGCGAATAAAACGGTTAGAGTTACCCACTAATCATGCAACATCGTACATGAACCTATGCTAGCATGGCAAGTTCTAAATCTCAAGATCCACCGTCGCTTCACAAGAGATTAACACCCTATCTTATATGTTCGCGACACACATAAGACGAATACGCACAACCAATACTAGATATCATACAATCATCACACACTAAGGTATTAAACAACTAACTAAAGAATTCCATAGTAAATCCGTTATGACCCCATGATCACGATTAGCCCATGTTAACACTCATCATCATCATGGGTTCATATGAAAACATGATAAATAAACACAAGAGAATAATAACTAAAACTACGTATATTAAACCAGAGTATGTCACAAGAGTAAATAGGTTCAAAGTAAAGAAAACTAGCATCCAACGTTACAACGAAATAAGAATCACAAGAAAATATGCTTCCTCTTCGTTGCGGTATGCTAAAACGGTCTTCTTCCTTGACTCCTTCGCTCTTCGATTAATACTACGATCCAACCTCGTGAAACGTCTCTGAAATCTACTTATATAGGAGTCCCATAAAACCCAGATAGCTCAGAAGTTGGAAGCCAACAGAAATAGGAGTCTAAAATAATTATTCTGAAATTACGACCCTGCGCGGCCGCTCAGCATAGCTGAGCGGGCGCTCAGCTTTCTGCGCAGCCGCTCAGCATAGCTGAGCGGGCGCTCAGACCCTTTCTGGAAAAATGATCTGTTTGCTCCGTTTCTTCGCTGCAATCTGCTCCTATCTTCCCTCTTGCAATGCTAAACACATGCCAAGGCTTATTATAGATGAATTCTCTCCTGAAATGCAACTAATACCCTAAAATACACAAACACTAGAAAAACGCATCAAATACACAAAATACTTGATTTCAAGACACCAATTTAAGCTATTATAAGACGTTCTAAGTGGTATAAAATGCCACTTATCATACATCTTCATTTTACTTGTCGATATCTCTGAGTTCTCTACATGCAGAAATGACTTGTCGATATCTCCAATCTCACATCTTCATTTAACTTGTCGATATCTCTGAGTTCTCTATAAGCCATTTTGGATTTCTCGAAAAGTCATTCTGGAGTTCTCAAATGACTTCTCTATATAACTTGATCTGTGACTTGTCGATATCTTGACTTGCCATACACACATCACTGCCTTCCATGCCCTTGTACTTGTGTCCTTGTCCTTTATTAAGCTAATCATCCTCTTATATTCTGTGGTTGAAAGTGTATCCATTAAATCCCTGCCAAGTAGAGTGAATGAGCCATCCTGATAATAGATTCTGACTTCTCTCAATGATATAACCCAAACTTTGAACATTTCTTCAGATAATTATTGAAAGTAATCATCATCTGTGATGCACCAGTTTAAAGGTAGAAAATCAGTCTGATTAAAGCAATTCCGGATGACCCCCTTACCAAATTGCAGCATCATTGGTTTTCTCCCAGCAGTCTTGAAATGAGTCTTGATAGGTGGCTTAAATGAAGGTAGGTTTGAGATTTTCTTTAAGGTAGTTTAGCTAGAAGTGATTGGTATTTTGTGTAAGGTGTTTGCATTCTGTTTGTACAGAAGTTTAGGCTTAGAGGTTAAAGGTGGTTGAGTATTTGAGCTTGCAGGCTTAAGGTTTGAGTTTGTGAGATTGGGATTGGTAGGACATTTTTCTTGGTACCTACACCATCTTCCCTCTTCTTCCTTCTCCTTTCATCTCCCCTCTTCTTATCATCCATTTTCTTTTCTTCAACTTTGCTTCCAGCTGCCTTGGTAGATTGACTTGGATTTGAGCCAAAAGGTTTATGCTCATCATTCTTCTGCTCATCATCATCCTTGCCATCTTTTGTGTTGAATTAAGTAGTTGGCAACAAGGTATCAACATTTTATAAGTATCTTCCCATCATCCTAATCATCTCCTTATCCTCAGCTATTTTGAACATCTTCCTCTTTAGGTCAGTTTCTAATGTAATAATCAACCTTGTATTTCCCCTTACACAGTCTTTGGGTACTATAAAGTATCTGCACTATTTGGTTTATGGATAGATGTAGGTCACTCACTTGCTTGGATGTAGATAGGCTTCAGGAAAAGCAGCTATCTGAGCTTTCTTAAGTTCATTTAGAAATTGGGTGTCATCTGAAATTATTGGATTAACTCTCTCAATTATTAAATACAGCTCAATTGCTCTCATGGTTTGAATATTTGAGAGAGACAACTATAGACATCTTTCCAAACCACAGTCATTGACATTGGCTACTATCCTCTTCTCTAAAAAGTTGTCAACCTTAACTATTATCACTCTTAGAAAATTGATGTTATTGACCAAAGCTCTCTTGTAAGTGATGTAGTTGTTGGCCAGAGAGACTCTTAGTACACCCAGTAGCTCATTGAACTCCTTATCTTGACAGGGTCCTACTGCAGCTTTCTAGAGTCTGTCTTTACTAACATCTTGAGAGATTTTTAATTGTGTTGAACTTTGACCGGAGTGAGTAGTAGATTTTCCAGCTCCCTTTGACTGCTGAATTCTAGATTTTATCTCCCCCTTAGTCTTGGTAGCAGAAAAGAGTAGTGGAGTTGGAATTTCATGCCTAATAGCTTCTGAAAGTGCAGGAAAGGGAATATTTAGAGCACCCATGATAGATCCCAATGAGACTGAAATCTGTACTTGTAAGTGTTTATGGGAGTCTACCAAAGTTTTGATATCTTCTTGTTGACTTTGTACCAGTGTTGTCAGTTGAGAGGCTTGATTTGTGAGATAATCATTGGATGACTATAGAGTGGAAACTTGTTGTTGAAGAGACTGAATTTGGAGGTTTGTTGATGTGGAGAGTGGTTGTTGTGAGCTTGTTGAGACGGGAGCACCAAATATAGCTTGAATGGACTTCTTAATTCCCTCTATCAATAAAGCTGAAGGTTCATATCTAGCTTGATGAAGTTGATCCAGTTTGACCCTTGTGTCATTGTTATTGATGATGTGATTCTGGACATTTTCATGCAGAGCCACAAAGGATTTCCTTAGATTTTTGATGCTCTGCTTCATACTGGTGACATCAAACCTTGCCATTTTGTCAACAAATTTCTGGAATTTATTCTTTATTGCCTCCTGAGGTGGCACAAGGTCATCCAACTTGTCTTTTACTAATCTCATTATCATGTCTTGATGGCTGTCCAGAGTCTGTTGTAGTGCTTTACTTATGAGATGAAAAACTTTGAGTTGAGCTTTGTAGACTTCTGTCATAACATCATAGAATTCATGTGGACTGAGAGCCTTGGCATTGCTTCCCAAAATAGTGACATATTCTTCTCTAAATCTTGCCAAGACCTCAACCATGCTCAAGCTGAAGTCCTTGTGTAACCAAACATCTACATTCCTATCATGCTCAGCTTCATTCACAATCTTATGTTTTCAACATCTTCTTTGTATGACAGCAAGATTGCCTAATAGTCTTGATTGGACATGTTAGTTGTGAGAAGCTATTGGGTAATGTTGGCAAGGCCATAAAGTTGATCCACCAAAAGGTCATTCATTATTATTGGTTGAGCCTGAGCATCCTGCAGCCACTGGGAGATAAGGTGTGAAGGTTGTTGAGAAGGGTTTGATGTGGAGGGTAGAGAAAAGGTAGGTAACCATGTGATTGGAATCATAGTTGAACTTACAGTAGGTACTGTGGTTGTGACAGTGTGTTTTTCACCACTTGTGGGAACCTCCAATTGAATTGGAGGCGATTTAACCAGGTTACTATCATGTACCATGGCCTCAAACCCTTGCTCTTCTTGCAAAGAGTTGGCACTTAAATGTTCTAAGCTTGCCTCCACTATGATTGGATCATGGGCAATTGGAATCCTAGCTTCAATTGACAAAGCAATCTCAGCTAGGGTTTTGAGGGGATTTGTCCCTACATGAGGAACCTCTAATTGAATTGTAGAGGATTTAGATAGTTCCCTCTCAGGATTACTACCCTCAAACCTTTCAATCTGTGAAGATTGATTTGCACATGAAGGTGCATTTATGACAACCATAGAATCTTCAGTAAAATTTGATGAAACCCTTGTGTTTTTATTGATGTCATCAAGGTCTACCACAGAGTGTAGCATCTCCCAATAGATTGTGGTGCCTGGGTGGTGAGCACGGTTTCTTGAACTGTGTCACTTGATTTTGGTGATAGTTGAGAAGTGAGTTCAAGTGTCTCATTATATGAAGAAGAAATTTTAGAGATAAGATTTGCATTCAGTATTGAGTATTGGCAGCTCCCCCTAAATAGATGAGGGGGTTTCAAATGATGTGCTCTCAATTTGTGTGCATCCTTATTCCTTCTTTCATAAACTTTAATGTGTTCAAGTTGTGGTGCAGACTCTTTACAAGATGCACTAGGGAGAGTGCTCTTTTCCATAGAGACACCTATTAAGTTGCACTTATGTCCACTTAGAATGCTCTATAAAGGCTTGATTAGATGTTTTGTACTCAAGTTATTTGTGTTTTTGATGTGTTTTGTAGTGTTTTTGCATTTCAGGCTTATGTCACGGACTCAGGTGATTTGGCATTGTTTTGATGCTAATTTGGTGTTAGGATGGTGTCTAGAATAAAAGCTCGTGGATCGGTAACTCAAACAAGCCAAGCAAACAAGAAAAAAGAAGATTTTCCAATAGGTCAACGCGCCTGCACTATAGTAGCGCGCGGTCGCGCCGGGATACAGTTTTGCAGTGCGCCTGCGCTGGTGAAGCGCGCGCCCGCGCCAGGTCGGGTTTTAAGAATCATGATTCTACTTTAATTTTGATCTGCTGGACTTAAAATCTACATGGGTTGCTATATAAATATAACTTATGATCGGTTTTCAAAAACAAGACGTACCAGATCTTAAGGAGAAGGCATAAGAAGACCGTATAGCATAATTCAACCAAGGCGAAGAGGATCTAGTTTATTCTTGTGATTCTTTGTTTTAAGTTATAACTTTAGATGTTAGTTTTCTTATTTGTGAACCTATACTCTTGTTTTGTACTTGGTTTTATTATTTATTCAGTATAAAGACTACGTTTATTATACCATTCTTTCATCGGAACACACATTGATGATGAGTCCGATTATGGGCTAATCGTTATCGTGGGGTTCTAGAGGATTTACTTATGAATTTCTTTAGTTAAATTGTTTCGATGCCTTAGTGTGTGGTGATTGTATGATACCTAGTATTGGTTGTGCTTATTCTTCTTATGAGCGTCGCGAACTTATAAGATAGCGTGTTAATCTCTAATAAAGCAAAAGTAAATTTAGGGGTTTAGAACTTGCCATGCTAGCGTAGGTTCATGTATTCGATATGTATGATTCGTAGGTAATTTTAACCATCTTACTTACCCTATGTAATCATGATAGATAACTTGTGTATTAAACCGTTATGTTATCAAATTCTATAGACATATAGGGTCTCAATATAATTGGTGTCTATTCAGCGTCTATCTATTTTGTGGATGTCTGGTAGTATGGTATTCGTACAACGAAAGCTGATATTTATCAGTTTCGTGTTATCTGATTAGTGTCATCACCATTGCATGCTAAGGTTGAGAACAAAAAGGCTATTGAATGAAGTAGTAATGAAACTAGAATCCCATGTTTGTGTCATATACTAAAATAATCCTTTTTAATCTTTTCGTTAATGTTCGTTAGTATAATCTCTTAGTTAATTATAGTTATAAACAATCTCAATTTGTTAATCATCTTAGCATTGAATAATAACCATACCATTGTTGCATAAGTGCATTGATTGAAATTAACCTAAACCAGTTTATGTAGGAACGAACTAGAAATAATTCTATATTACTTGCGATCGCGTATACTTGCGTGAATATTAGCGCGTGTTTTCGTCCTAACAAGTTTTTGGCGCCGTTGCCGGGGACTCAGTGTTAATTTTTAGTTTATGTATTTGTCATCAATGGTCGTTAAAGTTCATTGACTCGGACCTTGTTACTTACTTATTTCCTTGTCATGTTTCAGGTACTCTAGCGAGCGTGTATGCATACGCGTTTTCGGTCTCATAAGAGAACTCTGGATCAAGCTGAGGAAGAAGTTGTAGTAGCTAAGGAAGCTTTCGAGGAAGTTCTTTTCGAGGAGAAAGTTGAAGAAAAGGCTCTTATTGCAATGGGAGAACCAGAAGCGAATCCGAAGGCTTTGATGGATTACTCTCAACCAAAGATTAATGATATCCAGTCTAGCATTGTCCGCCCATCCATCTCGGCTAGCACCTTTGAGATCAAGTCGAGCACGATTCAGATGATACATAACTCAGTTCAGTTTAGGGGTTCTCCGACAGAAGACCCCAACATGCACATCAGAGATTTCATCGAGATCCGCGACACTTTCAAGTTCAATGAAATTTCTGAGATGCTATTAAGTTGAGGCTTTTCCCATTCTCTCCGCGGGATAAAGCTAAGTGCTGGTTACATTCTCTAACACCAGGGTCTATCACCAAATGGGAGGATCTCGCTCAAAAGATCCTAACTAAGTTTTTTCTTATGGTGAAAACTGCTGCAATCAGAAACGCACTTACTCAATTTGCTCAATAATCTGGAGAATCTTTATGTGAGGATTGGGATCACTACAAAGAGATGGTTAGAAAGTTTCTTCACCATGGGATGCCTGACTGGATGATCATTAACTGCTTTTATAATGGATTGGGTGTTACTTCTAGACTCATGCTTGATGCAGCATCAGGAGGAGCCTTGTGGGCTAAAAGCTATGATGAAGCTTATGAATTGATTGAACTGATAGCTGCTAATCAATACCAAAATCCTACTCAGAGACTACCTCAGGGCAAGGTAGCATGAATTCTTGAAATGGATGCACCTACTGCTATAGCTGCTCAGCTTAAGGCTTTGACGATGAAGGTGGATTATTTGGCTAATTATGGAGTTAATCATATCACTAGTGTCTATGAGCTTTGTGCTGGAGCGCATGAGACTAATCAGTGTGCTATTTCTAGTGAATCAGTGTTGAGTGGCATTTATGACACTTTATAATGCTCCGTAAAGCTTTGGATTGATGTTTTGTACTCAAGTTGTTAGTGTTTTTAACGTGTTTTTGTATTGTTTTTGGATTTCAGGCATTATTCAGGAATACGGGTACATTAGCTTTGTTTGGATGCTAATTTGGTGTTAGGATGGTGTCTAGAATAAAATCTCGTAAAAAGACCGGCTCAAACTAACAAGAAAAAAAGGAGTCAATATTTTTTTCCAGAGGGACGGCGCGCCCGCGCCAGGATGGCAGAATGTCAGCGCGCCCGTGCTGGTCAAGCGCGCGGCCGCGCCAGGTCAGGAATTAAAATCTTGTTTCTCATGGAATTTTGATCCAGAAGAATTCTACTCTGCATAGACTGCTATATATACATAACTTATGCTCATTTTTCATAATGAGACGTATGAGAGCTTAAGAAGAAGGCGTAAGAAGACCATAGAGCACAAATCAACCAAGGTGAAGAAGATCTATTTTATTCTTGTGATTCTTTGTTTTAAGTTGTAAATTTGGATGCTAGTTTTCTTATCCGTGAAATTATACTCTTGTTTCGTACTTGATTTTATTAAGTATAAAGACTATGTTTATTATACCATGCTTTCATCGGAACCCACGTTGATGATGAGTCCGATTATGGGCTAATAGTTATTGTGGGATTCTAACGATTTATTTATAGATTTCTTTAGTTAATTCATTTCGATGCCTTAGTGTGTGGTGATTGTATGATAACCTAGTATTGGTTGTGCTTATTCGTCTTATGAGCATCGCGAACTTATAAGATAGTATGTTAATCTTTAATGAAGCGAAAGTGAATTTAAGGGTTTAGAACTTGCCATGCTAGCATAGGTTCATGTATGTGATATGCATGATTCGTATGTAATTTTAACCATCTTACTTGCCCTATGTAATCACGAGAGATAACTTGTGCATTAAACCGTCATGTTGTCAAATTTTATAGACATATAGGGTCTCAATATAATTGGTGTCTATTCAGCTTCTATCTCTTTTTTGGATGTCTGGTAGTATGATATTCGTACAACGAATGTTGGCGTTTATTAGTTTCGTGTTATCTGATTAGTATCATCACCATTACATGCTAAGGTTAAGAACGAAAAGGCTATTGAATGAAGTAACTAATGAAGTTAGAATCCCATGTTTGTGTAATACATTATTCAACTCTCTTTAATCTTCTAGTTTATGTTCTTTAGTATAATCTCTTAGTTAAGTGTAGTATAACAACCTCAATTTGTTATTCGTCTTAGCATTGGATAATAACCATACTAGTGTTGCATAAATACATTGATTGAAATTAACCTAAACCTATCCCTGTGGGAACGAACTAGAATTTATTCTATATTACTTACGATCACGTATACTTGCGTGAATATTAGCGTGTGTTCTAGCCCTAATACGTTTTTGGCTCCGCTGCCGGGGATATCGGTGTTAATCTTTAGTTTATGTGTTTATCATCATTGGTTATTAAAGTTCAGTGACTCGGATATTGTAACTTAATTAATTCCTTATCGTGTTTCAGGTATTCTAGCGAGCGTGTATGCATACGTGTTCTCCGTCTCGTAAGAGAATACTGGATCTAGCTGAGGAAGAAGTTGTAGTCGAAGAGAAAGTTGAAGAAGAGATCTTAGTTGAGAAAGAAGGAGAGGCCCTTATTGCAATGGGAGAACCGGAAGCGAATCCAAAGGATTTGATGGACTACTCTCAACCGAAGAACAATGATATTCAGTCTAGCATTGTTCGACCAGCCATCGCGGCTAATACCTTTGAGATCAAGTCGAGCACGATTCAGATGATACAGAACTCAGTTCAGTTTGGGGGTTCTCCGATAGAAGACCCCGACATGCACATCAGAGATTTCATCGAGACCTGCGATACTTTCAAGTTCAATGGAGTTTTTAAAGATGCTATTAAGTTAAGGCTTTTCCCATTCTCTCTGCGGGATAAAGCTAAGTGTTGGTTACATTCTCTACCACCAGGGTCTATCACCAAATGGGAGGATCTTGCTTAGAAGTTCTTAACCAAATTCTTTCCTATGGCGAAGACTGCTGCAATCATAAACGCACTTACTTAATTTGCTCAGCAATATGGAGAATCTTTATGTGAGGCTTTGGATCGATATAAGGAGATGCTTAGGAAGTGTCCTCATCATGGGATGCCTGACTGGATGATCATTAACTCTTTCTATAATGGTTTGGGTTCTACTTCTAGACCCATGCTTAATGCAGCATCAGGAGGAGCCTTGTGGGCTAAAAGCTACGATGGAGCTTATGAATTGATCAAACTGATGGCTGCTAATGAATACCAGAATCCTACTCAGTGACTATCTCAGGGTAAGGTAGCAGGAATTCTGGAGTTGGATGCAGCTACTTCTATAGTTGTTCAACTTAAGGCTTTGACGATGAAGGTGGATTCTCTGTCTAATTATGGAGTTAATAAGATCGCTAATGTCTGTGAGCTTTGTGTTGATTCCCATGAGACTGATCAGTGTGCCATTTCTAGCGAGTTAGCTCAGTACATAAGCAACTTTCAGAGGTCGCAGTAACCTGTACCAGCCACCTATCATCCTAACAACCGCAATCATCCTAACTTTAGCTAGAGCAACGCTCAGAATGTGGTTCAACAGCCTTATCAGTAATATCCAGCAAAGCAATACAACCCTCCTGGTTTTCAGCAACCGCAATATGCACCAAGGCAACAACTCCAGCTGTAACAGTCTAATGAAAAATCTGAATTACAAGAGTTAAGGCTCATGTGCAAGAGCCAAGCAGTTTCTATCAAGACCCTTAAAAATCAAATTGGACAAATTGCCAATGCCTTGTTAAATCGTTAACCTGGTACACTCCCTAGTGACACTGAAGTGCCAGGAAAGAGGGAAGCTAGAAGAAGGTAAAGGCAATTACATTAAGGTCTGGGAAGGTTGCAATTCCCGAACACTCTCAAGTTTCGGATGAAGAAGCTGTAGCCGAGGGAGAAGTGCAGAAGGACGCTGAAGTGGAGCCAAGGAAGATTACTGTTGAACACACTCCTCCTGAGGGTAATACAGGGGAGAAACAGCTCTATCCTCCACCTTCCTTTCCTAAGAGGCTACAGAAGAAAAAGCTGGATAAGCAGTTTGAGAAGTTCAGGAGGTGTTCAAGAAACTTCACTTAAACGTACCTTTCCCTGAAGCTCTTGAACAAATGCCTAGTTATGCGAAGTTTATGAAAGGTATACTTTCTCGAAAAGTGAAGCTTGATGACTTAGAGACAGTTGCTCTCACGGAGGAGTGCAGTGCTGTGCGGCAGCAGAATTTACCCCATCCTGGAAGCTTCACTATTCCTTGCACTATTGGAAATGTGTCATTTCACAAATGCTTATGTGACTTAGTAGCTAGCATCAATCTGATGCCTTTGTCAATCTTCAAGAAGTTAGTCTTACCTGATCCAAAACCTACTTATATGAGGTTGCAGCTGGCCGATCATTCTATTACATATCCGCGAGGCATTGTTGAGGATGTTTTGGTCAAGGTGGATAAACTCATCTTTTCTGCTAATTTTGTAATTTTAGATTTCGAGGAGGATAAAAAGATTCCCATAATCTTGGGAAGACCGTTCTTGGCTACCGGTCGAACCTTGATAGATGTGCAAAAGGGTGAGCTCACCATGCGAGTGCTGGATCAGGATGTAACTTTTAATATGTTCAATACCATGAAGTTCCCGACTGAAAATGAGGAGTGCTTTAAAGTGGAGTTGATCGATTCTGTGGTTACTTCAGAACTTGATCAATTGTTAAGGTCTGATGCCTTGGAAAAAGCCTTGTTGGGGAATTCCGATAGTGAAGATGATGAAGGTGATGAGCAATTGCAATATCTGAATGCTTCTCCCTGGAAAAGGAAGATAGAAATGCCTTTTGAATCTCTTGGAATGGAGGAGCTGAACGAATCTCCCAAGCGCCTCAAGCCATCTATTGAGGAAGCTCGTACACTTGAGCTTAAACCATTATCTGAACACTTACAGTATGCTTTTTTAGGTGATGCAGCTACTCTGCCTGTTATTATTGCATCTGACCTTTCAGGTAGTGATGAGAAAAAACTCTTAAGAATTCTGAGAGAATTTAAATCGGCAATTGGATGGACGATAGCAGATATTAAGGAAATCAACCCTTCTTATTGTATGCATAAAATTCTGTTGGAGGAAGGTAGGAAGCCTACTGTTGAGCAACAAATAAGGCTAAATCCGATCATGAAAGAAGTTGTGAAGAAGGAAATTCTCAAATGGTTGGATGCAGGGATCATCTATCCCATTTCTGACAGTTCTTGGGTGAGTCATGTTCAGTGTGTGCCAAAGAAAGGAGGTATTACCGTTATTGCTAATGAAAAAATGACCTCATTCCTACTCGAACAGTCATGGGGTGGAGAGTTTACATGGATTACAGGAAGCTGAACAAGGCCACGAGAAAAGATCACTTCCCTTTGTCGTTTATTGATCAGATGCTTGATAGATTGGCTGGGCATGAGTACTACTATCTTTTGGATGGCTATTCGGGCTATAATCAGATTTGTATTGCTCCGGAAGATCAGGAAAGACTACTTTCACTTGTCCATTTGGTACTTTCTCCTTTAGAAGGGTTTCTTTTGGTTTATGTGGAGCACCGACCACATTTCAGAGATGCATGATGGCTATTTTCTCTGACATGATTGGTCAGAATATGGAGGTGTTCATGGACGACTTCTCTTGTTTGGAGATTCATTTGATGAGTGCTTGCAGAATCTTGGCGACATTCTTAAAAGGTGTTTTGAGACCAATTTGGTTCTCAACTGGGAGAATTGTCACTTTATGGTGCGATAGGGCATTATACTTGGTCACGAGGTCTTTAGTAAGGGTCTTGAGGTGGACAAAGCCAAGGTGGGGGTCATCGAAAATCTACCTCCACCAATTTCTATGAAGGGAGTTCGCTGCTTTCTTGTTCATGCAGGTTTCTATAGGCGGTTCATCAAGGACTTTTCAAAAATTTCTAAACCTTTGTGCAATCTTCTGGAGAAAGATGTCCCGTTATAGTTTGATGAGGAGTGCCTAGATGCTTTTGAGTTCTTAAAAAAGAGTTTAATCATGGCACTTGTCATAACTGCACCTGATTGGAATGAACCTTTTGACATGACGTGCGATGCAAGTGACTATGCAGTTGGAGCAGAGAAAGAACAACATATTTCATGTGGTCTACTATGCTAGTAAGACTCTAAATGGTGCTCAACTGAATTATACTACTACTGAGAAATAACTACTGGCTATTGTCTACGGTTTTGAGAAGTTTCGATCTTATTTGCTTCGGATGAAGGTGACAGTTTTCACTGATCATGCTACTATTCGATATCTCATCTCGAAGAAGGACTCGAAGCATAGACTTATTCGATGGGTTCTTTTACTTCAGGATTTTAAGTTAGAGATCAAGGGAAAAAAGGTACTGAGAATCAAGTCATTGATCATCTCTCTCGATTGGAAGATCCAAGTGCAACTTCACAGGATAAGACATTGATAAATGAGTCTTTTCCCGATGAGCAGCTGTTTGGAGTGCAAGAGGAAGAACCGTGGTTCGCAGACATTGTGAACTACCTTGTAAGTAATATCATGCCTCCAGACTTGTCGTATGCTCAAAGGAAGAAGTTTCTTCATGAGGTGAAGTGGTACTTGTGGGATGAACCATATCTGTTTAGGCAAGGAGCTGACCAAATCATCAGGAGATGTATTTCGTACAGCGAAACGGGGGGGGGGGGGGTTTCCAGACTGTCATTCGACTGTTTACGGAGGCCACTATGATGGAGAGAAGGTAGTAGCACGTATCTTTCAAGCGGGATTCTTCTGGCCTACATTGTTTAAAGATGCGCATCACTTTGTTTTGAAGTGTGATTGATGCCATCGTGTGGGTAATATGTCCAAGAGGGATGGGATGCCTCTTAATGTGCTTCTCGAGGTTGAATTCTTTGATGTGTGGGGAATCGACTTCATGGGGCCATTTGTCTCATCTTGAAATAATTAATATATCTTGTTGGCGGTCGATTATGTGTCGAAATGGGTTGAAGTCAAGGCTTTGCCGACAAATGATGCGAAGATAGTGCTTAATTTTCTTTATAAGTAGATATTCACACAATTTGGGACTCCAAGAGTCATAATTAGTGACGGAGCATCGCATTTTTGCAATCGCAAGTTCACTGCCATGATGCAAAGGTATAATGTGAATCATCGCATTACAACAGCCTACCATCCTCAGACAAATGGTCAAGCTGAGATGTCAAACAGAGAGATCAAACGTATTCTAGAGAAAGTTGTGTGTCCATCAAGGAAGGATTGGTCTTTGAAGCTTGATGAAGCTGTTTGGGCATATAGAACAGCATACAAAACTCCGTTGGGAATGTCGCCATTTCAGTTGGTTTATGGTAAGGGGTGTCATTTTCCTATGGAGCTCGAGCATAAAGTGTATTGGGCTTTGAAGAAGTTAAACCTTGATTTGGATGTAGCTGGTAAGAAGAGAATGCTTCAATTGAATGATCTCGATGAATTTCGGCTTCAAGCTTATGAAAATAACAAAATGTACAAGGAGAAAGTATAGAGGTGGCACGATAGGGGTTTAGTGCTCAAGTAATTTGTGTCAGGACAACAAGTTCTGTTATTTAACTCTCATCTCCATTTTTTTTCCTGGAAAACTGAAGTCGAGATGGTCCGGGCCTTTTATAATCAAAAATGTGTTTCTGCATGGAGCTGTGGAGATTTTTGAGAATGATCTAGGCCAAACATTCAAGGTAAATGTTCAGAGGTTGAAGCACTACTATGGGGATACGGCGAACCGTGAGGTGGTTAGTGCTATTTTATTGTCTACTTGATCTCGAGATTTTACGTCGAGCTAATGACATAAACCAAGCGCTTCTTGGGAGGCAACCCAAGTATGTTGTACATTAGTATATAGAGGAAGCAGAAAGAAAAGAGAAAAATGTAAAAAAATCAGAAAAACAAAAAAAATCCAGGGCCAACTTCAGTAGCACGGCGCGCCTGCGCTAAGAAGCGGGGTGGCCTCATTGTTTTCTCAGTAACTGGGCGCACCCGCGCTGAATTTGTGCGCGTCCGCGCTAAAATTCCAGAAACTTATTATATTCCAGTAATTGGGCGTGCCCGCACCGAGGTGGCGAGCGGCCGCGCTGTGTCCCTGTTTCAGAAAAAAATATAAGTCAGTTTTTGAAGAGAAATTTGGGACTTTTAATACAAAATCAATTCCCACCCGGATTTTGCTCTTCTACATCCCAAATTTCCCTCTCAAAATCAAACCCATTATTCCCATTATTCCTATAATCAATTCCCACTCCTTTTCCATAATTAATTCTCTCCCAATCTCCTATATATACACACACTTATACACAAACTTCTCCATCACTTCTCAAAACTCTCAAACATACAATTTCTCTTACAAACTTCAATTCTCTCAAACTCTTTCAATCTCAATGGCACCAAAAAGACAACGAACTCAAGTAAGCAGCAGCACCACCGATTCTTCGAGTGTAGGTGGTGTGAGGCCTAGACTTTTAACTCCCGAGGATGAGGCGGAGTATGTGAGGCTGCTTTCGAAGCCTATAGCCAAGGAGCGTGGTTTTATGCCATCGGGGAAGGATGGCAAGTTGTTGGAGATGATCTTGGAGATGGGCTGGGTTGCTTTCTGTGAGACACCCGTTGTTGTGCCCCTGAATGTGGTGCGTGAGTTTTATGCTAATGCTAAGGCGGGTAAGAACGAGTTCACTGTGGTGAGGGGGATGACGGTGGACTACAGTGCTGAGGCGATTCGTAGGGTGATTGAACAGCCCGAGAAGAAGGAGGATCAGGAGAACTGGAACGAGAAGACTCTGGAGGAGTTTAACTTGGATTTGATTGTTTCTACCCTGTGCGTACTCGAGACACAATGGAAGTTCAAGAAGGGCATGAATGAGTACACCACGTTCTCTGCTTCGTGCATGAACAGATTTGCACGTGCATGGAATTCTTTTATTTATGCTAATATCATGCCATCTTCTCACGTGCATGAGATTACTGTGGAGCGTGCGCATTTGTTGTGGGGTATTCTGCAGGGAGACTATATGGATCTGGGGATGGTTATCCATCAGGGTATTCTGAGCTTTTTGTGAGGGAGTACTACAGGTTCGATACCCTATGCGTCCATTGTTTGTGCGTGGCGGTTGGCTTTTGTTGGCCCGCACATGAGCAGCTGCAGCTCCCTAGTGCTCCGATTGATAGTTCGACATTGTTGAACATGACATAGTGGTATGGTGGGAAGCCCAATCCTAAGGGGCTTGGTTATTCTTATGACCATCTACCAGGTGGAAGGCCAGCGGATCAGAGTTATGCTGGTGGGACTTCGCAGGCTCGTCGAGCAGCTTGGAGAGCTCAGTTGGGAGAGGAGGCTGGTCCTTTGGGATCGCAGCAGCAGGAGGAAGCACATGGCAATATTGGTTTGAGTACGACGCAGTATAGGCGTCTAACTAGGAGGATGGATGCGATGTATGACATCTATAACAGGTTTGCACATGACCTCACCCAGGCATTGGGGACTACTTTCAGAGCCACAGGAGTTGACATCCAGTGGGCAGCATTCGGTGAGGACTCGGTGTATCCACATCCAGACACTCCTGACACTCCACCCTTGAGGGTGATGATCCCGGTTCTGATTAGGTATGCCTGATTCCTTGCTATTACCTTCACTGAAGACAATGAATATTTTAAGTTTGGGGGTAGTAGTTAAGGATTTATGTGTTTTTTGTGAGTCACATATAGTTACATATTCATGTTAGTTTAGTTCATATAGTTGCATATTTGTCATGTAGTAGTTTTTTTGTAGTTTTTATGATAGTTTGTTCATATAGTTTCATGCATTTCCATAATAACATGATCCCTTAGATGATTTTTCCGATTAATTTGTGATATTATTGCTAGTGTAGTTATGTCGTATTTAATGATGTTTATCCTTATCGAGTTGATTTGCATGCTAGAGACAATTGTATTTCACTAAGTCTTATAAATTGCTTGAGTGCTAGATCATGGTCACAGGTTATTTGTTTGTCGAGGTTTAATCACTTGTTTATATTTAGAATTTAGGATATTCTCTTAATAATAAAATAACATGGATATTTAAAAATTGGAAAAAAATGAATTTTATTGCTAGTTGTTGTGGCTAGGTGTCAAATGGCTAGTAGCCAGCTCATTTTATATGAGTAGTCTAGGGTTGAACGAGATGGAGCGAAACGCACTCGTTCAGAAATTTGTGAAAAAAAGAAAAAATAAAAAAAATTATAGAGAAAAAAAACGAAAAAGAAAAAATATATGTTATGCATAATTGATCACGAGTAGGCTCTTTAATACTCGAGTTATTAAGTTCTTAAGGGACTTTGTGCCTAGTGGCCTAAGGCTTTTTATAGTCTGGGATCCACTGATCTAACGCTCGCTACATATGTATTATTGTATAAGACTTTTGTGGACCTCAATCATTGTATGGTCAGATAAGCATATTTGTGTTGTTTTTGTGTTGTGAATAAAAGCATGAATCCATGAAAAACTCCGATATAAGAATTAAAGTGTTATAAGTTATTTTGAGTCTAGCTTTTATTCTATTTATAACCTTGTGATTACTTTGATGGTTAGTGAGTCATGATTATTGGTCTAGTTGCAATAGTAAATATGTAAGCAATTGCACGCATGCACGTTTCTGGCTTGTGAGTTGATTTTTGGGGCTTGATTGATCTTTGTGCGAATAACTGCATTTGTTGAGATGTTGCTTGTTGATTGGTTTAGTTATTCTATGGGGATCGTTGCATTCACATAGTTTGCATTCATGCTTTTTTATTTCGTGTTCTTTGAGTCTGTTTATGCTTGAGGACAAACATTGGTTCAAGTTTAGGGGTATGTTGAGTGGCATTTATGACACTTTATAACACTCCGTAAAGCTTTGGATTGATGTTTTGTACTCAAGTTGTTAGTGTTTTTAACGTGTTTTTGTAGTGGTTTTGCATTTCAGGCATTATTCAGGAATACAGGTACATTAGCATTGTTTGGATGCTAATTTGGTGTTAGGATGGTGTCTAGAATAAAAGCTCGTGAAAAGACCAGCTCAAACCAACAAGAAAAGAAGAAGTCAATATTTTTTCCAGAGAGACGGCGCGCCTGTGCTGTGATAGCGCGCGGCCGCGCCAGGATGGCAGAATGTCAGCGCGCCCGTGCTGGTCAAGCACGTGGCCACGCCAGGTCAGGAATTAAAATCCTATTTCTCATGGAATTTTGATCCGGAAGACTTCTACTCTGCATGGGCTGCTATATATACATTACTTATGCTCGTTTTTCATAACGAGACGTACCAGAGCTGAAGGAGAAGGCGTAAGAAGACCGTAGAGCACAAATCAACCAAGGCGAAGAAGATCTAGTTTATTCTTGTGATTCTTTATTTTAAGTTATAACTTTGGATGCTAGTTTTCTTATCCGTGAACTTATACTCTTGTTTCGTACTTGGTTTTATTAAGTATAAAGACTACGTTTATTATACCATGCTTTCATCAAAACCCACATTGATGATAAGTCCGATTATGGGCTAATCGTTATCGTGAGGTTCTAACGGATTTATTTATGGATTTCTTTAGTTAATTCATTTTGTTGCCTTAGTGTGTGGTGATTGTATGATAACCTAGTATTGGTTGTGCTTATTTGTCTTATGAGCGTCGCGAACTTATAAGATAGCGTGTTAATCTTTAATGAAGCGAAAGTGAATGTAAGGGTTTAGAACTTGCCATGCTAGCATAGGTTCATATATGTGATGCATGATTCGTGGGTAATTTTAACCATCTTACTTGCCCTATGTAATCACGAGAGATAACTTGTGCATTAAACCATTATGTTGTCAAATTTTTATAGACATATAGGGTCTCAATATAATTGGTATCTATTCAGCTTCTATCTCTTTTGTGGATGTCTGGTAGTATGATGGGCGTACAACGAAAGTTGTCATTTATTAGTTTCGTGTAATATGATTAGTATCATCACTATTACATGCTAAGGTTAAGAACGAAAAGGCTATTGAATGAAGTACCTAATGAAGCTAGAATCCCATGTTTGTGTCATACATTATTCAACTCTCTTTAATCTTCAAGTTTATGTTCTTTAGTATAATCTCTATGTTAAGTGTAGTATAACAACCTCAATTTGTTACTCATCTTAGCATTGGATAATAACCATACTAGTGTTGCACAAATACATTTATTGAAATTAACCTAAACATATCCCTGTTGTAATGAACTAGAATTTATTCTATATTACTTGTGATCGCGAATACTTGCGTGAATATTAGCGCGTGTTCTAACCCTAACAATCGGCTTAGTTCGTGAGCAACTTCCAGAGGTCGCAGCAGCCTGTTCCAGCTACCTATCATCCCAACAACCGCAATCATCCTAACTTCAGCTGGAGCAATACTCAGAATACGATTCAACAACCTTATCAGCAGTATGCTGTGAAGCAATACAACCCTCCTGGTTTTTAACAACCGCAATATACACCAAGACAACAACTCCAGCTGCAACAATCTAATGAAAAATCTGAATTGGAGGAGTTGAGGCTCATGTGCAAGAGCCAAGCGGTGTATATCAAGACCTTGGAGAATCAAATTGGGAAAATTGCCAATGCCTTGCTAAATCGTCAACTCGGTACACTCCCTAGTGACACTGAAGTGCCAGGAAAGAGGGAAGCTAAGGGGCAAGTCAAGGCAATTACATTGAGGTCTGGGATGGTTGCAAATCCCGAAAATTCTCAAGTTTCGGAAGAAGAAGCTGTGGCTGAGGAAGAAGTGCAGAAGGAAGCAGAAGTGGAACCAAGGAAGACTACTGTTGAACACACTCCTCCTGAGGGTAATACAGGGGAGAAACAAATCTATCCTCTACCTCCTTTTCCTAAAAGGCTGCAGAAGAAAAAGCTGGATAAGCAGTTTGAGAAGTTTCTAGAGGTGTTCAAGAAACTTCATATCAATATACCTATCGCTGAAGCTCTTGAATAGATGCCTAGTTATGCGAAGTTTATGAAAGATATTCTCTCTCGAAAAGTAAAGCTTGATGACTTAGAGATAGTTTCTCACATGGAGGAATGCAGTGCTGCGCTGCAACAGAAGTTGCCTCCGAAGCTTAAAGATCCTGGAAGCTTCATTATTCCTTGTACCAATATAAAAGTGTCATTTGACAAATGCTTATGTGACTTGGGATCTAGCATCAATCTGATGCCCTTGTAAATCTTCAAGAAGTTGGACTTACTAGATCCAAAACCTACTTATATTACCTTGCAGTTGGCCGATCGATCTATTACATATCCACGAGGCATTGTGGAGGATGTCTTGGTCAAGGTGGATAAAATCATCTTCTCAGCTGATTTTGTAATTCTTGATTTCAAGGAGGATCATATGATTCCCATAATCTTGGGAAGACCTTTCCTGGCTACTGGTCGAACCTTGATTGATGTGCAGAAAGGTGAGCTTACTATGCGAGTGCTGGATCAGAATGTAACGTTCAATGTTTTTAATGCCATGAAATTCTCCACTGAAAACGAGGAGTGCTTAAAAGTGGAGTTAGTCGATTCTGTGGTTACTTCAGAACTTGATCAAATGCTAAGGTCTGATGCCTTAGAGAAGGCCTTGTTGGGGAATTCAGATATTGAAGATGATGAGGGTAATGAACAGTTGCTGTATCTGAATACTTCTCCCTGGAAGTGAAGGCTGGATATGCCTTTTGAATCTCTTAGATTGGAAGAGCTGAATAAATCTCCAAAGTGCCTCAAGCCATCTATTGAGGAAACTCCTACACTTGAGCTTAAATCATTGCATGAACACTTAAGGTTTGCTTTTTTAGGTGATGCATCTACTTTGCCTGTTATTATTGCATCTGACCTTTCAGGTAGTGATGAGGAAAAGCTCTTAAGAATTATGAGAGAGTTCAAATCGGCAATTGGATGGACTATAACATATGTCAAGGGAATCATCCCTTCTTATTACATGCATAAAATTCTGCTAGAGGAAGGTAGCAAGCCTACTGTTGAGCAACAGAAAAGGCTTAATCCGATCATAAAAGAAGTTATGAAGAAGGAAATCCTCAAATGGCTAGATGCAGGGATCATCTATCCCAGTTCTGATAGTTCTTGGGTGAGCCTAGTTCAGTGTGTGCCAAGAAAGGAGGTATCACAGTTGTTTCTAATGAGAAGAATGAGCTCATTCCTACTCGAACAGTCACAGGGTGGAGAGTTTGCATGGATTACATGAAGTTGAACAAAACCACGAGGAAGGATCACTTCCCTCTTCCATTTATTGATCAGAATCTTGACAGGTTGGCTAGGCATGAGTACTACTGTCTTCTGGATGGCTATTCGGGTTATAATCAGATTTGTATTGCTCCAGAGGATCAGGAAAAGACTACTTTCACTTGTCCATTTGGTACTTTTGCCTTCAGAAGAGTTTCTTTTGGGTTGTGTAGTGCACCTGCCACATTTCAGAGATGCATGATGGTTATCTTCTCTGACATGATTGGTCAGAATGTGAAGGTGTTCATGGACGATTTCTCTGTGTTTGGTGATTCTTTTGATGAATGCTTACAAAATATTGGCGCCGTTCTTAAAAGGTGTGTTGAGACCAATCTGGTTCTCAATTGTAAGAAATGTCATTTCATGGTGTGACAGGGCATTATTCTTGAGCACAAGGTCTCTAGTAAAGGTCTTGAGGTGGACAAAGCCAAGGTGGGTGTTATCGAAAATCTTCCCCCACCTATTTCTGTTAAGGGAGTCCACAGCTTTCTTGGTCATGCGGGCTTCTATAGGCGTTTTATCAAAGACTTCTAAAAAATCTCTAAACCTTTATGCAATCTTCTAGAGAATGATGTCCCATTCAAGTTTGATGACGAGTGCCTAGCTGCTTTTGAGTTCTTGAAAAAGAGTTTAATCACGGCACCTGTCATAATTGCACCTAACTGGGATGAACCTTTTGAGATGATGTGCGATGCAAGTGACTATGCAGTTGGAGCAGTTCTTGGGCAGAGAAAGAACAACATATTTCATGTGGTCTTCTTAGGTCCCGAATTATCGTAGAAGGGGGGTTGAATATGATAATCACTAAATTAAAAATTCTTTCGAATCTTTAGCGGATATAGATTTAGTGCTCGGTTAGTGGTTTCGTGTTCTTGAGAGGAATAGTGTTTGGAACGATAAAAATAAGGAACACAAGATATTCGGGGAAATATATATTCGTATATAAATCCTCGAGGGTGTTGCTACACTCCGGTAAATAAATTAACTGGCTACAATCAAAGAACAACAAAGTTCCTAGCTTCTACAAAGATTTACAAATCAAATCTTATACAATGATCTAGCTTTTGTTTGTACTAGGATTTAATTACCGAGTAACGATTATAATGCCCCTAAGAATATACAAGAATTAAATCGGGCATTATGACGTTACTCCGGTGAGAAGTTAAACGGATATACAAAAAGCTTGAACTTCTCTGTAAATCTTTGCTGCCATTTCACTACTCTCTTGGGAGAGAAGATGAACAGAATGAATCCCCAAAATGACTGAATTCTTCTGCTACAAATTGTGTAGACTTTTATATCCAATAAAATTGTGTGGCTGAGGAGAGGGCACTTATGTGGAGACCAAGAGTACAGGTTCTGTGGTGACTAGGGTGTACTAAAAGAAGTAAACAAAAAGAAGTCACCTCCTACTTCAAGTACATGTATATGTACTTAAATAAAACTTAAACAGAATGAACTACATGTACACATTTTGATTATTTGTTTATTTTGTTTTTTGTTTTTCCTTTTTCCTTTTTATTTTGTTTTCTTTTTGTTTTGTTTTCTTTTTTTGTTTTGTTTTCTTTTTCCTTTTCGTTTTTCTATTTTTTTTTCTTTTTCTCTTCTCCTTTTTTTGTTTTCTTTTTGTTTCTTTTCTTTTCTTTTTAAATTTAAAATATAATTAAATTAATTCATAAAATTAACTTAAATATAACTTATATAAATAAACTAATTTAGATTTATAAAATAAACTTATTTAAAGTTTATAAAATAAATCATTTTAATTTTTTTAGATAAATTATATTAAAGTCCATTAAATAAATTTATTTAATTTAACAATTAAACTTTGAGCTTCGCTAGTCCCCTGAGCTGTTTAGCTGTATACCCCGCGCACCTCTTCTCGTACTTTAACAGATAAGTGTTCAATCCAAGTACGTTCCTCAACTTAACAATTCGTCTAAAAATAATACCCAGATTCCTTTCACGAGCTATTGACACCTAGTGCAACTGGTCTGGTTCACAGACGACTAACCCCGATTCAGGTCTTCGTATTATGGCCTTGATTAAATTGTTAAGCTTGCAACATCTTTGTCGTTTCAAACATTGACTGTTAATAAACAACTGTACTTTCACTGGAATCCTTTCTGGTACTTTAGACAACATCTTCATTAACCTCTGTCTATACCTTGTCTTCAATTCTTCAAATTTCTATGCTTCGAACACTGTCTATCTTCAATCAATGCCAATACACTGAAATCTTCCGGTAGCACTTATTACTGAATCTTCAACATTTATGAAACCCTAAAAGTCTCTAACCTTTATTCTTCACTGAGGCATGATCATATTAATGAACTTCTTTCAGTGACCTGTAGATAGACTTTAGGCCTTCTTCTAATCTTCTGATTCTTTGTATTTGCATTGTCTTCATTCTTCCTGATTTCTTGTGTAGACGTAGTATTATTAACCTGTCATGTTCTAGTGTTGTTATCATGTTGAGTTATCACGTAACTGTTCATACAACTACACAGTCTCACCAATAATCTCCCCCTATTTAATTGTTAAATCTAACAAACAAATTAAATAGAGAGGATAACTCAACTAACAACTAGAAAAAGTAAAGTACCAGGACTTGTAAATAATGCTACTGGTTTACTGGATCAAATACTGCATTTCCAGATTTCTTGAGTAACTGAAATGAAAGATGCTTGTTCCTCTAGCACTCAACCGATCTTCAAGTAGTTTCATCTTCATTTCCTTGGTTCTTTAAATCTCTGCCAGATAATACTTCTCAGTCTTGAAGTAATCATCAGCAGCTTTTTTTGTACAACCACATTTTCTGTTGAGAAGCACATATCTCTCTTGCTTCTCCACCTATGAAAATCAACTACTTAAAGGAGATCACCTTCGTCTTCCACCTCTCCCGTACAATAGGATCTGCAGATAAGAACTAATGGTACTCCCCTTTTGGAAAACAGCTTCTCCCCTTATTTAGAATAGTGATGAACCAAACCACTTCTTCTGATTACTAGGAAATCACCTTGTGTTTACCACCTCTCCCGTACAATAGGATCCGTTGTTACAAACAACAATGGTGTGATGTAATGTAAATGTGCTTTACCTTTTTCCTCCTCTCTGCTATTTCTCCCCCTTAGTTGAGGAATCCTCCAAACTATTATATAAGATTTTATCTCCCCCTTAGAGAAGGAATGTATATTGTTGTCTGAAGGAGTTCTCATATTTTACTTGGTTGGAAAAGAAATAACAAGTCAGAGTCTGATCAACCATGTCTTGTTAAATGTTGCAAGAATGACTTCAGTGTTGATCATCATATTCACCAATCTTCCCAACTCCTTAAACCTCCCAAATGTGAGATCACCAATTGTTACCAATTGTTAGCTCCCAACTTGTTGGATCTCGAAGTATTCTAATCCAATCTATAAATGTTAGGTCCCTAATAGTTAGGTTCCAATCATAAACAGATTTGAGAGCCGAAGTATCAAGAACCATATTTATATATATAGAATGGGATATGGTGTTTCTCTTTCTTCCTCATTGTGAGTGTGTGATTCTATTTCGTGTACCTCACAAGTGTTTCACTCTTCTCTCCACTCGTGTTTACACTCATTCTCACAAGTGTATCACTCCTCTCATAGCTCCAAAATCCAGTTGTACCTGCAAGGAAAATCACCTTAGCCATCCTTAAGGAGGTCACAGGTGGTGCAATGGGAGTTCACAAATCCCCATCCTCGTTAGACTCGTCAGATAAATCTGAGTCATAGTCTACAAGTTGCTAGTTTCCCTTTGAGGGTTCCAGATTAGAACTCTGGGAAGGTAAACAATAATCCAAAGAATTAAGCATAATGATCAAAGTTCCCTTCTAATGTTTGTGAAGATATTTCCTTGTGACTCATTAGGTAATATCTGAATCATTGTCAACAAATTGCCGATCTGCACCTATGTCAGATCCACTATCCGCAGATGCATCCAGGGGATTTAAGCCAGTGTAGGTAGACATCGACCACTGACATATGGCTATTAGATCAGTATCCTCTCCTAACACCTGTAAAGGTAATTGGTCCATTAAAGAACCTTGAACAATCGAATATGACCGTAAAATGGTCGAAACTCTTGTTTCCGTCAACTCATCCTTTGTATGTGTAACCTTTCCTTGTGCATTAAGAATTGCTTATGTTTGAGGTGGTGACACTACATCGGATACCCTGGGCGATAGGCCAATTTCAATTGACGTACCTTGTTGAGAGGATGAATCTAGTAACTATTTTTGTGCCTTTTCAGCCATTACATCTTTTTGAGAAGATGTATGGGGGCTAGCAGTTGTCTTTATTTAAATACTACTCATCTTTGTAGGAGACAGAGCTGCTGGGTTGACTTCAGAACCTTCCTTATGTGGTGCACTAAGGCACTATCTCCCTCACGCTCATTCATACTTCATTTCAGGGGTAAGAGAGTGTTGGTTGGTTCTGTTTCTGTGTTTATCTTTACAGTATGGGATAGATGTTGTGGGTTTTCAACCTCATGACTATCAAATATAGGAAGGCCATTGGAGGCTGAACCTGTATCACAGAACATATGGAAATATAGAGATAAAATACACTTATGGTCTATAATGAATGAAAATCATGCATTTAATCTTTTGAGAGAAATGATGTACAATAGTGATTTCACAAAGATTTTAATGAAATAAGTAATCACCATTGTAAACAGAAGTTTGATTTTCTCCTAAAACTGTTCGAGTGCACAAGTCTGTTTTTATGCCTAAAAAGATAAATGATTTGATAAGACACAGACTAATGACCTAGCAGTATTAAGAAGAGAAAGAAAGATTTTGTCTTTCAATATGAATGAGTTTTTGTAAAAGCATTGATCACTTAGGGTAAAGTCTAAGCAATTTTCATTCATATCAAAAGCTCCATAATCTATCTTTATAAAATTATTACCAACAATATTGTTTATTGATAAATAATCTTAATAAGAATGACTATGCTGTTAATTTCAAATTTTAGTGAATCTTTCAGATATAGCAACTCATATAAATCCACTAGAACTTAAAATCTCACAATTATCTGCAACAAAATTTTAACAATATATTATTGACTGATACTTGTCAAGTACTTTAGATACCAATAATTATGTTGCATCCTATTTTAAATATTAAAATAACATATCAATGAATTAAATACCAATTATCTATCAAAAAGACATCAGCATTCAATTTCATACATCATACAATTATTAACTCCTAACAACTGTAATATCTCAAATAATGCTGGTTCGATAAATAAAGCAACATTAACCAACATTGACTTGTTTGCAATCTTGGAAAAATATTCTAAGTTCCATATACTTTGATCCATTGAGTATTGCATCTAATATCAAAGTGTTTAGGAATTTGCAAATAAGTATAAAAATTATTCTAACTTGACAATATATGGTTACTTCTAATAAAGCAATCAAACATCTTAACCATAGTTGTACTTCAAGAGATATTTTTACACTTTTTATGTTAGTATAAGTGACCGAGGATAAGCATTGATTACTTAGAGGAGTTCTAAGTAAGGTCACAAATACTAATACTTCATAATTAGTTCATAGTTAAGCTCTTAACTAAATATCATTAACTGATATAAATCAAGAATTAACATACAACTAATCATGCTACAATCATGATTTCGATTTCAGTGAATTCTTGAGATGTGAACATCGCTAAATTCACTAAAACCAAAATCTCATAATTAATTTATAACACACAAGTCATAATCAATATACTAGATAATAATTGTTGACAAATTTAGTTGTAATCAATCATGCTGCTTATTTATTTTAAGTTAGTTTGAATTATGGAGCAAATAAAATCATTGAATTGCTTCAATTTCCATAATCCAAACAACCCAAATAAATATTAAATAAATAAATACTAAATATCTATTTGTTTAGATACTAGAACTTAAATATTTATAATTATCCTTGAGTAAGCACCAATAGGATATATGACTTATAGACATGGCAATCACTCTTTGGATAATTAGTAATTTCAAAAATACTTTCTAAGCATATAAAATATTGAGAGTTTTATACACATGACTTATAAAATACTTCAACTTTCAATATCAGTGATTTTAAAAATTAGCATTGATTACTTAGAACAAAAATTATAAATAATATCACTCATACTAAAAGTACCACAATTATTCGTACATGATACAAATAACTATGCTGTATTTTATTTTAATATAATTCAAATTATGAGACTGATATAGAATGAAATTATCTACAGTCATAATTTAAATCAATTAAAATAGTATCCAAACTTAATGCTATAATACTTAACTACCACAAATGTATATGTCATTGTAATCATGATAATCAAGATAGTAGCACTAAGTACGAGGTACTGGATTATTAATAAATTCACAAGTCCTATAAATATTGAAGATTTAATACTTGTGAACTTTGTTATTCCCTAATAATACAATAAGAATTACAGAAGGGGGGTTGAATGTAATTCTGGCTTCTTTTTAAGATTTATGAAAAATGGTTCTAACTCAAGAATATATATGTGTATGATTTGCAACATGCGGAATGAAAGAATTATATAAATCAAGACACAAGTAATAAAAACATAAGTCTTTAAAACTTTCTGGTGGATTTGAATGTATCCACCATATATATATATATATATATATATATATATATATATATATATATATATATATCGAAAGAACTCTGTATAGCTCAAATAAGCTCACAGCTGCTTACAAGTATGAACAACTAAAACTTGTAGAGAAATGCTAAAGGATACAGCTTACAAATATTTTTCTGAGAATGTATTTTCTTAGTCTAGTTAGTTGTTGTTCTACTTGCTTCACTTAGTTTATATATCACCAAGTTTACATAGCAAAAAGACACGATGATAAAACAAAACTATCAAGTCTAGTTATATGCTACTTCATTACTCTATTCCAGCATCTTTGAAAACCTTCATAGCTTGCATGAAAATGGTAAGGCTTTTTTGTTCTCAAAACCCTGCTAAACAGGCTGCCACATTCCTTTTGCAAACAATCGATGCATGTGACTGTGTTGTCACTGTCAACAGATATTTGAATTGATCATCCGTCAGGTACATGCTTGTTATCCGTTGGTTAGCTTTGTTGATCATCCATCGGTTAGCTTTGTTGATCATCCGTCGGGTAGCCATTTATCACTTGACTCTATTTTAATTTTGCAGAATTACAAAACATCTTATATTTACATTTAATCAGCCTATTCTGCATATCTACTAGCATTCTCCATGACTCATAAGCTACTACAGAAACTATACAAAGTTGTTTGCAGAAATGTGCTACATGACTTATTGTTACCTAAGCTACTCACCCGATGGATATCAATTAGTCATCCGTCAGGACTATAATTGATCATCCGTCGGGTGCTACAAAATTCACTAAGTTAAATCTACTAAGGTGTTTTGTTTAGCTTATCATCAAGTACACAACATAATCCTAACAATCTTCCCCAATTTATGTCTACTGGAATTGTAGCCATAAATTAAAAGAAACTTGATGATAACAAAACATCCTAAAGGTACAGTTTGAAAAATAGTAGATAGAACTGATAAGTGCTACAATATTGCTGAAAATCGAACAATGCAAAGTACACAAAAAAATTGCTCACAATTGTTATTAAGATGCTCCTCTAGTCTGAGCAGATAGATCTATTTCCTTGATTATCTGGATTTCTTCCCAAACCTTCTGTTGTTTTCTTCAATTTGATTCTGAAGTTGTCTGTGGAATTCTAGTTCATCAGCTTCTGAGAGATTTAGCATTTCCTCTATTTCCAAAAGAGTCTCATTGCTAGAGATACTCAGTTGCTCCTCCATTTTGAAGAATCTTCTGACACCTTTGTCATCCATGAACTCCATCATCCAATAGGGCCTTAGATGCACTGTCTTTCCTGTAAAGGGAATGGATAGAGTTTTTGGAAGTGCATCTTTGGCTCTAATACTCCTTAGTTCCTCATCCTCTTTAGAATTGTTCTTCTTGCAGTCACATTATATCCAAAGTTCTTCTTGAAGGATGAGTAGACTTTAATCAGAATAGATTGGCTTTCTTGGAGAATCCTATGAAGAGGCCATGTCATCTATTTCCCTCCCTTGTATATGAATACCAGTCTTTCATGAAGATGTCTGTAAGCATCAATTCCTCTCACTTCTTCCAATTCATTCAAGTAGAGATTCAAGTCTGAAAATTCCTTGATATCACAAATGTACATGAGATCTCTCTTGTTGACTGTGGGTTGGGATTTGGTTAGAGCTTTAGATTTTAGAGATACAGGCTTCACTTTCTTGTTGGCTCTAGTATTTGTATTCTTTATCTTGAAGATGGGAAAATTTAGCTCAGGAATTGGTAAACTATCCCAGTCTACTGGCTCATCCTTGGGAACAATTGGTTTACCATGAATATTTCTTATTGGATCAACCACTTTGAATTCTTCAAATACCACTGAGGGTTTTGATGTCTGAGTTGTAGTTGTAGGCTTTTTGGGAAACTAATCTTCCAATTCCTCTTCATCAAAGTTCACTTTCTTCTTGGAATGAAGTTTATATTTAAACCTTCTTTTCTGCTGTGATTCTTCTTGCATTTTCAGATCCTTAGTTTCAGTGATTACAGTTGGTTGTATAGGAGGTTCTGTTGTGGTTTTTACAGCTTGAAGTTTGGCCAAGATAGTAGCTTGTTCTTTCTTTTGCTTTTGCTTCTTAACATCCAAAGCAGCTTGCTTCTTCTCTAGCCCGATTCTTTCTTTCTCTTCCTTCTTAGCTTCCACAAACAGTGGGTGTCCAACCACCAAACAAATCTCCTTGCCATTTCTGTAAATTTTGGCAATTCTTCTTTTCAATGTTGGATCCTTGTAGAATGCAATAGATCTTGACAACAGTTTCTTTTCATCTGGCTTTGGTGTCTCAAACACTGTATCCATAGGATTCTTGTCTGAAACCTTAGGATAGTTCCATTTAGCCTTCATGATGAGATCTTTATTTGGAGACTTGACACAGGAAGTGTGGCGCCCTCCAAACCCGGGTCAGAAGTTTGGGGTCCATACACACACCTTAATTATAACCTGTTTATAGCAATAATAAAGATAATACTAATATATGCAATGACCCTACTTACCAATCACCACGGACCGCAACAGGTTAAAGTATGCACACAAGCCAAACACACTAATATATTACAAACCGTTCAAATCCCAACTATTTCAAATTCAAACTGAGTATTAAACATTATTACAAACTTTTACAAACTTAAATTATTCCAAAAGAAGCCTACTAGCTCAGCTTTCTCAACCTGAACCCCTAGCTCTCGCGCTGGACTGGGGATCCTCTTTACCAACTGGTTCCTTTTTAACTGGAAAGAATATAAACAACATCGCACGAATGAGCTAACTAGCTCAGCAAGTCACAATGACAAAACTGAGAATAATGATCATCAGGTGAATATGTTTATGATATCAAGTGAACAATGGATTATGATTTAGAATTGGATATTATACTTTTAATTTAAAAACCAAGGTTAGGCTGCTGATCAGTCATGCACTAACCCCGAGCAAGGCACACAGCATTGCTCTAACTACTGGATCCAAGGCACACATTGGCCTAACTTGACCATTATATGGTCTGACCACGAATCTGGTCCACAATTTTATATAAACAATCCAATTCTAACATAATAATAGAATATGCAATAGTAAACAATAACCGAAATCATTAACAACAATAAATGTTTAACAATGAAAGGGTTTCAATCCTTGTAAGGATCAATAAGGCAATTTAAAAGCTTGGATGCTGGGTAATGAAAGAATTGGATAACAAAGGAATCAACGTTTCAAGGTTTCAAGGATTCGATCTTTCAAAATATAAGATACCATGGGTTGAGTATATAATAGTTCATTTCAGTGTTTGGTATTTAGTTTGTATGTATTTGTAGAGTAGTATCGTAGATTTGTGGTTCTTGTTTGGGTATACAATAATCAATGGATTAGAAAGAATATGATTCATGGCTCAAGGACAATAACTGAAATCAGGATTTAGGTTTCTGTGCTTCAAAGCACTTGCAATATCACAGGATTATCAAGTACTACAATATCTCGAGAAAGTTCAGAACACTTGCCTGATATTAGCTTACTACACTGCACTCGTTTCCAATCACAACCGTCTTACTCTTCAACTATCTGTTTCCCTTTCTTACGTCTTGCCTCTTCTGCTCATATATCATAAGCATCTATCAATAATTTACTCATGGAATTCTATTCAACACATACTTCTATCTACCCTTCGTTTTACCCAAATCCGATTGACGGATTGAAAGTTATGTAATAATCAAGTAAACACCGAATATATAGACCGATAGTCAATTAACAAGTCACATATAGCACATAATATATCATGTAATCAATGATATATTATTTATAAAGAAGTCTCGGGTCATAAATAGGCTTTCTGGTATTTAAAATGATTTTTAAAACATTTTTTGAAATTAAAACGGGTCGTTGGATCAATTTCGGGTTAATAAACAGGGTTCGGTTGGCCCATTCTGGCTCCGAAATAATTTTTAATAATTCTCGAGCCTTGGAAATAATTTAGAATAATATTTTAAAGCTCGAAACTATTTTTCAGAATTTTTAAATCATTTTTAAATAATTAAATCTAATTAAATAACTAATTAAAATCAATTAATAATTAATTAAATCAATTAATCAATTAATTTTCGAATTAATTGACCAATTAATCAATTATAAATTAACTGAAATTAATTAACTAATTAATTTAGATTTATTTGTGAATTAAAAATAATTTTCAGAATTAAAATAATAATTTTTAAAATTTTCAAAAATTAAAAACGAATTTTTATAATAAAAATAAATAGGAAATATGATTTTTTTAACATTTTATAAACAGGAATCCTAAATTTGCAAAGTCTGGAAACTTCAGGGACCTAACTGTAACGTCCCCAAAAGTCCAGGGACCAAACTGCAATTTTACACCCCGTCGCCGGAAAACAGTCGGGTTCGCCGGAGAACACGATTCCGACCTCCTCACCTTACCACCAGCTCCAGATCACATCTACAAATTACCAGGAATACAATCATGCAATCAAAACAACCTAACAATCCCTGAGTTGGCCGGAATTTGGCCGTGAAGTTTTCCAGTTCCCGGCGAACATCGGAAAACTTCAAAACACAACTCCCTTCTCTACAGACCTCGTTGGTTCATGAAACTTATACGACTAGATTGCAAATTTCACAGAGAACACAACCCACTATAACACAACATCAATCTATCACAGAATAAGAAACCCCCAAATTTCAATTAAGAACATTCATACGGGTTATAAACCCTAATTTTGAAATTCGAAAATTAAACCCACTTTTGAGCATGTTATTGAACTCCAAATCAGACGTATGACATATGAAAATCATCAGGAAAACAAGCTCTACAACATGCAATCATCAAATCATACAAACAATCATCTGAACAAAAATTCATATTTTTAATAAAATAAATTCGAAAATAAATAAATTTTTAGAAAAATAACCTTGATTTCTGCAGTGAAACAAAGCTCAGAATCTGATAGAACACCTCAAATCCTTCGTTTTGGTTACTCAAGCTTTGAAAACAGAGATCGGTAACGCCTTCGTTTTGCTGTTTGATTCTTAGAACAGTTTATGTAATTAGGGCTTTTCTCTGAAAATTATATAATTATCTGTCTGCAAATGATTTTGATATGAAATAAAATACGGTAAAAGGCTATTTATAATTACGGAAAATTAGTATCCCGTTGGATCATTCCCGATATAAAACGGTACGTTTATTTGTAAAAACTGATCCAAACGGTATCGGTTTTCGGGATAATTATCCAAATCAGTACAATTTATACTGCGGTCTTGGTCTCAGCGCCTGGTTACACGTATTACGAAGTGATAATTGGGATAGTTTAATAAAAAGCTCCCGTTTATCGAAAATACGGGTTTTATTGATTTACCGAAACGAATATTGTATCGAAAATGTTGCGCCGGGACCTGCGCAGGACAAACCGTACGCCGGATCGAAAAAGTCGAAACATGAAATATGCTCGAAATATTACAATTAGGTTAGAAAGGAGTTCTCGAAAGAGTTTCGGGTTCCAAAAACGTAACAACGGTTGATGTCGGTTGGTTCCCGTTTTTATAAAATAGATTTTAATTACCCGAAAAAAGATTTTAGAAATTTCATATGATTCTTATAAATCCATAAACCAACATAAAAATAATTAGGAAGATATGACAAATTTTAATATTTTATTTTGGACATATAAAAATTAAAATACTCAATTAATATTATTTTTGAATATTCAAGTACAGATAACACTTAACAATTAGCTCACAGAATAGATACTGAACACACATAATAATTATATAATAGCAAAAATAATTACACAATATATCCCGGATATTACAGGAAGTTTGACCCCTTTTCAGATAGTTCATAATTATATCATTCACAGAGATTTTCATGACTTTAGAGTGATGATTGAAAACTTTGTCTGGCTTCTATGTTGGGCCAAATATCTTCTGGATGTTCTCATCAATTTCTTCCAATTGATTGGACTCAATTGCTTCTTTTTAGCTGCTCTCAAATTGGCTGCTGCTTCTTTGATTAGATCTATGCTATCTTTAGCAGGTGGCTTTGTGAAAATAATTATGGGCACAATTGCTTTCCTTACTTGAACATTGAGCACTTTTTGCTCCCCCTCACTTCTTGATTCCCCTTGACTGAATAAAAAAATTGAGCTTTCTCCCTTAGAAGAGTTTCTTTCTCCCCCTTTTTGTTATCAGCAAGTTGAGTAGAAGAGGAGGTTTGTGCTGCCACTAGCCTTTGAAGCAAGTCTATTTATTGTGCTTGGTGGAAATGAATTGCTGTTAGAGAGGCTTCCATTGCTGTCATTCTTGCATCCAAGGAATCTATCTTTGTGGCAAGATCAGAATTCTTCCTGAGTTGTCTCATAATGTCAAGCATTGTAGCTTCTGGAAGTTTAGAATCCAACCTTTCAGAATGGTCCCTTTTCATTTGATCAATTTCACTTTTGATAGTAGTGACATCCTGAGTATGTTGAAAACCTTGGATTTGTTGTAATTACAGAGAAGCAAGGTGTGCTTGAAGGAGCTTCTTGGTGCTGGCATTTGTTGTGGTTTGAAGAGCAGAATGTGTTTGATTTATAAGTTGAATCAGGGTTGTCTTGAAATAGTGTTCATCACACTGCTTTGAAAATGCCCAAGATGGCATACCTGATCTGGAACTAGGGCCTACTTCTCCTCCTATGTCTAATGGCCCTTCTTCACTTTCTGCATCCTCACCACCAAAGAATTCTTCTGAACCACCAGTCTCATAGTCAATATCACCAGCTGTAGAGGGCAGAGCTGTTATTGCATCCTTTGCTCTTATCATAGAGTGTGTGGTGTGCACCAAATTTAGCATCCTTTCTGCATTTTCATTGCCCTGTCCAACTAGAAGTTGGTATGCTGGAACAGGGTGAGTAAATGCCTCAACATCCAAGGAGGTTGAATCTATAACAGCTTGACTTTGCTGAAATAGTTTCTCCCTGTTAGCATCCTGGACATTCATTAACTCACTTGCAATGACATCCATCCTTATATCTCCTAAACCTGCATTTCTCTCATCATCTCTCTTTTCTTGCATCAAGGTCTCACCTTGGCTCCCCACCCTCACACCCTCACCTTCACCATTTAAGGTGGCACTCCTCTCACTCACTTTTTCCAGTCCTGAAGAAATGGACCACACTGGTTCACTCTTTTCCTCTCCTTTTTCCTGGGAGCAACCCAAACTCTCACTCATATCACTCCCTTCCCTCAGTCCTAGGAGTGATTGCACTACTACTAAGTCTTCTGCACTTGTAATAATTGATGAAATTTGAAGTTGTACAGAGACACCCGAAGGATGATGAATATCCATCGGGTTAGCAGTTTGACTATCCGACGGATGACTGTTGTTAAGCTTATCTGTCGGGATACAATCACTACTCGACGGATGAAAGATATCCATCGGGATAGAAGAAATAATTAAGTTTGGAGTGGAGACTATTGTGGACTTTGTGCAGATTGATGAAAATTTTGGCACAGATGTCTCAACAGTCTCAGAAAGAAATGGCAAGTGAGCCAACAAATCATCTAGAAGATGATGCTCACTTGCATGGATTTTTGACTTCTCCAAGAGAGTTAAAGATGGAGAATTTAGAAGTGATATGTTTATCATGTCAATATCCAAAGAGTGTGTGGGAGAGTTTGGTGTATAAGGCGCTTCAATTGTTAGAGATTTTGGTTGTGATGTAATATCCGGGATATATCGTGTAATTATTTTTGCTATTAAATAATTATTATGTGTGTTCAGTATCTATTCTGTGAGATAATTGTTAAGTGTTATCTGTACTTGGATATTCAAAAATAATATTAATTGAGTATTTTAATTTTTATATGTCCAAAATAAAATATAGATAATTGTCATATCTTCCTAATTATTTTGATGTTGATTTATAGATTTATAAGAATCATATGAAATTTCTAAAATCTTTTTCCGGGTAATTAAAATCTATTTTATAAAAACGGGAACCAACTGACGTCACCCGTTGTTACATTTTTGGAACCCGAAACTCTTCCGAGAACTCCTTCCTAACCTAATTGTAATATTTCGAGCATATTCCATGTTTCGACTTTTTCGATCCGGCGTACGGTTTGTTCTGCGCGGGTCCCGGCGTAACATTTTCGATACAATATTCGTCTCGGTAAATCAATAAAACCCGTATTTTCGATAAACGGGAGCTTTTTATTAAACTATCCCAATTATCACTTCGTAATACGTGTAACCAGGCGCTGAGACCAAGACCGCAGTATAAATTGTACTGGTTTGGATAATTATCCCGAAAACCGATACCGTTTGGATCAGTTTTTATAAATAAACGTACCGTTTTGATCCAACGGGATACTAATTTTCCATAAATATAAATTGGCTTCTACCGTATTTTATTTCGTATCAAAATCATTTGCAGACAGATAAATATATAATTTTACAGAGAAAAATCATATATTCATAAACTGTTCCAAGAATCAAATCAACTTTTGAAGGTGTTATTGATCTTTGTTTGAAAAGCTCGAGTACTGGATTTGAAGGTCTTGAAAAACTCTATCAGAATCTGTAATCCATATACCTGCAGAATCAAAGGTTTATTTTCTGGAAATTTATTTATTTTCGAATTTATTTTATTAAAAATATGAATTTTTGTTCGGATGATTGTTTGTATGATTTGATGATTGCATGTTGTAGAGCTTGTTTTCCTGATAATTTTCATATGTCATACGTCTGATTTGGAGTTCAATAACATGCTCAAAAGTGGGTTTAATTTTCGAATTTCAAAATTAGGGTTTATAACCCGTATGAATGTTTTCAATTGAAATTTGGGGGTTTTTGATTCAGGGGTTATTAACTGTTGATTTATAGTGGGTTGTGTTCCTTATGAAATTTGCAATCGATTGATATATAGCTCGTTAACAGAGGATGCTTGAATCATAGGGAGTTGTGTTTTTAAAATTCCCGATGTTCGCCGGAAACCGGCGATATTCTTGACCAATTTCCGGCCAGAACAGGGATGATTAGAATGATTTATTTGCATAGATATGTTCCTGGTAATCTGTAGTTTAATTCTGGAGGTGATGGTGGTGGGAGGATGTCGGAGGTGAGTTCTCCGGCCACCCCCGACTTTTCCGGCGACTGGAACTGCAAAATTGCAGTTTGGTCCCTGTACTTTTGAAAACGATGAAGTTTGGTCCCCCAGGTTTCCAGACTTTGCAAAAATTGGATTCCTGTTTTAAAAATGTTTAAAAATCATATTTCCTATTGATTTTTATTATAAAAATTCATTTTTAATTTCTGAAAATTCTAAAAATTAGTATTTTAATTCCGAAAATTATTTTTAATTCCAAAATAAATCTAAATTAATTAGTTAATTAATTTCAGTTAATTTCTAATTGATTAATTGGTCAATTAATTCGAAAATTAATTGATTAATTGATTTAATTAATTATTAATTGATTTTAATTAATTATTTAATTAGATTTAATTATTTAAAAATGATCTAAAAATTCCGAAAAATAATTTTGAGCTTTAAAATATTATTCTAAATTATTTCCAAGGCTCGATAATTATTATAAAATTGTTTCGGAGCCAGAACTGGCCGACCGAACACTGTTTATTATTCCGAAATTGATCCAACGACTCATTTTAATTACGAAAAATGTTTCAAAAATCATTTTAAATACCCGAAAGCCTATTTATGACCCGAGACTTCTTTATAAATGACATATCATTGATTACGTGATGTATTATGTGCTATACGTGACTTATTGATTGACTATCGGTCTATATATTCGGTGTTTACTTGATTATTGCATAACTTTCAATCCGTTAATCGGATTTGGGTAAAACGAAGGGTAGATAGAAGTATGTGTTGAATAGAACTCTATGAGTCGATTTTTGATAGATGCTTATGATATGTGAGCAGAAGAGGCAAGGCGTAGGAAAGGGAAACAGGTAGTTGAGGAGTAAAACGGTTGTGATTGGAAGCGAGTGCAGTGTAGTAAGCTAATACCAGGCAAGTGTTCTGAATTTTCTCGAGATATTGTAGTACTTGATAGTCTTGTTGATATTGCAAGTGCTTTGAAGCACTGAAACCCAAACTCTGATTCCAGTTATTGTTCTTGAGCCATGAACCTTATTCTTTCTATACCATTGATTGTTGTATACCCAAACACGAACCTCAAATATACAATACTACTCCACAAATACATACACATTAAATATTAAACACGGAACCAGATTGCTTATACCTTCAAACCATTGTATTTTATGCTTTGAAAGCCCAAATCTTTGAAACCCTGAAATGTTGATTCCTTTGTTATCCAATTCTTTCATTACCCAGCATCCAAGCTTTGAAATTATCTTATTGATCCTTACAAGGATTGAAACCCTTTCATTGTTAAACACTTATTGTTGTTAATGATTCTGGTTATTGTTTATTATTTCTTATTCTGTTATTATGTTAGAATTAGATTGTTTTTATAAAATTGTGGACCAGATTCGTGGTCAGACCATATAATGGTCAAGTTAGGCCAATGTGTGCCTTGGATCCAGTAGTTAAAACAATGTTGTGTGCCTTGCTCGGGGTTAGTGCGTGACTGATCATCAGCCTAACCTTGGTTTTTAAATTAAAAGTATAGTATCCAATTCTAAATCATAATCCATTATTCACTTGATATCATAATCATGTTCACCTGATGATCATTATTCTCAGTTTTGTCATTGTGACTTGCTGAGCTAGTTAGCTCATTTGTGTGATATTGTTTCTGTTCTTTTCCAGTTAAGAAGGAACCAGTTGGTACCGCGGATCCCCAGTCCAGCGCGAGAGCTAGGGGTTCAGGTTGTTCGAGCTAAGCTAGTAGGCTTCTTTTGGGATAATTTAAGTTTGTAAAAGTTGTAATAAAGTTTAATACTCAGTTTGAGTTTGAATGATTGGGATTTGAACAGTTTGTAATATATTGGTGTGTTTGGCTTGTGTGCATACTTTAACCTGTTGCGGTCCGTGGTAGTTGGTAAGTAGGGTCACTGCATATATTATTATTATCTTTATTATTGTTATAAGCAGGTTATAAATAAGGTGTGTGTGTGGACCCCAAACTTCTGACCCGGGTTTGGAGGGCGCCACATGTGACTCCACATTTATTGGAGCCTCATCAACCTGACTTTGAGAAGGTGCAGTAATTGTGTCTCTAGCACAAGTTTGCACAGTGTGTGAACCCTGTGCATCCCCAAGGGTTTTTGATTTCTTCTTTCTAGTATAAGTTTGGGGTGAGCTTGTGTCCCTTACCCTTTTGGCCTGTGCTATTGGTTGAGAGCTTGTTTCAATGGTAACATCCTTTTGGGAGGATGAAACCAGTAATGAGCTAGTATCCTTATTAATCACTGCAGTATGTTGAGAAACTGCAGTGTGGCTAGGCTAGGAAACTCTCACCTCTCCATCCTTATTCTTATGGCTTCTTTGATTTTCACCCCGTCCCTCACCTTTCTTACCCACCTTCACACTACCCTCTTTAGGTTTGGTGGATTTTACAACTGATTTCTTTTGAAAGAAATCAGAGGGGGCTTTCTTAGCTTTGGATTTAGAAACTTTTGTTGGTTTGGTAGCTTGGGTAGGCAACTGTTGGGTCATTGACACAGTTGCCATTGCTACACTAGAAAGCAAAGAAGTTTGTGAGGTTGGAAGAGTGGAGATAGAAGAAATTACCTCACTTACCTGAGGTCCCTCCATTACTGGAAAGTAAAACAAGGGAACCTCCTTATGATGGTATGCTCTGTTTAAATCTGCAATTATCCTTCTTTCTTGAACCCAACAATTCAGCTTGTTGGTTGGGTTCTCAGTTACAATTTCCTCAACAAGATGGTTAGCAAGCATCATGAAAAATCTAGCATAATAGACACTTCTACCTCTCTTATTGACCTCTCCTAACTTAAAGCCTAATTCAAACAAAATTAAATCACTGAAATTGAAGTATTTATCATTAACTAGCATGTAAAGCATGTTAAGCATAAAAATGTTTATGGAATCAAAGTTACTCACTTTATCAGAAAACGCCTTAGTTACTACATCACACAAATAACTCCATTCTTTCCTAAGACCCAACCTCCTAATTTCACTTAATTTAGAAGTAGTGAGTGCATAGCCCATGGAATTAAGCATATCAACAATATCAGAGTCTGTGTGTGAGGCAGTTACAGTGTTATCAGGAATCTTGAAGCATGCCTTAATAACATCACTATTTATGCAAAACTGCTTACCTTTCAAAGTGAATGTGATGGTTTTGTCTGTTGAGTTGTACACTGCTGTTGTCCATATCTCTTCAACAACCTCACAGTAAATGGTGGGTGATTCCAGCACGGCATAGTTGAGTTTACAGTTTTTCACAAAATCCATCATTTTGTGATAGTCACCAGACTATTGAATCTCCTTGTTCACCAAAGTTGTATAACCAGTTTGAGACATGATTTTGCCATTGTTAGAGATTTGGAATTTGCAGAGAGAGTTTGCTTTTGAGAAGAAAGAAATTAGAGCAAGTGAATCTTGAGAATGATAAAAGAAATGAATAAAAGTGAAATTGCCTTTTATACTATCTCAAAAAATAACTGTGAAGAATAATAAAGTAAAATAAAGTGATCAATAAAAATTGCCCAAAATAGCCCTTTAAAAATAAACTGTAAAAATTCCATCACTTATCCGTCGTGTTATGCTTACAAACTGTAAGTATACTCGATGGATAATATTCAGAGAATTAACGGCTAGGATTGAGACAATTCGACGGATGAGGATAAATCAGTTATCCGTCGAGTTATAAAATATTCCAGAAAAATAATTGATTTTAATAACAAATTGTATTCCGACGGATGATCGAACTCGATGTGTAATAACCCCAATTTTTGGAATTTTTGAAACACTGATAAATAGTAACTTTTTATTGATGATGCTGATTAAGGAAAATTATCAGACCACGCTATATAGGAGTACTGTTATGGAAATTCTAAGATCGTATTAGTATTCCAAAAAGTAAATGAATGTATGTAAAGATCGTCAGAATCAAAATTCGAACACTTTGATTTTTCCCAAAAATCCACCAGATACCGAAAGAATTGAGTATAAGGTAACATGATTAAAATGATTTAAATTCAAGGATTATAAGAGAGGATCATAAAAGTAATATAAAATATTGAGAAAGGTTAGGAGAACCCAAGTAATAAGATCCCAGATATGATCCCTCAAACGACGAATGAGAACAAAAGTTACGCGAACCGTAAAATAAATACGTAACCAAGAGATAAGCTTGTACAAGAATCCAAGATATTATGACATCATCAAACCACAAGACAAAGACATGTGGCAAATAGATGACACAAGCAGGATGACATAAGCATGACAAATGGTTTTATTTTGTTGGTTAATTTTGGGCCACGTAAAATTTATCCTGGTAAAAAGCTAAAACATTTGCCAAAACAAAAAGGAGAAGCAACCAAGCAAATATCATAAAACACAAAAATTAGAAGTTGACTTTTGCTTCCAAGAACAAAAGCTCTCGGCCAAAACAATACCAGCAACTTCAAACTGCCATATTTCCTTCAATACTCACTCAAATGTTGTGTTCTACAGCTCGTTGGAAAGGTATTGAGATGGTCTACAACTCTTGTTCACAAGTCTCGTCCAAATAAGCAAGGTAAGACCCTCATTTTTACAGTTCTTTCAATCGGAATTTGAGAAACTTCAAAACCTAACTTTGTGTTCGTGATTTATTTGGAAAGATCAAGCTTGTAGGAGGTTATAATAATGCTCCCTGGGGCTTCCTAGCAACTTAACACCTACCAAGGAAGGTATAAACTTCAAACCCTAGCCTTTACTTTATTTGTTAATAAGTTTAATGGTTGGTTTTGTGAAATGAGAAGCATGGATTGTGATTATTAGTAGTTTGGTTTGATTTGGAAGTGTTTTGGTAATTGAAGCTTGATTATAGTTCATAGGTCTTGATTGTGGTTGTTTGAGTTGAAAACCTTGGAGGTTATAGACTGATGTGGTATGGTTTAGGTGAAGTTTTGTTGTATTGATGGTTATGAGTTGGTTGGTGGTTAATTGGGGTAGTTTAAACACTGGTAATCACGTAAACATAGTCGTCATAATGCCTGTTTTTATTCAACTTCTTGTTCTTAGTGTTCAGGATAGAAAACTCAACAACCAATCTGTAACATTGCTATGTTTATCTAGATCATGTCGTAAGCTTCGTTTTGATATGTGATTCCGATGTACGGTTTAGGAGAAACGACCGTTTTAAGTAACGGTGTTTCGCGAATGAACCTTTACCCCTCGCTTTACTTTGCGACCTTGTTTAAGACCCTTAAAGAACTAATTGGATTACGAAACAATTATGTAAGGTGGGTTAGGTAGTTGGTAGAGTATTCACGAAAGAGTCGTCTTAAAGTTCGTAACGGTTAATTTATTAAAATTGGTGGAGCCGAGGGTATGCAAGCGATTAACGCAAATCGTTAAGCGTGTAAACGGCCATTAGGGTATGCGTGAGTTTTGACTAGTTTCTTAAGCAACCGTGGTCTAATTCCGGATTATGTTGTTGTTCATAGGTTACCGGACCCACTCTAAGCTTAAGTCTATCCTTGAACACTCAGGCAAGTTTTCTACCCGTTATACTGTTGTTGTGATGTATATATTTGTTTGTGCATTATCTTGTGATAAGTGCATGGTTGTTATTAGCAAGTATTGCGATATATTGGAGCATGTTGTTATGATATATATATATATATATGCATGTCTGTTTCGTAATCTTGATATCTCATTGATGATTTATTTGATTATATCTGCATAATACTAATGCTAGAGATAAGTAGTACTTGCGTATACCTTTAGTATAGGGGACCCGGAGTTGAACATTTTTCTAAACCGGGAGGCGATGTTCTCGAGTATATTATATATATATAATAGTTTTCAAAACTATTAATCGAATAAGGTTTATTCGATCATTTTATATTATAAATGAATATTATTTTAAATATTCATTCGAGGATTTATGACTCCGCTTATTTTATAAATTAATATTATTTTGAATATTCATTCGAGGACTTGTGACTCCGCTTATTTTATTTAATGAATATTATTTTGAATATTCATTCGAGGACTTATAACTCCGCTTATTTTATTTAATAATATTCATTATTTTATTAAAGAATAATATCTCTATATTTTCCAAGTATTCGGAAAATAATTGATACTATCAAATAATTCTTACTTCAAATATTTCCAGAGATTATTTTCAAACTTTATCAAAACTATTTTTGGAAGGTTAGAGCGGATCCCAAAACTCGTTTTCAAATTTAAGATCTTCCTTTCAAAGGAGATTTAAATACTCTCTCAAAAATCTGAGGGATCCGGCTCCGTGATATATTTTTATATTCGCAATAAGGTTGCTGTTTTAATAAAAGAGTTTTTGGTTACTTACCTAACACTCGGGAAGTAAAATTCTTGGAATAAGTTAATCCATTAACAGGCATCGCCTGGGAAATATCGGTGAGTTTTCCTTTCCAACTAGATGCGACTTCTTGGTGGAGCCGTATCAACAAGTTTCCACTTGGGGAAAGGGGGGACGAGCTTTACGTTTCAGAGTCATGGATTTCATCTGAACTAGGAGTGGCGTAAGTGGTCGAGTGGCTTCGGCCCAGCCTTATTATATTGGCCCAAATGGCCCGGAAGTTCCGCTAAGACGGTCCATTCCTTAGGAGTCCAGTGTTCGGTTGATAAGTAAATCCGACTGTTCTCCTCTACATGTAGAAAATGGTGGGGTTGCACTACTGCGACTGATCATCGTGAGTGGTCTTCCTGGCGTGGCAAACTCCCGTAATGAGTTCATCATCCTGTTGGATATTTCTGCAACACTACCCAGAGCACTTCGATAGAAAGACTACGGTTGGGCGATTGTTGAGTGTTGGCAGGGTCGAGTTTTCAAAATGACATTTTCATCAAATGAAGTATCTCGTAACTTCATTTCATTTTGATGATATTTCAGAGATTGACTCTATACAAGTTTTATCTTCTAACTTCATATGTGGGATGAACTATTTATACCTTGAACGGTGGCAGTTCAAGTAGTATTCGAAAAATATATAAGTATGTTGGAGTATCCTGTAACTTCATCTTTTCAACTTATATCTAGTAAATGATTATCTTATGTATGATAAAGATTTTTAGAAAAATGTTGAGACAAGGTTAGATATATGATATCACCTTGCAACGATATATTTATATAGTTATAAATTGGAACTCTGTGTATATTATACATGTCAGAGGATTTCAAAGATTTTGAGAAGTATATATGTATATATATACTGAATATTTTGTGACTTCTTCGCATTAAGTTATCAAACTTGGTTCATTTCTGCTTGACCAAGACTTTCATGAGTACTATGAAGATGCTCATATATTGTTAATTATTATAAATATTATTTCGGTGGGCTTGTTGTTCACCCTTGCTTTCTTCTTTCATCACACAACAACAGATAGACAAGATGAACAGGAGCAAGCTCCCAATTCGCGAGCGGATAGGAAATGTCTGCAGTTTCCTGTAGGCGTTGATGCCGCTGTAGCCGAGGTAGGAACTACCAATAGGCTAGGCTTTCAACTGTTAATGTACCAGACTTATGTATATTATGAATTGTAATAATGGCAAAGAATATGTAAATTTTTTCAGAAACTCTTTTGAGGTGTAATGACTTATAATTGTGGAATAAAATGACTTGTGTTATTTTTGGTATTCATCTCTGAGACTATAACTTGTGGTGGGTGTGTGTATATTGTGGGGTCACAGTACGCAGTAGTTGGTTGTTTATTAAGATTAAGTGTTATTAAGGGAAATGGAACTCGTGACAACTCGGATCCCCGATCCCGAATTTTGGGTGTTACAGAAATGGTATTAGAGCTAAGTGTTATAAACCTCGGAGATGATGCATCGTTAAAATGATAAGTTCATGAAGATAATAACTCTTTCCAAGTTCATAGTCGGACTACCTAACGTAGTACTGACAATTAAGACCCTTACGGGAACCCTTATAAATATCATGATAGAAGCGTAGTTCGTTATCGTATATGGTAGTGGGACTGCGAACCCGGAAGTTCAAGAGCAATAATACGATGATTGTTACTATATATTGGGGATCAGATTGTGGATCCAATGGAGCGCCCTAACAAGGGACCAGATGATGTTCATATTAAGGATGTAGCAATTAAGGATGTTATCCCAAAAGGGATTGTTTCTGAGAAAGGATCCCGTGGAGGATCCTGATAAGAATGAAGAAAGGACCGCTAAGGAATTGATGACCATGGTTAGGGCGACTACCAGAGGTAGGATTGACCGGTTATTACCGTAGGTTCATTCAAGTTTGTAAAGATAGCAACCCCTTTAACACGGCTTACTCGTAAGACTGAGAAGTTCGAATGAACAGTAAAATGCGAGAACAACTTTCAAGAACTGAAGCAAAGATTGGTGACGGCCCCTATATTGGCGTTGCCAGATGGAAAAAGAAATTTTGTGATTTGTAGTGATGCTTCGCACAAAGAATTAGGGTGCGTTCTTATACAACACGACAAGGTAATCGCGTACGCATCAAGACAATTAAGGGAATATAAAATTCGATATCCCCACCCATGAGCTTGGGCTCGTGGCAATAGTTTTGCCCTAAAGATTGGAGGCACTACTTGTATGGAGAGAAGTGCGAGATTTACACAAATCATAAGAGCTCTAATATATTTTCACGTAGAAAGAGCTCAACATGTGCCAGAGGAGGTGGTTAGAGCTAATCAAGGATTATGATTGTAGATTTTTTATCATCCAGGGAAAACCAATGTGGTGGTTGACGCCCTCAGTAGAAAGGAGAGACTCAAGATGATAATGTCTTCGAGAGAGTTGATAAGAGATTTTGAGAAAATGGAAATAGAAGTAAAGGTAACCAGAGCCGGTACTGAAAAGCTGTTGAGATTGCAATGTAGCCCAAATTACTTGAAAATATCATATTGTGCCAAGAAAAAGTGATGAATGAAGGCAAAGAGCCAATGACGGGAGAAGAGATTAATACCGAGAAGGATGATAAGGGAATAATGAGGTATTGCTACAGAAATTGGGTTTCAATGTTCAAGAGCTTAAAGATGAGACCTTATATGAAAGCCATAGTTTGAGGAATAAGATTTAGGGCAAACCCTGAATGTGATAGTCAGGGAGGTCGCCATCAAGAAAGAAGGAACCCATAACATAATAAAGTGGAAATCAAGGATTTTAAAGTATAAAATAACCCCGATTATGGGAGAAGGATGAAACATTTCATAATGAGAAAACAGAAGTCGAGCAAGATAGGAAGAACCAGGATGGTACTCCTATTGGGCAATCAATGGACCTGCCTAAACAAAACTTATACTTTTATCCCCAACCACCACCTTGAGGAAACAATGCGGTGGGAAATTCTTTTAGGACCTTTAAGTCGCTAAACTCTCAGAGTTCCAAGGAACAAATTGACCCAGTCGAGGCAAGATCCTGGCTAAAAATAAAAGAGGAGTCATTTGAGATTCTAAATGATTGACGAAGTGCAAAAGATTATTTTTTCCACTAACCTTCCTAAGAGAGAGGCCACCCGCTGGTGGAAGGCTAAGGAAGATAGAGAGATAGTGTAGAAGTTTTAAAACCAGGCCAGAGGCGGACAAGTATGATGAAACATGAATCTAGGTTGTGAAAGTCGGCAAGGTTCATCTGAAGGACACGAATCCAGAATGACGGGATGTTTGAAACCAATGCTTATGTTGTGTTTGTTCATGAAATTCTTGTAATAGAAACGAAAATAAAAGACTAAAAAGGGAAGGAGTATAAAGGGATATAAAGGAAATAGAGTTGAGAAGCGATAAGGGAGTTATGTATGTGAAACCCTAAGAAACTCTAAAAATAAAAATATAGAGAAGTGTGTCATCATCAACGCGATGGTGACTGATCATGAGATAAAGTCAAGGTTTAAAGGCGTAAGCGATACGTATAATTAATCTCCTTAAGTTGAGAGTATTTGATGAAACTTTGAGATAGACCGATGGATTAATAAGGAAACACGGATGGACTGAGGAGACATGATAACAAGAAATTAAGAAAATGGGATGAAGGAAGTGACCTTCAAGAATATGAAATATATGTAAGACCTGTGACTTGATTCCCAAAAGGGAGACACCAATTATAGAAGATATCTCAACATTGAGATGACTGTTGAGATCAACAACAAAAGTAAATGAGGATTTAGTAAAAAGAAGTTTACGTTGAACACGACCAATATCTTCCAGAACATCCATGTCAACATTACCAAATTAGGCAAAAAAAAAGTGTGGATAACCGTTGTTATCTTTTGGAGGCCATATGGATTGACCGCAGTTTGAATAAGGATGCTATTGTGAAATTAGGTATAGACTATCGAGGTGGGAATGATTGAATAAGATACCCTTATCAGGGATATATGACTTGATTTATCCATGGAAGGATGTAAGTAACTTTTTAAAGGTGGAATTAAGGATAGAACCTCGATAAATTGAGATGAACCATGGGGGGAATGCATAAAGGTTGGCATTTCACCCTTTATGGGGACATTATGAGTTTGGGTGGTACAGAATGAAGGACTAAGGCAACAACAACCTTTAAAGATCAGTGGAGAAAGTGTTCAGAACTATATAGACAATGGTTCTAGTATTAGTAAATGGTATCTTGATATGCCATGTACCTAAGGAGTACAGGATGAAGTATTTAAGGATAACCTTAGAGGTTTTACAAGGAGAAAGGTAATATTCAAAGTTCTCAAGAATATAAATTTTGATGAAGGAAATATGACGTAATAATAATAATGCCAAGTGGGGCACATGTTAAACCATGAGAAAGTATAGATTGAACCAATGAAGGTCAAGATTGGTAAAAACAAGAAGGACCCAAGATAAGAGACGTCCTAAGTATGATCGAGAGTCAATCGTGACAACGTTCACATCTAAAGACTAAGGCAATGACTTATGGAAAAATGGTGATATTTTTTTTCTCACCAGGACTTAAGAAAAACATTCTCACATAAGCAGTGATTTGAAATGAGGTAGAAAATTTAGTTGAAGGTGGTTAAAATGACAATGATTTTAAGGAAATATTACTATCAGGAAAGGCCAAAGAGGTGGCCGACACTTTAAGTATAAGAGGACAATTATAGGCGCTCGTGCTAGAGGAATACAGTGATGATGGTTAAATCCGTGAAGGTTGTATAATAGTGTGAAAGATTGACATTCCTTCTGATGATTGTGCGTTACTCAACCATAATAGTAGTTTGGTAAAGATTTAATTCATGTTATCGCCGTGAGCGGGCTACCTATCTTAGAAGTTCCTATCTTGAGATAAGTAGGGCCATGTTACGAAAGGACTAAATGAACCTTTGAGCTTCATGTCTCCTAATAAAGACATATGGTTAATAATGGTATTAACCTGCTATCGTTGCTTTATTGAAACTCTTCTGCAATTTTATTTGCTTTATGTCATATGTATGTCAAGTTCAGGAGTGTTCTCCATGAATCATAAATGGTGATTATGTTGCCTCTCTAGAAGATTTTGATACGGCAGGTATGCACTCCGTATGATTAGCTATTAAGATTCCAAGGAAAACGAATGACTACAGTAGGTCAGCGGTGGACCATAGTAATGCAGCAATGATTATGCGAGTAAGGAGCCGATTACAACCGTGAGAGTTGTATTGGAATGGATGTTGAGTATAACTAATCGGGTCGTGGTGATGTATAAGTTTTTAATGATAGACTAACTAAGCCGAACATTTACCTATGATATATTTATTCCTTCTTATCGATAAAGAGTAGTATTACTATACGAAGAAGGTTGCGGTGCAAGCATAGAATTCTAGTAACGATGATGTCTAGAATTAAATCCCAGATTCAATTTTTGATGTCGAGGGGGTTTCAAAGGTGATTGTGTATAAGCTCGAGCAAGAGCACGGGTTCATAGAATGATGGACGGAATAGTAAATATTTAGGCACGTGAATTGCGATGCGATAATACTTGATGTTGAGATATATACATATATAGGTTTATTCTCCTGTGATAAACCTCTATAGTTCAGAGGTAGACTTCAAGCCAGATGTTTTGTGGCTATATTTTTGTATAATTCTCTTAATTCTTTCTTCTCTTTTCTTTTCATTTTCGTGTAAACAGAGAAGAACAACCCTTCCAGAAGGGGGGTATTGCCGAATGACTATCTATCTGTGTGATAGAAGCCTAGTAGGATACCACATGTTGTTTAATTGCTTGTCAAGTACTGAAGGCTGGCCACCTTCTGTACTAGCTATGCAACAGAACAAGTGTTCATGATCATAGTGATCTCTCAATAAATTCCTTTACTTCTATATGATTGATCAAGCTTCCAAAGATAGAAGCATCTAGAAAAGGAGTATTATAAGTGTGTTGTCTTTGAAATTGAAATGTGTTCCTGGTACTAAGGTCGACGGAATAAATAGAGGGATATAGAATGCTAGAGAGTAAAAATATAGCCAGAATGGTATTATGAATGAAAGATAGTAACGCTTACGAACAAGAAAAGAAGGAGTATTGAGAAGCAAAAGCTATAGTGCTAGAAGCTATGATGAGAGTCTGTGCAATAGACTTGAAAGAATTTGGAATGATCATTTATCGCGGATTGAGTTTTCTTACGACAATAGATCATATATCAGTATCGAGATGTCACCTTATGAGATCCTTGAGGGAAGACAATGTCGATCTCCCATATGTTAGGATGAAGTTGTAGAGCGCAAGATGTTCGGTCCAGCCGTGGTCCAAAGGACCAATGATATAATAGATCTAATCAGAGGACGGCTGGTAGTAGCCCAAGATGGACATAAGAAGTATGCTAATTTGATAACGAAAGGACAAGGAGTATGAAGTAGGGGACGTAGTGTTGTGAAAGGTATCCCCTTGAAAAGCCTTGGAAAGGATTGATGAGGTTCGGAAAGAAAGGAAAGCTAAGTCCATGATTTGTTGGACCCTTGGAGATATTAAGACGTATAGGGAAGTTAGCATATGAGCTAGCCCTACCCCCGAACCTGTAGCAAGTTCATAACGTGTTCCACATATCAATGTTAAGGAAATGTAATCCGGATGCCAGACAAATAGGGGCATATGAGCGCATAGACATGCAACCAGACGTAACCTATATGGAGCAACCAGAAGGGTTATAGATCGAAAAGGAACAAGTGCTTAGGAGAAGGGTTATCAAACTAGTCAGAGTTTGGTGCTAGAACCACAATGTGGGAAAATTTACTTGAGAGTTAGAAAGTGCAATGCTAAGAGAGTATCCCTATTCATTTTCTATCTGATTCCGGGACAGAATCCTTTAAAGGAGGGGAGACTGTAATAACCCCAATTTTTGGAATTTTTGAAACATTGATAAATAGTAACATTTTGCTGATGATGCTGATTAAGGAAAATTATCAGACCACGCTATATAGGAATACTGTTATGGAAATTCTAAGATCGTATTAATATTCCATAAATAAATGAGTGTATGTAAAGATCGTCAGAATCAAAATTCAAACACTTTGATATTTCCCGAAAATCCACCAGATAGCGAAAGAATTGAGTATAAGGTAACATGATTAAAAGGATTTAAATTCAAGGATTATAAGAGAGGATCATAAAAAGAATATAAAATATTGAGAAAGGTTAGGGGAACCCAAGTAATAAGATACCGGATATGATCCCTCAAATGATGAACGAGAACGAAAGTTACGCGAACCGTAAAACAAATACGCAACCAAGAGATAAGCTTGTACATGAATCCAAGATATTATGACATCATCAAACCACAAGACAAAGACATGTGACAAATAGATGACACAAGCATGATGACATAAGCATGACAAGGGGTTTTGTTTTGTTGGTTGATTTTGGGCCAAGGTAAAATTTATCATGGTAAAAAGCTAAAACATTTGCCAAGACAAAAAGGAGAAGCAACCAAGCAAAAATCATAAAACACAAAAATTAGAAGTTGACTTTTGCTTCCAAGAACAAAAGCTCTTGGCCAAAACAATACCAGCAACTTAAAACTGTCATATCTCCTTTGATACTCACTCAAATGTTGTGTTCTATAGCTCATTGGAAAGGTATTGAGATGGCCTACAACTCTTGTTTACAAGTCTCATCCAAATAAGCAAGGTGAGACCCTCATGATTACAATTCTTTCAATCGGACTTTTAAAAATTTCAAAACCTAACTTTGTGTTCTTGATTTCTTTGGAAAGATCAAGCTTGTAGGAGGTTATAATAAGGCTCCCTAAGGCTTCCTAGAAACCTAAAACCTACCAAGGAAGGTATAAACTTCAAATCCCAGCCTTTACTTTATTTGTTAGTAAGTTTAATGGTTGGTTTTGTGAAATGAGAAGCATGGATTGTGATTATTAGTAGTTTGGTTTGATTTGGAAGTGTTGTGGTAATTGAAGCTTGATTATAGTTCATAGGTCTTGATTGTAGTTGTTTGAGTTGAAAAACTTGGAGGTTATAGACTGATGTGGTATGGTTTAGGTGAAGTTTTGTTGTATTGATGGTTATGAGTTGGTTGGTAGTTAATTGGAGTAGTTTAAACATTGGTAATCGCGTAAACATAGTCGTCGTAATGCCCGTTTTTATTCAACTGCTTGTTCTTAGTGTTCAAGACAGAAAACCCAACAAATAATATGTAACATTTCTATTTTTATCTAGATCGTGTTGTAAGCTTCGTTTTGATATGTGGACCGCTTGGTTTCGATGTACGGTTTAGGAGAAATGACCGTTTTAAGTAACGGTGGTTCGCGAACGAACTTTTACCCTTTGCTTTACTTTGAACCTTGTTTAAGGCCCTTAAAAGACTAATTGGATTACGAAACAATTATTTAAGGTGGGTTAGGCAGTTGATAGAGTATTCGCGAAAGAATCGTCTTAAAATTCGTAACGGTTAATTTATTAAAATTGGTGGAGCCGAGGGTACGCAAGCGATTAACGCAAATCGTTAAGCGTGTAAGCGACTGTTAGGGTATGAGTGAGTTTTGACTAGTTTCTTAAGCGACTGTGGTTTAATTCCGGATTATGTTGTTGTTCATAGGTTACCGGACCCACTCTAAGCTTAAGTCTATCCCGGAACACTCAGGAAAGATTTCTACCCGTTATACTGTTGTTGTGATGTATAAATTTGTTTATGCATTATCTTGTGATAAGTGCATGGTTGTTATTAGCAAGTCTTGCGATATATTGGAGCATGTTGTTATGATATATATATGCATTCCTGTTTCATAATCTTGATATCTCATTGATGATTTAATTGACTATAACTGCATAATACCTATGCTAGAGATAAGCAGTACTTGCTTATACCCTAAGTATAGGGGACCCAGAGTTGAACATTTTTCTAAACCGGGAGGCGATGTTCCCGAGTATATTATATATATAATAGTTTTCAAAACTATTAATCGAATAAGGTTTATTCGATAGTTTTATATTATAAATGAATATTATTTTGAATATTCATTCGAGGATTTATGACTCCGCTAATTTTATAAATGAATAATATATTGAATATTCATTCGAGGACTTATGACACCACTTATTTTATTTAATGAATATTATTTTGAATATTCATTCGAGGATTTATGACTCCGCTTATTTTATTAAATAATATTTTTTATTTTATTAAAGAATAATGTTTCGATATTTGCCAAGTATTCGGAAAATAATTGATACTATCAAATCATTCTTACTTTAAATATTTCCATAGATTATTTTTAAACTTTATCAAAACTATTTTTGGAAGGTTAGAGCGGATCCCAAAACTCGTTTTCAAATTTAAGATCTTCCTTTCGAAGGAGATTTAAATACTCGCTCAAAAATCTGAGGGATCCGGCTCCGTGATGTATTTTTATATTCGCAACAAGGTTGCTATTTTGATAAAAGAGTTTTTGGTTACTTACCCTACACTCGGGAAGTAAAATTCTTGGAATAAGTTAATCCATTAACAGGCATCGCCTGGGAAATATCGGTGAGTTTTCCTTTCCAACTAGATGCGACTTCTTGGTGGAGCCGTATCAACAAGTTTCTACTTGGGGAAAGGGGGGACGAGCTTTACGTTTCAGAGTCATGGATTTCATCTGAACTAGGAGTGGCGTAAGTGGTCGAGTGGCGCCGGCCCAGCCTTATTATATTGGCCCAAATGGCCCGGAAGTTCCACTAAGACGGTCCATTCCTTAGGAGTCCAGTGTTCGGTTGACAAGTAAATTCGATTATTCTCCTCTACATGTAGAAAATGGTGGGGTTGCACAACTGCGACTGATCATCGTGAGTGGTCTTCCTGGCGCGGCAAACTCCCGTAATGAGTTCATCATCCAGTTGGATATTTCTGCAACACTACCCAGAGCACTTCGATAGAAAGGCTATGACTGGGCGATTGTTGAGTGTTGGCAGGGTCGAGTTTTCAAAATGATATTTTCATCAAATGAAGTATCTCGTAACTTCATTTCATTTTGATGATATTTCAGAGATTGACTCTATACAAGTTTTGTCTTGTAACTTCATCTGTGGGATGAACTATTTATACCTTGAGCGGTGGCAGTTCAAGTAGTATTCGAAAAATATATAAGTATATTGGAGTATCTTGTAACTTCATCTTTTTAACTTATATCTAGTAAATGATTATCTTATGCATGACAAAGATTTTTAGAAAAATGTTGAGACAAGGTTAGATATATGAGATCACCTTGCAACGATATCTTTATACAGTTATAAATTGGAACTCTGTGTATATTATACATATCAGAGGATTTCAAAGATTTTGAGAAGTATATATATATATGTATATATATATTGAATATTTTGCGACTTCGTCACATTAAGTTATCAAACTTGGTTCATTTCTGCTTGACCAAGACTTTCATGAGTACTATGAAGATGCTCATATATTATTAATTATTATACATATTATTTTGGTGGGCTTGTTACTCACCCTTGCTTTCTTCTTTCATCACACAACAACAGATAGACAAGATGAACATGACCAAGCTCCCAATTCACGAGCGGATAGGAAACATTCCGCAGTTTCCTGTAGGCATTGATGCCGTTGTAGCCGAGGTAGGAACTACCAATAGGCTAGGCTTTCAACTGTTGATGTACCAGACTTATGTATATTATGAATTGTAATAATGACAAAGAATATGTTAATTTATTCAGAAACCCTTTTGAGGTGTAATGACTTATAATTGTGGAATAAAATGACTTGTGTTATTTTTGGTAATTATCTCTGGGACTATAACTCAAAAGGGGTTACAGTACGCAGTAGTTGGTTGTTTATTAAGATCAAGTGTTATTAAGGGAAATGGAACTCGTGACAACCCGGAACCCCGACCCTGGATTTGGGGGTGTTACACGATGGATAATAATCATCCGTCGGGATGTAAATTTTGACTTAGCCAAAATTTCATCCAAAACTGAAAAAAATCAATTAAATTTCTGGCTGTATTATAACTTGCAAAATATCTGAAATGATTCAAGAATAATTAAGCATACCTAACTCACTTACCAACCTTGAAAAGGTGGATTCATCCATTGGCTTGGTAAATATATTTGCAGGCTGTTTTTCACTTGGAACAAAATGCAGTTCCACAATACCATTCATCACATATTCCCTTATGAAATGGTACTTGATGTCTATGTGCGTTGTTCTTGAATGCTTTACTGGATTTTCAGTGATGGCAATGGCACTTGTGTTATCACAGAAAATAGGAATCCTATCCACTTGTAGACCATAGTCCAACAATTGGTTTTTCATCCATAGAATCTGTGCACAGCAACTACCAGCAGCAATATATTCAACTTCAGCTGTAGAAGTAGAAACTGAATTTTGCTTTTTACTGAACCAGGACACAAGCTTGTTTCCTAAAAACTGACAGGTTTCTGTTGTGCTTTTTCTGTCTATTTTACAACCTGCATAATCTGCATCTGAATAACCAGTTAGATCAAAACCAGAATCTCTAGGGTGCCAAATGCCAAGTTTTGGTGTTCCCTTGAGATATCTGAAAATTCTCTTAATAGTTACTAAATGAGATTCTCTAGGATCAACCTGAAATCTAGCACAAAGACAAGTAGCAAACATTATATATGGCCTACTAGCTGGTAAGTACAGAAGTGAACCAACCATGCCTCTATAACTTAAAATATCCACAGACTTTTCAGTAGTGTTTAATTCAAGCTTAGTTGCAGTGGCCATGGGAGTTTTTGTAGATGTGAAATTCATTATATTAAACTTCTTTAAAAGATCATGAATATATTAGTTTGGCTAATGAATATTCCATCACTAACTTGCTTAACTTGTAAACCAAGAAAATAAGTTATTTCTCCCATCATGCTCATTTCATACTTACTTTGCATTAATTTGGCAAACTTTTTGCAAAGTTTTTCATCTGTAGAGCCAAATATAATGTCATCTACATAAATTTGAACAAGTATACTAGAGCCATTAACATTTTTAAAGAATAAAGTTTTATCCACAGTACCTCTTGTGAAGTGATTTTCCAAAAGGAACTTTGATAAAGTGTCATACCAGGTTCTAGGTGCTTGCTTCAGTCCATAGAGTGCTTTCAAAAGATAGTAGACATGATTTAGGAAATTTGGATCTTCAAACCAGGAGGCTGACTAACATAGACTTCCTCCTCCAAATCTCCATTTAGAAAAGCACTCTTGACATCCATTTGATAGATCTTGAAATTGGCATGGGCTGCATAGGCTAAAAAAATTCTGTTGGCTTCAAGTCTTGCAACAGGAGCAAAAGTTTCATCAAAATCTATTCCTTCTTATTGTCAATAACCCTTAGCAACCAATCTAGCTTTGTTCCTGACCACTATGCCATTTTCATCCATCTTGTTTCTGAATACCCATTTGGTGTCAATTGAATTCTTTCCTTTAGGCTTGGGTACCAGCTTCCATACTTTATTCCTTTCAAATTGGTTTAGCTCATCCTGTATAGCTAAAACCCAATCGGGATCCAACAAAGTTTCTTCTACCTTCTTTGGTTCTTCCTTAGATAGGAAGCTACTATATAGACATTCTTCTTGAGTTGCTCTCCTTGTTTGAACTCTAGAAGATATATCGCCAATGATGAGCTCAAAGGGGTGATCTTTTGTCCATTTTCTTTGTTGAGGTAGATTAGCTCTAGATGAAGAGGCCTCATTGTTATCTTGATGTGTGATTGAGTTTTTCATTATTAGAAACTCCCCCTGAGTTTAAGGATCTTTGATTTGAGAAAGGGGAGCTTTCTGTGAGTGATCTGTTCTGACTTTCAGCTTCTTTTGATGACCCGACAGATGGTGTATTTTGAGTTCCGACGGATGAAGCTGATTGTCTCCTGACGGATAAAGCAGATTGTCTCCCGACGGATGAAGCATTTTGCAACTCGACAGATGTTGAGTTTTGTGCTTCATTAGTAGTAGATTTTTCTGCAATATCATTTATCATTGTTTCCTGATCACTTTCATCATCACTATCATCACTAACCATCTCCACATTATCAAATTTGAGGCTCTCATGGTAATCTCCATCTTGTAGTCCTTCAATATTCTTATCATCAAAAAAAATATGTGATTCCATAACAATGTTGGTTCTTAGATTGTAGACTCTATATGCTTTACCAACAACATATCCAACAAAAATCCCTTTATCTGCTTTAGCATCAAACTTTCCATTTTGATCAATTTGATTTCTCAAGATATAACATTTGCAGCCAAAGACATGAAGAAAATTTAGGGTTGGCCTCTTGTTCTTGAACAATTGGTAGGGTGTCATACACTTTTCTTGATTAACCAAAGAAATATTCAGAGTGTAGCATGCAGTATTTACAGCTTCAGCCCAGAAGTATGTTGGTAACTTTGATTTTTCAGGCATTGTCCTTGCAGCTTCAATAAGTGATATATTCTTTCTTTCCACTACTCCATTTTGTTGTAGAGTTCTTGCTGCTAAAAACTCATGCATAATCCCATTCTCTTCACAAAATGCTCTCATAACAGAATACTTGAACTAAATTCCATTATCACTCCTGATTTTTCTAACTTTGAAATCAGGATGATTGTTGACCTCCCTTATGTGATTGATGATGATTTCACTAGCCTCATATTTAGACTTTAGGAAATATGTCCAAGAGAACTTTGAGAAATGATCTACAATTACTAGGAAAAATATTTTCCTTGAGATGGACAACACATTGACTGGTCCAAACAAATCCATGTGTAACAATTGCAGAGGTTCTTCAATTGTTGAATCAAGCTTCTTTCTGAATGATGCTTTGATCTGCTTTCCTTTCTGACAAGCATCACACAATCCATCCTTAGAAAACTCCACTTGAGGAATACCTCTAACCAATTCTTTCTTGACAAGCTCATTCATGGTCTTGAAGTTTAGATGGGACAGCTTCTTGTGCCATAGCCAACTTTCATCTTGACTTGTTTTACTGAGAAGACAAGTAACATATTTTGCATTTGATGAGTTGAAGTCAGCTAGGTACACATTTCCTTTTTTCACTCCAGTGAGAACCACTTTGTTACTCCTTTTTTTTGTCACAACACAGACTTCTGAATTGAAGGTTACTGAATTACCCTTTTCACAAAGCTGGCTGATACTCAGCGAATTATGCTTGAGACCATCCACTAGGGCAACCTTCTCAATGATGACATTGTCTTTAGAAATCAAGCCATATCCCACAGTATAACCCTTGCTGTCATCTCCAAAAGTAATACTTGGGCCATCTCTCTCCTTGAACTCTGTGATCAGGGTAGAATCTCCAGTCATGTGTCTTGAACAACCACTATCCAAGTACCACATATTCTTTCTATTTCCCTGCATACATCAAAACCAAATCAAGTTAATTTTGGTACCCAAGTTTCCTTGGATCCTGCCTTGTTAGCTTTCTTCTTTTTGTTTCTTAGGTTTTATCTCATTTGACTTGGGGATATCAGATTCATCCTTAGTCATCTGAGTTGGACCTTTGAAACTAGTAATTAAAATAGAATTATCATGCACATTTTGATTAACAGGAAATGGCATGCTATTTGCAAACATGTTATTCCAGTTGGGCATGCTTAATAGCATTTGAGACATACTAAATGCAACATAATAAGGATTAGGTGCAAATGGCATATTAGCAAATTGTGCATTCATATTCTGGGCAAATATGACATTCATAGGCATAGAATGTTGGATTTTAATCGCAGCGGGGGCATGGTAAAACACTTTTACACATATAAAATCCAAATAAAAGCATATAAATCGTGGTAAAAACATAGGGATCGATTACTAACCTTTAATATGCGATCCAAAAGCAACGTTCGGAGATCCTTAGCAGCTGCTCCTCAAACATGAAGCACTTCACTGGTATCCACCAAGAAAATGACGTTAAGGAGGAGGAGGAGGTGGAGAGAATTTGGTTTTCTAAAACTTTTGTGTTTTTGGGTTCAAAATAAAAATAAGGTTTATAATAGTATATTTATAGGCAAAATTATCAGCTGAAATTTTCCCATAAATATTATTATTATTATCCCATTTATTATTCTCATTAATAATTAAAACACCTTTTAATTATTAATCCTTTTTCTAAACACTTTAGAAATAATACTCTCTCTTGATTTAATTTCCAAAAATTAAATCCTTTAATTAATAATATTAAGAACTTTTCTTAATTAATTTATAATCAATTAAATCTCATTTAATCAATTATTAAATTTGCTAATTAATTATTTATTTCATAAATAAATAATTATTAGCCATTATTAATTAATTCCTCCACCATTAAATCATTCTCTTTTTATGGTGTGACCCTGTAGGTTCAATATTAAGCCGGTAGTAGAAATAAATAATAATAAAACTATTTTATCATTATTTATATAAATTCTCTAATTTATTAAATATGATTAATTAATTAATCACATTTATTCTACATCGTGAGGGATACTTCTCAGCATATCGCGACTATCCGGATAATATGAATTCACTGCTTAGAATACCAAGAACCTATTCAGTGAATAGTTACCGTACAATAAACTCCTTCTACCCTACAATGTCCCGATTAAATACAAGGCATGGATATCATGTCAAGCCTATCTAATTCAATCACTTGCTTACCATTTACTATGCGTAGTTCTATGCAAATTAGAAACTCCTTTCTAATTTCATTCACTCTGGCCAGAGATTCCTGAACTAGCATAAGTGGATCAGTCTTGAACATTCGCTTCCTTCACTGGAAGGGGTAGATCCTTTATTGATCATACACTATCTTCGTGTACAAATTCCTATACCCAGTAGAGCCTTAATAATTGTCCCTGGAGACTAAGAACTAAACCAAAGCATAGTTCAGTGTACACAAGATGACTATGATGACCTCAAGTCTAAGGATACTTGTACAACTATCACTATGTGAACAACTGCTGACACGTGAGTGAACTTCATCAGTTGTTCAGCTGGGCGAGTCATGTTCAGTGAACTTATTCTATAATAAGCACCTACATACTAGCTATAGTGTCACCACACAAATGTCTATGAGAACAGACATCCTTCATAATGAAGCAAGCATAGTATGTACCGATCTCTGCGGATTATTAATTACCAGTTAGTAATCCTACGACCAGGAACTATTTAAGTTTAGAGTTATCATCTTTTAGGTCTCACTATTATGATCTCATCATAATCCATAAAAGCTTTACTCTAAACTATGGTATATCTTATTTAAACACTTAAATAGATAAAGCCCGTAATAAAAACAAAACAAGTCTTTTATTAATATCAATGAAATCAAAACAGATTACACAGGAAGTTATTCCTAAATCCTAATACATGATTGGACTTAGGACATATTCCTTTCAATCTCCCACTTGTACTAAAGCCAATCACTCTGGTATCTAATACCCATCTAGTCTTTATGACGATCAAAGTGACTTTCAGAAAGTAGCTTTGTGAGTGGGTCTGCTATGCTGTTATGTATGTCAACTCTATTTCAATACAACACAAGAAATGTTATCGCGCTCCCACTAACCCTTTTGTAGACGCATGGTTCATCTACATTTTTGATAAAATCAAACTCTTTGATTGTCTCATCAAAATGAATGTTCCATCTTTCGAGAAGCTTGCTTTAAACCACATATGGTTCGCAGTAGTTTACACACTAGGTTTTCATTTCTCTTGGAAAGAAAACCATCTAGCCATTTGCTAGATCTCATAGTAGTAGTAAGCAGCAATCGCAAGCAAAATCCGAACTGATTTTAATAGGGCTACAAGTAAAAGGTTTCATCAAAATCAATCCATTGCCTTTGTCTGAATCCTTTTCCCAAAATCCTGGCCTTAAAGGTCTCCACCTGGCCATCTGCTCTAATCATTCTTTCGTATACCGTATACATAGATTCCATTCCGGATTTCATGGTACTATGCCATTTCTCTGAGTAAACACTACTCATGGCCTCATTATAGGTTACAGGGTCGTCATCATCAATGATCGACAACTCATTGTCATTCTCAATGACAAGGCCATATTACCTCTCAGGTTGGCGAGACACTCTCCCTGATCTATGAATGGGCTGTTCCACAAAAGGTTGTTCAGTCAGAACAGGTGTTTCCACTTGATCCGTAGTAGTTTGTGCTTCTTGAACTTCATCAAGTTTAATTTTGCTCCCACTGTTTTCTTCAAGGATAAACTCCTTTTCCAAGAAGGTAGCATGTCTGGAGACAAACACCCGATGATCGGTGTAAAAGTAATACCCTAAAGTCTCTTTAGGATATCCCACAAAACTACATTTTACGGATCGAGATTCCAGCTTATTTGGGTCAACTTACTTGACATAAGTTGGACATCCCCAAATCTTAACGTGTTTAAGACTCGGTTTCCTTTCTTTCCATATCTCATACGGAGTTTGAGGAACAGATTTGGAAGGCACCTTATTCAGTAAATATGCTGAGGTTTCCAATGCATAACCCCATAGGAATACTGGAAAATTCTCATAGCTCATCATGGACCGAACTATGTCTAACAAAGTTCGATTTCTCCTTTCAGATACCAATCTGGAGGAGTCCACTGGGAGACTATATCATTTACTTTGAGATACTCTAGAAACACTCCATTAAAGTATTCACCACCTCGATCTAATCGAAGAATTATAATACTATGTTTGGTTTGTTTATCCACTTAATTTTATACTCTTTGAACTTTTCAAAGGCTTCAGACTTGTGTTTCATCAAACACATATCTGAATCTAGATCTATCATCTATGAAAGTAATAAAGTATGAAAATCCACCCATGGCTTGCTTAGACATTGGTCCACATACATCTATGTGTACCATTCCTAGCAAATTTGCAGTCCTCTCTCCATGTCTACTAAATGGAGACTGCAGTGCCACTATGATGTGAGATTTTCATCATCCCTTTTCTTTTATTAGTTTGTTCAATCTGAAGTAAATTATGTCACATTTATACATACCATTATTTAAAGTACCACGTCCATAAAGAATATTATCTCTAAGAATAGAACATTCATTATTCTCAATAATAAATGAAAATCCAGCCAAGTCTAACATGGGAATAATATTCCTCACAATCGAGGGAACAAAATAACAATTATTTAAAACAATAGTCTTGCCCGTAGGCATATGTAAATGAAATGATTCTACATCTTCAGCAGCAACTCCTGCTCCATTTTGCATTAGTAGAATCACCTCCTCTTCCTCAAGAGTCCTACTTCTCCTTGGTCCCTGCAACAAATTGCAGATATGAGAACCACAGGCGGTATCTAATACCCAAGTAGAAATTTGATTTAATGATATATTCACTTCTATCATGAACATACCTGAATCAGAAGCGGTAGTCTCACTACCCTTCTTCTTCTTCAATTCTGCAAGGTAAACCTTGCAGTTCCTCTTCCAGTGCCCCACCTTATTATAGTGAAAGCAAACAACTTTGCTCTTGGGGTCTTCAGCTTTTGGTGGAACCGGCTTTTCTTCACCTACTTTCTTCTTCTTGGAAGAGTTCCTCTTCCTTTTCTTAGGATTGGAACCTTCACCAATTAGAAGAACAGAACTCTTCTTAGGGGGAAAATTCGATTCCGCGGTCTTCAACATGTTGTGGAGTTCAGGCAGGCTGACATCCAACTTATTCATGTGAAAGTTTACAACAAACTGCGAGAACGAACTCGGAAGCGATTGCAAGACCAAGTCTTGGCTCAGCTCCCCATCCATGGCAAAACCAAGTTGTTCAAGACGTTCAATCAAATTGATCATCTTAAGTACATGGTCATTCACAGATGATCCCTCAGACATCCTACAACCGAACAGCTCCTTCGATATCTCATATCGAGCTGTCCTCCCCGCCACATCATACAACTCTTATAGATGCATTAGGATAGTGTGAGCATCCATATGCTCATGTTGCTTCTGTAGCTCAATGTTCATGGAAGCTAGCATGATGCATTGAGCAACATTTGCATCATCTATCCACTTACGATACACAACATGTTCATCATTATGTGCATCACTAGCAGGTTCAGTAGGCTTAGGTGAGTCAATCACGTATTCCAGCTTCTCAATCCTGAGAATAATTCTCAAGTTTCGAAGCCAGTCAGCATAATTAGGACCAGTCAATTTGTGAGCATCCAGTATGCTCCTGAGTGATAGTGCAGAAGACATAATGTATATTGTAAATCTGTAAATGATAAACACATAACAACACTTAGCAAATATTCGATTTCATTTTAAAACACTATATGAATCGGGTCTTTATTCATAAGTGGCTCCCACTAGTTTACCTAATTTATTCAACCCCCTACGTGAAAAATTAAGCATTCATAATGCTAGTGGGAATAGGGATCCTACATTCCATTACACAACCCCGGCTGTGGCACGAACCGCCATGTAATGTTCAATAGGCAGACAACTCTTGTCAATTACATCTTATGTTATTCCCTAATCAAACTTTAGCCTCTTGAATAATTGAGTCTCAGCTGTGGCACGACAAACTCAATATTCTAAGTCAAGTCTAACCCAACATTCCGTACAGTTGAATCAGTCCTCAAAGGCCCATGGCTGTGGCACGTACCGACCTTTAGATTCTTATTCAATGTACACATCTCTATGTAATAGACAAGTATTTCTTATTTCGAAATCAAAGCCCTTGGCTGTAGCACGAACCGACAATGATTCAAAAATAAGAACTACTTTCTATCATGTTGGAAGGCTATGACCGACACAAGCCCGTTGTATCATTGGCCAATTACTACTTGATATTATTTAATTTTAGAGGGATTATATTACGTTACAATCATAATCATATTATAAAGAGATTCTTCCTTTTAAATTAAATATTTCAAATCAATAATCAATAATCAGATGATTCCCAGATCGGGTGGAGCATTGTCAAGAGGCGTCACTTAATAACCCTTTCTTACAGATAGAAATCTGTTGTTGACAGAATCATCCTTTCTCTCATATCAAAAATTCATATTCAATTACGTGTTTCACAAACACAAGAATCTCATGATTGTATTCATAATATTATTATTAAGGTTATGAAACAATTTCACTATACTAGGTTGTCTAACAAACGCCTTATGTTCATTTAAGTTCACCTAAATTTATCATCGCATGATAAACTAAGCATATATCACATATATCAACATGAATAAACATCAAGGTAGGCATGTTACATCATCTAGCATATTGGTCTAATCATTATACATCTCTATGTATCACATGAAGCATTTAAAAGCAATTAAAAACAGTTAAAAACAGCTTTAAAACACTTTCGGAAATATAAACAGTTCAAAACTTTTATATAAACTAAAATTTGATCACAAAATTAGATTCGTCTCGGAAAAACGAATCCAACGATATATTGCACGCCCAAAACGGAGTTACGAAACTCCCAGAAAATCAAATTTAATGTGGACAGTCGGGCTGTAACGCATTACAGGAACGCGTTACAAGCCCTGTAATGCATTCCGGTGATGCGTTACAACCCTTTTAAGCCATTAAAAGGTGTAACGCATTCTGTGAATGCGCCACAGGGTGTAACGCATTCCCGGAATGCGTGACACCTTTTTTTTTCCTGCAGCAGCCGCCGTCTTTTCCCTCGCACGGATTTCCGTGCCGCCGTACCTTTGCTGTCAACTTTGTCCTGGTTCCGTGCAGCACAGACAACAGATATACAAACAACAGATGTATATACATACATACTAACAAATTATATATATATATATGATTATTTAATTACAAATTTAATTGCAAGATCTTCAAAAATTCATAATACTATACATCATAAAATTATGAAAAAAATACCCAGACGATCTACAACACTTGTAGAACCCAGATCAACATTCAAAATTATTCTGAGAAACGATTTCTCATCAGACAAAATTAAACCATGATATAACTTGTAAAAATCATAATTAATTCATACAAGCACATAAAATTCTGAAATTTTTACCACATATCTATATGCATACAACCTATGTTCTGATACCATTGTTGGATTTTAATCGCAGCGGGGGCATGGTAAAACACTTTTACACATATAAAATCCAAATAAAAGCATATAAATAGTGGTAAAAACATAGAGATCGATTACTAACCTTTAATATACGATCCAAAAGCAACGTTCGGAGATCCTTAGCAGCTGCTCCTCAAACGTGAAGCACTCCACCGGTATCCACCAAGAAAACGACGTTAAGGAGGAGGAGGAGGTGGAGAGAATTTGGTTTTCTAAAACTTTTGGGTTTTTGGGTTCAAAATAAAAATAGGGTTTATAATAGTATATTTATAGGCAAAATTTTCAGCTGAAATTTTCCCATAAATATTATTATTATTATCCCATTTATTATTCTCATTAATAATTAAAACACCTTTTAATTATTATATCTTTTTCTAAACACTTTAGAAATAATTCTCTCTCTTGATTTAATTTCCAAAAATTAAATCCTTTAATTAATAATATTAAGAACTTTTCTTAATTAATTTATAATCAATTAAATCTCATTTAATTAATTATTAAATTTGCCAATTAATTATTTATTTCATAAATAAATAATTATTAGCCATTATTAATTAATTCCTCCACCATTAAATCATTCTCTTTTTATGGTGTGACCCTGTAGGTTCAATATTAAGCCGGTAGTAGAAATAAATAATAATAAAACTATTTTATCATTATTTATATAAATTCTCTAATTTATTAAATATGATTAATTAATTAATCACATTTATTCTACATCGTGAGGGATACTTCTCAGCATATCGCGACTATCCGGATAATATGAATTCACTGCTTAGAATACCAAGAACCTATTCAGTGAATAGTTACCGTACAATAAACTCCTTCTACCCTACAATGTCCCGATTAAATACAAGGCATGGATCTCGTGTCAAGCCTATCTAATTCAATCACTTGCTTACCATTTACTATGCGTAGTTCTATGCAAATTAGAAACTCCTTTCTAATTTTATTCACTCTGGCCAGAGATTCCTGAACTAGCATAAGTGGATCAGTCTTGAACATTCGCTTCCTTCACTGGAAGGGGTAGATCCTTTATTGATCATACACTATCTTCGTGTACAAATTCCTATACCCAGTAGAGCCCTAATAATTATCCCTGGAGACTAAGAACTAAACCAAAGCATAGTTCAGTGTACACAAGATGACTATGATGACCTCAAGTCTAAGAATACTTGTACAACTATCACTATGTGAACAACTGCTGACACGTGAGTGAACTCCATCAGTTGTTCAGCTGGGCGAGTCATGTTCAGTGAACTTATTCTATAATAAGCACCAACATACTGTTGGATTTTAAACGCAGCGGGGGCATGGCAAAACACTTTTACACATACAAAATCCAAATAAAAGCATATAAATCGTGAATAAAAATTCGAGGAATCGAATCTAACCTTTTAAATTAATTCGGAGACAACGATCAGAGATCCTTAGCAGTTGCTCCTCAAGTGTGAAGCACTCCACCGGTATCCACCAAGAAAACGATGTTAAGTAGGAGGAAGGAGGTGGAGAGAATTGGGTTTTCCAAACTTTTTGGGTTTTCGGGTTTGATGTGGGTTCGAATAAAATAGGGTCTATAATAGTGTATTTATATGCAAAATTTTCAGCTGAAATTTTCCCATAAATAATATTATTATTATCCCATTTATTATTCTCATTAATAATTAAAACACCTTTTAATTATTAATCCTTTTTCTAAACACTTTAGAAATAATTATCTCTCTTGATTTAATTTCCAAAAATTAAATCCTTAATTAATAATATTAAGAACTTTTTTTAATTAATTTATAATCAATTAAATCTAATTTAATCAATTATTAAATTTGCCAATTAATTATTTATTTCATAAATAAATAATTATTAGCCATTATTAATTAATTCCTCCACCATTAATTTATTCTCTTTTTATGGTGTGACCCTGTACGTTCAATATTAAGCCGGTAGTAGAAATAAATAATAATAAAACTATTTTATCATTATTTATATAAATTCTCTAATTTATTAAATATGATTAATTAATTAATCACATTTATTCTACATCGTGAGGGATACTTCTCAGCATATCACGACTATCCGGATAATATGAATTCACTGCTTAGAATACCAAGAACCTATTCAGTGAATAGTTACCGTACAATAAACTCCTTCTACCCTACAATGTCCCGATTAAATACAAGGCATGGATCTCGTGTCAAGCCTATCTATTTCAATCACTTTGCTTACCATTTACTAAGCGTAGTTCTATACAAATTAGAAACTCCTTTCTAATTTCATTTACTCTGGCCAGAGATTCCTGAACTAGCATAAGTGGATCAGCCTTGAACATTCGCTTCCTTCACTGGAAGGGGTAGATCCTTTATTGATCATACACTATCTTCGTGTACAAATTCCTATACCCAGAAGAGCCCTAATAATTGTCCCTGGAGACTAAGAACTAAACCAAAGTATAGTTCAGTGTACACAAGATGACTATGATGACCTCAAGTCTAAGGATACTTGTACAACTATCACTATGTGAACAACTGCTGACACGTGAGTGAACTCCATCAGTTGTTTAGCTGTGCGAGTCATGTTCAGTGAACTTATTCCATAATAAGCACCTACATACTAGCTATAGTGTCACCACACAAATGTCTATGAGAGCAGACATCCTTCATAATGAAGCAAGCATAGTATGTACCGATCTTTGCGGATTATTAATTACCAGTTAGTAATCCTATGACCAGGAACTATTTAAGTTTAGAGTTATCTTCTTTTTAGGTCTCACTATTATGATCTCATCATAATCCATAAAAAGCTTTACTCTAAACTATGGTATATCTTATTTAAACACTTAAATAGATAGAGCCCGTAATAAAACAAAACAAGTCTTTTATTAATATCAATGAAATCAAAACAGATTACATAAAAGTTATTCCTAAATCCTAATACATGATTGGACTTAGGACATATTCCTTTCAATCTCCCACTTGTACTAAAGCCAATCACTCTGGTATCTAATACCCATCTTGTCTTCATGACGATCAAAGTGACTTTCATAAAGTAGCTTTGTGAGTGGGTCTGCTATGTTGTTATGTGTGTCAACTCTAATTCAATACAATACAAGAAATGTTACCGCGCTCCCACTAACCCTTTTGTAGACGCATGGTTCATCTTCGTTTTTGATAAAATCAAACTCTTTGATTGTCTCATCAAAATGAATGTTCCATCTTTCGAGAAGCCTGCTTTAAACCACATATGGTTCACAGCAGCTTACACACTAGGTTTTCATTTCTCTTGGAAAGAAAACCATCTGGCTAATTGCTAGATCTCATAGTCGTAGTAAGCAGCATTCGCAAGCAAAATCCGAACTGATTTTAACAGGACTACAGGTAAAAGGTTTCATCAAAGTCAATCCATTGCCTTTGTTTGAATTCTTTTGCCACAAGCCTGGCCTTAAAGGTCTCCACCTGGCCATCTGCTCTAATCATTCTTTTGTATCCCGTATACATAGATTTCTTTCCGGATTTCATGGCACTATGCCATTTCTCTGAGTCAACACTACTCATAGCCTCATTATAGGTCACAGGGTCGTCATCATCAATGATCGACAACTCATTGTCATTCTCAATGATAAGGCCATAATAGCTCTCAGGTTGGCGAGACACTCTCCCTGATCTATGAATGGGTTGTTCCACAAAAGGTTGTTCAGTCAAAACAGGTGTTTCCACTTGATCCGTAGTAGTTTATGCTTCTTGAACTTCATCAAGTTCAATTTTGCTCCCACTGTTTCCTTCAAGGATAAACTCCTTTTCCAAGAAGGTAGCATGTCTGGAGACAAACACCCGATGATCGGTACAAAAGTAATACCCTAAAGTCTCTTTAGGATATCCCACAAAACTCATTTTATGGATCGATATTCCAGCTTATCTGGGTCAACTTACTTGACATAAGCTGGACATCCCCAAATCTTAACGTGTTTAAGACTCGGTTTCCTTTCTTTCCATATCTCATACGAAGTTTGAGGAACAGATTTGGAAAGCACCTTATTCAGTAAATATGCTGAGGTTTCCAATGCATAACCCCATAGGAATACTGGAAGATTTGCATAGCTCATCATGGACCGAACTATGTCTAACAAAGTTCGATTTCTCCTTTCAGATACCAATCTGGAGGCGTCCACTGGGAGACTATACCATTTACTTTGAGATAATCTAGAAACACTCCATTAAAGTATTCACCACCTCGATCTGATCGAAGAGTTATAATACTATGTTTGGTTGTTTCTCCACTTCATACTTATATTCTTTGAACTTTTCAAAGGCCTCAGACTTGTGTTTCATCAAACACATATCCGAATCCAGATCTATCATCTATGAAAGTAATGAAGTATGAAAATCCACCCATGGCTTGCGTAGACATTGGTCCAAATACATCTGTGTGTACCATTCCTAGCAAATCTGCAGCCCTCTCTCCATGTCCACTAAATGGAGACTGCAATGCCACTATAAAGTGAGATTTTCATCATCCCTTTTCTTTTATTAGTTTGTTCAATCTGAAATAAATTATGTCACATACATACAGACCATTATTTAAAGCACCACGTCCATAAAGAATATTATCTCTAAGAATAGAACATTCATTATTCTCAATAATAAATGAAAATCCAGCCAAGTCTAACATAGGAATAATATTCCTCACAATCGAGGGAACAAAATAACAATTATTTCAAACAATAGTCTTGCCCGTAGGACTATGTAAATGAAATGATTCTACATCTTCAGCAGCAACTCTTGCTCCATTTCCATCAGTAGAATCACCTCCTCTTCCTCAAGAGTCCTACTTCTCCTTGGTCCCTGCAACAAATTGCAGATTTGAGAACCACAAGCGGTATCTAATACCCAGGTAGAAATTTGATTTAATGACATATTCATTTCTATCATGAACATACCTGAATCAGAAGCGGTAGTCTCACTACCCTTCTTCTTCTTCAATTCTGCAAGGTAAACCTTGCAGTTCCTCTTCCAGTGCCCCACCTTGTTACAGTGAAAGCAAACAACTTTGCTCTTGGGGTCTTCAGCTTTTGGTGGAACCGGCTTTTCTTCACCTACTTTCTTCTTCTTGGAAGAGTTCCTCTTCCTTTTCTTAGGATTGGAACCTTCACCAATTAGAAGAACAGAACTCTTCTTAGGGGGAAAATTCGATTCCGCGGTCTTCAACATGTTGTGGAGTTCAGGCAGGCTGACATCCAACTTATTCATATGAAAGTTCACAACAAACTGCGAGAACGAACTCGGAAGCGATTGCAAGACCAAGTCTTGGCTCAGCTCCCCATCCATGGCAAAACCAAGTTGTCCAAGACGTTCAATCAAATTGATCGTCTTAAGTACATGGTCATTCACAGATGATCCCTTAGACATCCTACAACCGAACAGCTCCTTCGATATCTCATATCGAGCTGTCCTCCCTGCCACATCATACAACTCTTGTAGATATATGAGGATAGTGTGAGCATCCATATGCTCATGTTGCTTCTGTAGCTCAATATTTATGGAAGCTAGCATGATGCATTGAGCAACATTTGCATCATCTATCCACTAACGATACACAACATGTTCATCATTATATGCATCACTAGCAGGTTCAGTAGGCTTAGGTGAGTCAATCACGTATTCCAGCTTCTCAATCCTGAGAACAATTCTCAAGTTTTGAAGCCAGTCAACATAATTAGGACCAGTCAATTTGTGAGCATCTAGTATGCTCCTGAGTGATAGTGCAGAAGACATAACGTACAAAGTAAATCTGTAAATGATAAACACATAACAACACTTAGCAAATATTCGATTTCATTTCAAAACACTATATGAATCGGGTCTTTATTCATAAGTGGCTCCCACTAGTTTACCTAATTTATTCAACCCCCTACGTGAAAAATTAAGCATTCATAATGCTAGTGGGAATAGGGATCCTACATTCCATTACACAACCCCGGCTGTGGCACGAAACGCCATGTAATGTTCAATAGGCAGACAACTCTTGTCAATTACATCTAATGTTATTCCCTAATCAAACTTTAGCCTCTTGAATAATTGAGTCACAGCTGTGGCACGACAAACTCAATATTCTAAGTCAAGTCTAACCCAACATTCCGTACAATTGAATCAGTCCCCAAAGGCCCACGGCTGTGGCACGTAACGACCTTTAGATTCTTATTCAATGTACATATCTCTATGTAATAGACTAGTATTTCTTATTTCGAAATCAAAGCCCTCGGCTGTGGCACGAAACGATAATGATTCAAAAATAAGAACTACTTTCTATCATGTTGGAAGGCTATGACCGACACAAGCCCGTTGTATCATTGGCCAATTACTACTTGATATTATTTAATTTTAGAGGGATTATATTATGTTACAATCATAATCATATTTTAAAGAAATTCTTCCTTTTAAATTAAATATTTCAAATCAATAATCAATAATCAGATGATTCCCAGATCGGGTGGAGCATTGTCAAGAGGCGTCACTTAATAACCCTTTCTTACAGATAGAAATCTGTTGTTGACAGAATCATCCTTTCTCTCATATCGAAAATTCATATTCAATTACGTGTTTCATAAACACAAGAATCTCATGATTGTATTCATAATATTATTCTTAAGGTTATGAAACAATTTCACTATACTAGGTTGTCTAACAAATGCCTTATGTTCATTTAAGTTCACCTAAATCTATCATCGCATGATAAACTAAGCATATATCACATATATCAACATGAATAAACATCAAGGTAGGCATGTTATATCATCTAGCATATAGAACTAAGCATTATACATCTCTATGTATCACATGAAGCATTTAAAATCAATTCAAACGATCAAAAATAGCTTTAAAACACTTCATGGAATATAAACAGTTCAAAACTTTTATATAAACTAAAATTGATCACTCCATTAGTTCCGTCTCGGAAAAACGAATCCAACGGTATATTGCACGCCCAAAACAGAGTTACGAAACTCCCAGAAAATCAATTTTAAAATCAACAGAAGGGCTGTAACGCATTCCGGTGATGCGTTACACCCCTTTTCAGCCATCAAAGGGTGTAACGCATTCCGTGAATGCGCCACAAGTGTGTAACGCATTCCCGGATTGCATTACACCCCTTTTTTTTGTTCCAGCAGCCGCCGCTTTCTCGGAAACCGCGCCTGACAGCGCCTGACAGCCGTCTAGCAGCAATCAACAGACAACAGTACAGATAGACAAGCAACATCAGCATATATACTTTACATACATACTTTCAAATTATATATATATATGTGATTTATTTAATTACGAATTTAATTGATACAACTTCAAAAATTCATAATAAAAAATCTATACATCACAAAATTATGAAAAAAATACCCAAACTTTTTGGGTTTTCGGGTTTGATGTGGGTTCGAATAAAATAGGGTCTATAATAGTGTATTTATAGGCAAAATTTTCAAACTGAAATTTTCCCATAAATAATATTATTATTATCCCATTTATTATTCTCATTAATAATTAAAACACCTTTTAATTATTAATCCTTTTTCTAAACACTTTAGAAATAATTCTCTCTCTTGATTTAATTTCCAAAAATTAAATCCTTAATTAATAATATTAAGAACTTTTTTTAATTAATTTATAATCAATTAAATCTCATTTAATCAATTATTAAATTTGCCAATTAATTATTTATTTTATAAATAAATAATTATTAGCCATTATTAATTAATTCCTCCACCATTAAATCATTCTCTTTTTATGGTGTGACCTTGTAGGTTCAATATTAAGCCGGTAGTAGAAATAAATAATAATAAAACTATTTTATCATTATTTATATAAATTCTCTAATTTATTAAATATGATTAATTAATTAATCACATTTATTCTACATCGTGAGGGATACTTCTCAGCATATCGCGACTATCCGGATAATATGAATTCACTGCTTAGAATACCAAGAACCTATTCAGTGAATAGTTACCGTATAATAAACTCCTTCTACCCTACAATGTCCCGATTAAATACAAGGCATGGATCCCGTGTCAAGCCTATCTAATTCAATCACTTTGCTTACCATTTACTATGCGTAGTTCTATGCAAATTAGAAACTCCTTTCTAATTTCATTTACTCTGGCCAGAGATTCCTGAACTAGCATAAGTGGATCAGCCTTGAACATTCGCTTCCTTCACTGGAAGGGGTAGATCCTTTATTGATCATACACTATCTTCGTGTACAAATTCCTATACCCAGAAGAGCCCTAATAATTGTCCCTGAAGACTAAGAACTAAACCAAAGCATAGTTCAGTGTACACAAGATGACTATGATGACCTCAAGTCTAAGGATACTTGTACAACTATCACTATGTGAACAACTGCTGACACGTGAGTGAACTCCATCAGTTGTTCAGCTGTGCGAGTCATGTTCAGTGAACTTATTCCATAATAAGCACCTACATACTAGCTATAGTGTCACCACACAAATGTCTATGAGAACAGACATCCTTCACAATGAAGCAAGCATAGTATGTACCGATCTTTGCGGATTATTAATTACCAGTTAGTAATCCTATGACCAGGAACTATTTAAGTTTAGAGTTATCATCTTTTTAGGTCTCACTATTATGATCTCATCATAATCCATAAAAAGCTTTACTCTAAACTATGGTATATCTTATTTAAACACTTAAATAGATAGAGCCCGTAATAAAACAAAACAAGTCTTTTATTAATATCAATGAAATCAAAACAGATTAGATAAAAGTTATTCCTAAATCCTAATACATGATTGGACTTAGGACATATTCCTTTCACATACTAGCTATAGTGTCACCACACAAATGTCTATGAGAACAGACATCCTTCATAATGAAGCAAGCATAGTATGTACCGATCTCTGCGGATTATTAATTACCAGTTAGTAATCCTACGACCAGGAACTATTTAAGTTTGGAGTTATCATCTTTTAGGTCTCACTATTATGATCTCATCATAATCCATAAAAGCTTTACTCTAAACTATGGTATATCTTATTTAAACACTTAAATAGATAAAGCCCGTAATAAAAACAAAACAAGTCTTTTATTAATATCAATGAAATCAAAACAGATTACACAAGAAGTTATTCCTAAATCCTAATACATGATTGGACTTAGGACATATTCCTTTCATAGAAGGCATAACACTCATGTTGGGAAAAGAAGGTGGTACAGATATGAGAGTAGGCATGGCAAGTTTGCAATTAAAAGACAAATGATTAGCACTACCACACTTAACACAAATTTTTCTTGGAGCATACTTATCAGGTGTGTAGTTGTTATGTTTGTTAATCCTTACTTTCCCATTTCTATTGTTTTTCTTTTTAGCCTCTGTTTTAACCTCAATCTTTTCTAGTCTGTCATTCAATTGCTTGATGGACAGATGACCAACATTCACTTTCTTCTCCTTCTTCACTTGACTAGATTCTCCTGAAATAAAGTTTTTGGAAACTGATCCATATTTTTCATTTAATTGGCAAGTTTGGCTTTACTCACAGGTTTGCTCACATCCGACGGATGATGATTCATGTCACTCGACGGATATTCTTTTTGATTATCTGACGGATGACTCTGATCATCCATCGAGTCTACAACAATAATTGTCCTAAACACTTGTAGCTTATCAGAACAACAATAACTACAAATTAATTGACGGAACCTAGCAAAATATACTACATTTGCATATTTCTTTATTCTCTCACCAATATAGCCTAACACAGCAGATGCATAATCAAAATGAGTCTGATTAAGAAGTGCATACCCTATTTGTTGACTCATGATTGGAATTGCATCGAAATTTGAGCATTTGTTAGCAAAAGCCTTTGTGATGCAATCAAAGAAGAAGCTCCATTCCATCCTGATATAAGGCCTCTTCAACTGTCCTAGCTTGAACAAGCTTTTCTCATATCCCAAGCTTGCCATAATATTCTGAAGACCAGATTCTCCAGGTGCTGAGTTGTAAGTGCAGTTTTCAGGCAGATGAAGAACCTGCCTCACTGTAGTAACAGTTACCAGATACTCATCTTCTCCTGATGAGGAATGATGCTTGGAGATCCAGTTTCACCTCCATTATCATAAATTCCAGTCTGCCAGAACTCCAGTACTTGTGTACCAGAGATTGCTTGAGGTTGGGTCAGAGCATACCCAATCTCACTGTGAGCCAAGAAATCCTGAATAAAGTGAAGTTCTGAAGGAGCTTCATCCTTGTGCAAGATAGCAGAGTAGTTGTTTTGGACAAACTTAGCTCCATTAAAAATAACATCCTTTGGTGCCACTTCTGTTGAAAAATCAAGTGAAAATTTTGTGTTTGCAAAGTGTTTGATAAAATGCCTGTAAGAGAACGTCAGAAAATAAGAGAGTAATAAAATAAGAGAGAGAGAGAGAGAGAGAGAGAGAATAGAATAAAAGAGTGGGTAAAAGATTGTATAATCTTTTATCTCTTATATTTATACTCTGCACATGGTAACGTCTCTTTTTGATTTAGAACCGGCAGTTTTTACACTTGGCAGCGTGTAATCATTCAAAACATAAATAGTGGGCACGGTAAACATGCAATAATTATAGCATACATGCACATACCAAAACCAACACGCAACCCACTAACAAATGATTATGACTATTTTTATCTCACCTAATTATTTTTCTGTGAAATATAACCGTTACAGTAAATACTAAAAATAAGTCAAGTAAATAAATAATGCCATGTAAGCATCAGGATTTGCATCAGAACTTGACTATTATCAGAATTTAACGGTCATCAGAACATGGCTTCTGTACTCAAAAAGTGAATGATTATTTCTGTGTTTCTTCACACAAATACTGACTGGTTTCTTCAGAGTTTAATCATCAGAACATAATCAGAACTTGTCCTCAGAATTTATGCAAATAATACTTAACTGTTTATCAGAAACAACTTAATCACCACAGTAATTTTCATCATTCATATGGAGTGATAGTGTGTGTATGTGCAAATGATCAGATAAAGATTAGAGTCTGATAAACTTCAGTATATCTTAGAAATAAGGCATAACTAAGAAAAATGCTTAAAATCTGTCTTGAATTGTAAAGTCTACTGTAGAATAAATTTATGCAAGAATTCACCTCAACTGCATCTTTTGAAATTCTTTTGACAAGGGCTTCTCAGGGTAAATGAGTTACAACTGCCATCAGAATTAATGTTGTTATCAGAATATTTCTCCAGTAATTAGAGAATGTGAAAAGTCACCAAGAAAAATCAATTTGCTTTTCTAATACATATAACTTAATACCAGCAATGCACTTGGATCTTCCCTTTCACATAAATTACTCTAGATCTCAAAGGAGTACCTAATTTAAATTTTTTTATTTTAATTTCTTCAGATAAGTGAGGCTTATCAAGAATGTAGTTCATCCTTAAGATTTACTGACATCAGAATTTGACAGATAAGAAGCAATAATCTAGTTTTTGACTTAGTAATAAGATACAGGAAGTAAATTTGACTAAGATCAAAAATAGAATTTGCTTGTTTATGATTGTAGCATTCTGTGTAAAACAAGTAGTCTGCACAGATTCAGCCCAAAAATAGGTTGGTAGCTTTTCTTCATCAAGCATAGTTTGTGCAGCTTTAATAAGAGTCATTTTCTTTCTTTCTACAACTCCATTCTGCTGTGGAGTTCCAAGTGCAGAAAATTCCTGCTTTATTCCTTGCTCTTTGCAGAACTCTTCCATGATTGAATTCTTGAACTCAGTGCCATTATCACTTCTTATAATTTTAATAGAATCTTTGACTAACTTATCCAGCTGTCTGACATGATCAGTTAGAGTAGATGCAGTTTCATTCTTCTTGTGCAAGAAATACACCCAAGTGTATCTTGTGAACTCATCCACTATAACCATAGCATATTTTTTCTTTGCAATAGACATGATATTGACAAGACTAAATAGATCAACATGCAGTAAGTGATAAGGCTCAAGAATTGAGGATTCAGTTTTGTTCTTGAATGAAGATTTTCTTTGTTTTGCCTTTTGACATGAATCACAAAGACCATCAGGAGTAAATATTGATTTTGGCAGTCCTCTTACAAGATCTTTCTTTACGAGCTCATTTATGTTGTTGAAATTTAAATGAGAGAGTCTCTTGTGCCAATTCCAGCTTTCTTCAATTGATGCTCTGCTTAACAGACGGATTGCAAAACCATCAGAATTTGTTGAAAGTCTGGCTTCATATATATTACCATGTCTGTAACCTTTCAGAATCACTTTGCCTGTAGAATTACTTACAATTTCACAGTGTTCTTCAAAGAAATCCACACGATAACCTCTGTCACAGATTTGACTCACACTTAGCAGATTGTGTTTAAGTCCTGAGACAAGAGCTACTGTTTCAATTATAACATTCCCAAGATTGATATTGCCATATCCCAGAGTCTTTCCCATGTTTCCATCTCCATAAGAAACTCATGGGCCAGCTTTTTCCACAAAGTCTGATAGCAGGGCTTTATTTCCAGTCATATGTCCTGAACATCCACAGTCCCGAACCAGGATGTTTTTCCTGTTGCCCTGCAATCACAAAGAACACTATTGATTAGTTTTAAGGACCCAGAATTGCTTGGAACCTTTGGCCTTGTTAAGTTTGTTAGCAGTTGCAGCGGATTTAGTTTCAGAGTTTATGCTAACATGCTTTTTATCAGACTTTATATCAGACTTTGCATCAGAATTTATATTAGAAGGAATTACACTAACTTTCTTTAAAGAAGGTTTTATTTCATAATAATCATAGTACAAACTATGATATTCCTTACAAGTATAAATAGAATGCCATAAACTACCACAATGAAAACAAGGATTTTGTGGTTTAAACCTAACAGGCCGACTCTTAATCATGATCTAGGAGGTAAAGAGTTTATATCTTTATTTTTCCTGCAAAAAGAAGCAAGATGGTTAGAGTTTCCACAATTATAGCATTTCTTTCTAGGAGCATTAGGAACAGGCATATAATTATTACTTTTATTAATACCTTCCTTTCCATTCCTATTTTTCCTAGATTCCTTTACCTTGTTCACATTTTTAATCTCTTTCAGCACATACTTAAGCTGCTTCTTTGTCATTAAGCCAATGTTTACCAAAGCTGGTTTATCCTGTTTTAATTTGTCAGAAGTTAACTTGTCTTTGACTTCTGTTTTAGAGTCTTTCATCTCTTCAGAATCAGACACAATAGTTTTTGCAACAAATTTAACAGGGTTTATCTTTGGCTTTTCAGTCTGTTTGATAGCAATTGCCTTAATTGGCAAAGTCCCTTTCTCACTTTTACCATCTTTATAACCTAATCCCTCTTTCCAGTTTCCACTACTTAGAATATTCTGAGTTGTTCTGCCTGAGTTAGTCCAAGTCTTGACGATTTCTCTTTCTTTTTCTTATTTAGTTTTTAGATAATCATTGTGTTTAAGCAATTCATTCTTAACATACACAACATTATCTCTCTCTGTCTGAATAGTGTTCATCTTGACTAAATCTTCTTCAAGATAGCTATTTCTATTTTTGTACTTTAGATTTTCAGATTTTAATCTTTCATTCTCTAAAGTCTGATCTCTATAGCAAATATAAATGTTTTTTAGAAATAATCTCAACTCGGTAATATCTTTTGTATCAAAAGCAAGAGTTGATAGAGGTACCTTTAGTTCATCATCATCAGAATTATTATCAGCATTTTCCATTAAGGCATAATTTACCTCTTCTTCAAATTCTGAAGTGTCTGCCCAGTTTTTCTTCTTTGTGATAAGTGTCTGGCCTTTATCACCTTTTCCTTTCTTGCAATCAGGAGAGATGTGGCCTCTTTCACCACAATTGTAGCATTTGACATTTGAGTTGTCTCCTCTGTCAGACTTTTCTCCTTTGCCTTCAGTCTTTCTGAACCCTTTCTTGTCAGAACTTCCACCTTTCCTGAAAAAATTCTTACCCTTTCTGAATTTCTTGTAGGCTAACTTTGTGATACCCTTCACCATAAGAGAACACAGTTGCATCATCTCTGCATCAACATCTACTTCAGATAAATTTTCAGGTTCTGAATCATCATCATCAGAATCTGATGACTCTGAATCAGACTGTATGATGAGAGCCTTTCATTTTGCCTTCCTAGAGACAATTGGCTTTTCTTCAGCCTTTAAAGCAACTGTCTTAGACTTCCCTCCATGCCTCTTCTTTCTTTGCTCCATCTCAAGTTCATGAGTCTTGAGCATCATATAGATTTCATCAAGAGACATATCAGCAAGTTCATAGTTGTCTCTTATTGTAGTAGCTTTCAAATCCCACTTTTCAGGAAGAGCTAGTAGGAATTTCAGATTTGAATCTTCTTGATCATATTCCTTATCCACTAGTGACAGATCATTCAACAGCTTTGTGAATCTGTCATGTGTATCAGTTAGTGACTCATCAGATTTTGAGTCAAAGTGCTCATACTCCTGTGTGAGTATTGTCTTCCTGTTCTTTTTGATGGCATTGGATACTTGACATCCCACTTCCAATGCATCCCAGATTTCTTTTGCAGTCTTGCATCCAATCACCCTGTTTGACATGACATTGTCAAGTGCACTATGAAGCAAGTGTCTTACTTTTTCATCCTTGGCTACTAAAGAGATGTCTTCAGTGGTGAGCTCTCTCTTTTCTTTGGGAATCATCTTCTGTGGTTCATTCCCAACTGCAACAGAAAGCTTTATGGGCTTGTGTGGACCATCATAAATTATGTCTAAATATTCTGGATCTATAGCTTCCAGAAACATGGCCATCTTCACACTCCATACAGGATACTCAGACACCCTGAACAGAGGAACCCTGATGGTTTCATATCTACTGGTATTTTGAATGGGTTGAACCTTTGCAGGTTCTTGAGAGTCTTGTGTTTTTGATTGATCAGACATGATTGATTGATTGTTTGGACCTTAATTGTTTGTAATCTTAACAGAGTGGCTCTGATATCACTTGTTAGGCCTCAATGATACTATAGAAGGGGGTTGAATATAGTATCTACAATTAATTCGATTATAAACACAAGTATGTAACAGAAAATAAGTTTATTCAATATATCAAACTCTGTTATAGTAGGTTTAATCTACTCTCTCAATGATGTATGATATCACTAAGAGCTGCTAGGGTTACAATGAATAATATTCTCATGAATGATAATACATATAGTGTAAACCCTAATCTGTGTTTATATACTACACAGTTACAAGATATCTCCTAATTGATATGATATGTTCTGTTTCCTAAAATACATCAATCAGAGATTATCTACTGTAGTCTTTAGCTGTATAACTCTCCAAGCATATCTTCTTTTGTTTAATCCAGATCATCTCCTATAAATCAGCCGCTTTTCATCCCTGAAGTGTATCCACACTTAAGTTCTGATGTAAGTCCTGATGGCTTAAGTTCTGATAACTTCCTGTCTTCAGTAAGTTCTGATTTCCAGTTAAGTTCTGATAATAAGTTCTGAAACTTAACAAATCAGATTAGACATGACATCACAAATATATCTAACAGATAATTGTCATCATTTATAACTTTCTAAACTCTTCAGAAATTCACCACAATATGGGACACAGTTAACACAACATCAGTATTTACTAGTTCCATATAAACAATGTTATCTCAATGAATAATTATCAGTATTTATCAGTCTTTTAAAACCAATAAATATTGGTGTATCATCATTGAACCTTTTTAATAAATGTTACATCTGACTTCTAGAACACATAGTTTGGCGTAGACTCTGAATTCCTGAAGCAATGGTTTGCAAGTTTCTTTGGGACAGCAAGTCATGATAATTTTTATCATGGCGTCTCCCTTGTTAGACTCTTGTTGTCATCTCCAAGGTCTAAACATGGGCTAACTTTTTTCTCTCCCTTTGTGATAGCAGGACTGTATCACTTTTTCACTTTCTTCTGCCCTGTTAATGTTGTAGCATTCAAGTTATTTCTGGTACCCAAACTCTATTAGGTCCAGGATACTTAAAAATCGTTCTTACCTTCTCAGCCTTTGACACGGGGTATTTAACTCTCTTAACAGTCTCTGAAAATGTTTTATGTGACTTGGATGAATTTCTAATATTACCAACCTTGGAGAAGTCCCAGACGTCACTAGGGGTGTTTGTGTGTGGGTTTTTCAGAGACATAACATCTAGATTTTCTCTATCAGAAATGTATTGTGCAATAGCAGTCACATAACAAATCATGCAATTAGGCTATTAACAGAATGACTCATGCATATTGACATTCAAACGAGCAGATCTACAAGGCATTACATTCATATCAGAAGTAACAAGAATTTTGCATCTATGTGTCAAATGATTCTTAGATCCATATTTTTGACACTACTTTCTAGGATAATTTGGCACATAATCATAGCCATTGCCTTTTTTATACCCATTTTCCATTCCTGTTGGGTTTGACATTCTTGACAATGCTCTGTTTGATCTCAGATGATTTGGCATTGATTTTGATTTTTGGCTCTTCTTCAGAAATAAAAGTTGCTTCCTTTTGGGCCTCATCTTCATCAATCAGTTGTTGTTTGATGATCATAGAATCCTCATCAAACTCAACTTTTAGTTTCTTTGAAGATGGGCCTCTCAATATTTTGTAAAACCTTGGGGACTTCTTTATCAACAGAAGTTTCCTTGTTTTTATTGGATGCACCCTTTTTTTGGCGCAAAGTAATCAAAGCCAATGCCAACTTTCTCATTTATTGTCCTCTCATAACAAGTATTAACCAGGTCAGTAGAGTTCTTGTAGGCCTTAAACTTGAACCATTCAATATCCAGTTGCTCTCTCGAAGATTTTTCAATCTTATAAGCACACTCAAGCTTGTTCCTAAGATACTCTACCTTCTATTTGACGATTTCAAACTGAACTAATCTCAACTGATCATAGAATCCTCATCAAACTCAACTTCTAGTTTCTTTGAAGATGGGCCTCTCAATATTTTGTAAAACCTTGGGGACTTCTTTGTCAGCAGAAGTTTCCTTGTTTTTATTGGATGCACCCTTTTTTTTGGCTCAAAATAATCAAAGCCAATGCCAACTTTTTCATTTATTGTCCTCTCATAACAAGTATTAACCAGGTCAGTAGAGTTCTTGTAGGCCTTAAACTTGAACCATTCAATATCCAGTTGCTCTCTCGAAGATTTTTCAATCTTATAAGCACACTCAAGCTTGTTCCTAAGATACTCTACCTTCTATTTGATGATTTCAAATTGAACTAATCTCAACCCTAGTTCGTCATTCACTTTCAACAACTCAGCATTCTTAGTATTGAGTTTAACATTCTCTTCACTAGCAGTAGTAAGACTTGTATGTATGTTAAACATTTCTATACTAAGCTTCTCAATAATAGAATTATATTCAGTAGGAGACATGTCAATGGAAGTGGGAATACGTACCTGACTAGAAGACTCTCCAACATCTTCTGATTTAATCATCAAGGAAAAGTTCCCATATTCACACTCTTCATCATCATCTGTGTCATCCCAGCATCTCCCATCACCAATAAAAGCCTATAACTTCTGCTCCTTGAGCAGTGCATCATACTTGGCTTCCAGCTCCAAGTAGGTCTTGTCCTTTTTGGACTGTTTTGGTTTTCTGCACTCTGTGGCAAAATAGCCAAGTTCATCATAATTGAAGCACCTGATCTTAGACTTATCTATACTCCTGTCTTGTAGATAGTCTTCTTCACACCTTTGCTCCTCTTGTATCCACTTCCTCCTTCACCAGCTCTGTCTCTCAATGGATGATTCTTCTTGAACCTTAGATTTGAAAACCTTTTTTTCCATAAAAGCCCTGGATTTGTTGTCCATCTTCTCAATCTCTTTCATGGCATGACCCTTACTCTTATAATGGGTTACACATGCCTTGTTAACTCATCTTCACCATTCTCATCTTCACAACCCTTGTAATCTTCAGGGTCAGACCCTTCTTCCTGGATCTCTTCAATCTTTACTTTTCCTGATGACATCACCTTTTTCTTCTTGACAGGATTCCCAACCAGCAATGCCCAAACAGTGTTAACCATAACACCCTGCTTGGCCTGTATTAATCTCTTTTGAAATAAATCTAATTCATATGTTTTCAAGATTCCATACAATACATCATAGGATATCTTGGATAAATCTCTCTCTCTCTCTCTTAGTGAAGAGATTTTGTTTTTAAAATGATCTGAAAGAGTCAGCAAGAACTTCATATCAGCTCCTTGGATTCATAGATCTGTCTAAGGGTGAGCAAAAATTTCCATAACCATCCAAACCAACCGTTCCAAACTGCTCAAACCGAAATTTTATGGTTTTATAACGGTTTAGATCGGTTATGGTTTTTTTTCCGAAACACGAAAAATAAAGGTTTGGTTTGAGTTTGCCTTTTATACCACCTGTTATATCCAAATCACCCAAATATATTAAAATATTTTAATAATATATTTTGAGGATACATATATTACGTGAATTATTAATATTTATAAGTAGTTGAATCCATATTATGTTAAGTACACGTGGATGTTAAATATTATAGTTAAAAGATTCAAATTATTACATAGTGAACTTGTTTAATTGATAATTTATTAACTTATTAAATTTTTTACATAGTACATATATGCACATATTTTTCTTAACGGTTTGAACAGAAACTGCCAAACCCGAACCGCTAAAATTTGGATGGTTATGGTTTTGAACTAACGGTTATGGTTAGAAGAATTGAAAAACCGATATATTTGGGTTGAGCGGTTTTATCCCTCCAACCCGCCCAACCGGCCCGATAGTCAACCCCAGATCTTTCCATGAAGCTTCTAATCATTTATCAACCTGTTGAATCTTTCAAACACATCAGTGATGCCCTCATTTGGCTTTGCCATGAAGGCTTCATATTGAGAGACAAGAATCTATTTCATGTTCTCCCTTACTTCTTCAATGCCTCCATGTAAGGCAACTATATGATCCCACATAAGCTTGGCACTACTCAGAGGAGCAATAGTACCAAACATATCCAGATTCATAGAATCACGGATAGTAAGTTAGAGACATCCATTCAAAGTCACTTTTTATTTCTCAGTCTCATTGTATTGTGATGGATCTTTTGGAACAAAACTTGAAGAAATGATTGTTGTCCCTTGAGTGGTCTCAACAATCTCTGTCTAAGGTCTAAGTGGATCAAATCTCAGAATGTCTAGATATAGAGGGTTTGAGGCCTTGATGAACAACATCATCTTTTTCTTCCAAAGAGCATAATGCTCTCTATCAAATTTTGGGATCTTGATACTGCTTAGTTTTTGAGAACTTATATTTTTGAATAGATCTTTGACTACATGTTTGTTTACAGCCTGCTCTGATACCACTTGTTAAAAAACAAGAAACCAAAAAACTAGGTAGAGGAGGTGGGGTGAATGACTAGTTTGAAAATTTTAAACTCTTTTTGAAGACCGAAAATCTTAGAATGATATAAGAAGTAACAACTCAAAGCATATAAAGAAAATAAAGATTGAAATCATTTTCCTTGATGCATAATACAAAGAAATTGTTTCTACGACTCCTAAAAAATAAGGTTATTTTTCTTAACTTCTTCTCAAGAACAGTTTCATGAGTTTTTGGCTTACAGAGAGAGAAAATATTACAAGATATTTTGCTCAATGTTTCGCACAACTAAAGATGAGATGTGCACAATATAAATACAGCTTTTACTACTCAATATGCACACCCATTTATAGTAATCAATCATATCTTGCTAGGGGACATGTAGCAGCTTTTTGGGGACCACTTCATTCCGTTATTCGCTCATGATCTTTTGTTGCTTGCTTTATTTTCTTTCTCTCCAAGTTTGGTCGTAGGCTTGACACACGTCCATGGACCACCTCCATATACAATATGCTAGAGTGATGTGTTTCTTCATTTTTGGTAAGTTGTACCTTCTTTTATTTTGTTGTGAAGAGGCCGAGTGAAGATATCGTGAACTCCTTTTGACTTGACTTTGCTATCCTATTTAATTTGGACTTCTCGCTGTAGTATATTTCTGGGCTTCACGGTATGCTATCTTTCTTGACTTCTCGACATAAGCCAAACATGAACTTTACAGTATAATGGTAAATTGGACTTCACTATACGGCTTTGATAGACTTCACGATATAGCTCTTCTAGACTTCACGGTAATGAACTTAGAGAATTTTTACAACTTATTGGTCTTCTTTCATCAATTTTCTGCAACAATCTTTATTCAACTTTCACCAAAATAATTTATTTTATGACTATTATGCACAAGACTGTTGCATGAGAATCTTGTTAGGATGAAAACACGCGCTAATTTTAACACACAAGTATACGCGTTCGCAAGTAATATAGAATTATTTCTAGTTCTTTCCCACATAGACTGGTTAAGGTTAACTTCAATTTATGCACTTATGCAACAATGGTATGGTTATTATTCAATGCTAAGACAAATAACAATTTGGGTTTTGATTAACTAAGAGATTATACTAACTAAATTTAACTAAGAGAATAAGAGGGTTGAATTACTTATAGGAGACAAACATGGGATTCTAACTCCATTACTACTTCATTCAAAGTCATTGTTCTTAATCTTAGCATGCAATGGTGATGACAACTAATCAGATAACACGAAACTAGTGAACGTCAACTTTCGTTGTACGAATACCCTACTACCAGACATCCACAAAAAGAGATAGAAGCTGAATAGACACCAATTATGTTGAGACCCTATATGTCTATAGAATTTGACAACATAAAGGTTTAATGAACAAGTTATCTACCGTGATTACATAGGGCAAGTAAGATGGTTAAAATTACCTATGAATCATGCATAATAAATACATGAACCTATGCTAGCATGGCAAGTTCTAAATCTCTATATTCACTTTCGCATCAATAGAGATTAACATGATATCTTATATGTTAGCTACGCACATAAGACGAATAATCACAACCAATACTAGGATATCAATCAATCACCACACACCAAGATATTAAAACAAATTAACTATAGAAATCCATAAGTAAATCCGTTCGAACCCCACGATAACGATTATTTCATAATCGAACTCGTCGTCACCAATGGTTCCAATGGAAACATAATAATAAACAATACAATGGTACTAGGGTTCAAAGAAAAATCAAAAACAAGCATCCAAGTATCAACTATATTAAAGAAAAAAAAAGTCTTGTTTTCCGTAGCCGTCTCGTGCTCTCTAGGTCTTCTTATGGCTCTCCCTGGTCTCCTTGTTGAAAACGCCTTTTTATTGATATATATAGGCTCCAGGATGACCAGGACTCTCAAAATCTTCAATTTCGACTAAAATCAGGATTCTAGTGCAGAAACAGGGCGCGGGCGCGCTGGAATAGTGATTTCTGGCGCGCGGGCGCGCTGGTTCTGGCGCGGCCGCGCTGGCCTTCTGGAAATTTTCTGACAATTCTTCTTTTGGCCGTATCTTGAGTTCTGCTCGTCAGAGTTAGGCGATTCAACTACTCACGCGAAGCTAACGAGATTCTCTACAACTTGAGAATGGCCTAGGCTTTCAATTCTGATCTCTTTTTAGCATATTTCCTTGAAAATCTCCTTTCTTCATTTAACTGATGCCTGAAATGCAATAACACAAAAACATATCACAAATACCAACAACTTGAGTCCAAAATACCAACTTAAGCTTGTAATGAAGCATTCCAAGTAGATATAAAATCCACTTAACACACCCCCAAACTTAAATTGATGCTTGTCCTCAAGCATAAACAGACTCAAAACTATAAAACAAACCAAATGCATGAATACAACTACGTGAATGCAACTAAATGATAATGCAATGGATCCCCTCATAATAACCATAATCAAATGAATAAGCCAACTCCTCTAAGAATGCAATAACTCAAAACACAGTTCGAATAAATCTCACAAATTAACTCACAAACCAGAAACGTGCGTGTGTGGGATTCTTAACAGATATACTCTCGATATTAGATCAATAACCATAACTATTTTTCATCAAAACAATCACAAGTTTATAACTAGAATAGACGTTAAATGCATAATGACTCATAACACCTCATTTCTACTAGAGTTATACAAGGATTCATGTTATTATTGAACACATAACAAAGATGCTTATTTGACCGTGCAATGAGTGAGGTCCCAAAAGACTTATACAACAATACCCATATAACGAGCGTTAGGTTAGTGGATTCCAGACTATAAAAGCCTTAGTTCACTAGGCACAAAGTCCCCTAGAACTTAATAACTCGAGTATTAAAAAGCTCACTCTTGATCAATTATCCATAAACACATACTCTTTCTTTTTCTTTTTTTCTTTTTTTTTCTTTTCCTCAAATTTCTGAATGAGTGCGTTTCGCTCCATCTCATTCAAACCTAGACTACTCATAAATTATGAGCCAGCTACTAGCCATTTGACACCTAGCCTTATTCACAACTAGCAATGAAATCCAAGTTTTTCTCCAGTTTAAAAATCAGCGTTTTTACGTTATTACGAGAATATAAAAAAATCTAAATATAACCAAGTGATTAAATCTCAACAAATAAACAAGTATCATCATGATCTGGATCGAAAACAACCTATAAGACTTGTGAATTTTTTTTCCTGGGCATGCAAATCAATTCATTATACTTAAATAACCCTCTATTCGTCATCACCACACTCAAATTAACATCAACTTATCAATCGGAAACAGATCAACCTAAGGGATCATGTTATATGTATGCAAATACAATTATATGAAACATACTAACATGATAACAAATACGTAAAACAAAAAAAAATAACTACATGACAAATATGCAAACTATATGAACTAAAATATCATGAATATGCATCTATATGGACTCACACAAAAATATTCCTTAACTATCACCCCCAAACTTAAAATTTTCCATGCCCTCGTTGAAGGTAATAATAAGGATACAAGGCATAACTAGTTAGCGGGAGGATCACCCTCTTCGGGTGGAGGATCAGGTGGCCAATCAACCTCGACACCAGTGTCTCAGAAAACAGTACCGAGAGCGTATGTCAAATCTTCAGCAAAACATCGGTGGGTGGTATGCATGGCCTCAATACGTCGAATCAACCTTCTATACTGCGCATCACCAAGACTAAACCTATCAACTATCTGTGGTGCACGAGAGGGACCATCTGTAAGCACGAGAGGAACCATCCGGTCACCCTTTAGCTTATCATAGATATATTCCAACCCCTTGTCCGGCGGTGTACCTAAGAATGCATAACTCAAGTGATCTGGCAGTGGGTTGAGCTCAAGTGTGGGAGCTTCTTCAATCAACAGTTCGAGACGCTCTTGAGAAATTTTTAGCTCTGCTAACCCAAGAAAATTGAATGGCATATCCAACTTCCTCTTCCACGGAGGTGCATTTAAAACCTGCAGTTGCTCTGCTCTTTCTTCATCTTTAATAACTGATTACCCTATTAAGGATCTCTCTAAGGTATCTGATTTTGGCAATTTCTCAAGCTCCGAATTCACGACAGAGTCGGCCCACTCTACTTAAAAGCACTGCTCTTTATCTGTGGGTAACTTTATTGCCTTGAACATACTAAAAGTGACCTTCTGATCTTGAACCATCATCGTGAGCTCTCTTTTTTATACATCAATCATAGTTCGGCCTGTAGCTAAGAATGGTCTTCCCAAGATGATGGGAATCTTCTTATCTTCCTCAAAGTCCAGAATTACAAAATCAGTAGGGAAGATGAGTTTGTCCACTTTGACCAAGACATGTCTCGTGGATATGTAATAGAATGATCATCCAACTGCAAAGACATATATGTAGGCTTCGGATCAGGTAAACCCAACTTTTTGAAGATAGACAAAGGCATCAGATTGATGCTAGCTCCCAAATCATATAAACACTTGTCAAATGACAAGTTTCCGATGGTGCAAGGAATAGTGAAGCTTCCAGGATCCTTAAGCTTCGGAGGCAATTTCTGTTGCAGAACTGCACTGCATTCCTCCGTAAGAGCAACGGTCTCTAAGTCATCGAGCTTCACTTTCCAAGATAGAATATCTTTCATAAACTTTGCATAGCTAGGCATCTGTTCAAGAGCTTCAGCGAAAGGTATGTTGATGTGGAGTTTCTTGAACACCTCCAGAAACTTAGAAAATTGCTTATCTAACTTCTGCTTCTGCAGCCTCTTAGGAAAAGGAGGTGGAGGATAGACTTGTTTCTCCCCTGTATTACCCTCAGGAGGAGTGTGTTCCACAGTTTTCTTCCTTGATTCCACCTCGGCATCCTTCTGCACCACTTTTTCAGCTACAATCTCATCATCTGGAATTAGCAAGGGTACAGACGCACCTGTATTCTGGACATAGTTTTCATACTCTTCGTCTTGCTGAATTTGGGGGCTTGCGACCTTTCCGGATCTCAAGGTGATGGCATTCACCTGTTCGTTAACTTCCTTCTTTCCTGGATTGGCTTCTGTATCACTAGAAAGCGTCTTGTTGGTCGATTCAATAAGGCGTCAACAATTTTCCCTATTTGGTTCTCCAGTGTCTTGATAGAAACAGCCTGGCTTTGGCATATAAGAGCCTGGTTTTTGTACATAAGCCGCAACTCCTCCAATTCAGATTTTTCATTTGAAGATAGACCTGCACCTCCATGAGTTTGTAGTTGAAGTTGGAGTTGTTGTCTTGGTGCAAATTGTTGCTGAAAACCAGGATGATTGAATTGCTTGTTTCCAAACTGCTGGAACGGCTATTGCATCGCATTCTGATTGTTGCTCCAGCTGAAGTTAGGATGATTCTAGTTGTCAGGATGATAAGTGGCTGGAACTGGTTGTTGCGATCTCTGAAAGTTGCTCACAAACTGAGCTGATTCACTAGATATAGCGCATTGCTCCGTCGCATGCGAACCTGCACATAGCTCATAAAAACTGGTTATCTGATTAACACCATAGTTATCCAGAAAATCGATCTTCATAGACAACACCTTTAGTTGAGCAGTGATAGCTGTAGCTGTATCCACTTCCAGGACTCCTGCTACCTTGCCATGTGGCAATATCTGGGTTGGATACTGATATTCATTAGTAGCCATCAGTTCAATTAGACCATAAGCTTCCTCATAGCTCTTTGCCCATAATGCTCCACCTGATGCTGCATCAAGCATGGGTCTAGATTGTGCTCCCAACCTATTATAAAAACAATTAATGATCATCCAATCAGGCATGCCATTATGATGACACTTCCTAAGCATTTCCTTGTAGCACTCCCAAGCTTCACATAGTTTTTCTCCCGATTGCTGCGCAAATTAAGTAAGAGCACTCTTGAGTGCAGCTGTCTTCGCCATAGGGAAGAATTTAGTAAGAAACTTATGAGCAAGATCTTCCCAAGTAATGATAGAACTTACTGGCAGAGAATGCAACCAACACTTAGCTTTATCACTCAGAGAGAATGGGAAAAAGCCTCAGCTTTATAGCATCTTCGGAAACATTGTTGAACTTGAAAGTGTCGCAGATCTCGATGAAATCTCTAATATGCATGTTGGGATCTTCCACTGGAGAACCCCCAAACTGGACTGAATTATGTACCATCTGAATTATGCCAGGCTTGATCTCAAAGGTATTAGCTGCGATAGCTGGCTTGACAATGCTAGATTGAATTTCATTGATCTTTGGCTGCGAATAATCCATCAACGCTTCCGTTGGTGCTATTGGATCTCCTATTGTAATGAGTACCTGAAACACAAACAAGTAAACCGTGAAAGTAAAAGAATCTGAGTCAATGAAATTTAACAACAACTGATGTCAAGCACATAAACTAAAAATTAACACCGAGTCCCCGACAGCGGCGCCAAAAACTTGTTAGGACGAAAACACGCGCTAATTTTACACGCAAGTATATGCATTCGCAAGTAATATAATATTCTTTCTAGTTCATTCTCACAGAGACTGGTTTAGGTTAACTTCAATTTATACACTTATGCAACAATGGTATGGTTATTATTCAATGCTAAGACAAATAACAATTTGGGTTTTGATTAACTAAGAGATTATACTAACTAAATTTAACCAAAGAGAATAAGAGGATTAAATTACTTATAGGAGACAAACATGGGATTCTAACTCCATTACTAATTCATTCAAAGTCATTGTTCTTAAGCTTAGCATGCAATAGTGATGACAACTAATCAGATAACACAAAACTAATAAACGTTAACTTTCGTTGTACGAATACCCTACTACCAGTCATCCACAAAAAGAGATAGAAGCTGAATAGACACCAATTATGTTGAGACCCTATATGTTAGGTCACACACACACTGTAGAGGGGGTGAATACAGTGTATAGTACACTCAAATCGAACTTTAAGAACTTAAGTAACAGAAAACAAACTTTATTGAAACAATAAACTCTGTTACAGTATGGAACTGTTACCTCTCAGTGATGAACAAATATCACGAGAGCTGCTAGGGTTACAATGAATAATCTTGTCTAATAATGATAACACTTATAGTGTAAACCCTATGTCTATGTTTATATACTACACAGTTACAAGATAATCGCTAATTGATATGGAATATAATTCTGCTTCCTAAAATATATCAATCAGATATCTTTTCTTCCAAGTATTCCATTCTTTACGGAATTCCTTCTTCATGCATATCTCTTCTTATGTTTATCTTGATATTCTTTCCTTTAATCAGCTACTGAAAGGCATATGTCATAGCCTACTCGTTTATTCGAGTATTTAACTCAACTCAAATAAGAATGTAATAAGTAAATAGTGGATCAAGCATCAGAGAGATCTCACAAAGTAACATCTGTCAAAGAATAAAGAAACATTGTTCATCTGCAGACTTGAAGATTCACTGGAAGAAGTTCAAGAATTTGATCATGCCTCAGTGATATAAATCAAGATCGTGGATTTAATCAAGTGACAGAGATCTCGTCAAGGTATCATTTATTACAAGGATTCAATCAGAACAACAAAGTCAAGACATGAAGAAACGTCACAAAAGTTAGTCACTCATGAACCAGACAGTACATCGAGTGTCAGCATTGAAGTGACGGAATTGATTCATAAGTCTCAGAGACTTTCAGAAGATTGTCAGAAGAATGGATGCTGCTCAGGGATAGTATTAATTCACTATTAATTAATTAAGTCATATAATTTAATTAAGAGAATAAATTATATCTGCAAGGATTAATTTATTGATTAATTGAATTAAATTGATTAATTAATTTAGAATTAATATTAAGGATTTTCAGAATGTTAATTGATTAAAATCTGTGATAATTCTAAAAAGACAACTGATTGTACTAGTATGACAATCGGTATGACAATTGATAGTCATACCGAATGTCATGCTAATTCAGTTGATTGTATTGATAGAATTATTATTTAGATTAAAATCAATTATTAATTCAGTAAAACAATTTCATTTGAACTAATATGACAATCGGTATGACAATCAATAGTCATACCGAAAGTCTTGCTAGTTCATTTTAATTGTCTTGCTAGCTCTAATAGATTGTCTCACCGAAAGTCTTTCAAGCTAAAAAGGATTGTCATTCCAGTTCTTTTCCTCTCGGTTGGATTGTTAAATAGAAGCAGAAGCAGCAATTCATGATAATCATTCAATCATTCATTCATACAGAACAAGAGAACTCAGCAGAGAACAAAAGAAAAATATTTCATCATCCATCTGCTTATTCAAGATCAAATATTCTAGTTTGTTAATGTTAAATCCAAACCACTAGAATTACTTATCTTGTTCTTGTATATCTATCTAGCGGATTAAAATCCCTAGAACTTAATCTCAAATCGCTTTTAGCATTTGATCTTTTAATTACAAAAATAGAAAAAGTTCATGTCGAATTTATTCTAAATTTGTAATAATTGATTTGAGATTAATCCCTTGTAACCGATACCGTAGTTGTAACACCTTTCAAGTTTAATAAAAGTTTTATTTAACTTGAATTTTGTTTCACAATTTTATTCCGTATTTTATTCGACGAAACGGTATTGTTTGCATTCAACCCCCCCTTCTACAAACAAATTGGGACCTAACAATTGGTATCAGAGCCTTCTGATTAACGTACAAATCAAGATCCTAGACTTTTGTGTTTCTTTCACTTCTTGAATTTTTATTCACTCAAAAATTCATAATGACTACACAAAAAGTTGGAACCGTTAAAATTCCACTTTTCGATAAAGAAAATTATGTGATGTGGAAGAAGAAGATGCTACTGTTTTTACAGGTTGCTAATCCCAAATATTTGCAAGTGTTGAAGAAGGGTCCAAAAATTCCTATGGTTATTGAACCAGAGGTAATAGAGAATGATGTGGTGATCACCAAAGCGAGAACTTATGTGAAGGATCCTGAGGACTTCTCTCCTGCTGAAATAGAAGAAGCTTCCCTGGATGCTAGCCTTCAATTAATCTTAGTAGATTCCCTTAATCCCCTAATGAACAGACATGTGATGAATTGTAAAGATTCTAAACATATCTGGGAAACTATTGAGATTATTAATGAAGGCACAGAGGAAGTTAGGGAGAACAAACTAGAAATCCTAACCTCTGAGTATGAATACTTTAAATCTAATCCAGGAGAAGGAATCACTGAAGTGTTTGAGAGGTACAATGCATTGATCAACAACCTGAACATTAATGGTAAATACTATTCCATCAGGGAGGTCAATAAAAAGTTCCTTTTGACACTGCCAACTCATCTCGAACATAGAATCACTGCCATAAGAGAAGCAAGAGATCTGAGTGAGATTTCTTTGGAAAGGCTATATGGTGTGTTAAAGACTTATGAGTTGGAGCAGATTCAGCAGAAGGAAGTTTACGGGAAAGGAAGAGTGGTCAGCACGTCTACTGCTCTGGTAGCTGATGAACAACAACAACAACAACCACTATATCAACAACAATCTCAACAGTCAGATAGAATGGTACAGTCTTCCAAGGTTGAAGATAATGTGATAGTAGCAGAATTTGATTCACCTACTACAAATCAATCAGGAGATGATTATTATTCCTTGGAAGAACTGGAGCAATTGGAGGATGAGTCAATGGCCCTGATTGTCAAGAGATTCTCAAATGTCAGATTCAAAAGGAATCCCAAGTTCAAGTACAAGTCCAACTACAACAGATTCCAGAAAGGTGGATCTTCATCCTCTAACACCAGCAGTGGTGGGTATAAAACAGGGATGGTTGATCGAAGCACCATTCGATGCTTCAACTGTAATGAGTTGGGACACTTTGCCACAGAATGCAGGAAGCCAAAACAAGCAAGGAAGAACTCTTACAATTCTAATCAGAAGAGTAAATCTGAAAGGGCGTACCTGGCAAAGGGAAGAAGCTGGGATGATACTGACAGTGAAGATGAAGAAGTTGGGAATCTTGCTCTCATGGCTAGTGATGCAAGCACCTCATCGTCAAGAAAAGAGGTAAAACTTTCTGATGCTGAAATGGTTTATCATCTAAGAGGTAACTTAGATTGTGCTCGTCGTGATAATGAATTGTTAAATCAACAAATCAAAGACCTTGAGAAAGAGGTCAATGAATTAAGACTTGTGCACATTAATCAAGATAAACTTAAAGACCAAGTATCTTTTCTAGAGAATAGAGTTGACTGTTATAGACAACTCGAAACTATTCTCAAAGACAAGATCACCGGTCTTGAGGCTAAGGTTAAAGCTTACTTTAATTCTTGTTCGAAGTCCAAAGAGTTTTACAATAAGCAAGCTGTTAATCAAACACATGGAATAGGTTATGATTACAATGCTGCTATTGGAAAATTAGGCATAAACTCCCCTCCTCATGTATGTGCTAAAGGCAGGGAAGTACCACATGTGCTTAAGGGTGTTGATGAACCCCTCTATAAGGAATCAATTGCTGAACCATTTGATGAGACCTCTTTTATTATTCAAGAAGAAATCCGTGCTGAAGATAATGCTAATGGGAAAGCTGTCTCCAAGTCAAGTGTGTCAAAAGTTCCAGTCAAGGCTGTGAAAGCAACTGAGACTAACTCAGACACACATGAGTTGGATAGCACAAATGCCATGTCTACCATGCATAAGTTGCCTATTGTTAATCCTTCTCATAAAGCATGTGGTGTTCCTGATTGTATGTCTTGTGCTTTTAATCTGTTGTTTGCTTATTTTAATGGTAAGCATGCTTCTAATGATAAGACTACTCCTCGTCAGCATGTGAATAATAGAAAGCATGATAGGTCTAAGACTGCTAGTCCTCCTAAAGCTAGAAAGGAGACATTTGTGCCTAAGCCTAAACATAAATCTGATAAGGCTATTTTAAAGGTCAAATGTTCAGTCATTGAGAATGTTGAGAATAGTGAAATTAAGAATGTTGTTTTGCCTGATAAGGGCCAATTTTACAAGTATGCCGGACCCAGCCAAGCTTGGGTTCCGAAGAAGTTCTAATCCATTTGTATTGCAGGGCATTAAACAGGTACAACCGGTAGTGTGGATTCTTGACAGTGGATCGTCAAGACATATGACCGGAGATAGAGCCCTGCTATCAAATGTGGTTGAGAAAGCTGGCCCAGTAGTTACCTTTGGAGATAACAGCAAAGGTTTAACGGAGGGATATGGCTGTTTGCAAGCTGGAAATGTTATCATTGAAAATGTATATCTTGTGCAAGGACTTGAACACAATCTGCTTAGCATTAGTCAGTTCTGTGACAACGGCTACAATGTTTTATTCGACAAGCTGAAGTGTCAGATTCTGTACAAGAAAAGTGAAAAACCCTCCTTAATGGGAATACGGAAAGGAAATCTGTTCGTAGCTGACATGAACTCTGGAAGCAATCTTGAAGTCAATTGTTTCTATGCAAAAGCATCGTCAAATGAGAGTTGGCTATGGCACAAGAGACTTTCCCATCTCAATTTCAAGACAATGAATTCTCTTGTCAAAAGAGAATTGGTAAGAGGTCTGCCTCAGCTGGAATTCTCTCCAGAAGGACTATGTGAGGCTTGCCAGAAAGGAAAGTCAAAGAAAGCAAGTCACAAAGGCACTGACACATCTTCCATAACTGGTGTTCTGTAATTATTGCACATGGATTTATTTGGTCCAGTTAATATCCTTTCTATGTCAAAGAAGTGTTACTGTCTTGTGATAGTTGATGACTATTCCAAGTATACGTGGGTTTTATTTCTTCACTCTAAGGATGAAACACCACAAGTTGTGATTGATCATATCAAGATGATTGAGTTAGATTCTAACGTCCCTGTTAGAGCAATAAGGTCAGATAATGGAACAGAATTCAAGAATGCACTTCTAAATGGATTTTGTACAGACAAAGGGATTACCAGACAATTTTCAGCTCCTAGAACCCCTCAGCAAAATGGAGTGGTAGAAAGGAAGAATCGTACATTGATTGAAGCTGCAAGAACGATGTTAAATGAATCAGGTCTTCCAATGTACTTTTGGGCTGAAGCTGTCAATACTGCATGTTATACTCAGAATCGAACTCTAATCAACAAAGACTTCATGAAAACTCCTTATGAGATTTTGAATGAACAGAAACCTTCTATCAAATACTTTCATGTATTTGGTGCCAGATGCTTCGTGCTCAAGGATGGAGATGATCGTCGTGGTAAGTTCGAGGCAAAGGCATATGAGGGTATTTTTGTTGGATATGGAAGAAGATCATATAGAGTGTATATCATTGATCAACACAAAGTAACTGAAAGTGTCAATGTTACATTTGATGACACTAAACTCCCTAGTATCCAAACTGAAGATCCTTCTGAGAAACTGAAGTTTGATGATACGTCAGATTCAGAGTCAGAACATGGTCAAGAACCTGAGGTTGTTACTGTTGAAGAACCTGTTAATCCTGATAATACTCAAGGTAATAGTGATGGAAACTCTGGAAACAATGGAGATACCACTGCTACTGACGGAGAATCTTCAAGTCAACATGGCAACAACTCAGGGGGAGATGCTGAAGGATCATCTAGTAGGACACAACATCACAATGAATTTCAAGGCGAATCATCAAGATCAAATCTTCCAAGACAGACTGTCTGGAATAAAGCTCACCCTTTTGAGTTGATTATTGGTGATCCAGATGTTGGAGTCAGAACTAGACGTGCTACTCAAAATGAGTGTCTGTTCTCAGGATTTCTTTCTGAGATGGAACCTAAGAAAATTGAAGAAGCACTAACTGATCCAGATTGGGTGATTGCTATGCAAGATGAACTCAATCAGTTTGAAAGTCAACAAGTCTGGAAACTGGTACCTAGGCCTGTACACAAGAAAGCTGTTGGTACAAGGTGGGTATTCAGGAATAAACTAGATGAAGATGGTGTGGTTACAAGAAACAAGGCAAGACTGGTAGCTAAAGGGTATTCTCAAGCTGAAGGTATTGATTATGATGAAACCTATGCTCCAGTGGCTAGACTTGAGGCCATCAGGATATTTCTGGCATTCGCAGCATTTTCAAACTTTAAAGTTTATCAAATGGATGTCAAGAGCGCCTTTCTGAATGGAAAGCTGGATGAAGAGGTATATGTAGAGCAACCTCCTGGTTTTGAAGATCCAGATCATATGGATTTTGTCTTCTTTCTTTTCAAGGCTATCTATGGGCTAAAACAGTCACCAAGAAAATGGTATGACACTCTCTCTGAATTTCTTATTGAAAATAGCTTTATTAGAGGTGTCATAGACAAAACTCTCTTTTCTAAAAAACATAAGAATGATACTATATTAGTCCAAGTCTATGTGGATGATATAATATTTGGGTCTACTAATGATAATCTCTGTAAGAGATTTGCTAAGTTAATGCACAGCAAGTTTGAAATGAGCATGATAGGAGAGCTGAAGTTCTTTCTTGGATTACAAGTAAATCAAAGGTTAGATGGAACATTTATTTGTCAATCCAAGTATCTCAAGGAACTCCTCAAAAAATACAATCTAGAGGATTCTGCATCAGCAAGGACTCCATCAACTACAGCTGTCAAGCTTGGACCATGTGAAAACTCTATTAAGGTAGATGTCACAAGCTACAGAGGTATGATTGGCTCGTTACTCTATCTTACTGCAAGTAGACCAGATATTATGTATGCTACATGCCTATGTGCAAGGTTCCAAGCGGATCCTAGAGATATTCATCTCGTTGCTGTTAAACGAATCTTAAGATATCTTAAGGGAACACCAAATCTAGGTATTTGGTACCCTAAAGAATCTGGTTTTAACCTTATCGGATATACAGATTCAGATTATGCAGGAAGTGTTGTTGATAGGAAAAGCACCTCAGGAAGTTGTCAATTCTTAGGAAGCAGGCTAGTCTCATGGTACAGCAAGAAACAGCAAACAGTTTCCAACTCAACGGCCGAGGCTGAATATATTGCTGCTGGAAGCTGCTGTGCTCAGATCTTGTGGATTAGGAACCAACTACGAGACTATGGCTCTGTATTGAACAAGATTCCTATTTTATGTGACAACACAAGTGCAATAGCCATCATCAACAACCCTGTGCAGCACTCGAGGACAAAGCACATTGACATCAGGTATCATTTTATTAGAGAGCACGTCATGAATGGTACTGTTGAACTATTTTTTGTTCCAACAGAAGAACAAATAGCAGATATTTTCACTAAACCACTTGACGAATCCACATTTACCAGATTAGTTGGTAAATTGGGCATGTTAAATAGTTTTTGTGATTAATTTAATTAATATCTGGAATCTGTTCTTGAATGAATTTACAAATGAATTTTTCATAAATGAAAAATTCATTTGCAAATTTATTTTATCATTTTATCATATTTCTTGCTTATTTCTATGTAATATACATTATCTTATCTATGTTATTTACTCTACTTGTTAATTTAAAATATCTCAGAATATTTTATTTCCTCTAAAAATATTTTTCTATGAATTTTATTTGCTAAAATTCAACAGAAATCTATTTTTGGAATAAAAATAATTAATTCTGAAATATTGTCTTTATTTTCTGTAAAAATTATAAGTTTTTATTTCAGTTTTACTATTTTGAAATGAAGTTTCAGTACATTAATAGTTGTCTGTACATATTCATTTTGTTTTTCTACTGCAAAGACAATCGGCAAGACAATTAAAATTGTCTTGCTGAAAATCATTTCAGTAAACATGAAAATATAAATCTGTTATGCTTATTTTATCTTATTCTAGAAAGACAATCGGCAAGACAATTGAAATTGTCTTGCTGAAAGTCATTTTAGTAAATAATGACTGCTTATTTTAAAATCAGATTAATTTTATAACTGGCAAGACAATCGGTATGACTATTGATTGTCATGCCAGTAATAAAATTAATATCAGAATTATATTGTTTTATTTTGTACTGGTATGACAATCGGTATGACTATCAGATTGTCATATCAGTTATAATGTTAATACTCATTCAGTTATTTATTTTTATTTGTATTTGTTTTATTTTCCTTCTTTTGCCTGGTATGACAATCGGTATGACAATCCCGGATTGTCATACCAGCTGTTATATAAGGCTTTTGCTGTGTTGTGTTAAATCATTTTCATCATAACAGTTCATTTTCAAGAATTTTGAACAGTTTTTCACTCTCTTTTTTTTCTCTCTTCTCTCTCCTCGAACAAGAACCAAACCAAAAACCTGCTATTTCCTTGCTCGAGTTTTTACTCAGCAAACTTAATCATCATTTTAGTGATATATACATATAAGTATATACATAAAGAAGTGCTGTTGAATTTTCTGAAAAATAAAAGTTATTATAAAAAACGCAAAAATCAAATTAAAATCAGTTTGCCCCTTCAAATTCCTTTTTAATTTTAATTTCTTATTTGTGTCTTTTGGTGTGTCAAAACTGTGTTAGTGAATTAAGAATTTTAACGAGATACATTTCTGTCTAAATTTTTCGATTATAATTAATTTAATTCGAATTATTAAATTAATTTAATTAATTCGAATTTTCTTAATATTATTCTTAAAATTCTGAAAAGCTTGTGTCTTATTATTATTTTATAAAAAAAATGGCTCTCCATTTCCAAATTGTCGCGCATAATCAAGTTGGTTATTTCAATCCGGAAAAATGTGATGTTGAAAAATTTAAGCCTTGGATTAGATTTTTAAATGATCATTCGATTGTTAGCTCTGCTATTAAATCAAATGTGATTTTAAACGTCGATCTACTTAGACTGATTTGCACAACCTCTACTGTGGCTGATGATTCAAAATCTTTTTCATTCACCGTGGCAAACACACAGTATGTAGTTGATGAAACAGTCGTCAATCGTGCGCTAAATTTTCCACTTGACAATTTCTGTAATTTACCCTCTGAAAATGATATCACAAATTTTTTCAATGCTATTCACTATCAGGGGGTGATCAATTTAACCAAACTTTCTAAATCAAATTTGGTGTCTGAATGGGATATATTCTTCGATACACTTTCCAAAGTATTTGCCAACTGCACAAAATCTAATTTTCATAACATTACTTCCACCCTGCAGTATATTGGTCTTGCGGTTGTTTTCAATCAAAGAATCAATTTTGGCAAACTACTTTTTCCCATTCTCTTGAGACGTCTAACTTCTGCTTTACGTGATCATTCTACAAATCGTAGGGTATCATGTTACTATGCTCGTTTTCTTATGCTTATAGCAGATCATCTACTCACCCCTGAACACAAAGCACTTTTTGCTAACTCTGCTGTAACCGAACCCCCACCAGTTAGCAAAAAGATTTACACTCGCCAAGACACAACCTTCAAATTTATGCAAGTACCAGTACTTGTATCTGCTTTCATGGCCAATTATATTCCCTTACCTATTTTTAATCTTCCCGGCCATGAACAGCAACCTCAACCTCCAGTGGTTCAAGCCACCCAGGCTCTTCCATTACAGGTAGTAACTCCTCACTCTCACTCTCTTCCTACTTCTGTTAACAGACCCTCAGTGGTTGATAGGGCTGACCATGAAGTTGTAGAACCACAGCTTCAATCCCAGGTCATAGAGCCAAACACAGAGTCTCATTCTATCTCACCCTCTCCCCCACTGTCTAAAATGTTACCCAGAAGATTACTAGGAAGTAGTGTTGGGTTCCGAAGGCATAAAACGCAGCGGATAAACGTAAATAAAACAAAAATTCGAAACCCAAAAACAGGATCCATGTATAATTATGGGCAGATTATGGAGATAACGAATCATACCTTTCAAGAGATTAACTTTTACGAACTCAACGGAGATCCTAGCTATCACGCTTTGTGTCTACCTCTCGGAGAAACACCTCTATGGTATCCACACGAGCACCTTCAAGAACGTCTCACGAACTTGACTACGGAATGGATGTACTAGCCTCCTTCTTGATGATCTGAATTGCCTCTGCCTCTCTTTGCTGCTAGGGTTTTCTTAAAAAAACGTTCAAGCCTCTTTAACCTCTCATTATCTATTTATAATGACTGATTAAAAAGGCCCATAATAGCAAAGCCCAACCCTAGTAGGTATTGGATTAAATAATAAAAACGAATTTCTATTATTTAATTAATAACTAAGTCATACTTAATTATTATGGGCAAAAACATTCCTTTTAATTCGAATTTATATTATCTCAATTAAGTCTTACTTAATTATAATAAAATTCAAATAATCATCAATTAATTTAAATCCATAATTTAAATTAACTATTCCATTAAGTGCTCTATTTGTGCGACCCTATAGGCTATTATTTAATTGGCAATAATTTTATTCTCTAATAAAATTATAAACAATGAGCGGTATCTAGTAATACATCATTGTTACCCAATTAAACAATAATTAAATCGTGATTAGATAAAACCTTTCGTGATTAATGTTTTTCCGTGTAATATAATCCCTTTAACCATACATATTATAGATTAAACTCGAGGCATGTATTTAGTCATCCTCTTCAACATTTAATCTGGGTTTACTTGATGCATGAGTAGATTATTGAAACAAATCATTATTTGAGCATGGCCATGCTTTTATAATCTCACTCAATCAAGAGGCCAATAATATCTCTCCTAATTATAGGAGGGTTAAATCCTTTATCTATCATTCATATTTCTCATACGACTCATGATATACCCGATGTCCACTTTTATCATCACCCGATCAAAAGTAACTTTTAATGTAGTCAAAGTATATTAATCCTCGTATAGAAATATAATGATTTCAAGTCAAAGGATCGTTACACCATTATCACTGTGAGTCTTTCTTATGACTTTATTAAACATGAAGAATCTCACTGTGGGTCTGTCCAGTACCATGTACTCTCACATGTACCTATGTATTGACTTCAGTATCCCCATACTTATAACCAATGAGATGTGGTTATCTTGTCAAACAACATACTAGTCTATCTATGTATTATTATTGTCCTATATAATAATACTCGACTAGGGACCTTTAAGAATATGATATATTATATAATCTCAAGTTCAAGTCATGTACTTAAACTATACAATTTGTATCATGATTCTAAGGACATTTATTATGCTAACAAAATATCGCAGTAATTAAGGTCATAATAAATACATTTATTGAATGATCAACTGACATAAAGATAAAAGAATAATGTATTGCCTCTAGGGCACCTACACTAACAATCTCCCACTTGCACTAGAGCCAATCACCCATATATCTAATACCCATGGAACTAGTGTGACCATCGTGCTTCTGCTGCGACAAGCCTTTGGTCAGTGGGTCTGCAATGTTATCATTTGTGTGCACTTTACATATGTGTATATCACCCCTTTCATTAATCTCTCGAATAAGGTGAAATCTCCTGAGTATATGTTTAGCCCGGGAGTGTGATCTAGGTTCTTTAGCCTGTGCAATGGCTCCATTATTATCGCAGTATAGATCAATGGGATCTGCGATCGATGGAACCACTCCCAAAACAGAAATGAACTTTCGAATCCAAACGGCCTCCTTAGCTGCTTCACAAGCTGCAATGTACTCAGCCTCCATTGTAGAATCAGCTACTGTTTCTTGCTTTGAACTCTTCCAGCTTACAGCACCTCCGTTTAGACAAAACACAAAACCAGACTGTGATACAGTATCATCTCTGTCTGTTTGGAAACTTGCATCGGTGTAACCTTTTACAACGAGTTTCTCTTCTCCTCCATACACCAAGAATGAATCTTTAGTTCTTTTCAGGTACTTAAGAATATTCTTAACTGCCGTCCAGTGACCTTCACCCGGATTAGACTGGTATCTGCTCGTCATGCTCAAAGCATACGAGACATCTGGGCGAGTACATACCATTGCATACATGATAGATCCAATTGCTGAAGCATATGGAACTTTATTCATGTGGTCCTTCTCATCCAATGATTTCGGACATTGGTCCTTAGAGATCGTTATCCCTTGAGACACAGGGACATATCCCCTTTTTGCATTTTGCATTCCAAAACGATGCAAAACCTTATCAATGTATGTGCTCTGACTTAGACCGATCATCCTTCTAGATCTTTCTCTATAGATCCTCATTCCTAGAATGTAGGATGCCTCTCCTAAGTCTTTAATGGAGAAATTGCTCCCTAACCACGTCTTAACAGCCTTTAGAGAAGGTATGTCATTCCCCATTAGTAGTATATCATCAACATATAGTACTATGAATGCCACATAGCTCCCATTAACCTTCTTGTAAACACACGGTTCATCTTCGTTTTGAACAAAGCCATACTCTATGACTATTTCATCAAAACGGATATTCCATCTCCTAGAGGATTGCTTCAATCCATAAATGGATCGACGCAATTTACATACCTTGCCAGCATTCCTTGGATCGACAAAACCCTCAGGTTGTGTCATGTACACATCCTCTTCAAGGCTTCCATTAAGGAAGGCTGTTTTGACATCCATTTGCCAGATTTCATAATCATGGAATGCTGCAATGGCAAGTAAAATCCTTATAGACTTGACCATAGCCACTGGTGAGAAAGTTTCATCATAGTCAATACCATGAATTTGTTTGAAACCTTTTGCAACCAGCCTAGCTTTATAGGTCTGAACATTTCCATCCATGCCCTTTTTCTTCTTAAAAACCCATTTGCACCCTATGGGTTTTACCCCTTCAGGTGGATCAACCAAAGTCCATACTTGGTTTTCGTACATGGAATCTATCTCGGATTTCATGGCTTCAAGCCATCTCTTAGAGTCTGGACTGTTCATAGCATCTTGGTATGTGAGAGGCTCATCTTCATCTATGAGCATCAAATCACCACACTGAGTCATGAGAAATCCATATCTCTCTGGCTCATGGCGAAATCTACCAGATCTACGAACAACCTGTGTTTGTTGAGCATTATCATTATTCTGCTCTTGTTCCACTTCAGGTTCAATGCTATTTTGCGGTTCTCGATCTTCATCGAGATCTATAGTTCTCCCACTGTTTCTTTTGGAAACAAAATCTCTTTCCATGAAGACAGCATCTCGAGCAATAAACACTTTCTGCTCAGAAGGACTATAAAAATAATACGCCTTTGTTTCATTAGGGTATCCTACAAAAATGCACTCTTCGGATTTAGGTCCAAGCTTGTCAGATTCTTGACGTTTCACAAATGCCTTACATCCCCAAACTTTCATAAAGTTCATGCCTGACCGTTTCTCTTTCCATATCTCATATGGAGTCTTTTGAACCTTCTTAGTAGGAACACGGTTAAGTGTGAAAGCCGCTGTTTCTAGAGCGTAACCCCAGAAACTAATTGGAAGATCTGCATGACTCATCATCAATCGCACCATGTCCAACAAGGTGCGATTTCTCCTCTCTGAAACTCCATTCCATTGAGGTGTTCCTGGCGGAGTGAGTTGCGATACAATACCACACTCTTTCAAATACTCTCTAAATTCGGTGCTTAAGTATTCACCCCCACGATCGGATCGTAAGATCTTAATACTTGCATCTCCGCCAATTTGCTTCTCTACTTCAACCTTGTATTCTTTAAATTTTTCAAAAGAATCGGATTTGTTCTTCATAAGATATACATATCCATATCTACTGAAATCATCAGTAAATGTTATGAAGTAGTAGTAGCCTCCTCTAGCCATTACACGCATTGGGCCACATACATCACTATGTATTAGCTCCAGACGTTTAGTGGCCCTTTGACCCTTACCAGTGAAAGGGGCTTTAGTCATCTTACCAAGCAAACAAGATTCGCATTCTTGGTATGATTCAAAATCAAACTTATCCAAGTATCCATCCTTATGTAATTTGGATATGCGTTTCTCATTTATGTGGCCTAGACGACAATGCCAGAGGTATGTTTGATTTGAGTCATTTATTTTAAGTCGTTTGTTTTCTATATTACAGACAGGGTTATCTAAATCAAGAACATATAAACCATTAAATAAACGCGCAACACCATAGGTTAAATCATTCAAAGCAAAAGAGCAACTGTTGTTCTTTATTGTAAACGAAAAACCTTTCTTGTCCAAACAAGAAACAGAAATAATGTTTCTGCGAATCGCAGGCACGTAAAAACAGTCTTCTAGTTCTAAAACAAGCCCAGAGGGCATAGATAAATAATAAGTCCCTACAGCTAAAGCAGCAACTTTTGCTCCATTGCCTACTCTTAGGTCCACTTCTCCCTTAGCCAGAGTTCTACTTCTCTGCAGGCCCTGCACATTTATACAAATGTGAGAAGCACATCCAGTATCAAATACCCAGGATGTAGAAATAGACAAATTGACTTCTATAACATAAATACCTGATCCAGAAATCTGAACTGCTTTCTTTTTCTTCAGATCCTCCAAGTAAATTGGACAGTTTCTCTTCCAGTGACCATCTTTCTTACAGTAGTGACATTCACCCTTGGCCACACCACCTTTAGGCTTTAAAGCCTGTTTGGGACCTGACTTTGGCTTGGTTGTAGAATCAGATCCAATCTTCTTCTTACCCTTCCATTTTCCCTTCCCTTTGGCCTTACCTTTATTTCCCACCATCAGTATGGGAGCAGGTTCAGCTGTCTTCATGTTGGTCTCATATGTTCTCAACATATGCAACAATTCAGTAGGTGTTTTGTCAAATTCATTCATATTGTAGTTCACAACAAACTGAGTGAATTTGTTGTTCAAAGAATTCATGATTAGGTCAATACCAGTTTCCGGACCAATCGGGAAACCCAAAGTTTCAAGGTACTCAATGTAACCAATCATCTTCAGAACATGTGGGCCAACTGGTTCACTCGCCCCTTGTTTGCAATTAAAAAGTGACTTACTCGTGTTGAACCTTTCTTGACGAGTTTGGCTTGCAAACATGCTTTGCAAGTGCTCATTGATAGTATATGCATCCATATGCACATGTTGTCTTTGAAGCTCAGCACTCATAGTTGCCAACATAAGACATGCAACATCATTTGCATCATTCTCATCCTTTGTGCGTGCTGCTCGTTCATCAGCAGTAGCACCCTCAGGAAGGGGGCCTGGAGGAGGAATATCAATGACATGAAGCTTGCGCTCCTGCCTGAGGACAATCCTCAAATTCCTCTGCCAGTCTAGGAAGTTGTTTCCTCCTGTCAGCTTGTCCTTCTCAAGGACTGAACGTACGGATAGTGTGTTTGTGTTGTTTGCCATTACTCAGTATCTACAATAATAAAAGCGCAAAATAAACATTAGATTGTCTGAGTTAAAATTTTATGTTCATATGATTATGATATATTCGTAATATATCTCCCACTATTTTTTTTATCAAATTAATAGCCCTAACTATTAATTCGGAAAGTATATCCCATAAATCTTTCTAGTGAGCCAAGATCCATATTTCGTCATGTTCTAAGTCAACCACTGGTATCCTTAAAACATGATTATTTAGGTAGACAACAGTTGTCAATTATATCATATATAATTCTTGGATAATTTGGTGAACAACAATTGATCTTATCTATCTAATAGATTTTTAACCAAACTCTATGCTTCTAAGTTCATAATAGTTGAATATAACCGTTTATATTCACCTTATTATGATGACTCAGTTAAGTTAGACCCAATGATACAACGTCCGAATATAACCGTTTATATTCGTCGCATTTCACCATGATAGATAGGAGTCCCCTGCCACTGACAGCCCTTCCCCTTATCGATCTAGGATTTAATGAGTGTTCATTCATTGGAAAGCATCTGATTAAAACTTAATATTTTTACTTAGGGATTTTAATTTAGAACGATCATGATCCCATCATAAAGAGATTCCCAATTTTTCCTTGAATAAAATACTTCAAATCAATACTCGTCAATGGTTTGATTTCCAGGTAGTGGAGGAGTCACATCGGTCTCGCTTAAAACCCACAGCCTTACAAGTTCTATGAACCCGTTGTTGACAAAATCGCCCCATGTCAGAAATAAAGAAAATTCGTATTTTATTCCGTGTTTCATAAACACGAGAATCTCATGATCGTTTGTTAATTTTAAATCTTGAGTCGTTACAGATTTTATCTTGTTTAAAGGCATGGCATGGGTGATGTATCTAATACATACATACATCATTAATCTAATTAAAACATGCATTTTTCTACTCTACACATACTATTTATACATCATATGAAAAGTACGTAAAGTAAACGTGCAATAGTTATGGCCCAATCCTATGTGATCTTTTCAGGCTAATGAAAAGATCAAGGTCAATCTATGGTGTAAAAATAACTATTACATATGTCTTCTCTATTGCTTCCATTGTCTCCTTGGCCTCCATAGGATGCCTCCTCTTTCCCTTGTCCTTCTAGGATGTTACATTAAGAATTATACTAATGAACTTACAAAAGAACTCGAGTTACATTCGAGATAAAACAACTACAAATAGAAAACGACATGCAAGTCGTATTTATTACAAACCAAAAGAATAAACCATTACAACTAAGGTCTTAAGGCCATAACTATGCACCATGCTCAGTAACCATTAAAGAACATGATAGATCATATAAAGATGACATACTATTTATCACTTATCATGATCCAATCAAGAATAATAAATAAGTAAAGCATATGTCATAAGCACAAATTAAAAACGAAACCCTAACCACGCGGTTCGACCTCCGCGGTGAGGTCGCTGGGGGGGTTCGGGGGGGCAGCGAGCCCCCCGATGGCGGAAATTTTTGCAAAATCAAGTATCAGAATACTAGAAAAACATGTATCAGAATACTATTCCAGAAGCATGTATCAGTATACACACGATCCATATCCCAGTTACCAAAAACGTGTATCAGTATACATATTTTAAGAGATCGCATACATATGAGTTATGGCAGATCTTAAACATACTAGTATCATCATATAGATCATTAACAGATTCATCATATCATTCATATAACATAACTGTTATCATGGCAGACTCATATAACATAACTGTTATCATGGCAGACTCATCACACATGCATACTTGTAAAAATACAGTAAACACGTAACCAAATCAGCCCCTTATACACGTAGCTCTGATGCCATTGTTGGGTTCCGAAGGCATAAAACGCAGCGGATAAACGTAAATAAAACAAAAATTCGAAACCCAAAAACAGGATCCATGTATAATTATGGGCAGATTATGGAGATAACGAATCATACCTTTCAAGAGATTAACTTTTACGAACTCAACGGAGATCCTAGCTATCACGCTTTGTGTCTACCTCTCGGAGAAACACCTCTATGGTATCCACACGAGCACCTTCAAGAACGTCTCACGAACTTGACTACGGAATGGATGTACTAGCCTCCTTCTTGACGATCTGAATTGCCTCTGCCTCTCTTTGCTGCTAGGGTTTTCTTAAAAAAACGTTCAAGCCTCTTTAACCTCTCATTATCTATTTATAATGACTGATTAAAAAGGCCCATAATAGCAAAGCCCAACCCTAGTAGGTATTGGATTAAATAATAAAAACGAATTTCTATTATTTAATTAATAACTAAGTCATACTTAATTATTATGGGCAAAAACATTCCTTTTAATTCGAATTTATATTATCTCAATTAAGTCTTACTTAATTATAATAAAATTCAAATAATCATCAATTAATTTAAATCCATAATTTAAATTAACTATTCCATTAAGTGCTCTATTTGTGCGACCCTATAGGCTATTATTTAATTGGCAATAATTTTATTCTCTAATAAAATTATAAACAATGAGCGGTATCTAGTAATACATCATTGTTACCCAATTAAACAATAATTAAATCGTGATTAGATAAAACCTTTCGTGATTAATGTTTTTCCGTGTAATATAATCCCTTTAACCATACATATTATAGATTAAACTCGAGGCATGTATTTAGTCATCCTCTTCAACATTTAATCTGGGTTTACTTGATGCATGAGTAGATTATTGAAACAAATCATTATTTGAGCATGGCCATGCTTTTATAATCTCACTCAATCAAGAGGCCAATAATATCTCTCCTAATTATAGGAGGGTTAAATCCTTTATCTATCATTCATATTTCTCATACGACTCATGATATACCCGATGTCCACTTTTATCATCACCCGATCAAAAGTAACTTTTAATGTAGTCAAAGTATATTAATCCTCGTATAGAAATATAATGATTTCAAGTCAAAGGATCGTTACACCATTATCACTGTGAGTCTTTCTTATGACTTTATTAAACATGAAGAATCTCACTGTGGGTCTGTCCAGTACCATGTACTCTCACATGTACCTATGTATTGACTTCAGTACCCCCATACTTATAACCAATGAGATGTGGTTATCTTGTCAAACAACATACTAGTCTATCTATGTATTATTATTGTCCTATATAATAATACTCGACTAGGGACCTTTAAGAATATGATATATTATATAATCTCAAGTTCAAGTCATGTACTTAAACTATACAATTTGTATCATGATTCTAAGGACATTTATTATGCTAACAAAATATCGCAGTAATTAAGGTCATAATAAATACATTTATTGAATGATCAACTGACATAAAGATAAAAGAATAATGTATTGCCTCTAGGGCACCTACACTAACAAGTAGTACAATGTCAAATATGAGTGAACCCTCAGCTCTGCCTCCTCCTAAGAAAAGAAAAACCTATTCTGAGGCATCTGAAAGCCCATCCTTGTCCTCCCAACAGGACATGGACTTTGAAATGGCCAATGAACAGTTACTAGAGGCATTCTCTCAACAGGATGCATCTATTGAAATTCGCCATCGGGCCATGGCATCTTGTACTGAGTCAAGCACAATTCCATTACTCACAATGGAACCATACACTTCCCCAAATAATACTCAGGACACCCAGCGAGGAGTGCACGTCGAGTCGGTCACAGTGCCTGCCATAGTTACGGCAGAAGAGCAGTCACATGCTTCAGAGGGAAAATCTGACTCTCCGCCATCTTTAATAGAGTCATTTTCTCCCCTCCCAGATCCAACAACTCTGGCTCCCTTATGGGATTCTCCACTCGCAGATTTATCTGGAGAAAGTGGAGGGCAACTCGGTCAATCTATCCCTGAAGCAATTCAGACATCTATTCCAAAAGATTTGATAGCATTGACTGAGGATCGGGACTCGCGAATTCCCATTGCACCACCACTGACCTCTCTTGAAGAGGCTAGGGTGATTTTTAATGCAGGTACAAAAGAACAGCAATTGGAAGACTCCTCACGAGCAATCATATTGAGAGAAACACATGCACGTGAGATGAGTGAACCAAACACGAGTGAACTTCAGGTGAGAGCACACACAGACACTGATACTGTCAACCTGTTAGCTCAGATTGCTGCCCTGAAAGAAGAACTTGCTAAAAGTCAAGCTGAAGCTCAAGCATTCAAAGCACAAGTGGTTGAACGGTCTTCTTCTTCCACCTCTGTCGACAATCAGCTTGCAATCATAAGGAATGACATCTCAGATTTAAAGACTACTGTAATACCAAAGCTCAATTCTATTCAGGACACTCCAAATTTATCAGCTGATGACATATCCAACTTCTGCTCCCTACATACAAGAATGACTTCTCTTGAAGACCTCGTTGAGATGAATCATTCACTGGACAACTCAAGATTTGTAAAGATAGAGACGGGCATGGAACATCTAAATGAAGGCATGAAGCACTTATATTACATGATCAAGAATTCTCATTGCCCTAATGAAGATCAAAGAGCTTATTTTGAAGGACCGTCTGGTGGAGGATCAGGCTCTGGAGGTGGTGGAGGTTTCAGAGGAAAGTCAGCAGAGGATCCCTCAACTAAGGGGGAGAAGAAAGGGAGTAGTTCCAAAGGGAAAGAAAAAGATACTTCTGCTGGAGATAAAGGAAAGGCTGATGATGCCTACTACAGTGGAGAACAGGATGACTTCGATATTTTTGACATTCCCACTGAACCAGTTCAGGAAGATAAAGATGGGTTATTTGAAGCTGAAGAAGAAAGTGATTTTGAAGATTGGGAAGAAGAAGATACAGTGGATCCTAGGTTTGAGAAAGAATTTCAGAAAGAGCAGTCAGAGATGCAAAGAAAAGAAGCTGAACTCAAGAAGGTATCACAGATCATTGATAGGAGAAAAGACATACAAAGAACAGAAACTCTTCAAAAGCAACGTCTTCATGACATTAAAGCTCAAGAAAGGAGAAGAGATGTCAGACTGAAGATTGGTGGAAAGTGGGATGAAGCTAGGAGAGTACTCGATATGCCTCAGCTATGCACTAACAATGATAGGCAGTTCTTACATCTTCTTGACAAGCTGGAAATCTCAAATCCTAACAATGACATGTACATGAATGCTATCAAGACTGAAGTCTCAAGGATCACAGCTGCTTTTGATAGATCCCTAAATGAGATGAGCATTTTTGTATATTGTCAGAGTGAAGGATCATTCAAGGTGTCACTTCATCTATTTGAGAATCGTTCGTTGTCAGAGATTTGGGTTCTTTTAAACAAAGTGAAAAGAAGCTCAGAGTTGAATGAAGTTCTTCGGGAAAGGCTTAAAGAGTTTGCCAGCAGGGCTAGTCCTCAAGTGGTCAACAATCCTCATCAGGTGAGATTCTTTAAGTCTGATTGTCTTCAAATCTGTCAGCTAGATGTACAATCTCTTAAAGACTACTCAGCTAAGCATCTGGTCTGGATGGAACATCATTTGAGAACTGCTGGATATTCATCCATGTTGAAGACTCAAGCTGCTGACTTGATTCAAGCTTATTGTGAGAAGAATGTTAAAAGGTACAATCAACTCAAGAATAAGTTGAAGACAGTTGGAGTTCAACCAGTCAGACCAGCAAGCTTCACTTCAGAAAAGGATCGTGTTTTTGACAAGGAATTGCTTCAAGATTTAGAAGAAGGTGAAGTCAGAAGAGAAGACAACTAAAGTCAATTAGCTCAAAACTCAATGTAATATGATTAGAGCGTTATGAATCAAGATAGTCTAATGTAGTTATATGTTCAGGCTAGAGGAACATCTATCTTGTATTCACTTGTAAATTTCATTTGGAATCTGGAAAATGTTAAATATAATCCAGAACTTTTCTGCTATTTACTTTACATTACTGTTTATATCTTTTTCTTATTTGTTAGTTGAGTTATCCTCTAGGTATTTGTTGTTATTGTCTAACAAGCAAATAGGGGGAGATTGAAAGGCATATGTCATAGCCTACTCGTTTATTCGAGTATTTAACTCAACTCAAATAAGAATGTAATAAGTAAATAGTGGATCAAGCATCAGAGAGATCTCACAAAGTAACATCTGTCAAAGAATAAAGAAACATTGTTCATCTGCAGACTTGAAGATTCACTGGAAGAAGTTCAAGAATTTGATCATGCCTCAGTGATATTAATCAAGATCGTGGATTTAATCAAGTGACAGAGATCTCGTCAAGGTATCATTTATTACAAGGATTCAATCAGAACAACAAAGTCAAGACATGAAGAAACGTCACAAAAGTTAGTCACTCATGAACCAGACAGTACATCGAGTGTCAGCATTGAAGTGACGGAATTGATTCATAAGTCTCAGAGACTTTCAGAAGATTGTCAGAAGAATGGATGCTGCTCAGGGATAGTATTAATTCACTATTAATTAATTAAGTCATATAATTTAATTAACAGAATAAATTATATCTGCAAGGATTAATTTATTGATTAATTGAATTAAATTGATTAATTAATTTAGAATTAATATTAAGGATTTTCAGAATGTTAATTGATTAAAATCTGTGATAATTCTAAAAAGACAACTGATTGTACTAGTATGACAATCGGTATGACAATTGATAGTCATACCGAATGTCATGCTAATTCAGTTGATTGTATTGATAGAATTATTATTTAGATTAAAATCAATTATTAATTCAGTAAAACAATTTCATTTGAACTAATATGACAATCGGTATGACAATCAATAGTCATACCGAAAGTCTTGCTAGTTCATTTTAATTGTCTTGCTAGCTCTAATAGATTGTCTCACCGAAAGTCTTTCAAGCTAAAAAGGATTGTCATTCCAGTTCTTTTCCTCTCGGTTGGATTGTTAAATAGAAGCAGAAGCAGCAATTCATGATAATCATTCAATCATTCATTCATACAGAACAAGAGAACTCAGCAGAGAACAAAAGAAAAATATTTCATCATCCATCTGCTTATTCAAGATCAAATATTCTAGTTTGTTAATGTTAAATCCAAACCACTAGAATTACTTATCTTGTTCTTGTATATCTATCTAGCGGATTAAAATCCCTAGAACTTAATCTCAAATCGCTTTTAGCATTTGATCTTTTAATTACAAAAATAGAAAAAGTTCATGTCGAATTTATTCTAAATTTGTAATAATTGATTTGAGATTAATCCCTTGTAACCGATACCGTAGTTGTAACACCTTTCAAGTTTAATAAAAGTTTTATTTAACTTGAATTTTGTTTCACAATTTTATTCCGCATTTTATTCGACGAAACGGTATTGTTTGCATTCAACCCCCCCTTCTACAAACAAATTGGGACCTAACAGCTACTGTCCTTATCTGATTGTCCTTCAGCACCTAAGTTCTGATATCTATCTTCTGATGATTATCTCCTGATAACATAAGTACTGATATCCTTAAGTCCTGACTTCCAGTATAAGTACTGATCAACAGTTAAGTACTGATTTATCCCGTTCAAATAAGATCTGAAAGCTAAACATAAAATATATTAGCCATGACATTATCAAATATATCTAACAATCTCCCCCAACTTGTAAATTAACATAATATACAAGCTTAACAGATATTTGATGATGTCAAAAACATTAAGTACAAATGCATGAGAATTAGACTAGATAACTACAACTTACAGTCCTTAAAGCTTTTACCAATTTCAACTTCTGATAACAACTTCAGTCTGTATAAATATCAGTATTTAAGCAGTTTTAGATCTTCGACTTGGCTTCATCATTTTCTGATCTCTCTGATGTCAGGAGTTGTTCTGAGATAGTTCTTCAACAAACATTTCTCAGCATATCTTAGTTCATCAATCATTCTCCTTTTAACATCTTTAAGCTCTGCAGTATGTTCACCAGTTTGAAAGATTGCAGCTCTGAGATCATTGATCTTTGCTTTTCTCAACTCCTAATCTAGTCTTATGACATAAGCTTTGTCAGACTCCAGATTGAATTCAAGTCCCTTAATACCAAGATATGTTCTGATCTGTGCAGTATTAGGCTTCATATCAACAATATCACCATTGTGATCTCTGTACTTTGGAACATATATGCTGTCAGACTTAACAGAATAAAGCCTTTTCTGTCTCTGAATTTGTTCTTTTAAGTAGTTTGCAGCAGTCTCTGTTATTCTGTCATCCACTTGAAGTAAGAAAAGTACATGCTCCAATTCTTCAAAATACTTCAATGGAATGGCATTTTGTCTTATATGATAAACCCTACCATCTGTCATGAAATACAACATGATGTATTCTTTCAAGTAGGTATGGTAAACCATCTGTACAGATTCCAGTTGATTCAATCTCTCAGGAGTTGCTCCAATACCTGGTTCACTCAAGGAAGTTGGATCATTGGTAGTGTTGTGTACTCTTCTTTCATCAGCACTTCCCATTCCAGTTTTATCTCTAGCTTCCTTTCCAGTAACTACTCTTGCTTCAAAACCACTTGCAGTAGTCTTCAAAGATTGAGTCTGTTTTGCTTTAGTGAATCCTGGTAGGAGTGTCTTTGATCTATTTTCTGATATCAAGTTAACTTGAGCTCTGTCAGAGGTTACTTGCTTCTTCTGAATATCAGAACTTACAATTTCTTGACTCTGAACAACTTGAGCCATGTCAGAGGTTGTTTTAAGAACTTTTCTTGAAGTCAGAGCAAGATCATCCTTTTCATCAGTAATTTCTTCTTCCTCAGGAGGTACATAAACCTTGATAGGTTCACCAACCTTTTCTTTACCCTTGGATCTTGGATCTATCTGTGGTTGTGATCTAGCCAACGTTGCTTCAGTATGTGTCCTTTCTTTGACCACAATGCCCTTGAGTTTTGGAAGTGATTTTTTACCAGAAGCTTCAGATTTAGATGTGACTTTCTCTGATTTAAGTCTAGCTTCTTCTTCCTTTAAACTTTCCAAGTCCATTCCTGGATTTTCTTGAAGAAATAACTGTCTTGATATTTCCTCATCAAGATCTAGAAGTTCATCAAAACTTATCCTTTTACCAGCAGCAGAACTTATTCTTTTCCCAGTATCAGAACTTGTCCTGTGACTAGCTTGTCTTGATGTAAACCTTCTATCTTGACTATGACCGCTACCCATTCCAAAGTATCCTTGATCATCATTTCCATCATCCTTTCCTTGCAGTGTCTTGTTAGTGTTACATTTGGACTTAATTACCTTCTCCCCCTTTTTGGCATCAGCAGGTAGTAAAAGAGAGATAAGTAATTCCACTGAGGATTGGATTTCAGTAAGTTGCGATTGCTGAGAAGCTTGATTTGTAAGAATGTCATCAATCTGAGCTTGTTGTTTCTCTTGAGTTTTCTCAATATAAGCAATCCTGTCAATGGTAGGTTGAAAGAATTTTTTCTTATCAATTTTCCAAACTTGTTCTTGTTTGAGAAAGTTCTCCTGAATCTTGTGTAGCTCTGCATGAGTAGTTGAATGAAGACCTTGTAGATGATTAAAACTCAATGCAGTGACTCTAAGCTGGGTTTTTAAATCATCAGAATTTAACATTTCATCAGCTTTAGTCAAGTGCTCAGCAAGATGTATTGCAGTTGGAACACATGAAACTGAGTTCCATTCCTTAGTCCACTCCTGACCTGCAGGAGTTTCACTCCAAGGTACTGGTGCAGCCCCGGTAACAAACTTCTTTACCAGTTCAGACTTAGGAAGAGTCTGTTGAGAAGTATATCGTGAAGGACCTACTTCATCAGCATCTACAGTTGGGGCAACATCACCAGTATCTCCAGCATTTGCAGCATCAGAACTTAAAGAATCAGTATCTTCTGATAAGACAACAGTGTAAGTAGCAATGGAGGCTTCAGCATCCTCTAATTGCTGATCTGATACTAAGTTCTGATCAATAGCCATATCCTGATGCTCACCTAAAGTCTGATCATCAGCATCTTGATGCAGAGAAGGTGTTGTTAATAACTCTGGAGTTTGAACAGCATCAGTAACAGGTGTTGTGGAAGGATTATTTGCTGTTGGAGCTTCTAAGAGAAATACTTCAGACACAACCAAGTGTTGAACATCAATATCAGCACTTGTGCCTGGATCAACAAGAGACACAGATGGTGAGTTAGCCTTGTCAGATATAGCTTCCTGAGATGGAGTTGATGGAGAAGAAGTGACTGGAGCAAATTCCTTGTCTTGTGAGATCAGAGATTCCTGATCCCCTTCCTTAGCTGCTTCCTCTTCATCATCTAAAACTGGCCTTTGTGCCCTCTGTTTCTTGTCCTTCCTTGTTTATTTGGATTCCTTGGGAGTTTCAGGAACTGTCATTCGTCTAAGCCTCTTGAGAAGCCTAGAACCCCCAATTTCAGAATCCTTCTGAGAAATCTCTTTCTCAGCTTCAGTTACAACAGGTTCTCTAAAAGAAACCTGTTCCTCAGAATCAGATTCATCTCTCAATGCAATCCTCCTTCTCTTTTGAGATGTTTGAGGAACATTCTTTGTCCTCTTTGGCTTGGAAGATGAAGGCTTCACAGTAGGTGTTGAAGATGAAGGTTGAGCTGTCTGTGAAGTGGAGAGATAGGATTTGAGATATGTTCTGAGGGTAGGTTGAGTAGAATGAGAGGTAGGTACTGAGGTTGATGGATTTTGGGTGTTTGGAGTTGGTTGGACATCAGAGTAAACAGATCTATAAGTATCAAGATCAGCATTTACCAGGATCTGTTTTACAGACTTAGGAATCTGTAATGGTCTAACCACTTTTTTCTTAGTATCAGCATTTACCAGGTCATTAAAGTATCGTTTTACAACCTTAAAAGGTGGGGTTTGAGTGCTGACTAAATGAGGTTCATCAGTACAATAAGTGTAAATAAGTTGACAGAATCTAGCAAAATAAACAACATCTCGATCCTCTGTCATCCTATCCCCAATAAAACCAATTAAAGCAGTTGCAAAATCAAAATGAGTTTGATGGATAATTGCATACCCGATGTGCTGACTCAGAATTGGGATAGCATCAAAATTTGAACATTTGTTCCCAAAAGCTTTGGTGATGCAATCAAAGAAGAAACTCCATTCTCTTCTGATATTAGCCCGTTTCAACTGTCCAAGTTTCGACAGACTCTTTTCATATCCCAATTCAGCCATTAACTCCCGAAGGGCTGAGTCCTCTGGAATTGAGAAAGTACAATCTTCTGGAAGATGTAAAGCCCTGCGTACTGTACCAGGAGTGACTACAAAGGATGAATCACCCACTTGGAAGATAATACTGGGAGTTCCACGTTTACCACCATCATCAAAAAGTCCAGTCCTCCAAAGCCTCAGAACTTGTTGGCTTGAAAAGAATTCAGGCTGTGTTAATGCATACCCAACCTCACTATGTGCAAGAAGATCTTGCACAAAGTGCAATTCAGATGGAGCTTCAGTGTGATCAAGAACTGCAACATAGTTGTTGGGGACAAACTTAGCTCCATCAATGATTAAATCCTTTGGTGCCATGTGAAAAAAAATGAGAGTCAAGTATGCCTGTTAGGTGTTTAAGATAATGTCTGTATGAAAAACCAACGTGAGAAATAAAGAGAAAGAGAGTAAAAGTAAGGAGAGAGATAAAATATTAAGAAAATAAAAGATTAAAGAAATCTTCTCTCTGTTGTACTTATACTCTGAACAAAAATGTTACCGTTGGACACCTGTCAGACATGCAGTAATAACGGACAGTTACTGGGCTCGAGAAAACAGGAATCATTACTTACCCATTTGCCTAGTTTCAAGAAAAAACCGTTCCATTTATCAAGAGAAACAGTTTTAATTCAAAATTTAAACCGTTATCACTGATTGAATTATTTTTCACTGCATCATTGATATTCTGAAAATACATCACATGAAAATGACCAAGAAAAATTAGATAAGTAAGTGCTGAATATGAATCAGAACTTAATATAAATCAAAATTTAAATGGTCATCAGAATATCAATCAGGATTTATCAATACAAGATAAAATAACTCAGAGACAAAATCTTGAAGAAAAAAAACTTTCATTAATATATCAAGACAATACATTTATGAAATGGAAAGTACATCAATACTTATACAAGATTTTCCCTAAGCTTTTAAACCTAACATCAACAGCCTTAGTCCTAGCTAAGAAGCCTGACAAAGCTGATGATGAAGAAAAACAGGAAGAAGACGAGATTAAGTCATCTTCTTCTTCCTACTCTCGACAAACAGAATGGCGAGTCGGATGATTCGCTCTTGCTGGCGGAGAGCTTCCAGCCTTTCCTCCTCCAATCGCTCCAGATGGCGATGGTAGTCCATATAGAGGAACAGAAAGTGTGTCAGTACCTCCTGTGGGATAGAATCCCATATCTCCTCAGGAATGGCTGTGACATGCCATTCCTGCTGCCACTCGGCACAGCTTAGCTCCATATTGAAGTTTTGGTAGTTCAAAAACATGTTGTATCTGACCATTGTGTTTTTGAAAGAAGAAGTATGAAGATAAGTGTGTGAGAAGAATTTGATGGAAAGACTGATGTGAAGTGGCTGCTTATATAGGCAAGAGAATGCCAGGAGACGCAAAGAAATTGAATGCTAACAGGTAGAATTAATTCTACCTCGTCTCCCTAGATTTTGAAAAAGAATAACATTCATTGGAAAGAGGAATCATGGTTTAAACCGCACAAGAAACAAGAAACAGTGGACTGTTCAAGTACGAATACCATTAATCCTAATCATAGTGACTATTAATCTTCCACTTCAACATATTCTAGTTCGAATTGAGACTGGTACCAAATTTTATTCACAGATAAGCCAAGTAAAGGATTAGACTGAGAAATCAGAACTTAGACCTATACCAGAACTTAACAGTCATCAGAACATAATTTCTTAACTCGAAAAAGGAATGCCCATCTTAGTAAATCCTCATACAAGTTCTGAGTTATAGACTTCAGAACTTAATCATCAGAACGTGTAACTAGAACTTGTCCTCAGAACTTGTGCAACAATGACACAATGACTGTTTATCTACAATAACATAGACCACCACAGAAATTTTCATCATTCAGATGGAGTGATTAGTGTGTGCATTAAGCTAAATAACAGACAAAGAGTAAAGTCTGATTCACGTCAGTACATCTTAGAAATAAGGCATAACTAAAATTTTGCTAAAGAGCTGTCATTGTCCTGAAACCTACTGATGAATGAGTTCATGCTTGAGTCCACCTCAACTGTTTTGTGCTAATTTTATGCATCTTTTGAAATTCTATTTTACAGTGGCTTCTCAGTGTAAGTGAGTCACGACTGTTTATCAGAATTTATGCTATTATCAGAGTATTTCTCCAATAATCATAGAGTGTGAAAAGTCACCAAGAAAATATTTTGCTTTTCTAATGCATATCTACTTAATACCAGCAATGCACTTGGGTCGTCCCTTCCACATTTTTACTCTAGATCTCAAAGGAGTACCAGATTTTATTCTTTGATCTTTTTGCTTTTTCTTTTGATAAGTGAGGTTTATCAGTACTTAGTACATTCAGCAGTTTTACTAGTATCAGAACTTAACAGATGAGTAGCATTATTCTAATTTGTGACTTAGTAATAAGATATATAAAGTAAACTTAACTAAGCTCAATTATCAAAATTTGCTTGTGTCATAGGGTTTCCACTGAAATAATTACTTCTTATATGGAATCATTTGTTTATTGAAGACTACTAGGTCAATATCTAGCACAGTTATCCTCATAGGATTGAATAGGTACTTGAACAGACATATCACTTATTAGAGTTTAGAAACATATATCAGACAACAGTCAGTACTTAAAGACATTTATCAATTAAGCACAGAATACACAATGAGATTAATTCTGTAAATACTGAGCATAAAGTCTGATAACACAGAACAAGACTAAGCAGATTTAGAGAAAGAACCTGAAACCATTCCAAGTTCATTTACCAATCTTGTAAAAGTAGCTTCACACAGTGGTTTTGTGAAGATATCTTCTAGTTGTTGATCTGTGGGAACAAAATGCAATTCCACTGTACCTTCATCCACATGTTCCCTGATGAAGTGGTACCTGATGCTGATGTGCTTTGTCATTGAGTGTTGAACTGGATTACCTATCATAGCAATAGCACTTTGATTATCACAGTAAATAGGGATTTTGAAATATGTTAACCCATAATCCAGTAACTGATTCTTCATCCATAGAATCTGTGCACAACAGCTTCCTGCAGCAATATACTCTGCTTCTGCAGTTGATGTGGAAATTAACTTTTGTTTCTTGCTGTACCAAGAAACCAATCTGCCTCCAAGAAATTGGCAGCTTCCACTTGTGCTTTTCCTGTCAATTTTGCAACCTGCAAAATCTGCATCTGAGTAACCTATTAGTTTAAAATCTGATTCTCTAGGATACCATAATCCAAGAGCAGTTGTTCCTTTAAGATACTTAAAGATTCTTTTTACAGCTGTTAAGTGAGGTTCTCTTGGATCTGCTTGAAATCTTGCACAAAGACAGGTAGCATACATGATATCAGGTCTACTAGCAGTTAGATAGAGTAGAGAGCCAATCATACCTCTGTAGTCAGTAATATCTACTGATTTACCGGTATCCTTATCCAGTTTTGAAGTGGCCATTGGAGTGGATGCACTTGAACAATCTTGCATTCCAAATTTCTTCAGCAAGTTTCTGGTGTACTTGGTTTGACAAATAAAAGTGCCTTCCTCATTCTCCTTGACTTGAAGGCCCAGAAAATAGCTAAGTTCCCCCATCATACTCATCTGATATCTTGACTGCATTAGCTTGGCAAACTTTTTGCAAAGTTTGTCATTTGTAGATCCAAAAATGATATCATCAACATAAATCTGGACCAGAAGTAAGTCATTTCCATGGTTGAGGTAGAACAGTGTTTTGTCTATTGTCCCTCTGTTGAATCCACTTTCCAGAAGAAACTGAGCTAAAGTCTCATACCATGCTCTAGGAGCTTGCTTAAGTCCATAAAGTGCTTTATCAAGCCTGTAGACATAATCTGGATGTTTGGTATCTACAAAACCTGGAGGTTGTTCAACATATACCTCCTCCTCCAATTCTCCATTGAGAAAAGCACTTTTCACATCCATTTGAAAGACAGTAAACTTTTTGTGAGCAGCATAAGCCAAGAATATCCTTATGGCTTCTAACCTAGCAACTGGTGCAAATGTTTCATCATAATCAATTCCCTCCTGTTGAGAATATCCTTTTGCAGCCAGCCTTGCCTTATTCCTTGTAATTATGCCATCACTGTCAGTTTTGTTTCTGAATACCCACTTTGTACCAACAACAGATCTATTCTTTGGTCTTGGCACTAGGGTCCAGACTTTGTTTCTTTCAAATTCATTCAACTCTTCCTGCATTGCTTGCACCCAATCAGCATCTTGAAGAGCTTCTTCCACTTTCTTTGGCTCAGTCTGAGAGAGAAAATAATTGTAAAGACATTCATTTGAAATACCTGTTCTAGTTCTGACACCTGCATCAGGATTTCCAATTATCAAATCAGGTGTATGTGATTTTGTCCACTTCCTTGCAGATGGAAGGTTTTCTCTAGAACTGGATGCTCCCCCATGATCCATGCTATTTTCATTTTCATTTTCTGATGCTCCCCCTGAAACTATGCTCTCTGAGTTGGATTCTTCAGTATTTAGATTTTCAGCACTATCAGAACTTGGCTTATCAGAACTTGACGAATCAGAACTTGAAGAGCCGGATGCATGTTCTGATGTTTCTTGAGATATGGTAGGATCTTGAGTATGCTCCCCCTGCATAGGTGCATCTTCCTTTGACGTAGTCTCCACAGTTTCAATAACATCAGAGTTTAATCCATCAGAGTTTACAGTATCAAGACTTAGACTATCAGGATTTTCTGTATCAGAATTTGAGTCTTCATTTTCAAATCTCAGTTGATCATGGTCAATGAAATCTTCAAGACCAGTAATCTTTTTGTCATCAAAAGAGACATTGATAGATTCCATGACCACTTTTGTTCTCAAATTATAGACTCTAAAGGCTTTTGTGGAAAGTGGATATCCAATAAAGATTCCTTCATCAGCTTTTAGATCAAACTTTGATAGCTGTTCAGGATGAGTCTTGAGAACAAAACACTTGCATCCAAATACATGAAAATATTTCAGATTTGGCTTCTTTTTCTTCACCATCTTATATGGTGTTTTTCCATGCTTGTTAATGAGTGTTGCATTTTGAGTAAAACAAGCAGTCTGCACAGCTTCAGCCCAGAAATAGGTAGGAAGCTTTGCTTCTTCAAGCATTGTACGTGCAGCTTCAATGAGAGTTCTATTCTTCCTTTCAACAACTCCATTTTACTGTGGAGTTCCAGGAGCAGAAAATTCCTGCTTTATTTCATGGCTTTTGCAGAACTCTTCCATTATCAAATTCTTGAACTCAGTGCCATTATCACTCCTTAAAACTTTCACAGAATCTTTGACCATTTTATCCAGATGTTTGATATGATCAATCAAGGTTGATGCAGTTTCACTTTTTGTATGCAAGAAATACACCCATGTGTATCTGGTGAACTCATCCACTATGACCAACGCATACTTCTTCTTTGCAATAGACATGACATTTACTGGACCAAATAGATCAACATGTAGTAGATGATAAGGCTCAAGAATTGATGATTCAGTCTTGCTCTTGAATGAAGATTTTCTTTGTTTGGCTTTCTGACATGAATCACAAAGACCATCAGGAGCAAATACTGTGTTTGGCAATCCTCTCACAAGATCTTTCTTGACCAGTTCATTTATATTGTTGAAATTTAAATGAGAGAGTTTCTTATGCCAATTCCAGCTTTCTTCAATTGATGCTCTACTCATCAGACAGATTGCAAAACCATCAGTACTTGTTGAAAGCTTAGCTTCATAAATGTTACCACGCCTGTATCCTTTCAGAACAACTTTGCCTTTAGATTTACTCATAATTTCACAGTGTTCTTCAAAGAAATCAACATGATAACCTCTGTCACAGATTTGACTTATACTCAGTAGGTTGTGTTTAAGTCCTGAAACTAGAGCTACTTGTTTAATTATGACACTTCCAAGATTGATATTGCCATATCCCAATGTTTTTCCAATGTTGCCATCTCCATAAGAAACACTTGGGCCAGCTTTCTCCACAAAGTCTGATAGCAGGGCCTTATTTCCAGTCATATGTTCTGAACATCCACTGTCCAGAACTAGAATATTTTTCCTATTGCCCTGCAATCACAAAGACCACTAATTAGTAATTTTAAGGACCCATACTTGCTTGGATCCTTTGGCCTTATTAAGTTTATTAACATTTGCAGCGGATTTAGCATCAGAGTTTATGTTAACAATTTTCTTATCAGAACTTACATTATCAGACTTTGAATCAGAATTTACACTAGAAGGAACAATGGAAACTTTCTTCAAAGAAGGTTTTATTTGATAATAATCATAGTACAAACTATGATATTCCTTACAAGTATAAATGGAATGCCATAAACTACCATAATGAAAACAAGGATTTTGTGGTTTGTATCTAACAAACTGACTCTTAACTCCTGATTTTGAAGGTAAGGAGTTAATATTCTTATTCTTCCTGCAAAAAGAAGCCAGATGGTTAGAACTTCCACAGTTATGACATGTTTTCCTAGGAGCATCAGGAACAGGTTTATAATCATTGCTTTTATTCACACCTTCCTTTCCATTCCTATATTTCCTAGGTGATTTTACCTTGTTTGCATTCTTAACATCTTTCAGCTTATGCTTAAGCTGCTTTTTTGTCATTAAGCCTATGTTCACTTCAGCTGTCTTTTCCTGTTTTAGTTTGTCAGAAGTTAATTTCTTTGTAACTTCTGATTTTTCATTTTCAGACTTTACAGTTACAAACTTAACAGGTTTTAACTTTGGCTTTTGCTTATCAACAGACTTAATTTCTTCAGTTCCTTTATCTTTCTTATCTTCTCCATAACCTAAGCCCTCTTTCCAGTTTCCACTACTTAGCAAATTTTGAGTTGTTTTGCCAGAGTTAGTCCAAGTCCTGATAATCTCTCTTTCCTTTTCTAACTCAGTTTTTAGAGATTCATTTAATTTTAGCACTTCATTCCTAACATAAAAAGCATCATCTCTATCCTTCTGAGTTTGATGGAACATGACTAACTCTTTTTCTAAGAAATCATTTCTTTTCTTAAATGCAAGATTTTCAGAAGTTAATCTTTCACATGTTAAAGTTTGATCTCTATAACTAACAAACATGATTTTAAGATATCTTCTCAACTCATTAATATCATCAGTATAAAAAGCATAAGTAGTCTGAGGTACCTTTGTTTCAGCAGCTTCAGAACTGCTCTCAGCACTTTCTTTATCAGCATTTGCCATCAATGCATAGTTTTCCTCACTTTCAGAGTCTGAGGTGTCTGTCCAGCTTTTCTGCTTTGTGACAAGAGCCTTGCCTTTGTCACCCTTTACCTTCTTGCAGTCAGGAGATATGTGGCCTTTCTCACCACAGTTATAGCATTTAACATTGGTGTAATCTCCTCTGTCAGACTTTCCTCCTCTGCCTTCAGATCTTCTGAAATTCTTCTTATCAGAACTTATGCCTTTCCTGGAAAACTTCTTTGCCTTCCTAAACTTCCTGTATGCAATCTTTGTGATTCCTTTCACCATAAGAGCACACAGCTTCATCATCTCCTCATCAGCATCAGTCTCAGGCAAGCTTTCATAATCTGAGTCATCATCACTCTCAGAACTTGATGACTCAGTATCAGACTTTATGAAAAGAGCTTTACCCTTGTCTTTCTTTGAGGAAGCTGCTTTGGGGAATTCTTCTTCAGCCTTAAGAGCAACTGTCCTTGACTTTCCTCCTTTCCTCTTGCTTCTTTGTTCCATCTCCAGCTCATGAGTCTTGAGCATTCCATAGATTTCGTCAAGAGTTGTTTCATCAAGATTGTAGTTGTCTCTTATTGTCGTTGCCTTCAAATCCCAGCATTCAGGAAGAGCTAACAGGAACTTAAGGTTTGAATCTTCAAGATAATACTCTTTATCAACCAATGACAAATCATTCAAAAGTTTGACAAATCTATCATATAAATCATTCAATGACTCATTAGTCTTTGAGTCAAAGTGTTCATACTCTTGAGTGAGTATTGTCTTCCTGTTCTTCTTAATTGTGTCAGTTCCCCGACACCTTATTTTCAGAGCATCCCATATTTCCTTAGCAGTCTTGCAGTTGATTACCCTGTTTGACATTACATTATCAATGGCACTATGCAGTAAGTGTCGTACCTTAGCATCCTTAGCAATTGATGCTATGTCTTCAACAGTATAATCACTCTTATCTTTTGGTACGGTCTTTGCTGCTTCACCTGCAACTGCAACAGCAAGCTTGGTTGGTTTGTGAGGGCCTTCCTTGATTCTATCAAGGTATTCTGGATCTGTTGCTTCCAGGAACATGGTCATCCTTACCTTCCATATGGGATATTCAGATGGTCTCAGTATGGGAACTCTGATGGTCTCATACCGACTCTGAATTTGTGTCTTTGGTGATTCCTCAGTTTTGGTAGGCTTAGTTGGAGTTTCTGTGTCCGACATGATTGTGTTTGGATCTTTAACTGTATGTATGTTAACAGATAGGCTCTGATACCAATTGTTAGGTCACACACACACTGTAGAGGGGGTGAATACAGTGTATAGTACACTCAAATCGAACTTTAAGAACTTAAGTAACAGAAAACAAACTTTATTGAAACATTAAACTCTGTTACAGTATGGAACTGTTACCTCTCAGTGATGAACAAATATCACGAGAGCTGCTAGGGTTACAATGAATAATCTTGTTTAATAATGATAACACTTATAGTGTAAACCCTATGTCTGTGTTTATATACTACACAGTTACAAGATAATCGCTAATTGATATGGAATATAATTCTGCTTCCTAAAATATATCAATCAGATATCTTTTCTTCCAAGTATTCCATTCTTTACGGAATTCCTTCTTCATGCATATCTCTTCTTATGTTTATCTTGATCTTCTTTCCTTTAATCAGCTACTGTCATTATCTGATTGTCCTTCAGCACCTAAGTTCTGATATCTATCTTCTGATGATTATCTCCTGATAACATAAGTACGGATATCCTTAAGTCCTGACTTCCGGTATAAGTACTGATCAACAGTTAAGTACTGATTTATCCTGTTCAAATAAGATCTGAAAGCTAAACATAAAACATATTAGCCATGACATTATCAAATATATCTAACACTATATGTCTATAGAATTTGACAACATAAAGGCTTAATAAACAAGTTATCTATCGTGATTACATAGGGCAAGTAAGATGGTTAAAATTACCTACGAATCATGCATAATAAATACATGAACCTATGCTAGCATGGAAAGTTCTAAATCTCTATATTCACTTTCGCATCAATAGAGATTAACACGCTATCTTATATGTTAGCTACGCACATAAGATGAATAAGCACAACCAATACTAGAATATCAATCAATCACCACACACCAAGATATTGAAACAAATTAACTATAGAAATCCATAAGTAAATCCGTTCGAACCCCACGATAACGATTAGTTCATAATCGAACTCATCGTCACCATGGGTTCCAATGAAAACATGATAATAAATAATATAAGAGTGATAGGGTTCAAAGACAAATCGAAAATAAGCATCGAAGTATCAACTATATTAAAGAAAATAAAAGTCTTTTTCTCCGTAGTCATCTCGTGCTCTCTAGGTCTTCTTATGGCTCTCGCTGATCTCCTTGTTGTTGAAAACGTCTTTTTATTGATATATATAGGCTCCAAGATGACCAGGACTCTCAAAATCTTCAATTTCGACTAAAATCAGGATTCTGGTGTGAAAGAAGGCGCGGGCGCGCTACTTTCGGGCGCGGGCGCTCTAGAATAGTGATTTCTAGCACGCGGGCGCGCTGATTCTGAAGCGGCCGCGCTGACCTTCTGAAAATTTTCTGACAATTCTTCTTTTGGCCGTATCTTGAGTTCTACTCGTCAGAATTAGGCGATTAAACTGCCCACGCGAAGCTAACGAGATTCTCTACAACTTGATAATGACTTAGGATTCCAATTCTGATCTCTTTTCAGCATAATTCCTTGAAAATCACCTTTCTTCATTTAATTGATGCCTGAAATGCCATAACACAAAAATATATCACAAATACCATTAACTTGAGTCCAAAACACCAACTTAAACTTGTAATAAAGCGTTCCAAGTAGATATAAAATCCACTTATCAAAAATCTCTAAGCTCTTATAATATTATGAGTTGTTTAAAAGACAAAAAAGAGAAGTACATTGAGACATATCACTAATCCAAATGGTAGACTCCATTTGATCATGTAAAGTAAATATTGTAACTCGAGTAGGATTGTAATGATGTTATAGACATGTCATGTACCTAACAATAAATATGGGCAAAAAAGATAAGAGATGAAGAGCCACCCAGAAAGAGGTCGTTAGTGATGGTTATGATAAACAAATAAGGAAGAGGATGAGGTTGAGGGGATAGATGAGTACATATCATTGCGTATATTAATAAAAAATGCACTATTGTGGTTAGCGCATTAAGTGGCTATTTATAGCCAACAAACTGTCAGTATGTTTACTGGGTAACGGTATACCAAAAATTGGATATATCAGTTATTTTCTTTTATTATAAATAAGTGGCAATATATTTAACTTATTATATACAGTTTAATTATTACAAAAATATTGTCGTTTGTCATCAATCTCAATACTCTACTTCACAACCTATGAATAATAATATTGAATCACACGATTTCCAGAAAGATCCCATATATCATATTGGTACCAATATTTAGGTCACCTATAAATATCATAAATTAAATATTAGAAAATGTTTGAACTAAAAAATGTATGGATTAAGCATGCATGTGTATTGTAACTATTTATACCTCTTATTAAATAAATTATATACATTCCCGTCATACTTTAATTATTATTTTAATATGGTACAAAAATGTTCAAATTCACAAAAATATAATAAGTTAAGGAATTCTACAATATAATTATGAACAAATCAATACTTTATATATATATAAGTAAATAAATATATATATATATATAGACTTATATATATATATTAGTTAAATTCTATGGAGACCACATTTTGGTTAGAGACCTTGGAGGCCACTTATGTTCTGCAAGTAAAATATTGCATGAAAACATTGCAAAACTTATTATTTTGTGAATCATGTCCTGTACAAATCATTATTTTATTCAAAATCTTGAATATCGTATATTTACTGCATGTAGAACATTACAAAATATTTTATTCTACGAAACATGTCTAATTTTGCAGAATATTTGTTCAGCTTGCAGAACATACACATTCTACTTATCAAACTTAAAAGATCTTCAACAATTTTAATGAATTAGTGATATTTGTAAAATATACTTCACAAAATAATGTATTTTATAGTGTTTTGATTGTAGAATATAGGTGGTCTCCGATAAAATAGTGGTCTCCGTAGAATTTAACTAATGTATATATAAAGTATGCTCATCTACTGCATTAGCTAAAGATTATATTATGTCTAAGTATTGGATCAATAAGTATATCTGATTTTACTCTATTTCCTAGACCAATTAATATACCATTCTCTTTCTGAAGTGATGTTGTTTATTTATTTTGAAATATTTATAAGTTTTAGCTTATAGTATTTATAAAACAATCATGATCATGTTAGTTTATATGGTGTTTGTCCCTACACGCCACAATGTGAAAGAATGATATTAACTAAAACGAATAATCTTTGTAAGGTTGTTGTATCAAATGCAACCAGAAGGCGCACAACATGTCTTAAAATGTATATTTGTAAATATTAAACGAGAGAGGGGTAAGAATTATTACGTCAAAAATAAAATTCAAGAAAACTTAAGCAGTGGCAAGGAATATCTCTACATATGTTTTTTTTGCTTAATGTTAAATATCGAACAACATTTCTTATACCAATGCCACCATACCCCAAAAAATACCCCTCATATAGATAAACAAATAAATCATTCATCCACCGAGCAACCAAATGAATATATACAGTTAAAAACGGGAGCTAAAACAACATCAATTCAAATAATCTAGTGTATACTCGTGCTTTGCACGGGTAATAGAGTCAGTTCTACATAATTCCAGGAACATAAATAACGTCACCGAAAAAAACCGCAGTTAACACTTTTAAAAATGCATTTAAATAATTATACACCAAACCTAAAGGTCTTTATATATAACCACATAAAACCATAATTATTATTAGAAAATTATAAAACTTCCTCCTGAAAGTTTTAGAACCTTTTCAAGTAAATTATTAAAAAAATTATTAAAAAAAATTTGATTTTCAAATTTATTTTTACACTTATTTTCACAATTAACAAATCTTTTATAAAATAAAAAAACTTCCACAAAAAATTTCCGAAATATTCAAACTAAAGTATTATCTAATAAATTAATATTGAATATCTAATAAATGATAAAAAAAAAACAAATTCACGAATTTTAGATGTTTGGAAGCGGCCCTCGTCTTGAACTGTCTTGAACGGTAGGGAAATGAATGATAATTAAAGAGTTAGCCCTGAGATCCACGAAAAAGCAACGCTCTTGGTCCTTCTAATTGGTCGAGGTCAGTTATTCAGAATGGGGCATAATTCTCTTTCATAATTGTTTATTTTTAGGTTAGGTATTTGGAAAAACCCATGCTTACTCCTTTGAGCCCCTTTTGGGGGAGAATATTTTTGATAGTGGACATTTTTAGTAAAAAAACTCCTTTTATAGATGATATATTTGATGAAATATCTATAAAATAGCACAACTTTAGTAAAGAACATACACATTTTGTAGTCAGCGTCTTTAATAAAAAATATATTGATAGTAAACGTGTTTGATAAAGAATATACCGATAGTAGACGTCTTTAATATATCATGTATTGAGAGATATATTAGACTGGACAGTCCGAATCTTTTGCATATCAAACATGACAATCCAAATATTCCCTTATTATCATTAATAGTGTTCAAAGTTACGACCCGAAACTCTTATATTTGAACGATATTTTCTGACATCTAAGAAGGTTGATTATCAAGGCCGAGACAACGCCGTAAGACCCATTTTTGGACATAACATAATAATATTATATATTATAAAAATCATTTATCAAGCTGAAACCGCCCTGATTTTATAATTGAATAAAAATAAAGGGGCCATGGGGATCTTTTGTCGTACACAAAGAAAATAGGAGTAGGTTTGTTTAAAGAAATGGTAGTGGGTGAGGTACTTGATATTAAAGCCGACCTCGAGGTCCCTCAATTATGAATTTCGCACCTCTGTTTTGTGCACTACGTACTTTTTCAAATTTATACTTTCGTTTCTTATCTCTTCTTTTACTCCCTTCCAAAAAATGTTAATTATGAAAAACACAAATACTTATGTATCTCAAATATTAATATTAAAAATAATTATTATCATATAATTTTGACAGTTATTATTATATATAACTAAAATAAATGATTTAATATAATATTAACTAATATTTTAAATAATAAAATAAAAGAAATTCGTATCGTATTGTATCATATCGTGTTAATTAAAAATCTAAAGTGAATTTTTATGTTAACAAAAAAAGAAGGAATAGTTAGAACTTAAAGAATCCAAGGCCTTGTATTTGTACAGTCGTAGATATATTACATAGACTACACTGCTCATGTCTTGTGAATAAACAAGCACTGTGACACTCTTCTAAACTCCATTAGTCCATACATTGTACTTTACTCAATTTGCTTTCATCAACACAACAAGGAAAAAAAACATCTCTCACTTAAACTCTGTACTCCTTTTTTTTTTTTACCTCTTCTTTTGTTTGTTTAGTTCAGGTGTGAGCCTACTAGTGTCTGTGATATAAAGAAAAAAGAGTCATCTTTTTTACCAGCTGAAACCCAGATTTTCATGGGATTGTTCTTTTGTACACTTCTTTTTATTTTTGGTAACTGCTGTTTTAAGTTTTGACCCATGATATAGGAGTACTAAAGACAACCCAGCTCTCTTCCCCAAATCAAGGCTTGTTTTTTTGCTGTGTTTGCTTCATTTTCAAGAATTTCTTGAATGTGCCATTTTTGGTTATAATAAGAATGATATTTAATTGGGTTTTTCATCATTAGGACAAGGTATTTATATATAGGGGGAGAGAGGGAGGGAGGGAGAGGGAAACGGAAGGGGAGAGAGAGGGGGGGGGGAGGGAGGGAGCACAGGGAAACAGAGAGAGAGAGAGGGGGGGGGGGGAGGGAAGAGGGAGAGAGAGAGGGGGGGGGGGAGGGAAGGGGGGCTTAAGGGTAACCCTATATGGATTTTTTTATAGTTATGCTAATTAGTTTGCTATCAATGTCTACATTTGTGGTTTCTCAAGATGATGAGACTACATTGCTTGCAATTAGCAAAGAGTTGGGTTTGTCTAAATGGGGTTTCAAGAACTCAGACAATTACTGTTCATGGCCTGGAATTGGCTGTGGATTAAACAATTCCAAAGTGGAAAGGCTTGATCTTTCTCATCAAGGGCTTCAAGGTAATGTCTCTATAATCTTTGAGCTGAAAGAGTTAAAGTGGCTTGACCTTTCTTATAATAACTTTCATGGGTCAATACCATCAAAAGTTGGACTTTTGTCTGAGCTTGAGTTTCTTGATTTATCTTTTAACAAGTTTGAAAGTTCAGTTCCTACAGAGTTGGGTAGGCTTAGAAATTTGAAGTCTTTGAATCTTTCTAATAATTTGCTTACTGGAGATATACCTGATGAGCTTGAGGGGCTAGTGCAGTTGCATGATCTGCAGTTGTTTATAAATAAGTTTATTGGTTCTATACCTGATTGGGTGGGAAACTTGACTAATCTTAGACTTTTTACTGCATATGAGAATCTGTTAGTTGGTCGGATTCCAGAAAGGTTAGGATCTGTTTCGGGACTTACTGTGTTGAACCTTCACTCAAACCAGCTTGAAGGCCCTATACCTGAGAGCATTTTTGTTATGGGGAAACTTGAAATATTGGTTCTGACCCAAAACAAGTTGACTGGTAATGTTCCTGAATTGATAGGCAAGTGCAAGGACCTTTCTAGTATTAGGATCGGAAACAATCTATTAATTGGGAGTATTCCTGCTTCAATTGGAAACATTAGTGGCTTGACTTACTTTGAAGCAGATAACAACAATTTGTCTGGGGAGATTGTCCCGGAGTTTTCTCAATGTCCTAATCTCACTCTATTAAATCTAGCTTCAAACGGGCTTACTGGAAGAATTCCTCCAGGGCTGGGCAGGCTTACTAATCTGCAGGAATTGATAGTTTCTGGAAATAGTTTGTTCGGAGAGATTCCAGTATCAATTCTTTGGTCAAGGAATCTTAATAAGCTCGATCTGAGCAGCAACAGAATCAATGGCACTATACCGGACGATATTTGCATCTCATCAAGATTGCAGTACTTGCTGTTAAGTCAAAATTCGATACGAGGGGAGATACCGCATGAGATAGGAAATTGCACAAAGCTGCTTGAATTGCAGTTTGGTGGTAATTATCTCAGTGGAAACATTCCTCCAGAGATTGGTCATATCAAGAACCTGCAGATAGCAATGAATTTAAGTTTTAATCATCTCCGTGGTCAGTTGCCTTCTGACTTGGGAAGACTAGATAAGCTAGTTTCTTTAGATGTTTCTAATAACCAACTTTCAGGCAGTATACCTGCTTTGCTTAAGGGTATGATAAGTTTGATAGAAGTTAATTTCTCCAACAATCAATTCAGTGGTCCAATACCTACATTTGTGCCATTTCAGAAAAGCGACAGTTCAAGCTTTTCTGGCAATAAAGGTCTTTGTGGTGAGCCACTAAATTCTCCCTGCGGCAACTCGAATGGTGCTAACCAGAGCTACTACCATCATAGTGTTTCTTACAGGACTGTATTAACCGTTATTGGTTCAGGTTTGGCAGTTTTTGTATCAGTAAGTGTTGTTGTTATGCTGTTTATGATGAGGGAGAGACAAGAAAAGGCAGCCAAAGATGCTGGAATTTCTGATGATATTATAAAAAATCCGCCACAAATTTTAGCAGGACAAGTTTTTGTTGAAAATCTACAACAAGCAATAGACTTTGATGCTGTAGTTAAAGCAACCATGAAAGAAGAAAATATGGTCAGCAGTGGGACATTCAGCACCATTTACAAGGCAGACATGCCTTCTGGGATGACCTTATCGGTAAAGAGACTAAACTCTGTTGATAGGACTATAATTCAATACCAGAACAAAATGATTAGAGAGCTTGAAAGGTTAAGTCGGCTCGTTCATGATAATTTGATCAGACCCATTGGTTATGTAATATATGAAGATGTTGCTCTTCTGTTGCACGAGTACTTTCCAAATGGGACATTGGCTCGGTATCTTCATGATTCATCAAAGCAACCAGAGTACAAACCAGATTGGCCAGCAAGACTACGAATTGCCACTGGAGTGGCTGAAGGGTTAGCATTCCTTCATCACGTGGCAGTTATTCACCTAGATATCTCCTCAGGTAATGTACTTTTAGATTCCAGCTCAAAGGCTATGGTTGGCGAGGTTGAAATATCAAAGCTCTTAGACCCTTCAAGAGGTACTGCAAGTATTAGTGCTGTTGCAGGTTCATTTGGCTATATCCCTCCAGGTATTGTTAAGTTATACCTTGCCTGCTTCATTGGTTCTTTCTGTATCTGAATTTTTTTGTTTCCTGCTAATTAGTTTACTCAGTGTTTGCTTTTCAGAATATGCGTATACAATGCAAGTAACAGCTCCTGGAAATGTATATAGCTATGGAGTAATATTGCTTGAGATTCTTACGACCCGACTACCAGTTGATGAGGAATTTGGTGATGGTATGGATTTGGTGAAGTGGGTTCAAAATGCAGCAGCAAGAGGGGAAACTCCAGAACAGATACTTGATTCAAGGCTTAGCACAGTTTCGTTTGCGTGGAGAAAAGAAATGCTTGCAGCCTTGAAGATTGCTCTACTCTGTACTGACATCACACCAGCCAAGAGGCCAAAAATGAAAAAGGTAGTTGAATTGCTTAAAGAGGTCACTGATAACTAATTGATGTGTGTATCAGTGTATGAGGTCAACTTCACTACAAATCATCCTGTAAGCTTTCTTGTGGTTGCTTCATGAAGACACGCAATCTACAATGCAATTTTTCCCATTTAATACCGTCACCAACATGAGATTGATTGTGTTTTGTATATTGGGTCAGTAGTATCAGATGAGTTCAAATGGTGGCATTTGGTATATGTTCCTGTTGAAAAGAGATGAAGAATGAGACTGGAGAGAATGCAAATCTGGTTCTCCATTAAAGGTTTTTACTCTTTCTTACTACTGTATGTTCGTAGTCCGAGTGTTGCAACTGTGATCTTTAATGATAGAAAATTTGTACCTTTGTTAAAATAGTAGCAATGGTATTTACTTTTTTTCTATAAGTTTGCCAAAGCACCCTATGAACATATCATGAATACTTGCTCATCATATACACAAGCAAGCATAAAAACTGTATGAAACAATGTTTTTGATGATTTGTTAATAATCTACGATCTGTTTTAATTGTATTAGTTTTTTCAATACTTGATTAAAAGTAATTATTTTACACAAGTGCTAAAACATTTTGTATGCAATCTTTCAGTCTCTTGAATCAAAATCTTGCACAGAAGAGAAAGTAGTTGATGATGAGACCTCAATAAGTGAATTAAGGTTACAAGTTATAACCATTCAGAACTTGCTCTTTTTATTTATGGAAATATAAGAGATCTAAAAATGTCAAAACACCAGCAAAGCAGATGATCATGCATGAAAAATCCGAAAAACTTATTCTGATTTTTTTTTTGTATGAAAATCTTAAAAATTCTGAACGGCGAGTACTATTAACTAGACCCCTGGAACAATCCAAGCAACAAGTTATATCTGAAGTCAGGAATATAACCTGATAGTGCATGCCTGTTCTCTTTCTCAACCGCCAAAGTTATCAATATTGCAGCAAATATTGTAAGTTTGTAGCAATAGAATCTTCAGCTATAGAGTCCTAGATTATATATCGACCTTTGTATTGATAATTTACAAGCTGGTTGTTGTGACTAGAATCGAACTTATATTAGTATACACCTAACATATACACTCAAAAGTTCTTAAAACAATAATATAGTACTATCACTTATAACTTTCCAAAAATAAATTTGATGCGACAAATGCCTGCTGTGCAAAGTCCAGAACAGATTCTGCATAAAGAATGGACGAATTTGTTCAGAGACTAGAACCTAGCCATTGAACTCCCCGAGAATTGTACATATCAGATCTTCAAATTTCGGAATCATGAAGCAAAGTGTAGAAGCCGGCAGTCCATTATACAAGGTCATGAAATTATGTGACATTTTGTTGTGTGTCAACACCCAGCAGCTTTTAGAAAGTTGTCATATGGGCTTGAAGAAGGTAGCCTGAATGACTGAGGATTATGCTGATAGTCAGTCGAACTAGAAACAGTAGCTTCATTTTGACTGATGGAAGGGTTACCAACCTGAGGAACAACAGAGTGAGATAGAAATTTTATAATGATTAATGAATATGTGGGATGCAACGTGTTCAAAAAATCTGGTCAACTTTATGTAACTTTAACTGTCAAGGTAATTATCAACAAGGATTATATAATAGACATGGCTCAACATGTTACTAATCATAGATTACTTTACAGAGCTATATAAGTTTCAAAAACTGAAGCAAGAACAATGCCATGAATCCCTCCATGAACTAGAAAACACACTGGAGCTTAAACCCACATAGATGTGGGAAATTAGAAGACACGTGTATGCACACTATTTTGGAATTTGTACAGCCAATGACTTCAAATTATATATAATAGTATGTGATAGATACTTTTGGAAGGCCCGTAGAAGTGAAGATATACTAAAAAGAAATGTTGATACCGTTTGATGGCCCCTGTCACTTTGTAAGTAAGAAGCCATTGGCTTATCCTCTTCATAGCCATTTTCTGAAATTGTTCTTAGCAAATTTTCCTGTTTTCTTTGGTTGTTCAACAAGTGGGACATCTTCTCCTGCTTCTCATTTGAAAGTTCCTGGCAGTAATGGGCCATTTCCCCAAAAGGGACATCAGATCTCGTGCTCACAGATAATCTAGCAACTTGATGGGCTGTCTCTAAAACCTGGTACATCGGTTACACGAGGTTTTAGAATAAGGAAGTTCATTGTAAATAAGGTAGATCAGTGCCTGACGTGTGTTTATATAGCATTTTTCACCAGCATTTGAATTCGCATGGTAATTTAGGTAATATTGAAGATGTTGTTAGTGATAAATGATTTATACATCTTCTAAAGACACTTATCACTGAACCTACTCCCACCTAAGCTAATTCATTTACGTGGTATGCCGAGAAGCTACACATATATACCATACTAGTTGTTCTGAGCCTTTCAGCATGTCTTCCTAATTAATTCTGATAATGGTCAACTTTCATTGTGATAAAATGGCCAAATTGGGCAGAGAATGGTATTAATGTCAAAAATGGTATAGTTTACCAGTTAATAAGGTCAAGAATAATGTTTCATGTCAGCTCATTACTCCAACAAAAGGAAAGTATTTCACGATATGTCAGTTAATCTAGGTCTCTTTACATCTTGTGTGTTGTTAAATGTATAAGTTTTATCTAGTGGTTTCCCCAACACCTTGAAGTGTTGGGATGGTTGGTCATCTAACATAGTATCAATGCGAGCTATGTTTAGGAGATGTCTCGCTTTCAAACCTTCTACCCACAATATTCTCGCAGATATTATGATCACCTTTATATGGCTCCTGATTGAGTTTGTACCCCTTGGTGAATTTGGAATATGGTGATCCCCTCTTTACCCTTAATGGGCTTTCAAGTCAGGAGAGTGTTTAGTGTATAAGATCCATTTAGTGGCTTTCCTCAACACCTTAATATTTAGGGAGAGTGGTCATCTAACATGTGTCAATTTTGAGAATGAAATAAATTCTACAATTGTTAGGGTTTTACAGCATGTTTTTTCCTCAGGGTCAATTTTACTAGTTTCTTAGTGGTTTCCATTGAGAAATTATTTATCTTCGAACTAGTGCATTGAGAGAGCATGCTACGGTTGTTTATCGGGTACTATGTATAAAACTGAAAAACAGCCACTTGCACAGTCCCAATCTTGCAGGTGGACACTTGGACACAGCTAATTTAAGGCATGAAAGAACATACAGAATCTAGAAGTTGATTGGCACTCAAAAGGTTAGGCAACTCGATGTCCACTTCTGTAGCATATGTATCATGACTTCCGAAGGAATTCTGAAGAGAATCATCCAGTTCTTGAGAAGCCTGCATGATGGACGGAGTCAATGTAAAAGAATGCAGAAACAGCTATTATGAAAATTTGAAATATTATATTTATCACCTCTTCCAAAGATCTGTTATTGTCAGAACCAAACTGATATAGTTTTTGTTGCATATCAGTGAATGCTCCTTGAGGGCACATATCATCAGGTACGAATCTATTTAACAACTGTTCTTTCATGGCGGATACTTCAGACTGCAACAGAAAGAAAGAAAAAATTGAAAAGCCTTAGGTCACATTATATTAGAACAGAAGTTCCACTCTTATAAATAAATTTGAAAGAAGATCTAATCAATATTCCTAAAGCTTGATAGCCATAGGAGGTTTACATCTGATAATTCCAAACTCTTCGCCAACAGAGAAGCTAAGGATTCCTTAGACTGGGACTCGGTCAAATCTAGTTCAGAAAGTAACTTCAAAGCAGTATTATCATCTTCCTTCGATCCATATGTAATACTGTGACGGCCAGATTCAGTGTCAACAGCCTTCAACTTGCAATCTTCAACCAAAGACACAAATGGATCAACCTGAAAATATAATAATGAACAGAGTGAGGAAATGAGATTATATTTAGGCTATTGAGGGTTCAAAATGCAAAAAAGAAGAAGTTCGTGCTTTTTTATTAAGTTATTTGCCAACAAATCATATATACGACCATAGAATGAGAAAAAGTAGAGTTGTGATTCTAAAAGAACAACAATTAAGTATAGTTACAGATAAATTAGACATAATGGTAGACTATTAATGGATAACAATCTTACGCAAACGGAGTGCATACCACTTTATTTGTAATTGTAGCCTTAACACAGGGAACAAGACGAGGAATATTGTATGCTTTTGATGAAAAGATTATCATAGAAGTTGCCAACATAAAGAGAGATCTACGACGTGATGGTGGAAGTTGCCCTGCAGAATGAGAGGGAATAGACCTTGAGCAAAATAATTGATGCCGCTATAGTCAGAAGGTGATTTCAAACATTCCCCAATAAATCATTATCAATTTAAACTTTCAAGCAGAAGCAATATTCAAGCAACTTCATACATTTTTTTATATTATGTATAAATGTAACAGCATACTAGAACATCTAGGTCTACCATTAGCACTTATAAGTTGGGGTGAACCGGTGAAAACAACGTTATTACCTGACAGTCTAATGTATTTGCAACATCCTTTGGACCATCTGATTCGATGTCCAAAAGGGGATTTAGTGATAAATTATGACATAGATAGAAGACGAGATTTAGGCGATAAATTAGTACCTATCATATTAAAGATTGTTAATAGTTAACTACGACAAGCTGGAGTAAACTCATAGTTCTGGCAAGAAGCAATATTAAGTTATTTACATTCAATAGATCAATGTCCAGTGAGCAACAAGTTTCTCACCAGAAGTTTGCATAGCGAAGTCTGCATAGTATTCATGTGATGAAAGCATGTTGACTGACTGAACAAACTAAAGAAACTTGACAAAACTTTCTACTAAATCTAAAAGTAAGTCCACGGGATTTAGCTACCAATATGTTTTTAGAAATTAAACAAGCTTAAGGACATGCGCAACCACTCAGATTTATGATCACCTTAAGATAAAATGACTTCAAAGATATCTTGTTGTGAAGTCTTTTTCTAGATAAACTACCACTATCTTTTAATTTTTCTACTTCAGGAAAGTAACATATAAATAGTTCCACAAAATTGTTGGCTTGGCCAAGGGTATAGGAATATTTTATTAATTATTAATTCTAAACAGTATCTTGAAACCAATCTCGCTATGCGCCTATGCCCTCCTTACTCATTCAGTAGAAAGAGATAACTTTACAATTCTGCTAAAAAAATTAAGTACAATCAGAGGTTGCAGGGACCTTCTTCAGCAAGAGCAACGCTGCGCAAGGAAAATGCAAGCTGAAAACTGCGCACTAGAACCTCACGGCTGGAGTTCTGCAATATATGATGGTATATACTATTAGAACTATAATTTGTTTACTCGCAAAAGCAAATAAACCATATTTTCGCATTCAGCTGACAAACTTTCCTGGTTACTGGTAGCATTTTAGTTGGCAGTACAAATTTTGAAACAATTAATAATTGTGATTTAATCATTGGAAAGAACTATGTCGGAAGTACCAAATATCTTTGTGGGTACTGTTTTTTCCTTGCTGGTCATGCTTAAAAGCATCATAAAAGAAGAAAGATTGACTTATGTCGAGTGGACCTAGTATATTCCAAAGTTAAACAGAAAATAATGAGATGGAGATGCTATCTATCCTTTGTAACACTGTATGTAAGATGGAAATGTTGCACTGGTATATTTCTCTAAAATGGCCGAAAACAACTGATGCTGGTGGAACAAGTAGCTCGCTCTTGGGTGGCATATATTTACTGTTCTGCCTTGTTACCATTTAAGTTTCTCTTTCTCAGTATACTGAAGTGCTATTATTAACTCACAAAAAACAGCTACACAAGATATACTATTCTCATCCACTCTTGTATTGACAGTGACAAATCCAGCACTTACCTTGGTCCGAGAAAACAACAAGATCAAGCTGTATGTGTGAGCAATGGCTTCAAAATTTTCAGGTATATTTGCAGGTGAAATTGACTGTATCCATAATGATGAAAAAAGGAGAATAATTTGGTGACTGCTCAGCCTTAAAGTGGTGGCTTCCTGATTTTAAAAAACAGGTCAAAGAAAACAATTACACATCTTAATAACCTCATCTCCCAGCTAAAGCAAAGATATAATTTAAAATGTGATTATTAAATAAAAGAATATACTACTTATTATTAAAAATAGGACAAGCGATATAGGACAAAACTCTAGGATTAAGTCTCCCTAGATAATAGACAGGTTAGTTATATGATTTTTGATTTGCAAGTCCCGTAATCATGTCTACACAGACGTTCCTTGGCATTAATGAGGACTGCTTCAAGATGTTAAGAAAAATTCAGTGACCTACCACTGCTTTAAAAATATTATCTGTCGAATCTTCATCTTGTGTCGGAGGAACATCTGGTTCGTTTGAGCTAGAGGCACGACTATATGTTGATCTAATTCTCTCCAGAAACCCGCTGTTGTTTTTCTGTTCCCCCTCACCAGAAAAATTTTCTTTGTTTTCCAAAACAAGATATTTCCTGGAAGAAGGCTTATCCTTCCTCAGCTTCTCAAAAAGGGCAGCAGAAGAAGAAAATACTGAGACGGTTCTTGAGAGTGTTCTAGAAAAAGTTGCAAGATTATCTGTTTCTTTTACTGAGACTGGTGGATGAGGGCATACTGAAGATGGCACAAGGACAACTGAAAAGACACGATGAGCTCCTACTCGTGTTTCATGATCCGGATGAACCATAGCTATGAGTAATTGATGAAATAAGGCCTCAGGGAATGCCTAATAAAAATTATAAATAGGTGAGATTTGAGTACTGGTAAATACAATGAAGAATATAAGATATAATCATAATAAAATTAATAATACGAGCTTTTGCCTTGTTTTGATATGACCTATTCGGCAGAGGGGCTATGATTTGAGCTGTACGATAAACTGCAGAAAGAGCTGCTCGTGCTCCAATTGTAACAGGTGATATGTTCTCCAAAGTCCCTGCCATAATGTCATATATCGGGCCTGCATCTCCAACCTGTAATTATTTACAACGTAGCCATCACAATTTAAACAAAACAAACAGGTAAAAGGTCAACAAGTGATTTTAAATTTATTTTCATTACTGCACAAGTACCGGACTCGTTGAGACACTAAAGTTATTAAATAAATTTAGTTCCTAGTAGCCCTCTACTGGAAAATAACTTTTTTAAACTAAAGGTAACTGTTCAAAGCTCCAAGGGTGTCTTATCAGTTTGGGTTAACTCCAGTTGGCAAAAACCACTTCATTTACTTTGGATTTTGAAATTAAATTAAGAGAATTTCAGTCACTTCAAATTTTCTTCAAAAGAAAACTATACTAATCCACATCTACTTTATTTAGCAAAAAGAATAAATTAATATCTACAAGCTCCACTTCAGGAAGTCTACTAACCAGTTTTATGTAGCCTTATGAAACATTTCCCGTCCCGCGTCAAAATTTAATTCTGGTGGTATAACATGCAAAATATACAATGTAAAATATTGAAGTAAACTAGAGTTGAAGAATGACACGGCCACCCCTCGGCCTTATATTGCAACTCAAAAAAGAAAATGATGAACTTTTCATTGATATGCATGTTAAAGAGAAAGCTGATTTGGCCGTTGTTAGGGTTAGGCCCCTCTTGCAAATTTTCTCTCTTTTAAGAGAAGAGAAACGAAGTAGCAGATGTAGAAGATTATTCAACATCTCTAAACCTCTTATTCTTTGTTTGTTGACCATTATTGTTTACCTCTTCCATAAGGTTGTAGTTTAATACTTCCATTCCCACACGAGAAAAAGATAACCTTCTACCTCAATAAACCTAGACAATCATATCGACATTGTTGACCGTGTAGTTTACGGCTATTGTTGTGCAAGTCAGAGAAGAATGCATGAGTTCAGTTCTTCGATGTAAATATAAACTTCTATTTCAAGCACCTCACATGCCCGGTCTTAATACTATGTTTTCGTTTTCTTTCTAAACTTTCTGTATCACTCTTTCCAGTTGCATATCAGCATGGGTTGTGTATCCTTGGCCATGAACACAAATAATCACATAAGTTATTTATATTCCATGGTTTGATAAAAGATTAAACTGTACAACAGTTATTGTGAATATTTAAATTGGTATTTTTGTTTGTCAAAACAGGTGACACTTGGGAAGTTGATTACCGTCATACTCTCTAAATATAACTTAAATCCAAAAAGAACAACTACAAAGACCAAAGTGGGCCAAATAAACAATGAACTTGAATACTTGAACATCATATTGGAAAACATAAAGTATGTTGACTTAAAAAAAAGATTGAACTCATGTAACCTTTAATGATAACTCCACCAGGCACTTGTCCAATTCTTCTCCAAAACTTATGTTCTGTTTGGTGACATTAGCATCCGCGTTTGCATCATCTGATGAATATTGAATACTTTTACGCAGATGCCTCATTATGTCACCTACAGCACCAAGTAGAGCCACAGATGGCTGCACCTTTGTAATTTGAGCGAGGGAATTGGTAATTTTGACAATATCAAGCTGCATATCAGGTTGTTTCTGTACATTCTTGTTATCAAGATGCTTGACTAATATTGAAAGCAGAAGATGTATATTGTCCCCTGAAACCATTAATAACATAGGCATCAGGATAAATCATGTATTTGCAAAAGATTGATAGGATTATTCATGCTATTAAAGGATTGGGATTTCAAAAATAGCAAAAAATATATAAAAATGATAACATTAGTACCAGAATCATCCATAAGAAACTGCAAGTCTTTAAGGACTGGGAAAGCAAGCCCATCTGCATCAGACCAGTGACTGCTATCGCCGAAGTAGCGGAATAAGGACTCTAGAATGCGACGCATGGTGGTGGCTTCCTTGGCTAGCTTGGCCATGTTGTTTAGGCATACCCTAGCCCAAAAACAGGGGTTCTTGGCATCTTCCCTGTAAAATAAAACTGTTTCTTTATGATGAAAACCACACATAAAACAAAGTCTTCATGTAATTTTTCGCTTTGATGAGATGATAGAAAATATAATTACTCAATAATTTTGGGAAAAAAATTACTCTGTCACATTTGTTTCGCCTTTATCACTCACAATCACTGTCCAAGAAGGAACCTTTGTCAAGACCTTTGGTGATGGAGAAGTACGGCTTTCAGCTTTACTCATTTCCAACCGGTCCTGGTTGGGATCTTGCAACTCCTTATTTGGACTGCCATAATTCTCTAAGACTACTGAGACAATCTGAATATGAAAATATGGTAAATCAGGAGATAGTCTGATATAACCCTAACATAGAGAGGAAATTTGTGAGATTTATTAGGTGTTCTATTTTACAATCAAAATTTACCATAACTGAATGAAGTAAACTAGTACTCCTATATCTGTATAAATTTTACTGGCGGACTATTTTAAGCTATGATGCATGAAGAGTATTTCACAAGACAGATGACACTTGTTAATTTTGTACAAGCACAATCTGCTAAAAGGTAAACTTAGCACCTCAATTATATTTTCATTTTTTCTTGGTTTTGGTTGTCTCATTTTTATTAGTTCTACAGCATTTAGTTTGATCATTGTGACACTGATAACCACCAAATCATTTTATAATAGAGAATGCTTATTTCTATTTACATCAGAACTATGTTGTATGTACAAATTACAGAGGAAAAGATGAAATGCAGTTAAGCATCAGTATATATACTGAAAGAGAAAAACTAGAAACATTATAAGGCTTTACTAATTAAAAGAAAAATTATTGAAAGTGCACCCAGCTTACATTATCAAAATCCACGGATATATTAGAATATTTACCCATGAGACAGACCTACACACAAAGAACACACAGAAGTTTAAACAATCAAGCCTAGAATGATACTTATACATAAAAGCTAAGAAGAACATAATTTATTTTAAAAAAAATATATTGCTGAGATGTTTAGGAGACAAAAGTAATATTGGATCTTTTGTCATGATATTGATGGTTTTTAAAGAGTAGATACATTATAGTAGCCAACTCCTAGAAATTAACTCAAAATAATCTACTTCAGGGAGAACCGAGAATGTGTCTTCTTATCCACGGCATGATTTGACTAAAAAATGCCATTAAGGTCTCTGTAAGCAGGCTTTTTTCATCTCTTACAAGGAAGCTTGTCTTCTGTGCAACTTCATCGGCATCTAAAGTCTCGACGTTCATGGACGGCTTGTAAGAATCATACAGGAAACGTGATAAAGGTTGAGTTATTGATGTGAGATGGATCCAGAAGTGGGAGGTTAAATAATGCAATAAATTAGTGAAAATGGTCCTTTCAAAGTTTCTTTAGAATCTTAGATAGAGTAGTACTCATGCTTGAACCTTCTAAATGGCATTTGATCGCCCTAGCTATGGTATAATCTGATTTGTAGAATACAACAAAGGTTCCCAAAACCTGATCTCTCTCTGTTGTTCATAATACTGCTGGATCTTGTCAGTCTTGAGCCATGAACTGTATGGACTGTATGGCCAGGGCCTCGGGGGAAATTGGATTACAGGTTATTTCAATTGTAAAATATTGATGTTTCTATTTCTGAATTACAGTTACATGTAATGTGATAATGTATTAGCATGATAATAGAATGAAGTTGCATGTCTTATCACCTGAAATAAGAGGAATATATAGGTGTGCATTTGTTTAAGGTTGAATAGTTGTTTCCCAATAATTCTGGAGATCCTTTTGTGTTTGTGACTTATCTCATTAGCACAGTGAGATACGAAAAACCAGAGAATCCCCGGATAGAGTAATCAGACTATATATCAAGTATAACTGATTTCCTTTTTTTTGTTTTACATATTAGATTAAAGAACCAGTACAGGGTTCTCTGAAAAATGTACCATTGAAGAAAGGGCTTGAAGTCCAGCAGCCCGAAGATGTTTTGCCCTCTCATCATCCCCAACTTCTTGAGCTAGCTGGCAGAGCCTTGTAATAAATACTTCTAAGTTAAACATATAAGTTCCATCTTTCTGCATTATGAACATTATTTATAAAAGATGTTGAATTTGCTTATACGGAGTGGAAACAAAATCTACAAGCTTGGGAATTAAGCACGGTACCTGATTATTTACAAAGTCAAAAAGAGTTTGACATCCTAATATTAAGATCTCATCCTGGTCTGTCTGTTCCAGAAGAGTGTGCATAATGCTTAGTAAGCTATTTGCAAATAAAGGCCTGTAGTAAATGCAAAGATCCGTACACAAGGGTTAGAATCAAAAGATTTAGCAGTAATTAGAGAATGCACATCCTGATACAACTTCTAATTCTATTCGAATAGTAGTGGGGGTTATAGGTTAATTTCACTTATGCAGCATTGTATCTTTTGCTGATATGTTCCAATAATTTTTTATAGGTTTGTGATTTATAATGATTGTCATTGCTTCGTGTAACTTACTTTATGCTGACATTTGCTCCAAGAGTGAGTTATTATTTTTAATTACATCAAACTTCCAACACAGAATTGAATGTATAATATTCTAATTAGTTTTGAAAGGCTACTAATGTAAAGAAGCGGCAAAATTAGAATGTTGTTACTCGGGGGTTGGCACGCACATGGTGGGGGCATTAAATAATTGTCTAACTATAGGTGATGACTACTTGACTTGTTCCTCAATAGTAACAACTCTATATAAGTTAAATAGGCATACGAGGAAACATAGATACAAATGAGACTTACAGTTGCTCGCTACAAGAAATTAACAACTTCCTGTATATACACATGACAGTTTTCGTAGAGCGAAAATTTTCTGATCTCAAATCCTTGTAAAACCGTTCTTCCAGCAAGCTTGAGATCTGGAAGTCAGATAATAAACTTTGGGTTAGTTAAGAATTTAATGATGAACAATGATGCTCATAGGCTTTTTCTGTAAATGTCGGATAACTGGTGAAAATCTTATATTTCCACAAGAGACAAAAACTTAATATATTCGTAAAATGATCTTTGCTTTGAACTCTTAACCTTGTTTAACAAGTTATTTATTTAGCATAAAAATTCATTAGTGATATTATGATGAATCTTAATGAAAGACTTGGAGTTCACTTTTTATCCAAAAAGAAGATTCTAATATTATATATATGAGAATTACCTTGGGAATGTGTAAAGGGTTTTTTGAAGCATAATCGCACAGCTTCCCAATCATCCGTACATTCGGCTCTTGATCCTATAAACTTATATAATTAAAAACATTCATCGAAAAAAAAAATAACAAAAAAGCGTGTTAAAAATGATAAATATGTTTTCAGTACTAGATAAAACAAGTTATCTGACCAATATACAAACCACAATAGTACACAGTTCAAGTATATATTCATGGTTTATTATTGTCAACGCCTTAAGAAGCTCCTATTTTATTTTTGGATAATAACCATGTCATAAGTTGTTGTAAAGCAAAAACACGATTTGCAGCAAAACATATATGCTAACTATGGTCTATGGACCCATGGTAATCAAGAGGAAAGGTGAACCAGACATCATTACTGGATTTGAAAAGACCATGATCCGTCACTACTTCCGAGAAGACACGAAGGATAATCAAGATCATAAGTTAGAACAATAAGATTGGCCTAAAAACACAGATGACGAAAGATGTAAACCGAACAAAAAATTGCAACTCCAAGTAACACATAACAAGTACATAAATTTACCATTTCATTATCAAAAATGAACTAAACAAGGTTAGTATGTGTAAAATCACTTGAAAATACTGTTAAAAACAATATTGTAAAATTACTTTAGCAATGCATTTTTAAAAGTTCTTAAAAGATTAAGAAGCAGCAGTGAGCTAAATAGTGGGATTCTGTAATGAAAAAATAGCACAAAAAGACATGCAGCAAGAACATTATAGCAGGAATCATTGTTATCACGAAGACGACTAGTCGACGACTAGTCAGCGACTAGTCGACACGAAGGTACTCAGGCGCCAAGAGTCTTCAAGCCCGACTTGTCGTCGACTAGTTGACGTGAAGGTCACCCAAGAGTCTCGTAGCCCGACTTGGGGCTTCATAACCATAATTGTGATGTACCATGCTTATTTTGAACTAATTATTCTATTACTTTTGATCTAAATTATAAAATTAACGTGTTCAAATATATTATATATTAAATCTAGTAATTATAAGTATAATGAACACTTTGTCGACTTTTTACGATTAGTCGGACGACTTGTCGACTAGTCTTCACGAAGGTACTCAGGCTTCGAGGGTCGACTTGGCGCCGTGATAACCTTGGCAGGAATATATATAGTTATAAAAAATCTGTAAAGAATATCTTGCACTGGCAAACTGCATTATCATTCAAATATATTGACAAGTCTTTCGTTGCCTAAATAACTGAAACAGAAATTTCTAGCCTAATAATGATATACTATGTTTCTTAAGATACTTGGAAACTAAAATTAGTTACAAAGGGTAAAATCTTATCAATTTTTGGCATCCCAGATGCTAAAAATCTAGACCTGTAAACAGAATTGACAAAAATCAACATCACTTCACCATGATTCTGAAACTACATTTACTATCCAAAATCAGCAAAGTCTCATTTGTGCCGTAGTATCTCTGCTGAAGGACATTGGCAGTGCATTTTGACTATATCGCTTCACATAAATTTAATTTACCGAACAGCTTCCATAAGTTTTCCAAATACAGCTTTGTACTTTATCTGTATTAGATCTATGTGCTTTGTACTTTATCTATTTACATAAGATTAATGAATATGAGAAGTCTTACGCCAACCAAATTTTTTGCTTTACTTACATGCATAGAAACTCTAGATAGGAAAATAAGCAAAGCATCATGCCCCCAACATAACTAAGTGATACACAAGGTGGATATAATATTTTTGATAAGAACATTTAAAGTTACCAGCTGAAAGGTAAAATGTGACTGAATAAAACTAGGACTCGGACATGTATGGTATATTAGGCTATAATTCTCATCTAAATTTTGCAATCACTTGAAATATAATAAATAACTTAGCCTTATTAATACTGGAAAGATGAAAGCAATAAGACTCAAATGCATATAGCCCGCATCAAGTACATAGTAATCAAGCTAACCTGTGAAGAAAGGAAAATATCCGAAATCATCTTCTTGTACCTTTTCACGGGCTGCCTGGACCTTGGTCGCAATTCTGGACAGAATACACAAAGGTTGCCACATACTGGCAGAAGTTGCCTTGAAACAACTCCCGAAACAACACTCATGTCTATACAATATAATCAAAAGAAATTCTCTAATCCGGAATATGTTGCCTGCTTTTCACTTCTTGATCATCAGAAAATACTAATTTTTTGAAACCCCAACATACAAAGAAAATCTGAATCCCTCAAAATCCATGGGCAGCTTTCTTATTCCATCACCAGCCTACAAATGGTAATTTAGAAATATAAAAGCAGCATAATGCATGAATTATGTAGGCATACAAACATATGGATCTGGTATAAAAATATGTAATTATGACACACTACATGATATAGATATAAAAAAAGAAGAAGAGGGAATTGTAAAGAAATAGACCTTCGGATCGATGCATGCAATAGCAGACCGGAAGGCTGGTAGCTTATCAGAAATTTTCAAAAAAATCCAGAATGGTTATTTTATGGCATTTCACAACAGATTCACATTTTCTCTAATGATCAATATGGTTTATATACAGGAAACATGCAAGAAGACGCATACATAATTACTTGGGTTTGCCCTTGGCCTGTGTTCTTGAATCCTGCTACTATGTGATTTGAATATATGACAATAGCTGATATGTACATGTACAGATCAGATGATACTATTCTGTTTGTTCATTAAATTAATTTACTACTTGCTCTCATGACGCTGGGGGAATATATTCTTATTTTATTTTTGACAATATATTGTAGTTATATAAGTAAAAAATTGTCCTTAAATGTTACAAAAAAAAAAGAATTATAAAAAATATTAACATCAAAGATAGTAGAATTTTGGTACTGATTGATAAACACATTTAAACATATCATCATAAATTAAACCCGGATTATATTGTCTAGGGTCCTTGGGGGGGGGGGGGTCTTGGAATTTGAAGTATAATAAAAATTAAAATTAATTTATAATAACGATTAGATATATGAATATTAAAATTTGCATTTGCAGAATTTGGATGTGAAGCTTCCTCCATTTTTCATTACAAAACAAAACAAATTTGTTGTCCAACTTCCAAACAATAATAAGGAATTGACATTCAAAATGTCAAATGAAGATATGTGCATTTGGAGTACACCTTTAAACAATTAAATCAATGACAGCCAAAACAGAAAAAAAAACTTTTTTGTTTATTGAATCCCCTATTTCCAGTCATCAACTATGCTTTTGAATAGCCAGCATGATCTTTCTCGACATGCTCTACAAGAGCTACTGGATCACGGAAACCTCTACTACACCTGGGGCAGATATCAAGAGTTGTATTCATTACACTAGGACGAGTGCCATCCTTTTCATGGGTTTTCTTCACATGATCAACCAAACTTGTAGCTGATGCAAATCTAACATGGCATATAGGACACGCTTCTACTTGCCCATTGCTAGAAGTTGCATTTCCATTGTTGCTGCTAGTTTCACCTGTCTGGAATGCTTGGCTGAACTCATTGCCCAATTTTGTCATTCCAGCTTCAGCTGAGGCTCGCACGGATGAAGCCGCTTTTAACAAAGTGGATGTCCATTTGGATGAAGATGATACAGGGGCTTTGTTTCGCCTCGTATCTTCTTTTGTACTTGTATTTATGAAGCTCATAAAATGAAAACCTGTATCTCGTTTCTTTGGTCCAGGACAACTGTGATCAGGTCCAAACCGGTGCTTCAAACAGTGTTCAACAGTACAGTCCCGACACTTAATAGTGTTTGAAAATGTCAAGGTCTCCCTACAGCCGCGGACTGGGCATTTCTTCTTCTTTGTGACTTTTTCGTAGTTTGAAGGATCACAATCGGTGTTAACATGCGACTCCCAAGTAATATTAGGGTCTTCTTCCGGATTTAGTTGGACTCCTTTTGCACATAGGGGACAGATGACAATAGTGACATCATGTTTGTTGCCTTTCGGGCACTGGTGTTTACTGTAACTCCGATGCTCTAGACAGAAGACCTATAAAAAAATTCGAACATCAACTTCACAATAGACAAAGAAAGGTTGCATATATAAAGATTAAATGTGTTCTTCATATATGAAGTTGGTGAGAGGGAGAGTATATATAATAACTAAATACTCCAGGCCAAGTTAACCTAAACAGCTAATTCCTGCTCAATATCCCAAAACTTACCAGACTGACACTCTGAATTCACTCATACAATTCATAGCCATATAGTTCGTCAAAACTTTTGTTACCACGATTCTGTGATTTCAGCTGTACCCAATGACACCTCTGACACTTATCAGGTCTTTTGACTTAAAATTGCACAACATTTTAACAAACTTTAAGACCAACCACATACAAGTCTTACAATTGAATCTGAGCTGCATCCCCCATCTTTAGTCCAAACAATAAGGATCAGAACATAGAATCCTAAACAAAGATTTTTAAGAACAGAACTTTCTCTACTATTAATAACATTATATAAAAACAACTAGAGAACCGTATCCAGCACCAATGATGCGTCAAAATTTTGCAAAACAATGATAAAACAAGCTCAAACAGTCAATGTAGCTTCTGAATTGGGGCTGGTCATCAAACTGAAGGCCTTCGGCTTTTCACTGTTCCAGTCTTTACTAATCCCTTTGCAAGAAACAGCAATCTAAGGAAAGATTCACATAATCTATTAATTGTCCTCACTATTAAGGAGATAAGTAGACACCAAGGTAGGCCTTGGCTAATCCTGACATTTGATGTACATTCTAGTATCCCACATTTCAAAAGCCATGTAGTTGGTCGTAGGGCCTAGGTTCGACCCACCCCCCACGTTTAATGCACTTGTTTCCTAACAAAAGTATTAATTTGATAGTATTTTTGAGTGTCCTCAAAAAATGTCCTAGCTCTACCACATCTCAAGAGCTTACATAGAACAAATGATCATCAGTTTTCTATTAAAACTAAATTACCAATAACCAATTATCTAACGAACTGTTATCCTCTCTTTCAGAAAGCTTTATCACTCAAACAAAAGAAACTACAAATGATAAGAGGGAGCTCAGAATAAACAATGAGCATTCAGATTGGGTCGTACCCTATTTCAAATATTAGAAATCATAATAATTTATCTAATGCAATCACATCTAATTTATTTCCTTTTTACCAATGCTAGTATGAATTATAACTTAATCATATACACTACAGAACGCCCAATGAAAATTATTATTGGAAAGTGCATCTCAATTAACAGCTTAATTTTAACAAACAGTGTTTTCTTGAATTCAGAAGACAGAAAGAGAGGGGGAGAGAGAGAGAGAGGGAGGAGGGGGGAGAGAGAGAGAGAGAGGGAGGAGGGGGGGAGAGAGAGAAAGAGAGGGAGGAGGGGGGGGAGAGAGAGAGAGGGGAGAGAGAGAGAGGGGGGAGAGAGAGAGAGAGTTAGGGGATCCAGAGAGAGGAGGGGTTAAATACCTTGTTGCAACAATCGCAAGTGAAAGGCAAGAAATCAATGAGTTTGCAATCCTCAACAGAACAATGTTTACCAAGATCAGGAAATGCAGGGGTGCCCATTTCAATTAAACCAGATATTCAATTAAGGATTGAAATATCAAATATGTTTGTATATATATATATATAAACAGAAGATTGATTAGATAAGATGTCCCTGAAGCCTTCGATATCCGCGTGGGGGGGGGGGGGGTTGAATTGAATAACCGCGGAATCGAAAGTTCCAGAATTTTTGATGAAGAATAAGTCGTATAAAGTCTCCCCCTCCACCTTCGTGGTGTATGTATTTTCTTGGTATCTTGCCCGCTGTCTGTTCATTTTTTTAATTTGTAAGATTGTGAACAAGGAGTTATTGTGTACGACGACACTCACCCAGCTCCGTGAACTTGTCTTTTGATATAAGCCGTTTGATTTTAGTCAAATCCACGGAGAATGAATCTACAAAACTCTACATATTATATATGCAGTGCTGTGAAAAGCGCATTAAGCTAACGCTTAAGCGTAAGCGGAGGTAAAAGTGTCTGAATTAGTGCAAAATCGGGAAGTTAAGCGTTTCGTAAAGTTTAAGCGGGTTTAATCGGTTTTAAGCGGAATTAAACGGATTTCAACCGTTTTAGCGGTTTTTGACCAAATTAAATGGGGATTAAAAAATAATTATGAAAAGAAAAATATTATTTTTTAAAGATGTGTAATTTGATATTTTTAAATATTACTTGTATTTTTTTAGTTAATTATGGCTTTGTGAAAGATCATTTTATTGGTTTATTATAATACGTGGATGTTATCTCTTTATTCAAAAAAATATTCAATATTTTTAATATATATACATATATTTATTTATTTATAATCCTATTAATGGTCCGCTTTTAAAACCGCTTAAGCGTCCGATTTAGCGCTTAAGCGCTAGAAGGTGACATTACCGCTTATATCCGATTTACGCTTTTTACAACACTGATTTTTTGTTATTGTTGTGTTGTGTTCTCTCTTATAAAAAACAAAAACGGGGATGGCCCTTAATCGCCGGAGATTCGTCGAATAATTGAGGATTAATCGAAATAAATAATCGAATTATAATCAAAATTAATTTAATATTATTTTATTTATAAGTAATAATAAATGTAATTATTTTACTATTTTGACTCGATATATATAATTATTATATAAATATACAAATTAATTTAAAATATGTAATATTTATTAAAGTAAGTATAATTCATAAGATCTAATTTATCATTTAAGGTCAATTTGAAATGAAAATATAATAAATTTTATTATGTAAATAATATTTTTCTTAATTTTTTTACAAATTATTATATTTTAATTTTTTTATATATTTTTTAAATTTTTTACTATGAGACCGATTTTGATTAATCCAATTTTGACTGAATTTTATTAAAAATAATTTTCAGTTCAATTTCTTACCGAACAACCATTAATCACCGATTAATCGCCGACTTTTAGAATACTGTGTTTTATCAGTTATGTTATTTCTTTCTCCTTTTTGTTTTGGTTCGGTTGTGTTAGAACTACGGGAGATTTTCGGTCGAGTTGGTCGGGTTACAGATATTTTTGCAACTTGACCCAATTAAATAGGTTTGGAAACTTTATTGTTAAAAAAAATTGGTTTGAAATTTTTTTAACCCGATCCATTAAAATTAATTCGTAAGTTAACCTTACTCGTCATATGTTAGAGTGGGCTGAGTTGGATTGGTTTAAATGGGTTAAATATATAAAGGGTGTTTAATATTTTACGATAACGGGCATTTCATAAATCTAAGCAAAATTTATTATATATATAATATTGCAACATGATTTTTTGGGGAAACATTTAATTCAAAATTATTATTTTATCCTCGTATTTAAATAAATATGGAAAAATATAGTTGACATGGGGAATTGAACCATGACACACTTATAACAAACATTTAACATCAACTAAATGAGGTAGAACATTTAACATCAACTAAATGAGGTAGAGGCTGATTTGATAATATTTTGATAATATTTTGATAACATCAAGTATTGACTTACATACTTCTTTTTTATTTTGGGTGACTAAACCTATATAATTTAATATTTATATAGAATAAATTTATTTTAAGAATGGGAAATTAGCTGATTACAATATAATAACTTTATACTCATGTGCACAACGGGATTATAATTTTTTTTAATTCATATATTATATACTCCCTCCGTCCCAATTTATCTGTCTTATTTGACTTTTAATAGTCAAATTGACTCAACTTTAACCGTAAATAAAAATTTAGTTTTTAATTATTTTGAAAAACTGAAAAATACATATTAAAGTAGATTAAACATACTTTCTAATGATGTAATTTTTATAAATATTTTCGATAACGTACTATGTGAAATTGTTGGTCAAAGTTCGGTCAATTTGACCGCAAAAAGTCAAACAAGACAGATAAATTGAGACGGAGGGAGTAAATAACTTCTTGCTTTCGGGGGAAACATTTAATTCGAAATTACTATTTTGCACTAGTATTTGAATAAATATGAAAAAATATTGTTTGCATGGAGAATGGAACCCATGACACACTTATAACAAACATATGACTTCAACCAACCAAGCCAGAGGCTCATTTGATTACATATTTTTTTCTTTATTTTGGGTGACTAAACCTATATAATTCAATATTTATACAAAATAAATTATTCTAAGATTTGGGTAATTAGCTGATTACAATTTAATAATTTTATACTCATGTGCAACAACGGGATTATAATTATTTTTTTAATTTGTAAATTAAATAAATAACTTCTTGTTCATAATATATTATCATATTAACTTGTTGATAATATCTTACTATATAATAATAATTTAATAATTATCGAGACTCCGGTAATTAACTCACTTCGAGATACTAACTTTATACTCATGTAACAACTAAGGATATAATCAATCCGAGTCGATTCGAAAACTCTCAGGCTCGAACTCGATTAAAAATGTTCCGGTTCGAGCACGAGCTCGAGTTCAGCCGAACCTTAAATTTCAAACTCGAAACTCGGTTCGTAAAAAATTCGATAGGCTCAAATATTTTAGGGGAAACATGTAATTCGAAATTACTATTTTGCGCCCGTATTTGAATAAATATAAAAAAATATTGTTGGCTTGCAGAATTGAACCGTGACACCTATAACCAAATATGTGACTTCAATCAATTGAGCTAGAGATCCATTTGATTATATTATATTTTGATAACATCAAGTACTGAGTTATATTTTTTTTTATTGGATGACTAAACCTATATAATTTAATATTGATATAGAACAAAATTCTTCTAAGGATTGGCTAATTAGCTCGCTATAATATACTAATTTTATACTCACGTACAATCATGAGATTATAATTATTATTTTTTATAAAAATTTTACAAACAGTAAATAAATAACTTGTTGATATTATATTAGCATATTAACTTGTTGATAATATATTAACATATAATAATAATTTATTAATTATCAAGACTTGTGTAATTAACTCATTTCGAAATACTAACTTTATACTTGTGTACAACAACTAAGGCTAGAATCAAGATGCGCCGAGTCGAAAACTTTCAGATTCGAACTCGATTAAAAATGTTCGCGTCTGAGCACGAGCTCGGTTTCAACCGAATCTTAAATCAAGCTTGAAACTCTGGTCGTAAATAGTCCGGTAGCCTCAAGTTCCGCTCGAAAGCTTAAATTAATTTCATCAAATATTGACAAAAACTCGAAATATGGTAGGTTATGCTCGAAATCAATTCTATTAAATATATATAATATTAAATATTTATATACAAATATATTTATATTATATAAATAGTAACGGCTCGATAAGACTTGTGAACCTTATGAGCCAAGTGATTTGAACTTTGAGCTCGACCGTGTAAAAAAAATTACTATTTGCCCCCATATTTTGATAAATATGACACATAAATATTATAGTATTTATTTATTTTTTATCATAGGTAACCCGTAGCCGCTACTGGTGCGCACTGGGTAAACCTAACGGGCTCACGCAATAGACTGCAACATTATAGTATTTTTGGTATCTCCAATTGAAAAAATTATTGAGAATTACTAGAAAACCATTATTTTCAATGGTAAGAGTACACTCTAAAGTTTATATTCGTCATACAATATAAATTTAAGGATATTCGTCGTAACATTAGTCTTTCTAACATGAACCACACAATATTGTATGAAACAACAAGCAAATATCATAAAAGTACATAAAAATAGCAATATTTTTTTAAATAAAGATACCCCGTGCCTTGCACGGGTAATAAAGCTAGGTAAAATACGTATAACTCACAACCTATTGCTAATGTATATGTCATTTTGACTAGCATTATAATTTTAGTAACGTAAATTATGGGGTAAGTCATATGTCTACACATAAAATGTAACCGGACGTCTATAAATAAAAGTATAATAGATTGTATAATTTAATTGTATATAATATGTTGACATATATTTAAATTATTGAGAAAATTTGTAACTTAAACCGGGTTGAGTTGGCTCTAAAATATATGAAACATATACTTAAATCATTTAGGGGTCGTTTGATTCAAGATGTGGTATCAGATTGGAATCGGGAATCGGGTTAGAGTGGATGGGGATCCGGTATCATATCTGATATTATGTGTTTGGTTGAGTGCTGAAATCAATATTTTTAATTTAAAATATTTTAAGTCAATAAGTTTAATTTTATTATAAATAATAATTTTATTATTATTTTAATATATTTTTGGTTCATAGATTTATTTTAGTATTAAATAAATATATTTTATTGCTTAAATATAAATTATAATAATTAAATCAAAGTTGATACTCATACCAATCCTACATATCCACCTCCCCACTTGGGTATGAAAAACCCATATCTTGGGGTTTAAGAAATGAGTATCAAGTTCATTTTTTCTGAACCAAATGTTAGGTATGGGTTGAAATGGTTGAAACCTATACCTGATTCTAGAATTCGGTAAACCAAACGACCTCTTAGGTTGTTTTGAAACTTTTTTAATCCAATAAAGTGTTAGATTTTTTAATATCGGTTTATCAGCCGAAAAGAGAGGCGCGTTGGTTCGGTTTGGTCGGGTTGGCAAACCCATAAACACCCCAAATAAGAGCATTTCGAACCTGCTAGATTTTATGGTTGGTGTATTTATTTGGTTTTAATAGTTAGACTTACGTGCCTTATAAAAAATATATAATCTAATAAATCTCGAAAATGAGTGAAAATTGACCTGGAATATTAATTAACAAGATATAAGTCCCTTAACACTTAAGTTAAGTAGTCGCGCTCGGTTGGTTGGTGTATTTTAATATATCTCTAAATTACTTTTGATAACAAGTCACTGTTTATGCTAACTTATAATAGGATGAACGAGTCTTCAGTATAATTATATTGTAAGAGACAATTATTAAAATTATGTATTATCTAATTATCTTATGAGTGTATCTAATTTCTAACAATGATTAAATAGTATAATATAATATGTGTTGATGACATTTAAGCCATGTAACCTTATTCATAGTTTTAGAAATATAAATAAGTGTTATGTTTAATATGTTACTAGTATTGGTTTCGTTTATTCCAACCTCATACCAGATGTTCGGTTGGCATTTTTTTCTTTTAAAATCATTCATCAAACCCCCAAGGTATGAGTTTTTCATACCCTAGGGAGAGGTCGATATCAGAGACTAGTATGAGGGATCAACTTTTTATTTATTTTTTTATTTTTTTCATCAATGTTTGAGCATTTAAATTCAATTGTTTAATGTAAAAACAAATTAATTTTTTTAAAAAAATATTAATAATATAAATTGAATTAATACTTTTAATTAATTTAAATTACTGAATAAAAATTTTAAATCAAACATATTCATTCCAACACTCAACCAAACACATGATATCATAAATGATACATCAATTCATAACCCTTTAGTCCGATTCCTGATTCCAACCCGATTCCCGTTTCTGAGCCAATCAACCAATGGTTTAAAGTTTTTAGTATTTAGACATAACGGTTCTCATTATTTTATTGGGAATATATAATGGCTTTGATAGTGAGGGATAATCAAAAACCAAAAGAATGGGTGAACCAAATTAAAATTTTTATATATATATATATATATATATATATTCGAATATTATAGTTTATCATATTTTAATTTAAAAGTTTAATATCTCTGTTTCGTAATAATTAAAAATGTAATCATAATGTTAAATCTCGGTCGAATTTTAACATAAATTAACATTTTTTATAGAATACACATTTCTATATAATTAACGATTACAAATGTATATTTTATGATACTATTTCGGCAGAAATTTTTTTATTTAATACTCACTACGTCTATTTTCAGTTGTTACTTTTGAAACAAAACACATATATTAAGAAAAACTAAATTACATATTTGTTGGATATATTTGAGATGACATGTAATATGTTTCATGTTTAGTTTTCAGATCTTAACTAACAGGAAATATCAGTTCTCACTGGAATCAGGACTTACTGGAAGTCAGGACTTAAGGATATCAGGATTTAGATTATCAGAAGATAATATCAGAAGATGGATATCAGAACTTAAGTACTGGAGGACTAATAGTTAAGGAAGAAAACTGATTTACAGGAAAGAAGATCAAGACTAATAAAAAAAGAAGATATGCATGGAGAAAGTAAGAGGACTAGAAGAATTGTATAAGATATCTGATTGATATATTTTAGGAGACAGAATTATATTCCATATCAATTAGAAGTTATCTTGTAACTGTGTGTCTATATAAACACAAACATAAGTTTACTCTATATGAGTTACGATCATTGAGAAGATCATACATTGTAACCTAGCAGCTCTCGTGATATTTGTTCATCACTGAGAGAGAACAGTTCCATTGTAACAGAGTTTATTATATCGAATACATTTATTTTCTATTACTTGTGCTTTAAATCGATTTGATTGTATTCTACACTGTATTCAACCCCCTTCTACAGTGTTGTGTGACCTAACAAGTGGTATCAGGGCTTATTAGTTAACACACATACAGTAAAGATCCAAAACAATCATGTCTGAAGAAGCAGAAAATCCAACCAAGCCCGCCAAAACTGAAAAAACTCCAAAGACTCAAACCCACAGTCGATATGAGACTATCAGGGTTCCCATGCTAAGACCTTCTGAGTATCCCATATGAAAAGTGAAGATGGCTATGTTTCTGGAAACTACAGATCCAGAATACCTTGACATAATTTATGAAGGACCGCATAAGCCAACCAAGCTCTTTGTTGTAGTTGCAGATCAGCCCTCAAAGACCATACCAAAGGAGAAAAGTGAATACATAGCTGAAGATATCTCATCTATTGCTAAGGATGCAAAGGTAAGGCATTTACTGCATAGTGCCATTGATAATGTCATGTCAAATAGGGTAATTCAATGCAAGACTGCAAAGGAGATATAGGATGCTTTGGAGACAAGGTGTTAGGGAACTGATGCAATCAAGAAAAACAGGAGGACTATACTCACTCAAGAGTATGAGCACTTTGTCTCAAAAAGTGATGAGTCATTAACTGACTTATATGACAGGTTTGTCAAACTCTTGAATGATCTGTCACTGGTGGACAAGGAATATGATATTGAAGATTCAAATCTAAAATTCCTTTTAGCTCTTCCTGAAAGTTGGGATTTGAAAGCTACTATTATAAAAGACAACTATGCTCTTGATGAAACTACTCTTGATGAAATTTATTGAATGCTCAAGACTTATGAACTTGGGATGGATCAAAGAAGCAAGAGACATGGGAGAAAGTCAAGGACAATTGCTTTTAATGCTGAGGAGGAATCCCCCAAAGTGGCTATCTCAAAGAAAGGAAAAGGAAAGGCTCTCATCATAAAGTCTGATTCAGAATCATCAAGTTCTGATGATGATGATTCAGAAACTGAAAGTCTACCTGAAGTAGATGCTGATGAAGATATGAAGAAGCTGTGTGCTCTTATGGTAAAGGGTATCACAAAGATAGCCTACAGGAAATTCAGAAGGGGAAAGAAGTTTTACAGGAAAGGTAGAAGTTCTGATAAGAAGGGCTTCAGAAAATCTGAAGGCAAAGGAGGAAAGTCTGACAGAGGAGATTACTCAAATGTCAAATGCTACAACTGTGGTGAGAAATACCACATATCTCCTGACTACAAGAAAGGAAAGAGTGATAAAGGCAAGGCTCTTGTCACAAAGAAGAAAAGCTGGACAGACACTTTAGAGTCTGAAGATGAGGAGAATTATGCCTTGATGGCAAATGCTGATAGCAGTTCTGATGCTGCTGAGTTAAAGGTACCTCAAACAACTTATGCCTTTCAAAGTTCTTTGCACCTCAACCGTTTTTTCAGAACAACATGAAGTTCATCTTGGTTACATCTTATCGTTGTGTGAATCTTGATTTTTACAAAACTCATGGTCGAGTTTTCTCCAACAAGGGGAGAATAATGAGAAACGGGAGTGGAAACTGTTTGTATATGTTATTTATGAGTTTATATGTATCTAGATTAGAGAGGATTAAAATTATTTGTTCGTGTTTTATGTGGGGATAGTAGTTTATTAATTAAATAAGTTATTTATAATAAAGCCCAATTGTTACGAATCTTAGTCCATTAGGTTTAGTACTAGGGTTTTATAGTCTATATAAGTGATGTAAACCCTCACATTATTACTTAACTTTGATTATACACTTTCTTGGGAATAATACCGATTAATTATTCTTGGGAATCGTAAAACTCATTGCTTTAATCATTTTGTTCTTGTTTTTATATTACAATTCATCTTTCTAAAAATCTGTCCTGTATCATTTCACATCTTCCGCGGTATATTAATTTTATAAAGCTTTTGTTTATACACGCCTTGAACTCTTATTTGACAGGTAGGTAAAGCAGCACATCTGCAAAAGTTTGAGTTGCCCGCGAAGATCAAGTTGCTTTCTGAACCTTGGACGCCTGAAACTGGTCTAGTAACTGCAGCTCTCAAGATAAAAAGAGATGCAATCAGGAAGGCGTTTTCTGTAGACCTTGCCCAGCTATATTCATAGAAAGGATTTATAGTCGGTCGAGAGATTGTGAAATCATGTTTAGAAGAGCCCACTAACATCCAAGCAGTTCTTTATTTGTGTGCGACTTCTTATGTAATATTTTTCTTTTCATTGTTTTTCTTGTGTACCTTTTTTTTGGTTAGTTTGTAGTGGCAATCGCTTTTTGTGGATTTGTAAAAGCAAAACAGCAAAAACTAGCAAGTCTTGATTTTTAAATTGTAAATTTTCAAGCATGAGATGCTAAACTGTGAATCTTTTGGTATAGCATTTAAATCCGAAAGAATGACATTTTTACCTCATTTTGCCGCATTTGTTACAAGACTACCATATTTCCGGAATGGTACCAAAAATACCCTTTTAACAAGCCTTTGGAGATGCGTAATATAAAAACCCAACAGTTGTCACATAACTTCATCACATACATATGTAGCAGACTGATTAACACTTTTACTCAAGTTTCACCTTCATGATATTTGTACACGTGACTTCTTAGTTTTTTAGTTTTGACACCATAAACAACACTTAATGTTATATTTTAACAATTAAATGTAACTTAAAAATGCTTGGCAAAAAAAATGTCACTTAAAATATGTTTTTTTAGTTTTTAATATTTTCATATATATATTTTAGGTTTAAAATATTAATTTAATTCTTTAAAATTCAAGTGTGAGCCCTAATTAAACAATTTTTAATATTTTAGGTTTCACAAATTCACCATTTGGATTTTAGACACTAAAAAAAACAAAAGGGTTTAGGCCCTAAATCTTGAAACGTAAGCCTAAATATAGGCTTAATTGCATAGTTCACCCCTTTAATTTCGGCCATTATCACTTTGGTACCAATAGTTTTAATAATTACACTTCGCACCCCATACAAGTTTGTGCGCTGCACTTTGCACCCTTTTCGTCAGTTTCCGCCATTACCGTTAAATAGGTCAGGGGTAAAAAAGTAATTTGACAATTTTTAATTGCATTTTTACCATTAAAGTTCCACGAATTTTCATATCAATCCCCAAACAATTTTTTTTTACAATTTTGACATTCAGCTATAAAAAAAATTGTTAGGGGGTTGATATGAAAAATCTATTGAACTTCAATAGTCAAAATGCAATTAAACATTGTCAAATTACTTTTTTACCCCTAACCTATTTAACGATAACGGCGGAAACTGACGGAAAGGGTCCAAAGTGCAGTGCACAAACTTGTCTGGGGTGCGAAGTGCAATTATTTTAACTATTGGTACCAAAGTGACAATGGTCCAAACCAAATGGGTGCACTATGAATTTAAATCCAAAATCATAAATAAAACCAAATGGTGCACTATACAATTTAACCCTTTAATCTAGGATTTATGGCTTAAATCTAAACCCCAGGAACCAAACTTCAAATTAAATTGGAACCTATTTTTAATATTTTATGATTCAATAATTGTTTATTTGGGTATTAAAATAAATAACATTATAAATATAATAATGAATTTTATTAAAAAATAAAAATACCTAGGAGCAAAATATTAAAATATTTTTAAAAAATATTACTGAATTTTTCTTAAAGTGGTGCTTAATAGTTGGTGCTCATTTTAAAAAAAGTGGTTACATGTAATACGCATTTTGCCAATGCATATTAACCATGCATTACCCATACTTGAAATGCGATTAAGATTCTGTTAATCATCTTATACAATGCGTAATATTTTAAAAAAGTTGATTCAAAATTGATACCACTTTAATATATGCGTATCATCCATCACCCACATACCGAATGTAAATGCGTAACACAGAAATAATTATGGCTATCATGCCGGCGGTGTCATAATCTATCATCTATCTATTATCTATTATATATATAATACTGCAACATGACATTTTTGGAAAAATATTTAATTTGAAATTATGATTTTGCCCCCATATTTTGATTAATATAAAATTTTATTATTCTACATTGAGAATTGAACCCATGATCCCCTTAATGCAAACATATGACTTCAATCAATTGAGTTAGGAGATTGTTTGTTTATGTTTGATAGCATTAACTATTGACTACATGCTTATTTCTTTATATTAGGTGGTTAAATTTCATAAATTAAATAAATAATTTGATGATAATATATCATCATATAATAATATTTTTTTAATTATCGAGACTTGGGCGATTAACTCACTTCGATATACTAACTTTATCCTCGTTCCCAACAACTATGAGTATAATCCAGACGAGTCGAGTCAAAAACTGTCATGCTCGATTTAAAATGTTCGAGCTTGAGCACGGGCTCGAGTTCAACCGAGCCCTAAATTTCAAGCTCGAAACTCAAGTCGTAAAAAGTTCGATAGGCTCAACTTGGGCTTGAAAGCTCGAATCAATTTCACCAAATATTGACAAAAACTCGAAATATGATAGGTTCAGCTGGAGTTCGATTCTATTATATATATATAATAAAATATTAAATATTAAATATTTATATTAAAATGTTTATATATTAAAAAGAATAAAAAATAGTAAAGGTCTGACAAGGCTCACGAATTTACGAGCCGAGTAATATGAAGTTTAAGCTTGACTCCATAAAGAATTTGAATAACTTGAGTTTGAGTTTGATTGCTTATTACCGAGCCGAATTTGAATATTTTATGGGCCAAACTCTAGTGGCTAACGAACAACTTGACTACTTTACACCCCCTAACAACAACATAATTGTAATTATTTTTTAATTTATTTGACTTTTTGGTAAATATTTAATTCAAAATTACTATTTTGATCCCGTATACTGATAAAAATAAAAAATTATTGTTGGCATGGAGAACTGAACCCATGAAACCTATATGCAAATTAATGACTTAAAACTAATTGAAATAATTCAATACTTGAGTAATTACCTCATTACAATATACTAAATTTATACTTATGTGCAATAACGAGATTATTATTATTTTTTTGATTTATGAAGAATTTTCGTACATTAAATAAATCATTTGTTGATGACATATTACCATATAATAACAATTTATTTATTATCGAGACTTGGGAATTAACTCAATTCGACATACTAACTTTATACTCGTACACAACAACTAGGGGTATCATCAGGCAGAGTCGAGTTGAAAACTGTCTGGCTTGATTAAAAATGTCTGGCTCGAGCACGAGCTCGAATTCAACCGAGCCTTAAATTTCAAGCTCGAAACTCGGGTCGTAAAAGTTCAACAGACTCAAGTTCGGCTTTAAAGCTCGAATTAATTTTACCAAATATTGAAAAAAAAAATCAAAATATGAAGGGTTCGGTTCGAGTTCGATTTTGTTAAATAAAATATAAATAAAATACTATATATATTTTTTTATAAAAATGTATATATTTAAAAAACATAAAAATAATAAAGACTCGATAAGGCTCGCAAATCTGACGACTCGAGTAATTTGAAATTTGAGCTTGACTACATAAAGAATTCGAATAGCTCGAGCTCGACCCATTATTACAGAGTTGAATTCAAATATTTTACGGGTCAAACTCTAGTGGCTAACGAACAATTTGACTAATTTACACCCCCTAATAGTAGCACAATTATAATTATCTTTTTAATTTATATGACTTTTGGGAAAATATTCAATTCGAAATTACTATTTTGATCCCGTATTATGAGAAATATGAAGGTTTACCGTTGGAATGAAGAACTGAACCCATAACACCTATTATCTATGTGCAAATTTGTTAAGTCCCATAAGAGGGCTATATTTAGCTAGAGGGGGGGGGTTGAATAGCTTAATTACCAATTTAAAAATTATTATGTTGTTTTAAAATTATTTATCCCTTTTAAAACTTTACCAAGTAGTTATGCAGTTTATATGTGTGGAAAATAAAGTGTAAGGAAAGAAAATACCACACGGTAATTTTATCCTGGTTCGCGATGACGTAACTTCCAATAGATTCGCTCACTCTTACGTCTAGTCCCCAAGCTCCTCTCCCAGACTCAGGATTTTCCCTTATGATAAACTCACTCCTTTAGTAGGCGGGGAAGCCTCTACAGCCTTACAAATATTTGTCTTGGTGCGTAACACCCAGATTACCACCTCAAAATAAATGTAATACCTACATAATGTAATAAACTCGCTCCTTTAGTAGGCAGAGAAGTCTTTACACCCTTACATTTATTTGTCTTGGTGCGTAACACCTCGATTACCACATCAAAATAAATGTAATACCAACACAACTTATCTTAGACAATAACTCCCCGCTATTTCTTCAAAGTTGATGTAGAGCCCTTGTGTAGTCTTTGCTTCCTTAGCTTTTGTCGGTCTTCGATCTTAGTGATTCGATCTTGGGTCTTTTTTCTTCTTCACGGTGCAAAGACTAGTAACTCTCCTTTAGTAAGTCTAGGACTTGGGTTTTAGAATGAGAATCACCTCATGTCACTTCATCTCACTAAAAAACTAATAAGACAATCTACAAAACAAACCAAGTGGATAAAAGATGGTGTGAACTAGTATGTTACTGTACTAGTCCACAAGATAGTATAATATTCAACTAAGAATGTTAAAAAACAAATACGTATAATTGACTTAAGATATCGAATAATATATCAAGTATACTTCTGATTACCCATTCTTTATAGATTATAACTTTTATCGGAGTAATATGAGAAGTATTTTATATAAATCAATATAGCTTATGAATTCTTTCGTATTCTTCTTCTTTCGATTATATATTTATGAATCGAAGAATACTTTTATTACAATCTCGGAATTGTAATTAACCTTTAAGCTCGTAGGCTTAAAGATTTTAGTATACTTGTGTTTTGATAATTATAGAGCCAAAGTATACTTTTAACTTCGTGCACAATTTATAGGTTCTATATGATCCAAGATCGAAATAAAAGAAGTGCAATTAATTGTATTTGGATTTGTGCTTTTGAAGTTAGACGGATGATTACGAAGTTTACTGTTTATCGATTTATAATTCCACGGAACAGTAAAGATGTTAGTGGGGATTATGTGATACTTTTCATAATGATTCTATAGACACGAAATATGTTGGATATATTTGAGATGTCATGTATAATATGTTTCATGTTTAGTTTTCAGATCTTAACTAACAGGATATATCAGTTCTTACTGGAATCAGGACTTACTGGAAGTCAGGATTTAAGGATATCAGGACTTAGATTATTAGAAGATAATATCAGAAGATGGATATCAGAACTTAAGTACTGGAAGACTAACAATTAAGGAAGGAAGCTGATTTACAGGAAAGAAGATCGAGACTAATACAAAAAGAAGATATGCATGGAAAGAGTTAGAGGGCTAGAAGAATTATATAAGATATTTGATTGATATAATTTAGGAGACAGAATTATATTCCATATCAATTAGAAGTTATCTTGTAACTGTGTGTCTATATAAACACATACATAGGTTTACTCTATAAGAGTTACGATCATCAAGAAGATCATACATTATAACCTAGCAGCTCTCGTGATATTTGTTCATTACTGAAAGAGAACAGTTCCATTGTAACAAAGTTTATTATATCGAATACATCTGTTTTCTGTTACTTGTGCTTTAAATCAATTTGATTGTATTCTACACTGTATTCAACCCCCTTCTACAGTGTTGTGTGACCTAACAAGTGGTATCAGAGCTTATCTGTTAATACACATACAGTAAAGATCCAAAACAATCATGTCTGAAGAAGCAGAAAATCCAACCAAGCCCGCCAAAACTGAAGAAACTACAAAGACTCAAACCCATAGTCGATATGAGACTATCAGGATTCCCATGCTGAGATCTTCTGAGTATCCAATATGGAAAGTGAAGATGGCTATATTTCTGGAAGCTACAGATCCAGAATACCTTGACAGAATTTATGAAGGACCGCATAAGCCAACCAAGCTCTCTGTTGTAGTTGCAGATCAGCCAACAAAGACCATACCAAAGGAGAAAAATGAATACATGGCTGAAGATATCTCATCTATTGCCAAGGATGCAAAGGTAAGGCATTTGGTGCTTAGTGCCATTAATAATATCATGTCAAATAGGATAATTCAATGCAAGACTGCAAAGGAGATATGGGATGCTTTGGAGACAAGGTGTCAGGGCACTGATGCAATCAAGAAAAACAGGAGGACTATACTCACTCAAGAGTATGAGCACTTTGACTCAAAAAGTGATGAATCATTAACTGACTTATATGACAGGTTTTTCAAACTCTTGAATGATCTGTCACTGGTGGACAAGGAATATAACATTGAAGATTCAAATCTAAAATTCCTTTTAGCTCTTTCTGAAAGTTGGGATTTGAAAGCTACTATTATAAGAGACAACAATGCTCTTGATGAAATTACTCTTGATGAAATTTATGGAATGCTCAAGACTTATGAACTTGAGATGGATCAAAGAAGCAAGAGATATGGGAGAAAGTCAAGGACAATTTCTCTTAATGCTGAGGAGGAATCCCCCAAAGTGGCTGTATCAAAAAAAGGAAAAGGAAAGGCTCTCATCATAAAGTCTGATTCAGAATCATCAAGTTCTGATGATGATGATTCAGAAACTGAAAGTCTACCTGAAGTAGATGCTGATGAAGAGATGATGAAGCTGTGTGCTCTTATGGTGAAGGGTATCACAAAGATAGCCTACATGAAATTCAGAAGGGGAAAGAAGTTTTCCAGGAAAGGTAGAAGTTCTGATAAGAAGGGCTTCAGAAAATCTGAAGGCAAAGGGGGAAAGTCTGACAGAGGAGATTACTCAAATGTCAAATGCTACAAATGTGGTGAGAAAGGCCACATATCTCCTGAATGCAAGAAAGGAAAGAGTGATAAAGGCAAGGCTCTTGTCACAAAGAAGAAAAGCTGGATAGACACTTCAGATTCTGAAGATGAGGAGAACTATGCCTTGATGGCAAATGTTGATAGCAGTTCTGATGCTGTTGAGTTAAAGGTACCTCAAACAACTTATGCCTTTCATATTGATGATATTACTGAGTTGAGATTATATCTTAAAACCATGTTTATTAGCTATAGAGATCAAACTTTAACATGTGAAAGATTAACTTCTGAAAATCTTGCTTTTAGAAAGAGGAATGATTATTTAGAAAAAGAGTTAGTTATGTTCCATCAAACTCAGAAGGATAGAGATAATGTTTTCTATGTTAGAGATGAAGTGCTAAAAATGAATAAATCTCTAAAAACTGAGTTAGAAAAGGAGAGAGAGATTATCAGGACTTGGACTAACTCTGGAAGAACAATCAGGATATACTAAGTAGTGGGAACTGGAAAGAGGGCTTAGGTTATGGAGATGAGAAAAGTGAAAAAGGAACTGAACAAGTTAAGCCAATTATTGTCAAACAGACTACTAAGCCAAAGGTAAATCCTGTTAAATTTGTAGCTAAAACTGTAAAGTCTGATTTTGAAAAGATGAAAGATATTGAGACATAAGTGATAGCAGAGTCAACTTCTGACAAATTAGAACAGGATAAACCAACTGAAGTTAAAATAGGCTTAATGACTAAGAAGCAGCTTAAACATAAGCTGAAAGAGATTATCAGTGTAAACAAGGTAAAGGTAGCTAGGAAAAATAGGAATGGAAAGGAAGGTGTGAATAAAAGCAACAATTATATGCCTGTTCCTAATGCTCCTAGAAAGAAATGCTATAACTATGGAAACTCTAACCATCTGGCTTCTTTTTGCAGGAAGAATAAGAATATAAACTCCTTACCTTCTAAGTCAGGAGTTAAGAGTCAGTCTGTTAGGGTTTAAGCCACAAAATCCTTGTTTTCATTGTGGTAGTATATGGCATTCCATTTATACTTGTAAGGAATATCATAGTTTGTACTATGATTATTATCAGATAAAACCTTCTTTGAAGAAAGTTGCTTTAATTCCTTCTAGTGTAAAGTATGATGCAAAGTCTGATACTGTTAATACTGATAAGAAAAATGTAAGCATAAACTCTGATGTTAAATCCGCTGCAAATGTTAACAAACTTAAAAATGCCAAAGGATCCAAGTAAGTCTGGGTCCTTAAAACTAACCATTAGTGGTCTTTGTGAATGGAAGGCAACAGGAAGAACATCCTAGTTATGGATAGTGGATGTTCAGGACATATGACTGGAAATAAAGCCCTGCTATCAGATTTTATGGAGAAAGTTGGCCCAGGAGTTTCTTATGGAGATGGAAAAATTGGAAAAACTCTGGGATATGGCAAGATCAATCTTGGGAATGTCATCATTGAATCAGTAGCTCTTGTCTCAGGACTTAAACACAATCTGTTGAGTATAAGTCAAATCTGTGACAGAGGTTATCATGTGGATTTTCTTTGAAGAACACTGTGAAGTAATAAGTAATTCTACTGGCAAAGTGGTTCTGAAAGGTTACATGCATGGTAACATTTACGAAGCCAGACTTTCAATAAGTACTGATGGTTCCACAATCTGTCTATTGAGTAGAGCATCAATTGAAGAAAGCTGGAATTGGCACAAGAAACTCTCTCATTTAAACTTCAACAACATAAATGAACTTGTCAAGAAAGATCTTGTGAGAGGACTGCCAAAAACAGTATTTGCTCCTGATGGCCTTTGTGATTCATGTCAGAAGGCAAAACAAAGAAAATCTTCTTTCAAGAGCAAAACTGAGTCATCAATTCTTGAGCCTTATCACCTACTGCATGTTGATCTATTTGGTCCAGTCAATGTCATGTCTATTGCAAAGAAGAAATATGCTATGGTTATAGTGGATGAGTTCACAAGATACACTTGGGTGTATTTCTTGCACAAGAAGACTGAAACTGCATCTACTCTAACTGTTCATGTCAGAAAGCTGGATAAATTGATCAAAGATTCTATTAAAATCATAAGGAGTGATAATGGCACTGAGTTCAAGAATTCAATCATGGAAGAGTTCTATAAAGATCATGGAATCAAACAGGAATTTTCTGCACCTGGAACTACACAGCAAAATGGAGTTGTAGAAAGAAAGAACAGAACTCTCATTGAAGCTGCACAAACAATGCTTGATGAAGCAAAGCTACCAACCTATTTTTGGGCTGAAGCTGTGCAGACTGCTTGTTTTACACATAATGCTACACTTATAAACAAGCATGGAAAAATACCATATGAGATGGTGAAGAAAAATAAGCCAAATCTGAAATACTTTCATGTATTTGGTTGCAAGTGTTTTGTTCTTAAGACTCATCCTGAACAGCTGTCAAAATTTGATCTAAAAGCTGATGAAGGAATTTTTGTTGGATATCCACTTTCCACAAAAGCCTTCAGAGTCTACAATTTAAGAACAAGAGTTGTCATGGAATCTATCAATGTCTCTTTTGATGATAAGAAGATTACTGGACTTGAAGATTTCGATGATCATGATCGGCTGAGATTTGAGAATGAAGATTTAAATTCTGATTCTGTAAATTCTGATGACTTAAATCCTAATCCTGTAAGTTCTGATGGATTAAGGTCTGATGTCAATGAATCTGTGGTAACAACTCCAAAGGAAAATGCACCTGTCCAGAGGGAGCAAGCTGAAGAACCTACCACATCTCAAGACACTCGAGAAGTATCAGAACCTGTCACAGGCTCTTCAAGTTCTGATTCATCTAGTTCTGATGAGCCAAATTCTGATAATTCTGGAAGCTCTAATTCTTCAACTCCTGAAAAATCAAATTCAAATTCTGAAGTCTCAGAGAGCATAACTACAAGGGGAGCATCAGAAAATGCTGATGGAGATAACATGGATCATGGGGGAGGATCCAGTTCTAGAAGTCAACTTCAATCTGCAAGGAAGTGGACTAAAGCGCACACACCTGATTTAATCATTGGAGATCCTGAAGCAGGTGTTAGAACTAGATCTGCAACATCAAATGAATGTCTCTATCATTCCTTTCTATCTCAGAATGAACCAAAAAAAGTGGAAGAAGCTCTTCAAGATGCTGATTGGTTGCAAGAAATGCAGGAAGAGTTAAATGAATTTGAAAGAAATAAAGTCCGGACCCTAGTGCCAAGACCAAAGAACAGATCAGTTGTTGGTACAAAATGGGTGTTCAGAAACAAAACTGACAGTGATGGCATAATTACAAGGAATAAAGCAAGACTGGTTGCTAAAGGCTACTTTAAACAGGAGGGTATTGATTATGATAAAACTTTTGCACCAGTTGCTAGATTAGAAGCCATAAGGATCTTTTTGGCTTATGCTGCTCACAAGAAGTTTAAAGTATTTCAAATGGATGTGAAAAGTGCTATTCTCAATGGAGAATTGGAAGAAGAGGTATATGTTGAACAACTTCCAGGCTTTGTAGATCCTAAATTTCCCAATCATGTCTACAGGCTTGACAAAGCACTTTATGGCCTTAAGCAAGCTCCAAGAGCATGGTATGAGACTTTAACTCAATTCCTTCCAGAAAGTGGATTTCACAGAGGCATAATTGACAAGACTTTATTCTACCTCAACCATGAAAAGGACTTACTTTTGATATAGATATATGTTGATGATATCATATTTGGTTCTACTAATTCCAAACTGTGTGAGAAGTTTACAAAGCTAATGCAGTCAAGATATCAAATGAGTATGATGGGAGAACTCAGCTATTTTTTGGGCCTTCAAGTCAAGCAAACTGAAGAAGGCACTTTTATCTGTCAATCCAAGTACACCAGAAATATACTGAAGAAATTTGGAATGCAAGATTGTTCAACTGCATCCACTCCTATGGCCACTGCAACCAAGTTAGATAAGGATACTGGTAAATCAGTAGATATTACTAACTATAAAGGTATGATTGGCTCATTACTCTATCTAACTGCAAGTAGACCTGATATCATGTATGCTACCTGTCTTTGTGCAAGATTTCAGGCTGATCCAAGAGAACCTCACTTATTAGCTGTAAAAAGAATTTTCAAGTACCTTAAGGGTACAGCTGATCTAGGATTGTGGTATCCTAGGGAATCATATTTTAAGCTAATTGGTTACTCAGATGCAGATTTTGCAGGATGCAAAATAGACAGGAAAAACACTAGTGGAAGCTACCAATTTCTTGGAGGCAGATTGGTTTCTTGGTTTAGCAAGATACAAAAGTCAATTTCCACATCAACTGCAGAAGCAGAATATATTGCTGCAGGAAGCTGTTGTGCACAGATTCTTTGGATGAAGAATCAGTTACTGGATTATGGGTTAGAATTTTCTAAAATCTCTATTTACTGTGATAATCAAAGTGCTATTGCTATGACAGGTAATCCAGTGCAACACTCAATGATAAAGCACATCAGCATTAGGTACCATTTCATAAGGGAACATGTGGATGAAGGTACAGTGGAATTGCATTTTGTTCCAACAGATCAACAGCTAGCAGATATCTTCACAAAACCACTATATGAAGCTACTTTTATAAGATTGGTAAATGAACTTGGAATGGTTTCAGGTTCTTTCTCTAAATCTTCTTAGTTTTTATTCTCATGCATCAGACTATATGATCAGTGTTTACATATTGTATTATCTCTATGTCATCTGTGCTTAATTTGAAAATTGATTAAATGCTGATTATTATCTGATGTGGATTTATATACTCTGATAAGTGTTTTGAATGTTCTGTGACTATTCAATCCAATGAGGATAACTGTGCTAGATGCTGACCTAGTAGTCTTTAACATACTATAAATCCCATGTTTGAATTAGTTGTTTATGTGGAAACTCATTAACACAAGCAAATTCTAATATTGAGTTTAGTCAAGTTTACTTGGTGTATCTTATTACTAAGTCACAAACTAGATTCTTGTTTCTTATCTGTCAATTTCTGATGTCAGTAAATCTTAAGAATGAACTAAGTGCTGATAAGCCTCACTTATCAAAAGAAAAGAAAAGAAAGGAAAAGAATAAAAGTCAGGCACTCCTTTGAGATCTAGAGTAAAAATATGGAAGGGAAGACCCAAGTGCATTGCTGGTATTAAGTAATATGCATTGGAAAAGTAAAAAAATTTCTTGGTGACTTTTCACACTCTATGATTAATGGAGAAATACTCTTATGACAGCATAAATTCTGATAGGCAGTCGTGACTCACTTACACTGAGAAGCCACTGTAAAAAGGAATTTCAAAAGATGCATAAAATGAGCACAAACAGTTGAGGTGGATTCTTGCATAAATTTGTTCTATAGTAGACTTCATGACTAATGACAGATTTTAAGCATTTTCTATGTTATGCCTTATTTCTAAGATGTACTAAAGTTTATCAGACTTTAATCTGTATCTGATATTTTGCTGAATACACACACTTTCACTCCATATGAATGATGAAAATTACTGTGGTGATTAAGTTGTTTTTGACAAACAATTAAGTGTCATTTGCATAAATTCTGAGGACAAGTTCTGATGGAAGTTCTGATGTTTAAACTCTGAAGAAAACAAGTCAGTATTTGTATGAAGAATCACATAAAAAGATATTCACTTTTTGAGTACCGAAGCCATGTTCTGATGACTATTAAAATCTGATATAAGTTAAGTTCTGATATTAACTCCTAATGGAATCCTTGATGCTTATGTGACATTTTTCTTTACTTGACTTATTTATGGTAAAATCTGAAACAATCATATTTAATTCAGAATAAATTTGGGTGAGATAAAAATAGTCATAATCATTATGGGTTAGTGGTTAACGTGTATGTCTTGAAAAACTGCATGTGCACAGTAATTGTTAATTATTTCCCGTGCCCATTAATTCTTGCTTTAGATCTTTTACTGACTGTTATTATTACACATCAGTCTAGGGAGTCGAGGGATCATTATTTTTACTTGTAATTGTTAAACAGTCCTCGCGTCCCTTGGTATTCTATTGGCTATTTAAACCGACTATTCATCCAAGCCAAAACATCTTCCATTTTCTCACAAACTCACTCTCTTTTTATTCTCATCAACAAAAATGGTTCGTTTCAACTTGTTCCTGAACTATGAAACTTTCAATATCGAGTTGAGTTGTGATGATTGGCAACATGAGTGGCATATCACCGCCATTCCTGAAGAGCTCTAGAATTCAGTTCCACAAGAGGTTCACACAGACCTCTTGTTCTTTTCGATGGACTACCACCTCCATCTTGATCATTCGGAAGAGGAAAGGAGAGAAGCTCTCCATCAGCAAGAACGGATCATCCGTCTTGCAGTGCTCTTCGTCAGCAGCAGAAGGAGCTAGTCGACAGGCTTCTTAGACTAGGACTAAGGTTGTTGATGTTAAGATTATTAGAATAGGACTATCTTGTAATTTTTGCATGTAATTGATAAATTTCATAAAATGTACTCATCTGATATATTAATGAAATTTCCTTTAATTACAAGATTTGGTCTTTGTTTCTCAAATTATGTGACTGTGCATGTTTTAATTGCAATTTGTTAATCTTTACTTCATCAATTTTTAACTTTATCCTGTGATGAATGTTTTGATTCAATTATGGTCAATAATAAATTTTGATGATTTGAGGAAATAATTGAAGCACGAGTTCATGCATCTGAACCTGTGGCACTTGAAGCTGAGAATGTTACTTCTCAGAAAGAGAAAGCAGCTCAAAGTTTTGATACTTTGAAAAGGAAATTTGTAAATTTTGATGCTGCTGAAGCAACTCCTTCATTGGCAAGGAGATTGAAGAAAATGAAGGCTATGAGGTATTTGTCTAAGGCTATATCAGAAGATACTGAAGAAGCTGAGGAAGGGGATCAGGAATCTCTGATCTCACAAGAACCAATTATCATTGAAGCCCTTCCAGCTCAAGCCAAAAACACTGCTAATGACACAGTTGTTACCCCTCATGTCTCTCCTATTAAAGCTACAGATGATGCTAAAGAACAAACTGACAATTCTGAAATAGATATTCATAATTTGAATATACCTGAAGTTCTTTATCTAGAAGCTCCATCTACATCAAAGACACTAGCTCTGGAGATAAATTATGCTGATCAGAATTTAGATGATGTTATTCCTGAATCTCCAGTTGCTTCACACACTGTTGAGCTATCAGAACAGAATGAGTCTTCCTCAAGTTCTGATGATAGTGTTTCTGTTGAGACTCCAGTACCTACTCTGGGCAAGGAAGAATTGGTGAAGAAATTTGTAGAAAAGGAAGCACCTATTCCTTGGGAGGATACTCACAGAGGTGTTGAGTGGACCAAGAAGTGGAATGAATCAGATTTTATTCCATGTTCTAAAGTTCTGACAGAGCATATTGGAAAAGCTGATGAGTGATAAGTGGCATTTTATACTTAGAACGTCTTATAATGGCTCGAATTGATGTTTTGAAATCAAGTATTTTGTGTATTTGATGCGCTTTCGAGTGTTTTTGCATTTCAGGTTGTAACTTGCGTATTCAGGGAGATTTCATCAAAATAAGCCTAGAAGAGTACTTGGGATCACTCTCGGGGGAATGTACGAAGAATTCAGCAAAATCAGGAGCAGGAAAATATTTTTTCCAGAAACTTGCCAGGCACCCACCTGGGATCTGGGGCGGCCGCCTGGGATCTAGGGCGCCCGCCTGGGAAGCTGGGGCGGCCGCCCGGAGTTGGGAAATTTAATTCTGATTTTTATTAAGTCGTGTTCTACTGGACTTCTGAGATGGCTGATTCTTGTGGACTTCTATATAAGTAAACTTTAGAGACGTTTCACAAAAAGAAGTATTCATCAAGCAAGGAGCAAGGAGAGAAGAAAAGAAGACCGTTTTAGCACACCGCAATGCAGAAGAGGAAACATATGTTAATTTGTGATTCTTTTATTCGTTGTAACAGTGGATGCTAGTTTTCTTTACTTTGAACCTTAATACTCTTGTGACGTACTCTGGTTTTAATAAGTATTTTGTTAGTTTATATTGTCGTGTTATTATCATGTTTTCATATGAACCCATGGTGACGATGAGTTCTATCATGGGCTAATCGTGATCATGGGGTCGTAGCGGATTTACTATGGATTTCGTTAGTTAATTTTTTAATACCTTGGTATGTGATGATTGTATGATATCTAGTATAGGTTGTACTTATTCGTCTTATATGCGTCGCGAACATATAAGATAACCTGTTAATCTCTTGTGAAGCGACAGTGAATCTTGAGATTTAGAACTTGCCATGCTAGCATAGGTTCATGTATTGTATGCATGATTAGTGGGTAACTCTAACCGTTTTACTTGCCCTGTGTAATCATAATGAATAACTTGCGCTTAAATCGTTATGTTATCAAATTCTATAGACATATAGGGTCTCAACATAAATGATGCCTATGCAACTTCTATCTTAATTGTGGATGTTTGGTAGAATGGTTCTAGTACAACGAAAGTTGGCTTTTATCAGTTTCGTGTTGTTCGATTAATTTTTTCACTGTTACATGCTAAGGATAACAACAATGACTATTGAATGAAGTAGTAATGAAGTTATGATCTCATGTATGTTTAATATTGTTAATTCAAGTAATAATTTAAGTGTTCTATTCTCGTAGTTAATAGTTAGTTAATCAACCTTAAGTGTTATTGTCTTGACATTGAGAAGTAATCATACATTGGTGAGTGAGTGTTAATTAAATATAATTAGTCTGAATCTCTGTGGGAATGAACTAGAAATCATTCTATATTACTTGCGAATGCGTATACTTGCGAACAAACTAGAAATCTGGATGTGACATTCAATGTATTCAAGGCGATGAAATTCCCTACAGAAGACGAGGAGTGCTTAAAAGTGGATTTGATTGAATCTGCGGTAACTTCAGAACTTGATCATGTGCTAATGTCTGATGCCTTAGAGAAAGCCTTAGTGGGGGAATTTGACAGTGAAGATGAGGAAGGCAATGAGCAATTACAATATCTAAATGCTTCTCCTTGGAAGCGAAAGCTAGACATGCCATTTGAATCTCTTGGTAATACTGATCTCAAAAATGCTGAGGGAAAGCTCAAACCATCTATTGAGGAAGCACCTACTTTGGAGCTTAAACCATTGCCTGAACACTTGAGATATGCTTTTTTAGGTGATGCATCTACTTTGCCTGTTATTATTGCATCTGACCTTTCAGGTAGTGAGGAGGACAACCTCTTGAGGATCTTGAGAGAATTCAAATCGGCCATCAGATGGACTAAAACAGATATAAAAGGGATCAGCCCTTCGTACTGTATGCATAAAATTCTGCTAGAAGAAGGTAGTAAGCCTACTGTTAAGAAACAACTAAGACTTAATCCTATCATGAAAGAAGTGGTGAAGAAAGAAATTCTAAAGTGGCTGGATGCAGGAATTATATATCCTATTTCTGACAGTTCTTGGGCGAGCCCCGTGCAATGTGTACCTAAGAAAGGAGGTATTACTGTGGTAGCAAATGAGAAGAACGAGCTCATCCCCACTCGAATAGTCACAGGATGAAGGGTATGCATGGATTACAGAAAGTTGAACAAAGCCACAAGGAAGAATCACTTCCCTCTTCCATTTATTGATCAGATGCTTGACAGGTTGGCTGGTCATGAGTATTATTATCTTCTGGATGTGGATGGCTATTCGGGTTACAATCAGATTTGCATTGCACCAGAAGATCAAGAAAAGACTACTTTCACTTGTCTATTTGGCATATTTGCTTTTTACAGAGTTTTGTTTGGCTTATGTGATGCACCTGCCACTTTTCAGAGATGCATGATGGCTATATTCTCTGATATGATTGGAAATAATGTCGAGGTGTTCATGGACGATTTCTCCATCTTTGGACATTCATTTGATGAATGTTTGAATAATCTTCATTCGGTGCTCAAGAGGTGTGTGGAAACTAATTTGGTGCTCAATTGGAAAAAATGTCACTTCATAGTGCAGCAATGCATCATTCTTGGGCATAAGGTCTCTAGCAAAGGCCTTGAGGTTGATAAGGCCAAGGCGGGTGTCATTGAAAATCTTCCGCCACCTATTTCTGTGAAAGGAATCCGTAGTTTCCTTGGTCATGCGGGTTTTTATCGGCATTTCATCAAGGACTTCTCTAAGATATCTAAGCCATTGTACAACTTGCTCGAGAAAGATTTGCCTTTCAAATTTGATGATGAATGCTTGCCAACATTCGAGACTCTCAAGAAGAGTTTAATAACTGCACCAGTTATAACGACACCTGATTGGACATAACCTTTTGAGATGATCTGCGATGCAAGTGATTATGCAGTGGGAGCAGTTATTGGGCAGCGTAAGAATAATATCTTTCATGTGGTCTACTATGCTAGTAAGACTCTTAATGGAGCTCAATTGAACTACACCACTATTGAGAAAGAGCTCTTGGCTATAGTTTTTGGTTTCGAAAAATTTCGATCTTATCTACTTGGGACAAAGGTGACAGTATTCTGTGGCGCCCCAAAACCCGGGGTCAGGAATCTCGGAGGCCACGCTATCTAAACTACTACAACCACATAACTCACACTACAATATATAAATACTCATGCTTTATGACCCCACACTTAACACATACACACACACTTATAGGTTATTGTCTTGGAAACGAACCATTCATAGCTAGAGTAATTCAATCATAGAGTGATAATTATTACAACCCAAAAGTATTTAAGTCTTATCGGGGAGTAACCTTTACGTAAAGCTAGTCCGTCGGTCAAATATACATTTCTTGTTTATTACCTTACATAAGTCATACTTATAAATAAGTCGAACTAAAAACAACTGGAAACCAACCCAGCTTATTCGGACTACCTGTGGTACAACACCAAACAATCTACGGAACAGCTGGCCATTTCCTCCCATTTCCTGGCTGTGGTTCTCATGGTAGGCATCTTAATTCACTATTGTGTTGTGTCAATTTAAGAAAATAAGGGTGAGCTATAATGCCCAACATAATAATGTACAGTATGAAAATGACTGTATGATAACTTACGTAAAACATCATATATGATAGTTATGTTATATTCAAAATTAGTTTTCCTTGGTGATACACACCTTCTTATGAAAACAGTTTTTTAGGGGATTTTATTATCCTGCGAATACCTTAATAGTAAACCCAGCACCTAGGCTTGGGTTACGATATTGCATCACAATTCCAGTTGGAAGAATTAGGACACCCGTTGGAGCCACCATATACGATGATCAGTCATAATAAAATAATAGTAACTTTTTCTACTAGTAGAAGGACGACACCTTCATATCCCGATTTTCACCCTAGCCGCATTCGGGCTACATGTCCCATTTTTGGGTATACACATACTTCACAAGTTCTTGAGTACACAGAGTACCTTCTCCTGCGGTACCTTTGGTAGTCCATCTAGCACACATAGTACCAGAGTCTACCCCTCCCTTGTCCTTTAAAAAGAATTCTATCAATCTTGAGCACTCGAACCACATCGAAGTTCCCCAAGCATTTTGCTTGTTAATAGAAACAGTTTATCTTACTAAGATATAAATGTATATATGTATATACGTACTTCCGAGATTTTCGGAGGAAGTACTAAGGATGTGAGTTAACCGTTGTTAACAGATAATTTAATAAGGGGGAAAAGTTTCTCCTTGAAACTATATTAAATAAGTCGGGATAATAATCTCCGACGATCTGAAATTATTCGAATGATTTTCTGAAATCAGAAAGTATATTTTTAAATCAGGATCTATAATTTTTAAATCAATAATAAACCCTTTAATGAATAATAAATAATTAAATGATAATCGATAAATAATTAAACCTCGAATGAGTTTACTCTCTAAAAGAATATTTAAAATAATATTCCTCAATTAGTTTATGTCTACGTAATTAATAATCTTTAATGTTTAATCAGGTTTGAAATAAATAATCGTTAGATTATACTTCTCCCGTAATAAAGGAATAGGTATATAGTATTCATTATTCGGATAATAAAATATAGTTAAGGGAATATGATCGTTGGGAAATCGTTTTAATAAAAGTTCGAGGTATTATAATGTTTCGTAAGTGGACGTTAAGTCCCTTTAAAATGTACTATTATGGACTTGTAATCGTCCTATAATATCACCGAAATGACTCCCAGATTTTTATCTTAAAATCCCGACCGACTCTCGGTCTTATTATAATACTTTATGCTTATAGCGGAATTAAATATTTCACGATATATACTTATCGTACAACATCGCTATATCATGCAAAAATTCAATGACTACGTATCATGGCAAACATGTTACTTATGCAATGATAATAAAACAATCCTTTCACAACACAACAATAAATGGAGTTGGGTTCGTAAACTTGCCTGGGTATCTCGAGGTGGAGGATGCTCTAGGTTCCGCTCGGAAATCTATAATCATAAACATAATTCGTTTTGTTAGGTCTTGTTCTAATTTACGGTGACTCGCACTCATGCGTTACTTATTATGCACCTTCTCTACTTATACAACCCTTATTATTCCTTTAAGTCCTTATTCACATCATGGTCGCTTCATTTTTCTAAGTATCTTAGGTTCATTTTCATTTTTGCCGTTGGCTCCGCGTATGGATTCTACGGTTTCTAATCGCGCGGTCTCGGCTTCCATATTTTTATAAAATTGAAAAATCATTATTTTAACTTGAAATTTTATGGAAGTTAGGAAACTCAAATTACTACTCTCTGTAAAGAATTCATGATTTTTGAACACTTTGAAGTCGATCCTTTATATTTTCAAAGTTCGTAATTCGTAGCAGTTTTTGTCGCGTAAATCACTTTTAGTAAAACGGCCAAATTTTTGATCCGTAAATCGGAATCAAGCGATTCAAGTGCCTAAACGATCCTTATAACATTTTATATAATAATCAAGGGTTATTTTTCAAGAAACTACAGTTTACATCTTTGGGAATTTCTGCAGAAACTTAAAGTTACGATTTGTTCATTTTAACGGAATTACGTTAACGATCAGAGTTTCGTTTACGCCCTAAATCTTTATACAACCACCAACAATCATCATATCATCATCAACACACAAACTCCTCTCATAATATCATGTTCTTGAGGCAACAACAATCACCCTTAAATCTACTTAGCTAAACATCAAAATTTCAACAACATCACCTCTAGAGCTAGGTTTATAACTACATACTAAATGGATCTTGAAAATGAATCTTAAATAAAGTTGGGTCAAACATTTTTACCTTTCTTGAAAGCTTGAGATGTTTTCTTGAGGATGGTGGAGTCTTGGAAGTGCTTGGTATGATTTTTGGAACCTAAAACCACCATTAAAATCAAGAACCATAGAAGAGTTACTATTCATACTATTCACTAGTAACTTTCTTGATTTTATTTCACCCATCAAACCTTGATAAAAAGAGATCAAAGAATTTTCTTACTTTAGTTTCGTTGTTAGGAAGCTTGAGAATTAATGGGAGGATTTTACCATCGCTAGATTTTGAGATTTGATTTTGAATTCTTTGCTTGGGGAGGAAGGACCGAATGGAAGAATGAAGGGGGGGGTTTATGCTTGCTTCCTTTGGTTACTTCTAGGAAATGGGATGGGTGATATCTTTTTATTGATTGATATTCTTCCTAGTATAGAATCCTAGGTTTATTCCTTGTTGCCAAATCCATGGACATATCTTAAGTAGCTTCCTAGTTTACAAGCTAAACTACATGTTCTGTAATAACCCCAATTTTTGGAATTTTTGAAACACGGATGAATAGTAACTTTTGCCGATGATGCTGATTAAGGAAAATTATCAGACCACGCTATATAGGAGTACTGTTATGGAAATTCTAAGATCGTATTAGTATTCCATAAAGTAAATAAGTGTATGTAAAGATCGTCAGAATCCAAATTCGAACACTTTGATTTTTCCCGAAAATCCACCAGATACTGAAAGAATTGAGTATAAGGTAACATGATTAAAAGGATTTAATTCAAGGATTATAAGAGAGGATCATAAAAGGAATATAAAATATTGAGAAAGGTTTAGGAGAACCCAAGTAATAAGATCCCGGGTATGATCCCTCAAACAATAAACGAGAACGAAAGTTAAGCGAACCGTATAACAGATCAGCGGTCATTAGCCAAGTAATTAGGGGTTAATCAAAGAGGTTAATGGACGATGATGTCATCACACCAACAAGAGGAAGACAAGTGTAATAAGATGACATAAGCAGATGACATAAGCATGACCAAAAAGGGAAGGAAGTGTTGGTTGATTATAAACCACACAAAATTTACCGAAAGGTTAATTAATCAAAACAAAACAAAACAACCAATCCAAGGCAAAACAAATCACAAAACACAAATTAGAAGTTGACTTTTGCTTTCCAAGAACAAAAGCTCTCGGCCAAAACCAGAGCAGCAACTTCAAACTACCATATCTCCTTCAATACTCACTCAAATAGTATGTTCTATAGCTCTTTGGAAAGGTATTGAGATGGCCTACAACTCTTGTTCACAAGTCTCGTCCAAATAATTATGGTAAGACCCTCGTTTTGACAGTCTTTCAATCTGACTTTTAGAAACTTCAAAACCTAACTTTGTGTTCTTGATTTCTTTGGAAAGCTCAAGCTTGTAGGAGGTTAGATTAAGGCTCTCTAAGGCTTCCTAGCAACTTACACCTACCAAGGAAGGTATCAACTTCAAACCCTAGCTTTGATTTTATGATTCCATTAAGTTTTATTGAAGCATTGTTAGTATTAAGGCTTGATCTTTGATTATAAGTAGTTTTGGTGGATTTGTATTGGTTTTGAATATTGGGTCTTTGATTGGTTGGATAAATTGGTAAAATTTGGAGTTGGGGACTGAGTTTGTAGTATGATGGTTGAATATTGTTGTATTGGTGGTTGTGAGTGAATTGATGATAATTTAGAGTGTTAATTAAATTTGAAATAGCGTAAACATAAACGTCATAATGCCCGATTTTCCTGAACTGTTCCGTTCTTAACATCAGGACCCATGAACTCACTGTTAGGTTTTGACCATTGCCATGATTAGATAGTTCATGTTACGAGCTTCGTTTTGATATGTGGTTCGCTTGAATCCGATGTACGGTTTAGGAGAAACGACCGTTTTAAGTAACGGCGTTTCGCGACCGAACCATTACCCCTCGCCTTACTTTGAAACCTTGGTTAAGGTCCTTAAATGACTAATTGGAGTATGAAAAATTATGTAAAGTGGATTAGGTAGTTGGTAGGGTACTCGCAAAAGAATCACCTTAAAATTCTTAATGGTTAATTTATTAAAAATGGTGGAGCCAAGGGTACTCGAACGACTTATGTGATTCGTTAAGCGTAGAAGTGACCATAAGCAAACGTTAAGGTTCAATTGGTTAAAGTCTAGTTTCTTAAGCGACCGGGGTTTAATTCCGACTTATGTTGTTGTTCATGGGTTATCGGACCCACTCTAAGCTTGAGTCTATCCGAGAACACTCAGGCAAGTTTTCTACCCGTTATACTGTTGTTGTGATGTATATATGTATATGCATTATCTTGTGATAGATGCATGTTGGTTAATTAGCAAATCTTGCGATATATTGGAGCATGCGATAAGCAGTAGTTGCGTATACCCTTAGTATAGGGGACCTAAAGGCGAACATTTTCTAAAACCAGGAGTCGATGTTCCCGAGTATATTATATATATATTTATATATATATATAGATATAGTTTTCAAAACTATTAATCAAATATGGTTTATTCGATAACTTTATTTTTATTAATGAATATTACTTTGAATATTCATTCGAGGACTTATGACTCGGTTTATTTTATTTAATGAATATTACTTTGAATATTCATTTGAGGACTTATGACACGGTTTATTTTATTTAATGAATATTACTTTGAATATTCATTCGAGGACTTATGACTCGGTTTATTTTATTTAATGAATATTATTTTGAATATTAATTCGAGGACTTATGACTCCGCTTATTTTATTAAATAATATTCTTTATTTTATTAAAGAATAATGTTTCGATAATCAAACTTATTTTCGATTATTCAAATAAAGATCGTACTTTCGTATAAGTATATCTTTGGTTATTTATTATTCATTTCAAGTATAAGTTTTAAAACTTCTACTTCAATTATTTTTATAAGGATTATCCTTATGGGAATATTATTTAAATAATAATATTCAGATATTTTCTAATATATCGGGACTGATTTATTTCATTAAATCAGCATTACTCCAAACATTCTCAAAAATGTTTTCGAGTCTTCAAAATGATTTTAAAAGTTAGGGCGGATCCCAAAACTCGTTTTCAAATTTAAGATCTTCCTTTTGAAGGGGACTTGAATACTCGCTCAAAAATCTAAGGGATCCGGCCCTGTGGTGTCTTTTATATTCGCAACGTGGTTGCTGTTTTGAGAAAACAATTTGATTACTTGCCCAATGTTCGGGAAGTAAGTCCATCTAATTGAGTCGGCATAAGCGATAGGCCGGGGTACGGTCTACGAAGGTGTAAGAGGCTGGGTGACAGTCCATCCACGCGTGAGTGGCCGGGTAACGGTCTAGCGCGAGGTCCTAATGCGGCCAGGGTGATGACCGACGAGGAATTCATCCATCTACGGTAGAAAATATTACTTAATGGGTATCTTTGCCTGATCAGCAAGATATCGGGTTTATGCCAAAATTATTTTATTTCCAAATTCATTGGATATTGCAACTCTGTTCATACTTTACATGACAGAGGTTTTCAGGAAATGTATGAGAGATATATATGGATATATATATCGTGACTTAATGAAGTATCTCGTAACTTCATTTCTTTTGAATGATATTATAAAGATTGAATCTATTCAAATCTTGTCTTGTAGTCTCATCTATGTGATGAACTTTTGAAACTAATTATAACTTGAACGGTGGTAGTTCAAGTAGTATTCGGAAAAGATATAAGTATATTGGAGTATCTTTTAACTTCATCTTTTAAACTTATATCTAGTAAATGATTATCTTATGCATGTCAAAGATTTTCAGAAAAACGTTGAGACAAGGTTAGATATATGAGATCACCTTGCAACGATATTCTTATACAGTTATAAACTAGAACTCTGTGTTTATTATGCATGGAAGAGGACTTCCAAGATTTTGAAAAGTATATGTACATATATACTGAATATTTTGCGACTTGGTCGCGATAAGAGATCAAACTTGGTTCATTTCTTCTTGACCAAGACTTTCATGAGTACTATGAGAATGCTCATATATTGTTAATTATTATACATATTATTTCGGTGGGCTTGTTGCTCACCCTTGCTTTTTTCTTTCATCACACAATAACATATAGACAAGATGAACATGATCAAGCTCTCAATTCGCGAGCGGATAGGAAACGTTTCGCAGTTTCCTGTAGGCATTGATGCCGTTGTAGCCGAGGTAGGATCTACCAATAGGCTAGGCTTTCAACTTTTGATATACCAGACTTATGTATATTTATGAATTGTAATAATGGCAAGGAATATGTAAATTATTCAGAAACCCTTTTTAAGGTGAAACGGTTTATAATTGTGGAATAAAATGACTTGTGTTATTTTTGGTATTCATCTCTGAGACTACAACTTGTGGTGTGTGTGTATATTGTGGGGTCACAGTACGCAGTAGTTGGTTGATTATTAAGATTAAGTATTATTAAGGGAAATGGAACTCGTGACAACCCGGATCCCCGACCCCGGATTTGGGGGTGTTACAGAAATGGTATCAGAGCTAAGCGTTATAAACCTCAGAGATGATATGACGTTAAAATAATAAGTTCACTAAGATAATAAGAACTCTTGCCAAGTTCATAGTCGGACTACCTAACGTAGTACTGACAGTTAAAACCCTTATGGGAACCCTTATAAATATCGTGATAGAAGCGTAGTTCGTTATCGTATATGGTAGTGGGACTCCAAACCCTGAGGTTGAGGAGCAACAACGCGATGATGTTTTATTACTTATTGGAGATCAGATTATGGATCCGATAGAGCGTCCTAACGTGGGACTGGATGATGTTCATATTGAGGATGTAGCGGTTGAGGATGTTATCCTAGAAGGGATTGTTGCTGAGAAGAATCCCGTGGAGGATCCTGACAAGAATGAATAAAGGACCACTGAGGAATTGATGGCCATGGTTAGGGAAACTACCAGAGGTAGGATTGGCCGGTCACTACCGGAGGTTCGTTCAAGTTTGTAAAGATAGTAGCCCCTTTAACGCGGCTTACTCGTAAGACTGAGAAGTTTGAATGGACAGAGAAATGCGAGAACAACTTTCAAGAACTGAAGCAAAGATTGGTGACGACCCCTATGTTGGCATTGCCGGATGGAAAAAGGAGATTTTGTGAATTATATTGACACTTCGCATAAGGAATTAGGGTGCTCTTATACAGCACAACAAGGTAATCGCGTACGCGTCAAGACAATTAAGGGAATATAAAATTCGATATCCCCACCCATGAGCTTGGGCTCGTGGCAATAGCTTTGCCCTAAAGATTGGAGGCACTACTTGTATGGAGAGAAGTGCGAGATTTACACAAGCCATAAGTGCTCTAGTGCATTTTCACGCAGAAAGAGCTCAACATGTGCCAGAGGAGGTGGTTAGAGCTAATCAAGAATTATGAGTGGGAGATTCTTTATCATTCGGGGAAAGCCAATGTGGTGGCTGATGCCCTTAGTAAAAAGGAGAGACTCAAGATGATAATGTCTTTGGGAGAGTTTATAAGAGATTTTGAGAAAATGGAAATAGAAGTGAAGGTAACTGGAGCCGGTACCGAAAAGCTGTTTGAGATTGCAATACAGCCCGAATTATTGGAAAAGAACATATTGTGCCAGAAAAGTGATGAATGAAGGCAGAGAGCCAACAAATAGATAAGAGATTAATACCGAGAAAGATGATAAGGGAATAATGAGGTATTCCTACAGAATTTGGGTTCCAAATCTTCAAGTGCTTAAAGATGAGATCTTAGATGAAAGCTAGTTTGAGGAATAAGATTTATAGCAAACCCTGAATGTGATAGTCAGGGAGGTCGCCATCAAGATAGAAGGAACCCATAACATAATGAAGTGGTAAATGAGGATTTAAAACATGTAGGATGACCCCAATTATGGGGAGGAGGAGGGAAAGTTCAGACTAAGGAAACAGAAGTCGAGTAAGGAAAGGAGACCCGAGACGGTACTCCTATACGACAATTTATGGACCTTTCTAGACAGAACTTAGACTATTATCCCCAACCACCACCCTGAGGAAACAGTGCGATGGGAAATTCTTTCAGGACCTTTAAGTCGCTAAGCTCTCAGAGTTCCAAGGAACAGGTTGACCCAGTCGAGGCAAGAGCCTGGCTAAAGGAAATATAGGAATTATTTGAGATTCTAAATGATGGACGAATCACAAAAGACTGTTTTTGTCACTTATCTTCCTAAGAGAGAGGCCACCCACTGGTGAAAGACCAAGAAAGGCACGGAGCCAGAGGTTATGATAAACTGATTAAAGTTCAGCCAATTGTTTTCGAGAAAGTAATTCCCAAGATTATGGAGATACTGTAAAAGCTTTAGAGCTAGAACAAAGGCGGACGAGTATGATGAATTATGAAGCTAAGTTGTAAAAGTTGTCAAGATTCGTTCTGATGACAATAATCCCAGAACGACATGATGTTTGAAGTCAATGAGTAGTGGGTTCATGAAATGATTGTAATAGAAAAGAAAATAAAAAGAAACTGAAGTGGAAAGGAATATAAAGGCAATAGAGTTGGAGGAATGATAAGGGAGTTAGATATGAGGAAACCCTAAAGACTCGTAGCAATAGAAATATAAAAGTATGTAATCGTCAGGATGAGAGTGATTCACCATGAGTTAAAGCTGATGGATGAAGGCATGAAAGATACATATATTTTATCCCCTTTAAGTTGGGAGGATTCGAGGAAACCTTGAGATAGTCCGAAGGATAAACAAGGAGACGCGGATAGACTGAGGAGACAAGAAAGTAAGAAATTAGGAAAATTGGATGAAGGAAGTGACCTTCAAGAAAGTGAAGTGTAAGACCGGGGGCATGATACCCAGAAAGGGAGACGCCATGTATGAAAGATATCCCAACATTGAGATGACTGTTGAGATAAACAACAAAAGTAAATAAGGATTTATTAAGAAGAAGTTCACGTTGAACACGACCAATATCTTCTAGAACATCCCTATTATCATTACCAAATCAGGCAAGAAAAGGGGATAACCGTTGTTATCTTTTGGAGGCCATATGGATTGAACTTATTTTGAATAAGGATGCTATCGTGAAATTGGTATAGACTATCGAGGTGGGAATGATTGAATAAGATAATCTATCAAGGATATATGACTTGATTTATCCATGGAAGGATGCAAGTACCTTTTTAAAGGTGGAATTGAGGATATAACTTCGATAAGTTGAGATGAACCCTAGGGGAATGCATAAAGGTTGGCATTTCACCCTTAATAGGGATATTATGAGTTTGGGTAGTATGGAATGAAGGACTAAAGTAACAACAACCTTTAAAGATCAGCAGAGAAATTTTTCATAAGTAAATAGACAATGGTTCTAGTATTAGTAAATGGTATTTTGATATGCCCTGTATCTAGGGAATACAGGAGGAACGATTCAAGGATAACCTTAGAGGTTTTATAAGGAGAAAGGTATTATTCGAAGTTCTCAAGAATAGAAATTTGATAAAGGAAAAATGGCATAATTATAATAATGCCAGGTGGGCACATGTTAAACCATAAGAAGTATAGATCAACCCAATGAAGGTCGAGATTGGTGAAAACGAGAAGGACCCAAGATAAGAGACATCCTAAGTACGATCGAGAGTCAGTCGTGACAATGTTCACATCTAAAGACTAAGGCAATGACTTATGGAAAAATGGTGATTTTTTTTTCTTTTCTCACCAGGACTTAAGAAAAGCATTTTCACATAAGCGGTGATTGAAATGAGGTAGAAAATTTAGTTGGAGGTGGTTAAAATGACATTGATTGTAAGGAAATTTTACTATCAGGAAAGGCCAAAGAGGTGGCCGACACTTTAAATATAAGAGGATAATTATAGGCGCTCGTGCCAGAGGAATACAGTGATGATGGTTGAAGCCGTGAAGGTTGTATTATGGTTTGGAAGATTGACATTCCTTCTGATGACTTTGCAATACCCAACCGTAATAGTAGTTTGGTAAAGGTTTAATTCGTGTAATCGCCATAAGAGGGCTATCTATCTTAGAAGGTACTATCTGGAGATAAGCCAGGACCATGTTTCGAAATGACTAAATGAACCTTTGAGATGCATGTCTCCTAATAAAGACATATGGTTAATAATGGTACTAACCTGCTATCATTGCTTTGATTGAAACTCTTCTGTAATTTTATCTGCTTCATGTCATGAAAGTACATCAGGAGCTGGAGTGTTCTTCATGAATTATGAATGGTGATTATGTTAACTCCTTAGAAAAATTCGATACGACAGGTATGGACTCCGTATGGTTAGCTATTAAGATTCCAAGGAAAATGAATGACTACCGTAGGTCCGTGGTGGACTATAGTAATGCATCAACGATTCTTTGAATAATGAGCCGATTATAACCGCGACAGTTGTATGGTAATGAATGTTGAGATTAAGTACCACTAATCGAGTCGTGGTGGTGTATAAGTTATCATTGATAGGCTAATTAAGTCGATTATCTACCTATTGAATACTTATTCCTTCTTATCAATAGAGAGTAGTATTACTATACGAGGAAGGTTGCGGTGCAAGCATATAATTCTAATAATGATGATGTCTAGAATGAAATCCCAGATTCGATTTGGATGTCGAGGGAGTTTCAAAGGTGATTGTGTATAAGCTCGAGCAAGAGCATGGGTCCATAGAATGATGGACATAATAGAAAAAAAAATGTAGACATGTGAAATGCGATGTTATTATACTTGATGTTGATTTATATACATATATGTTTTGATTCTCCTATGATAAACCTCTATAGTTCAGAGGTAGATTCCAAGCCAGATATTTTGTGGCAGTATATTTTTATATATATATATATAATTCTCTTCAATTCATTCTTTTCTCTCCTTTTCATTTCATGTAAGTTGAGAAGAACAATCCTTCCAGAAGGGGAGGTATTGCCGAATGACTATCTATCTATGTGATAGAAGCCTAGTAGGATACCACATGTTGTTTAATTGCTTGTCAAGTACTAAAGGCTGGCCACCTTCTGTACTAACTATGCGATATAACAAGTGTTCATGATCATAGTGATCTCTCAATAAATTCTTTTACTTCTATACGATGGATCAAGCTTTCAAAGATAGAAGCAGCTAGGAAGGAGTAGTATCAGTGCGGTGGTATTCCGAATCTAACGCGTTCGTGATACTAAGGTTGACGCAATTATTAAAAGGTTATAGAATGCTAACGAGCAAAAGTGTAACCAATATAGTATTATGTACGGAAGATAGTAATGACTACGAACTGGAAAAGAATGGGTATTACGAAGTAAAAGCTTTAATGCTAGAAGCTATGATGAGAGTCTGTGCAATAGACTTGAGAGAAATTGGAACGATCACTTAACACGGATTGAGTTTCCTTACGATAATAGATCATATGTCAGTATTGAGATATCGCCTTATGAGATCCTTGAGGGAAGACAATGTCGATCTCCCTTATGTTAGGATGAAGTTGTAGAGCGCAAGATGCTCGGACCCGCAGTAGTCCAAAGGACCAAGGATATAATAGATCTAATCAGAGGACGGCTGGTAATAGCCCAAGATGGACATAAGAAGTATATTGATTTGACACGAAATGAAAAAGAGTAGGAAGTAGGGGACCTAGTGCTGTTATAGGAATTCCCTTGGAAATGAGGGATGTGGTCCGGAAAGAAAGGAAAGCTAGGCCCACGAATTGTTGGACCCTTGGACATATTAAGTCGTATTGGGAAGTTAACATATGAGCGCATAGGCATGCAACCAAACGTAACCTATATGGAGCAACCGGGAAAGGTTATAGATTGAAAAGGAACAAGTGCTTAGGAGAAGGGTTATTAAACTAGTCAGAGTTTGATGGTAGAACCACAATGTGGGAAAATTGACTTGAGAGTTAGAAAGTGCACTGCTAAGAAAGTATCCCTATTCATTTTTATCTGATTCCGGGACGGAATCCTTTTAAGGAGGGGAGACTGTAATAACCCCAATTTTTGGAATTTTTGAAACACGGATGAATATTAACTTTTGCTGATGATGCTGATTAAGGAAAATTATCAGACCACGCTATATAGGAGTACTGTTATGGAAATTCTAAGATCGTATTAGTATTCCATAAAGTAAATAAGTGTATGTAAAGATCGTTAGAATCCAAATTCGAACACTTTGATTTTTCCCGAAAATCAACCAGATACTGAAAGAATTGAGTATAAGGTAACATGATTAAAAGGATTTAATTCAAGGATTATAAGAGAGGATCATAAAAGGAATATAAAATATTGAGAAAGGTTTAGGGGAACCCAAGTAATAAGATCCCGGGTATGATCCCTCAAACAATAAACGAGAACGAAAGTTAAACGAACCGTATAACAGATCAGCGGTCATTAGCCAAGTAATTAGGGGTTAATCAAAGAGGTTAATGGACGATGATGTCATCACACCAACAAGAGGAAGACAAGTGTAACGAGATGACATAAGCAGATGACATAGGCATGACCAAAAAGGGAAGGAAGTGTTGGTTGATTATAAACCACACAAAATTTACCATGGTTGAAAGGTTAATTAATCAAAACAAAACAAAACAACCAATTCAAGGCAAACAAATCACAAAACACAAATTAGAAGTTGACTTTTACTTTCCAAGAATAAAAGCTCCCGACCAAAACCAGAGCAGCAACTTCAAACTACCATATCTCCTTCAATACTCACTCAAATAGTATGTTCTATAGCTCTTTGGAAAGGTATTGGGATGGTCTACAACTCTTGTTCACAAGTCTCGTCCAAATAATCATGGTAAGACCCTCGTTTTTACAGTTCTTTCAATCTGACTTTTAGAAACTTCAAAACCTAACTTTGTGTTCTTGATTTCTTTGGAAAGATCAAGCTTGTAGGAGGTTAGATTAAGGCTCCCTAAGGCTTCCTAGAAACTTAACACCTACCAAGGAAGGTATCAACTTCAAACCCTAGCTTTGATTTTATGATTCCATTAAGTTTTATTGAAGCATTGTTAGTATTAAGGCTTGATCTTTGATTATAAGTAGTTTTGGTGGATTTGTATTGGTTTTGAATATTGGGTCTTTGATTGGTTGGATAAATTGGTAAAATTTGGAGTTGGGGACTGAGTTTGTAGTATGATGGTTGAATATTTTTGTATTGGTGGTTGTGAGTGAATTGATGATAATTTAGAGTGTTAATTAAATTGGAAATCGCGTAAACATAAACGTCATAATGCCCGATTTTCCTGAACTGTTCCGTTCTTAACATCAGGACCCGTGAACTCACTGTTAGGTTTTGACCATTGCCATTATTAGATAGTTCATGTTACGAGCTTCATTTTGATATGTGGTTCGCTTGAATCCGATGTACGGTTTAGGAGAAACGACCGTTTTAAGTAACGGCGTTTCGCGACCGAACCATTACCCCTCGCCTTACTTTGAAACCTTAGTTAAGGTCCTTAAATGACTAATTGGAGTGTGAAACAATTATGTAAAGTGGATTAGGCAGTTGGTAGGGTACTCGCGAAAGAATCGCCTTAAAATTCTTAATGGTTAATTTATTAAAAATGGTGGAGCCAAGGGTACTCGAACGACTTGTGTGATTCATTAAGCGTAGAAGTGACCATAAGCGAACGTTAAGGTTCAATTCGTTAAAGTCTAGTTTCTTAAGCGACCGGGGTTTAATTCCGACTTATGTTGTTGTTCATAGGTTATCGGACCCACTCTAAGCTTAAGTCTATCCGAGAATACTCAGGCAAGTTTTCTACCCGTTATACTGTTGTTGTGATGTATATATGTATATGCATTATCTTGTGATAGATGCATGTTGGTTAATTAGCAAATCTTGCGATATATTGGAGCATGCGATAAGAAGTAGTTGCGTATACCCTTAGTATAGGGGACCTAAAGGCGAACATTTTCTAAAACCGGGAGTCGATGTTCCCGAGTATATTATATATATATTTATATATATATAGATATAGTTTTCAAAACTATTAATCGAATAAGGTTTATTCGATAACTTTATTTTTATTAATGAATATTACTTTGAATATTCATTCGAGGACTTATGACTCGGTTTATTTTATTTAATGAATATTACTTTGAATATTCATTCGAGGACTTATGACTCGGTTTATTTTATTTAATGAATATTATTTTGAATATTCATTCGAGGACTTATGACTCCGCTTATTTTATTAAATAATATTTTTTATTTTATTAAAGAATAATGTTTCGATAATCAAACTTATTTTCGATTATTCAAATAAAGATCGTACTTTCGTATAAGTATATCTTTGGTTATTTATTATTCATTTCAAGTATAAGTTTTAAAACTTCTACTTCAATTATTTTTATAAGGATTATCCTTATGGGAATATTATTTAAATAATAATATTCAGATATTTTCTAATATATCGGGACTGATTTATTTCATTAAATCAGCATTACTCCAAACATTCTCAAAAATATTTTCGAGTCTTCAAAATGATTTTAAAAGTTAGGGCGGATCCCAAAACTCGTTTTCAAATTTAAGATCTTCCTTTTGAAGGGGACTTGAATACTCGCTCAAAAATCTAAGGGATCCGGCCCTGTGGTGTCTTTTATATTCGCAACGTGGTTGCTGTTTTGAGAAAACAATTTGATTACTTGCCCAATGTTCGGGAAGTAAGTCCATCTAATTGAGTCGGCATAAGCGATAGGCCGGGGTACGGTCTATGAAGGTGTAAGAGGCTGGGTGACAGTCCATCCACGCGTGAGTGGCCGGGTAACGGTCTAGCGCGAGGTCCTAATGCGGCCAGGGTGATGAATGGCGAGGAATTCATCCATCTACGGTAGAAAATGTTACGTAATGGGTATCTTTGCCTGATCAGCAAGATATCGGGTTTATGCCAAAATTATTTTCTTTCCAAATTCATTGGATATTGCAACTCTGTTCATACTTTACATGACAGAGGTTTTCAGGAAATGTATGAGAGATATATATGGATATATATCGTGACTTAATGAAGTATCTCGTAACTTCATTTCTTTTGAATGATATTATAAAGATTGAATCTATTCAAATCTTGTCTTGTAGTCTCATCTATGTGATGAACTTTTGAAACTAATTATAACTTGAACGATGGTAGTTCAAGTAGTGTTCAGAAAAGATATAAGTATATTGGAGTATCTTTTAACTTCATCTTTTAAACTTATATCTAGTAAATGATTATCTTATGCATGTCAAAGATTTTCAGAAAAATGTTGAGACAAGGTTAGATATATGAGATCACCTTGCAACGATATTCTTATACAGTTATAAACTGGAACTCTGTGTTTATTATGCATGGAAGAGGACTTCCAAGATTTTGAAAAGTATATGTACATATATACTGAATATTTTGTGACTTGGTCGTGATAAGAGATCAAACTTGGTTCATTTCATCTTGACCAAGACTTTCATGAGTACTATGAGAATGCTCATATATTGTTAATTATTATACATATTATTTTGGTGGGCTTGTTGGTCACCCTTGCTTTTTTCTTTCATCACACAACAACATATAGACAAGATGAACATGATCAAGCTCCCAATTCACGAGCGGATAGGAAACGTTCCGCAGTTTCCTGCAGGCGTTGATGCCGTTGTAGCTGAGGTAGGATCTACCAATAGGCTAGGCTTTCAACTTTTGATGTACCAGACTTATGTATATTTATGAATTGTAATAATGGCAAGGAATATGTAAATTATTCAGAAACCCTTTTTAAGGTGAAACGGTTTATAATTGTGGAATAAAATGACTTATGTTATTTTTGGTATTCATCTCTGAGACTATAACTTGTGGTGTGTGTGTGTATATATTGTGGGGTCACAGTACGCAGTAGTTGGTTGATTATTAAGATTAAGTATTATTAAGGGAAATGGAACTCGTGACAACCCGGATCCCCGACCCCGGATTTAGGGGTGTTACAGAAATGGTATCAGAGCTAAGCGTTATAAACCTCAGAGATGATATGACGTTAAAATAATAAGTTCACTAAGATAATAAGAACTCTTGCCAAGTTTATAGTCGGACTACCTAACGTAGTACTGACAGTTAAAACCCTTATGGGAACCCTTATAAATATTGTGATAGAAGCGTAGTTCATTATCGTATATGGTAGTGGGACTCCAAACCCTGAGGTTGAGGAGCAACAACGCGATGATGTTTTATTACTTATTGGAGATCAGATTATGGATCCGATAGAGCGTCCTAACGCGGGACTGGATGATGTTCATATTGAGGATGTAGCGGTTGAGGATGTTGTCCTAGAAGGGATTGTTGCCGAGAAGAATCCCGTGGAGGATCCTGACAAGAATGAATAAAGGATAACTGAGGAATTGATGGCCATGGTTAGGGAAACTACCAGAGGTAGGATTGGCCGGTCACTACCGGAGGTTCGTTCAAGTTTGTAAAGATAGTAGCCCCTTTAACGCGGCTTACTCGTAAGACTGAGAAGTTTGAATGGACAGAGAAATGCGAGAACAACTTTCAAGAACTGAAGCAAAGATTGGTGACGGCCCCTATGTTGGCATTGCCGGATGGAAAAGGAGATTTTGTGAATTATATTGACACTTCGCATAAGGAATTAGTATGCTCTTATACAACACAACAAGGTAATCGCGTACGCGTCAAAACAATTAAGGGAATATAAAATTCGATATCCCCACCCATGAGCTTGGGCTCGTGGCAATAGCTTTGCCCTAAAGATTGGAGGCACTACTTGTATGGAGAGAAGTGCGAGATTTACACAAGCCATAAGTGCTCTAGTGCATTTTCACGCAGAAAGAGCTCAACATGCGCCAGAGGAGGTGGTTAGAGCTAATCAAGAATTATGATTGGGAGATTCTTTATCATTCGGGGAAAGCCAATGTGGTGGCTGATGCCCTTAGTAAAAAGGAGAGACTTAAGATGATAATGTCTTTGGGAGAGTTTATAAGAGATTTTGAGAAAATGGAAATAGAAGTGAAGGTAACTGGAGCCGGTACCGAAAAGCTGTTTGAGATTGCAATACAACCCGAATTATTGGAAAAGAACATATTGTGCTAGAAAAGTGATGAATGAAGGCAGAAAGCCAACAAATAGATAAGAGATTAATACAGAGAAAGATGATAAAGGAATAATGAGGTATTCCTACAGAATTTGGGTTCCAAATCTTCAAGAGCTTAAAGATGAGATCTTAGATGAAAGCTAGTTTGAGGAATAAGATTTATAGCAAACCCTGAACGTGATAGTTAGGGAGGTCGCCATCAAGATAGAAGGAACCCATAACATAGTGAAGTGGTAAATGAGGATTTAAAATATGTAGGATGACCCCAATTATGGGGAGGAGGAGGGAATGTTCAGACTAAGGAAACAGAAGTCGAGTAAGGAAAGGAGACCCGAGATGGTACTCCTATACGGCAATTTATGGACCTTTCTAGACAGAACTTAGACTATTATCCCCAACCACCACCCTGAGGAAACAGTGCGGTGGGAAACATTTTCGTAATACTTCCTCGTAAATGGTTCGCGACATAATTCCTTTAGTATTTGAACCTTATATTTTAAATTATCGTACTTGGATATAAATTCGTAGGGTTTTAATCTTGTAATTATATTGTGATTCCCGTAATACTCGATGAGTTTTAAATACGGTCGTTTTTCAAAGTTCATTTTCTTTGAAAACTAATAGCGTTTACATAGACTCATTTGGTACCTATAATCATAATATCAACTCCGAAACTCATTTTCTCATGCACTACATAGTGTGGGCTCAAAAGTTTTTCCCGTTCGTCAGGGTTACTATTCATTAAACGTTTTACAAGGTCTCAAAAATTCGAGTTATTACAGTCTTCCCCTCTAACAAGGATTCCGTCCCGGAATCAATTAGTGAATAAGCGGGGATATCTATTCCTCATTGCCTCTTCAAGTTCCCAAGTTGACTCCTCGACATTTTGATTCCTCCATAAGATTCTAACCAGCTTCACAGTCTTGCTTCTCAGCACTTGTTCTTTTTGGTCCATTATCCTTACTGGCTGCTTGATGTAGGTCAGGTCTGGTTGTAAATCTACCTGTTCATATTCTATTACATGTCATGCATCTGCATGGTACTTCCTTAACATGGACACATGACACTTGTTGCAGATTAGGAGGCAAGGCGAGCTCGTAAGCTAGAGGTCCTATTCTCCTCAAAATTTCAAAGGGTCCTATGAATCTGGGACTCAGCTTCCCTTTCTTCCCAAACCTCATCACTCCTATTCACGGAGATACCTTTAATAGCACAGAATCTCCTACTTCATATTCCCTATCCTTCCTGGTCTGGTCGGCGTACTTCTTTTGTCTGTCCAGAGCTGCTACCAGTCTTTTCCTGATGAGTCTCACCATTTTCCTGGTCTATTGGACTAACTTTGGCCCTAATATCTTGTATTCTCCAACTTCATCCCAACATAGGGGAGAGCGACATCTCCTTCCGTAAAGAGTTTTATACCGAGGCATTCCTATGCTAGCGTGATAGCTATTGCTGTAAGCAAATTCGATCAGGGGTAAGTGGTCATCCCAATTTCCTTTGAAATCAATGGCACACACTCGTAACATATCTTCTAGGGTCTGAATAGTCCTTTCGCTTTGTCCATCAGTCTGGGGTGGTAAGCGGTACTTATGTTTAGTCTGGTGCCTACGCATTCCTGGAAGCTTCTCCAAAATCGGGAATTAAACCTTGGGTCTCTATCTGACACTATGGCTACAGGAATGCCGTGTCTTACTACAATTTCCTTCAAGGAAATATCCACCAACTTGTCTACGGTGTATCTTTCGTTAATTGGTAGGAAGTGTACGGACTTGGTCAATTTATCTATGATAACCCATATGGCGTCGTGATTGGTCTTTGTCCTTGGTAGGCCTGTCACAAAATCCATGGCTATATGCTCCCATTTCCATTCCGGAATTTCTAGGGGCCGTAATAGTCCACTAGGTCGCTGATGTTCCGCCTTCACTCTCTGGCATGTCAAGCATTTACTGACCCACTCTGCTACTTCTCTCTTCATGTTAGGCCACCAATAATATTCCTTAGGGTCACGGTACATTTTCGTACTTCCTGGGTGGATTGAATATCTGGAGCTGTGCCCTTCGTGCAGCAGCTCATCCTTTAACTCTTGCATATTTGGAATCCAAATTCGGGACGCATACCTCATGATCCCTTTCTCGTCCTTCTCGCATCTCACTTCTTCACCGGTCAATGTTCCTCTTTCTTCGCTCATCTTCTTTTCCTGACATACTCGTATCTTTTCAGTCAGTTCCGGCACTAGCTTAATCTCAAATAATCCTTCCGTTCCTTTACCGGTCATTCTCACGTCGATTTCCATTTTCTCAAATTCTTTAATTAACTCCTCTGATGTCATTATCATCTTGAGTCTTTCCTTTCTACTAAGGGCGTCAGCCACCACATTGGCTTTACCCGGGTGATACAAAATTTCACAGTCGTAGTCCTTTATCAACTCTAACCATCTCCTCTATCTCATGTTTAGTTCTTTCTGAGTGAAAATATATTTGAGGCTTTTATGGTCTGTGTAGATCTCGCATTTCTCACCGTATAGGTAGTGTTTCCAAATTTTCTGGGCAAACACTATGGCTGCTAATTCTAGATCATGTGTTGGGTATCTGCTCTCATACTCCTTCAATTGCCGAGAGGCATACGCTATAACTTTGCCGTGCTGCATCAGTACACATCCTAATCTTTTAAGCGATGCGTCGCTGTATATCACAAACTCTCCCTTTCCATCAGGAAGAGTGAGCACTGGTGCTGACACCAGCCTCCTTTTCAGTTCCTGAAAGCTTACCTCACATTTCTCCGTCCATATGAACTTTTCTGTCTTCCGGGTAAGTGTAGTCAGTGGACCGGCTATCTTAGCAAAATCTTGTATGAATCTTCGGTAATATCCTGCTAAATCCACAAAACTTCTAACTTCTGTCGGGGTAGTTGGTCTTTCCTAGTTGGATACCGCCTCTATTTTGGCAGGGTCAACTAAAACTCCTTTTCTACTCACCACATGTCCTAAAAACTGAACTTCTCTTAACCAAAACTCGCACTTCAAGAACTTGGCATATAATTTCTCATTCCTCGAGATTTCTAAGACTATCCTCAAATGTTCTGCATGTTCTTGCTCTGTCTTTGAGTAGATCATAATATCATCTATAAAAACTATCACGCATATATCTAGGTACTTTTTGAACACTCTGTTCATCAAATCCATAAAGGTTGCGGGTGCATTGGTTAGCCCAAACGACATGACTAAGAACTCATAGTGCCCATACCTAGTCCGAAAAGTAGTCTTCGGTATATCTTCCAATTTGATTTTCAACTGGTGATATCCTATTCTCAAATCTATTTTGGAAAAATGTACAGCTCCTTTGAGTTGGTCGAATAGGTCATCAATCCTGGGGAGAGGGTACTTATTTTTAATAGTCAGCTTATTCAATTCTCGATAGTATATGCATAGTCTCATACTGCCGTCCTTTTTCTTTACGAACAGTACTGGCGCTCCCCATAGCGACACAATGGGTCTTATCATTCCATTATCTAATAACTCTTGCAGTTGAGAAGCTAGTTCCTTCATCTCAACTGGGGCTAGCCTATATGGGCCTTGGATACTGGTGCCGTTCCTGGTGCTAATTCTATAGCGAATTCTATTTCCCTGTCAGGTGGCAACCCTGGTAAGTTCTCTGGAAATACATCCTCGAATTCGTTCACTACGGGTATGTCCTGTATATTAGGGACTCCCTTCTTGGTATCTATCACATAAGCCAAATAGGCCTCGTTTCCCTTCCTTAACAATCTTTTTGCTTGTAGCATGGTCAGAAATTTCTGGTTCTGTCGTTGACCTTTAAACACTACTTCTTTTTCATTCTGCACTCTTATCTTTACCCTCTTCCATTCACAATCTATTTGCGCTCCGTTACTGGATAACCAATCCATTCCTAAGATTACATCAAATTCTCCTAACGCAAATACGATTAGGTCAACCTCGAAGACCTTCCCTTCTAATTTCAACTTGCACTTAGGGTGTACTTGATTTACAGGAATTATTTCTTTGTTTGCTATTTCCACTTGTAATATCTCACGTAGGGGTATGTCATTAAGTTTTAACTTTTTAGCAAAATCTTGAGATATAAATGACTTGGTTGCTCCAGAATCAAATAGGACATTTGCATGTTCGGAAATTAACAAAAGGGTACCTGCTATCACATCAGTGTTTCAGATAGCATCCTGAACAGTCATGTTAAAGGTCCTAGCAGCTGGGGGTCGGTTGGATGCAGCTCTGCTCATCCGTGAGGCTGGGGGCTTCAATATCGGGCAATCCTTTCTCATGTGTCCTACCTTCCCACATTGGAAACACGTCATATTGGGTCGGGTGCAATTGTTGGCAAGGTGTCCGATTTGGTCACACCTGTAATATTTCAGAGGGGCTCTCGCCTGGGTACACACTCTAAGGTATCTTCTCTTACAGGTTTGACACTCCGGTATTGGGGCGTGGGGTTGGCTATGAAATGTGGCCCTAGATTGTTCGCCGCCCTGGCCAACACTCTCACTCGGGGCCTTTCTGAATCCGGGGCCTCGTGCAGGTCGGGACACCGCTCCCCTGATGAACCTGCTTGGAAGGCTCCTGTTCCCAGTTCCTATTCCTTGGCTTCCTATCTTTCTCTTCCTATTTTCCTTTTCCTTCGCACTCTGCTCACTGCCAGCTTCAACAATCGAGGCTTTCTGCACTAAGGTGGCATAGTCTGTCAGCTCTAACACCGCCACTCGGTTTTGTATCCACTGTTTCAGACCAAGCTGAAACCTTCGCGCTTTCTTCTCTTCGGTATTCATAAACTCAGGCACAAATCTCGACAACTCAGTAAACTTGGCCTCATATTCTGCCACAGTCATCTTATCCTGTTTTAATTCCAGAAACTTAATCTCCATCTGGGTCTCCATAAACCTAGGGAAGTACTTGTCTAAGAACAGTCGGGTAAATCTATCCCATGGGATCTCAACATCAGTCTCTAGGTTTCGTTTGGACTCCCACCAGTAGTTAGCTTCTCCTTTCAGCATGTAAGAAGCAAAAATGGTTTTGTGTCATTCCTCTACACCTAGTATCTCAAAGGACTTTTCTATCTCCTTGAGCCCGTGCTTCAACGGGGTCGGAAGATCCTAGAAACTCTAGGGGTTTGAGAGATTTGAAGGCTCTAAAGGCAGTGGATGTAGTCTGTTGGGCAGTATGTGGCTGTGGTGGAATAGGCTGTTGGTTCAGATTTGCTCTTAACAGTTCCATAAATTCATTCATGGGGTTCCCTCCCTGATGGGTATCCTCAACCTCTTCTTCTACATAATATTCTTCGTCATATTCATTATAGCCTAGGTCCTCTTCACTGTCTTCATTCACTACAGGATCAGGTTCATTCTGTTGTTGGTTAACAGATTCTGCGGGCTGTGCCCTGGTTCCGCTTCTACGGGGTGGCATTGTTCTGGTAATGAAAATTTGTCAATGCAGTTGTAATATTTTTAATTGGATTAATTTATTCATATGTAAGCATGTCATCTATTATCTAGCATGTTTTCATAAAGTGCAATAATATGGACATCAATTTCTTAATAACTGCAAGATATATATTTCATAAGGTCTTCCACTTATATCTGGGGGACAAAACAACTAGCTGAGTTCATACATGCCTGATTATAATACATCACTACTTGTCCTGAATACTGAAATGCAAATACATAAGCCGTGTACCCTGAAAGGCTAGGAACGCTATATACTACTAGCTATCCTATCAAAATTGGTGACAAGTCACCCAGCCTTCTTCAAGGTCCATATCTAGTCACTAGTCCCTCAGTCACTGTGACTGTGCGTGAGGTCACGCACCCTCCTCATCGCTCCTGCCAACATCAGCTCTGCATCAATGACTGGGATGTATCCTCCAATCGCTGTCATCCTCATCTGAACCCGGGTACGGAGCTCGATCCCATCAATCTCTCCGCAGACTATGGCTGGGGAAGCAGCTCTGAAATCCCCTCGGTATCCTAGTTGGATGGCTCTCTCAGCAGTCAATGCCTGGCGTAACTCCGCAATACGAGCATATGCCGCAGTGATCTCAGCGTTAAGCTGAGCCACCATCCAGTCGTGTACAGCTACATGTATGGTCGCCGGGGGTGGTAGAGGTGAATCTGGGTCGCTAGAGGATATGTCGTAAGCCTCGTAGACCTGTGCATATATCCCATCCTTGTCATCATCATCATCAGTATAGGGCACGGGGCTCTAAATCCCTGAGTGTAGGGTAGGAGAGTGAATAGTCGGGTGAGGGTACATCTCTACATCCCTCCAGCCTACGCCATCTCCCTGGGTCATCTCAACATCATCAGCTATGGGGATAGGAAGGTCAGTCTCCTCCTCCGGGAAATCCTCACTAGGGTCATCATCTGAGTCATCAATGGGTGGGTCCTCTGGTGTGGGAGTAGGGTCACGCTCAGGAACCATAACATCATCAACAGGGTCAACCTCCCTCATAGGCTCCACTGGTACCTGACACAATAGGCAAGGTGTTACTAACTTAAAGTCGGAATTCCCTTAAGGGTAAAAACAGTCAAGACTACCCGTGTAGCCCGACGACGAACTCGAGTTGAGCTCTAATTGATTATTTTATTATTCCTATGTCTACTCATTTTATATCCTATCGTTTCTAATATTTGATAACCTAAGGCTCTGATACCATTTCTGTGGCGCCCCAAAACCCGGGGTCAGGAATCTCGGAGGCCACACCATCTAAACTACTACAACCACATAACTTACACTACAATATATAAATACTCATGCTTTACGACCCTACACTTAACACACACACACTTACAGGTTATTATCTTAGAAACGAACCATTCATAGCTAGAGTAATTCAATCATAGAGTGATAATTATTACAACCCAAAAGTAATTAAGTCTTACCAGGGAGAAACCTTTAAGTAAGGCTAGTCCGTCGGTCAAATATACATTTCTTGTTTATTACCTTACATAAGTCATACTTATAAATAAGCCGAACTAAAAACAACTGGAAACCAACCCAGCTTATTCGGACTACCTGTGGTACAACACCAAACAATCTATGGAACAGCTGGCCATTTCCTCCCATTTCCTGGCTGTGGTTCTCATGGTAGGCATCTTAATTCACTATTGTGTTGTGTCAATTTAAGAAAATAAGGGTGAGCTATAATGCCCAACATAATAATGTATAGTATGAAAATGACTGTATGATAACTTACGTAAAACATCATATATGATAGTTATGTTATATTCGAAATTAGTTTTCCTTGGTGATACACACCTTCTTATGAAAACAGTTCTTTAGGGGATTTTATTATCCTGCGAATACCTTAATAGTAAACCCAACACCTAGGCTTGGGTTACGATATTGCATCACAATTCCAGTTGGAAGAATTAGGACACCCGTTGGAGCCACCATATACGATGATCAGTCATAATACGATAATAGTAACTTTTTCTACTAGTAGAAGGACGACACCTTCATATCCCGGTTTTCACCCTAGCCGTATTCGGGCTACATGTCCCATTTTTGGGTATACACATACTTCACAAGTTCTTGAGTACACAGAGTACCTTCCCCTGCGGTACCTTTGGTAGTCCATCTAGCACACATAGTACCAGAGTCTACCCCTCCCTTGTCCTTTAAAAAGAATTCTATCAATCTTGAGCACTCGAACCACATCGAAGTTCCCCAAGCATTTTGCTTGTTAATAGAAACAGTTTATCTTACTAAGATATAAATGTATATATGTATATACGTACTTCCGAGATTTTCGGAGGAAGTACTAAGGATGTGAGTTAACCGTTGTTAATAGATAATTTAATAAGGGGGAAAAGTTTCTCCTTGAAACTATATTAAATAAGTCGGGATAATAATCTCCGACGATCTGAAATTATTCGAATGATTTTCCGAAATCAGAAAGTAAATTTTTAAATCAGGATCTATAATTTTTAAATCAATAATAAACCCTTTAATGAATAATAAATAATTAAATGATAATTGATAAATAATTAAACCTCGAATGAGTTTACTCTCTAAAAGAATATTTAAAATAATATTCCTCAACTAGTTTATGTCTACATAATTAATAATCTTTAATGTTTAATCAGGTTTGAAATAAATAATCGTTGGAGTATACTTCTCCCGTAATAAAGGAATAGGTATATAGTATTTATTATTCGAACAATAAAATATAGTTGAGGGAATATGATCGTTGGGAAATCGTTTTAATAAAAGTTCGAGGTATTATAATGTTTCGTAAGTGGACGTTAAGTCCCTTTAAACATACTATTATGGACTTGTAATCGTCCTATAATATCACCTGAATGACTCCCGGGTTTTTATCTTAAAATCCCGACCGACTCTCGGTCTTATTATAATACTTTATGCCTATAACGAAATTAAACATTTCACGATATATACTTATCGTACAACATTGCTATATTATGCAAAAATTCAATGACTACGTATCATGACAAATATGGTACTTATGCAATGATAATAAAATAATCCTTTCACAACACAACAGTAAATGGAGATTGGTTCGTAAACTTGCCTGGGTATCTCGAGGTGGAGGATGCTCTAGGTTCTGCTCGGAAATCTATAATCATAAACACAATTCGTTTTGTTAGGTCCCATTCTAATTTACGGCGACTCGCACTCATGCATTACTTATTATGCACCCTCTCAACTTATACTACCCTTATTATTTCTTTAAGTCCTTATTCACATCATGGTCGCTTCATTTTTCTACGTATCTTAGGTTCATTTTCATTTTTGTCGTTGGCTCCGCTTATGGATTCTACGGTTTCTAATCGCGCAGTCTCGGCTCCGATATTTTTATAAAATTTAAAAATCAATATTTTCACTTGAAATTTTATGGAACTTAGGAAACTCAGTTACCACTCTCTGTAAAAATTTCATGATTTATGAACGCTTTTAAGTCGATCCTTTATATTTTCAAAGTTTGTAATTCATAGCAGTTTTTGTCACGTAAATCACTTTTAGTAAAACGGCCATTGTGGCGCCCTCCAAACCCGGGTCAGAAGTTTGGGGTCCACACACACACCTTAATTATAACCTGCTTATAGCAATAATAAAGATAATAATAATATATGCAATGACCCTACTTACCAATCACCACGGACCGCAACAGGTTAAAGTATGCACACAAGCCAAACACACTAATATATTACAAACCATTCAAATCCCAACTATTTCAAATTCAAACTGAGTATTAAACATTATTACAAACTTTTACAAACTTAAATTATTCCAAAAGAAGCCTACTAGCTCAGCTTTCTCAACCTGAACCCCTAGCTCTCGCGCTGGACTAGGGATCCTCTTTACCAACTGGTTCCTTTTTAACTGGAAAGAATATAAACAACATCGCACGAATGAGCTAACTAGCTCAGCAAGTCACAATGACAAAACTGAGAATAATGATCATCAGGTGAATATGTTTATGATATCAAATGAACAATGGATTATGGTTTAGAATTGGATATTATACTTTTAATTTAAAAACTAAGGTTAGGCTGCTGATCAGTTACGTACTAACCCCGAGCAAGGCACACAGCATTGCTCTAACTACTGGATCCAAGGCACACATTGGCCTAACTTAACCATTATATGGTCTGACCACGAATCTGGTCCACAATTTTATAAAAACAATCCAATTCTAACATAATAACAGAATATGCAATAGTAAACAATAACCGAAATCATTAACAACAATAAATGTTTAACAATGAAAGGGTTTCAATCCTTGTAAGGATCAATAAGGCAATTTAAAAGCTTGGGTGCTGGGTAATGACAGAATTGGATAATAAAGGAATCAACGTTTCAAGGTTTCAAGGATTCGATCTTTCAAAGTATAAGATACCATGGGTTGAGTATATAATAGTTCATTTCAGTGTTTGGTATTTAGTTTGTATGTATTTGTAGAGTAGTATCGTAGATTTGTGGTTCTTGTTTGGGTATACAATAATCAATGGATTAGAAAGAATATGATTCATGGCTCAAGGACAATAACTGAAATCAGGATTTAGGTTTCTGTGCTTCAAAGCACTTGCAATATCACAGGATTATCAAGTACTACAATATCTCGAGAAAGTTCAGAACACTTGCCTGATATTAGCTTACTACACTGCACTCGCTTCCAATTACAACCGTTTTACTCCTCAACTACCTGTTTCCCTTTCCTACGTCTTGCCTCTTCTACTCACCTATCATAAGCATCTATCAATAATTTACTCATGGAATTCTATTCAACACATACTTCTATCTACCCTTCGTTTTACCCAAATCCGATTAACGGATTGAAAGTTATGTAATAATCAAGTAAACACCGAATATATAGACCGATAGTCAATTAACAAGTCACATATAGCACATAATACATCACGTAATCAATGATATATTATTTATAAAGAAGTCTCGTGTCATAAATAGGCTTTCTGGTATTTAAAATGATTTTTAAAACATTTTTCGAAATTAAAACGGGTCGTTGGATCAATTTCGGGTTAGTAAACAGAGTTCGGTTGGACCATTCTGGCTCCGAAATAATTTTAGAATAATTCTCGAGCCTTGGAAATAATTTAGAATAATATTTTAAAGCTCGAAACTATTTTTCAGAATTTTTAAATCATTTTTAAATAATTAAATCTAATTAAATAACTAATTAAAATCAATTAATAATTAATTAAATCAATTAATCAATTAATTTTCGAATTAATTGACCAATTAATCAATTATAAATTAACTGAAATTAATTAACTAATTAATTTAGATTTATTTGTGAATTAAAAATAATTTTCAGAATTAAAATAATAATTTTTAGAATTTTCAAAAATTAAAAACGAATTTTTTATAATAAAAATAAATAGGAAATATGATTTTTAAACATTTTATAAACAGGAATCCTAAATTTGCAAAGTCTGGAAACTTCAGGGACCTAACTGTATCGTCCCCAAAAGTCCGGGGACCAAACTGCAATTTTACACCCCGTCGCCGGAAAACAGTCGGGTTCGCCGGAGAACACGATTCCGACTTCCTCACCTTACCACAAGCTCCAGATCACATCTACAAATTACCAGGAATACAATCATGCAATCAAAACAACCTAACAATCCCTGAGTTGGCCGGAATTTGGCCGTGAAGTTTTCCAGTTTCCGGCGAACATCGGAAAACTTCAAAACACAACTCCCTTCTCTACAGACCTCGTTGGTTCATGAAACTTATACGACTAGATTGCAAATTTCACGGAGAACACAACCCACTATAACACAACATCAATCTATCACAGAATAAGAAACCCCAAAATTTCAATTAAGAACATTCATACGGGTTATAAACCCTAATTTTGAAATTCGAAAATTAAACCCACTTTTGAGCATGTTATTGAACTCCAAATCAGACGTATTACATATGAAAATCATCAGGAAAACAAGCTCTACAACATGCAATCATCAAATCATACAAACAATCATCCAAACAAAAATTCATATTTTTAATAAAATAAATTCGAAAATAAATAAATTTTTAGAAAAATAACCTTGATTTCTGCAGTGAAACAAAGCTCAGAATCTGATAGAACACCTCAAATCCTTCGTTTTGGTTACTAAAGATTTGAAAACAGAGATCGGTAACGGCTTCGTTTTGCTGTTTGATTCTTAGAACAGTTTATGTAATTAGGGCTTTTCTCTGAAAATTATATAATTATCTGTCTGCAAATGATTTTGATACGAAATAAAATACGGTAAAAGGCTATTTATAATTACGGAAAATTAGTATCCCGTTGGATCATTCCCGATATAAAACGGTACGTTTATTTGTAAAAACTGATCCAAACGGTATCGGTTTTCGGGATAATTATCCAAATCAGTACAATTTGTACTGCGGTCTTGGTCTCAGCGCCTGGTTACATGTATTACGAAGTGATAATTGGGATAGTTTAATAAAAAGCTCCCGTTTATCGAAAATACGGGTTTTATTGATTTACCGAAACGAATATTGTATCGAAAATGTTGCGCCGGGACCCGTGCAGGACAAACCGTACGCCGGATCGAAAAAGTCGAAACATGGAATATGCTCGGAATATTACAATTAGGTTAGGAAGGAGTTCTCGAAAGAGTTTCGGGTTCCAAAAACGTAACAACGGTTGATGTCGGTTGGTTCCCGTTTTTATAAAATAGATTTTAATTACCCGGAAAAAGATTTTAGAAATTTCATATGATTCTTATAAATCCATAAACCAACATAAAAATAATTAGGAAGATATGACAATTATCTATATTTTATTTTGGACATATAAAAATTAAAATACTCAATTAATATTATTTTTTAAATATTCAAGTACAGATAACACTTAACAATTAGCTCACAGAATAGATACTGAACACACATAATAATTATATAATAGCAAAAATAATTACACGATATATCCCGGATATTACATCCTTCCCCCCTTAAAAGGATTCTGTCCTCAGAATCTCTAAGAAAACAAGTGAGGGTACTTTTCTCTCATATCACTTTCTAACTCCCAGGTTGACTCTTCAACCTTTGGGTTTCTCCACAATACTCTTACTAACTTTATCACTTTATTTCTTAATACTTTCTCCCTTTCCTCTAGAATCTCTATTGGACTCTCTACATATGATAAATCTGTTTGAAGTTCTATTAGCTCATATTCTATTATATGCCTGGAGTCTGGATTATATTTCTTAAGCATTGATATGTGAAAACATTGTGAATGTGCTCCATGTGCGGAGGTAACGCCAACTCGTAAGCTACTTTGCCAATACGCTTTAGGATTTCAAAAGGTCCGACATATCTTGGGTTTAGCTTCCCTTTCTTCCCAAACCTCGTTAGTCCTTTCCACGATGATACTTTCAATAATACCAAGCTTCCTTCTTCAAATTCCATGTCTTTTCTTGACTGGTCCGCATATTTCCTTTGACGATCTTGTGCAGCTATTAATCTTTTCTGGATAATTTCAACAACTTCCTTTGTCTGTTGCACCAATTCAGGTCCGAGTATTTTGCGTTCTCCTACTTCGTCCCAATATACTGGAGATCTACATTTGCGTCCATAAAGGGCTTCATAAGGTGGCATCCCAATACTGGCGTGATAACTGTTGTTATAAGCAAACTCTACTAGGGGTAAATGCTCGTCCCAACTTCCTTTGAAATCAATAGCACAAACATGTAGCATGTCCTCGATTGTCTGGATCGTTCTTTCACTTTGACCATCCGTTTGGGGGTGATAGGCCGTACTCATATTCAATCTTGTTCCCAAACATTCTTGAAAACTCTTCCAAAATCTTGAATTAAATCTTGGATCTCGATCAGATATAATAGACACTGGAACTCCATGACAAACTGTAAGTCATATGTCATAGCCTATTTGTATATTCGAGGATTCAACTTAACTCAAATAAGAATGTAATAAGTAAATAGTGGATCGACCGTCAAAGAGATCTCGCAAAGTAATATCTGTCAAAGGATTCAGAAACAAGGTTCATCTACAGACTTGAGGAGTTAATTCACTGGAAGAAGTTCAAGAAGTTGATCATGCCTCAGTGATATAAATCAAGATCGTGGATTTAATCAAGTGACAGAGATCTCGTCAGAGTATCAATTAATTACAAGGATTTGATCTGAAGAAAATCAAAGTGTCAAAGTCAAGACATGAAGAAACGTCACGGAAGTTAGTCACTCATGAACCAGACAGTACATCGAGTGTCAACGTTGAAGTGGTGGAATTGATTCATAATTTTCAGTGATTTTCGGAAGATTTACAGAAGAATGGTTGCTGCTCAAGACTAGAATTAATTCTCTATTAATTAATTAATTCATCTAATTTAATTAAGAAAATAAATTATATCTGTGAAGAATAATTTATTTATTAATTGAATTAATTGATTAATTAATTCTGATTTAATTCTAGGAATTTTAGGAATTTTCAGAAGTTTAATTGGATTAAATTTAAGCTTTAAATCAGCAAGACAATTGAAAATGAACTAGCATGACAATCAGGATTGTCATACCGATTGTCATGCTAGGCCATTTTACATTGTCTCACCGAAAGTCACTCTAGGAGGATGATTGTCTTGCTAGTTCATTCTGATTGTCATTCTAGTTCATTCAGATTGTCTTGCTAGTTCATTCAATTGTCCTACCGAAAGTCATACAAGCTTAAAGGATTGTCATTCCAATTCAATTAAATCAGCTGTTGATAAATAGAAGCAGAAGTCATTTTAACAAAAGAAGAGAAGACAAGAACAAAGAGCAGCCGCCTCTGAAAAATATAACATCCTTCATCTGCTTTATTCAAGATCATAATTTCTAGATTGTAATGTTAAATCTAATCCACTAGAAATCTTTATCTTGTTCTTGTATATCAATCTAGCGGATTAAAATCCCTAGAACTTAATCTCAAATTGCGTTTAGCATTTGAATCTTTTTATTACAAAAATAGAAAAAGTTCATGTCGAATTTATTCTAGATTTGTGATAATTAATTTGAGATTAATTCCTTGTAATCGATACAGTTGTTGTAACACCTTTCAAGTTTAATAATATTTTTATTTAACTTGAATTTTGTTTCACATTTTTTATTCCGCATTTAATTCGATTATTCGGTATTGTTTGTATTCAACCCCCCTTCTACAAACACATTGGGACCCAACAATTGGTATCAGAGCCTTCTGATTAACGAACAAATCAAGATCCTAGACTTTTGTGATTTTTCAACTCCTTGAATTTTTATTTATTCAAAAATTCATAATGACTTCACATAAAGTTGGAACCGTTAAAATTCCACAATTTGATAAAGAGAATTATATCATGTGGAAGAAGAAGATGCTATTATTTTTACAAGTTGCAAATCCCAAATATTCAAACTTGTTAAAGAAGGGTATAAAAACTCCGATGGTTATTGAACCGGAGGTAATAATAGATGGTGTGGTGACTACTGAAGCTAGAACCTATCCAAAAGAGCCTGAAGATTTTACTCCTGCTGAGAAGGAAGAAGCCTCCTTGGATGCCAGCCTTCAATTAATATTAATTGATTCCCTTGATCCCTTGATGAACAGACATGTGATGAACTGTAAAAATTCCAAACACATGTGGGAAACTATTGAGGTGATTAATGAAGGCACAGAGGAAGTTAGGGAGAACAAGTTGGAAATCCTAACCTCTGAATATGAACATTTCAAATCAAATCCAGGAGAAGGAATTACTGAAGTGTTTGAGAGGTACAATGCGTTGATCAACAACCTGAACATCAATGGAAAGTATTATTCAATCAGGGAGGTCAACAAAAAGTTCCTTTTAACACTGCCAGCTCATCTTGAACATAGAATCACTGCCATTAGAGAAGCTAGAGATCTGAGTGAGATTTCTTTGGACAGGCTCTATGGAGTGTTAAAAACCTATGAGTTGGAGCAGATTCAACAGAAGGAAGTCTACGGGAAGGATAGAATGGTCAGCACATCTACTGCACTTGTAGCTGAAGGTCAACAACAACAACAATCTCAACAGTTAGAAAGAATGGTACAGTTTTCCAAGGGTGAGGAAAATGAGTTAGTAGCAGAATATGATCCTCCTACTACAAATCAATCAAGTGATGATTTTTATTCCTTGGAAGAGCTGGAGCAATTGGAAGACGAGTCAATGGCCCAAATTGTCAAGAGATTCTCCCATGTCAGATTCAAGAGGAATCCCAAGCTTAAGTACAAGTCCAACTACAACAAATTCCAGAAAGGTGGATCTTCATCCTCTAACACCAGCAGTGGTGGATACAAAACAGGGATGGTTGATCGGAGCACCATTAGATGCTATAACTGCAATGAGTTGGGACACTTTGCCACAGAATGTAGAAAGCCAAAGCAAGTAAGAAAGAACTCTGAAAGGGCTTATCTGGCAAAGGGAAGAAGCTGGGATGATACTGACAGTGAAGATGAAGATGAAGGAAATCTTGCTCTTATGGCTATTGATGGAAAAGCTTCATCGTCAAGAATAGAGGTAAAACTTTCTGATGCTGAAATGGTTTATCATCTAAGAGGTAACTTAGATTGTGCACGTCGTGATAATGAACTGTTAAGTTTACAGATCACAGACCTTGAGAAAGAGGTCAATGAATTAAGACTTGTGCACATTAATCAAGACAAATTAAAAGAACAGGTATCTTTTCTAGAGAATAGAGTTGACTGTTATAGAAAACTCGAAACTATTCTCAAAGACAAGATTACCGGTCTTGAGACTAAGGTTAGAGCCTACTTCAATTCTTGTTCGAAGGCTAAAGAGTTCTACAGTAAGCAAGCTGTTAATCAAACATCTGGAATAGGTTATGATTACAATGCTGCTATTGGAGAATTAGGCATAAACTCCCCTCCTCATGTATGTGCTAAAGGGAGGGAAGTACCACATGTGCTTAAGGGTGTTGATGAACCCCTCTATAAAGCATCAATTGCTGAACCATTTGATGCGACCTCTTCTGTTATTCAAGAAGAAATACGTGCTGAAGATCATGCTAATGAGAAGATTGTTTCCAAGTCAAGTGAGTCGAAAGTTCCAGTCAAAGTTGTAAAAGCAACTGAGACTAACTCAGACACACATGAGTTGGATAACAATAATGCCATGTCTACCATGCATAAATTGCCTGCTGTTAATCACTCTCATAAAGCATGTGGTGTTGCTAATTGTATGTCTTGTGCTTTTAATATGATGTATGCTTATTTTAATGGTAAGCATGTGTCTAATGATAAGACTACTCCTCGTCAGCATGTGAATAACAAGAAGCATGATAGGTCTAAGACTGCTAGTCCTTCTAAGGCTAGAAAGGAGACATTTGTGCCTAAGCTTAAACAGAAATTTGTTAAGGCTGTTTACAAGGTCAAATGTTCAGTCATTGAGAATGTTGAGATCGTTAAAATTAAAAATGTTGTTTTGTCTGACAAAGGTCAGTTCTACAAGTATGCCGGGCCCAACCAAGTTTGGGTTCCGAAGAAGGTCTAATCCATTTGAAGTGCAGGGCAGTATACAGGTGTAACCGGTAGTGTGGATTCTTGACAGTGGATCATCAAGACATATGACCGGAGATAGAGCCCTGCTATCAAATGTGGTTGAGTAGCTGGCCCCCTGGTTACCTTTGGAGATAACAGCAAAGGTTTATCTGAGGGATATGGCTGTTTGCAAGCTGGGAATGTTATCATTGTAATTTTGTATATTGTGCTAGGTTATTATCAGGAAGCAGTATCTAACATATAGCACCAGTGACGAGACTTGGGAATATTACGACATATCAGACACCTGCTGCACATTACACTTGGAATTGTACTCTAGTAAGATGTGTACAAGTGTACTCCTGATTGGTGAGTCAAAAGAGGAAGTCAGTGCACCACAGTTCATGGACTTTGCATTTGCAGATCTATTGGACTATGCAATCTCTTCTTCACAATCTCACTTCAGGTTGGTATGAACTAGTATACTGCTCAAGCAATCGTCAAGGACATGGTATGGCACTCTAACAGAAGTTATAATTTTATATGAACTAGTAGAGTCGTCATATTTATAACTATTTTATCACTAAGCACAATCATATTGTTTTATATGTGCAGTGGTATATTGATTATGCAACATAACAATTAGTATCTAAAGTACTTGACAAGTATCAGTCAATGATATCTTGTTAACATTATGTTGCAGATATTTGTAAGCTTTTGACATGAATGAGAATTACTTAGACTTTACCCTAAGTGATCAATGTTTTATCAAAAACTCATTCATATTGAAAAACAAAATCAAACTTCTTTCTACATTAGTGATTTCTTATTTCATGTAAAATCTTTTGAAATCACTATTGTAAATCATTTTCTCTCTATTACCATATGTTCTATGATACAGGTTCAGTCTTCATTGACTTTCTTTCATTGACAGTCATGAGGTTGAAAACCTACAACGTCTATCCCAGACTGTAAAGACAAACACAAAAACAGAACCAACCAACACTCTCTTACCACTAAATGTAATATGAATGAGCGTGAGGGAGATAGTGCCTTAGTGCACCACATAAGGAAGGTTCTGTAGTCAACCCAGTAGCTCTGTCTCCTACATAGATGAGTAGTGTTTAAACCGAGACAACTGCTAGCCCCCATACATCTTCTCAAAAAGATGTAATGGCTGAAAAGGCACAAAAACAGTTACTAGATTCATTCTCTCAACAGGGTGAGTCTATTGAATTTTGCCTGTCGGCCAAGGTATCCGATGTAGTGTCACCACTTCAAACATAATCAATTCTTGATGCACAAGGAGAGGTTACACACACAAAGGATGAGTTGACGGAAACAAAAGTTTCGACCATTTTAAGGTCAGATTCGATTGTTCAAGGTTCGTTAGTGGACCAATTGCCTTTACAGGTGTTAGGAGAGGATACTGATCCAAAAGCCATATGTCAGTGGTCAGTGTCTACCTCCCCAGGCTTAAATCCCCTGGATGCATCTGCGGATAGTGGATCTGACATAGGCGCAGATCGGCAACTTGTTGACAATGATTCAGATATTACCTGATGAGTCACAAGGAAGTGTCTTCACAGACATTAGAAGGGAACTTTGATCTTTATGCTAAAATCGTTGGATCATTGTTTACCTTCCCAGAATTCAAATCTGGAACCCTAAAAGGGAAACTAGCAACTTGTAGATTATGACTCAGATTTATCTGACGAGTTTAACAAGGATGGGGATTTGTGAACTCCCATTGCACCACCTGTGACCTCCTTAAAGGATGGCTAAGGTGATTTTCCTTGCAGGTACAGCTGGATTATGGAGCTATGAGAGAAGAGTGATACACTTGTGAGATTGAGTGTAAACACGAGTGGAGAGAAGAGTGAAACACATGTGAGGTACACTAAAACACAATCACACACTCACAGTGAGGAAGAAAAAGAAACTACTTGTTATTTCTTTTCCAACCAAGTGAAATATGAGAACTCCTTCAGACGACGGCATACATTCCTTCTTTAAGGGGGAGATAAAAGCTTAAGTAATAGTTTGGAGGATTCCTCAACTAAGGGGGAGAAATATCAGGGAGTAAGAAAAAGATCCTACTTGTACACTACACCACACCATTGTTGTTTGTAACTACGGATCCTATTGTACGGGAGAGGTGGTAAACACAAGGTGATTTCCTAGTAAGGGAAGAAACAGTTAGGGGAGTACCATTGGTTTTTATCTGCGGATCCTATTGTACGGGAGAGGTGGTAAAACGAAGGTGATCTTCTTTAATCAGTTGATTCTCATAGGGGGAGAAGCAAGAGATATGGGCTTCTCAACAGGAAATGTGGTTGTACAAATGAAGATGGAACTACTTGAAGATATGTTCAGTCTAGAGGAACATCTACTTGGAATCTGGAAAATGTTAAATCTCATCCAGAACTTTTCTGCTATTTACTTTGCATGTATGTTTATATCTTTTTCTTATTTGTTAGTTGAGTTATCCTCTAGGTATTTGTGTGTTATTGTCTAACAAACAAATAGGGGGAGATTGTAAGTCATATGTCATAGCCTATTTGTATATTCGAGGATTCAACTTAACTCAAATAAGAATGTAATAAGTAAATAGTGGATCGACCGTCAAAGAGATCTCGCAAAGTAATATCTGTCAAAGGATTCAGAAACAAGGTTCATCTACAGACTTGAGGAGTTAATTCACTGGAAGAAGTTCAAGAAGTTGATCATGCCTCAGTGATATAAATCAAGATCGTGGATTTAATCAAGTGACAGAGATCTCGTCAGAGTATCAATTAATTACAAGGATTTGATCTGAAGAAAATCAAAGTGTCAAAGTCAAGACATGAAGAAACGTCACGGAAGTTAGTCACTCATGAACCAGACAGTACATCGAGTGTCAACGTTGAAGTGGTGGAATTGATTCATAATTTTCAGTGATTTTCGGAAGATTTACAGAAGAATGGTTGCTGCTCAAGACTAGAATTAATTCTCTATTAATTAATTAATTCATCTAATTTAATTAAGAAAATAAATTATATCTGTGAAGAATAATTTATTTATTAATTGAATTAATTGATTAATTAATTCTGATTTAATTCTAGGAATTTTAGGAATTTTCAGAAGTTTAATTGGATTAAATTTAAGCTTTAAATCAGCAAGACAATTGAAAATGAACTAGCATGACAATCAGGATTGTCATACCGATTGTCATGCTAGGCCATTTTACATTGTCTCACCGAAAGTCACTCTAGGAGGATGATTGTCTTGCTAGTTCATTCTGATTGTCATTCTAGTTCATTCAGATTGTCTTGCTAGTTCATTCAATTGTCCTACCGAAAGTCATACAAGCTTAAAGGATTGTCATTCCAATTCAATTAAATCAGCTGTTGATAAATAGAAGCAGAAGTCATTTTAACAAAAGAAGAGAAGACAAGAACAAAGAGCAGCCGCCTCTGAAAAATATAACATCCTTCATCTGCTTTATTCAAGATCATAATTTCTAGATTGTAATGTTAAATCTAATCCACTAGAAATCTTTATCTTGTTCTTGTATATCAATCTAGCGGATTAAAATCCCTAGAACTTAATCTCAAATTGCGTTTAGCATTTGAATCTTTTTATTACAAAAATAGAAAAAGTTCATGTCGAATTTATTCTAGATTTGTGATAATTAATTTGAGATTAATTCCTTGTAATCGATACAGTTGTTGTAACACCTTTCAAGTTTAATAATATTTTTATTTAACTTGAATTTTGTTTCACATTTTTTATTCCGCATTTAATTCGATTATTCGGTATTGTTTGTATTCAACCCCCCTTCTACAAACACATTGGGACCCAACACAAACTACAATTTCTTTCAAGTACATATGAACTAACTTATCGAGCGAAAATCTTTCATTTATAGGCAGAAAATGAGCTGACTTGGTAAGTCTATCTACTATAACCCAAATGGCATCATGATTAGCCCTTGTCCTTGGTAATCCAACTATGAAATCCATGGCAATATGTTCCCACTTCCACTCTGGAATCTCCAATGGCTGTAGCAATCTGCTTGGTCTCTGATGCTCCGCTTTAACTTTCTGACAGGTATAGCATTTGCTAACCCATTCCGCAATTTCCCTCTTCATATTTGGCCACCAATAATTCTTCTTTAAATCTCTGTACATTTTGGTACTCCCTGGATGGATGGAATATCTTGAACTATGTGCTTCTTGTAAAATTTCATTTTTCAGCTCCATTACTGGTGGAATCCAAATTCTTGAAGAAAACCTAAAAATACCTTGATCATCTTGTTGCGTGCATAATTCCTCACCTACCAAACTATTTATATCTTGATCCATTACCTCTTTCTGGCATTTCTTTATTTTCTCCAATAACTCCGGTTGGAAAATCATACTATACACTTTTGCTTCCTCAGGCTTGCAAATTCTAATCTCCAATTCCAATTTTTGAAATTCTTTATATATCTCTTCAGGTACGGATAATACATTTAACTTTTCCTTCCGACTTAACGCATCTGCTACAACGTTCACCTTACCGGGATGATAATTAATCGAGCAATCATAATCTTTGATCAATTCTAACCATCTCCTTTGTCTCATATTAAGTTCCTTCTGGGTAAATATATATTTCAAACTTTTGTGATCCGTGAAAATTTCACACTTTTCTCCATACAAATAATGTCTCCAAATCTTCAAAGCGAAAACTATAGCTACTAACTCCAAATCATGAGTAGGGTACTTCTGTTCGTGTGGTTTCAATTGCCTTGACGTATACGCAATCACCTTGTCGTGCTGCATAAGAACACATCCTAATCCTTTGTAGGAAGCATCGCTATAAATTACGAAATTCCCTTGATCGTCTGGAAGTGACAAAACAGGTGTTGTGATTAATCTCCGCTTCAATTCCTGAAAACTTTCTTCGCACTTGTCATTCCATATAAACTTTTCATTCTTTCGTGTAAGCTTTGTCAATGGTGTTGCAATTCTTGAGAAATTCTGAACGAATCATCGATAATATCCTGCCAATCCCAAGAAACTTCTTACCTCAGTGGGTGTTCTCGGTCTTTCCCAATTCGTAATTGCCTCGATCTTTGCCGGGTCCACTTTGATCCCTTCGTTACTGACTATGTGTCCTAAGAACTGAACTTCCTGTAGCCAAAACTCACACTTCGACAATTTAGCATATAACTTCTTTTTCCTTAAAATCTCCAAAGCTGTCCTTAAATGTTCCGCATGATCCTCCTCCATCTTTGAATAGATCAAAATATCGTCTATAAATATTATAACGAACTTGTCCAAATATTCTTTGAAAATTCTGTTCATCAGGTCCATAAACGCTGCTGGGGCGTTGGTCAATCCAAAAGACATCACTAAAAACTCGTAATGCCCATACCTTGTTCTGAAAGCTGTCTTTGGTATATCTTCTGGTTTGATCTTTAGTTGATGATATCCCGATCTTAAATCCATTTTGGAGAAATACTTGGCTCCCTTCAATTGGTCAAACAAATCATCAATTCTGGGTAACGGATACTTATTCTTGATCGTCAACTTATGGAGCTCCCTATAGTCGATGCACAGTCTCATGCTTCCATCTTTCTTCTTAACAAATAATACCGGTGCACCCCACGGGGATACGCTGGGTCTAATTACTCCTTTCTCTAACAGCTCTTGCAATTGTTTTGCTAATTCTTTCATCTCAACGGGCGCCATTCTATACGGGGCCTTGGATACCGGTTCGGTTCCAGGTGCTAAATCAATTGTAAATTCAATTTCTCTATCTGGAGGAAGTCTTGGTAACTCGTCGGGAAATACGTCTGGAAATTCATTTACAACTGGAATATCTTCAAGTTTTGCTGGCTTCTGACTTTTATCGATCACATATGCTATGAAATGCTCACATCCTTGTCGTAGTAACTTCTTGGCTTGAATCATCGTTAAGAACTTCTTTACCTGCTTCTGTCCCTTGAACGTTACTATTCTTTCGTCTGGCGTTTTCACCATTACTTTCTTATTTCGACAATCTATCTGAGCATCATGCTTAGATAACCAATCCATCCCTAATATAACGTCAAATTCTCCTAACTTAAACGGTATCAAATCTACATAAAACTTACTACCAGAAATCTCAATCTCACAATTCCCACAAACTTGATTAACAGTTACACGTTCTTGATTTGCTAATTCCACAGTCATTATTTCATTTAAATACCCAACTGGAGAATTTAACTTACTAACAAAATCTTGTGAAACAAACGATCGAGTTGCTCCCGAATCTATTAACACTTTGGCACATAAAGAATTCACATTAAGCGTACCTGCCATGACATCCGTATCCTGGATCGCATCCTTCACCGACATGTCAAAAACTCTAGCCCTCGGAGTCTCATTCACTGTTGGGGTAGACCCCATAATCCTTAATGCATTACTGACTGGGGCTGGTGTCTTGCAATCCCTGGCCATATGTCCTGGCTTCCCACATTTAAAGCATGTAAATCCAATGGCTGGAACCTTTACTGCTGGATTCCGGATAGGCTGATCCTTATTCGCTGGCTCTCTTGCTGGCTGATTTCGGCACTCTCTCGAGTAGTGCCCTTTCTGGTTGCATTTAAAACATACCACATTCAACTTGTTACAAACTCCTCCATGCTTCTTTCCACATACTTGACAATCTGGAAAAGTTAATCTCAACTGATTCGGCTGATTCACATTAGCTGGACGATTGCCCTGGCCTCCGTCTCCTGCATTTTGTCTCCTAAAATTAAAATTTCTCCCTGGCTGAAACTTGCCCTTCTTAAAATTTGGAAACTTCCCTGTTTGTGACTGACCCTCACTTCCCTCAACTTTCCTTTTCTTGCTTTCCATTTCTTTCTGGAACATCTCACTCTCTGTCTCTGCGATCATAGCTTTCTATACAACCACGGCATAGGTATCCAATTCAAAAATAGCTACCTTCCCTCTGATCCATGGCTTCAAACCTTGCTGGAATCTCTTAGCTTTCTTTCTATCAGTATCAATATACGACGACACATACCTTGACAGTTCCTCAAACTTCCCCTCATAATCTGTTACCGACATGTTCCCTTGCTTTAATTCTAAAAACTTCAGCTCCATTTGATCCTGAACAAACTGAGGAAAATACTTTTCTAAAAACAATTCCTTAAACCTTTCCCAAGTAATAACATCTGTGCTTTCCAATGTCTTCACCATCTCCCACCAATAGGTGGCCTCATTCTTCAGATAGTAACTTACAAATTCAACCTTCTGCTCCTCTTTCACTTTTACCAAGGCAAATGCCTTCTCTATTTCCTTTAACCACACATTTGCTTCAATTGGCTCTAAGGAACCCTTGAATTCTGGTGGGTTTACTGCCTGAAAAGTTTTGAAAGTTACCTGGGAATTGGTCTGTCTCTGCTGTTGTTGTGCCAGGTGAACTGTTTGTTGGGCCAAGATTTGAAGAATCTGGGCTATTGCTGGGTCCATGGGTCCTGGGTTCACATTCTGGTTTATATCATTTTGGTTGTTATTGTTGTTGTTGTTGGTTTCTTCATTCTGGGTGTTGGTGCGGGTATTTCTTCTGGGAGGCATTTTCTGTAAAGAATCAATCAATTTATTTAGCTTTTGAATCAAATCTTTGTATAAAAGAAAAGTTTTGTAAAATAGAAATATCTTTTTTTGAAAATAGTTGTAACTAAGTAAATTACATGCTTCTTTACAGAATATAAACAGTCATGGAAAACAGGGTACATGGTATCACATGTATAATGGTGCAATAAATAAGGTAAAGTAAAACAGGTGCGATAAAGTAAATGACAGTGTTGGAAAGGAAAAGGTACTGATATATAGATCAAAAATTTTAGGTAGTACAAGCGTAAAAACGCTTCAAAAGTAAAAGCAAAAAGGGTACAACAACCTAATCACTAGTCAGCATCGCTAGTCTATAAATACAACTCAAAAGTCTACTGATACACACTACACACTACTATCCATACTACATAACCATAACAACACTGCTCAGTATCTCCATCTCAAAATCTCTGGCTCATGGCAAATCTGGACCTCCTATTTCCTCAAGCTCCTCTAGAACCCACTTAGCCCACTCCACTAGAAAATCAGGGGTGATGTCCTCATGTGTAGCCTCAGCAATCCTCACAGCAGCTGCTCTACGAAACGCCTGAAGCCTCTCCCTAAGTCGCCTCTCACCACTCCCCATCTCTCTGGTATGCATGATATGCAATAACTCCTGGATCTGACCCTGTAGGAATCGCTGCTCCATAAGGCAAGCCTCAAACTGATGATATGGGACATGATAGGAAGAGAACTGGAAAGGTACTCCTGTGACTGAATGACTAGTAAAGCCTGAATCAGCAGGTGGGGGTCCTCTGACAGGTGGCCTCATGCCTGGAGGTGGAATAGCCTGCAATGGTACGGGCTGCAACACCGGTGGAGGTAGAATAGCCAATGCTGGTGGAATCACAGGACGTGGATCCGATACTGGTGCTCCAACTGAAGGCTCTGAGTGATCAGCTGATACGGGAATAAAAGAGTCGGCCATCTCTGCTATCTGAAATCATATCGTAATATAAGAATCTCGTACCACGATGCAACCTATACTAATACCGGTTATACCATAACACTCAACCTCTCGACGTTCTATCATCCTATACCTTACTTCTAATCCTATCCCTCTACCCATTCTCGTCAACCTAGGCTTGTGTCAGTGACTTATAACCTGTGGTTCTGATACCAAACCTGTGGCGCCCTCCAAACCCGGGTCAGAAGTTTGGGGTCCACACACACACCTTAATTATAACCTGCTTATAGCAATAATAAAGATAATAATAATATATGCAATGACCCTACTTACCAATCACCACGGACCGCAACAGGTTAAAGTATGCACACAAGCCAAACACACTAATATATTACAAACCGTTCAAATCCCAACTATTTCAAATTCAAACTGAGTATTAAACATTATTACAAACTTTTACAAACTTAAATTATTCCAAAAGAAGCCTACTAGCTCAGCTTTCTCAATCTGAACCCCTAGCTCTCGCGCTGGACTGGGGATCCTCTTTACCAACTGGTTCCTTTTTAACTGGAAAGAATATAAACAATATTGCACGAATGAGCTAACTAGCTCAGCAAGTCACAATGACAAAACTGAGAATAATGATCATCAGGTGAATATGTTTATGATATCAAATGAACAATGGATTATGATTTAGAATTGGATATTATACTTTTAATTTAAAAACCAAGGTTAGGCTGCTGATCAGTCACGCACTAACCCCGGGCAAGGCACACAGCATTGCTCTAACTACTGGATCCAAGGCACACATTGGCCTAACTTGACCATTATATGGTCTGACCACGAATCTGGTCCATAATTTTATAAAAACAATCCAATTCTAACATAATAACAGAATATGCAATAGTAAACAATAACCGAAATCATTAACAACAATAAATGTTTAACAATGAAAGGGTTTCAATCCTTGTAAGGATCAATAAGGCAATTTAAAAGCTTGGATGCTGGGTAATGAAAGAATTGGATAATAAAGGAATCAACGTTTCAAGGTTTCAAGGATTCGATCTTTCAAAGTATAAGATACCATGGGTTGAGTATATAATAGTTCATTTCAGTGTTTGGTATTTAGTTTGTATGTATTTGTAGAGTAGTATCGTAGATTTGTGGTTCTTGTTTGGGTATACAGTAATCAATGGATTAGAAAGAATATGATTCATGGCTCAAGGACAATAACTGAAATCAGGATTTAGGTTTCTGTGCTTCAAAGCACTTGCAATATCACAGGATTATCAAGTACTACAATATCTCGAGAAAGTTCAGAACACTTGCTTGATATTAGCTTACTACACTGCACTCGCTTCCAATCACAACCGTTTTACTCCTCAACTACCTGTTTCCCTTTCCTACGTCTTGCCTCTTCTGCTCACCTATCATAAGCATCAATCAATAATTTACTCATGGAATTCTATTCAACACATACTTCTATCTACCCTTCGTTTTACCCAAATCCGATTAAGGGATTGAAAGTTATATAATAATCAAGTAAACACCGAATATATAGACCGATAGTCAATTAACAAGTCACATATAGCACATAATACATCACGTAATCAATGATATATTATTTATAAAGAAGTCTCGGGTCATAAATAGGCTTTCTGGTATTTAAAATGATTTTTAAAACATTTTTCAAAATTAAAACGGGTCGTTGGATCAATTTCGGGTTAGTAAACAGAGTTCGGTTGGCCCATTCTGGCTCCGAAATAATTTTAGAATAATTCTCGAGCCTTGAAAATAATTTAGAATAATATTTTAAAGCTCGAAACTATTTTTCATAATTTTTAAATCATTTTTAAATAATTAAATCTAATTAAATAACTAATTAAAATCAATTAATAATTAATTAAATCAATTAATCAATTAATTTTCGAATTAATTGACCAATTAATCAATTATAAATTAACTGAAATTAATTAACTAATTAATTTAGATTTATTTGTGAATTAAAAATAATTTTCAGAATTAAAATGATAATTTTTAGAATTTTCAAAAATTAAAAACGAATTTTTTTATAATAAAAATAAATAGGAAATCCTAAATTTGCAAAGTCTGGAAACTTCAGGGACCTAACTGTGTCGTCCCCAAAAGTCCAGGGACCAAACTGTAATTTTACACCCCGTCGCCGGAAAACAGTCGGGTTCGCCGGAGAACACGATTCCGACTTCCTCACCTTACCACAAGCTCCAGATCACATCGACAAATTACCAGGAATACAATCATGCAATCAAAACAACCTAACAATCCCTGAGTTGGCCGGAATTTGGCCGTGAAGTTTTCCAGTTTCCGGCGAACATCGGAAAACTTCAAAACACAACTCCCTTCTCTACAGACCTCGTTGGTTCATGAAACTTATACGACTAGATTGCAAATTTCACGGAGAACACAACCCACTATTACACAACATCAATCTATCACAGAATAAGAAACCCCCAAATTTCAATTAAGAACATTCATACGGGTTATAAACCCTAATTTTGAAATTCGAAAATTAAACCCACTTTTGAGCATGTTATTGAACTCCAAATCAGACGTATGACATATGAAAATCATCAGGAAAACAAGCTCTACAACATGCAATCATCAAATCATACAAACAATCATCCGAACAAAAATTCATATTTTTAATAAAATAAATTCGAAAATAAATAAATTTTTAGAAAAATAACCTTGATTTCTGCAGTGAAACAAAGCTCAGAATCTGATAGAATACCTCAAATCCTTCGTTTTGGTTACTCAAGCTTTGAAAACAGAGATCGGTAACGCCTTCGTTTTGCTGTTTGATTTTTAGAACAGTTTATGTAATTAGGGCTTTTCTCTGAAAATTATATAATTATCTGTCTGCAAATGATTTTGATACGAAATAAAATACGGTAAAAGGCTATTTATAATTACGGAAAATTAGTATCCCGTTGGATCATTCCCGATATAAAACGGTACGTTTATTTGTAAAAACTGATCCAAACGGTATCGGTTTTCGGGATAATTATCCAAATCAGTACAATTTGTACTGCGGTCTTGGTCTCAGCGCCTGGTTACACGTATTACGAAGTGATAATTGGGATAGTTTAATAAAAAGCTCCCGTTTATCGAAAATACGGGTTTTATTGATTTACCGAAACGAATATTCTATCGAAAATGTTGCGCCGGGACCCGCGCAGGACAAACCGTATGCCGGATCGAAAAAGTCGAAACATGGAATATGCTCGGAATATTACAATTAGGTTAGAAAGGAGTTCTCGAAAGAGTTTCGGGTTCCAAAAACGTAACAACGGTTGACGTCGGTTGGTTCCCGTTTTTATAAAATAGATTTTAATTACCCGGAAAAAGATTTTAGAAATTTCATATGATTCTTATAAATCCATAAACCAACATAAAAATAATTAGGAAGATATGACAACTATCTATATTTTATTTTGGACATATAAAAATTAAAATACTCAATTAATATTATTTTTGAATATTCAAGTACAGATAACACTTAACAATTAGCTCACATAATAGATACCGAACACACATAATAATTATATAGTAGCAAAAATATTTACACGATATATCCCGGATATTACAGCCATAACTTTTGATCCATAAATCGGAATCAAGCGATTCAAGTGCCTAAACGATCCTTATAACATTTTCTATCATAATCAAGGGTTATTTTTCAAGAAACTACAGTTTACATCTTCGGGACTTTTTTCAGAAACTTAAAGTTACGATTTGTTCGTTTTAACGGAATTACGTTTACGATCGGAGTTTCGTTTACGCCCTAAATCTTTATACAACCACCAACAATCATCATATCATCATCAACATACAAACTCCTCTCAATAACATCATGTTTTTTAGGCAACAACAATCACCCTTAAATTTACTTAGCTGAACATCAAGATTTCAACAACATCACCTCTAGAGCTAGGTTTATAACTACATCTTGAAAATGAATCTTAAATAAAGTTGGGTCAAAGATTTTTACCTTAATTGAAATTTTGATATGTGTTCTTGAGGATGGTGGAGTCTTGGAAGTGGTTGGTATGATTTTTGGAACCTAAAACCACCATTGAAATCAAGAACCAAAGAAAAATTACTATTCATACTATTCACTAGTAACTTTATTGATTTTATTTCACCCATCAAACCTTGATAAAAATAGATCAAAGAATTTTCTTACCTTATTTTGGTTGTTAGGAAGCTTGAGAATTAATGGGAGGATTTTACCATGGCTAGATTTTGAGATTTGATTTTGAATTCTTTGCTTGGGGAGGAAGGGCCGAATGGAAGAATGAAGGAGGGGGGGGGGTTATGCTTGCTTCCTTTGGTTGCTTCTAGGAAATGGGATGGGTGATATCTTTTTATTGATTGATTTTTTTCCTAGTATAGAATCCTAGGTTTATTCCTTGTTGCCAAATCCATGGACATATCTTAAGTAGCTTCCTAGTTTACAAGCTAAACTACATGTTCTAGCTTCCTTAGCACACTATTTGGTTAGCCTTGCTTGATCATCCTACATCTAGCTCACTATTTGATAAAGTAACCATGGTTACTTTCTTACCATGGTTAGTTAGTGCGTTACGTTTATTTAATCGTTTACACGTTCGCTCGGTCGCTTAAACGTTATCGTAATACTTCCTCGTAAATGGTTCGCGACGTAATTTCTTTCGTATTTATTCCTTATATTTTAAATTATCATACTTGGATATAAATCCGTAGGGTTTTAATCTTGTAATTATATTGTGATTCCTGTAATCCTCGATGAGTTGTAAATATGGTCATTTTTCAAAGTTCGTTTTCTTTGAAAACTAATAACGTTTACATACACTCATTTGGTACGTATAATTATAATATCAACTCCGAAACTCATTTTCTCATGCACTACATAGTGTGGGCTCAAAAGTTTTTCTTGTTCGTCAGGGTTACTATTCATTAAATGCTTTACAAGGTCTTAAAAATTCGAGTTATTACAATTCACTGATCACGCTGCCATTCGCTATCTGGTGTCGAAGAAGGATTCGAAGCCCAGACTTATTCGTTGGGTGCTCTTGCTACAGGAATTTGAGTTAGAGATCAAGGATCGAAAAGGTACTGATAATCAAGTAGCTGACCATCTCTCTAGATTGGAGAATCCCGATTCTACTTCACATGATAAGACATTGATAAACGAATCTTTTCCGGATGAGCAGTTGTTCGCAGTTCAGGAGGAAGAGCCGTGGTTCGTAGACATTGTGAACTATCTTGTCAGCAATATAATGCCTCCTAATATGAATTCAGCTCAAAAGAAGAAGTTTCTGCATGAGGTGAAGTGGTATATGTGGGATGAACCATATTTGTTTAGACAAGGAGCTGACCCAATCATCAGGAGATGTATCCCATTCTGTGAGACAAAGGAGATATCACGAGACTGCCATTTCACAGTTTATGGTGGACATTATGGTGGTGAAAAGACATCAGCTCGTATTCTGCAAGCAGGTTTTTTCTGGTCTACTTTGTTTAAGGATGCACATCAGTTCATTTTAAGGTATGATCGTTGCCAAAGAGTTGGGAATCTTACTAGAAAGGATGAGATGCCTTTAAATGTGATGCTTGAAGTTGAGGTCTTTGATGATTGGGGAATCAATTTCATGGGACCATTTATCTCATCCTGCAATAATCAGTACATCTTGCTGGCAATCGATTATATCTCGAAATGGGTAGAAGTCAAGGCTCTACCGATGAATGATGCAAAGGTAATGTTGAATTTTCTTCATAAGCAGATATTCACAAGGTTTGGAACGCCACGAGTGATCATAAGTGATGAGGGGTCACATTTCTGCAACCGTAAGTTCACTTCTATGATGCAGCGCTACAATGTGAATCATCGTATTGCTACTGCCTATCATCCGCAAACTAATGGTCAAGCTGAAGTGTCTAATAGAGAGATCAAGCGCATTCTAGAGAAAGTTGTTTGTCCGTCAAGGAAAGATTGGTCTTTGATGCTGTTTGGGCTTATAGAACAGCATACAAGACTCCACTTGGGATGTCCCCGTTTCAACTTGTCTATGGTAAGGGATGTCATTTACCTGCGGAGCTTGAGCATAAGGCTTATTGGGCCTTAAAGAAGTTAAACCTTGATCTAGATGCAGCTGGGAAGAAGCGAATGATTCAGTTAAATGAACTTGATGGATTTTGACTGCAAGCGTATGAGAACAACAAAATGTATAAGGAAAAAGTGAAAATGTGGCACGACAGGAAGTTATCTCCTAAGTCATTTGTGCCGGGGCAACAAGTTCTTTTATTCAACTCTCGTCTCCAACTTTTTCCTGAAAAGTTGAAATCAAGGTGGTCTAGACCATTTATCGTCAAAACTGTGTTTCCACATGGAGCGGTGGAGATTTTTGAGAACAATCTGGGCCAAGCATTCAAAGTTATTGGTCAGAGATTGAAGCATTATTATGGGGACATGGCAAACCGGAAAGTGGTTAGTGCCATTTTATTGTCACCTTGATCGAGCTACTCTACGTCAAGCTAATGACGTAAAAGAAACGCTTCTTGGGAGGCAACCCAAGATTTGAGACTATAGGAACCCTTAGAAGTTGGTACTCTATCCAAAAACTAAAAAAAAATAAAAAAAATGGGCAGAATTTTTGTTTTTCCAGAGACCTCCCGGGCGTCCGCCTGGCAAGCCCGGGCGGCCTCCTGGAACGCCCGGGCGGCCGCCTGGAGCCCTTCTGTTTGAATTTTTTTTTTGCCTTATATAAAAAAACAAAAAAAACAAAAAAAAATAAGAATACCACCATCCATAACCCTACTACCCACATTTTTCCTCCTACAAATAATCCACAACCCCACTCCTGTTCTAATTCTAAACCTAAATCCTACCCTATATATACACGCAACCCCTCGTATACACTCCCATATACTTTCAACTTACAGACACTCTCCTACACACAAAACACAACTCTCAAACACTTACTCTCAGTTTCAATGGTCCCAAAGAGATCTCGAACTGTTGATAGCAGTAGCACCAATCCTACTGCTGATTCTTCGAGGGGTACTACTGCGAGGCCCCGATTGGTGGATAGGACTGCTGAGAAGGAGTATACTAGGCTTCTGACTAAGCCGATTTTCAAGGAGAGGGGATTTTGCCATCGGGCAGGGATGGTGAGTTATTGCCGATGATTGCTGAGAAAGGGTGGATTTCTTTTTGTGAGTCACCAGAGGCGGTCCCGATTAGTGTGGTTCACGAGTTTTATGCGAATGCAAAGGCTGACAAGAATGGGTATACTATTGTTAGGGGGCTTACGGTTGATTACCAGCCCGAGGCGATTCGCCGAGTTATTGGGCAGCGATAAAAGAAGCCCGAGGAGGAGAATTTGAATGAGAAAACCCCCAAGGATTTTGATTTGGATTTGATTGTTGCTACTCTCTGTCAGCCGGGCACGATGTGGAAGTTTAAGACGGGATCTAACGAGTATCGTTCTTTTCCGGCTGTTGCGATGAACAGGTATGCCCGTGCATGGAATACCTTTATTTGTGCTAATATTTTTCCTTCTTCGCATGCACATGATGTTACAGTTGAGAGAGCCAGGTTGTTATGGGGGATTTTGAATGAGGAGTTTTATGTGGACCTTGGGGAGTTCATCTACCAAGGGATTTTGAAGTTTTCGAGAAGGAGGACGCAAAGCAACATCCCTTATGCCTCTACTATCACGAAGCTATGCAGGGTAATTGGAGTCCACTGGCCTTCTGATGAGCAGCTGTAGATGCCTGCCGCTCCTATTGATTCATCAACGCTGAATGCGATGCAGGAGTGGACGGGTGGAGAGGCCGAGGAGCATGGTTTGGGATATCATCTTCCAGGAGGACGTCCAGCAGTTGGTGCTATGATGGCTAGGCCCAGTCAGGCTCATGACGAGGCAGGTTCTTCTAGAGCCCAGGGAGGTGTTGGTTCAGGGATGGCTGATGCCCAGTATAGGAGGCTATCCAGGAGGATGGATGCGATGTATGAGTCGCAGAGTAGGTTTGCTCAGGAGCTCACCCTAGCACTTGGGACTGCTTTCAGAGGCCTTGGAGCTGACATCCAGTGGCCCATTTTTGGTGAGGACTTTGCTTATCCGCCTCCTGACACTCCACCCTCTGAGGGTGATGATGATGATTTCTCCGAGTAGGTATACCCTGTGTTCCTTTCTACTACCTTCACTGGGGATAATGAAGATTTTAAGTTTGGGGGTGGTAGTTAAGGAGCATATTTGTGTGTGTGTCATGTAGTTGCATATTCATGATAATTTAGTTCATATAGTTGCATAATTTTCCCATATAGTTTTTTTTATTTTATAGCTTTGTGTATCATGTCATTTAGCTCATGCATATACCATGATCCCGTTTACATTACTTTACCGATTGATATGTGATATTGATGCGAGTGTAGTGATAGCGTTAGAGTGATGTTGAATCTTGTAGGTTTACATGCATGCTAGAAACACTTATAATTTCACTAAGTCTTAGAGTATACTTAAGGACTAGATTGTTGTCATGGTTTGATGGTTTTTGAGGTTAATCTATTGATTATGTTTAGAATTTATGATAGGCTCTTAATGATAAAAGGCATGAAAAGATAAAAATTGGAGTGAAAATTGGAATTCATTGCTAGTCATGGCTAGGCGTCAAATGGCTAGTAGCCGGCTCGTATTTTATGTGAGTAGTCTAGGGTTGAGCAAGATGGAGCGAAACGCACTTGCTCAGAAATTTGAAAAAAAATTCAGAAAAAGAAAATTCAAAAAAAAGAAGAAAAAAATGGTTTAATGCATAACTGATCACGAGTGAGCTCTTTGGTATTCGAGTTATTAAGTTCTTAGGGGACTTTGTGCCTAGTGACCTAAGGCTTTATAGTCTGGGATCCGCTAACCTAACGCTCGTTAAATGGATGTCATTGCATAAGTCTTTTATGGACCTCACTCATTGCACAATCAAATAAACATTTGTTTATTGTGTTCAATAAAAGCATGATTCCGTAATAAACTCCAGTGATCTTGAAGTGTTATAAGTCATTTTGTGTCTAGAATTTATTCTTCATATAATCATGTGATTGCCTTGAGGATAATTGAGTTATGATAATTGATCTAGTTTCGAAGCATATCTGTTAAGCATTCGCACACACCACGTTTCTAGTTGTATGTTAGCTTGCGTGATTTGATTGATCTTTAGTCGCCTAATTTCATTTGTTGAGATGTTATGTGTTGGTTGGTTCAGTCATCGCGAGGGGGATCGCTGCATTTCATGTAGTCTGCATTCATGCATGTTTGTATTTTGTTTTTGAGTCTGTGACGCTTGAGGACAAACATCGATTTAAGTTTGGGGGTGTGATAAGTGGCATTTTATACCACTTAGAACGTCTTATAATGGCTTCAATTGATGTTTTGAAATCAAGTATTTTGTGTATTTGATGCGCTTTCGAGTATTTTTGCATTTCAGGTTATAACTTGCGTATTCAGGGAGATTTCATCAAAATAAACCTAGGGAAGTACTTGGGATCAGTCTCGGGGGAATGTGCGAAGAATTCAGCAAAATCAGGAGGAGGAAAATATTTTTTCCAGAAACCTGCCAGGCGCTCGCCTGGGATCTGGGGCGCCCGCCTAGGAAGCTGGGGCGGCCGCCCGGAGTCGGGAAATTTAATTCTGATTTTTATTAAGTCGTGTTCTACTGGACTTCTGAGATGGCTGATTCTTGTGGACTTTTATATAAGTAATCTTCAGAGACTTTTCACAAAAAGAAGTATTCATCAAGCAAGGAGCAAGGAGAGAAGAAAAGAAGACCGTTTTAGCACACCACAACGAAATTAATTTGTGATTCTTTTATTCGTTGTAACAGTGGATGCTAGTTTTTTTACTTTGAACCTTAATAATCTTGTGACGTACTCTGGTTTTAATAAGTATTTTGTTAGTTTATATTGTCGTGTTATTATCATGTTTTCATATAAACCCATGGTGATGATGAGTTCTATCATGGGCTAATCGTGATCATGGGGTCGTAGCGGATTTACTATGGATTTCGTTAGTTAATTGTTTAATACCTTGGTATATGATGATTGTATGATATCTAGTATAGGTTGTGCTTATTCGTCTTATGTGCGTCGCGAATATATAAGATAGCCTGTTAATCTCTTGTGAAGCGACAGTGAATCTTGAGATTTAGAACTTGCCATGCTAGCATATGTTCATGTATTGTATGCATGATTAGTGGGTAACTCTAACCGTTTTACTTGCCATGTGTAATCATGATGAATAACTTGCGCTTAGATCGTTATGTTGTCAAATTCTGTAGATATATAGGGTCTCAACATAATTGATGCCTATGCAACTTCTATCTTAATTGTGGATGTTTGGTAGAATGGTTCTAGTACAACGAAAGTTGGCTTTTATAAGTTTCGTGTTGTTCGATTAATATCATCACCGTTACATGCTAAGGATAACAACAATGACTATTGAATGAAGTAGTAATGAAGTTATGATCTCATGTGTGCTTAATATTATTAACTCAAGTAATAATTTAAGTGTTCTATTCTCGTAGTTAATAGTTAGTTAATCAACCTTAAATGTTATTGTCTTGACATTGACAAGTAATCGTACATTGGTGAGTGAGTGTTAATTAAATATAATTAGTCTGAGTCTCTATGAGAATGAACTAGAAATCATTCTATATTACCTGCGAACGCGTATACTTGCGTGAATTATTAGCGCGTGTTTTGTGCCTAACAATGAGTTGCTCACAAATGCTGATTTTAAGACACAACTCAAGATCACAGCTCTGTCTACAAAACATCTTCAAGGTCTACATACTTCTACTCATGAAAAGGTTAATACACTCAGAGAAAAAGCTGATAAGCTAGATCTACAGATCAAGCTTGACAAGAACAGGTATATCAGACCTATTTCTGAAAAAGTTGAAGCCATTGAGAAAACTCAAGAGAAGTAACAGGCCCAAATTGCCGAGGTTCTGGCTAATCAAGCTTCTCAGAAAGCTCAATTGGATGAAATCCAATCTTCAGTTGAACTTCTTCTTTCTCTCTTACTTCCTGATGATGCCAAAAAGGGGGGGAAGGTAGTTAAGTCCAAATGCTCACGTACTTAAGAACTGAAGAAAAAGGATGATAAAGGCGATGACCAGGGAAACTCTGAAAAGAGCAGAGGTCAAAGAAAAGTTCAAGGAAAATCTTCTATTCAAAACAAGTCAATTTCTGATGCTGTGAATGCTCAAAGACTGAAGTCAAGTGGTGATAAGCAAAGTCTGATGTCAAGTTCTGATATTCTGATTCAGTCAGGATCTGAAGACTCTCAGAAGTTTTTGCATACTCTGAAGTTAAAGGGGAAGCAGACTTTTGTTTATTATAAAGATCCTAAAATCCAGACACTTGATGAGGAGATAGCAAGAAGATTATTTCTGAAACACAATCCAGGAATGGATTTAGAAATTCTCAAGGAGGAAGAAGCTAGATTTGCTGCTGAAAAGACAAATCCTAAGTCTAAAGCTTCTGATGCAAAGAAACCTCCAAGGCCTAAGGAAAAAGGCATTGTGATCAAGGAAAAGTCAAATTCTGAAACTTCAAAGTTCAAGACTAAATCACAGACTGAGAGTGATCCCAAAGACAAAGGGAAAGGAAAAGTTGATGAACCAACCAAGTCACTGGACTTGAAAACTTCTCAAGATCTAATGAAACCAGTGTATAAAATGGTTCAAGTAACTGATGATAATCTTGTTGAAGATGAAACTGTTCAAATTCTGAAAAGAAGAAAGATAAATGAAGATTCTAAAACAACCTCTGACACTGCTCAAGTTGTTATTCAGAATAAAGGACATGAAGGTACAGAAGAAACAACAAATTCTGATCAAGCTATCAAGACATCAACTACTGACAATGCTCAAGTTGATTTGGATAAAATGACAATTGCTGATAAGAAGAAGCTATTATGGAAGAAAGCTACTCCAGTTGAACCAAAATCCAATCTCATGATTAATCAACTTGCTACTTTTGGGTTGAAATCCAAGCAACCTAGAGATAGAGCTGGATTAGGTTCTGACGAAGAGAAGATTCAAACAGGAGTAGAGGTTACTCTAAGAGATCCTTTCATATAGACAGACAAACCATATGAACAAATTAAACAAAGGCACCTTGATAAGGTGTTGTCTGCTCAAGTTGTGATAGATGCTCATGATAAGGAGAATCTAAAATAGAAATTGATTTTATTTCTCAATGATGGAAGGACTTATAGATTAGCTGATACTGATGTACTAAAGAAGTCTATCAGAGAACTTTAACATATTCACTATCTTCTGGAAGTAAAATCTGATGTTACAAGAAGATGGTCAGACTACATTTTGAAGGCTATAAGAGATCTATTTAGAATCTCTGGTAGAAAGACTTCTCATTACAGTCAAATGATTACTGAAGGTGATAGAAGAGAAATTCCTATGCTGAAGAATTCTGCTAAGGTGGAAGTTATTCTGAAAGGATGATGCTTATGTTATAATGAAAACTCTTCACATCCTAAGGTTATCAGACTTGGTGATGGACTTGAAAGAACATCCATTCAAGCTCTCAGAACAACCATTTATCAAATTGGTGATAGTAAAGAAGAAGAACTGATGCAGGTCAAAGCACAGTTAGCTGAAGTTCTGAAGAAAGCTGAAGATAATCTAATAAATGATTTTGTTAAGAATCATTATGGAATCAGATTGATTCAGTGATGTTGGTAAAGCTGGATGTTTTGTAAGTTGTAGTTAATAGTCTTATTAAACTCTTATTGCATTTGAACTTAAATGTTTTTGACATCATCAAATCTATTAACTTGTATATTCTTGCATAATTTACAAGTTGGGGGAGATTGTTGGATATATTTGAGATGTCATGTCTAATATGTTTCATGTTTAGTTTTCAGATCTTAACTAACAGGATATATCAGTTCTTACTGGAATCAGGACTTACTGGAAGTCAGGACTTAAGGATATCAGGACTTAGATTATCAGAAGATTATATCAGAAGATGGATATCAGAACTTAAGTACTGGAGGACTAACAGTTAAGGAAGGAAGCTGATTTACAGGAAAGAAGATCAAGACTAATACAAAAAGAAGATAAGCATGGAAAGAGTTAGAGGACTAGAAGAATTGTATAAGATATCTGATTGATATATTTTAGGAGATAGAATTATATTCCATATCAATTAGAAATTATCTTGTAACTGTGTGTCTATATAAACACAGACATAGGTTTACTCTATATGAGTTATGATCATTGAGAAGTTCATACATTGTAACCTAGCAGCTCTCGTGATCACTGAGAGAGAACAGTTCCATTGTAACAGAGTTTATTATATCGAATACATCTGTTTTCTGTTACTTGTGCTTTAAATTTATTTGATTGTATTCTACACTGTATTCAACCCCCTTCTACAGTGTTGTGTGACCTAACAATATTTTATTTTATTTAATGGTAACACTACAACTATATTATTATATGGATTTGAATAAAAGTGAGACCTTCATGCATAATAGTTACTGATTTAATTCTTCCACGGACTTGGATTAATCCAATTCTTATACATAAACACATTATTTTTCTTTATCTTATTATTTTTTCTTTTTTCAAATTTTTGAATGAGTGCGTTTCGCTTCATCTCGTTCAACCCTAGACTACTCATATAAAATGAGCTGGCTACTAGCCATTTGACACATAGCCACAACAACTAGCAATGAAATCCAATTTTCTCCAATTTTTAAATATCCATGTTATTTTATCATTAATAGAATATCCTAAATTCTAAATATAAATAAGCGATCAACCTCGACAAACAAATAAACCATGACCGTGATCTAGCCCTCAAGCAACCTATAAGACTTATTGAAATACAATTATCTCTAGCATGCAAATCAACTCGATAAGACTCATCATCACTAAACACGACATCACTATACTAGCATCAATATCACAAATTAATCGGAAAAAATCATCTGAGGGATCATGTTATTATGCACATGCATGAAACTATATGAACAAACTATCATACAAAATAAAATAAAAAAAACTATACAAATAAAAAAAACTACTACATGGAAATATGCAACTATATGAACTAAACTAGCATGAACATGCAAACTATATGCGACTCACACAAAATACATAATCCTTAACTACTACCCCCAAACTTAAAATATTCACTGTTCTCAGTGAAGGTAATAACAAGGAATCAGGCATACCTAATCAGAACCAGGATCATCACCCTCAAGGGGTGGAGTGTTAGGAGTGTCTGGAGGCGGATACACGGAATCCTCACCGAATACTGGCCACTGGATGTCAACTCTTATGGCTCTGAATGCAGTCCCCAATGCCTGGGTGAGGTCATGTACAAACCTGCTATGGATGTCATGCATCACATCCATCCTCCTAGCTAAATGCCTATACTGCGTCGTACTCAAACCAGCACTGCCCTGTGCTTTCTCTTGCCGCTACTGCTGCGATCCCGAAGGACCAGCCTCCTCTCCCAACTAAGCTCTCCACGCTGCTCGACGAGCCTGCAAAATCCCACCAGCATAAGTCTGATCCGCTAGCCTTCCACCTGGAAGATGGTCATAAGAATATCCAAGGCTTCCCACTATACCACTCAGTCATATTCAACATCATCGAACTATCAATCGGGATACTAGGGAGCTGCAACTGCTTATGTGCGGGCCAATGAATGTCAACCGCCACACATAAATTCGTCACAATGGACGCATAGGGTATCAAACCCGTAGTACTCCCTCGCAAAAACCTGAGAATACCCTGATGGATAACCATCCCAAGATCCACATAGTCTCCCTGCAGAATACCCCACAACTACCGCGCACGCTCCACAGTAATCTCATGCACGTGAGAAGATGACATGATGTTAGCATAAATAAAAGAATTCCATGCACGTGCAAACCTATTCATGCACGAAGCAGGGAACATGGCATACTCATTCGTGCCCTTCTTGAACTTCCAATAAGTCTCAGGCACACACAGGGTAGCAACAATCAAATCCAAGTTAAACTCCTCCGGAGTCTTCTTGTTCCAGTTCTCCTGCTCCTCCTTCCTCTCGAGCTGCTCAATCACCCTACGAATAGCCTCAGCACTGTAGTCCACCGTCATCCCCTTCACCACGATGAAACCGTTCTTCTCTACCTTGATGAAACCGTTCTTCTCTACCTTAGCATTAACATAAAACTCACGCACCACACTCATGGGCAAAGCAACGGGTGTCTCACAAAAAACAACCCAGCCCATCCCCAAGATCATCTCCAATAACTTACCATCTTTCCCCGATGGGAGAAAACCACGCTCCTTGGCTATAGGATTCAAAAGCAACCTCACATACTCTGCCTCAACCTCGGGAGTTGAAAACCTAGGCCTCAGACCACATGTACTCAAAGAATCAGTGGTGCTGCTGCTTACTTGAGTTCGCTGTCTTTTTGGTGCCATTGAGATTGAATAAAATTGAGAGAATAGAAGTTTGTAAGAGAGATTTATGCGTTTGAGAGTTTTGAGAAGTGATGGAGAGGTTTATGTATAAGTGTATGTATATATAGGAGATTGGGAGAGAATTATTTACGGAAAAGGAGTGGGAATTGATTATGGGAATAATGGGTTTGATTTGGAGAGGGAAATTTGGGAGGTGGGTGAGTAAAATTTGGGTGGGAATTGATTTTGTATTAAAATTCCCGAATTTGCACTCATTTCGTCTTATATTTTTTTTGAACACAGGAACCCAGCGCGGCCACGCACTACCTTGGCGTGGGCGCGCCGTGTTTCTGGCTTTTCAGCACAGCCGCTCCGCCAGGCAGCGCGGGCGCGCGTAGTTTCTGGAATTTCAGCGGCCCTGATTTTTTCTGTTTTTCTAATTTTTTTGTATTTTTCTCTTTTCTTTCTACTTCCTTTATCTACTAATGTACAAAAAACTTGGGTTGCCTCCCAAGAAGCGTTTGGTTTACGTCGTTAGCTTGACGTAGAATCTCGAGATCAAGTAGATAATAAAATGGCACTAACCACCTCACGGTTTACCATATCCCCATAGTAGTACTTCAACCTCTGACCATTTACTTTGAATGCTTGGCCTGGATCATTCTCAAAAATCTCCAAAACTCCATGCGAAAACAGCTTCATCAAGTTTCAAAGACAATTCCTTCCGTGATGGACACACAACTTTCTCTAGAATACGCTTGATCTCCCTGTTAGACACCTCAGCTTGACCATTAGTCTGAGGATGGTAGGCTGTAGCAATGTGATGATTCACATTATTCCTTTGCATCATGGTAGTGAACTTGCGATTGCAAAAATGCGATCCCTCATCACTGATTATGACTCTTGGAGTCCCAAATCGTGTGAATATATGCTTATGAAGAAAATTAAGCTCTACCTTCGCATCATTTTTCGGAAAAGCCTTGACTTCAACCCATTTCGACACATAATCGACCGCCAACAAGATATACTGATTATTGCAAGATGAGATAAATGGCCCCATTATTTCGATTCCCCAAACATCGAAGACTTTAACCTCGAGAAGCACATTAAGAGGCATCTCATCCCTCTTGGACATATTATCCACACGCTGGCATCGATCACACTTCAAAACAAAGTGATGCGCATCCTCAAACAATGAAGGCTAGAAGAATCCCGCTTGAAGGACACGAGCTGTTGTCTTCTCTCCACCATAGTGGCCTCCATAAATAGTCGAATGACAGTCTTGCAAGATCCCCCCTATTTCGATGTATGGAATAAATCTTCTGATGATTTAGTCAGCTCCTGGCCTAAATAGATATGGTTCATCCCACATGTACCACTTCACCTCATGAAGAAACTTTTTCCTTTGAGCATATGACAAGTTTGGAGGCATGATATTACTCACAAGGTAGTTCAAAATGTCTGCAAACCGCAGTTCTTCCTCTTGCACTCCAAACAGCTGCTCATCGGGAAAAGACTCATTTATCAATGTCTTATCCTGTAAAGTTACACTTGGATCTTCCAAACGAGAGAGATGATCAGCGACTTGATTCTCAGTACCTTTTATGTCCTTGATCTCTAATTCAAACTCCTGAAGTAAAAGAACCCATTTAATCAATCTAGGCTTCAGGTCTTTCTTCGATATGAGATATTGAATAGTGGCGTGATCATTGAAAACTGTCACCTTCGTCCCAAGCAAATAAGATCGAAACTTCTCAAAACCGTAGATAATGGCCAAAAGTTCTTTCTCAGTAGTAGTATAATTTAGTTGAGCACCATTGAGGGTCTTACTAGCATAGTAGACCACATGAAATATGTTGTTCTTTCTCTGCCCAAGAACTGCTCCAACTGCATAGTCACTTGCATCGCACATCATCTCAAAAGGTTCATTCCAATCAGGTGCAGTTATGACAGGTGCCATGATCAAACTTTTCTTAAAAAACTCAAAAGCAGCTTGACACTCATCATCAAAATTGAACGGGACATCCTTCTCCAGAAGATTGCACAAAGGTTTAGAGAGTTTTGAAAAGTCCTTGATGAACCGCCTATGGAAACCCGCATGACCAAGAAAGCTGCGAACTCTCTTCACAGAAACTGGTGGAGGAAGATTTTCAATGACCCCCACCTTGGCTTTGTCCACCTCAAGACCCTTACTAGAGACCTTGTGACCAAGAATAATGCCCTATCGCACCATAAAGTGATATTTCTCCCAGTTGAGAACCAGATTGGTCTCAACACATCTTTTAAGAATATCACCAAGATTCTGCAAGCACTCTTCAAATGAATCGCCAAACACAGAGAAGTCATCCATGAATACCTCTACATTCTTACCAATCATGTCAGAGAAAATAACCATCATGCATCTCTGAAATGTGGCCAATGCTCCACACAAACCAAAAGAAACTCTTCTGAAGAGAAAAGTACCAAATGAACAAGTGAAAGTAGTCTTTTTCTGATCTTTCGGAGCAATGCAAATCTGATTATAGCCCAAATAGCCATCCAGAAGACAGTAGTACTCATCTCCATACAACCTGTCAAACATCTGATCAATAAAAGGCAGAGTCAAATGATTCTTTCCTCATCACTACCTGAAAGGTCAGATGCAAAAATCACAAGCAAGGTAGATGCATCACCTAAAAAAGCATACCTTAAGTGTTCATGCAATGGTTTAAGCTCGAGTGTAGGAGCTTCCTCAATAGATGGATTGAGGCATTTTGGAGATTTGTTCAGCTCCTCCATTCCAAGAGATTCAAAAGGCATATCCATCTTCCGCTTCCAGAGAGAAGCATTCAGATATTGTAACTGCTCATCACCTTCATCATCTTCACTATCTGAATTCCCCAACAAGGCCTTTTTAAGGCATCAGACCTTAGCAATTGATCAAGTTCTGAAGTAACCACAGAATCAACCAACTCCACCTTTAAGCACTCCTCATTTTCCATAGGGAATTTCATGGCATTAAACACATTAAAAGTTACATCCTGATCCAGATATCGCATGGTGAGCTCACCCTTCTGCACATCTATCAAGGTTTGGCCTGTAGCCAAGAAGGGTCTTCCCAAGATTATGGGAATCTTCTTATCCTCCTCAAAATCAAGAATTACAAAATCAGCAGGGAAGATGAGTTTATCTACCTTGACCAAGACATCCTCCACAATGCCTCGTGGATATGTAATAGAACAATCGGCCAACTACAAGGTCATATAAGTAGGCTTTGGATCAGGTAAGCCCAACTTCTTGAAGATTGACAAAGGCATCAGATTGATTCTAGCTCCTAAGTCACATAAGTATTTGTCAAATGACACTTTTCCATGGTGCAAGGGATATTGAAGCTTCCAGGATCCTTAAGCTTCGGAGGCAACTTCTGTTGTAGTACAACATTGCACTCCTCCGTGAGAGCAACTGTCTCTAAGTCATCAAGCTTCACTTTCCAAGAAAGTATACCTTTCATAAACTTCGCATAACTAGGCATCTGTTCAAGAGCTTCAGCGAAAGGTATGTTGATATGAAGTTTCTTCAACACCTCCAGAAACTTCTCAAACTGCTTATCCAACTTTTTATTCTGCAGCCTTTTAGGAAAGGGTGGTGGAGGATAGATCTATTTATCCCCTGTATTATCCTCAGGAGGAGTGTGTTCAACAGTAGTCTTCCTTGGTTCCACTTCAGCTTCCTTCTGCACTTCTTCTTCAACCACAGCTTCTTCATCCAAAACTTGAGAGTGTTCGGGATTCGCAACCTTCCTAGACCTCAATGTAATTGCCTTTACCTGCTCCTTAGCTTCCCTCTTTCCCGACACTTTAGTATCACTAGGGAGTGTACCAGGTTGATGATTTAGCAAAGCATTGGCAATTTTTCCAATTTGATTTTCCAAGTTCTTGATAGAAACCGCTTGGCTCTTGCACATGAGCCTCAACTCCTCCAATTCAGATTTTTCATTAGACTGTTACAACTAGAGTTGTTTCCTTGGTGCATATTGCGGTTGCTGAAAACCAGGAGGGTTGTACTGCTTTGCTGGATACCGCTGATAAGGCTGCTGAACCGCATTCTGAGTATTGCTCCAGCTAAAGTTAGGATGATTGCGGTTGTTAGGATGATAGGTGGATAGCACAGGTTGCTGAGACCTCTGGAAGTTGCTCACGAAATGAGCCGATTCATTAGAAATAACACACTGCTCCGTTTCATGGGCACCAACACAAAGCTCACAGACACTAGTGATCTGATTAACTCCATAATTAGCCAAATAAGCCACCTTCATCGTCAAAGCCTTAAGCTGAGCAGCTATAGCAGTAGCTGTATCTAACTCCAGAATTCCTGCTACTTGGCCCTGAGATAGTCTCTAAGTAGGATTCTGGTATTCATTTACATCCATCAGTTCAATCAATTCATAAGCTTCATCGTAGCTTTTAGCCCATAAGGCTCCTCCTGATGCTGCATCAATCATGGGTCTAGAAGTAGCACCCAATCCATTATAGAAATAGTTAATGATCATCCAGTCAGGCATCTCATGATGAAGGCACTTCCTAAGCATCTCCTTATAACGGTCCCAAGCCTCACATAAAGATTCTCCAGATTGCTGAGCAAATTGAGTAAGTGTGTTTCTGATTGCAGCAGTCTTCGCCATAGGATATAATTTAGTTAAAAATTTCTGAGCAAGATCCTCCCATTTGGTGATAGACCCTGGTGGTAGAGAATACAACCATCACTTAGCTTTATCCCGCAGAGAGAATGGGAAAAGTCCCAACTTAATAACATCTTCAGAAACTCCATTAAACTTGAAAGTGTTGCATATCTCGATGAAATCTCTGATGTGCATGTTGGGGTCATCTGTCGAGAACCCCAAACTGAACTGAGTTCTGTATCATCTGAATCGTGCTCGACTTGATCTCAAAGGTATTAGCCGAGATGGCTGGTCGAACAATGTTAGACTGAATATCATTGATCTTCGGTTGAGAGTAGTCCATCAAAGCCTTTGGATTTGATTCCGGTTCTCCCATTGCAATAAGAACCTCTTCTTCTTTCTCAACTAAGATCTCTTCTTTAACTTTTTCCTACTCTACAACTTCTTCCTCAGCTTGATCCAGTGTTATCTTACGAGACCGAGAACGCGTATGCATACACGCTCGCTAGAGTACCTTAAACACAAAAAGGAATTAAGTAGGTAACAATGTCCGAGTCACTGAACTTTAACGACCAATGATGACAAACACATAAACTAAAAATTAACACCGAATTCCCCGGAAGCGACGTCAAAAACTTGTTAGGGCTAGAACATGTGCTAATACTCATGCAAGTATACACGATCACAAGTAATACAGAATAAATTATAGTTCATTCCCACAGGGACTGGTTTAGGTTAATTTCAATCAATGTATCTATGCAACACTGGTATGGTTATTATCCAATGCTAAGACGAATAACAAATTGAGGTTGTTTATAACTACAATTAACTAAGAGATTATACTAAAGAACATAAATTAAGAGATTAAAGAGATTTGAATAATATATGACACAAATATGAGATTCTAACTTCACTAAATACTTCATTCAATAGCCTTTTTGTTCTTTAACCTTAGCATGCAATGGCGATGACACAAATCAGATGACACGAAACTGATAAACGCCAACTTTCCTTGTAGGAATACCATACTACCAGACATCCACAAAAGAGATAGAAGCTGAATAGACACCAATTATATTGAGACCCTATATGTCTATAGAATTTGACAACATAATGGTTTAATGCACAAGTTATCTATCGTGATTACATAGGGAAAGTAGGATGGTTAAAATTACATACGAATCATGCATATCAAATACATGAACCTATGCTAGCATGACAAGTTATAAACCCTTAAATTCACTTTCGCTTCATTAATGATTAACACACTATCTAATAAGTTCATGACGCTCATAAGATGAATAAGCACAACCAATACTAGGTTATCATACAATCACCGCACACTAAGGCATCAAAACGAATTAACTAAAGAAATCCATAAATAAATCCGTTAGAACCCCACGATAATGATTAGTGTTAGGAATATATGTGCATTAGTTTGATGATATGTTTAACAAAACACTTAAGTAGAAATTCAGTGTCTGTAGCCTCAACGGATAAGACCACTTTGGCTATCCGTTGATGGTGTAGCTTTACTTAGAAATAAGTCTAGTGTTGTAGCATATTTCAGTCTCTGTATTTAAGATGTAATTCTTAGAAGTTGAGAGAAACTATGAGTCATGTTGACTACTAGAAGATATGCAGATAGGAAGGCCAATTGTAAATATTTCATGCCTTGTAATTTTGTATAAATGAAGTGGTATCAACGGATGACTTAAAGACCTTCAACGGATGAGAAGCTAAGCTTCAACGGATGTCTCTAAAGCTTCAACGGATAACATCCTTCAACGGATGAGTGCATCAACGGATGAAAGCTTCAACGGATGTTCTGTTGATTAACCGTTGATAAGTGGTAGTTGTACCTACAAACAGAGGCACGTGGGTGAACAGAGATAACTGAAATGTGGCAGCCTAATTTCAGGAACATCAGAAAAAGCAGCCGTTCTACTCTAGTATAAAGAGACATTAAGTCAACAAAGTACTGGAGTGAACTGGAGAAGAAACAAGTGGAGATCTTACTTTATTATTTTATTATATCCTTGTCTTCACTTGTAAACTTGGTAATATATAAACCAAGTAGTAGCTAGTAATTAGATAAGAATTTTTCCAGAGCTGTTTAGAAAAATCTTGAGAGAAAAATTATCTAGTTTGTACTAGGATGCAGCTGTGATCAAATTCTTAGATCACAGAATTTCTGAAATACCATCTCTGGTGGAACAACAAATCCACCAGAAAAGTTTTTAAAGGTTTATTGTGTTCTTTACATTTGTGTTTGAATATATATCTGTCTGTATCAGCTTAAAGCAATTCACACACTTGTTCATCTTGAACACACAGTCTTTATAAACTGCTCAAAACTTGAAAAAGTTTTGAGATTTACATTCAACCCCCCTTCTGTAAATCTCATTGTTAGTTCTCTAGAAATAACAATTGGTATCAGAGCAGGCTCTTGACAAACAAAGAGTTTAAAGATCTTGGAATCTAACAAAGATGAGTAAGAAGGATATTGGAGTAAAAATCCCAGTTCTTGATAGAGACAGTTATCACCACTGGAAGGTGAAAATGCACCTTCATCTACTCTCCCAAGATGAAGGTTATGTAAACTGTATTGAGAATGGTCCTCACATTCCCCACAAAGTAGCCACAGTTGCTACGGCCACAATTGCTGTTGGTCAATCCATTCCAAAACCTAGAGCAGAATGGACAATGGAAGACACAGAAGAAGTCCACAAGGATAAGAAGGCTACGAACATTTTGTTTAATCGTCTTGACAAGGATATGTTTGATAATGTGATAAATTGCTCAACTGCCAAAGAGGTTTGGGACACAGTTCAGCTGCTGTGTGAAGGTACAGAACAAGTAAAAGAGAACAAGATGCAGCTTCTCATTCAACAGTATGAGTATTTTCATTTTGAAGAAAATGAATCTTTAAATGACACATTTAACAGATTCCAAAAGCTGTTGAATGGATTGAAGCTGTATGGTAGAGTGTACCAGGTGAAGGATTCAAATCTTAAATTCTTAAGATCCTTGCCAAAGGAATGGAAACCCATGACTGTCTCCTTAAGAAACTCTCAGGATTATAAGGACTTCACTCTTGAAAGATTATATGGAATCTTGAAGACTTATGAACTAGAGTTGGAACAGGATGAGGTATTGGAGAAGGGGAGAAAGAAAGGAAGTTCAGTTGCATTGGTAGCTGAAAATGAGAGGGAATGCAGACAAGAAACTGTGAGATCTACATCAAACTCTAAAGATGGTACAAGATATCAGGAATCAAGCAAAGGAAAAGAGCAAGTTGCTGAGAATGAAGACAACTCCAGTCAAGATGACTCTGATAGTGTTGATGAGCATCTTGCATTTCTGTCCAGGAGATTTGCAAAGATGAAGTTTAAGAAAAACACTAGAGCCACTAAACCTCATAAGAACATGGTGGACAAATCAAAGTTCAAGTGTTTCAATTGTGGTATAAGTGGACACTTTGCAAGTGAGTGCAGAAAGCCAACCTCTGAAAAGAAGAAATTTGACCAAGTAGATTACAAGAAGAAATATTTTGATCTGCTCAAGCAAAAGGAAAGGGCTTTCATTACTCAAGAAAAAGATTGGGCAGCTGATGGAGAGGAAGAGAATGAAGATGTGGAGTATGTCAACTTAGCTCTAATGGCTGATTCTGAGGAAAATGAAGTTAGTTCATCAAGCAATCAGGTAACAACTCAGGTAATCACTACTGATGTAACACAACTTACTAAAGAAGAGTGCAATGATGCTTTTAATGACATGTCTACTGAATTGTATCATTTGCGTGTGTCTCTTAAATCACTTGCTAAAGAAAATAGTAGGATTAAAGAGAACAATCTGTTTTTAAGTAATAGAAATGCTATGTTAGAAGATAAGTTGATTGACCTAGAGAGAACCAAGCTGTATTGTATATCTGTTGAGAATGAACTAGCTGAATCTATTAAGAAAGTAGAAATACTTTCTAATCAATTAAAGAGAGAGCAAGAGGTGATTAAAGCCTGGAAAACATCTAGGGATGTTAGTGCTCAAATTGCCAAGGTCCAAGGAATTGAATCATTCTGTGAAACTGCCTGGGATAAAAACAAAAAGAAACTGGAATTAATTGATGGGCTGTTAACGGATGTGGAATCAACGGATGATGAAGGTTATCCGTTGAAGGAAGAAAATGAGCATCCGTTGAAGGTTCCTCAATTAAAACAGGCAGATGTTTCTATTAGTGAAAATCTAAAGAAACTCAACAAAAAATTTGGTTCAACTTCCAAGAACTTTGTTAAAGAAGAAGCAAGCACATCCAAAGATGTCAGTAAGGTGAATATAGGGCACATGACCTTAGAACAGTTAAATAATAGGCTCAAGATGGTTGAGGATAAAATGGAAACTAAAAGAAAATCTAACAGAAATGGGAAGGTAGGTGTTAACAAACATAACAATTACACACCTGATAGGTATGCTCCTAGAAAAAGCTGTGTGCATTGTAGTAGTGTTAATCATCTATCTGCTAATTGCAAATCTATTAAGAAAACCCCCATAACTGTACCCTCTTCCATGCCTAACATGTCTGCATCATCTCTACATGCTATGCCTACTATGTCTCAACAGAATCCTTATGCACATTTTGCAAACATGCCATATTTTAACAATCCTTATCTTGCTGCATTTAGTATGCCTCAAATGCCATACAATATGCCTATGTGGAATAACATGTATGCACAATCCATGCCTTATCATATTCCAAATGTGCTAAATGATTCTGTGACTAACCCTACACCTCAACCAACTACATCTAAGACCAAGGTTGACTCAAAGTTACCTAAGTCTAGAGATGCAGGAGGAATGAAGTCTAGGAGAAAGGCTAACAAGAATGGACCCAAGGAAACTTGGGTACCAAAATCAAATTGATTGATTTTATGGTGTGCAGGGAAATAGAAGAAATCTATGGTACTTGGACAGTGGCTGTTCAAGACACATGACAGGAGATTTCTCCCTGCTCACAGAGTTTAAGGAAAGAGCTGGCCCTAGCATAACCTTTGGAGATGACAGCAAAGGGTTTACTATGGGATATGGCTTGATTTCAACAAGGAATGTCATCATTGATGAAGTTGCATTAGTTGATGGTCTCAAACATAACTTACTGAGCATCAGTCAACTGTGTGATAAAGGGAATACAGTTTCCTTCAATTCTGAAGCCTGTGTTGTCACTAGTAAGAAAGACAACAAAGTGGTTCTAATTGGAGTTAGAAAAGGAAATGTGTACTTAGCTGACTTCAACTCTGCAAATGCAGAATCTATTACTTGTCTCTTCAGCAAAGCAAGTTCAGTTGAGAGTTGGCTATGGCACAAGAAGCTATCCCATTTGAATTTCAAGACAATGAATGATCTAGTCAAAAAGGACCTAGTAAGAGGAATTCCTCTTGTTGAATTCTCAAGGGATGGTTTGTGTGATGCTTGTCAGAAAGGCAAACAAAGGAAAGCATCATTCAAAAAGAAGCTTGAAACAACAATTGATGAACCATTACAGCTGCTACATATGGATTTGTTTGGACCAGTCAATGTATTGTCAATTGCAAGAAAAAGATATTGCTTAGTGATTGTAGATGATTTCTCAAAGTTTTCATGGGTCTATTTTCTTGGATCAAAGAATGAAGCAAGTGAAATCATTATCAATCACATCAGGCAAGTCAATAATCATCCTGACCTGAAGGTTAGGAATATCAGGAGTGACAATGGAACTGAGTTCAAGAATTTATCAATGAGGCTGTTCTGTGAAGAAAATGGAATCATGCATGAGTTCTCAGCTCCAAGAACACCTCAGCAAAATGGGGTAGTTGAAAGAAAGAACAGATCTTTAATTGAGGCTGCCAGAACAATGCTTGAAGAATCAAAGTTACCAACATATTTCTGGGCTGAAGCTGTTAATTGTGCCTGTTTCACTCAAAATATCTCTTTGATCAATCAAGCTAAAGGCATGACTCCTTATCAGTTGTTCAAGAGAAGAAAACCAACTCTAAACTTTCTTCATGTCTTTGGATGTAAATGCTTTATACTAAGGAATCAATCTGACCATAAAGGGAAGTTTGATGCAAAGGCTGATGAAGGGATATTTGTTGGTTATTCAGCTGGAAAATCTTATAGGGTCTACAATCTAAGAACCAACATTGTTATGGAATCTGTGCATGTTGTGTTTGATGATAAAAAGATTGATGGACTAACAGATGAGGGACAATATGAGAGACTCAAATTTGACAACATTGAGATATATTGTGATGATAGTGAAGAGGAGACTGATGGAGATAACACTTCAAAAGGGATTCAAAACATGCCCTTGGATAATGCACAAAATACTGCATCCGTTGAAAGTCAGAATTCTGCATCCGTTGATAGAGGCAATGCAGTATCCGTTGAAAGACATGGTGTATCATCCGTTGAAGTACTAAATGAAGCATCCGTTGATCATAGTTCATCAATGGATAATCGATTTACATCATCAGTTGATAGAACTCCAAGTTCCCTGCAAAGGACCAACAACTCAGGGGGAGTTTCAACTAGTCAACACTCTGTCTCACATCATGACAATACTGAGGCCACCTCATCTAGAGCACATCTTCCACTTCAAAGGAAATGGACCAAGAATCATCCCTTTGAACTGATCATTGGTGATGCATCATCTAAAGTGCAAACAAGAAGAGCTACTCAAGATGAATGTCTGTATAGTAGTTTTCTATCTCAGGAGGAACCTAAGAAAGTGGAAGAAGCCTTATTGGATCCAGATTGGATATTAGCTATGCAGGAAGAGCTAAACCAATTTGAGAGAAACCAAGTTTGGAAGCTGGTACCCAAACCAAAGAACAAGAGTCCTATTGACACAAAATGGGTATTCAGAAACAAGATGGATGAAAATGGCATTATCATAAGGAATTAAGCCAGATTGGTTGCTAAAGGCTATTCTCAGCAAGAGGGAATAGATTTTGATGAGACATATGCTCCTGTTGCAAGACTTGAAGCCATCAGAATTTTTTTAGCCTATGCAGCTCATGCCAATTTCAAAGTCTATCAAATGGATGTCAAGAGTGCATTTCTAAATGGGAAATTAGAGGAAGAAGTCTATGTAAGTCAACCTCCAGGATTTGAAGATCCAAATTTTCCAGACTATGTATATTATCTGTTGAAAGCACTCTATGGACTGAAGCAAGCACCTAGAGCCTGGTATGAAACCTTATCAAAATTTCTTTTGGAGAATCACTTCACTAGAGGTACTATTGATAAAACTCTCTTCTTTAGGAATGTTAATGGCTCTAGTATACTTGTTCAAATTTATGTAGACGACATAATATTTGGTTCTAAAGATGATAAACTTTGTAAAAAGTTTGCTAAGCTAATGCAAAGTAATTATGAAATGAGCCTTATGGGAGAACTAACCTATTTTCTTGGTTTACAAATTAAACAAGTTAGTAATGGAATTTTCATTAGTCAAACTAAATATATTCATGATCTTTTAAAGAAGTTTGACTTAATGGAATGTTCATCTGCAAAAACTCCCATGGCCACTGCCACCAAACTTGAATTAAATAAGACTGAAAGGTCTGTGGATATTACAAGTTATAGAGGCATGGTTGGTTCACTTTTATATTTAACTGCTAGCAGACCAGATATAATGTTTGCTACATGTCTGTGTGCTAGATTTCAAGCTGATCCTAGGGAGTCTCACTTAATAGCTATCAAAAGGATTTTCAGATATCTCAAGGGTACACCAAATTTAGGTATTTGGTATCCTAGAGAATCTGGCTTTGATCTAATTGGTTATTCAGATGCAGACTATGCAGGTTGCAAAATAGACAGGAAAAGTACAACAGGCTCCTGCCAATTCCTGGGAAACAAGCTTGTATCATGGTTTAGCAAAAAAAAGCAAAATTCAGTCTCTACTTCTACAGCTGAGGCTGAATACATTGCTGCTGGAAGTTGCTGCTCTCAAATGTTATGGATGAGAAATCAACTCCTTGACTATGGACTTCATGTTGATAGAATTCCTATCTTTTGTGACAACACAAGTGCCATAGCCATAACAGAGAATCCTGTACAGCACTCAAGAACCAAGCACATTGATATCAAGTACCACTTCATTAGGGAGCATGTCATGAATGGTACAGTGGAACTACATTTTGTTCCAAGTGAACAACAAATTGCAGACATATTTACCAAGCCACTTGATGAATCAACATTCACAAGATTAGTAAGTGAGCTAGGTATGCTTAATTACTCTTAAAATTCATGTCCTTATTGCAATTTGAATTGAAGCCTGAAATATATTAGTTGTTAGAACAAATTTGACTTTTAACAAAGTTTATACCATCAACGGATGTTTCCTATCCGTTGAAAGTCAAAATTGCTCTATCAACGGATATTCATTATCCGTTGAAAGACAAATACATTTCTGGAATTTTTATCCGTCAACGGATAAAACTGAAGTACCTTTCAACGGATGACAATTTGCCTTATCCGTTGAAATGTCACATCAGTCGATTCAGGTGTTTCACAGCCGTTGATTCTATTTTCTTAACCGTTGATACTCATACATACATCTGTATGTATTGGTTTTAAAGGTAGTTGTTAGAATACTTACAGTTTATTCTTAAACGGCTGAAATTCACTAACATATACTTATTGATTAATCTTTTACTAATTTTTTTTTTTGAAAGCATATAAGCCCTTCGGATTTTTCATTTTTACTTTACGCTTTCTTAAAATTTCAAGCATTTACCATTTTCTCTCTGCAAAACCTTCAAGTTATTCTCTGCAATTTCTACTCACAACAATGGCACCAGTCGTGAAAATTATGTCTCAATCTGGGTTCATCTATGAGAAGAACAATTTCATAGCTTTGGTAGAAAAGAATGAAGCCCATTCAGACTATCACAAAATGATGGACTTCATCAAAAACTGTAAACTTAGCTATGCAATGCTGGAAGCCCCAACGATTTACTGTGAAGTAGTTGAGGAGATTTGGACAACTGCTGAGTTCAACTCCATAGATATGACTATCTCCTTCACTCTCAAAGGTAAAAATCACTGTATTAACTGTGATGATTTACAAGCATATTTTAAATTACCTGAGAACAATGCCATGACACCACACACTGATAATGATGTATCCAGCATGTTAGATTCCATAGGTTATTCTCTTAACTCTGCTAGTTTAGGGAGTATTAGAAGAAAAGGCCTTAGGAAAGAATGGAGTTTTCTTGGGGATGCCTTTATAAAGGTTTTCTCTGGGAAAATTAGTAATTTTGATGCCATAACTTCATCTCTTGTTAATATGCTCTATATGCTTGTTTCTGATAGGTATTTTAACCTTAGCAACTATGTGATGCTAGAATTGGGTACTAGATTAGGTAACAAAGCTAATAGACCTAATAACATCTATTATGCTAGATTCTTTATGTTATTGGCTAACCATGTTGCTGAAGGTTTGGTCATAATCAATGAGAATAATAAACTCAAGTGCTGGGCACAAGAGAAAAGAGTTCTTGCAGATTTATTGAGAATGGATCTCAACAGCAGTGTGCCATTGGTATATTTACCAATCATGAATGCACCTCAGGTAGGTGAGGTAATTGCTTCTACAACTCCTACTTCTTCCAACCCCTCTATTTCTTTATCTTCTAGTGTGGCCATGAAATCTGTGACAATGCCCCAACAGATTTCTACCAAGGTCACCAAAACTAAACTTTCAAAATCCAAGACAAAGAAAACCACCTCTGTTGTTTCTCAAAAGACAACAGTTGTAACACCAACCATTAACCCTGAGGGGAGTGAACAGGGTGTGAGTGGTGAGGGGAGGGGTGAACATCAAAGAAACCCCCAGGATAAGGAAGGAGAGTTAAGTGCTTCCCAAGCTAGCCAAGCCACAGTTTCTCAAAAAGCTGTGGTGGTTGAAAAGGTATCTAGCACATCCCTAGTTGCATCCTCCCAAAAGGATGTTACTATTGAAAATAGTTCCCAACCAGGAACACAGAACAAACGAGGGAGGGACACTGAAGCCAAACACTCACCAACAAAAGCTTTTATTAGAAGAAAGAAGGATAGAACCCAATCTTCTACACAGGGTGCACACACTGCACAGATACATCCATCTGTATCTATGCCTTCTCAAACTCAGTTTGATGTGGCTCCAATAAATGTGGAGTCACAGCCCCATTCTCTCACAATAATCACACATCAATCACCAAACACTTCATCACCATCTCTGGATGTGGATATGTTATTCCCATCAATTCCTGATTCTCCCTCTTTACAACTCAGGGAGGAGCCCCACTCAAATACAGGTGATCAGATCATCATCTCTTAGATGATTTGTTGGATCACCCGCAAATTCTTTCAGATATAATTGAAGGATCTGTGTCACCACATCTCAAATCAATCTACACAGATTCAACAGTTATATCACTTTCAATTTCAACTTCTTTTCCTTCTTCAACGGATATCACTCATCCGTTGACAAGTGGTTGCTCTTCAATGGATAAGCTTAACAGCAGTTATCCGTTGATAACATCAGTTTCACCTTCAACGGATATTCCACATCCGTTGATAGTCTCTCCACACATAACTGAATCAATTCCAAGTGTAGAAGACATGAATACTGTGCAATCACTCTTAGGATTGAGGGAAGGGAGTGAAAATTTGAGTGAGAGGCTGGGTTGCTCTCAGGCAAAAGGAGAGATTGAGAGCTCAAAAATGCATGCTATTTCTTCCAGCATGGCAAAAGTAAGTGAGAGGAGTACCACCTTAGTAGGTGAAGGTGAGGGAGTGAGTTGTGTGAGCCAGGGGGAGCCCCTGATGCAAGAAAATAGAGAAAAAGAGAGAAAGGCAGGTACAGTAGATATAAGGGTGGAACCAGCCATTGCTAGTGAGTCAATGATTGTGGATGATGCTGAAAAGGAAAGACAATTTCAGCAACATTACAAAGCTGTAATTGATAACATTTCCTTGGATGCTGACACTTTTACTCATCCTGTGTCAGCCTATCAAATGTTGGCTGCTCAGGGCAATGAGGAGGCAGAAAAGACACTACATCTAGTACACACAACATAATCTCTTCAAAGGGATAAAGCTGCTATTACCAAGATGCCTTCTACAGCTGGTGAGCCATCTGAGGAATTTGGAGTAAATTCTGATGATGATGACTCTGTTTCTTTTGATGGAAGCATGAACTTAGGGGGAGATGAAGGCCCTAGTTCAATTCCAAATCTACCTGAATGGGCTTTGACAAAGGAGTATAGATCAGGGGAATTTAATGTCTCCTTAGTCAAACAAATCAACACTATTCAACAGGCCATTCAGAACACTTCACATGCAAGTATCAAGGCTATCCTTCAAGCTCACCTGGACTCACTGCATCTCATGAAGTTGCAGCAAGTAAAGCAGAATCTGAGTATGGATGATCTCAGGAAGGATATTGCTGACTTGAAATCCTACAGTTCTGAAAAATTGGATTCAGTCATGCCCTATGGTACATTGCAGGACTTGGTTTTGAGATTGAAAAAGGAATCAGTTACTGAGAAAAGGCTGGCCAAGTTGGAAGACAGAGTTCAAGTTATTGAAAATTCTGTGGCCACCATTCTTCACAACCAACAATCTCAAACCAGTCTCCTAATGCAGCTGGCAAAAGCACAAGGCTTGACCCCTCTCCTTGATGATAACAAAAAGGGGGAGAGTAAAAGGGAAGGGGAAGGAGAGCCATCTACAAAAATCAAAATATCTAAAGTGCTAGTTCCTGCCATCACTACTTCTCCAATCATTCAAATCAAAGGAAAGCCTGATGGAATTGATTTGATTCAGCTAGCAGCAGCTGAAATTCAAGTGAAAGAGCAAAGGAGGAGAATTGATGAAAGGTTGCAACTGTTGTTTGGCTCTACACAAGATAAATCAACATCTGTGAAATATAGCACAAAGATTGAACCAATCAACATGGAGCTCAAGCCAGTAGGGAGACATAAGGATGGAGAAGCTTCTTCCAAAGAACTACAAGCTATAATTCTCAAGCCCAATAAAAGATCCAATAAGGACTCTACAAAGAATCCTTTAAAAGAAGTGGACTTTCCTCCTCCAAAAGCTGATGAGAACAAGCTTTTAGGTAGGAGTATTGCTTATCTCAAAGAGACCATGGATGAGGCTGTAAGGAGAAATAGGGCTATTATCTCTAGAGAGGGAAAGAGCATATGTGTGATGCAAGGACATCCCAAATTCTCAATAGCCAAGAAGGAAGAAGTCAAGCAACTAAAGGCTGACAAAAGAGCACAAGCAAAGCTTGAACAACAGCTAAAGTCAAGTCAAGTTGAAGAAGAGAAAGGAATTGAAGTCAGGGGTGAAGACAAGATTGCAAACCTAGATGAGGTTTTTGGGAGTATATTTGGTGAGAGTATGGAAGAAAGAGAGGAATGGCAGAAGGGAAACAGAAGAAAGGCCAAGGCACATAGAAGGAGTGAAGATAATACTGAAGTAACCAAACCTATATCTAAACCACTACCTTCCATACCTGAACCTCTTGTTGCTAATCCCACTATAAACATCCATGGTGAACCAATCATTCCAAAAGAGGAACCTATTGATTGGGACACCATCAAATTGCCTACCTTTCTAACCACTCTTCCACTACCAAAGAAACAGAAAAGAAAACCCAAATCTACACCTCCCATAACCTCTAAGAAATTCACTCAAAAACAAAAGCCTAAGCCTAAGCCATCCATTTCTAAAGATGATTATGTTCACATCTGTGACATAAAAGAAATTTCAGACATTGAACTCTATCTGGATGAGCTGGAGGATGTAAGAGGAATAGCTGCTTACAGACAGCTACCAGAGAGATTAGTGTTCAGATACAAAGGAGCTGGGGAAAGAACATGGCCTCTCCACAGGATTCTGAATGAAGGCTACTCTACCTTGATTAGAGTCTTTTCAGCTATACAAAAGGATTCTGGCTTTACCAGAACTGCCAAGACTGAAATTCTCAACAAGATTGCCAATATAAGGAAAACTTGGAGGGAGCCCAATGCTTTACCCAGGACTTTACTCATTCAAGAAAGGGGAATTACAATTCACAAATCACCTCATTGGTTGATGGAATTTAGAGATGATAAAGGAGTCAGAAGATTTTTCAGACTTGAAGACCAACTCAAGATTGCCAGCAATGAAACTCTCAAGGAAATGCAATCTAAGTTGGATATCAGTGTTGAAGATGAAGCTGAATTCTTCAGACAACTCCAACTCCAAATTGAGGAAAATGACAAAGGGCTAGGAAAGAAAACCAGGGAACAAAGAAGAAAAAGATGATTTGCTCAGGCTAAAGGAGTATCCTTGGAAATACTGTAAATCTTCAATTTCCTCCTAGTACATACATTTTTGCAGCATTTTCAAATTTCTACTTAGTTTCAATTCATATATCTGTTAAGTGTTTTGTTATCATCAAGTTAACCCTGAATTTATGCCTACAACTCTTATAGACATAAATAGGGGGAGATTGTTAGGAATATATGTGCATTAGTTTGATGATATGTTTAACAAAACACTTAAGTAGAAATTCAGTGTCTGTACCCTCAACGGATAAGACCATTTTGGCTATCCGTTGATGGTGTAGCTTTACTTAGAAATAAGTCTAGTGTTGTAGCATATTTCAGTCTCTGTATTTAAGATGTAATTCTTAGAAGTTGAGAGAAACTATGAGTCATGTTGACTACTAGAAGATATGCAGATAGGAAGGCCAATTGTAAATATTTCATGCCTTGTAATTTTGTATAAATGAAGTGGTATCAACGGATGACTTAAAGACCTTCAACGGATGAGAAGCTAAGCTTCAACAAATGTCTCTAAAGCTTCAACGGATAACATCCTTCAACGGATGAGTGCATCAACGGATGAAAGCTTCAACGGATGTTCTGTTGATTAACCGTTGATAAGTGGTAGTTGTACCTACAAACAGAGGCACGTGGGTGAACATAGATAACTGAAATGTGGCAGCCTAATTTCAGGAACATCAGAAAAAGCAGCCGTTCTACTCTAGTATAAAGAGACATTAAGTCAACAAAGTACTGGAGTGAACTGGAGAAGAAACAAGTGGAGATCTTACTTTATTATTTTATTATATCCTTGTCTTCACTTGTAAACTTGGTAATATATAAACCAAGTAGTAGCTAGTAATTAGATAAGAATTTTTCCAGAGCTGTTTAGAAAAATCTTGAGAGAAAAATTATCTAGTTTGTACTAGGATGCAGCTGTGATCAAATTCTTAGATCACAGAATTTCTGAAATACCATCTCTGGTGGAACAACAAATCCACCAGAAAAGTTTTTAAAGGTTTATTGTGTTCTTTACATTTGTGTTTGAATATATATCTGTCTGTAACAGCTTAAAGCAATTCACACACTTGTTCATCTTGAACACACAGTCTTTATAAACTGCTCAAAACTTGAAAAAGTTTTGAGATTTACATTCAACCCCCCTTCTGTAAATCTCATTGTTAGTTCTCTAGAAATAACAATTAGCCCATAATCGGACTCATCATCAACGTTGTTTCCGATGAAAGCATGGTATAATAAACGTAGTCTTTATACTGAGTAAATAATAAACCAAGTACGGAATAAGAGTATAGGTTCATGAGTAATAAAACTAGCATCCAAAGTTACAACTTAAAACAAAGAATCACAAGAATAAACTAGATCTTCTTCACCTTGGTTGAATTGTGCTCTACGGTCATCTTACGCCCTTCTCCTTAAGCTCTGGTACGTCTTATTATGAAAAACGAACATCAATTATGTATATATAGCAGCCCATGCAGAGTAGAAGTCCGACGGATCAAAATCCCAGAAGAAACATGATTTAATTTTCCCTACCTAGCGCTGGCGCGCGCTTCACAAGCGCGGGCGCGCTGATATTCTGCTCTTTGGGCGCGGGCGCGCGATACTACAGCGCGGGCGCCCCGTCTCTCTGGAGAAATATTTGACTTCTTCTTTTCTTGTTGGTTTGAGCCGATCTTTTCACGTGATTTTATTCTAGACATCATCCTAACACCATTTTAGCATCAAAGCAATGCTAATTCACCTTTATTCCTAATAAATGTCTGAAATGCAAAAACACTACAAAAACATGTTAAAAACACTAACAACTCGAGTACAAAATACCAATTCAAAGCTTTACGGAGCATTATATAGTGTCATAAATGCCACTCAACAATAGGCAACTCAAGGATGGGATTGAGTATTTGATCCGAAGGGGAAAATTCGGACGTTTCACCAAAGGATGAAGGCAAAAAAAGAGACAATGATCGAAGAGATGATGACCGAAAGGGTGACGACAGAGATCGCAGCCCACAGGCCCGAGGTCCAGTAATCAATATGATCTCAGGAGGTCCTACAGCAACTAGTGCTACAAGGAACTCCCGAAAAGCTTATGCGAGAGAAATAATGAGCATAGTTGTAGAGTCATCTAAGTGCTTAAAGTCTGAGATGACACTTGAATTTGGTGACCCAGACCTTGAAGGTTTGAAATTTTCTCAGGATGATCCTCTGGTTATCACTCTGATAATTGGAAATTGTCCTATTATGAGGGTCCTAGTGGACAATGGAGCTTCCGTGGATATTTTGGTCCATGACACATTCATAAGGATGGGCTACAATGATTCTCAACTAACTCCATCCGACACACCCATCTACGGGTTTAACCATGTGGAATGCAAAGTCGAAGGAGCAATACAACTTCCCGTAACTATCGGGAAGAGCCCATGGAGGCCACGTAGATGTTAAACTTTCAGGTTGCTAAGGCAGCCTCTACTTACAATGCTATCATGGGTAGAACAGGGATCCATGCTTTTAAGGTTGTGCCCTCAATCTACCACATGGTACTGTAGTTCTCAACTAGGAGTGATGTTGGAGAAGCGAAAGGAGATCAGAAAATGGCCCGCAGTTGCTATGTTGCAGCACTTAGGCCTGATGGAACCGGGGGCAGGTCCTCCCCATAGAAGATATGGATGTCAGATAGAATGACGAACTGCGAGGAAAGTGGGTCGAGGACTTGGTCCCAATTCCCTTAGACCCCTTAGACCTGGAGAAGGTCACGTATATTGGGGCATCTCTAGACAAGCCCTTGAAGGGCCAAATGATAACTTTCATACAAGAGAATAGTGATGTGTTTGCTTGGACAACAGCTGATATGCCTGGGATTGACCCGAACCTTATAACTCATAGGTTGAATATTGACCCAACCCGAAAGGTTGTGAAGCAAAAGAAGAGAACTTATGCCCCTGATAGGCTGAAAGTCATTAAGTAGGAGGTCGAGAAGCTTTAAGAAGATGGATTCATTGAGGAAGTGTAATTTCCTAAATGGTTGGCCAACCCCGTAATGGTTAAAAAGGCCAATGGGAAGTGGAGGATGTGCATTGACTTCACTGACTTGAATGATACTTGTCCCAAAGAATGCTACCCCTACCAAGGATTGATACCCTGATCGATGTCACTGCTGGACATGATATGCTAAGCTTTATGGATGGCTTCAGTGGTTACAATCAGATTAGAATGCATAAGGATGACACCCCCAAGGTATCTTTCATAACTGACTTTGGTGTATTTTGTTATCTTGTTATGGATTTTGGACTTACGAATGCAGGAGCTACTTACCAAAGACTGGTAAATAAGATATTTTCCCATCTAATTGGGAAGACCATGGAGGTATATGTTGATGACATGTTATTCAAAAGCCTAAAAAAGGCCAATCATATTAGTCACCTCAGAGAGGCATTTGAAGTGCTAAGGCACCACAAGATGATGTTAAACCCAGCCACATGGTCTCTAAGAGGGGAATAGAGGCCAAACCCGATAAGATAAAAGCCATCCTAGACATGAAGCCACAACGCTCCATCAAGGATGTTCAGAAGCTGACAGGAAGAATCGCAGCTCTAGGGAGGTTCATCTTCAAGTCTGGAGATAAATGCCTACCCTTTTTCAAAACTCTTAAGAGGGTGAAGGGCTTTGAAAGGATAGCTGAGAGCTAAGAGGCCTTTGAACAGCTGAAGAAGTACATGACTAAAGCCCAGTTATTGGCCAAACCAAGTTCGGAGGACACTCTTTATTTGTACCTCACAGTATCTGAATAAGTCACGAGTGCAGTCCTCATGAAGGAAGAGTAGAAGCTCCAAAAGCCTGTATATTATGTAAGCAAGGTGCTCCATGGAGCAGAGTTGAATTACTCCACCACAAAGAATTTCATGCTCACTCTCATCATAGCCTCGAGGAAGTTGAGACCATACTTCCAGGCTCACAAGATCGAAGTCCCGATGGACCATCCCTTGAGGAACATTCTTCATAGCCCGAAGGCCAGTGGAAGGCTTATCAAGTGGGCAATTGAGTTAGGAGAATTTAATATCAAGTACAAGCCTCGAACGGACATCAAGGCTCAGGCCTTAGCAGACTTCATGGTCGAATGCACCATTAACGACCAAGAAGTCGGGGGCAAGAGATAATAACCCCGAAAGGAGGAGAGAGGGATAAAGAGACAACCCTGAAAGAGTATTGGGTTCTCCATTTTGACAGAGCATCCAAAATAAAATCTAGTGGTACAGTCCTAGTCTTGCAAAGCCCTGATGGGTTTATGATTGAGTATGCTTTGAATTTGGATTTGCCAACTATGAACAACGAAGCATAATATGAAGCATTGATAACAGGCTTAGGCTTGACTAGAGCCGTGAGGGCAAAAAATCTGAAGGTCCATGGAGATTCAAGAGTTGTAATTGCTCAACTTAATGGAGAGTTTGAGGCCAAAGATGATACTATGGCTAAGTACCTGAGTGTCGTAAAGAATATATTGACTCAGTTCGATGAATGGTATGCAGAACATGTTCCGAGAGATGAGAACACTACGACAATCGCCTTGTCTCAATTCGCCTCATCTAAAATCGAGAACTATCCGAGAAGTATCTACTTCCAGGTCTTGAAGACCCCTACTATTCATGTCATAAATCTGATAGCACCGGTTGGTGTGACAAGCTGTTGGATAGACCCACTTAGAAACCGGGTAGCTCCCCGATGATGCCCAGGAGGGACGCAAGCTGTTGGTCAGAGCATTGAGTTATTCATTGATTGAAGGCCTTCTCTACAAAAGGTCCTTTGTTATTACATAATTTGAAGTGCTTGAGACCTCTTGAAGAAGAGGAGGCACTTAAAGAAGCCCATGAAGGGATTTGTGGACAACAATTGGGGGATAGGGCCCTTGCTCACAAGATAACTCGGTTGAGATTCCACCGGGCAACTATGCTAGCCGATGCAAAGGCTTATGTGAAGAAATGTGACAGGTTCTAGAGGCACACTCCAATAGTATGACAGCCCCTAAATAGGCTTACATCTATCAGCACACCCATCCCTTTTGCAATGTGGGCAATGGATATACTTGGACCATTTCCTATAGTATCGGGACAGTGGAAGTTCATTGTGGTAGCCATAGACTACTTCACGAAGTGGATTGAGGTTAAAGCACTAGCCAAGATAACTACCAAGCAAATTCCCCAATTCTTCTAGAAGAATGTGATATGTCGATTTAGGATCCCACATATCCTTGTCACGGATAATGGGCGACAATTTGATAATGCGGAATTCAGAGAGTACTGCGATGATAACAGCATAGAGCTTCGCTTCAACTCGGTTGCTCACCCTCAAGCAAACAGGAAGGCAGAAGTTTCCAACAGAATCATCCTTGATTGACTTAAGAAAAGGGTTGAACGCTCGAGAAACACTTGGGCAGATTAGTTGATGCCTATACAATGGGCATATTGTACCACCTGCAAAGTGACTACTGAAGCAACCCCATTTATGTTGGCTTACGGAGCCGAGGTCATGGTGCCCCTTGAAATCACATATGGATCCCCTGTAATCGAAGATTATTAATTGGAAACCAATGAAGAAGGCATGAGGCTCGCTCTCGATCTTATTGACGAGGTCAGAGATGAGGCCAACGCCCGCAATGCAGAACATCAACAAATAGCCTCCCTCTATTATAATAGAAGGGTTAAAGAAAGGTTCTTTTACCAAGGAGACTTGATCTTAAGAAATATTGAGGCATCAGGAGTTGAAGAGAAAGAAAAGCTAACCCCTAACTAGGAAAGGCCGTATCAGGTTAAGAAAACATTAGGACGAGGATCCTACGAGTTGGAAACCTTGAGCGGTAATGAAGTACCTCATACCTGGCACGTTTTGAACCTGAAGGTTTATTATGTTTAGGATATGTTCCTAGTACCTAGTACTAGATGGAGAAATAAGGTCGACCAGTATACGAGCATCTATTGGATGAAAGTCCCGAAGGACCAAAATACTGAAAATAAAAGGCGGATATGAACTCAAACTACAAATACAGGAGATCCTGAAGGATCATAAATCAAATCATGATGGATAATTAGGTTACACACCAAAAATGTTCAAGTCCGTGAAGGACCGCAAATGAATAACTGCTGAATAAAAGCCAAACACAACAAAAAAATCCATGCAAGGCCTAAACACCGAAGGACAATTTATAGTCCAAAATCAGGTAATTGGCCAATAGTGGCAACCTCGGAAGCAGCCCGAGGGCTAGGAAAGCCTCACGAGTTTACTATATCGGGGTAAAAGCTATAATCGAAGCCAATGCACATATAAATAGAGCGCATCTCATCATCATGGGTGTCCATCACCTTAAAAAAGTCTTCTGACTGTTGATAAATGCCAAGAGAGCCCTGGAATCCCAATTTTGAAACTTTCTCCCAAATTTCTTTATCAATGCCCCCAAGACCATGTGCTAAATCCTCCATTTTGCACTCTTAGTGAAAGAAGCTGCGAAATAGGCGTTGGCCTAATAAGAAAAAGATGTTAGAAAACTAACTTCACGAAATGTATTTGGTCGACTAAAGTCTACACTACAGACTCCAGCCTACCAAAGAAGGCTTATTAGCCTCCAGAGAAGGCCCTTGAACGACTGAATATCCCTCAGAAATGTATTTGGTCGACTAAAGTCTACACTACAGACTCCAGCCTACCAAAGAAGAATGATTAACCTCCAGAGAAGGCCCTTGACCGACTGGATATCCCTCGGAAAGGGCTCTAGCCGATCGGCCTCCAAGAGAGGCCTTAAGCCAGCCAGGCTCCTCCTTAAATTTGAAGTATTGAAAGTTTTTAAAAGAAGAGATGTACCTGATACAAGGCATGAGCCTCGCACATTTCCGCTTTAGGAAGTTGTTCAACTAATTGGAACAAATTTAACCAATGGTAAATTAGGAGGAAGATAGCTACCCTCGATAGAGAATCCTCTAAGGCCAGTTTTAACAAGCTTCCTTTGAATTGTGAGGACCCGTCAAGAACACGAACATGAAAGTTTATGTTTGAGGCTCGTCACTAATGTGATCGAGACATGTTGTCCAAGAAAGCAAAAATGTTTCCCCCTGACAGACCAAGGGGTCATGAATGGACCCCTTGGCCGACCAGATGAGGCCGAGTAGCCATCCATGAAGATCTTTGACCGTCTAAAGGGTCCTCGGATGAGGCCCCCACCCGGTAAGACACTCCTCGAACAAAAAGAGAGAAAAAGTCTAATCCACGACTTGATATTGATAAGATTGAAGTTCAAGAACTTTCACAAAATAAAGTCTTGAAGGGCCAAGAAGCTCTGGACATTGACGTCCCGGCCGACCAGGGCCTCAAGGGCTTGGTCTCTATGGAAGACCAAGAGTCCTTGAAGCAGACTCCTCCACATGGAGGGGTTAGGCCGACTAGGACATCCTCGCAAGAATGTCTACAGACATCCAGAACTAATAGGGATGGCCCCCAAGTAAAGGTTCCAAGAAAACCATGAACTAGAGCCAAGGGATGCTCCTGGTGAAGACAAGAACTTCCACGGAAAAAAGATTCATAAAGAACAAATGTTCATGAGGACAAGTTTCATGAAGAGTAAGACGCTCACGGAGGTGAGATTCTGGCCTACCAAGAATCAGTGACGCTTAGTCCTTCACAAGGAAGGATTAGGCCGGCTAGAACCCTCACGGAGGGAAGTAAGTTTCGTGAAGAGTAGAACGTTCATGAGAACAAGTACATAACGCTCACTGGAAAAAGGGCAAAACGTCCACCAAAAAGAGCAGGATTGGTCGACCAGGCCACATGAAGGCCTTATAGCCAACCAGGAACCCCTGTAGGGTTGATCCAGACTCTCCTGAAGGTTTTCCAGTAGGGATGTACAGACAAGCCGCTCAATCGCATCCAAGCGCTCAAGGTTGGTTGTGGATTTAAATTTTAAAACTGCTTATTCACGGTTTGGATGCGCTTTTAAATATTTGAAAATCGCAACCGCAACCGCAACTCGTAACATATATTTATAATAAAATATATTTCCAAAAATGTAGTGCATATCATATAAATTAATAAGTATACACATTTATTAACTAATCTTAAGTTAATGATAAGATTTCATTCATAAGATTCACAATCATTATAAGATATATAACAAAATAAATTAAAAATATAATCAACATGTAATTTTTTATCCTTTTCTTTTTTCTTTTCTCTCCGCCTCCACATTTTTGTATGTTTTTAATATCCCTGCTCCACACGGAGCATTAGTTTATATTTTATTTTTGAATATAATTCATCACGTAACTTAAACTTTAATTTATTAATATTCCGAATTTATTTTTTTATAAATTATTAATTATTTTAAAATAAGTGGTTGAACCGCAAACCGATCCGTATAACCGCAAATTTGCAACCGCAATTGACGCGGTTAACTGCAACCGCATTGTTGACCTGCAAAGCAATCCGCAATAACCGCAAATTCGCAACCGCAATTGACGCGGTTAACCGTAACTGCAAATGCGGTTGTGGATGATAATTTTCTAAAATCGCTCTTCGCGGTTTGGTTCGACTTATACCCCAACACCGATCCGATCCGAACCGCGTACACCCCTATTTTCCAGTGGAACTCCTCTTAAATTCCTTTAGAATTCTTGAAAAATTAGGCGCCCAACGAGAACAAGTTTCGTGAAGACTAGAATGTCCATGAGAACAAGTTTCGTGAAGGCTAAAGAGTCCATGAGAACAAATTTCGTGAAGACTAGAACGTCCGCAAAAACAAGTTTCATGAAGGACAGAACGTTCATTAGAAAACGATCAGAAAAGCCTGGTTAAGGCAAAACATAAGTCATTAATCTTAGCTAAGGGCTGATTATACTAATCACTATGATTAGCCAATCTTGTAAAGATTAAGAAAATATTAGCTTTTCAGATGAACTCACAATTACGAGAACAAAACGTTCCTCTCCTCCCGGATCAGACTACCCTGTAGGAGCCTCCGTAGTAGTGCCATGATGGCCACAACTTACTTCTGTAGTGGTCCTGGCCAACCAGCCAATAAATGGGGGGCATATGGCCGACCAGGAGCCTCCGTAATAGAGCCATGACGACCACAACTTACTTCCATAGTGGCCCTGGCTGACCAGCCAACAAATGGGGGGCATATGGCCGACCAAGAGCCTCCGTAGTAAAGCCATGACGGCCATAACTTACTTCCGTAGTGGCCCTGGCTGACCAGCCAACAAATGGGGGATCTTTTGGCCAATCAGGAGCCTCTGTAACAGATCCATGACAACCACAATTTACCTCCGTAGTGCTCCCGGCCGACCAATCCGTAGATTGGGACCTTCTGGCCAATTAGGAGCCTCCGTAGCAGAGCCATGACGGCCACAATTTGGCTACATAGTACTCTCGGCTGACCAGCCCATAAATTGGGACCTTTTAGACAATCAGGAGCCTCCATAGCAGAGCCATGATGACCACAATTTACCTCCGTAGTATTCCTGGCCGACCATCCCGTAAATTGGGATCTTTTGGCCAACCAGGAGCCTCCATAGCAGAGCCATGACGGCCACAATTTTCCTTCGTAGTGCTCCCGGCCGACCAGCCCGAAGATTGGGACCTTTTGGCCAACCAGGATTCTCCGTAGCAGAGCCATGACGGCAAAAATTTGCCTCCGAGTGCTCCCAGACGACTAGCCCACAAATTGGGACCTTTTGGCCAATCAGGAGCCTCCGTAGCAGAGCCATGACGACCATAATTTGCTTCCGTAGTGCTCCCGGCTGACCAACCCATAAATTGGGACCTTTTGGCCAACTAGGAGCCTCTGTAGCAGAGCCAAGACGGACACAACTTGCCTCCGTAGTGGCCCTGGCCGACCATCCAAAAAATTGAGGACTTTTGGCCTACTAGAAGCTCTTGTAGGAGAGCCCTGAGGCTTTCAAAAGTTGCTCCTGAGGCCCTCTTGAGAGGTCCTTTGGAAATTTCTCGAAAATGATAACTCTCAGCAGAATCAAGTTTTGTGAAGACTAGAACGTCCACAAGAACGAGTTTGTTGAAGTACAAAACATCCTATAAAGGAGGTTTGGACAAGTTCAGTGAAGTATAAGGCTTCCTATAAGAACAAGTTCAATAGAACACAGAACATTTTGCAAGAACGAGTACAGAATATCCACTAGGATGAGTACAAAACGTTCAATGAAACAGCCGTAGCAGAGCCATGAGGAGCTCAAAGGCTACCATGAGGTTAATTTTATGGACAACCAAGAGCAACAAGGGTATGACATGGTATGTAGAAGACTTGAACTCTGAGTGAGAGATTCAAAAAAAATTTGCAGCACGGAGCAGGAGGACCTGCTCCAGGACGATCAGAACAGGCCGACCAGCCCACATGCAGGGGCATGTGGCCGAGCAAGACCTTCTGTAGCAGAAGGTTCTACTCGACCCCGGTGACCCCCCCCCGTCGAAATTTTCAAAAATTTTGGGAAAATATGGAAAAAATCAGATTTTTTTTTAAATTCTTTTAAATTTTGAGGATTTTAAGATTAAGCCCAGATTAGGGTAGATTAGTGAAATTAAGCCCATATTAGGGCCGATTAGTGTATATTAAGCGTAATTAACCCGAATTAAGGGAATTCGTGATTCTCATGATGAAATTAGCCCATATTAGGGCAGTTTAACCTATTCACTCTTATAATTAGTGTGAATTAGGGATAATTAGTGTCTTATGCATGCTGATTAGTCCTGATTAGCCCCATTTAGGGCAGATTAAGCCTCAATTAAGGCTAATTAGTGCGTTCTAGCTTAAAATTAGGCTCTTTTAAGCCTAATTAACAACTTGTACATGGAAATTAGCCCCGACTAGGGCCAATTAGCTCTGATTAGGGCCAGCTAGTAGATTTCACCTTATAATAAACCTTGACAAAGATTAAGGGGTGATAAATGCTCGCTTTTTAGTCCCGATTAGGACTGTATAGTGTTAAACACTATCCAAATAACATGTGCAAAGTCCTTAATGGTGTATACTCACACTAATAAGTCATTGTAAATGTGTAGGTTGCTCCATATTTTACGATAAAATGGTGATACCCGTATAGGGCCGATACCTATGAAGGGGTGACACCCATGAAGGGTCGATACCCAAGAAGGGCCGACACCCAAGAAGGGTAGACACCCATGAAGGGCCGATACCCGAGAAGGGCCAAAAGTACCCCGAGTCGCGAAAAGACCATTATAACTTCCAAGAAAACTCGAGCAGTATTCCCGGAAGTTGGGGGGAAAATGATATGGATAGAAAATACATCCTAAAAACACATTAAATGTCACATTAATTACACTTGGTTCTCTTGTCAGAAGTCCAGTACAGACCTGTATGGTCCGAGCTCATGGCAGACTCAAGACGACCCATGTAGACAAGACCCACCAGCTGAGGTTGTTAAGATCCACGAACACAAGCTGTTCACAGACTAGGGCCAATACGGCTGGAAGAGCAGATACATGTGTCCTAAACGGACTCAAAGTCTTACACAGAAGGTTCTGAAATTCCTTCTCTTATAGGACTCCTAACCACTATCTAAGTTGGAAACTTTTCCACCAAGTCTCCCAACACAAGTCTAACCCTAGACTCACCTCTATATAAAGGGCTCTACCCCTCAACCTAGAACTATGTTTTTGGCTTGATTCTCTACAACACTGAGATACATAGGCATCTTGCAAGGACCGATAGTCCCGAACGCAAGAGCAGCCATTAAAACTCGAAGCTCACAAACCCTAGCATTAAATACTAATGTAATTCAGTTTTTATTCCACAACAACCATGAAGAAGATGACACATAACATGCCTTGGGTTTAATTTTTAGTATATGGCTAAAGGGATTAAATTATATTGTACATTATTCATAAAAGGTCTAATCGATCATCGATTTAATTATTATTACTTGGGTAGCAATGATGTATTAATAGATGCCGCTTATTGTTTACGATTTTAAATTAGATCTAAAATTGTTGCCAACGTAATAATAACCCAAAGCGTCATACAAAGAATGATTGAAGAATTATTTAATTTAAATTAAATGTAAGTAATTCGAATTATGTGTTATTTATTAAGTAAGACTAAATTAATTAAATAAATAAGAAATTCAAATTTACTATTAAATCCGAAATTGATTTATTGGATGATTAAGTAAGATTTAATTAATGATAAGTAGGATTTTCGGATTTATTAAAACTCTAAATTCGTTTAGGGTTAGAAGTCTTTTTCTCTTGTCTATATACTATCGTATTAAACTTCAACTATGGTTTTATGTTTTTATAATATAAAACACAAACTCTAGCAGCTTTAGAGAGAAAAGAAGATAGAGAAAGGAGGCTTTAAGATTATTTGAACTATCTTCCTTCTGAATACTTGGGAATTTGGCATCATCAAAAGTTGCATTAAGGCTCTCCAAAAGATTTTGATCACTAATCACATTACCCTATAGGCTTTTGACTTCAGAGAATAGCCCATAAAGATAACTTCTTCAGCCTTAGCATCAAATTTACCAAGATGCCCATCATCCCTAAGCATAAAGCACTTTCCTCCAAACACGTAAAAGTATTTCACTGATGGTTTCTTGTTGGACATTAACTCAAAAGGGGTCATCTCGTACATCTTGTTAATTAGGGTTCTGTTTTAAGTATAGCATGCAGTGTTAACTACTTCAGCCCAGAAGTAGGTAGAAAGATTGGCTTCATTAATCATAATCCTAGCAGCTTCAACCAATGTTTGGTTCTTCCTTTCAACCACTTTATTCTATTGTGGTGTTCTTGGTGTTATAAACTTTCTTGAGATGCCAATATTGGTACAAAAATCACTCAACTTTGCATTTCTGAATTCTGTTCTATTATCTAATCTGATAGTACGAACAGACACTCCAGCTTCTAACTCAATTTTATTGATGTGATCAATAATCATATCATCCGTTTCATCCTTTGAATGTCTAAATAACACCCACGTGTATCAGGAGTAGTCGCCAACAATCACTAAGCCATATTAATTTCTTGACATTGACTGGGCCAAACAAGTCCATGTGAAGGAGTTGTGGTGGTTCAGTGATGTCATTCATTATCTTTTTCTTGTGTGATGCTCTCTTTGACTTTCCTTTCTCCATGCTTCACAAAGTCCATCAGGACTGAATTCCATCTTGGGTAGACCTTTCACCAATTCCCTTTTAACCAAAGAATTCATAGTCTTGAAGTTTAAGTGGGAAAACTTCTTATGCCATAACCAACTTTCATCTGGAGAAGCTTTACTAGAGAAACACATTACTTGAACATCTTCAGCAGATTCCAGTCAGCTACGAACAAATCACTCTTTGTCACTCCATTGAGAGTAAGCTTCTCATTTTTCTGATTAGAGATCAAACATTTCTCCTTCTTAAACAAAACTTTGCATCCTTTATCACATGATTGACCGATACTGAGAATATTATGCATAAGACCTTCAACCAGAGAGATTTATCAATGAAGACATTACCAATTTCCAAACAGCCATATCCCGTTGTATAATCTTTGATGTCATCTCCAAAAGTAACTACCGAGCCAACTTTCTCAACCACCTTTGATAGCAGGGCTCTATATCCAATTATATGCCTTGAACATCCACTGTCTAGAATCTACATGACCTTTTTTTCTTAACTCCTTGAAAACAAAGGTTATTAAGTTTTCTTTGTTACCCAAACTAAGTTAGGTCTAACGAACTTAGAAGCATTTGAATATTTAGCATTTTTAACAGAATTAACAGGCTTTACATTATTTTCTTTGTCATTGACCAATTTTTTGTCACTTGCAGAAGCACCAACAGACTTGCTCTTGGGCTTGGTGACATGTGCCATTTTCCTAGCTTAAGGAGGGCTCACGGTGTTTGATATACCAGTGTTCTTATGAGTGATAAATGGAATTCTATACCACTTAGAACGTCTTATATGGCTTGAATTGATATCTTGAAATCAAGTATTTTGTGTATTTGATGCGTTTTTTCTAGTATTTTTGCATTTCAGGGTATAACTTGCATATGTAGGAAGAATTCATCAAAATAAGCCTAGGGAAGTTATGTAGGAATCGGTTGCGTGAAGTTATGCGAAGAAATTGGCAAAATCAGGTCCAGAATGAAGAATTTTCCAGAAGTGTCCCAAGCGCCCGCCTGGAGATCTGGGGCGGCCGCTTGGAAGCTGAGGCGCCCACCTGGGAAGCTGGGGCGGCCGCCTGGGGTCGAGATTTTTAATTCTTCTTTTTATAATTTGTGTTCTACTGGACTTCTGAGACAGCTGGTTCTTGTGGACTTCTATATAAGTAATCTTTAGAGATATTTCACGATATGAAGTAACAAGCAAGGAACAAGGAGAGAAGATTAAGAAGACCGTTTTAGCACACCATAACGAAGAAGAGGAAGCATACGATTTCTTATGATTCTTTTATTCGTTGTAACAGTGGATGCTAGTTTTCTTTAATTTGAACCTATTTACTCTTGTGATGTACTCTGGTTTTGATAAGTATTTAATTAGTTTATATTGTTGTGTTATTCTCATGTTTTCATATGAACCCATGGTGACGATGAGTTCTATCATGGGCTAATCGTGATCATGGGGTCATAGCGGATTTACTATGGATTTCTCTAATTAATTGTTTAATACCTTGGTGTGTGATGATTGTATGATATCTAGCATAGGTTGTGCTTATTCGTCTTATGTGCATCACGAACATATAAGATAGCCTGTTATCTCTTGTGAAGCGACAGTGAATCTTGAGATTTAGAACTTGCCATGCTAGCATAGGTTCATGTATGTGCATGCATGATTAGTGGGTAACTCTAACCGTTTTACTTGCCCTGTGTAATCATAATGAATAACTTGCGCTTAAATCGTTATGTTGTCAAATTCTGTAGATATATAGGGTCTCAACATAATTGATGCCTATTCAACTTCTATCTTAATTATGGATGTTTGGTAGAATGGTACTAGTACAATGAAAGTTGGCTTTTATCAGTTTCGTGTTGTTCGATTAATATCATCACCGTTACATGCTAAGGGTAATAACAATGACTATTGAAGGAAGTAGTAATGAAGTTATGATCTCATGTGTGTTTAATATTGTTAATTCAGATAATAATTTAAGTGTTTTATTCTCGTAGTTAATTGTAGTTAATAATTAGTTAATCAACCTTAAGTGTTATTGTCTTGACATTGAGAAGTAATCATACATTGGTGAGTGAGTTTTAATTGAACATAATTAGTCAGAGTCTCTGTGGGAACGAACTAGAAATCATTCTATATTATTTGCGAACGCGTATACTTGCGTGAATTATTAGCGCATGCTTTGTGCCTAACAATGAGCATGCTTATCATGATTGTGAGATTTACTATATGAGTGTGTGGAATCAAAATAAGTATTCATGAATGAAACTACAAATGGCATGCAAACATAATTATTATACTTAGAAGATTTTGGCATGTTAGGCATATTATGCACATATTAATTCTTAACATTGTCTACTTTAACCTTTCTACAAGCATGAGTAAGGTGACCAGAAGAACAATAATTATTACATAACTTTCTAGGACCATTAGCTCTATCCTGCCATTTCTATTCCTTCTTCTCTTAGTCTTAGAAGTAAAACCTAGTCTAGCATAAGATTGGTCAGTGTCACTAGCAACAGACATAAATTTATTTGCCTTTTGTATCCTTGAGCTCTCAAGATCCTTAACAAGCATCTCATGATGAATATAAAGATTATTTTCATCAAAGGGCTCAATAGTAGATTTCTTAAATAGAGGCTCTTTAGTTTCTTTAAGAACATGAGGTGTACTAGGGGGATTAACAACTTTCTCCTTAGGATCATCCTCAACTACATGTTTCTTATAAGATTTTCTAAGTTCGTCATAGTCTAAACCTATCCCAACCTTTCTACCAACTACTTGGTTAGCTATGAGCTTCTTAGCAAGATTAGCAGTATTAGTGAAAGAATGCAATTTTTTACCTAAATCTGTAATCTTGCTCTGAAGCACTTCCTCTGTCTCAAGGTGCTTTTTAATCTTAAGCTCTAAATATCGATTTTTCTGCTTAAGATTTTCCAAGGTGACATGATCAAGAACTATCTTCTCATTTTCAATTTGAAGTTTCTTTAGTTCTTCTTTTAATTCACCTACATTCTCTTTGGTGCACCTTGGTGTAGTACAAACGTTTCTATTGACTTCTTTTAAAGCAATATATTGCTCAACACATTCCTTAGTCTTACATTGTACCTTAAATTTGTCATAATAAACTTCATTATTGTACACCAAGACAGTTTTTCTAAAAACAACACTGTTTATCCTCATATAGATTATCAGCAGGTAAAGCACGAACAGTTGGAAATTGTACCTGTGAACAAGATTCCGCCATTAGTGCAAGATTTCAATATTTCTCTTCTTTATCATTAGTATCATCCCAGCTCTTTCCTTCAGCTGTGTAAGATTTCACTGGATACTTCTTCAAACTACCAGAATCTCTTTTCTGATAAGCTTTCCCTTTATCCTTTGCTTGCTGGGACTTTCTGCATTCAGTGGTAAAGTGTCCAATATCATCATAAATGTAGCATTTAAACTTGTTTCTGTCGACCATCCCTGTCTTGTAGCCAGTCTGATGATAAACTTGACTTCTGTTCTCTGTAGGTACTTCTAGAACCCCTCTGACCAGTATTTCTTCTAAATATGAGATCACTAAACATCATAACAAGATTGGCTATGTTGGGATTTATAATTTACAGCTCTTAGTATAGTACTCACTTAGATTGCTAGAGTATTTTTCTTCATCCATTTCAACTTCAAAGGGCATTTCAACTTTAGACTTTGGCTTTACAACAGTTATATCTAGCTCTTTATAGTCACTTGCAACAAGCGCAATGGTCTTGAGCAATTCAAAATTCTTGCTATCAACTGTACCAACACCATAAATGATTTTCCTTTGTTCTTGCTCCATCTCATGTGTTTTCATTTTACCATACAAATTCTCAAGTGTCATGGTCTCGAAGTCAGCACGCTCACGAACAGATGAAACTTTATTCTCTAAATGGTGAGGCAAGGTCAGCATGAACTTCCTGTTGACTCTCTTTGAGAATAATTCTTATCATGTATACCCAACTTATTCAACAATTTATTTAGCCTTTCAAAAACTTGGGTTATAATTTCTCTTGGTAAAAATTTAAAATCCTCATATTTTGAAGTTAAAATATTCAGTTGATTTTTCCTGATGTCTTCAGTTCCTTCCATCAGCAGTTCTATGGTTCCCCACATGTGGCTTGCACTCTCAAAAATCATAATTTGGTGACTCATATCATCATCCATTGAATCCACCAAAATAAGATGTAGGCCTTCATCCAATCCAATCAATTCTTTATCCTTTGCAGTCCATTCAGCTTCACGAGATAGAACTTGAGTTCCAACAACAATTGGATGTTCCTTCATAGGCACATGTCTTCCATTCCTTCAGACATTCATATATTCTGGATTTGAAGCCCGAATATATAAAAGCATCTTTTTCTTTCATAGATTATACCGCGATTTATCGAGCTGAGGAACCTTAATAATACTAACCTTCTGAGAATTCATATTTTTAAAATCTAAGAAAATTTTGCAATATACCATATCAAAATACAACTACCCAGTCAGTCAAAAATACCAAAATCCAATCAAGTCAAAACTAACAAATCCAAAATCAGATCTACACCAACGAAAGAACTCCCAGTCTCTGTACAACCAATAATCAACAAAAAACTTGCTTATCTAATGGATATGATCTGTATATTGATCAACAAGCAATGATACCAATTGTTAGGTCCAAAAGGTACATACAGGGGGGTTAATGTATGTTCTTCGTTTTAACTCTAAAATGTAGCGGAAAATGAAACTTTAAAACGAAGTAAACAAACACAAGAGATTTCACGGAGTAATTCTTATATAAAGAAATTAAACCGTAAAGGGCTGCTTACATATTTGAATATGGATTAAAAAGTTACAAAAGGGTAGAGCCAATACAAATAAATTAGTTATCAAACTAATGGTTTCTTTCTATCACTCTAAAAACCTATAGTTCTTATCAAATGATAATCAATACAATCAAAGAAGCTAATAATGAGTGTATCAAGATGTGTAAGGCTTTAATGGTATGATGGAATTTTGGCAACACTTCTTCTTGTAAAAAACTTAAAAGAACTAGCTCTCACTAAAAGAATTCTGCAGAGTTTCATTACTGTATGCTGGAGAAGATTACTTGTTCATTCAATAATCTGATGGATATATACTGATGTGACTTGACTTGATTTATTAACCGAATAACGATTATAATGCCTCTATGAATATACAAGAATTAAATCGGGCATTATAACGTTACTCCGGTGAGAAGTTAAACGGATATACAAAAAGCTTGAGCTTCTCTGTAAATCTTTGCTGCCATTTTCACAACTCTCTGGGGAGAGAAGATGAACATAATGAATCCTAAAAAATGGCTTGAATGCTTCTGCTGCAGATGTGTAGACTTTATATTCAATTTAAATGTGTGGCTCAATTTTAACCACATAAATAAATTTAATGAATCAACAAGTAGTGGCTGAGGTTGAAGAGAGCTCTGTGGCGACCAAGGGATACAAGAGGGAGTAGTGTTGCTCTGTGGCGACCAGGGTGAAGTACAGTACATTTACTTGTCTTGATTTTGTCTATTGCGACCAAGAGTAAACAGTCTGTGGCGATGCCTTGGACATATATATTCAGTTTATTTGTTTACATCTGTGTGGCGACAACTACACACCAAAACAAACTAACTTGTACTTTGTTATTTCATTTCCTGTTATTTGTTTTAATTTTCTTTTTGCTTTTGTTTTTTTATTTTGTTTTTCCTTTTTTTCTATTTCTTTATGTTTTCTCTTTTCTTTTTGTTTTCTTTTTTTTGTTTTGTTTTGTTTTAGTTTAAATTGTAAATAAATTAATTTATAAAATTAACTTAAATATAACTTATATAAATAAACTAATTTAGATTTATAAAATAAACTTATTTAAAGTTTATAAAATAAATAATTTTAAGTTTATTAAATAATTTATATTAAAGTCCATTAAATAAATTTATTTGATTTAACAATTAAACTTTGAGCTTCGCCAGTCCCCTGAGCTGTTTAGCTGTATACCCCGCGCACCTTTTCTCGTACTTTAACAGATAAACGTTCAATCCAAGTACGTTCATCAACTTAACAATTCTTCTATAAATAATACCCAGATTCCTTTCACGAGCTGTTGACGCCTAGTGCAACTGGTCTGGTTCACAGACGACTAACCCCGATTCAGGTCTTCGTATTATGGCCTTGATTAAATTGTTAAGCTTGCAATAACTTTATCGCTTCAGACACTGACTGTCAATAAACAATTGTACTTTCACTGGAATCCTTTCTGATACTTTAGACAATGTCTTCATTAACCTCTGTCTATACCATGTCTTCAATTCTTCAGATTCCTATGCTTCGAACACTGTCTATCTTCAATCAATGCCAATATACTGAAATCTTCTGATAACACTTGTATACTGAATCTTCAACATTTATGAAACCCTAAAAGTCTTTAACCTTTGTTCTTCACTGTGGCATGATCATATTAATGAACTTCTTTCAGTGATCTGTAGACAGACTTCAGGCCTTCTTCTAATCTTCCGATTCTTTGTATTTGCCTTATCTTCATTTTTCCTGATTTCTTGTGTAGACGTAGTATTATTAACTTATCATGTTCTAGTGTTGTTCTCGTGTTGAGTTATCACATAACTGTTCATACAGCTACGCAGTCTCACCTCCCCCTATTTGATTGTTAAATCTAACAAAATAAATAAATAGAGAGGATAACTCAACTAACAACTAGAAAAAGTAATGTACCAGGACTTGTAAATAATGCTACTGGTTTTCTGAATCAAATACTGCATTTCCAGATTTCTTGAGTAACTGAAATGAAAGATGCTTGTTCCTCTAGCACTGAACTGATCTTCAAGTAGTTTCATCTTCATTTCCTTGATTCTTCAAATCTCTGCCAGATAATACTTCTCAGTCTTGAAGTAATCATCATCAGCTTCTTTTGTACAACTACATTTCTTGTTGAGAAGCGCATATCTCTCTTGCTTCTCCCCCTATGAGAATCAACTGCTTAAAGGAGATCACATTCGTTTACAACCTCTCATGTACAATAGGATCCGCAGATAAAAACCAATGGTACTCCCCTTTTTGGAAAACAGCTTCTCCCCTTATGAAGAATAGTGATGAACCAAACCACTTCTTTTGATCACTAGGAAATCACCTTGTGTTTACCACCTCTCCCGTATAATAAGATCCGTAGTTACAAACAACAATGGTGTGGTGTAGTGTACATGTGCTTTACCTTTTCCCTCATCCCTGCTGTTTCTCCCCCTTAGTTGAGGAATCTTCCAAACTATTATATAAGCTTTTATCTCCTCCTTAGAGAAGGAATGTATGATGTTGTCTGAAGGAGTTCTCATATTTTACTTGGTTGGAAAAGAAATAAAAAGTTAGAGTCTGATCAACCATGTCCCTTTAAATGCTTCAAGTATGACTTCACTGTTGATCATCATGTTCACCAATCTTCCTAACTCCTTATACCTCCCAAATGTGAGATCACCAATTTTTAGCTCCCAACTTGTTAGGTCTCGAAGTATTCTAATTCAATCTGTAAATGTTAGGTCCCTAAGAGGTAGGTTCCAATCATAAACAGATTCGAGACCCGAAGTATCGAGAACCATGTTTAGGGATAGGGAATGGGATATGGTGTTTGTCTTGCTTCCTCACTGTGAGTGTGTGATTCTGTTTCGTGTACCTCACATGTGTTTCACTCTTCTCTCCACTCGTGTTTACACTCATTCTCACAAGTGTATCTCTCCTCTCATAGCTCCAAAATCCAGCTGTACCTGGAAGGAAAATTACCTTAGCCATCTTTTAGGAGGTCACATGTGGTGCAACGGGAGTTCACAAATCCCCATCCTTGTTAGACTCGTCAGATGAATATAAGTCATAATCTACAAGTTGCTAGTTTCCCTTTTTGGGTTCCAGATTTGAACTCTGGGAAGGTAAACAATGATCCAAAGAATTTAGCATAAAGATCAAAGTTCCCTTCTAATGTTTGTGAAGACATTTCCTTGTGACTCATCAGGTAAATCTGAATCATTGTCAATAAGTTGTCGATCTGCAACTATGTCAGATCCACTATCCGCAGATGCATCCAGGTTTATTAGTCCTAGGGAGGTAGACACTGACCACTGACATATGGCTATTGGATCAGTATCCTCTCATAACACCTGTAAAGACAATTGGTCCATTAAAGAACCTAGAACAATCGAATATAACCGTAAAATGGTCGAAACTCTTGTTTCCGTCAACTCATCCTATGTGTGTGTAACCTTTCCTTATGCATCAAGAATTGTTTATGTTTGAGGTGGTGACACTACATCGGATACCCTGGCCGACAGGGGAATTTCAATGGACGCAACCTGTTGGGAGGATGAATTTAGTAACTGTTTTTGTGCCTTTTCAGCCATTACATCTTTTTGAGAAGATGTATGGGGGCTAGCAGTTGTCTTTGTTTAAATACTACTCATCTTTGTAAGAGACAGAGCTGCTGGGTTGACTTCAGAACCTTCTTTATGTGGTGCACTAAGGTACTTTCTCCCTCACGTTCGTTCATACTTTATTTTAGGGGTAAGAGAGTGTTCGTTGGTTCTGTTTCTGTGTTTGTCTTTACAGTCTGTGATAGAAGTTGCGGGTTTTCAACCTCATGACTATCAAATGAAAGAACGCCATTGGAGGCTGAACCTGTTGAAAGAGATATGTCCTAAGTCCAATCATGTATGAGGATTTAGGAATAACTTTTATGTAATCTGTTTTGATTTCATTGATATTAATAAAAAGGCTTGTTTTATTTTTATTGCGGACTCTATCTATTTAAATGTTTAAATAAGATATACCACAGTTTAGAGTAAAGCTTTTTATGGATTGTGATGAGATCATAATAATGAGACCTAAAAGATGATAACTCTAAACTTAAATAGTTCCTAGTCGTAGGATTACTAACTGGTAATTAATAATCCGCAAAGATCGGTATATACTATGCTTGCTTCATTATGAAGGATGTCTGTTCTCATAGACATTTGTGTGGTGACACTATACCTAGTATGTAGGTGCTTATTATAGAATAAGTTCACCGAACATGACTCACACAGCTGAACAATTGATGGATTCACTCACGTGTCAGCAGTTGTTCACATAGTGATAGTTGTACAAGTATCCTTAGACTTGAGGTCATCATAGTCATCTTGTGTACACTGAACTATGCTTTGGTTTAGTTCTTAGTCTCAAGGGACAATTATAAGGGCTCTACTGGGTATAGAAATTCGTACACGAAGATAGTATATGATCAATAAAGGATCTACCCCTTCCAGTGTAGGAAGAGAATGTTCAATGCTGATCCACTTATGTCAGTTCAGGAATCTCTGGCCAGAGTGAATGAAATTAGAAAGGAGTTTCTAATTTACATTAAATAGAACTAAGCATAGTGAATGGGAAAGCAAGTGATTAAATAAGATAGGCTTGACACAAGTTCCATGCCTTGTATTTAATCGTGACATTGCAGGGTAGAAGGAATTAATTGTACGATAACTACTCACTGAATAGGTTCTTGGTATTCTAAGCAGTGAATTCGTATTATCCGGATAGTCGCGATATGCGGAGAAGTATCCCTCACGATGTGGAATAAATATGATTAATTAATTAATCATATTTAATGAATTAGAGAATTTATATAAATAATGATAAAATAGTTTTATTATTATTTATTTCTACTACCGGCTTAATATTGAACCAACAGGGTCACACCATAAAAGAGAATGATTTAATGGTGGAGAAATTAATTAATAATGGCTGATAATTATTTATTTATGAAATAAATAATTAATTGGCAAATTTAATAATTGATTAAATGAGATTTAATTGATTATAAATTAATTAAGAAAAAGTTCTTAATATTATTAATTAAGAATTTAATTTTTGGAAATTAAATCAAGTGAGAGAATTATTTCTAAAGTGTTTAGAAAAAGGATTAATAATTAAAAGGTGTTTTAATTATTAGTGAGAATAATAAAGGGTTAAATAATAATAATATTTTATGGCAAAATTTTCAGCTGAAAATTTTGCCTATAAATATACTATTATAGACCCTATTTTTGCCTCAACCAAAAAGATTTACAAAAACCCTAATTCTCTCCACCTCCTCCTCCTTCATTACATTGTTTTCTTGGTGGATACCGGTGGGGTGCTTCACACTTGAGGAGCAGCTGCTAAAGATCTCCGTTCATCGTTCTTGGATCGCTATTAAAGACCTCCATCTTTCCATTAACGTAAAGCTTCTTAAGGTAAACATACTGAACTACAAATTAAATATAATTTTTCGCATGGATCCTGCGGAGGGTTTCGGTTTTTTTAAGATTAAATTTTCGTTTTCGCTGCGTTTATGTGCTAAAAACCCTTCAATGGCATCAGAGCTACTTGCGAAATGTTTTTAATTTGTTTATGTGTTTAACTGTTTTCGATATATGAGCATGTACGTGATTCGCCATGATTTGATGTTGATATAATATGCTTATATATGTATGGTTTTGAATATATGATATTCATGTGAGTTGTATAATCATAAGATGATCATGTAATCTATATATATACTGATATATACATGATTTATGTTTGTTTTAATTATGAGAATCATATTAGATACGGATTCTGAATTGGCTCCTGCAGATTTGCTGAAATCTGGGTCTGGTGTCCGATTTACGTAAACAAATACCCTATTCCATAGGTAAACGAGCGTCTGAACAAAACTGATAGCTAAAGCTATCAACAACTCGTCTGTAAGGCGTTTGACGTCGTTTACTTCCCGTAAACAGTGATTCTTGTTTTTCTGATTTGATTCTGATTTTTCTGATTTTTGTCATATTTTCTTTTTATGATTAGATCATGGATAATATGATATGTTAATATCAGATTATGTATTTTAACATGCTTTTATGTGTTGTATGAGCATGGTGGATGGTTATGGCCTTTCGACCTTAGTTGTTAGATATATTTGATAATGTCATGGCTAATATGTTTTATGTTTAACTTTCAAATCTTACTTGAACAGGATAAATCAGTACTTAACTGTTGATCAGTACTTATACTGGAAGTCAGGACTTAAGGATATCAGTACATATGTTATCAGGAGATAATCGTCAGAAGATAGATATCAGAACTTAAGTGCTGAAGGACAATCAGATAAGGACAGTAGCTGATTAAAGGAAAGAAGATCAAGATAAACATAAGAAGAGATATGCATGAAGAAGGAATTCTGTAAAGAATGGAATACTTGGAAGAAAAGATATCTGATTGATATATTTTAGGAAGCAAAATTATATTCCATATCAATTAGCGATTATCTTGTAACTGTGTAGTATATAAACACAGATATAGGGTTTACACTATAAGTGTTATCATTATTAGAGAAAATTATTCATTATAACCCTAGCAGCTCTCGTGATATTTGTTCATCACTGAGAGGTAACAGTTCCATACTATAACAGAGTTTATTGTTTCAATAAAGTTTTTTTTCTGTTACTTAAGTTCTTAAAGTTCGATTTGAGTGTACTATACACTGTATTCACCCCCTCTACAGTGTGTGTGTGACCTAACAATTGGTATCAGAGCCTATCTGTTAACATACATACAGTTAAAGATCCAAACATAATCATGTCGGACATAGAAACTCCAACTAAACCTACCAAAACTGAGGAACCACCAAAGACACAAATTCAGAGTCGGTATGAGACCATCAGAGTTCCCATACAGAGACCATCTGAATATCCCATATGGAAGGTAAGGATGACCATGTTCCTGGAAGCAACAGATCCAGAATACCTTGATAGAATCAAGGAAGGCCCTCACAAACCAACCAAGCTCGCTGTTGCAGTTGCAGGTGAAGCAGCAAAGACCGTACCAAAGGAGAAGAGTGATTATACTGCTGAAGACATAGCATCAATTGCTAAGGATGCTAAGGTACGACACTTACTGCATAGTGCCATTGATAATATAATGTCAAACAGGGTAATCAACTGCAAGACTGCTAAGGAGATATGGGATGCTCTGGAAATAAGGTGTCAGGGAACTGACACAATTAAGAAGAACGGGAAGACAATACTCACTCAAGAGTATGAACACTTTGACTCAAAGGCTAATGAGTCATTGAATGATTTATATGATAGATTTGTCAAACTTTTGAATGATTTGTCATTGGTTGATAAAGAGTATGATCTTGAAGATTCAAACCTTAAGTTCCTGTTAGCTCTTCCTGAATGCTGGGATTTGAAGGCAACGACAATAAGAGACAACTACAATCTTGATGAAACAACTCTTGACGAAATCTATGGAATGCTCAAGACTCATGAGATGGAGATAGAACAAAGAAGCAAGAGGAAAGGAGGAAAGTCAAGGACACTTGCTCTTAAGGCTGAAGAAGAATTCCCCAAAGCAGCTTCCTCAAAGAAAGACAAGGGTAAAGCTCTTTTCATAAAGTCTGATACTGAGTCATCAAGTTCTGAGAGTAATGATGACTCAGATTCTGAAAGCTTGCCTGAGACTGATGCTGATGAGGAGATGATGAAGTTGTGTGCTCTTATGGTGAAAGGAATCACAAAAATTGCATACAGGAAGTTCAGGAAGGGAAAGAAGTTTTCCAGGAAAGGCATAAGTTCTGATAAGAAGAATTTCAGAAGTTCTGAAGACAGAGGAGGAAAGTCTGACAGAGGAGATTACACCAATGTTAAATGCTATAACTGTGGTGAGAAAGGCCACATATCTCCTGACTGCAAGAAGGTAAAGGGTGACAAAGGCAAGGCTCTTGTCACAAAGCAGAAAAGCTGGACAGACACCTCAGACTCTGAAAGTGAGGAAAACTATGCATTGATGGCAAATGCTGATAAAGAAAGTGCTGAGAGCAGTTCTGAAGCTGCTGAAACAAAGGTACCTCAGACTACTTATGCTTTTCATATTGATGATATTAATGAGTTGAGAAGATATCTTAAAACCATGTTTGTTAGCTATAGAGATCAAACTTTAACATGTGAAAGATTAACTTCTGAAAATCTTGCATTTAAGAAAAGAAATGATTTCTTAGAAAAAGAGTTAGTCATGTTCCATCAAACTCAGAAGGATAGAGATGATGCTTTTTATGTTAGGAATGAAGTGCTAAAATTAAATGAATCTCTAAAAACTGAGTTAGAAAAGAAAAGAGAGATTATCAGGACTTGGACTAACTCTGGAAAAACAACTCAAAATTTGCTAAGTAGTGGAAACTGGAAAGAGGGCTTAGGTTATGGAGAAGATAAGAAAGATAAAGGAACTGAAGAAATTAAGTCTGTTGATAAACAAAAGCCAAAGTTAAAACCTGTTAAGTTTGTAACTGTAAAGTCTGAAAATGAAAAATCAGAAGTTACAAAGAAATTAACTTCTGATAAACTAAAACAGGAAAAGACAGCTGAAGTGAACATAGGCTTAATGACAAAGAAGCAGCTTAAGCATAAGCTGAAAGATGTCAAGAATGCAAACAAGGTAAAATCACCTAGGAAAAATAGGAATGGAAAGGAAGGTGTGAATAAAAGCAATGATTATAAACCTGTTCCTGATGCTCCTAGGAAAACATGTCATAACTGTGGAAGTTCTAACCATCTGGCTTCTTTTTGCAGGAAGAATAAGAATATTAACTCCTTATCTTCAAAATCAGGAGTTAAGAGTCAGTCTGTTAGATACAAACCACAAAATCCTTGTTTTCATTGTGGTAGTTTATGGCATTCCATTTATACTTGTAAGGAATATCATAGTTTGTACTATGATTATTATCAAATAAAACCTTCTTTGAAGAAAGTTTCCATTGTTCCTTCTAGTGTAAATTCTGATTCAAAGTCTGATAGTGTAAGTTCTGATAAGAAAAATGTTAACATAAACTCTGATGCTAAATCCGCTGCAAATGTTAACAAACTTAATAAGGCCAAAGGATCCAAGCAAGTCTGGGTCCTTAAAATTAATAATTAGTGGTCTTTGTGATTGCAGGGCAACAGGAAAAATATTCTAGTTCTGGACAGTGGATGTTCAGGACATATGACTGGAAATAAGGCCCTGCTATCAGACTTTGTGGAGAAAGCTGGCCCAAGTGTTTCTTATGGAGATGGCAACATTGGAAAAACATTGGGATATGGCAATATCAATCTTGGAAATGTCATAATTAAACAAGTAGCTCTAGTCTCAGGACTTAAACACAACCTACTGAGTATAAGTCAAATCTGTGACAGAAGTTATCATGTTGATTTCTTTGAAAAACACTGTGAAATTGTGAGTAAATCTAAAGGCAAAGTTGTTCTGAAAGGATACAGGCATGGTAACATTTATGAAGCTAAGCTTTCAACAAGTACTGATGGTTCTGCAATCTGTCTAATGAGTAGAGCATCAATTGAAGAAAGCTGGAATTGGCATAAGAAACTCTCTCATTTAAATTTCAACAATATAAATGAACTGGTCAAGAAAGATCTTGTGAGAGGATTTCCAAACACAGTATTTGCTCCTGATGGTCTTTGTGATTCATGTCAGAAAGCCAGACAAAGAAAATCTTCATTCAAAAGCAAGACTGAATCATCAATTCTTGAGCCTTATCATCTAATACATGTTGATCTATTTGGTCCAGTAAATGTCATGTCTAATGCAAAGAAGAAGTATGCGTTGGTCATAGTGGATGAGTTCACCAGATACACATGGGTGTATTTCTTGCATACAAAAAGTGAAACTGCATCAACCTTGATTGATCATATCAAACATCTGGATAAAATAGTCAAAGATTCTGTGAAAGTTTTAAGGAGTGATAATGGCACTGAGTTCAAGAATTTGATAATGGAAGAGTTCTGCAAAAGCCATGGAATAAAGCAGGAATTTTCTGCTCCTGGAACTCCACAGCAAAATGGAGTTGTTGAAAGGAAGAATAGAACTCTCATTGAAGCTGCACGTACAATGCTTGAAGAAGCAAAGCTTCCAACCTATTTCTGGGCTGAAGCTGTGCAGACTGCTTGTTTTACTCAAAATGCAACACTCATTAACAAGCATGGAAAAACACCATATGAGATGGTGAAGAAAAAGAAGCCAAATCTGAAATATTTTCATGTATTTGGATGCAAGTGTTTTGTTCTCAAGACTCATCCTGAACAGCTATCAAAGTTTGATCTAAAAGTTGATGAAGGAATCTTTGTTGGATATCCACTTTCCACAAAAGCCTTCAGAGTCTATAATTTGAGAACAAAAGTGGTCATGGAATCTATCAATGTCTCTTTTGATGACAAAAAGATTACTGGTCTTGAAGATTTCATTGACCATGATCAGCTGAGATTTGAAAATGAAGACTCAAATTCTGATACAGAAAATCTTGATAGTCTAAGTCCTGATACTGTAAACTTTGATGGATTAAACTCTGATGTTATTGAAACTATGGAGACTACGTCAAAGGAAGATGCACCTATGCAGGGGGAGCATACTCAAGATCCTACCACATCTCAAGAAACATCAGAACATACATCTGGCTTTTCAAGTTCTGATAAGCCAAGTTCTGATAGTGCTGAAAATCTAAATACTGAAGAATCCAACTCAGAGAGCATAGTTTCAGGGGGAGCATCAGAAAATGAAAATGAAAATAGCATGGATCTTGGGGGAGCATCCAGTTCTAGAGAAAACCTTCCATCTGCAAGGAAGTGGACAAAATCATATACACCTGATTTGATAATTGGAAATCCTGATGCAGGTGTCAGAACTAGAACAGGTACTTCAAATGAATGTCTTTACAATTCTTTTCTCTCTCAGACTGAGCCAAAGAAAGTGGAAGAAGCTCTTCAAGATGCTGATTGGGTGCAAGCAATGCAGGAAGAGTTGAATGAATTTGAAAGAAACAAAGTCTGGACCCTAGTGCCAAGACCAAAGAATAGATCTGTTGTTGGTACAAAGTGGGTATTCAGAAATAAAACTGTCAGTGATGGTATAATTACAAGGAATAAGGCAAGGCTGGTTGTAAAAGGATATTCTCAACATGAGGGAATTGATTATGATGAAACATTTGCACCAGTTGCTAGGTTAGAAGCCATAAGGATATTCTTCGCTTATGCTGCTCACAAAAAGTTTACTGTCTTTCAAATGGATGTGAAAAGTGCTTTTCTCAATGGAGAATTGGAGGAGGAGGTATATGTTGAACAACCTCCAGGCTTTGTAGATACCAAACATCCAGATTATGTCTACAAGCTTGACAAAGCACTTTATGGACTTAAGCAAGCTCCTAGAGCATGGTATGAGACTTTAGCTCAGTTTCTTCTGGAAAGTGGATTCAACCGAGGGACAATAGACAAAACACTGTTCTACCTCAACCATGGAAAGGACTTACTTCTGGTCCAGATTTATGTTGATGATATCATTTTTGGATCTACAAATGACAAACTTTGCAAGAAGTTTGCCAAACTAATGCAGTCAAGATATCAGATGAGTATGATGGGGGAACTTAACTATTTTCTGGGCCTTCAAGTCAAGCAGAATGAGGAAGGCACTTTTATTTGTCAAACCAAGTACACCAGAAACTTGCTGAAGAAATTTGGAATGCAAGATTGTTCAAGTGCATTCACTCCAATGGCCACTGCGACAAAACTGGATAAGGATACCGGTAAATCAGTAGATATTACTTACTACAGAGGTGTGATTGGCTCTCTACTCTATCTAACTGCTAGTAGACCTGATATCATGTATGCTACCTGTCTTTGTGCAAGATTTCAAGCAGATCCAAGAGAACCTCACTTAACAGCTGTAAAAAGAATCTTTAAGTATCTTAAAGGAACAGCTGCTCTGGGATTATGGTATCCTAGAGAATCAGATTTTAAACTAATAGGTTACTCAGATGCAGATTTTGCAGGTTGCAAAATTGACAGGAAAAGCACAAGTGGAAGCTGCCAATTTCTTGGAGGCAGATTGGTTTCTTGGTACAACAAGAAACAAAAGTCAATTTCCACATCAACTGCAGAAGCAGAGTATATTGCTGCAGGAAGCTGTTGTGCACAGATTCTTTGGATGAAAAATCAGTTACTGGATTATGGGTTAACATATTTCAAAATCCCTATTTACTGTGATAATCAAAGTGCTATTGCTATGACAGGTAATCCAGTTCAACACTCAATGACAAAGCACATCAGCATCAGGTACCACTTCATCAGGGAACATGTGGATGAAGGTACAGTGGAATTGCATTTTGTTCCCACAGATCAACAACTAGCAGATATCTTCACAAAACCACTGTGTGAAGCTACTTTTACAAGATTGGTAAATGAACTTGGAATGGTTTCAGGTTCTTTCTCTAAATCTACTTAGTCTTGTTCTGTGTTATCAGACTTTATGCTCAGTATTTACAGAATTAATCTCATTGTGTATTCTGTGCTTAATTGATAAATGTCTTTAAGTACTGACCGTTGTCTGATATATGTTTCTAAACTCTGATAAGTGATATGTATGTTCAAGTACCTATTCAATCCTATGAGGATAACTGTGCTAGATACTGACCTAGTAGTCTTCAATAAACAAATGATTCCATGTAAGAAGTAATTATTTCAGTGGAAACCCTATGACACTAGCAAATTCTGATAATTGAGCTTAGTTAAGTTTACTTTGTATATCTTATTACTAAGTCACAAATTAGAATAATGCTACTCATCTGTTAAGTTGTGATACTAGTAAAACTGCTGAATGTACTAAGTGCTGATAAACCTCGCTTATCAAAAGAAAAAGGAAAAAGATCAAAGAATAAAATCAGGTACTCCTTTGAGATCTAGAGTAAAAATGTGGAAGGGACGACCCAAGTGCATTGCTGGTATTAAGTAGATATGCATTAGAAAAACAAAATATTTTCTTGGTGACTTTTCACACTCTATGATTATTGGAGAAATACTCTGATAATAGCATAAATTCTGATACACAGTCGTGACTCACTTACACTGAGAAGCCACTGTAAAATAGAATTTCAAAAGATGCATAAAATTAGCACAAAACAGTTGAGGTGGACTCAAGCATGAACTCATTCATCAGTAGGTTTCAGGACAATGACAGCTCTTTAGCAAAATTTTAGTTATGCCTTATTTCTAAGATGTACTGAAGTGAATCAGACTTTACTCTTTGTCTGTTATTTAGCTTAATGCACACACTAATCACTCCATCTGAATGATGAAAATTTCTGTGGTGGTCTATGTTATTTTAGATAAACAGTCATTATGTCATTATTGCACAAATTCTGAGGACAAGTTCTAGTTACACGTTCTGATGATTAAGTTCTGAAGTCTATAACTCAGAACTTGTATGAGGATTTACTAAGATGGACATTCCTTTTTCGAGTTAAGAAATTATGTTCTGATGACTGTTAAGTTCTGGTATAGGTCTAAGTTCTGATTTCTCAGTCTAATCCTTTACTTGGCTTATCTGTGAATAAAATTTGATAACAGTCTCAGTTCGAACTAGAATATGTTGAAGTGGAAGATTAATAGTCACTATGATTAGGATTAATGGTATTCGTACTTGAACAGTCCACTGTTTCTTGTTTCTTGTGCGGTTTAAACCATGATTCCTCTTTCCAATGAATGTTATTCTTTTTCAAAGTCTAGGGAGAAGAGGTAGAATTAATTCTACCTGTCAGCATTCAATTTCTTTGCGTCTCCTGGCATTCTCTTGCCTATATAAGCAGCCACTTCACATCAGTCTTTCCATCAAATTCTTCTCACACACTTATCTTCATACTTCTTCTTTCAAAAACACAATGGTCAGATACAACATGTTTTTGAACTACCAAAACTTCAATATGGAGCTAAGTTGTGCCGAGTGGCAGCTGGAATGGCATGTCACAGCCATTCCTGAGGAGATATGGGACTCTGTCCCACAGGAGGTACTGACACACCTTCTGTTCTTCTATATGGACTACCATCGCCATCTGGAGCGATTGGAGGAGGAAAGGCTGGAAGCTCTCCGCCAGCAAGAGCGAATCATCCGACTCGCCATTCTGTTTGTCGAGAGTAGGAAGAAGAAGATGACTTAATCTTGTCTTCTTCCTGTTTTTCTTCATCATCAGCTTTGTCAGGCTTCTTAGCTAGGACTAAGGCTGTTGATGTTAGGATTAGAAGCTTAGGGAAAATCTTGTATAAGTATTGATGTAATTTCCATTTCATAAATGTATTGTCTTGATATATTAATGAAAGTTGTTTTTCCTTCAAGATTTTGTCTCTGAGTTATTTTATCTTGTGTTGATAAATCCTGATTGATATTCTGATGACCATATAAATTTTGTTTTATATTAAGTTCTGATTCATTTTCAGCACTTACTTATCTAATTTATCTTGGTCATTTTCATGTGATCTATTTTCAGAATATCAATGCTGCAGTGAAAAATAATTCAATCAGTGCTAACGGTTTAAATTTTGAATTAAAACTGTTTCTCTTGATAAATGGAACGGTTTTTCCTTGAAACTAGGCAACTGCGTAAGTAATGATTCCTGTTTTCTCGAGCCCAGTAACTGTCCGTTATTACTGCATGTCTGACAGGTGTCCAACGGTAACATTTTTGTTCAGAGTATAAGTACAACAGAGAGAAGGTTTCTTTAATCTTTTATTTTCTTTATATTTTATCTCTCTCCTTAATTTTACTCTCTTTCTCTTTCTTTCTCACATTGGTTTTTCATACAGACATTATCTCAAACACCTAACAGGCATACTTGAATCTCAATTTTTTTTTTCACATGGCACCAAAGGATTTAATCATTGATGGAGCTAAGTTTGTCCCCAACAACTATGCTGCAGTTCTTGATCACACTGAAGCTCCATCTGAATTGCACTTTGTGCAAGATCTTCTTGCACATAGTGAGGTTGGGTATGCATTAACACAGCCTGAATTCTTTTCAAGCCAACAAGTTCTGAGGTTTTGGAGGACTGGACTTTTTGATGAAGGTGGTCAACGTGGAACTCCCAGTATTATCTTCCAAGTGGGTGATTCATCCTTTGTAGTCACTCCTGGTACAGTACACAGGGCTTTACATCTTCCAGAAGATTGTACTTTCTCAATTCCAGAGGACTCAGCCCTTCGGGAGTTAATGGCTGAATTGGGATATGAAAAGAGTCTGATGAAACTTGGACAGTTGAAACGGGCTAATATCAGAAGAGAATGGAGTTTCTTCTTTGATTGCATCACCAAAGCTTTTGGGAACAAATGTTCAAATTTTGATGCTATCCCAATTCTGAGTCAGCACATAGGGTATGCTATTATTCATCAAACTCATTTTGATTTTGCCACGGGAATAATTGGTTTTATTGGGGATAGGATGACAGAGGATCGAGATGTTGTTTATTTTGCTAGATTCTGTCAACTTATTTACACTTACTGTACTGATGAACCTCATTTAGTCAGCACTCAAACCCCACCTTTTAAGGTTGCAAAATGATACTTTAATGACCTGGTAAATGCTGATACTAAGAAAAAAGTGGTTAGACCATTACAGATTCCTAAGTCTGTAAAACAGATCCTGGTAAATGCTGATCCTGATACTTATAGATCCGTTTACTCTGATGTCCAACCAACTCCAAACACCCAAAATCCATCAACCTCAGTACCTACCTCTCATTCTACTCAACCTACCCCCAGAACATATCTCAAATCCTATCTCTCAACTTCACAGACTGCTCGACCTTCATCTTCAGCACCTACTGTGAAATCTTCATCTTCCAAGCCAAAGAGGACAAAGAATGTTCCTCAAACATCTCAAAAGAGAAGGAGGATTGTATTGAGCGATGAATCTGATTCTGAGGAACCGGTTCCTGCTAGAGAACCTGCTGTTACTGAAGCTGAGAAAGAGGTTTCTCAGAAGGATTCTGAAATTGGGGGTTCTAGGCTTCTCAAGAGGCTTAGACGAATGATAGTTCCTGAAACTCCAAATCAAGGAAGTACAAGAAACAGAGGGCACAAAGGCCAGTTTCAGATGATGAAGAGGAAGCAGCTAAGGAAGGGGATCAGGAATCTCTGATCTCACAAGACAAGGAATTTGCTCCAGTCACTTCTTCTCCATCAACTCCATCTCAGGAAGCTGTATCTGACAAGGCTAACTCACCATCTGTGTCTCTTGTTGATCCAGGCACAAGTGCTGATATTGATGTTCAACACTTGGTTGTGTCTGAAGTATTTCTCTTAGAAGCTCCAGCAGCAAATAATCCTTCCACAACACCTGTTACTGATGCTGTTCAAACTCCAGAGTTATCAACAACACCTTCTCTGCATCAAGATGCTGATGATCAGACTTTAGGTGAGCATCAGGATATGGCTGTTGATCAGAACTTAGTATCAGATCAGCAATTAGAGGATGCTGAAGCCTCCATTGCTACTCACACTTTTGTCTTATCAGAAGATACTGATTCTTTAAGTTCTGATGCTGCAAATGCTGGAGATACTGGTGATGTTGCTCCAACTGTAGATGCTGATGAAGCAGGTCCTTCAGGATATACTCCTCAACAGACTCTTCCTAAGTCTGAACTGGTAAAGAAGTTTGTTATCGGGGCTGCACCAGTACCTTGGAGTGAAACTCCTGCAGGTCAGGAGTGGACTAAGGAATGGAACTCAGTTTCATGTGTTCCAACTGCAATACATCTTGCTGAGCACTTGACTAAAGCTGATGAACTGTTAAATTCTGATGATTTAAAAACCCAGCTTAGAGTCACTGCATTGAGTATTAAACATCTACAAGGTCTTCATTCAACTATTCATGCAGAGCTACACAAGCTTCAGGAGAACTTTATCAAATAAGAACAAGTTTGGAAAATTGATAAGAAAAAGTTCTTTCAACCTACCATTGACAGGATTGCTTATATTGAGAAAACTCAAGAGAAACAACAAGCTCAGATTGATGACATTCTGACAAATCAAGCTTCTCAGCAATCGCAACTTACTGAAATCCAATCCTTAGTGGAATTACTGATGAAAAAGATGATCTTGCTCTGACTTCAAGAAAAGTTCTTAAAACAACCTCTGACATGGCTCAAGTTGTTCAGAGTCAAGAAATTGTAAGTTCTGATATTCAGAAGAAGCAAGTAACCTCTGATAGAGCTCAAGTTAACTTGATATCAGAAAATAGATCAAAGACACTCCTACCAGGATTCACTAAAGCAAAATAGACTCAATCTTTGAAGACTACTGCAAGTGATTTTGAAGCAAGAGTAGTTACTGGAAAGGAAGCTAGAGATAAAACTGGATTGGGAAGTGCTGATGAAAGAAGAGTACACAACACTACCAATGATTCAACTTCCTTGAGTGAACCAGGTATTGGAGCAACTCCTGAGAGATTGAATCAACTGGAATCTGTACAGATGGTTTACCATACTTACTTGAAAGAATACATCATGTTGTATTTCATGACAGATGGTAGGGTTTATCATATAAGACAAAATGTCATTCTATTGAAGTATTTTGAAGAATTGGAGCATGTACTTTTCTTACTTCAAGTGGATGACAGAATAACAGAGACTGCTGCAAAATACTTAAAAGAACAGATTCAGAGACAGAAAAGGCTTTATTCTGTTAAGTCTGACAGCATATATGTTCCAAAGTACAGAGTTCACAATGGTGATATTGTTGATATGAAGCCTAATACTGTATAGATCAGAACATATCTTGGTATTAAGGGACTTGAATTCAATCTAGAGTCTGACAAAGCTTATGTCATAAGACTAGATCAGGAGTTGAGAAAAGCAAAGATCAATGATCTCAGAGCTGCAATCTTTCAAACTGGTGAAGATACTGCAGAGCTTAAAGATGTCAAAAGGAGAATGATTGATGAACTCAGATATGTTGAGAAATGTTTGTTGAAGAACTATCTCAGAACAACTCCTGACATCAGAGAGATCAGAAAATGATGAAGCCAAGTTGAAGATCTACAACTGCTTAAATTCTGATATTTATACAGACTGAAGTTGTTATCAGAAGTCGAAATTGGTAAAAGCTTTAAGGACTGTAAGTTGTAGTTATCTAGTCTAATTCTCATGCATTTGTACTTAATGTTTTTGACATCATCAAATATCTGTTAAACTTGTATATTATGTTAATTTACAAGTTGGGGGAGATTGTTAGATATATTTGATAATGTCATGGCTAATATATTTTATGTTTAGCTTTCAGATCTTAATTGAACAGGATAAATCAGTACTTAACTGTTGATCAGTACTAATACTGGAAGTCAGGACTTAAGGATATCAGTACATATGTTATCAGGAGATAATCGTCAGAAGATAGATATCAGAACTTAAGTGCTGAAGGATAATCAGATAAGGACAATAGCTGATTAAAGGAAAGAAGATCAAGATAAACATAAGAAGAGATATGCATGAAGAAGGAATTCTGTAAAGAATGGAATACTTGGAAGAAAAGATATCTGATTGATATATTTTAGGAAGCAAAATTATATTCCATATCAATTAGCGATTATCTTGTAACTGTGTAGTATATAAACACATATATAGGGTTTACACTATAAGTGTTATCATTATTAGAGAAGATTATTCATTGTAACCCTAGCAGCTCTCGTGATATTTGTTCATCACTGAGAGGTAACAGTTCCATACTGTAACAGAGTTTATTGTTTCAATAAAGTTTGTTTTCTGTTACTTAAGTTCTTAAAGTTCGATTTGAGTGTACTATACACTGTATTCACCCCCTCTACAGTGTGTGTGTGACCTAACATTAGTGTAATGGTTTTGGTTTTGGTTTTAAATACGACTTGCATGTCGTCAATCTTTGTAATCATAAATCTCGAATGTAACTCGAGTTATTCTTGTAAGTTCATTAGATTAGTTTTACTTTCAATCATGTAATGTAATTGAAGACTCAAGAAGGCTATCCAATGGAGGTGATACAAAGAAGAAGACGAGGCATACAAGAAGTCTAAACAAAGAAGAAGACTTATGTAATAAGTAGTTGTATTTATTTCCATCACCATATTAGATTGACCTTGATCTTTATCATGAGCTTGATAAAGATCACATAGGATGGGGCCATAATCAAACACATTTACTTTATTGCACTTTACATTTATTTGTTTATTTAATTTTATATATGAGATATATGCCTATGTTTACCATGCGATGATAGATTTAGGTGAACTTAAATCAATATAAGGCGTGCTCTAGAAAATCTAGAATAGGAATCGTTTCTTGCCTTAACAATAAATATTATGAATACGATCATGAGATTCTTGCGTTTATGAAACACGTAATTGAATATGAATTTTTAATATTGAGAGAAAGGATGATTCTATCAACAACAGATTTCTATCTATAAGAAAGGGTTATTAAGTGACGCCTCTTGACAATGCTCCACCCGATCTGGGAATCATCTGATTATCGATTATTGATTTGAAATATTTAATTTAAAAGGAAGAATCTCTTTATAATATGATTATGATTGTAACGTAATATAATCCCTCTAAAATTAAATAATATCAAGTGGTAATTTGTGGCGCCCTCCAAACCCGGGTCAGAAGTTTGGGGTCCACACACACCTTATTTATAACCTGCTTATAACAATAATAAAGATAATAATAATAATAATATATGCAGTGACCCTACTTACCAACCACCACGGACCGTAACAGGTTAAAGTATGCACACAAGCCAAACACACTAATATATTACAAACCGTTCAAATCCCAACTATTCCAAACTCAAACTGAGTATTAAACATTATTACAACCTTTTACAGACTTAAATTATTCCAAAAGAAGCCTACTAGCTCAGCTTCCTCAACCTGAACCCCTAGCTCTCGCGCTGGACTGGGGATCCTCTTTACCAACTGGTTCCTTTTTAACTGGAAAGAATATAAACAACATTGCACAAATGAGCTAACTAGCTCAGCAAGTCACAATGACAAAACTGAGAATAATGATCATCAAGTGAACATGATTATGATATCAAGTGAATAATGGATTATGATTTAGAATTGGATATTATACTTTTAATTTAAAAACCAAGGTTAGGCTGCTGATCAGTCACGCACTAACCCCGAGCAAGGCACACAACATTGCTCTAACTACTGGATCCAAGGCACACATTGGCCTAACTTGACCATTATATGGTCTGACCATGAATCTGGTCCACAATTTTATAAAAACAGTCCAATTCTAACATAATAACAGAATATGCAATAATAAATAATAACCAGAATCAATAACAACAATAAGTGTTTAACAATGAAAGGGTTTCAATCCTTGTAAGGATCAATAAGTCAATTTAAAAGCTTGGATGCTGGGAAATGAAAGAATTGGATAACAAAGGAATCAACATTTCAGGGTTTCAAAGATTTGGGCTTTCAAAGCATAAGATGCAATGATTGAGTATACAAGTGATTCAGTTCAGTGTTTGGGATTTTGTTTGCATGTATTTGTAGAGTAGTATCGTATGCTTGAGATTCATGTTTGGGTACACAACAATCAATGGTCTAGAAAGAATAAGGTTCATGGTTCAAGAACAATAACTGGAATCAGGGTTTGGGTTTCAGTGCTTCAAAGCACTTGCAATATCAACAAGACTATCAAGTACTACAATATCTCGAGAACGTTCAGAACACTTGCCTGGTATTAGCTTACTACACTACACTTGCTTCCAATCACAACCGTCTTACTCCTCAACTATCTGTTTCCCTTTCCTACGTATTGCCTCTTCTGCTTACATATCATAAGCATCTATCAATAATTGACTCATAGAATTCCATTCAACACATACTTCTATCTACCCTTCATTTTACCCAAATCCGATTAACGGATTGAAAGTTATATAATAATCAAGTAAACACTGAATATATAGACCGATAGTCAATTAACAAGCCACATATAGCACATAATACATCACGTAATCAATGATATATCATTTATAAAGAAGTCTCGGGTCATAAATAGGCTTTCTGGTACATAAAATGATTTTTAAAACATTTTTCGGAATTAAAACGGGTCGTTGGATCAATTTCGGGTTAATAAACAGGGTTCGATTGGCCAATTCTGGCTCCGAAATAATTTTAGAATAATTATCGAGCCTTGGAAATAATTTAGAATACTATTTTAAAACTCGAAACTATTTTTCGGAATTTTAAATCATTTTTAAATAATTAAATCTAATTAAATAATTAATTAAAATCAATTAATAATTAATTAAATCAATTAATCAATTAATTTTCGAATTAATTGACTAATTAATCAATTAAAAATTAACTAAAATTAATTAACTAATTAATTCAGATTTATTTGTGAATTAAAATAATAATTTTTTAGAATTTTCAAAAATTAAAATTTTTATAATAAAAATAAATAGGAAATATTATTTTTAAACATTTTATAAACAGGAATCCTAAATTTGCAAAGTCTGGAAACTTCAGGGACCTAACTGTATCGCCTCCAAAAGTTCAGGGACCAAACTGCAAATTTTACACCCTGTCGCCGGAAAACACAGAGGTGGCCCGAGAACACGTTCTCGGCGTCCTCACCCCACCAACACCTCCAGATCACATCTATACTTTACCTGGAACACAACCAAGCCAACAAATCGTTCTAATCATCCCTGAGTTGGCCGGAATTTGGCCGTGAAGTTTTGCAGTTTCCGGCGAACTTCGGAAAATTTCAAAAGACAACTCCCTTCTCTACAGACCTCGGTGATTCATGAAACTTATACGACTAGATTGCAAATTTCACAGAGAACACAATCCACTATATCACAACATCAATCTATTCAAGAACAAGAAACCCCCAAATTTCAATTAAGAATATTCATACAGGTTATAAACCCTAATTTTGATATTCGAAAATCAAACTCAATTTTGAACATGTTATTGAACTCCAAATCAGACGTATAATATACCAAAATCATCAGGAAAACAAGCTCTACAACACGCAATCATCAAATCATACAAACAATCATCCGAACAAAAAATCATCTTTTTCATAAAAATAATTCGAAAATAATTAAATTTTTAGAAATTAAACCTTTAATTCTGCAGGTGTATGGATTACAGACTCTGATAGAGCTTCTCAAGACCTTCAAATCCAGTATTCGAGCTTTTCAAACAAAGATCAATAACACCTTCAAAAGTTGGTTTGATTATTAAAACAGGCTATGAATATAGGATTTTTCTTTATAAAATTATACATTTATCTGTCTGCAAATGATTTTGATACGAAATAAAATACGGAAAAAAGCTATTTATATTTACGGAAAATTAATATCCCGTTGGATCATTCCGGATATAAAACGGTACGTTTATTTGTAAAAACTGATCCAAACGGTATCGGTTTTCGGGATAATTATCCAAATCAGTACAATTTGTACTGCGGTCTTGGTCTCAGCGCCTAGTTACACGTACTACGAAGTGATAATTGGGATAGTTTAATAAAAAGCTCCCGTTTATCGGAAATACGGGTTTTATTGATTTATCGAAACGAATATTGTATCGAAAATGTTGCGCCGGGACCCGCGCAGGACAAACCGTACACCGGATCGAAAAAGTCGAAATATGGAATATGCTCGGAATATTACAATTAGGTTAGGAAGGAGTTCTCGGAAGAGTTTCGGGTTCCAAAAACGTAACAACGGGTGACGTCGGTTGGTTCCCGTTTTTATAAAAATAGATTTTAAATACTCGGAAAAAGATTTTATAAATTTCATATGATCCTTATAAATCCATAAATCAACATAAAAATAATTAGGAAGATATGACAATCATCTATATTTTATTTTGGACATATAAAAATTAAAATACTCAATTAATATTATTTTTGAATAACCAAGTACAGATAACACTTAACAATTAACTCACAGAATAGATACTGAATACACATAATAATTATTTAATAGCAAAAATAATTACACGATATATCCCGGATATTACATCCTTCCCCCCTTAAAAGGATTCTGTCCTCAGAATCTCCTAATAAAACAAATGAGGGTACTTTTCTCTCATATCATTTTCTAATTCCCAGGTTGACTCTTCAACCTTTGGGTTTCTCCACAATACTCTTACTAACTTTACCACTTTATTTCTCAATACTTTCTTTCTTTCCTCTAGAATCTCTATCGGACTCTCTACATATGATAAATTTTCCTGAAGCTCTATTGGCTCATATTCTATTACATGCCTAGAGTCTGGATTATATTTCTTGAGCATTGATACGTGAAAAACATTGTGAATGTGCTCCATGTGCGGAGGTAACGCCAATTCGTAAGCTACTTTGCCAACGCGCTTTAGGATCTCAAAAGGTCCGACATATCTTGGGCTTAGCTTCCCTTTCTTCCCAAACCTCGTTAGTCCTTTCCATGGTGATACTTTCAGTAATATCAAGCTTCCTTCTTCAAATTCCATGTCTTTCCTTGACTGGTCTGTATATTTCCTCTGACGATCTTGTGCGGCTATTAATATTTTCTGAATAATTTCAACAATTTCCTTTGTCTGCTGTACCAGTTCAGGTCCAAGTATCTTGCGTTCTCCTACTTCGTCCCAATATACTGGAGATCTACATTTACGTCCATAAAGGGCTTCATAGGGTGGCATCCCAATACTGGCATGATAACTGTTGTTGTAAGCAAACTCTACCAGAGGTAAATGTTCGTCCCAACTTCCTTTGAAATCAATAGCACAAACACGTAACATGTCCTCGATTGTCTGGATCGTTCTTTCACTTTGGCCATCCGTTTGGGGGTGATAAGCTGTACTCATATTCAGTCTTGTTCCAAAACATTCTTGAAAACTCTTCCAAAATCTTGAATTAAATCTTGGATCTCGATCAGATACAATAGACACAGGAACTCCATGACGAACTACGATCTCTTTCAAGTATATATGGACTAACTTGTCGAGCGAAAATCTTTCATTTATAGGCAGAAAATGAGCTGACTTGGTAAGTCTATCCACTATAACCCAAATGGCATCATGATTAGCCCTTTTCCTTGGTAATCCAACTATGAAATCCATGGTAATATGTTCCCACTTCCACTCTGGAATCTCCAATGGCTGTAGCAATCTGCTTGGTCTCTGATTCTCTGCTTTAACTCTCTGACAGGTATAACATTTGCTAACCCATTCCGCAATTTCCCTCTTCATATCTGGCCACCAATAATTCTTCTTTAAATCTCTATACATCTTGGTACTCCCTGGATGGATGGAATATCTTGAACTATGTGCTTCTTGTAAAATTTCATTCTTTAACTCCATCACCGGTGGAATCCAAATTCTAGATGAAAACCTCAGAATGCCTTGATCATCCTTTTGCGTGCATAATTCTTCACCTACCAAATGATTTATATCTTGATCCATTACATCTTCCTGACATTTCTTTATTTTCTCCAACAACTCCGGCTGGAAAGTCATACTGTACACTTTCGCTTCCTCAGGTTTGCAAACTCTAATTTCCAATTCCAATTTCTGAAATTCCTTATATATATCTTCAGGTACTGACAACACATTCAACCTTTCCTTCCGACTCAATGCGTCTGCCACAACGTTCGCTTTACCGGGATGATAATTAATCGAACAATCATAGTCTTTGATCAACTCTAACCATCTCCTTTGCCTCATATTAAGTTCCTTCTGGGTAAATATATATTTCAAACTTTTGTGATCCGTATAAATCTCACATTTCTCTCCATACAGATAATGTCTCCAAATTTTCAAAGCGAAAACTATAGCTGCTAGCTCCAAGTCATGAGTAGGATACTTTTGTTCGTGTGGTTTCAATTGCTTTGACGCATACGCAATCACCTTGTCATGCTGCATAAGAACACATCCTAATCCTTTGTAAGAAGCATCGCTATAAATTACGAAATTCCCTTGATCGTCTGGAAGTGAAAAAACAGGTGCCGTGATTAATCTCCGCTTCAATTCCTGAAAACTTTCTTTGCACTTGTCGTTCCATATAAACTTTTCATTCTTTCGTGTAAGCTTTGTCAATGGTGTTGCAATCCTTGAGAAATTCTGAACGAATCGTCGATAATATCCTGCCAATCCCAAGAAACTTCTTACCTCAGTGGGTGTTCTCGGTCTCTCCCAATTCGTAATTACCTCGATCTTTGCCGGGTCCACTTTGATCCCTTCGTTACTGACTATGTGTCCTAAGAATTAAACTTCCTGTAGCCAAAACTCACACTTCGAGAATTTAGCATATAACTTCTTTTTCCTTAAAATCTCCAAAGTCGTTCTCACATGTTCCGCATGATCCTCTTCCGTCTTTGAATAGATTAAAATATCGTCTATAAAAACAATAACAAACTTATCCAAATACTCCTTAAAAATTCTGTTCATCAGGTCCATAAACGCTGTCGGGGCATTGGTCAATCCAAAAGACATCACTAAAAACTCGTAATGTCCATACCTTGTTCTGAAAGCTGTCTTTGGTATGTCTTCTGGCTTGATCTTCAGTTGATGATATCCCGATCTTAAATCAATTTTGGAGAAGTACTTGGCTCCCTTCAACTGGTCAAACAAATCATCGATTTTGGGTAACGGATATTTGTTCTTGATTGTCAGCTTGTTGAGCTCCCTATAGTCGATACATAGTCTCATGCTTCCATCTTTCTTCTTGACAAATAATACCGGTGCTCCCCATCTCTCTAGTACACATGATATGCAATAACTCCTGGATCTGACCCTGTAGGAATCGCTGCTCCATAAGGCAAGCCTCAAACTGATGATATGGGACAGGATAGGAAGAGAACTGGAAAGGGACTCCTGTGAATGAATGACTAGTAAAGCCTGAATCAGCAGGTGGGGGTCCTCTGACAGGTGGCCTCACGCCTGGAGGTGGAATAGCCTGCAATGGTACGTGCTGCAACACAGGTGGAGGTAGTATAACCAACACGGGTGGAACAACAAGACGTGAATCCGAAGACGGCACTCCAACTGAAGGCTCTGAGTGATCCGATGATACGGGAATAAAAGAGTCGGCCATCACTGCTATCTGAAATCATATCGCAATATAAGAATCTCGTACCATAACGCAAACTATACTAATACCGGTTATACCGAAGCACTCAACCTTTCGATGTTCTATCTTTCTATTCCTTACTTCTAATCCTAACCCTCTACCCATTCCCGTTAACCTAGGCTTGTGTCAGTGACTTATAACCTGTAGCTCCGATACCAAACCTGTGACGCCCTCCAAACCCGGGTCAGAAGTTTGGGGTCCACACACACCTTATTTATAACCTGCTTATAACAATAATAAAGATAATAATAATAATATATGCAGTGACCCTACTTACCAACCACCACGGACCGCAACAGGTTAAAATATGCACACAAGCCAAACACACTAATATATTACAAACCGTTCAAATCCCAACTATTCCAAACTCAAACTGAGTATTAAACATTATTACAACCTTTTACAGACTTAAATTATTCCAAAAGAAGCCTACTAGCTCAGCTTCCTCAACCTGAACCCCTAGCTCTCGCGCTGGACTGGGGATCCTCTTTACCAACTGGTTCCTTTTTAACTGGAAAGAATATAAACAACATTGCACAAATGAGCTAACTAGCTCAGCAAGTCACAATGACAAAACTGAGAATAATGATCATCAAGTGAACATGATTATGATATCAAGTGAATAATGGATTATGATTTAGAATTGGATATTATACTTTTAATTTAAAAACCAAGGTTAGGCTGCTGATCAGTCACGCACTAACCCCGAGCAAGGCACACAACATTGCTCTAACTACTGGATCCAAGGCACACATTGGCCTAACTTGACCATTATATGGTCTGACCACGAATCTGGTCCACAATTTTATAAAAACAGTCCACTTCTAACATAATAATAGAATATGCAATAATAAAAAATAACCAGAATCAATAACAACAATAAGTGTTTAACAATGAAAGGGTTTCAATCCTTATAAGGATCAATAAGTCAATTTAAAAGCTTGGATGCTGGGAAATGAAAGAATTGGATAACAAAGGAATCAACATTTCAGGGTTTCAAAGATTTGGGCTTTCAAAGCATAAGATGCAATGATTGAGTATACAAGTGATTCAGTTCAGTGTTTGGGATTTTGTTTGCATGTATTTGTAGAGTAGTATCGTATGCTTGAGATTCGTGTTTGGGTACACAACAATCAATGGTCTAGAAAGAATAAGGTTCATGGTTCAAGAACAATAACTGGAATCAGGGTTTGGGTTTCAGTGCTTCAAAGCACTTGCAATATCAACAAGACTATCAAGTACTACAATATCTCGAGAAAGTTCAGAACACTTGCCTGGTATTAGCTTACTACACTGCACTTGCTTCCAATCACAACCGTCTTACTCCTCAACTATCTGTTTCCCTTTCCTACGTCTTGCCTCTTCTGCTTACATATCATAAGCATCTATCAATAATTGACTCATAGAATTCCATTCAACACATACTTCTATCTACCCTTCGTTTTACCCAAATCCGATTAACGGATTGAAAGTTATGCAATAATCAAGTAAACACTGAATATATAGACCGATAGTCAATTAACAAACCACATATAGCACATAATACATCACGTAATCAATGATATATCATATAGCACATAATACATCACATAATAGGCTTTCTGGTACATAAAATGATTTTTAAAATATTTTTCGGAATTAAAACGGGTCGTTGGATCAATTTCTGGTTAATAAACAGGGTTCGGTTGGCCAATTCTGGCTCCAAAATAATTTTAGAATAATTATCGAGCCTTGGAAATAATTTAGAATACTATTTTAAAGCTCGAAACTATTTTTCGGAATTTTTAAATCATTTTTAAATAATTAAATCTAATTAAATAATTAATTAAAATCAATTAATAATTAATTAAATCAATTAATCAATTAATTTTCGAATTAATTGACCAATTAATCAATTAAAAATTAACTAAAATTAATTAACAAATTAATTCAGATTTATTTGTGAATTAAAAATAATTTTCGGAATTAAAATAATAATTTTTTAGAATTTTCAGAAATTAAAAATGAATTTTTATAATAAAAATAAATAGGAAATATGATTTTTAAACATTTTATAAACAGGAATCCTAAATTTGCAAAGTCTGGAAACTTCAGGGACCTAACTGTATCGTCTCCAAAAGTTCAGGGACCAAACTGCAAATTTTACACCCTGTCGCCGGAAAACACAGAGGTGGCCGGAGAACACGTTCTCGGCGTCCTCACCCCACCAACACCTCCAGATCACATCTATACTTTACCTGGAACACAACCAAGCCAACAAATCGTTCTAATCATCCCTGAGTTGGCCGGAATTTGGCCGTGAAGTTTTGCAGTTTCCGGCGAACTTCGGAAAATTTCAAAAGACAACTCCCTTCTCTACAGACCTCGGTGATTCATGAAACTTATATGACTAGATTGCAAATTTCACAGAGAACACAATCCACTATATCACAACATCAATCTATTCCAGAACAAGAAACCCCCAAATTTCAATTAAGAATATGCATACGGGTTATAAACCCTAATTTTGAAATTCGAAAATTAAACTCAATTTTGAACATGTTATTGAACTCCAAATCAGACGTATAATATACCAAAATCATCAGGAAAACAAGCTCTACAACATGCAATCATCAAATCATACAAACAATCATCCGAACAAAAATTCATATTTTTCATAAAAATAATTTGAAAATAATTAAATTTTTAGAAATTAAACCTTTAATTCTGCAGGTGTATGGATTACAGATTCTGATAGAGCTTCTCAAGACCTTCAAATCCAATATTCGAGCTTTTCAAACAAAGATCAATAACACCTTCAAAAGTTGGTTTGATTCTTGAAACAAGCTATGAATATAGGATTTTTCTCTGTAAAATTATATATTTATCTGTCTGCAAATGATTTTGATACGAAATAAAATACGGAAAAAAGCTATTTATATTTACGGAAAATTAGTATCCCGTTGGATCATTCCGGATATAAAACGGTACGTTTATTTGTAAACACTGATCCAAAGGGTATCGGTTTTCGGGATAATTATCCAAATCAGTACAATTTGTACTGCAGTCTTGGTCTCAGCGCCTAGTTACACGTACTACGAAGTGATAATTGGGATAGTTTAATAAAAAGCTCCCGTTTATCGGAAATACGGGTTTTATTGATTTATCGAAACGAATATTGTATCGAAAATGTTGTGCCGGGACCCGCGCAGGACAAACCGTACACCGGATCGAAAAAGTCGAAACATGGAATATGCTCGGAATATTACAATTAGGTTAGGAAGGAGTTCTCGGAAGAGTTTCGGGTTCCAAAAACGTAATAACGGGTGACGTCGGTTGGTTCCTGTTTTTATAAAAATAGATTTTAAATACTCGGAAAAAGATTTTATAAATTTCATATGATCCTTATAAATCCATAAATCAACATAAAAATAATTAGGAAGATATGACAATCATCTATATTTTATTTTGGACATATAAAAATTAAAATACTCAATTAATATTATTTTTGAATAACCAAGTACAGATAACACTTAACAATTAACTCACAGAATAGATACTGAACACACATAATAATTATTTAATAGCAAAAATAATTACACGATATATCCCGGATATTACATAATTGGCCAATGACACAACGAGCTTGTGTCGGTCATAGCCTTCCAACATGGTAGAAAGTGGTTCTTATTTTTAAATAATTATCGTTTCGTGCTACAGCCGAGGGCTTTGATTTCGAAATAAGAAATACTTGTCTATTACATAGAGATATGTACATTGAATTAGAATCTAAAGGTCGGTACGTGCTACAGCCGTGGGCCGTTGGAGACTGATTCAATTGTACGAAATGTTGGGTTAGACTTGACTAAGAATATTGAGTTTGTCGTGCCACAACCATGACTCAATTATTCAAGAGGCTAAACTTATATTAGGGAATAACATAAGATGTAATTGATAAGAGTTGTCTGCCTATTGGACATCACATGACGTTTCGTGCCACAGTCGAGGTTGTGTGATGGAATGTAGGATCCCTATTCCCACTAGCATTATGAATGCTTAATTTTCACTTAGGGGGTTGAAAAATTAGATAAACTAGTGGGAGACACTTATGAATAAAGACCCGATTCATATAGTGTTTTGAAATGAAATTGAATATTTGCTAAGTGTTGTTATGTGTTTATCATTTACAGATTTACTATATTCGTCATGTCTTCTGTACTATCACTCCGGAGCATACTAGATGCTCACAAGTTGACTGGTCCTAATTTAGCTGTTTGTTTTCACTGTAACAAGTTGGGGCACTGGAAGAGGAACTGCAAGGTTTACCTTGCAGAATTGAAGAAGAAGAAGGGTAGTAAGACTACCGCTTCTGATTCAGGCATGTTCATGATCGAAGTTAATATGTCACTAGGTCAAATTTCTACTTGGGTATTAGATACCGCCTGTGGTTCTCATATTTGCAATTCGTTGCAAGGACTAAAGGGAAGTAGGACTCTTGAAAAAGATGAGGTGATTCTACGTATGGGCAATGGAGCAAGGGTTGCGGCCATATCTGTAGGATCATTTAGTTTACATATGCCTACGGGCAAGACTATTATTTTGAATAATTGTTATTACGTTCCCTCTATTGTGAGGAATATTATTTCTATTCCTATGTTGGATGTGGATGGTTTTTCATTTATTATTAAGAATAATGAATGTTCTATCCTTAGAGATAATGTTCTTTTTGGACGTGGCATTTTAAATAATGGTCTGTATGTATGTGACGTAGAGTATGATTTACTTCAGATTGAACAAACTAATAAAAGAAAACGAGATGATGAAAATCTGACCTATTTATGGCACTGTAGGCTAGGTCATATTAGTGAAAATAGACTGCGGACATTGCATAAGGAAGGGTTACTTGACCCCTTTGATTTTGAATCATATCCTACATGCGAGTCTTGTCTATTGGGTAAAATGACCAAATCTCCATTTAGTGGACATGGAGAGAGGGCTGCAGATTTGCTAGGATTGGTACACACAGATGTATGTGGACCAATGTCTACGCAAGCCATGGGTGGATTTTCGTACTTCATTACTTTCATAGATGATAAATCTAGATTCAGATATGTGTATTTGATGAAACACAAGTCTGAAGCCTTTAAAAAGTTCAAAGATTATAAACATGAAGTGGGGAAACAAACCAAACACAGTATTATAACTCTTCGATCAGATCGAGGTGGTGAATACTTGGATGGAGTGTTTCTAGATTATCTCAAATAAAATGGTATAGTCTCCCAGTGGATTCCTCCATATACTCCACAGTTAAATGGGGTATCTGAAAGGAGAAATCGAACTTTGTTAGACATGGTTCGGTCTATGATGAGCTATGCGAATCTTCCAGTATTCCTATGGGGTTATGCATTGGAAACCTCAGCATATTTACTGAATAAGGTGCCTTCCAAATCTGTTCCTCAAACACCATATGAGGGAAAGAAAGAAAACCGAGTCTTAAACACATTAAGATTTGGGGATGTCCAGCTTATGTCAAGAAAGTTGACCCATATAAGCTGGAATCTTGATCCGTAAAATGTAATTTTGTGGGATATCCTAAAGAGACTTTGGGGTATTACTTTTACACCGATCATCGGGTGTTTGTCTCCAGACATGCTACCTTCTTGGAAAAGGAGTTTATCCTTGAAGGAAACAGTGGGAGCAAAATTGAACTTGATGAAGTTCAAGAAGCACAAACTACTACGGATCAAGTGGAAACACCTGTTCAGACTGAACAACCTTCTGTGGAACAACCCATTCATAGGACAGGGAGAGTGTCTCGCCAACCTGAGAGGTATTATGGCCTTGTCATTGAGAATGTCAATGAGTTGTCAATCATTGATGATGACGACCCTGTGACCTATAATGAGGCTATGAGTAGTGTTGACTCAGATAAATGATATAGTGCCATGAAATCCGAAATGGAATCTATGTATACCAACCAAGTATGGACTCTGGTTGAGGCGCCTGAAGGTGTTAAGCCTATTGGGTGCAAGTGGGTATATAAAAGAAAGATTGGAGCAGATGGCTAGGTGGAGACCTATAAGGCCAGGCTCGTGGCAAAAGGATTCAAGCAAAGGCAAGGGATTGACTTTGATGAAATTTTTTCGCCTGTAGCCCTGTTAAAATCAATTCAGATTTTGCTTGCGATTGCTGCTTACTACGACTATGAGATCTGGCAAATGGACGTGAAAACGGCCTTCCTCAATGGGGAACTTGAGGAGGAAGTGTATATGACACAGCCAGAGGGTTTTCTTTCCAAGGGAAATGAACACCTAGTGTGTAAGCTGCTACGAACATGGTTCAAGGCAAGCTTCTCGTAGATGGAACATCCGTTTTGATGAGACAATCAAAGAGTTTGGTTTTATCAAAAACATAGATGAACCATGTGTCTACAAGAAGGGTAGTGGGAGCGCGGTAACATTTCTTGTATTGTATGTGGATGACATACTTCTTATAGGAAATGATATACCGATGCTACAATCAGTCAACGTATGGCTATCAAAGAACTTCACCATGAAGGACTTGGGAGAAGCATCCTACATTCTCGGTATGAAGATCTATAGAGATAGATCTAGAAGAATGATAGGTCTTACCCAGGGTACATACATCCAGAAAGTGCTTAAAAGGTTTAGCATGGAAAACTCCAAAAGAGGTCTCATACCGATGAGCCATGGAGTGTCCCTTTCCGAAAAAATGTCTCCTAAGACGCCTGAGGAAAGAGAGCGTATGAGTAAGATTCCTTGTGCTTCAGCAATAGGATCTATCATGTACGTGATGTTGTATACAAGGCATGATGTTGCTTATTCAATTAGTGTGACGAGCAGATATCAGTCCAATCCAGGTGAAGACCACTGGAAAGCAGTGAAAAATATCCTTAAGTACTTGCGAAGGACTCGGGACATTTTTCTTGTTTTTGGTGGTGAATCTGAGTTGAAAATAGAGGAGATGTCAACGTCGAGAGAGTTGACACACATAACAACGTAGCAGACCCACTCACAAAGCCACTTTTTCAGAGTCACTTTGATCGTCATAAAGACAATAGGGGTATTAGATACCAGAGTGATTGGCTTTAGTACAAGTGGGAGATTGAAAGAGATATGTCCTAAGTCCAATCATGTATGAGGATTTAGGAATAACTTTTATGTAATCTGTTTTGATTTCATTGATATTAATAAAAGGCTTGTTTTGTTTTTATTGCGGGCTCTATCTATTTAAATGTTTAAATAAGATATACCACAGTTTAGAGTAAAGCTTTTTATGGATTGTGATGAGATCATAATAATGAGACCTAAAAGATGATAATTCTAAACTTAAATAGTTCCTGGTCGTAGGATTACTAACTGGTAATTAATAATCCGCAAAGATCGGTACATACTATGCTTGCTTCATTATGAAGGATGTCTGTTCTCATAGACATTTGTGTGGTGACACTATAGCTAGTATGTAGGTGCTTATTATAGAATAAGTTCGCTGAACATGACTCACACAGCTGAACAACTGATGGAGTTCACTCACGTGTCAGTAGTTGTTCACATAGTGATAGTTGTACAAGTATCTTTAGACTTGAGGTCATCATAGTCATCTTGTGTACACTGAACTATGCTTTGGTTTAGTTTTTAGTCTCAAGGGACAATTATAAGGGCTCTACTGGGTATAGGAATTTGTACACGAAGATAGTGTATGATCAATAAAGTATCTACCCCTTCCAGTGTAGGAAGAGAATGTTCAATGCTGATCCACTTATGTTAGTTCAGGAATCTCTGGCCAGAGTGAATGAAATTAGAAAGGAGTTACTAATTTACATTAAATAGAACTAAGCATAGTGAATGGGAAAGCAAGTGATTAAATAAGATATGCTTGACACAAGTTCCATGCCTTGTATTTAATCGTGACATTGCAGGGTAGAAGGAATTAATTGTACGGTAACTACTCACTGAATAGGTTCTTGGTATTCTAAGCAGTGAATTCGTATTATCCGGATAGTCGCGATATGCTGAGAAGTATCCCTCACGATGTAGAATAAATATGATTAATTAATTAATCATATTTAATGAATTAGAGAATTTATATAAATAATGATAAAATAGTTTTATTATTATTTATTTCTACTACCGGCTTAATATTGAACCTACAGGGTCACACCATAAAAAAGAATGATTTAATGGTGGAGAAATTAATTAATAATGGCTGATAATTATTTATTTATGAAATAAATAATTAATTGGCAAATTAAATAATTGATTAAATAAGATTTAATTGATTATAAATTAATTAAGAAAAAGTTCTTAATATTATTAATTAAGAATTTAATTTTTGGAAATTAAATCAAGTGAGAGAATTATTTCTAAAGCATTTAGAAAAAAGGATTAATAATTAAAAGGTGTTTTAATTATTAGTGAGAATAATAAAGGGTTAATAATAATAATATTTTATGGAAAAATTTTCAGCTGAAAATTTTGCCTATAAATATACTATTATAGACCCTATTTTTGCCTCAACCAAAAAGATTTACAAAAACCCTAATTCTCTCCACCTCCTCCTACTTCATTACATCATTTTCTTGGTAAATACCGGTGGAGTGCTTCACACTTGAGGAGCAGCTGCTAAGGATCTCCGTTCATCGTTCTTGGATCGCTATTAAAGACCTCCTTCTTTTCATTAATGTAAAGTTTCTTAAGGTAAACATACTGAACTACGAATTAAATATTATTTTTCGCATGGATCCTGCGGAGGGTTTCGTTTTTTTTAAGATTAAATTTACGTTTTCACTGCGTTTATGTGCTAAAAACCCTTCACCTGCATCACAGAGCATATGGCAATATAGAGATAAAATGCACTTAAGATCTATAATGAATGAAAATTATGCATTTAATATTTTGAGAGAAATGATGTACAATAGTGATTTCATAAAGATTTTAATGAAATAAGTAATCACCATTGTAAAAAGAAGTTTAATTTTCTCCTAAAACTGTTCGAGTGCACAAGTCTGTTTTTATGCCTAAAAAGATAAATGATTTGATAAGACACAGACTGATGACCTAGCAGTATTAAGACGAGAAAGAAAGATTTTGTCTTTCAATATGAATGAGTTTTTGTAAAAGCATTGATTACTTAGGGTAAAGTCTAAGCAATTCTGATTCATGTCAAAAGCTCTATAATCTGTCTTTATAAGATTATAATCAACAAAATTGTTTATTGATAAATATCCTTAATAAGACTGTCTATGCTGCTAATTTCAAATTATAGTGAATCTTTCAGATATAGCAAAGCATATAAATTCACTAGAACTTAAAATCTCACAATTATCTGCAACAAAATATTAACAATATATCATTGACCGATACTTGTCAAGTACTTTAGATACCAATAATTATATTGCATCCTATTTTAAATATTAAAATAAGATATCAATGAATTAAATACCAGTTATCTATAAAAAAGACATCAGCATTCAATTTGATATATCATACAATTGTTAACTCATAATAACTGTAGTATCTCAAACAATATTGGTTCGATAAATAAAGCAACATTAACCAACATTGACTTGTTTGTAATCTTAGAAAAATAGTCTAAGTTCCATATACTTTGATCCATTGAGTATTGCGTCTATTTTCAAAGTGTTTAGGAATTAGTAAATAAGTATAAAAATTATTCTAGGTGGACAACATATGGTTACTTCTAATAAAGCAAAATCCTCATTGACCATAGTTGTACTTCAAGAGATATTTTTACACTTTTTATATTAGTATAAGTGACTGAGGATAAATATTGATTACTTAGAGGAGTTCTAAGTAATGTCACAAATACTAATAATTCACAATTAGTTCATAGTTAAGCTCGTAACTAAATATCATTAACTGATATAAATCAAGAATTAGCATACAACTAATCATGCTACAACCATGATTCCGATTTCAGTGAATTCTTGAGATGCGAACATTGCTAAATTCACTAAAACCAAAATCTCATAATTAACTTATAACACACAAGTCACAATCAATATACTAGATAACAATTGTTGACAAATTTAGTTATAATCATTCATGCTGCTTATTTATTTTAAGTTAGATTGAATTATGGAGCAAATAAAATCATTGAATTGCTTCAAATTCCATAATCCAAACAACCCAAAATAAATATTAAATAAATAAATACTAAATATCTATGAGTTAGATACTAGCACTTAAATATTTTCATAATTATCCTTGAATAATCACCAATAGGATATATGACTTATATATATGGTAATCACTTTCTGGATAATTAGTAATTTTAGAAATACTTTCTAAGCATATAAAATATTGAGAGTTTTATACACATGACTTAGAAAATACTTCAACTTTCAATATCAGTGATGTTAAAAATAAGCATTGATTACTTAAACAAAAATTCTAAATAATATCACTAATACTAAAAGTACCACAATTATTCGTACATGATACAAATAACTATGCTGCATATTATTTAAATATAATTTAAATTATGAGACTGATATAGGATGGAATTATCTACAGTCATAATTTAAATCAATTAAAATAGTATTCAAACTTAATGCTATAATACTTAACTACCATAAATGTATATGACATTGTAAATGGTAGGTCACACAATACTATAGAAGAGGGTTGAATATAGTATTTATACAATCAAATCAATTTCAACACAAGTATGTAACAAAGATCAAGTATATTCAAATAAACTATGTTATAATAGAACTGTTGTTCTCTATCAGTGATGAACAATATCACTAAGAGCTTCTAGGTTACAATGTATACTCTTCTCGATAATGATAACACATATAGTGTAAACCCTAAGCTGTGTTTATATAGTACACAGTTACAAGATATCTTCTAATTGATAGGGAATATAATTCTGTCTCCTAAAATATATCAATCAGTTATCTTCTACAAGTCTTCTAGTCCTCTAACTCTTCATGCATATCTTCTCTTGTTTTAGTCCAGATCTTCTCTGTAAATCAGCCGCATTCCTTATCTGAAGTCTTCCCGCACTTAAGTCCTGATATATATCTTCTAACACCTTAAGTTCTGATATTAAGTTCTGACTTCAGTAAGTTCTGATTTCCAGTAAGTCCAGATAAGTCCTTTTGTTAAGTTCTGAAAACTAAACACAAATCAGATTAGACATGACATCTCAAATATATCTATCAATCTCCCCCAACTTGTAAATTATGAAAAATATACAAGTTAATAGATTTGATGATGTCAAAAACATTTAAGTACAAATGTAATGAGAGTTTAATTAGACAACTAACTACAACTTACAGTCCTTGTAGCTTTAACCAATCTTACTGAGTCAATCTGAATCCAAAGTGATTCTTGACAAAGTTTGATATCAGCTTTTCTTCTTTATTCCTCAGGACTTGAGCTATTGTAGCTTTGACTTGCTTCATCTCTTCATCTTGACTTCCAATCTGGTAGATTGCAGTCCTAAGTGTTGAGATGTGATTTCTTCCTAAACCATCACCAATTCTGATCACCCTTGGATGAGAAGAGTCTTCATTGTAGTACAGACATTTCTCTTTCAGAATCACTTCAAGTTTAGCATAATCCTTCTTCATTGGAATTTCACTTCCAGCATCTTCAACTATATTAGGAATGAATTCTGTAACCCTTGATCCAGAAATTCTTGCTTTATCACTTATGGTCTTCATTATGAAATTTGACCATCTCCTGGTAATCTCAGACTTTATCTCTAAAAGATAATAAAAGAATTGAAGTTCTTTTAGAGATTTGTTCAGCATATCTGATTCTGACATTTGATATGTTCTTCCATCTTCAAGAAATAGAATCAGATTTTCTTTGATATTATGCTTATCATGAGCATCCAGTACCACTTGAATAGATATAACCTTGTCAAGTTGTTTATGCGTAACTTCTTCAAGTGGTTTGCCAGTCAATAAAAATGGATCTCTTGTAAGCACTTCAACTCCTGTCTTGATTTTGGCTTCTTCAGAACCTAATCCAGCTCTGTCTCTTGCTTCTCTGGCTTTCAATCCAACAGTCATGAAATCAGATAGCAGCTGGCTTTTCTTAGGATCTGATGGATTAACATTCTTCCATATGAGTTTTCTCTTATCAGTAAATATTAATTTATTCAAATTAACTTGAGCACTGTCAGAGGTTGATGTCTTGATGACTTGATCAGGATTTTTTGTGTCTTCTATAGCTTGCTGTTCTTCATTCTGAACAACCTGAGCTGTGTCAGAGGTTGTTTTAAATTCTTCAGTTATCTTCCTTCTCTTCAGAGTTTGAACAGTTTTATCTACTGCAGCAGCATCATCAAATACTTGAACCAGTTTGCATATAGGTTTTATCAGGATTTGAGGAATCTTCATCTCCTGTGGCTTTGTTGGTTCATCAATTTTTCCTTTTCCCTTATCTTTGGGATCAGTTTCAACTTGTGATCTTGTCTTGGGCTTTGAAGCCTCGGAATTTGACTTTTCCTTGATCACAATGTCTTTTGCCTTAGGCCTTAGAGGTTTCTTTGCATCAGAAGCTTTAGACCTTAGATTTGTCTTCTTAGCTGCAAATCTAGCTTCTTCCTCCTTTAGATTCTCTAAATCCATTCCAGGATTATGCTTGAGAAATAGTCTTCTAGCAATCTCTTCATCAAGTGTGAATTTTAGGATCTTTGTAGTAGACAGTAGTCTGTTTTCCCTTGAGCTTTAGAGTTTGTAAGAACTTCTGAGAGTCTTGACTTTCAGCTTGAATAAGAACATCAGAACTTGATATCATATTTTGATTATCAGAACTTGCTATCAGAGCTTGAGCATCTACCGCTTCAGAACTTGTCTTCTTCTGTTTAGAAGATTTGCTAGCATCAGAAATTAGTTTCCTTGAAGAAACTTTGCTGCTTTGCCCTTGACCTTGACCCTTGCCCTTGCTAGGGTTTCCCCGGTCATTCTCATTGTCATCCTTTTTCTTCAGAATTTTACTAGTTGAGCATTTGGACTTAACTACCTTCTCCCCCTTTTTGGCATCATCTGGTAGTAGGAGAGAGAGAAGAAGTTCTACTGAAGATTGAATTTCATTCAGTTGAGCTTGTTGAGAGGCTTGATTCTTCAGGACCTCAGTAATTTGGGCCTGTTGCTTTTCTTGAACCTTCTCAATTGCTTCAACTTTCTCATGTATAGGTATGATAAACCTCTTTTTCTCTAGCTTGATCTCCATATCCAGCTTATCAGCTTTTTCCAGAAGTTTGTCAACTTTTTCATGAGTTGTGGAGTGCAGACCTTGAAGATGTTTAGTACTTAGAGCTGTGACTTTGAGTTGTGTCTTGAAATCAGAGTTTGTTAACAACTCATCAGCTTTAGCAATATGCTCTGTCAGAACTTTTGAGCTTGGAATGAAATCAGATTCTTACCACTTCTTGGTCCACTCAACCCCTTTGTTAGTTTCTTCCCAAGGAACATGAGCTTCTTTTTTAACAAACTTTTGAATCAATGCCTCCTTTCCAAGAACGGGAGCATTTACTGGAGCACTGTCTCCAGAACTTGCTAACATCTCCTCATCTTCTGATAACACCAGAGTTTGTGTAACTGAAGAAGATGTTGTAGCAGCTTCATCTAAATTCTGATCTTCAGGTTCCAGATCCAGAATTGGTGTAGATGGTAACTCAGCCTGTAAGATTGGAGAATTAACAGTAAATGGCTGAGCTGTAGTTGGAGCTTCCAGATAGAGCACAATTGGAATGTTTAGCCTGTGGATGTCAATTTCAGGACTTAATCCTGAATCTTCAGCTGTTGTTTCTTTAACTGGAGAGACAGGAGGTATAATCACTATTTCTGGAACAGTGTCTCTAGCTTGAGGTGGGGATGGAAAAGCTTCAATGACAACAGGTTCTGATGAGATCAGAGATTCATGATCCCCTTTCTCAGCTTCTTGAGTATCCTAAGAATGAGGTTGTGCCAAATGTCTGCCCTCTCTCTATTTTTTTGATCTCTTGGATAGTGAAGGAGTTTCCTGAGCAGCATCAGAACTTATAGTTCTTTTCCTCTTCAAAATATCTGAACCCTCAGCTTTAGTCTTTTTCTGATGGGTTGACCCTTCAGCTTCTACTGTCACAGGTTCTGATGCATGAACCTGGACTTGCTCCTCTTCTTCATTAGACTAATCCCTTAGTATCATCTTTCTTCTCCTTGGTGGATATTTGGGAACTGATTTTGTTCTTGAAGGTCTGGGTCTTGATATTATAGCAGATGGTTGTGGGTGAGAGGATTGTACTGGTTTGAAATATGTTCTGATGGTTGGTTGTGGTTGTGGTTGAGAAGTTTGAGTTGTTTGTGTAGTGGTTGTAGGTGCTGATGGAGGTTGGGATGGTTGTACATCAGGATATATGGCGGTATAGGTGTTTGGATCAGAGTTTACTAAGACCTGTTTGACTGATTGAGGAATTTGGAGGGGTCTTAGTACAGTCTTCTTATTATCAATAGATAATAAGTCAATGAAATCCTTTTTTGCAAGTTTAAAGGGTTCAATTGTCTCACTAAAATTCTGAGGTGCATCAGAACAACAGAAACTGTATATAAGCTGACAGAATCTACCAAAATAAACTGTGTTTCTATCTTTTGTCATCCTATCACCTATAAAACCTAAAACAGTACTTGCATAATCAAAATGTGTTTGATTCAAGAGATCATACCAGATTTGCTGACTCATTATGGGTATATCATCAAAGTTGGAGCACTTGTTGGCAAAAGCTTTTGTAATACAGTCATAGAAAAAACTCCACTCCCTCCTGATGTGGGGTCTCTTCAATTGTCCCAGCTTTGCCAAAGACTTTTCATAGCCCAGATTTGCCATCATTTGCTGAAGGGCTGGCTCCTCAACTGATGAACTGAAAGTGCAGTCTTCTGGAAAATGTAGTTCTTAGTTGACAAAGTCACCACATGCTCATCCTCCCCTGTTGTAAATATGCTGCTTGGGGACCCATTTGCACCACCATCATCATATACTCCTGACCTCCAAACCTCCAGAATTTGCTTCCCTGAGAGAGCCTGGGGTTGGGTCAGTGCATAGCCAATTTCACTTCGAGATAGAAAATCTTGGATGAAGTGAAGTTCTGATGGAGCCTCATCCTTATAAAAAATAGCCATGTAGTTATTAGGAACAAACTTGGCTCCATTATAGATTAGATCTTTGGGTGCCATTTCTGTAAAGAAATAAGTGTGAAAATGTTTATTTGCAAGGTGTTTGATAAAATGCCTGTAAGAAAAATGGCTTCAGAGAATAAAAGAGATTAGAGAATAAGAAAAGTAGGTAAAAGATTGTAAGATCTTTTAACTCCCATATATATACTCTCTCCACTCAACAGCTCTCTTTGGAAGTAAAACAGACACTTTACACCTGTCAGCCAGTAAATAGTTAAAGCAATAGTTAGTGGGCACGAGAAATAAGCAATAATTATTATGCACATGCAGTTGTCAAGAAAAACACGTTTCCCACTAACCAAATGATTATGACTATTTTTATCTCACTTAATTATTTTATGATAAAATATGACCGTTACAGTAAAACCACAAATAAGTCAAGTAAATAAATAATGCCACATAAGCATCAGAGTTTCCATCAGGATTTGCATCAGAACTTGACTATTATCAGAATTTAACGGTCATCAGAATATGGCTTCTGTACTCAAAAAGTGAATGTCTGTTTATGTGATTCTTCATACAAATACTGACTTGTTTCTTCCGAGTTTAATCATCAGAACTTGTCCTCGGAATTTATGCAAATAATACTTAACTGTTTGTCAGAAACAACTTGATCACCACAGTAATTTTCATCATTCATATGGAGTGAGAGTGTGTGCATATGCAAATGATCAGATAAAGATTAAAGTCTGATAAACTTCAGTATATCTTAAAAATAAGGCATAACTAAGAAAAGTGCTTAAAATCTGTCTTTAATTTTGAAGTCTACTATATAATAAATTTATGCAAGAGTCCACCTCAACTGTTTGTGCTCATTTTATGCATCTTTTGACATTCTTTTTACAGTGGCTTCTCAGTGTAAGTGAGTCACAACTGCTATCAGAATTTATGCTATTATCAGAGTATTTCTCCAGTAATCAGAGAATGTGAAAAGTCACCAAGAAAAATTTATTTGCTTTTCTAATGCATATAACTTAATACCAGCAATGTACTTGGGTCTTCCCTTTCACATATATTACTCTAGATCTCAAAGGAGTACCCGACTTCAATTTTCTTTTCTTTTCTTTTCTTCAGATAAATGAGGCTTATCCAGCATGTAGTTCATCATTAAGATTTACTAACATCAGAATTTGACAGATAAGAAGCAAGAATCTAGTTTATGACTTAGTAATAAGATACACAAAGTAAATTTGACTAAGCTCAAAATCAGAATTTGCTTGTGTTAATGAATTTTCACATAAACAACTAATTCAAACATGGGATTTCTAGTATGTTAAAGACTACTAGGTCAGCATCTAGCACAATAATCCTCATTAGAATGAATAGTCACAGAACATTCAAAACACTATCAAAGTATATAGAATCACATCAAATAACAATCAGTATTTAATATATAACAATTTAAGCACATATTACATAGAGATAAGACAATCTGTAAACAGTGATCATAAAGTTTGATGCATGACAACAAAAACTAAACAGATTTTGAGAAAGAACCTGAAACCATTCCAAGTTCATTTACCAGTCTTGTAAATGTAGCTTCACAATGGTTTTGTGAAGATATCTGCTAGTTGTTGATTTGTTGGAATAAAATACAATTCCACTGTACCTTCCACCACATGTTCCCTTATAAAATGGTACCTAATGCTGATGTGCTTTGTCATTAAGTGTTAAACTGGATTACCTGTCATAGCAATAACACTTTGATTATCACAGTAAATGGGTATTTTAGAAAATTCTAACCCATAGTCCAGTAATTGATTCTTCATCCAAATAATCTGTGCACAACAGCTTCCTGCAGCAATATATTCTGCTTCTGCAGTTGATGTAGAAATTGATTTATGTTTCTTGCTAAACCAAGAAACCAATCTGTCTCCAAGAAATTGGCAGCTTCCACTAGTGCTTTTCCTGTCTATTTTGCATCCTGTAAAATCTGCATCTCAGTAACCTATTAGCTTAAAATCTGATTCTCTAGGATACCATAATCCTAGATCAGCTGTACCCTTGAGGTACTTGAAAATTCTTTTCAAAGATATTAGATGAGGTTCTCTTGGACCAGCCTGAAATCTTGCACAAAGACAGGTAGCATACATGATATCAGGTCTACTTGTAGTTAAATAGAGTAAAGAGCCAATCATACCTCTGTAGTTAGTAATATCTACTGATGATCCAGTATCTTTATCTAACTTGGTTGCAGTGGCCATGGGAGTGGATGCAGTTGAACAGTCTTGCATTCCAAATTTCTTAAGTAACTTTCTGGTGTACTTGGATTGATTTATAAAAGTACCTTCTTCATTTTTCTTGACTTGAAGTCCCAGGAAAAAAGCTAAGTTCTTCCATCATACGCATTTGATATCTTGACTGCATTAGCTTTGCAAACCTTTCACAGAGTTTGGCATTTGTAGAACTAAAGATGATATCATCAACATATATCTGTACCAAAAGTAAGTCCTATCCATGGTCGAGGTAGAACAGTATTTTATCAATTGTGCCTCTGTGAAATCCACATTTCATAAGGAATTGAGCTAGAGTCTCATACCATGCTCTTGGAGCTTGGTTAAGGCCATAAAGTGCTTTTTCAAGTTTGTAGACATGATTTGGAAATTTTGGATCTACAAATCCTGGAGGTTGTTCAACATATACCTCTTCTTCCAATTCTCCATTGAGAAAAGTACTTTTCACATCCATTTGAAAGACTTTAAACTTCTTGTGAGCAACATAAGCCAAAAAGATTCTGTTGGCTTTCAATCTAGCAACTGGCGCAAATGTTTCATCATAATCAATACCCTCATGTTGAGAGTAACCTTTAGCAACCAACCTTGCTTTATTTCTTGTAATTATGCCATCACTATCAGTTTTGTTTCTAAACACCCATTTTGTGCCAACAATTGATCTATTCTTTGGTCTTGGCACTAAGGTCCATACTTTATTTCTTTCAAATTCATTTAACTCTTCCTACATTGCTTGCACCCAATCAACATCTTGAAGAACTTCTTCCACTTTCTTTGGTTCAGTCTGAGATAGAAATGAATGATAGAGACATTCATTTGATGTTGCAGTTCTAGTTCTGACCAATTATTAAGTCAGGTGTATGTGTTTTAGTCCACTTCCTTGCAGATGGAAGTTGTTCTCTAAAATTGGATCCTCCCTCATGATCCATGATGTCTCCATCAGCATTTTCTGATGCCCCCCTGTAGTTATGCTCTCTGAGACTTCAGAATTTGAGTTGGGTCCTTCAGGATTTGAAAAATCAGAGTTTCCAGAATTATCAGAATTTGGCTCATTATAACTTGATGAATCAGAACTTGAAGAGCCAGTGACAGGTTCTGATGCTTCTTGAGAGTTTTGAGTTGTGGCAGGATCTTCAGCTTGCTCCCCCTGAACAGGTGCATTTTCCCTTGGAGTATTTACCACAGTTTCAATGACATTAGAATTTATCCTGTCAGAACTTACAGGATCAGGATTTAGGTCATCAGAATTTACATCTTCATTTTCAAATCTCCATAACCTAAGCCCTCTTTCCAATTTCCACTACTTAGTATATTCTGAGTTGTTCTACAAGAGTTAGTCCAAGTTCTGATGATCTCTCTTTCCTTTCCTAAATTATTTTTTAAAGATTCATTCAATTTTGGCACTTTATCTCTAACATACAAAGCCTCATCTCTTTATTTCTTAGTTTGATGAAGAAAAACTAACTCTAAATAAGTGTTTAGAGATTCATTCAATTTTAGCAATTCATCTCTAACATATAAAGCCTCATCTCTTTCTTTCTTAGTTTGATGAAGAAAAACTAACTCATTTTCTAAATTGTCACTTCTGTTTTTAAGAGCAAGACTTTCAGATGTTAATCTTTCACATGTTAAAGTCTGGTCTCTAAAACTAATGAACATGGTTTTAAGGTATAATCTCAACTCAGTAATATCATCAGTATGAAAAGCAAAGGTTGTTTGAGGTACCTTCAATTCAGCAGTGTCAGTATTGCTATCAGCATTTACCATCAAGGCATAGTTCACCTCATCTTCAGAATCTGAAGTGTCTGTCCAGCTTTTTTCTTTGTGACAAGTGCCCTGCCTTTATCACTTTTTCATTTCTTGCAGTCAGGAGATATGTGGCCTCTTTCACCATAATTGTAGCATTTGACATTTGAGTTGTCTCCTCTGTCAGACTTTCCTCCTTTGCTTTGAGACTTTCTGAACCCTTTCTTATCAGAACTTCCACCTTTCCTGGAAAACTTCTTGCCTTTTCTGAATTTCTTGTAGGCTATCTTTGTGATACCCTTCACCATAAGAGCACACAGGTGCATCATCTCTGCATCAACATCAACTTCAGATAAACTTTCAGTTTCTGAATCATCATCATCAGAATATGATGACTCTGAATCAGACTTTATGATGAGAGCCTTTCCTTTGCCCTTCTTTGAGACAACAATTTTAGGAGACTCCTCCTCAGCTTTAAGAGCAACTGTCCTTGGCTTTCTTCCATGCCTCTTGCTCCTTTGATCCATCTCAAGTTCATAAGTCTTGAGCATACCATAAATTTCATCAAGAGTTGTTTCAGTAAGGTCATAGTTGTCTCTTATGGTATTAGACTTCAAATCCCAATTTTCAGGAAGAGCTAAAAGGAATTTTAGATTTGAATCTTCAAGATCATATTCCTTGTCCACCAGTGACAGATCATTTAAGAGTTTGACAAACCTGTCATATAAATCAGTTAATGACTCATCATCTTTTGAGTCAAAGTGCTCATACTCTTGAGTGAGTATAGTCCTCCTATTCTTTTTGATTGCATCAGTTCCCTGGTATCTTGTCTCCAAAGCATCCCATATCTCCTTTGCAGTCTTGCGTCCAATTACCCTGTTTGACATGACATTATCAATTGCACTATGCAGCAAATGCCTTACCCTTGCATCCTTGGCAGTAGATGAGATATCTTCAGGTGTGTATTTACCTCTCTCCTTTGGTATGGTCTTTGCTGGTTGATCAGCAACTGCAACAGAGAGCTTGGTAGGCTTATATGGTCCTTCATTAATTCTGTCAAGGTACTCTGGATCTGTAGCTTCCAGAAACATAGTCATCTTCACTTTCCATATAGGATACTCAGATGCTCTCAGTATGGGAACCCTAATAGTCTCATATCGACTGTGGGTTTGAGTGTTTTGAGTTTCTTGAGTTTTGGTGGGCTTAGTTGGAGTTTGTGTTTCTTCAGACATGATTGATTGTTTGGATCTTTACTGTATGTTTGTTAACAGAAAAGCTCTGATACCACTTGTTAGGTCACACAACACTATAGAAGGGGATTAAATATAGTGTTTATACAATCAAATCGATTTCAACACAAGTATGTAACAAAGATCAACTATATTCAAATAAACTCTGTTACAATAGAACTGTTGTTCTCTCTCAGTGATGAACAATATCACTAAGAGCTGCTAGGTTGCAAGGTATAATCTTCTCGATAATGATAACACATATAGTGTAAACCCTAAGTTATGTGTATATAGTACACAGTTATAAGATATCTTCTAATTGATATGGAATATAATTCTGTCTCCTAAAATATATCAATAAGATATCTTCTACAAGTCTTCTAGTACTCTAACCCTTCATGCATATCTTCTTTTGTTTTAGTCCAGATCTTCTCCCGTAAATCAGCCGCATTCCCTATCTGAAGTCGTCCCGCACTTAAGTCCTGATATATATCTTCTGACACCTTAAGTTCTGACTTCAGTAAGTTCTGATTTCCAGTAAGTCCTGATAAGACCTGTTGTTAAGTTCTGAAAACTAAACACAAATCAGATTAGACATGACATATAATGACTCGTGTACTTTTGAATTATTTAATTATATGATTATGGAAAATTAATAAATGAATAAAATATGCGTGTTGATGTTGACCCCTATGTGTTATTTGATTACATCCAGATGTGATTTATAGTGTATCGGAGTGTCCGCGCGATTAAGTATGGAATCGTATTGAATTATTTTCACTTTCAAAAGTGGATTTAGTGCAAATTTATATGCCTAAATATTGGGAATATTTCTATAATTGTTTTTATGATTTTATAATTACAATAATTATTTTTAGGATTTTATAAAATTGAGAAATCAATATTTCATTAATTATTTATTTTTAACTGATTTTCTTAGTATGTTTAATGGTAAAATCCATATTTAATTTTAAAATTCTTCAAAAATTATGAAACTCATATTTATTTAAGTTTGGAATATTTCGAGAATTTTAAAATTATTTTGGAAATTTTCGGGATTAATTTCACGCGCTCGTTGTTTCGCTTCATTGATAAAAGCGGATATAAAGTACATTTTAAATATCGTTTTAAAATTTCAAAATTTGTGTTTTTATTAACTTCGGGATATTTGTAATATTTTAAGATTATTTTCCTGATTTTCTGAATCTGTTTTAAGTACACCTCGGTTCGTTAAATGAGAAATACGGGTATAAATTGCGTTTCAGAAATTATTTTAAAATTACGAAATTTATGTTTTTATAAACTCCGGGATACTTATGATATTTTAAAAATATTTTCGTAATTTTTGGGGGCTGTTTTATTCGCACCTCGTTTCGTTAATTTTGAATTTCGGGGCAAAAAGAGACCGTATCTATTTATTTGACACGTGTCCTGAATCACAGGTACGTGGCAAGCTGTGTTGAGTTAATAATATTAGTAATAATAATTTAAGGAGAGGAGATAAACACCACAGTGCTTACCCCCCTGCTCTGTTTTTCCCGGCGGTTCCATTCCCTTTTCCTCCAATTCTCACACATATATATTCCTCCTCTCTTCTGTATTCCCCTCTCTCGATTATTTCCCAGTTATCTCTCTGTATCTCTGATTCTTTCTTTTATTTCATTTCTCTGTTGCTCCTCCGCCGTGCCCTGTTTTCCTCGCCTTTTATTCCGGTGAGTTAAGCCGGTGTTTTCCGGCGGTTCTTCCGACTTCCACCCTGTTTCAGATTGTGTACTTATATATATGTATATATATATGGTAGTATATGTATGCGTGTAGTGTGTGTGTTGTTGTTGTGTGTGGACAGTGCGCGTGTACCGCGCGTGTATGCTATCGGGTTATGTTGTTCTTGCTGCTGTGTTTGGTTCGAATGGTTTCACGTTGTTATTCTGATTGGGTTTCCATAATTTGTGCAGAAATTCGATGACTAATATTCGTGAAATTAATGGCTTTTCCGAAAATGACTTTTATAAATAATTGATAGAATTTCGCGCTGGAAACCCGAGAATTAATCGGGTACCCGCGAAATTTTATCGCCGTCGGCGATGACTTTTACGAGCCGACGGTGGACGGTGATGACTTTGTTTCGACGGGTAGTCCGATAAACAAAGGAGATGCTGCCCGATTTCTGGGAAAATCGAACTACAAAAAATATGGGAGCGTATCCAAGGATTATCGGGACGTCGGGCGAGTATAAGCAAATACATATACGTATGTTCATACATAACCTGATTGGATGTTGTGTTGTATGTTTTGACCAAAACACAGTAACCCTAATTTCGTAAAATGACGAGTATACGTATTTTCTGAAAATGAACACTGGATTGATTTCGAGAATGTGAACCCTAATTGTTTTCTGTGTTATTCTAATATGAATAATTACTAGTGGGATTTGAATATCGTTGGGTAAGAATTAGTATCGAGGATATGTCAAGCATACCTAGATGTCTAACATGGGGTATTTCGACCCTGTAGGTTATAGTCGGGAACCTGAAAGTGGACGATGGACTAAAGATAACCTAGTGGACAGTTGACGAGCTCAGTAGAGTTTCAACAGAAACACCTGAGTGTCAAAGTCGAATCCAATGGGATCTAGTGATTGGAAGTTAGAGCCAGAGTAGCAGAGTCGGCTCAGAGTTGATCAGTAATAGTTGTAAAGCCTTGTAAGGCAAGTATTTCTGAACTTTGCTTCAAGACATATTACCAATGTTTTCGAACTGTTTCATAACATGTTGTTATTATTAAACATAACTCCTGTTTTATAATGCAAGTGTTTTAAACTACCTACCCTTGAACCCTGATTCTTTCTTGATCTTGAGCCGTAAGCCTTATTCTTTGTAAAGCATCCTTTGTTGATCCTCAAATATCAAATCACACCAATATGATACTACTCTTCAAAAGTATAACTACCAAACACCCAAACACTGAAAGAGAATGATTTGAAACACTAAAACTTTTATATTCCAATCATTCTTTATAACATCAAAGAACCATATCCCGAAAAATCATTACTGGTCAAATACCTGATCATTTTACAAACTGGAAAACCATTTCTTATACATAACCTGATATACCCTTGTGATATCCATGAGTTTTCTGACGTTTTCATGCAAATGTTTAAATATTATTGATTATGATCTTGTTTTATTGAATCATCTTGTTATCATATTGAACTGCTTTAGGATTGGATAGTTTTTATATATGTGGACCAGATTCGTGGTCAGACCATACCAATGGTCAAGTTAGGCCAATGTGTGCCTTGGATCCAGTAATTAGAGCAGTGCTGTGTGCTTGCTCGGGGTTAGTGCGTGACTGATCAGCAGCCTAACCTTGTTTTTTAAAAAGAAACTTGATTCCTTTGAATCATCTCATTTGATCATTGTTTAACCTCATTTATCACTATTATAACTTGCTGAGCTAGTTAGCTCACCCTTGCAATTCTTTTATATATTTTACAGTTGAAAAGAATATGAACGATAGTGAAGTTCCTCAGTCCAAAGTGCGGGCTAAGGTTCCAGTTGAGTTGAATCGAGCTAGCAGAAGCTTCATGCGGTAGAAAGATAGTCAGATTGTAAGAATGATTTTATTATCAATTATAAGTTAAATTAGTTGGGATTTGGTATGTTATAATAAAGGTTATGATTATGGCTTGTTTTCATACTTTAACCTGTTGCGATCCGTGGTTATGTGAATCAGGGTCATTGTAATTAATATTTTATGTACAGGTTTATATATTGTGAATGTGTTGTGGACCCCAAACTTCTGACCCGGGTTTGGAGGGCGCCACAGGTTGGTATCAGAGCTACAGGTTATAAGTCACTGAAACAAGCCTAGATTGTCGGGATTGGGTAGAGGGTTAGGATTAGGAATAGGAAATAGAAAGATAAGACGCTGTGAGGTTGAGTGCGATGGTATAGTAGGTCTCAGGCATAATTCGTATTGCGATTCGGGATTCTCAGCTTGCGACGTGATTTCCAGATAACGGCAATGGCAGATCTTGATTCTCCGGTGTCATTGGATCATTTGGAGCTTTCCGTTCGAGGATCGTCACCTTCTCCCAGATTGGATTTGCACCTTGTTCCTTCACCAGCATTAATGGTACTACCTTCTGGTATAATGATTGCACTTCTTCAAGCTATTCTACGCTAATTTTTTGCCTCTTGATGCGAGATTACCTATTCAAGAACTTCTATCTGTTTATTCTTTTTTCATTGGACATCAGCTGTGAGTGTATCTCTTTAGTTTACCCTACATCCTGTTCCATACCCCCAGTTTAGAACTTGTCCTATGAAGCGATTGTATCTACGAGGATGGATTCGAGAGCTACAGTAAATGGTGAGTGCTTGAGTTATAAATAGAGGTGAGATGAAGTTTAGAGAGGAGATTTAAGTGTTTCAGAGGATAGCTATTATCGGGTTAAAAGAAGCCCTTAGTGACTAAGCCACCCGTGAATAAGTATGGGATGAACTAGATAAATTTGAAAGAGTAAGAAAGAAAAGTATAAACCTGGGATTTTTGTAAAATTAAATGATGATGATATGATAAATTCGATATGTAAAGTAGTAATGTGATGTGATACGAGCAAACTTTGTTCTATGAAATAGACTTATTGACTATTGGATAGCCTGTTTTACTTAACTACTATAACGGGAATGTCGGGAGTATTACCAGTATGGAAGCTTTGACGTGAAGCTACGAATAAGATAACATGCAATGACAATTGAAGTTTCGTCGATTAAGGAAGGCAAATGGACCCGATGAAGGAGAAAAGGTAGATTGGAGTGAATGAATTTTTATGTAATTATTTCTTTAATATGGTATCTTGCTATAGGTTGGAAGGACAACAACCCACTCATACAGTAAGGACAATCAGGTTTGTGATTTTCCAAACTTTTAACAAGTTTTCGAAAAAGATTTTCCTTTACAAATTTCTAAAAGCCTTTTTGAATAAAATGATTTTTTAAATATTGGTTGTTAAGTTACTATTTGAGTTTCTTGTTTGTTAGAAAGCCCGGATTACCTGGAAGGATGCTGTTTCAGACTTAGTATTACTAATATCGAGAACAAAGTAACCTACGATTATGAAGAAGTTGATTATTCCTAACAGTAAAGTGCAAGTATTGTTTGATAAAATTTACAACATAATCAGCGTACGGAGTAACTATACACTCAATTACTAGGAATATCAGAGTTCGAAGAATTCATTGATTTAGCAGAAGCCGGAGCGTGATCGAAGAAGATTGGAAAGATTTCAAGACCTCTCTAAAAGAAGAATATTATTAGCAAAAAGATCGTTATATCGAATGGTACGTGGTTATTCTAAATTAAAAGAGGAATCTTGAAGTTACCTGGTAAGGAACGCCATTATGATCGAATTGTTAAAGTATTATCCGTGTGGGTGCGATATTAAAGACGCAAGACGTGACAAGTAGGAATCTACCATAATGCTTAATTTGCAAAAGCATTTCAGTATACCCTCTAAAGTTGCTATATGATGCAATTGGGATGTGATCGAACAAGCTCGAAAGATGAATACAAATGAAATGTGGATGGTAACCAGTGGTATCGTTCTTGTCTTCAATATTACCGCATATATTCCTTTTTAATTCCTAAAAATGTATGAACTTCTTTTCTTAATTCTTTATGATGGTATCAAAAAAGAAGATATTCCATTCCTTTCAAATTTATTTGCTACCCTCCAGTTTTGCTTTCTGATTGGGACAAACAGTGTTTTGGTGAGACACTTTGTCAGAATGACGAAGAGTCGGGTGGGACGCCACCTAATCATGTGCTGTGTGCCATATGGTATGAAAGACTGGCCATCTTAAGTACCAATGTGGTTGTCTCATTCATATTCAAATCTTTACTTCTTCTTTCTTTTCAACCCTAATTTCTGTGAATTTTGAATCCTTCTAGTCGTTTCATTGTACTGTTGTTCTTTGCAAGAGGTTTTCAAGTAGAAATCAACGTATCCTGAATCAAGCGGACGAAGTTCCATCTACCTCTTATGCAGGGAAAGGAAACACGGGCACATGACGAGGATTGCAAATCACTAACCCAGTCAGGGATGTACTAAGGATCAAGGGAATCTCCTCCAATAAAGAATACGTCTTCGAGAACGAGAATATGCAATTTTTCTGTGAAATATGTTGTTCAGAATATGGACGTGATAACATGGAAGATTATGGTAAATACCTTATGCGTTAAAGTATTAAAAGATGTGAGAGAAACTTAATTGTTTATCTCTCAAGGTTTTGTTGATGACAAATTGCTCTGTTAAATTGATAAGATTATGATTAAAGGACTAGTAAGTCAAGGACGTTTAATTGTTACATAAGTGAATACCAATGATGGAATTGAGATGTCTGGAAATAAGTTGTGAAGAATTGATAACATGGGAGACAAGAGGACTTGACATTATTCTAAGGAATGGATTAACTATGGAAGCATGATGCCCAGATAAACCGTCATGATGAAGAGATAGTCCTGAAGACGTTAAATGAGAGTACGATGAGGTATAAAGGAAAAATGAGGGTTAAGAATTTGTTAATGATTACGGTGATCAAGATGTGAGCATTACGGTGATTTTGAGATAAGTAAAAGTTAGAAGCAAACAAACTTTGAAGATTTTATAGCAATTAATGAGTTTCAAGATATGTTTCCAGATGAGTTATTAACATTTCCTCGAGACAGAGAAATGAAGCTCGCGAGTGACGTAATATCGGAGACGAAGCCAGTGACCAAGGCCTTACACAAAATAGAACCAGTTAGAATGAGGAAGTTAGCAAATCAGATGCAAGAGATGCTAGAAAAAGAAGTGATTAAACCCAGTGTATCCCATGAAGTGCACCGGCACTATTTGTTAATAAGAAAATGGAAGTATGAGATTATGCGTCGACTAAAGAAAGCTCAACAAGTGTACTATCAAGAGTAAGTATTTGTTACCTCGAACTACTGATTTGTTGATCAAACAGAAGAAGCAAAGCATTTCCTAAAATTGATTTAAGATTTGGGCATTACCAATTGGAGATTGAACCTATGGACAGAATCTTTAAGGAATATCTGGATGAGTTGTAGTTATGTTACTTAAAGTCAATAGAGGACCATGCGAAGCCTTTAATGACAATTAGGGAGTTGGAGAAGAAAGAAGTTGTATGTAAAGTTTACAAGGTGAAAGTTTTGATGGTAGAAAGCATACACAGTTAGTGAGAAGGAGACCAAAGGAGATCCAGTAGAAATTAAAGTTACTATGAATAAAGGAAGGTCAAAAGCACCAATAAAAGTAAAAAGTTTTACCATGGACCGGCTATACTGAAAATTTGTACAAGGTTTCTTGATAGTTGTAATACCTTTGGTGAAGCTAACCAGGAAAATCAAGAAGTTTTGTGAAATAGAGAAGGGTGAAGGGAAAGTTTTGCGGAATTAAGTGAAAGAATGGTTTCAGCACCTGTTTGATCAATTTAAAAGTACCAAGGAGGTTTGGTAGTTTATAGTGACGCTTCTCATTAGGAAATAGGATGTGTGTTGATGCATCACAATAGAGTTATTGTATATGCATCCAGACAACCAAAACCTTATAAGCAGAAGTATCCTACCCATAATTTGGGATTAACAGTAATAATATTCGTTTTGAAAGATTTGGGAAACATGATATGTATGGAGAAAGGTGTAAGATCTATACGGGCCATAAGAGGTTGAAGTATGTATTCACGAGGAAAAGCAACGATAGAGGAAAGCAATAACGAACATAGAATCTGCACCAGAAGAATTAACTATGGAATTTTGGAAGTTGGAATTGGAAGCTAAAGGTTATAATCAAAAGGAGCAAGGATGGATAGTATGACGAGATATCAAGAAAGGATAATGGATCACGATGTTAGCAGTTAGTAAGAAGAAATTTATACGCCCAGGAAAATGATCACGATATCTCCAGATTTTCTTCCAACACTTGGATGCTACAAGTAGAAGAATTAAGAAATGAGATCCCACAGGAAAATTCACAACAGTAAGTATTTAAGTTATTAAAGAAATGCCAAGATATATGGAAATCTAAAGAAAAATAGTAATAACCAGGTATAAGAAGCGAATTTCAAAATAGATTGGGAAGTGTTGGACACGCCAAAGAATTAAGGCGAAGTATCGGAAGCCTAATGAACAAGGCAGACCAAGAAGTGGTTTTAAAACAAGCAAATCGTAAAATGTATCGGTGATATTGTTGAAGAAAATAAATGAAATTATGAGATTATGTACTGATTAGCGGGAGTTCGATAAAACAACGAATAAGAATAAGTAACCCCTATGAGGATCGATTACCTATAAGGCTTAGTCTAAGAAGTGTGTTATATCACGAGGATTAACTTAAGATCTGACCTGAGAATATATCAGAAATTATGGTTAGAATGAGTTATGAGAACTGTAAGCTCTGATGATATTATGTGAAATGACAAGTGTATCAGGCGGCTACCAGGAATTAAGGATCATGGTGTATAAGGAGTATTTAGATGAGCAAACTGTATTTATTGATAACATCCACAGCTACTCAAGGAATAAGAAAGCCTGCGTGGGATGCCTAAGAGTTTTTCTCCAAAGATCAGAAGGAAAGCAACTATACGTTGAGTTTTCCAGAATAAAATTTTGACTAAGATTTACAAAAGATTCTGAATTGAACCACGAACAACTACCTAAGCAAAGCTGTAGGGTAACATATGCATTATGCCGACAGAGAAGATTGGATGTAATTAAGACCACCGAGGAGTTAATAGACGAATAGGAAAGAGTGGAATCTGAAGTTTAAATACTTAAAGGTGATAATACGTGGATATACGAGACTACTTTTCATCCTTAACTGATGAAAAAGAGTAAGAGATGTTCAAATATTTGGAAATCAAGTTGAAAATGAGCATCGCCTATCATCCTTAAACGGAAAGTCAAAGTACGAAAGTGATTCAGAAACTGTAAGATGTATTGAGAGATTAAGTTTTTAAGAAAACACTGGAATGATTAATTATCATCGATGTCAGCTTTGGAATGCTACTTTACCAAGCTTCATGTGAACGCGAGTGTAGGACCCTATTTTTTTTGAGATAAAGTGAGAGAAAGGAAGTTGTTAAATTCTAAGTTAATTCGACACACCAAGAGCGTAGTGCTATTAGTTGAAGCAGCTCGGAGTAGACAAAGAAAGAAGATAAAATTGTATTGAGAGAAAGTATGAGTATAGAAATAGGACCATTAGTGTTAGTAAAAGTGTCGTCTTGAAAGAAATTGGATAAGTTTGAGTAGAAGGGACAAGCTAAGCCCTAAAATTAGTAAACCATTCGAGGTATTGATAAATATAGATAAAGTTGTTCATAAATGATATGACCGTCATACCCGTGTGTACACCTAATGTATTTTACTTGTCAATGTTAAAGCGATAAGTATTGGGTTTGAATGAAGTGATTAATCAGGAGCCAATGGGGCTCTTGTCCAAATTGTTCTGCATATAGTGATCAATCCAAATTCTTGATCGTTAAAGGCAAGTCCTTGGAAATGAGTGCATACCTATTGTGAGTACGTTCGAACCCTCGAGTAAAAGGGTCTACTTAGAAATTTGAGTCAGATATGCTTGACAAATATCCTCACTTAACTAGTTAGACCAGATTCTGAGGACAGAATCCTTTTAAGGGGGGAAGGATATAATGACTCGTGTACTTTTGAATTATTTAATTATATGATTATGGAAAATTAATAAATGAATAAAATATGTGTGTTGATATTGACCCCTATGTGTTATTTGATTATTATCCATATGTGATTTATAGTGTATCGGAGTATCCACGCGATTAAGTATGGAATCGTATTAAATTATTTTCACTTTCAAAAGTGGATTTAGTGCAAATTTATATGCATAAATATTGGGAATATTTCTAAAATTGTTTTTATGATTTAATAATTACAATAATTATTTTTAGGATTTTATAAAATTGAGAAATCAATATTTCATTAATTATTTATTTTTAAATAATTTTCTGAGTATGTTTAATGGTAAAATCCATATTTAATTTTAAAATTCTTCAAAAATTATGAAACTCATATTTATTTAAGTTTAGAATATTCCGAGAATTTTAAAATTATTTTGGAAATTTTCGGGATTAATTTCACGCGCTCGTTGTTTCGCTTCATTGATAAAAGCGGATATAAAGTGTATTTTAAAAATCGTTTTAAAATTTCAAAATTTGTGTTTTTATTAACTTCAGGATATTTGTAATATTTTAAGATTACTATCCTGATTTTCTGAATCTGTTTTAAGTACACCTCGGTTTGTTAAATAAGAAATACGGGTATAAATTGTATTTCAAAAATTATTTTAAAATTACGAAATTTATGTTTTTATAAATTCCGGGATATTTATGATATTTTAAAAATATTTTCGTAATTTTCGGGGGCGGTTTTATTCGCACCTCGTTTCGTTAATTTTGAATTTCGGGGCAAAAAGAGACCGTGTCTATTTATTTGACACGTGTCCTGAATCACAGGTACGTGGCAAGCTGTGTTGAGTTAATAATATTAGTAATAATAATTTAAGGAGAGGAGATAAACACCACAGTGCTTACCCCCCTGCTCTGTTTTTCCCGGCGGTTCCATTCCCTTTTCCTCCAATTCTCACACACATATATTCCTCCTCTCTTCTGTATTCCCCTCTCTCGATTATTTCCCAGTTATCTCTCTGTATCTCTGATTCTTTCTTTTATTTCATTTCTATGTTGCTCCTCCGCCGTGCCCTGTTTTCCTCGCCTTTTATTCCGGTGAGTTAAGCCGGTGTTTTCCGGCGGTTCTTCCGACTTCCACCCTGTTTCAGATTGTGTACTTATATATATGTATATATATGGTAGTATATGTATGTGTGTAGTGTGTGTGTTGTTGTTGTGTGTGGACAGCGCGCGTGTACCGCGCGTGTATGCTATCGGGTTATGTTGTTCTTGTTGCTGTGTTTGGTTCGAATGGTTTCACGCTGTTATTCTGATTGGGTTTCCATATTTTGTACAGAAATTCGATGACTAATATTGGTGAAATTAATGGCTTTTCCGAAAATGACTTTTATAAATAATCGATAGAATTTCGCGCTGGAAACCCGTGAATTAATCGGGTACCCGTGAAATTTTGTCACCGTCGGCGATGACTTTTACGAGCCGATGGTGGACGGTGATGATATAATTCTGAGTCCTAATATTTTAAAATAAATTAATTCGTGAAGTTATCTTTGAAACAAGAATTTGATTTTACACTAAAGTCGAGTACGTAGTTTAGTTGACGAATTGTGATTGGAGTGATTGTTGGGTTAAATTGAGGATTGGAATCGTGGTTATTATGAATTGGATTGTCGTTATTGAATTGACGTCGATTGATGTTTCGACGGGTAGTCCGATAAACAAAGGAGACGCTGCCCGATTTCCGGGAAAATCGAACTACAAAAATACGGGAGCGTATCCAAGGATTATCGGGACGTCAGGCGAGTATAAGCAAATACATATACGTATGTTCATACAGAACCTGATTGGATGTTGTGTTGTATGTTTTGACCAAAACACAGTAACCCTAATTTTGTAAAATGATGAGTATACGTATTTTCTGAAAATGAACACTGGATTGATTTTGAGAATGTGAACCCTAATTGTTTTATGTGTTATTCTAATATGAATAATTACTAGTCGAATTTGAATATCGTTGGGTAAGAATTAGTATCGAGGATATGTTAGATATATTTGATAATGTCATGGCTAATATGATTTATGTTTAGTTTTCAGATCTTACTTAACAGGACAAATCAGTACTTAACTGGGAATCAGTACTTATACTGGAAGTCAGGACTTAAGGATATCAGTACTTATATTATCAGGAGATAATCATCAGAAGTTGGATATCAGAACTAAAGTGCTGAAGGACGATTAGATAAGGAAAGTAGCTGATTATAGGAAAGAAGATCGAGATAAACATAAGAAGAGATATGCATGAAGAAGGAGTTCCGTGAAGAATGGAATACTTGGAAGAAAAGATATCTGATTGATATATTTTAGGAAGCAGAATTATATTCCATATCAATTAGCGATTATCTTGTAACTGTGTAGTATATAAACACAGACATAGGGTTTACACTATAAGTGTTATCATATTCGAGAAGATTATTCATTGTAACCCTAGCAGCTCTCGTGATATTTGTTCATCACTGAGAGGTAACAGTTCCATACTGTAACAGAGTTTATTGTTTCAATAAAGTTTGTTTTCTATTACTTAAGATATTAAAGTTCGATTTGATTGTATTATACACGGTATTCACCCCCTCTACAGTGTGTGTGACCTAACAAGTGGTATCAGAGCCTATCTGTTAACACACATACAGTTAAAGATCCAAACACAATCATGTCTGACACAGAAACTCCAACTAAGCCTACCAAAACTGAAGAACCTCCAAAGACACAAATTCAAAGTCGGTATGAAACCATCAGAGTTCCCATACTGAGACCATCTGAATATGCCATATGGAAGGTGAGGATGACCATGTTTCTGGAAGCTACAGATCTAGAATATCTTGATAGAATCAAGGAAGGGCCTCACAAACCAACCAAGCTCGATGTTGCAGTTGCAGGTGAAGCAGCAAAAACCGTACCAAAGGAAAAGAGTGATTATACTGCTGAAGATATCGCATCAATTGCTAAGGATGCTAAGGTACGACACTTAGTGCATAGTGCCATTGATAATGTAATGTCAAACAGGGTAATTAACTGCCAGACTGCTAAAGAGATATGGGATACTCTGGAAACAAGGTGTCAGGGAACTGATACGATTAAAAAGAACAGGAAGATAATACTCACTCAAGAGTATGAACACTTTGATTCAAAGGCTAATGAATCATTGACTGATTTATATGATAGATTTGTCAAACTCTTGAATGATCTGTCACTGGTTAATAAGGAGTATGATCTTGAAGATTCAAACTTTAAATTCCTGTTAGCTCTTCCTGAATGTTAGGATTTGAAGGCAACAACAATAAGAGACAATTACAATCTTGATGAAATAACTCTTGATGAAATTTATGGAATGCTCAAGACTCATGAACTTGAGATGGAACAAAGAAGCAAGAGAAAAGGAGGAAAGTCAAGAACAGTTGCTCTTAAGGCTGAAGAAGAATCCCCGAAGACAGCTACCTCAAGGAAAGACAAGGGTAAAGCTCTTTTCACAAAGTCTGATACTGAGTCATCAAGTTCTGAAAGTGATGATGACTCAGATTCTGAAAGCTTGCCTGAGACTGATGCTGATGAGGAGATGATGAAGCTGTGTGCTCTTATGGTGAAAGGGATCACAAAGATTGCATACAGGAAGTTCAGGAATGGAAAGAAGTTTTCCAGGAAAAGCATAAGTTCTGATAAGAAGAATTTCAGAAGATCTAAAGGTAGAGGAGGAAAGTATGATAGAGGAGATTATACCAATGTCAAATGCTATAATTGTGGTGAGAAAGGCCACATATCTCCTGATTGCAAGAAGGTAAAGGGTGACAAAGGCAAGGCTCTTGTCACAAAGCAGAAAATCTGGACAGACACCTCAGACTCTGAAAGTGAGGAGAACTATGATTGATGGCAAATGCTGATAAAGAAAGTGCTGAGAGCAGTTCTGAAGCTTCTGAAACAAAGGTACCTCAGACTACTTATGCTTTTCATACTGATGATATTAATGAGTTGAGAAGATAACTTAAAACCATGTTTGTTAGTTATAGAGATCAAACTTTAACATGTGAAAGATTAACTTCTGAAAATCTTGCTTTTAAGAAAAGAAATGATTTCTTAGAAAAAGAGTTAGTTATGTTCCATCAAACTCAGAAGGATAGAGATGATGCTTTTTATGTTAGGGATGAAGTGCTAAAAATGAATGAATCTCTAAAAACTGAGTTAGAAAAGGAAAGAGAGATTATCAGGACTTGGACTAACTCTGGCAGAACAACTCAAAATTTGCTAAGTAGTGAAAATTGGAAAGAAGGCTTAGGTTATGGAGAGGATAAGAATGATAAAGGAACTGTAGAAATTAAGCCTGTTGTTAAGCAAAAGCCAAAGTTAAAACCTGTTAAGTTTGTAACTGTAAAGTCTGATAATGAGAAATCAGAAGTTAAAGAGGAATTAACTTCTGACAAACTAAAACAGGAAAAGACAGCTAAGTAAACATAGGCTTAATGACTAAGAAGCAGCTTAAGCATAAGCTGAAAGATGTTAAGAATGCAAACAAGGTAAAATCACCTAGGAAAAATAGGAATGGAAAGGAAGGTGTGAATAAAAGCAATGATTATAAACCTGTTCCTGATGCTTCTAGGAAAACATGTCATAACTGTGGAAGTTCTAACCATCTGGCTTGTTTTTGCAGGAAGAATAAAAATATTAACTCCTTACCTTCAAAATCAGGAGTTAAGAGTCAGTCTGTTAGATATAAACCACAAAATCCTTGTTTTCATTGTGGTAGTTTATGGCATTCCATTTATACTTGTAAGGAATATCATAGTTTGTACTATGATTATTATCAAATAAAACCTTCTTTGAAGAAAGTTTCCATTGTTCCTTCTAGTGTAAATTCTGATACAAAGTCTGATAGTGTAAATTCTGATAAGAAAAATGTTAACATAAACTCTGATGCTAAATCCGCTGCAAATGTTAACAAACTTGATAAAACCAAAGGATCCAAGCAAGTCTGGGTCCTTAAAACTAATCATTAGTGGTCTTTGTGATTGCAGGGCAACAGGAAAAATATTCTAGTTCTGGACAGTGGATGTTCAGGACATATGACTGGAAATAAGGCCCTGCTATCAGACTTTGTGGAGAAAGCTGGCCCAAGTGTTTCTTATGGAGATGGCAATATTGGAAAAACATTGGGATATGGAAATATCAATCTTGGGAATGTCATCATTAAAGAAGTAGCTCTGGTCTCAGGACTTCAACACAATCTGCTGAGTATAAGTCAAATTTGTGACAGAGGTTATCATGTTGATTTCTTTGAAGAACACTGTGAAATTGTGAGTAAATCTAAAGGCAAAGTTATTCTGAAAGGAAACAGGTGTGGTAACATTTATGAAGCTAAGCTTTCAACAAGTACTGATGGTTCTGCAATATGTCTGATGAGTAGAGCATCAATTGAAGAAAGCTGGAATTGGCACAAGAAACTCTCTCATTTAAATTTCAACAATATAAATGAACTGGTCAAGAAAGATCTCGTGAGAGGACTGCCAAAGTCAGTATTTGCTCCTGATGGCCTTTTTGATTCTTGTCAGAAGGCCAAACAAAGAAAATCTTCATTCAAGAGCAAGACTGAATCATCAATTCTTGAGCCTTATCATCTACTACATGTTGATCTATTTGGTCCAGTAAATGTCATGTCTATTGCAAAGAAGAAATATGCATTGGTCATAGTGGATGAGTTCACTAGATACACATGGGTGTATTTCTTGCACACAAAAAGTGAAACTGCATCTATCTTGATTGATCATGTCAAACATCTGGATAAATTGTTCAAAGATTCTGTAAAAACCTTAAGGAGTGATAATGGCACTGAGTTCAAGAATTTGATAATGGAAGAGTTCTGCAAAAACCATGGAATAAAGCAGGAATTTTCTGCTCCTGGAACTCCACAGAAAAATGGAGTTATTGAAAGGAAGAATAGAACTCTCATTGAAGCTGCACGTACAATGCTTGAAGAAGCAAAGCTTCCAACCTATTTCTGGGCTGAAGCTGTGCAGACTGCTTGTTTTACTCAAAATGCAACTCTCATTAACAAGCAAGGAAAAACACCTTATGAGATGGTGAAGAAAAAGAAGCCAAATCTGAAGTACTTTCATGTATTTGGATGCAAGTGTTTTGTTCTCAAGACTCATCCTGAACAGCTATCCAAGTTTGATTTAAAAGCTGATGAAGGAATCTTTGTTGGATATCCACTTTCCACAAAAGCCTTCAGAGTCTATAATTTGAGAACAAAAGTGGATATGGAATCTATCAATGTCTCCTTTGATGACAAGAAGATTACTGGTCTTGAAGATTTTATTGACCATGATCAGCTGAGATTTGAAAATGAAGACTCAAATTCTGATACTGAAAATCCTGACAGTCTAAGTCCTGATACTGTAAATTCTGATGGATTAAACTCTAATGTTATTGAAACTGTGGTGACTATGCCAAAGGAAGATGCACCTGTGCAGGGGGAGCATACTCAAGATCTTACCACATCTCAAGAAACATCAGAACATACGTCTGGATCTTCAAGTTCTGATTCGTCAAGTTCTGATAAGCCAAGTTCTAATAGTGCTGAAAATCTAAATTCTGAAGAATCCAACTCAGAGAGCATAGTTTCAGGGGGAGCGTCAGAAAATGAAAATGAAGACATGGATCATGGGGGAGCATCCAGTTCTAGAGAAAACCTTCCATTAGCAAGGAAGTGGACAAAATCACATACACCTGATTTAATAATTGGAAATTCTGATGCAGGTGTCAGAACTAGAACAGGTACTTCAAACGAATGTCTTTACAATTCTTCTATCTCTCAGACTGAGCCAAAGAAAGTGGAAGAAACTCTTCAAGATGCTGATTGGGTGCAAGCAATGCAGGAAGAGTTAAATGAATTTGAAAGAAACAAAGTCTGGACCCTAGTGCCAAGACCAAAGAATAGATCTGTTGTTGGTACAAAGTGGGTATTCAGAAACAAAACTGACAGTGATGGCATAATTACAAGGAATAAGGCAAGGCTGGTTGCAAAAGGATATTCTCAACATGAGGGAATTGATTATGATGAAACATTTGCACCAGTTGCTAGGTTAGAAGCCATAAGGATATTTTTTGCTTATGCTGCTCACAAAAAGTTTACTGTCTTTCAAATGGATGTGAAAAGTGCTTTTCTCAATGGAGAATTGGAGGAGGAAGTATATGTTGAACAACCTCCAGGCTTTGTAGACTCCAAACATCCAGATTATGTCTACAGGCTTGATAAAGCACTTTATGGACTTAAGCAAGCTCCTAGAGCATGGTATGAGACTTTAGCTCAGTTTCTTCTGGAAAGTGGATTCAACAGAGGAACAATAGACAAAACACTGTTCTACCTCAACCATGGAAAGGACTTACTTCTGGTCCAGATTTATGTTGATGATATCATTTTTGGGTCTACAAATGACAAACTTTGCAAGAAGTTTGCCAAACTGATGCAGTCAAGGTATCAGATGAGTATGATGGGGGAACTTAGCTATTTTCTGGGCCTTCAAGTCAAGCAGAATGAAGAAGGCACTTTTATTTGTCAAACTAAGTACACCAGAAACTTGCTGAAGAAATTTGGAATGCAAGATTGTTCAAGTGCATCCACTCCCATGGCCACTGCAACAAAACTGGATAAGGATACTGGTAAATCAGTAGATATTACTGATTACAGAGGTATGATTGGCTCTCTACTTTATCTAATTACTAGTAGACCTGATATCATGTATGCTACCTGTCTTTGTGCAAGATTTCAAGCAGATCCAAGAGAACCTCACTTAACAGCTGTGAAAAGAATTTTTAAGTATCTTAAAGGAACAGCTGATCTGAGATTGTGGTATCTTAGAGAATCAGATTTTAAACTAATAGGTTACTCAGATGCAGATTTTGCAGGTTGCAAAATTGACAGGAAAAACACAAGTGGAAGCTGCCAATTTCTTGGAGGCAGATTGGTTTCTTGGTTCAGCAAGAAACAAAAGTCAATTTGCACATCAACTGCAGAAGCAGAGTATATTGCTGTAGGAAGCTGTTGTGCACAGATTCTTTGGATGAAGAATCAGTTACTGGATTATGGGTTAACATATTTCAAAATCCCTATTTACTGTGATAATCAAAGTGCTATTGCTATGACAGATAATCCAGTTCAACACTCTATGACAAAGCAAATCAGCATCAGGTACCACTTCATAAGGGAACATGTGGATGAAGGTACAATGGAATTGCACTTTGTTCCAACAGATCAACAACTAGCAGATATCTTCACAAAACCATTGTGTGAAGCCACTTTTACAAGATTGGTAAATGAACTTGGAATGGTTTCAGGTTCTTTCTCTAAATCTGCTTAGTCTTGTTCTGTTATATCAGACTTTATGATCAGTATTTACAGAATTTAATCTCTTTGTGTATTATGTGCTTAATTGACAAATGTGTTTAGGTACTGACTGTTGTCTGATATATGTTTCTAAACTCTGATAAGTGATATGTCTGTTTAAGTAACTATTCAATCCTATGAGGATAACTGTGCTAGATGCTGACCTAGTAGTCTTCAATAAACAAATGATCCCATGTAAGAAGTAATTATTTCTGTGGAAATCTATTGACACAAGCAAATTCTGATAATTGAGCTAAGTTGAGTTTACTTTGTTTATCTTATTACTAAGTCACAAATTAGAATAATGCTACTCATCTGTTAAGTTCTGATACTAGTAAATCTGCTGAATGCACTAAGTGCTGATAAACCTCACTTATAAAAATAAAAAATAAAAAAAAGAAGCAAAAGGATCAAAGAATAAAATCAGGTATTCCTTTGAGATCTAGAGTAAAAATATGGAAGGGACGACCCAAGTGCATTGCTGGTATTAAGTAAATATGCATTAGAAAAGCAAAATATTTTCTTATGTGACTTTTCACACTCTATGATTACTGGAGAAATACTCTGATAATAACATAAATTATGATAAGCAGTCGTGACTCACTTACACTGAGAAGCCACTGTGAAATGGAATTTAAAAAGATGCACAAAATTAGCACAAAATAGTTGAGGTGGACTCAAGCATGAACTCATTCAACAGTAGGTTACAGAATAATGACAGCTCTTTAGCAAAGTTTTAGTTATGCCTTATTTCTAAGATATACTGAAGTGAATTAGACTTTACTCTTTGTCTGACATTTAGCTTAATGCACACACTAATCACTCCATATGAATGATGAAAATTACTGTGGTGGTCTATGTTGTTTTAGATAAACAGTCATTGTGTCACTTTGCACAAACTTTGAGGACAAGTTCTGATTGCATGTTCTGATGATTAAGTTCTGAAGAATATAACTCATAACTTGTATGAGGACTTACTAAGATAGGCATTCCTTTTTCGAGTTAAGAAATTATGTTCTGCTGAATGTTAAGTTCTGATATAAGTCTAAGTTCTGATATTACAGTCTAATTCTTTACTTGACTTATCTGTGGATAAAATTTGATAACAGTCTCGGTTCAAACTAGAATATGTTGAAGTGGAAGATTAATAGTCACTATGGTTAGGGTTAATGGTATTCGTACTTGAACAGTCAACTTTTATTTGCTTCTTGTGCGCATTAAACCATGTTTTCTCTTTCCAATGAATGTTTTTCTTTTTCCAAGTCTAGGGAGACGAGGTAGAATTAATTCTACCTGTCTACATTAAATTCCTTTGCGTCTCCTGGCATTCTCTTGCCTATATAAGCAACCACTTCACATCAGCCTTCCCATCAAATCTTTTCTCTCAACCTCACCTTACCTTCATACTTTTTCTTTCAAAAACACCATGGTCAGATACAACATGTTTTTGAACTACGAAACCTTCAACATGGAGCTAAGTTGTGCCGATTGGCAGCAGGAATGGCACGTCACTGCTATTCCTGATGAGATATGGGACTCTGTCCCACAGGAGGTACTCACCCACCTCCTGTTCTTCTATATGGACTACCATCGCCATCTGCAGCGATTGGAGGAGGAAAGGCTGGAAGCTCTCCGCCAGCAAGAGCGAATCATTCGACTCGCCATTCTGTTTGTCGAGAGTAGGAAGAAGAAATGATTTATTTTCTTCTTCCTATTTTTCTTCATCATCAGCCTTGCCCTGCTTCTTGAGCTAGGACAAAGGCTGTTGACGTTAGGTTTAGCAGCTTAGGGAAATCTTGTACAAGTGCTGATGTAATTTCAATTTCATGAATGTATTCACTTGATATATTAATGAAATTTGTTTTTGTTTCAAGATTTTGTCTCTAAGTTATTTTGTAATGCATTGATAAATCCTGATAAATACTCATATTCTGATGACCATATAAATTCTGTTTTAATTTAAGTTCTGATTTTACTTTATCAGTACTTACTCATATGATTTATCTTGGTCATTTTCACTTGATTTCTTTTCAGAATATTGATGTTGCAGTGAAAAATAATTAAATAAGTGGGAACGGTTTTAATTTTGAATTAAAACTGTTTCACCTTGATTAATGGAATATCTGGGTAAGTGGAACGGTTTTTCCTTGAAAAACGGCAAGTGGGTAAGTAATGATTACCGTTTTCTCGAGCCCAGTAACTATCCGTTATTACTGCATGTCTGACAGGTGTCCAACGGTAACATTTTTTTTCAGAGTATAAGTAAGAAAGAGAGAAGATTTTTTTTTAATCTTTTATTTTCCTTCATATTTTTTTCTCTCCTTGCTTTTACTCTCCTTCTTCTTCTCACATTGGTTTTTCATACAGACACTTTACCAAACACCTAACAGGCACTCTTAAATCTCAATTTTTCACATGGCACCTAAGGATTTAATCATTGATGGAGCTAAATTTATTCCAAACAACTATGCTGCAGTTCTTGATCATGCTGAAGCTCCATCTGAATTGCATTTTGTGCAAGATCTTCTTGCACACAGTGAGTTTGGGTATGCATTGACCCAGCCTTCAGTCTTTTCGAGCCAACAAGTTCTGACATTTTGGCGGACTGGGCACTTTGATAATGGTGGTACACATGGCACTCCTAGTATTGTTTTCGAAGTGGGTGATTCTTCATATGCAGTTACTCCTGGTACAATACGCAGGGCTCTACATCTCCCAGAAGGATGTACTTTTTCAATTCCAGAGGAATCCGCTCTTCAGGAGTTAATGGCCACTTTGGGGTATGAACAGAGTTTGGCAAAACTTGGGCAGTTGAAACGGGCTCATATCAGAAGAGAATGGAGCTTCTTCTTCGACTGCATCACTAAAGCTTTTGGAAACAAGTGTTCAAATTTTGATGCTATCCCAATTATGAGTCAGCACATCGGGTATGCTGTTATAAACCAAACTCATTTTGATTTTGCAACTGCTATAATTGGTTTTATTGGGGATAGGATGACAGAGGATAGGCATGTTGTTTACTTTGCTAGATTCTGTCAACTTATATATACTTTTTGTACTGATGAACCTCAATTAGTCAGTTCCTCAACTCCACCTTTTAAGGTTGCCAAACGCTACTTTAATGACCTGATAAATGTTGACACTAAGAAATCAGTGGTTAGACCATTACAGATTCCTCAGTCTGTAAAACAGATCTTAGTAAATGTTGATCCTGATACTTATAGATTTGTTTATTCTGATGTCCAACCAACAACAACCACCCAAACACCACAACAATCAACACCTACCACTCATTCTACTCAACCAACCCTCAGGAAATATATCAAATCCTATCTCTCCACTTCACAGACTGTTCAACCCTCATCCTCAGCACCTACTGTGAAGCCTTCCTCTTCCAAACCTAAGAGGACAAAGACTGTTCCTCAAACATCTCAAAAGAGAAGGAGGATTGCTTTGAGAGATGAATCTGATACTGAGGAACATGTTCCTTCTGCAGAACCTGTTGTTAGTGAAGCTGAGAAAGAGACTTCTCAGAAGGATTCTGGAATTGGGGGATCTAGGCTTCTCAAGAGGCTTAGAAGAATGACAGTTCCTGAAACTCCCAAAGAATCCAAATCTACAAAGAGATACAAGAAACAGAGGGCAAATAGGCCAGTTTCAGATGATGAAGAGGAAGCAGCTAAGGAAGGGGATCAGGAATCTCTGATCTCACAAGAAAAGGAATTTGCTAAAGTTACGTCTTCTCCATCAACTCCATCTAAGGAAGCTGTTTCTGAAAAGGTCAACACATCCTCTGTATCTCCTGTTGATCCAGACACAAGTGCTGATATTGATGTTCAAAACTTGGTTGTGCCTGAAGTAATTCTCTTAGAAGCTCCAACATCAACTAATCCTTCAACAACACCTGTTACTGATGCTGTTCAAACTCCAGAGTTATCTACAACACCTTCTCTGCATCTAGATGCTGATGATCAGACTTTAGGTGAGCATCAGGATATGGCTGTTGATCAGAACTTAGAACCAGATCAGCAATTAGAGGATGCTGAAGCCTCCATTGCTACTCACACTGTTGTTTTATCAGAGGATACTGAGTCTGTAAGTTCTGATGCTGTAAATGCTGGAGATACTGGTGATGCTGCTCCAACTGCAGATGCTGATGAAGCAGGTCCTTCAGAACATGCTCCTCAACAGACTATTCTTAAGTCTGCACTTGTTAAGAAGTTTGTTACCAGAGAAGCACCAGTGCCTTGGAGTGAAACTCCTGCAGGACAGGAGTGGACTAAGGAATGGAACTCAGTCACCTGTGTTCCAACTGCACAGAATCTGGCTGAGCAATTGACAAAAGCTGATGAGATGTTAAATACTGATGATTTCAAAACACAGCTTAGAGTCACTGCATTGAGTACTAAACATTTACAAGGTCTTCATTCAAATACTCATGCAGAGTTACATCTCTTAAGGGAAGAACTAATGAAGCAAGAACAAGTTCACAAGATTGATAAGAAAAAGTTCTTCCAACCTACCTTTGACAGGATTGCTTATATTGAGAAGACTCAAGATAATCAACAAGCTCAGATTAATGATATTCTGAAAAATCAAGCTTCTCAGCAATCACAACTTAATGAAATCCAAGCCTCAGTGGAATTGCTTGTCTCTCTTCTTCTACCTGCTGATGCCAAAAAGGGGGAGAAAGTAATTAAGTCCAAATGCAAGACTGACAAGACACTGAAAGGGAAGGATGATGAAAAGGATGATCAAGGAAACTCTGGAATGGGTAGAGGTCATAGTCAAGGTAGAAGTTTCACATCAAGAAAAGCTGAAATCATAAGTCACATGACAAGTTCTGATACTGGGAAAAGAATAAGTTCTGCTACAGGTAAAAGGATAAGTTCTGATGAACTTTTAGATCTTGATGAGGAAATGTCAAGACAGTTATTTCTTCAAGAAAATCCAGGAATGGACTTGGAGAGTTTAATGGAAGAAGAAGCCAGACTTAAATCAGAGAAAGTCACATCTAAATCTGAAGCTTCTGGTAAAAAGCCACTTCCAAAACTCAAAGGCATTGTGATCAAAGAAAGGACACATACTGAAGCAACATTGGCTAAATCACAACCGCAGATAGATCCAAGATCCAAGGGTAAAGAAAATGTTGGTGAACCTATCAAGGTTTATGTGCCTCCTGAGGATGAAGAAATTACTGATGAAAAGGATGATCTTGCTCCGACTTCAAGAAAAGTTCTTAAAACAACCTCTGACATGGCTCAAGTTGTTCAGAGTCAAGAAACTGTAAGTTCTGATGTTCAGAAGAAGCAAGTAACCTCTGACATAGCTCAAGTTAACTTGATATCAGAAGATAGACCAAAGACACTCCTACCAGATTTCACTAAAGCAAAACAGACTCAACCTTTGAGGACTACTGCAAGTGGTTTTGAAGCTAGAGTAGTTACTAGAAAGGAAGCAAGAGATAAAACTGGATTGGGAAGTGCTGATGAAAGAAGAATACATAACACTACCAATGATCCAACTTCCTTGAGTGAACCAGGTATTGGAGCAACTCCTGAGAGATTGAATCAATTGGAATCTGTACAAATGGTTTATCATACCTACTTGAAAGAATACATCTTGTTGTATTTCATGACAGATGGTAGGGTTTATCATATAAGGCAACATGCCATTCCATTGAAGTATTTTGAAGAATTGGAGCATGTACTATTCTTACTTCAAGTGGATGACAGATTGACAGGAACTGCTGCAAACTATTTGAAGGATCAGATTCAGAGACAGAAAATGCTTTATTCTGTTAAGTCTAACAGCACATATGTTCCAAAATACAGAGATCACAAGGGTGATATAGTTGAAATGAAGCCCAATTCTGCTCAAATTATAACTACCTTTCTAGGGTACAGGGCTGTGGAATTCAATCTTGAGTCTGATAAAGCTTATTTGATCAGACTGGATCAGGATATAAGAAAAGCAAAGATTAATGATCTCAGGGCTGCAATCTTTCAAATTGGTGAAGATACTGCAGAGCTTAAAGATGCCAAAAGGAGAATGATTGATGAACTTAAATATGCTGAGAGATGTTTGTTGAAGAACTATCTCAGAACAACTCCTGACATCAGAGAGATCAGAAGATGAAGCCAAGTCAAAGATCTACAACTGCTTAAATTCTGATATTTGTACAGACTGAAGTTGTTATCAGAAGTTAAATATTGGTAAAGCTTTAAGGACTGTAAGTTGTAGTTATCTGGTCTAATTCTCATGCATTTGTACTTAATGTTTTTTTGACATCATCAAATATCTGTTAAACTTGTATATTAAGTTAATTTATAAGTTGGGGGAGATTGTTAGATATATTTGATAATGTCATGGATAATATGATTTATGTTTAGTTTTCAGATCTTACTTAACAGGACAAATCAGTACTTAACTGGGAATCAATACTTATACTGGAAGTCAGGACTTAAGGATATCAGTACTTATATTATCAGGAGATAATCATCAGAAGTTGGATATTAGAACTTAAGTGCTGAAGGACGATTAGATAAGGAAAGTAGCTGATTAGAAGAAAGAAGATCGAGATAAACATAAGAAGAGATATCCATGAAGAAGGAGTTCCGTGAATAATGGAATACTTGGAAGAAAAGATATCTGATTGATATATTTTAGGAAGCAGAATTATATTCCATATCAATTAGTGATTATCTTGTAACTGTGTAGTATATAAACACAGACATAGGGTTTACACTATAAGTGTTATCATATTCGAGAAGATTATTCATTGTAACCCTAGCAGCTCTCGTGATATTTGTTCATCACTGAGAGGTAACAGTTCCATACTGTAACAGAGTTTATTATTTCAATAAAGTTTGTTTTCTGTTATTTAAGATACTAAATTCGATTTGATTGTATTATACACTGTATTCACCCCTTCTACAGTGTGTGTGACCTAACAGGATATGTCAAGCATACCTAGATGTCTAACGTGGGGTATTTCGACCCGATGGACTAAAGATAACCTAGTGGACAGTTGACGAGCTCAGTAGAGTTTCAACAGAAACACCTGAGTGTCAAAGTCGAATCCAATGGGATCTAGTGATTGGAAGTTAGAGCCAGAGTAGCAGAGTCGGCTCAGAGTTGATCAGTAATAGTTGTAAAGCCTTGTAAGGCAAGTATTTCTGAACTTTGCTTCAAGACATATTACCAATGTTTTCGAACTATTTCATAACATGTTGTTATTATTAAACATAACTCCTGTTTTATAATGCAAGTGTTTTAAACTACCTACCCTTGAACCCTGATTCTTTCTTGATCTTGAGCTGTAAGCCTTATTCTTTGTAAACCATCCTTTGTTGATCCTCAGATATCAAATCACACCAATATGATACTACTCTTCAAAAGTATAAGTACCAAACACCCAAACACTGAAAGAGAATGATTTGAAACACTAAAACTTTTATATTCCAATCATTCTTTATAACATCAAAGAACCATATCCCGAAAAATCATTACTGGTCAAATACCTGATCATTTTACAAACTGGAAAACCGTTTCTTATACATAACCTGATATACCCTTATGATATCCATGAGTTTTCTGACATTTTCATGCAAATGTTTAAACATTATTGATTATGATCTTGTTTTATTGAATCATCTTGTTATCATATTGAACTGCTTTAGGATTGGATAGTTTTTATATATGTGGACCAGATTCGTGGTCAGACCATACCAATGGTCAAGTTAGGCCAATGTGTGCCTTGGATCCAGTAATTAGAGCAGTGCTGTGTGCTTGCTCGGGGTTAGTGCGTGACTGATCAGCAGCCTAACCTTGTTTTTTAAAACTTAAAATGAATATCCAATTCTAATGATGAGTTAAAAAGAAACTTGATTCCTTTGAATCATCTCATTTGATCATTGTTTAACCTCAGTTATCACTATTATAACTTGCTGAGCTAGTTAGCTCACCCTTGCGATTCTTTTATATATTTTACAGTTGAAAAGAATATGGACGATAGTGAAGTTCCTCAGTCCAAAGTGCGGGCTAAGGTTCCAGTTGAGTTGAATCGAGCTAGCAGAAGCTTCATACGGTAGAAAGATAGTCCGATTGTAAGAATGATTTTATTATCAATTATAAGTTAAATTAGTTGGGATTTGGTACGTTGTAATAAAGGTTATGATTGTGGCTTGTTTTCATACTTTAACCTGTTGCGATCCGTGGTTATGTGAATCAGGGTCATTGCAATTAATATTTTATGTACAGGTTTATATATTGTGAATGTGTTGTGGACCCCAAACTTCTGACCCGGGTTTGGAGGGTGCCATATGACATCTTAAATATATCTAACAGTAATCATGATAATCAAGATAGTAGCACTAAGTACGAGGTACTGGATTTCTGATAAATTCACAAGTCCTTTAAATATGGAAGATTTAATACTTATGAACTTCTATAAAGAATTCCTTACGTATGGGATTTCCAACTAATATGCAATGAATGGTATCCCACACTTACAAACCAATCTTGAAAAATTAACTTCATCAAGTGATTTAATAAAGTTTCTGTCAGTAACTCTTTGAGTAAGAGACATGCTCTATAAAGTAATGATACCTGGTGTGAAGGTAACTTGTCATAGAGTGTTCCACGGAGTTGTTGGATTTGAAGTTGTTTCTCATCATAACAAGAAATCAATCTTCTTCCATGAAGTTGACAGCTTCCTGAGATGCTTCTCATGTCACTTAAGTTGACAGCTTCAGAGATGCTTCTCCTGTTTTTCTTACAACCTGCATAATCTATATCTATATAGCCAAACATGTTAAGCATAATATCTTTAGGGTACTTTACTCCCAGAGTTGGTAGTCCCTTAAGATATCTAATAATCTTGTTAATAGCTATAAGATTGGATTCTCTAGGATCCACTTGGAACCTTGCACATTGGCATCTTGAGAACATTATATGTTTTCTATTAGCATTTGAGTAAAAGAGTGAGCTTGTCATACCTCTATAGCTTATCATTATACCTGAGTTGCATTGATCAAGCTTTAGGGGTTTCTGTAGGTAAATAGTCTTGGCATGTTCAGAATCTTCCAAAATTTTACATCTTCAAAAGATCCTTAACTTGTATTGCCATCATTCTTTTGGTTTACTTGAGCTTATAAAAGAAATATTATTTTGGCATGCTTGTAGTAATTCTAAATACAATTGCAATATTTCCAACATGCTCCTCCATACCTACTCTGCAACTACTTAGTAAATAATCTTGCACAAGTTTTTGTTAGTGGACCAACATATAACATTATCATGATATCACTGCACATATATAACATTATGTTCGTGCCTGGTGATAAGAGAGTTATTAATATGATGACTTTACTAGTTTATATTTAACTGTAACTTCAGTTAGAGTGCCATACCATTTCCTTGACGATTGCTTGAGTTGTATACTAGTTCATACCAACCTGAAGTGAGCTTGTGAAGAAGAGATATACGAAGTCCAATAGGTCTGCACTGCAAAGTCCATGAACTGTTATGCATTGACTTTCTCTTTTGACTCACCAACCAGGAGTGCACTTATACATATTTACCAGAGTCCAATTCCAGGTAGAATGTGCATCAGGTGCCTAATATGTCGTAATATCCTCAAGTCTCGCCACTGGTGTTTTCTGTCAGATACTGCTTCCTGATAATAACCTAGAATCCAGTTTGGCCTTGTCCCTCATAACAATGCCATTGTCATCCAGTTTGACTTCTGGTTATCCTTGCACCAATTACAATATTATCATTCGGTTTGGATACCAACTTCCTTATAACCTGCTTGCTGATTGACTGAGTTCATCTTGCTTTGCAATCACCCAACCAATCTGGATCTATCAGAGCTTTTGTAACTTTCTCAGTTTCTTCGTCAGGTAGAAAACTAGAGAATTAATTATTCATACTCAGTAGCCCTGCTAATCATTACTCCACCATCTGGATCACTTAAGAACTAGACTCTGGGAATAATATTGACATCAAACCCTTTGTCTCAGCAGATATGTTCTTTAGTGTCCTCTTGATTTTCAATGTGGTGTTGTGTCTAACTAGTTGATCCTTCTTTTGCTCCTCTTAAGCTGTTGCTGGGATTTCCTGAAAATCCTTATCCTTGATGACTGGCTTCATTGAAGTAATGATATGTGTAGATACACTGCCATTCTACTGCTTGGATATGAATCATCAATACCATTAATTTCTCCTTTAACAACATGGAGCATGGAGTTGTTGAACTGTGCACTTAGACTTTCAATCATCGTCTTTTGATCAATGACAATTACCCTGTAGGTTGTAGACTCCACTGAGTAGCCATGAAGAATATCCTTATAAGTTTTAGCTGCAAATGCTAAGATCTTCAAACAACTGAAAAAAATTCATTGTTTTCTTCTGTAGAACATTCTCTCCAAACACTTTCAGGTTATCCAGTATTTGCTTTTGTTGGCCATTAACTCATTAGTGGTCTTCATGTATACATTCCGATCAAGGCTTGATCTTACTTGTTGCAAAATGTTTTGACTACTCCAGCCCTTTGGTATTTAGAAAGTCTTGATTAGCTTGATATTTCCCTTGTAGCTTTAATCAAGTTCCGGTTCTTCCCTTGTACCACTCCATCATGACACGGAGCTCCCAGTGCTGAGTATATCTCAGAATGTTCTTGATGTTACAGATATTAATCAGAACTGCTTCTTGAATTCAGTCCCATTATCTGACCACGAGATCATTTCTTTTACAGTTGCTTCCAGCTTGATCTTCTAATATGATCAATCACCATCTGTGATGTCTTGTATTGAGAATACACGAATCAAGAACTTTATGTTAAGAGTGGTCATCCACCATCACTAAGATATATATTTACTTTGATGTGATGTTGTTTTTGACTTCTCTTTCTGACATGCCTCACATTTATCGTCTTCGATGAGGCAGCCCTCTCACTAATCTCTTTTTACAAAAGAGTTCCTTGAGTTGATGTTCAAGGGTGAGAGCTTCTAATGCCATAGCTAAACTTTTGTCAGATGAAGCTTTACGGTAGAAACCAATGACTTCACCATTCCTGAGATTACAGTCTGGCCACGAGCATATTTTTCCCTTACTCTGAGAAGAGCAAGCTTCTCAACCTTCCTGCTTCAGATGAGACACTAATCCTTCTTTGAATTGACATTTTGTCCTTTGATGCAGAACCGTCTGATTAGAGGATTTGTGCCTTGATTCTCCAGCAAGGAAGTTGCTTCAATTGTTATCAGTGACTCTAATGATTAATTATTATAAGTGATAATAATTGTTGAATCCATGATGACATTCCTTTTCCTCATAGCTTGTCCCATAATGAAAAACTTTGCTGTCATCTCCAAAGATTATTGACAGAATAGCTTTTGTCAATCACATTTGATTGTGAGGGTCTTTCTTTGATCATATGCCTTGAGTAAGAATTACCAAGAATATATATGAATCAATTAACCTGTTATGTCCTGCACTCACAAATGGATTAACAGTGGTACCCAACTTATCAGTTTGGGTCCAGTTGGATTAGAGATTTTACTATAAATAGAGATACCAACATCTGCAACCTTATCATGCTAATTCTTATCTTTGACTAACCATTTTCTCCATTTTAACACCCTTGACAGATTTGTCTCTAGGCTAGGGGAAAATGGTTACAACCTTACATAAGGAGGACTGACAGTCTTTGCCCTATTGTAATCCTAAACATGCTTCTTCTACAATTAATGCAAGTACTAAGAGATGCATCCATGGAATAGAAATAAACAAGCATTGCATTGAGAATACATGGCATTCATTCAGAAACATTACGCATAAGAATTAAGCAAGACATGCATGATATGGAACAAATAGAATTAACAAATAAATCACTAATTCTATCTAGTCCAATCCTGTTGAAGAATCTCATCTAGTTATCTCAATCCAATTATAAACTAATACATCTCAACAAACAATTTAGATTAAATGAATAAATTACTATGTAATAGGATCCAAAAGATAAGCATAAACAAAGGTCTTATATACTGGAAAAACATATACCTTAAGCAATTAATCATGTTCAAAAAATATTCAAACACATATTTAAGATCATCTAAAGTAACATGCAAAAGTAAACATCAATCCTAGTTACCAGAAATATAGTCTAGTGAACTAGTTCAACATTATCTATGTGTGATGTTATCATGCTTGTGCGAGTGTTAAACATTTAAACACTATGATCTTATCATGCATTAAATATTGAGAGCAATGTATTGCAGTGGTTCAAGAATTTGAAACCTGAGATATGTGAGTTGGACCATCTTCAGAGATTGCTATGAAAGCAAGATATTCATTATTCTCGTCATCTAATCCATCCCAACTCTTTCCCGTGCACTATAAGTTTTGACTGGCTGCTTCCCTAATAAAACATTCCACCTTTGTCTCAACTCAACTGAATATCTACTCATCCTTGTTTGTCAAGCTTCTTGTTCCGTTATAGCAAAACCCCTGATAGTTACTTAACACATATTGCTTGTCAAACCTGTAGCTATCAAATCTTGTTTATGTCCTAACCTCAGTCTGTAACCACCTCTTGAATTGAATCTGTAAGAATCTCTGTTTCAGACTAAAATTCCCTGACAAGTGAAACACTGTCCTGACATCCAGTCCCTCAAGTACTTCTACCTGAGTTTCTTCTGATTCAACAATCAGTAACTCTTACATTCTGTCCTGAGGTTCCAACTTTATTGCATGTAATTTAGATATTTGTTTGTCCCCACCATTCTCTCTGACCTCCACAATTCCTGCATGTATGATCTCATTGATTCCCGGATAAATATAGCATTGGTACAAACCACCGTGTGACTGTATAATCTGGAATCATAGAGTTGTCTTAAAATCTCTGAGAAAAATTGTACCCGTAGAAATTTCATTCAATTCCTGCGTCTGAAAATCCAGTGGTATACTATGGAGTAAGCCTTTGAGGAAGTTCCACAATTTTCTTCTGTAGGTTTTGAAATCAGTTCCATTAGAGTAAGAGTTTTCTTCAAAAGATTGAAATCCACTTTAAAAGCCCGGAGGAATCTTGAGTCTACCAATCCTTTGAGTACCCTTAATTTAATAATTAAGATAAATTTAAGTTTCCAATATTTTAATTTTCTTAAAAATTAAATTAATCAAAAAAAATATTTACGTAAAATCTAATTTTCAAGAATTTCGAATTTTCTTAAAAATTAAATAAAACGTAAATTATTATCTAAGAAAATTTAAATTTAAGAATTTTAAATTTTATGAAAAAATAAATAAATCATAAATAATTAATTAGGGGCAACAAAATAATGTTAAGTGCTAAATGGCGACAGCTGCACTCCAAGGATCTCCCGGTGGTGACCCACTATATGGCGACTAGGGACAGCTGACAATTCTATATGGCGATCTTCTACTATGGCGACCTCCTACGCTTGTCTCGCGTGTGTCAACTAATTCAACTGGTAGCAACATGCAATGCACTCCCCGCGTGACTAACAGGTAGGCTGCTTTCTTTTTAAAATCCGCGCGTGTTGTACAGATAATGGTGCATCAATCGGGCGCGTGTATTTCAAGTTGAAGGCTGCTTCAGTTTAATTCATCTTGCGCGTGGCTTTCCTTCTGGTTTCCTTTTCCTTTACTCTGGCTGATGTTGTTTATTTTGTATTAGACTACCATCCAATTTCTTTCCCAAGACATGTATACTCTTTTGTACGTGGAGCTGCCAAAACAAACAAATGAACTGAAGATGCCAAATGAACTGGTAGCACAAAACTGGGAAAGAATGACACAAGTAGCTGAATTTTTATTAAATTATACCAAAATAGCGGGATTCATCAAGTTGGCCAATATTGGCCGATTCATCCTGCCATCCACAGATGCGTATATACTATTACATGACTGATACTTGCGTATCACAGTAATGTAATGTTTTTCAAATTTTACTGAGATTATGCCACCTCTGAAGGACATGTTTGACCGGTTTTTGATGAAGTTTAACAAAAATAACCGATTTTGTTAGAATGGCCATCTTTAGCCGATCGAATACGCATTTGACATAGGGGTAATATTGAATACGCATTCTCAAGTGTTGTATTTGTATTCTATTTATATTTTAAAATTTTCTAGTGCTGGTTACGCATAAAGTGTGAGGGTATTGCCATATATTCAAAACCACAACACGCATATCAGAGTGTAGTAAAAAGGAATACGCATTCCTTAGTGAAGTAATGCTAAATATTTTTTAAATATTTTTTTTGTAAAAGATTACGCATTTATGGGAGTAGTAAGGTTTAAAAAAAATTATACTCCCTCCGTACCATAATATTTTTCTCGTTTTGATTTTTGTCACTGTTCACGTTAAGCGATTGACTATTAATTTACGGTTAATCTATAAGATCAAACATAGTCATGAGTGATCTTGTTGTATTTGTGTTTACGAGTACTTTAATACAGTGAAGTTTTTATATTTAATACTAATACGAAATTAAATATATTAACAATTAAAAACGTGAATCGGTAAATGTGTTCGACACAAATGAGAAAAGTATTTCGGGACACAGGGAATATTATCTATACAGATTACGCATTTGCGGTGGGTTGTTTCGATATATAATCCGACATTGTTAATAGGTGTAATGTCTAATTTAACTTTTTTTATTATTATAAATTCTCGATTAATACCTTAAAATACCTTAAAAAAAATTGATCGATTTAATTTTAGAAAATCGAGTATCTTTACAAATTAGTTTTAATTTTTATTTTATATTATTTTAAAAATATTTTTAAAACCCAAATAGAAAATTGTTGAACCCTATATATTAATTAAAACCGTTAAATTAGGGTCCAAGATTTAAATTAGTGTTTGGTTTCTAAAGGCCCTAAAGCCTAGATTAAATTAGGGTTTAGACTCTAAGATTTAGGCCCTAAATCTTAAACCCTAAACCCTAAATCAGTGTACCTTTTATTAATTTAAAAGAAAATATTTCTAAAACCTAAAAGGGAATTGGTGAACCCTAAAATGTTAAAAATTGTTAAACTAGTTGTGTTTTTTTATTTAATTTTGTAATGTTTCTAAAACCTAAAATAAAATTTTTAAACTCTAAAATATTAAAAATTATTAAATTAAATATAAAAATATTAATTTTAAAATGACCGTAAGAGCAAAAGGTTTCCTGTGAGGATGACGGGCATAGAACACTAATAATAGCGCGGAAAGAATGACACAAGTAGCTGAATTTTTATTAAATTATACCAAAATAGCGGGATTCATCAAGTTGGCCAATAATATTGGCCGATTCATCCTGTCATCCACACATGCATATATATTATTACATGACTGATACTTGCGTATCACAATAATGTAATGTTTTTCAAATTTTACTGAGATTATGCCACCTCTGAATAGAGAATAAGAGCGCTATTATTAGTGTTCTATGCCCGTCATCCTCACAGGAAACCTTTTGCTCTTACGGTCATTTTAAAATTAATATTTTTATATTTAATTTAATAGTTTTTAATATTTTAGAGTTTAAAAATTTTATTTTAGGTTTTAGAAACATTACAAAATTAAATAAAAAACACAACTAGTTTAACAATTTTTAACATTTTAGGGTTCACCAATTCCCTTTTACGTTTTAGAAATATTTTCTTTTAAATTAATAAAAGGTACACTGATTTAGGGTTTAGGTTTTAAGATTTAAGGCCTAAATCTTAGAGCCTAAACCCTAATTTAATCTAGGCTTTAGGGCCTTTAGAAACCAAACACTAATTTAAATCTTGGACCCTAATTTAACGGTTTTAATTAATATCACTACAAGGAAAACAAGCTTCAACAACGGTTTATGTCCGTTGTCTGATACCCTATTTTTCCGTTGACTATTGAGCCGCCGTCTGTTAGTTGGATCAGACAACGGCTAAAAAACATTGTCTGAGATTATACAGACAATGATTATGGATTAAGCCCGTTGTATTACATCCAGAAAAGACAACGTTTTTTACTTGTTTTCGTCGTAACAAGCGACATTACTCGAGGGTTCTCACAAACTCAGAAAACCGTTGTGTATGGTAAAACATTAAAACCAATCCTACAACACTTATTGTTGTATAAACGTTGTTGTGTATTCAAATAGACAACAAAAATGAAATTGAGCTCGTAGAACTCTTGTAATAAATTTCTACACACAACAATTTTGGATTTTAATGTATAGCATGATCAGATACATACAACTGTTTATTTGTCCAAACGTATTGCATGAATACCTTTGATACATTATCTTAATATTATATAGACAATGGTTTACTAGTATTGTGAGAGTTAATTTTGCACCAGAGTTTTGTGTTCGAAAGCATTGTTTTAGTATTAAAAACATGATATTTTAATGAAGCTTGGTTGTTAAAAGCGTTGTCTTACACAAAATATAACAAGTAATCAAATGAAATTAACTTTGCAAATCTAAACAAAAGTTCTAAAGTTAATCCATGATCGAAAATCATAGCAACATAGTTATACAAAAGCTAATAGCATATTGATATCACTGCCTTCATGAGTTTAAGATTTCTACTACAAATTAAAGAAAATATAGAGTCTACAAGGATTTTCAGCTTCTCTTCACGTCTTCCGCAAGAGCTATGTTGTCCTTGCAATATCATTACAGCATGTGATAGGCAATTTCCCAATCTGGAGAAAACAATCTTCAAAATAAATCGACAACATAATTACATAATTACATAATTACATAATTACAACATAATTACATACAACATAATTACATAGAAAATCATTTATCCTTGTGACAAACTTTTGGATGTGATTGACCTAAATGTACACTAGATACTGTTAGATATCATAAAGGGATGTACACTAGATTATTTTAAATAAGAAAGAGTAATTTTAGAGAGATTTAAAATCTTTAAGTTTTAAGAAAAATAGAACTTGGCACCTGGTTTTTTCTGTACATGTGGATGGTAGCAACTCTGCTGGTCAGGACTATCAACAGATCACCTGCTGAATTTATCCCTTTCCCCTCTCACCTGCATTATATGACTATCAACACACTTTTTAATAAAAGATATTCAACCTAGTTAACTAGAACAAATTTTATCTTCTGTAAGGTTAGAAACATACCTAGTTTAGCATGTTAAGGACAGTTTCTCAAGTGAAAACATAATATTTGTGCTGAAAATTGAACTCATATTTGCAATTTTGTGTGGACAGAAGGAAGGCAGGCATACAGGAAGAAGTGTTCATGACTACATTGGCTAGATCTGGTCGTTATTCAAGTGCACTGACAAACTTTCGGGAAATGATATTGAGCATCTTCTTGAACTGGGATATGTATCTTCTGTATAGAGCAAAGCCTGCCATCTGGGCAAGGAAACATAACATTAAATTTGATACTACTTTAGCAATTGTATATAATGATAAGAATTTCTTGATCATAACATTAAATTTTTATATTCAATATCAGATAGCTATACAAAATGGCCTAGCTTAATATTACAAGCAAGAAGAATGTACAGAAGGTATATGTCAGCTGGACAATGTCAACAGTAAGCTCATCGCATTGAGCTGGAATCAGAAGTTCAGACAACGAAAAGGAAAGCCCTGAATAAATATAAAACATAATCCCCCAGCTCCAAAAACCCCGGATAAAGAAAAAGACAATAATATGGCTATTTGAAAAAATGACATAACATGGTAGCTTGAAAGCTCTTCATCTTTTAGCACAAAAAGCTTAGCGGAACCCTCCCATACACATTATTAATCAGATTTTAGATGGGGAAAAACAAATAATATTAAAGTAAATAGTAAGGAAGCATACTGTGCCTACTAGTGCATAAGCCACAACTAATGGAGGCGAAGCAAGATAATTGGCTCTTGTTAGTGGGTGAACACGTCCTTCGAAGTTTCTATTTCCAGAAAGAACAGCTGTAGCTACAATGTCCGGAAAACAAACATATACAGAGTATAGGTGTACAACGATTATTGTCTGGTCCACAAAAATGGAAGAAAAGAAGGTAAATCAAGACAGCTAACAACACACAACTGTTGCCTTCATTCAGGACAATGTATAATACTTTTTTCTCCGTTTAAAAGGGTAACTTAAATTTAAAATACAGGTTGTATTATCTTCTAATTCATCCATAGTAACATAATCAATCTTGATGTGAAATAAAAAATGATACTCCCTTGTAAAAAGATAAAATCTTAAATTCCGTATGTTTTCACAAATATAGCCTCTTGACCACAATATAAGATACAATACAAGTGATGATTTCACCATGGGGTGATATGAAAATTGTTTTAATAATCAAAATCTTAAGACCAATATACCAGTGGAACAGAGCAGTGGGAGGCAAAATATTGATGGAAAGCACCCTGACATTTCTTAATTTTAGTGGAGGCATTGAATGAAATATCAGAAAAAAGAAGACAATACCATTGTCTGTAATTGCAGCAGTAACTGATTCATGAAGGTCCCCAGAGTTTCCTATGCATGTCGTACAAACATACCCAACAATGTTGAAGCCGTGCTGGTTCAAGTACTCTTGCAGGCCACTAAAACACGGAAAGGTAAACAATTCAAAGCTCGGAATTTATTATCAGTCAGAAATACACCCTTTTACAGAATAATTGTAATACCTTTGAAGCATGTACTTGGTAACAACTCCAGACCCTGGTGCAAGACTTGTTTTCACCCATGGCTTAACCTGTTTGCAGATACAATTTATATGAATATTACAAGGCAGACTATTTGAAACAAGTACTCTTGCAGTTCTTAGCTGATCACATATTTGCATTTCATGTAGAATGGTGGGAATCCTAAAATCATTACACAGTCCAGATGGATAATACCTTATACAGAGATGTTATGGAAACTATCATATAGCATTCAAGCAAGTCATAACAGACACACCCACAAAACTGCTACTGGGAGAAGAAAAAATCACTTACATCTTAAATCACACAGAAACAAACCTACACAAATCATCAAAACACTCAATTTTCTTCTTGAGCTTCAATTTTCCCCTCCACATCCCCTTTACTTACTTGTACGCACAAAATAAGAACTAAAATCAGCACAAAATAAGAACTAAAATGAGAGAGAGAGTTAGACAGAGAGACAGAGAGAGAGAGAGAGAGAGTGTGTGTGTGATACCTCAAAATTAAAGACAAGCACCTTCCATTGAATCCACAAATAAGCCCTAAAGCCTTAGTTTTGAACACGAACTAAAACCCCAAATTGAAGTCGAATTGAAACCCTAAACGGAACCATACTCCATTAAAGAAACATACAAATCAATCAAAGGAGGCTCAAATCAAAGCAAATATTTATGTATGTATAGATTTTTTCATAACAAGGAGAGTAGAGGGGGAGAAAGAGAGGGAGAGAGGGAAGGGGAGAGACCACAACCTAAATCAAAACTCAATAGGACCACAAAATTCACACCACACATAAAAATCCCCAAAATAACAGAAAGATTTTACAAACACATCTAAAACCCAAAATTCAAAAAAGTGAAAACACGAAAAATCATGAAACCTAACTCAATTCAAGCAGCTGAGATCCTTCGGATCGGAAATGGAAGCACAAACAGCGGACGGCTATGAAGTTAATTCATCATTCAGATTGTAATTAGTGTTTGAAATAGAGGTGGATTGAGAGGGTTAGGAGAGAGAGAGAGAGAGATTTAGATTTGTGTACTTTGGTGTTTTATGTTTACAGAGAAGGAGATGAAATGGGGCATGGGAGGGGGGGAGGGGGAAGCGGGTATTGAAAAGAAAAGAAGGGGGAAATGAAAAGTTGAAGGAGGGAAACCAATTATAACAAGAAAACTCGATAAATAAATATTGTATATTTATAAATTTTTTATAAATAGATTTAAGAAATTATTTTTATAAAATAATATAAAATAAATTTGAATGTTTTTAATATTTTAATATGACAAAAGCTAATATATTTTTATATTCGTTGTCGAGAAGGGTACTTTTACCGGATTTTTCTAATCCTGACATGCAAAATGAATTTCAAATTTTTTTATAATTTTTTCATATGACTAAAACTGATATATCCTAACATCCGTATGGTTGGATCGTCAAAAAAATCATTTTAAAAATTAATCTTGTAAATCGGGAACGAGTCTCGTTGTCGGGAGGGTTACTTTTACCAGATTTTTCTAATCCTGACATGCAAAATGAATTTTAAATTTTTTAATAATTTTTTCATATGACTAAGATTGATATATTTTTAACATCCGTACGGTTGGATCATCGAAAAATCATTTTAAAAATTAATCGTGTAAATCGGGAACGAGTCTCGTTGTCGGGAGGGTTACTTTTACTAGATTTTTCTAATCCTGACATGCAAAATGAATTTCAAATTTTTTAATAATTTTTTCATATGACTAAAATTGATATATTTTTAACATCCGTACGGTTGGATCATCGAAAAATTATTTTAAAAATTAATCGTGTAAATCGGGAACGAGTCTCGTTGTCGAGAGGGGTACTTTTACCAGATTTTTCTAATCCTGACATGCAAAATGAATTTCAAATTTTTTAATAATTTTTTCTTATGACTAAAATCGATATATCTTAACATCTGTACGGTTGGATCGTCGAAAAATCATTTTAAAAAATTAATCCTGTAAATCGGGAACGAGTCTCGTTGTCGGGAGAGGTACTTTTACCAGATTTTTCTAATCCTGACATGCAAAATGAATTTCAAATTTTATAATAATTTGTTCATATGACTAAAATTGATATATTTTTAACATCCGTACGGTTGGATCGTCGAAAAATCATTTTAAAATTAATCGTGTAAATCGGGAACGAGTCTCGTTGTCGGGAGGGTTACTTTTACCAGATTTTTCTAATCCTGACATGCACAATGAATTTCAAATTTTTTAATAATTTTTTCTTATGACTAAAATCGATATATCTTAACATCCGTACGGTTGGATCGTCGAAAAATCATTTTAAAAAATTAACCCTATAAATCGGGAACGAGTCTCGTTGTTGGGAGGGGTACTTTTACCAGATTTTTCTAATCCTGACATGCAAAATGAATTTCAAATTTTTTAATAATTTGTTCTTATGACATAAATCGATATATCTTAACATCCGTACGGTTGGATCGTCCAAAAATTATTTTAAAAAATTAATCCTGTAAATCGGGAACGAGTCTCGTTGTCGGGAGGGATACTTTTACCAGATTTTTCTAATCCTGACATGCAAAATGAATTTCAAATTTTTTAATAATTTTTTCTTATGACTAAAATCGATATATCTTAACATCCGTACGGTTGGATCGTCGAAAAATTATTTTAAAAAATTAATCCTGTAAATCGATATATCGTGAAGGATATCGATATATCGATTAGCACACATATGATACGCCGAATAATATTATAATGAGTTATATCTGAAAAGTAGCACTATTAACATTCGTATATAATGTCAACTAAATCCGGATATCGTTACCATGACTTATATCTGTAAGTTAGTATATAGATTATGTGCTGCTTTATGTTGTTATGAGTAATATTCATAAGTTAACACCATTAACGTCTGTATGAAGTCTACAAAACCAACAAATAGATATTATGAGTTATATTTTTAACTTAATCTACATGTTATGTCCTCATCAATGTGATAATCTAGTTGACGCTATTAATATTCGTGTAACGTCTAATCCGAATATTTAAAAGAATTCAGAAAATCTATGAAAAAGATGATTTCAAATCTTAATAAACAAAAATTAATTTGGTGTAAGTTATTGGTTACTCATATAAATTAATAAACGGTGGCATATAATTATTCCGAAAAAAATTTAAAAACTAGTAAAAGTATAGACAACGGTTTTTTCTAAAATCATGTTGTGGTAAGTTACTTTACATAAGTGTTTTTTCGGAAATACCGTTGTTGGAATTCTACAACGGTTTTTTCTTTAAGATTGTTGTAGTATTATAAATTTTACAACAGATTATAAATATTGATAACGGTTGTCTGAATGTTACAAGTGTTTTATTTTAAAAATACTTGTATAAGGTAGATTAATACAACGTGCTTTTTCGAAAAACACTTGTGTGAATTGAACAATTAACAATGTAAATTTGAAGTGTAATTATTAGGTATATTTGTAGGTTATCACACATATGATACGCTGAATAATATTATAACGAGTTATATCTGAAAAGTAGCACTATTAACATTCGTAGATAATGTCAACTAAATCCTTATATCGTTATTATGACTTATATCTGTAAGTTAGTATTTAGATTATGTGATGCTTTATGTTATTATGAGTAATATTCATAAGTTAACGCTATTAACGTCCGTACGAAGTCCACAAAACCAACAAATAGATATTATGAGTTACATTTTTAACTTAATCTATACGTTATGTCCTCATCAATGTGATTATCTGTTGACGCTATTAATATTCGTCTAACGTATAATACTAATAGGTAAAAGAATTCAAAATTCTATGAAAAAGGTGATTTGAAATCTTAATAAACACAAATTAATTTGGTGTAAGTTATTGGTTACTCGTATAAATTAATAAACGGTGGCATATAATTATTTCAAAAAAAAAATAAAAACTAGTAAAAGTATAAACAACGGTTTTTTCTAAAATCTTGTTGTGGTAAGTTACTTTACATAAGCGTTTTTAGGAAATACCGTTGTTGGAATTCTACAACGATTTTTTCTTTAAGATTGTTGCAGAATTATAAATTTTACAACAGATTATAAATATCGATAACGGTTGTCTGACTGTTACAAGTGTTTTATTTTAAAAAAACTTGTATAAGGTAGATTAATACAACGTGTTTTGTCGAAAAACACTTGTTTGAATTGAACAATTAACAATATAAATTTGAAGTACTTGTGATTATTTTTTTTATTAATTATAAAGTATATAATTAAACTATTTTGAAATATAAAATTTAAATATTTAATCTGGATGAAAGTGGATTTAATTAGAATTTGTAGTTTTAAAAAAAATTAAAATTAATTGTTTGGAATTGTTTTTTAAATTGTTTACTATTTTTACTGTAATAAATCAGACAACGGTTTATTTGAACATTTTGTTATGCAACATGTTTTTAAATTTTGTAAGAAAGACAACTATTTTAAGAATTTGACCATTGTCTGATATAGGTGGTATACAATATAGGTAAAACACTTCTCTATCAGGTATCATTTATACAACACCTAATTTGTACATTGTGCGATTCAAGCTTAAATAACCAATAGAAAAAATACTTGTCTCATTTCCACAACTGTTAAAGTAGACGTTATCTCAATCATTTTCAGACAATGCATTCTAAAACTCATTGTGCAAACTTACTCATTTGCACAACATTACTTTAGAAAGGATTGTCTGTCTCCATCAACTAGACAATGGATTTTAAAGTGTTGTATTAATGCTAAAGCCTTCCCATTCGCACAACACCTTGATTTCGAAAACACTTGTCTGATTTGTTTTACTAGACAACATTTTTTAATTGCTTGTAGTAATCAACGTCAGACAACACCAGTTTTTTGGTTGCAGAAAAACCGTTGTATGAAAAATTCGGGCAACACTTTTTTGGTCGAGTGTTGTCTGATCGGTGTTGTCTGATTGCGTTTTTCTTGTAGTGTATTTAGGGTTCAACAATTTTCTATTTGGGTTTTAAAAATATTTTTAAAATAATTTAAAATAAAAATTAAAACTAATTTGTAAAGATACTCGATTTTCTAAAATTAAATCGATCAATTTTTTTAAGGTATTTTAAGGTATTAATCGAGAATTTATAATAATAAAAAAAGTTAAATTAGACATTACACCTATTAACAATGTCGGATTATATATCGAAACACCACACCGCAAATGCGTAATCTGTATAGATAATATTCCCTGTGTCCCTAAATACTTTTCTCATTTGTGTCGGACACATTTGTCAATGCACGTTTTTAATTGTTAATATATTTAATTTCGTATTAGTATTAAATATAAAAACTTCACTGTATTAAAGTACTCGTAAACACAAATACAACAAGATCACTCATGACTATGTTTGATCTTATAGATTAACCATAAATTAATAGTCAATCGCTTAACGTGAACAGTGACAAAAATCAAAATGAGAAAAATATTATGATACGGAGGGAGTATAATTTTTTTTTAAACCTTACTACTCCCACAAATGCGTAATCTTTTACAAAAAAAAATATTTAAAAAAAATATTTAGCATTACTTCACTAAGGAATGCGTATTCCTTTTTACTACACTCTGATATGCGTGTTGTGGTTTTGAATATATGGCAATACCCTCACACTTTATGCGTAACCAGCACTAGAAAATTTTAAAATATAAATAAAATACAAATACAACACTTGAGAATGCGTATTCAATATTACCCTTATGTCAAATGCGTATTCGATCGGCTAAAGATGGCCATTCTAACAAAATCGGTTATTTTTGTTAAACTTCGTCAAAAACCGGTCAAACATGTCCTTCAGCCGAAAACTGACAGCCTCGGAAATAAATTAAAATTAAAATTTTTATTCACTAAAACTTAAGTGATAAATTAATTTAGATAAATTTAGTAAATAAATTTATTTAAATTAATTTTATACAATAAACTTATTTAAATTAAATTTATAAAATAAATTTGCTAAATCAATTTTATAAAATAAATTTATGTAAATGAAATTAATAAAACAATTTATTTTATCAAGGCCTTCCATCAGCTAGCTAACAGTAAATAAAACTACCAACATCACTTGCATGCTTTAATGTGTTGACTGGAATTTGGAAGCCACAAATAACCAGCCTGAGGGTGCCAAAAACAAACAAATAAAAAGAGATCAAATTGGAAGGCTGTAGCGACTTCTGAGTTTTGTGGCGACCAGGGAACTTCCTAGCTTCTGCTTGTGTGGCGATTAAACAACCTTTCTGCACGAGACACAAACTCTCTGTTGATTGTTCATTCTTGTGCGTGAAAAACCAGGGTGCCAAAAGAAGCTTCTCTAGTAATAACTGCCAATTGTACACTAAAATCACGAAGATAGGTGCCAAAAATAAGTAACCAAAACAATCAAGCAGCAAATTAATCTGAGAAACTAATTTAAATCCTATACAATTATCTAGCTTTTCTTTGTCTAAGGATTTATTTACCGGGTAACGATTATAATACACCTATTAATATACAAAAATTAAATCGGGCATAAAAACGTTACTCCGGTAAGAAGTTAAACGGATATACAAAAAGTTTGAGCTTCTCTGTAAATATTTGCTGCCATTTTCACAACTCTCTTGGGAGAGAAGATGAACAAAATGAATCCTAAAAAATGGCTTGAATGCTTCTGCTGCTGATGTGTAGACTTTATATTCAATTCAAATGTGTGGCTCAATTTTAACCACACAAATAAATTGAATCAATCAATAAAGTAGTGGCTGAGATTGAGGAGAGCTCTGTGGCGACCAAGGGATATAGGAGGGAGTAGTGTCGCTCTGTGGCGACCAGGGTGAAGTACAGTACATTTACTTGTCTTGATCTTGTCTATTGCGACCAAGAGTAAACAGTCTGTGGCGATGCCTTGGATATATATATTCAGTTTATTTGTTTACATCTGTGTGGCGACAACTACACACCAAAACAAACTAACTTGTACTTTGTTATTTCATTTCCTGTTATTTATTTTGATTCTGATTTTGTTTTTTTCTTTTCTTTTTCCTTTATCCTTTTTTTCTTTTTCTATTTCTTTTTCTTTTCTTTTTGTTTTCTCTTTTCTTTTTCTTTTCTTTTTTTTTGTTTTGTTTTCTTTTAATTTAAATTGTAAGTAAATTAATTTATAAAATTAACTTAAATATAACTTATATAAATAAACTAATTTAGATTTATAAGATAAACTTATTTAAAGTTTATAAAATAAATCATTTTAAGTTTATTAAATAAATTATATTAAAGTCCATTAAATAAATTTATTTAATTTAACAATTAAACATTGAGCTTCGCTAGTCCCCTGAGCTGTTTAGCTGTATACCCCGCACACCTCTTCTCGTACTTTAACAGATAAACGTTCAATCCAAGTACGTTTTTCAACTTAACAATTCTTCTATAAATAATACCCAGATTCCTTTCATGAGCTGTTGACGCCTAGTGCAACTGGTCTGGTTCACAGACGACTAACCCCGATTCTGGGTTTTCGTATTATGGCCTTGATTAAATTGTTAAGCTTGCAACAACTTTATCCCTTCAGACACTGATTGTCAATAAACAATTGTACTTTCACTGAAATCCTTTTTGTTACTTTAGACAGTGTCTTCATTAACCTCTGTATATACCCTGTCTTCAATTCTTCAGAATTCTATGTTTTGAACACTGTCTATCTTCAATCAATGCCAATACACTGAAATCTTCCGATAGCACTTGTATACTGAATCTTCAACATTTCTGATACCCTGAAAGTATTTAACCTTTGTTCTTCACTGAGGCATGATCATATTAATGAACTTCTTTCAGTGACCTATAGACAGACTTCAGGCCTTCTTCTAATCTTCTGATTCTTTGTATTTTCCTTGTGTGGCGCCCTCCAAACCCGGGTCAGAGGTTTAGGGTCCACAACACATACACCATATAAAAACCTGTATAAGAAATATTAATTGCAATGACCCTGCTTTACATAACCACGAATCGCAACAGGTTAAAGCATGAAAACAAGCCACAACCTTAACTTTTATTACAACGCACCAAATCCAAACTAATTTAATTTACAACTGATGATGAAATTATTTTTACAATCTTACTATCTCACTACCGCAATAAACTCCTGCTAGCTCGATCCAACTCAATCTGCGGTCCTAGCTCGTACATTGAACTGGGAAACCTCGCTATCAACCGTATCCTTCTTAACTGTAGAATACATAAAAAGATTCGCAAGAGTGAGCTAACTAGCTCAGCAAGTCACCATGACAATAATCGAGGTTAATCAATGATCAAACGAGATGATTCAGCGGAATCAAGTTTATTGCTAAACAATCATTAGAATTGGATATTCATTTTAAGTTTTAAAACCAAGGTTAGGCTGCTGATCAGTCACGCACTAACCCTGAGCAAAGCACACAACACTGCTCTAATTACTGGATCCAAGGCACACATTGGCCTATAATTGACCACGAATCTGGTCTGACCACGAATCTGGTCCACATTTAGAAAACTGTCCAATTCTAAAACAATTCAGTGTAATAAACAATGTAATTCAATAAGCAAGATCATAATCAACATTGATACAACACTTGTACAAAAGCGTAATACGATTCATGAGTATCACAGGGGTATATCAAGGTATGTATGGGAAACGGTTTTCAGCCTATAAAAGGATCAGGTTTTAGACAAATAATGATTTTTCAAGGTATAATTCTTTGATGTTATAAAGAATGGTTGGGGTATAAAAGTTTCTGTGTTTTCAAAAAAATTTCTTCCAGTGTTTGGTGTTTGGTAGTTATACATTTGGGGAGCAGTATCATATTTGGGTGGTTTGGTATATGAAAATCAATAAAGGATGGTTTACAAAGAATAAGGTTTATGGCTCAAGATCAAGAAAAATCAGGGTTCAAGGTTAAATAGTTTAAAATACTTGCAATATAAAACATGAGTAATTTTGAATAATAGCGACATGTTATGAAACAGTTCAAAAATATTTGCAATACATCTTGAAGAAAAGTTCAGAAGTACTTGACTTACAGGGCTTTACAACTATTACTGATCAATTCTGAGCCGACTTTGTCGCTCGGGCTTTAACGTCCAACCACTAGATCCCATTCGGTTCGACTTCGACACTCAGGTTTTCCTGTTGAAACTCTACTGAGCTCGTCGACTGACCACTAGGTTATCTCTAGTCCATTGTCCACTTTCAGTTTTCCGACTAGAACCTACAGGGTCAAAATACTCTATGTTAGATACCCAGTTATGCTTGACATATCCTCGCTAACCACCTACCCATGCGATAACATATTCCGACTCGTAATCATTCATATCATAATAACACAAACAACAATTAGGGTTCACGTTCTCGAAATTGGTTCAATGTTCGTTTTCAGAAAATACGTACACTCGTCATTTTACGAAATTAGGATTACTGAATTTTGGACAGAACATTCACCATTACATACAATCAAGTTCGTATAAAGTATAAGTATATATATTCCCTCGATGTCTCGATAATTATTGGATACGCTCCCGCATTTCTATAGTTGATTTTCCGGGAATCGGGCAGCGTCTCCTTTGTTGTTAGGTCACACACACTGTAGAGGGGGTGAATACAGTGTAAAGTACAATCAAATCAAACTTTAATATCTCAAGTAACAGAAAACAAACTTTATTGAAACAATAAACTCTGTTACAGTATGGAACTGTTACCTCTCAGTGATGAACAAATATCACGAGAGCTGCTAGGGTTACTACGAATAATCTTCTCGAATATGATACCACTTATAGTGTAAACCCTATGTCTGTGTTTATATACTACACAGTTACAAGATAATCACTAATTGATATGAAATATAATTCTGCTTCCTAAAATATATCAATCAGATATCTTTTCTTCCAAGTATTCTATTCTTCATAGAATTCCTTCTTCATGCATATCTCTTCTTATGCTTATCTCGATCTTCTTTCCTTTAATCAGCTATTGTCCTTAACTGAATGTACTTCAACACTTAAGTTCTGATATCCATCTTCTTATGATTATCTCCTGATAATATAGGTACTGATATCCTTAAGTCCTAACTTCCAGTAAGTACTGATTTATCCTGTTTAAGTAAGATCTGAAAACTAAACATAAATCATATTAGCCATGACATTATCAAATATATTTAACAATCTCCCCCAACTTGTAAATTAGCATAATATACAAGTTTAACAGATATTTGATGATGTCAAAAATATTAAGTACAAATGCATGAGAATTAGACTAGATAACTACAACTTACAGTTCTTAAAGCTTTACCAATATTTAACTTCTGATAACAGCTTCAGTCTGTACAAATATCAGAATTTAATCAGTTGTAGATCTTGACTTGGCTTCATCTTCTGATCTCTCCGATGTCAGGAGTTGTTCTGAGATAGTTCTTCAACAAACATCTCTCAGCATATCTAAGTTCATCAATCATTCTCCTTTTAGCATCTTTAAGCTCTGCATTATCTTCACCAATTTGAAAGATTGCAGCCCTGAGATCATTAATCTTTGCTTTTCTTATATCCTGATCCAGTCTGATCAAATAAGCTTTATCAGACTCAAGATTGAATTCCACAGCCCTGTAACCCAGAAAGGTAGTTATAATTTTAGCAGTGTTGGGCTTCATTTCAACTATATCACCCTTGTGATCTCTGTACTTTGGAACATATGTGCTGCCAGACTTAACAGAATAAAGCCTTTTCTGTCTCTGAATTTGATCCTTCAAATAGTTTGCAGCACTTCCTGTCAATCTATCATCCACTTGAAGTAAGAATAGTACATACTCCAATTCTTCAAAATACTTCAATGGAATGGCATTTTGCCTTATATGATAAACCCTACCATCTGTCATGAAGTACAACAAGATGTGTTTTTTCAAGTAGGTATGGTAAACCATTTGTACAGATTCCAGTTGATTCAATCTCTCAGGAGTTGCTCCAATACCTAGTTCACTCAAGGAAATTGGATCATTGGTAGTGTTCTGTATTCTTCTTTCATCAGCACTTCCCAATCCAGTTTTATCTCTTGCTTCCTTTCCAGTAACTACTCTTGCTTCAAAACCACTTGCAGCAGTCTTCAAAGGTTGAGTCTGTTTTGCTTTAGTGAATCCTGGTAGGAGTGTCTTTGGTCTAACTTCTGATATCAAGTTAACTTGAGCTATGTCAGAGGTTTCTTGCTTCTTTGGAATATCAGAACTTACTGTCTCTTGACTCGGAACAACATGAGCCATGTCAAAGGTTGTTTTAAGAACTTTTCTTGAAGTCAGAGCAAGATCATCCTTTTCATCAGTGATTTCATCATTCTCAGGAGGCACATAAACCTTGATAGGTTCACCAACCTTTTCTTTACCCTTGGATCTTGGATCTATCTGCGGTTGTGATTTAGCCAATGTTGCTTCAGTATTTGTCCTTTCTTTTATCACAATGCCTTTGATTTTTGGAAGTGTCTTTTTACCAGAAGCTTCATATTTAGATGTGACTTTTTCTGATTTAAGTCTGGCTTCTTCTTCCATTAAACTCTCCAAGTCCATTCCTGGATTTTCCGGAAGAAATAACTGTCTTGACATTTCTTCATCAAGATCTAAAAGTTCATCAGAACTTATCCTTTTACCAGTAGCAGAACTAATTCTGTTCCCAGTATCAGAACTTGTCCTATAACTTGTGATTTCAGCTTTTCTTGATGAGAAACCTCTACCTTGACTATGACCTCTACCCATTCCAGAGTTTCCTTGATCATCCTTTTCATCATCCTTCCCTTTCAGTGTCTTGCCAGTCTTGCATTTGGACTTAATTACTTTCTCCCCCTTTTTGGCATCAACAGGTAGTAGAAGAGAGACAAGCAATTCCACTGAGGCTTGGATTTCAGTAAGTTGAGAATGCTGAGAAGCTTGATTTTTCAGAATATCATCAATCAGAGCTTGTTGTTTCTCTTGAGTCTTCTCAATATAAGCAATCCTGTCAAAGGTAGGTTGGAAGAACTTTTTCTTGTCAATTTTCTGAATTTGGTCCTGTTTGATGAATTCTTCCTGAATCTTGTGTAGCTCTGCATGAGTAGTTGAATGGAGACCTTGTAGATGTTTAGTACTCAATGCAGTGACTCTAAGCTGGGTTTTGAAATCATCAGAAATTAACATTTCATCAGCTTTTGTCAAGTGCTCAGCAAGATGCTTTGCATTTGGAACACAGGAAACTGAGTTCCATTCCTTAGTCCACTCCTGTCCTGCAGGAGTTTCACTCCAAGGCACTGGTGCTTCTTTGGTAACAAACTTCTTAACAAGTTCAGATTTAAGAATAGTTTGTTGAGGAGCATGTCCTGAAGGACCTGCTTCATCAGCATCTACATATGGAGCAACATCACCAGTATCTCCAACATTTGCAGAATCAGAACTTACAGAATCAGTATCTTCTAATAAAACAACAGTGTGAGTAGCAATGGAGGCTTCAGCATCCTCTAATTGCTGATCTGGTTCTAAGTTCTGATCAACAGCCATATCCTGATGCTCACCTATATTCTGATCATCAGCATCGAGATGCAGAGAAGGTGTAGAAGAGAAGTCTGAATTTTGAGCAGCATCAGTAACAGGTGTTGTTGATGGATTAGTTGCTGTTGGAGCTTCTAAAAGAATTACTTCAGGCACAACCAAGGTCTGGATATCAATATCAGCACTTGTGCCTGTATTAACAGGAGATACAGACTTTTGAACAGGAGACACAGATGGTGTGTTGGCCTTTTTAGGAACAGCTTCCTGAGATGGAGTTGATGAAGAAGAAGTGACTTTAGCAAATTCCTTTTCTTGTGAGATCAGAGATTCCTGATTTCCTTCCTTAGTTGCTGCTTCTTCATAATCTGAAACTGGCCTTTTTGCCCTCTGTTTCTTGTATCTCTTTGTAGATATGGATTCCTTGGGAGTTTCAGGAACAATCATTCTTCTAAGCCTCTTGAGAAGCCTAGATCCCCCAATTTCAGAATCCTTCTGGTTTAAACTGAGACTGTTGTCAAATTTTATCCAAAAATAAGTCAAGTAAAGAATCAGACTGTAATATCAGAACTTAGACTTATATCAGAACTTAACAATCATCTTGAACATAATTTCTTAACTCGAAAAAAATGCCTATTTTAGTAAGTCCTCACACAAATTCTGATTTATATTCTTCAGAACTTAATCATCAGAAATGCAATCAGAACTTGTCCTCAGAATTTGTGCAATGTGACACAATGACTGTTCATCTAAAACAACATAGATCCCCACAATGATTTTCATCATTCATATGGAGTGGTTAGTGTGTGCATTAAGCTAAATATCAGACAAAGAGAAAAGTCTGATTCACTTCAGTACATCTTAGAAATAAGGCATAACTAAAACTTTACTAAAAACCTGTCAATATTCTGAAACCTACTATTGAATGAATTCATGCTTGAGTCCACCTCAACTATTTTGTGCTAATTTTGTGCATCTTTTTAAATTCTATTTTACAGTGGCTTCTCAGTATAAGTGAGTCATGACTGCTTATCAGAATTTATGCTATTATCAGAGTATTTCTCCAGTAATCATAGAGTGTGAAAAGTCAGGAGGAAAATTTTTTATTTGCTTTTCTGATGCATATTACTTAATACCAGCAATGCACTTGGGTCTTCCCTTCCACATTTTTACTCTAGATCTCAAAGGAGTACCTGATTTTTAATCCTTGTTTCTTTTTCTTTTTCTTTTAATAAGCGAGGTTTATCAACACTTAGTATATTCAACAGTTTTACTAGCATCAGAACTTAACAGATGAGTAGCATTATTCTAGTTTATGACTTAGTAATAAGATAGACAAAGTAAACTCAACTAAGCTCAATTATCAGAATTTGCTATGTCAATAGATTTCCACAGAAATAATTACTTCTTACATGGGATCCCTTGTTTATTGAAGACTACTAGATCAGCATCTAGCACAGTTATCCTCATAGGATTGAATAGTTACCTAAACAGACATATCACTATCAGAGTTTAGAAACATTGATCAGACAACAGTCAGTACTTAAACATATTTTTCAATTAAGCATAGAATACACAAAGAGATTAAATTCTGTAAATACTGATCATAAAGTCTGATGCAACAGAACAAAACTAAGCAGATTTAGAGAAAGAACCTGAAACCATTCCAAGTTCATTTACCAATCTTGTAAAAGTAGTTTCACACAATAGTTTTGTGAAGATATCTGCTAGTTGTTGTTCTGTTGGAACAAAGTGCAATTCCACTATAGCTTCATCTACATGTTCCCTGATGAAGTGGTACCTGATGCTGATGTGCTTTGTCATAGAGTGTTGAACTGGATTACCTGTCATAGCAATAGCACTTTGATTATCACAGTAAATAGGGATTTTGAAATATGTTAACCCATAATCCAGTAACTGATTCTTCATCCAAAGAATCTGTGCGCAACAGCTTCCTGCATCAATATATTTTGCTTCTGCAGTTGATGTGGAAATTGACTTTTATTTCTTGCTAAACCAAGAAACCAATCTGCCTCCGAGAAATTGGCAGCTTCCACTTGTGCTTTTCCTGTCAATTTTGCAACCTGCAAAATCTGCATCTGAGTAACCTGTTAGTTTAAAATCCGATTCTATGGGATACCACAATCCCAGATCAGCTGTTCCCTTAAGATACTTGAAAATTCTTTTCACAGCTGTTAAGTGAGGTTCTCTTGGATCTGCTTGAAATCTTGCACAAAGACAGGTAGCATACATGATATCAGGTCTATTAGCAGTTAGATAGAGTAGAGAGCCAATCATACCTCTGTAATCAGTAATATCTACTGATTTACCAGTATTCTTATCCAGTTTTGTTGCAGTGGCCATGAGAGTGGATGCACTTGAACAATCTTGCATTCCAAATTTCTTCAGCAAGTTTCTGGTGTACTTAGTTTGACAAATAAAAGTTCCTTCTTCATTTTGCTTGACTTGAAGGCCCAGAAAATAGCTAAGTTCCCCCATCATACTCATCTAATACCTTGACTGCATCAGTTTGGTAAACTTCTTGCAAAGTCTGTCATTTGTAGACCCAAAAATGATATCATCAACATAAATCTGGACCAGAAGTAAGTCCTTTCCATGGTTGAGGTAGAATAGTGTTTTGTCTATTGTTCCTCTGTTGAATCCACTTTCCAGAAGAAACTGAGCTAAAGTCTCATACCATGCTCTGGGAGCTTGCTTAACTCCATAAAGTGCTTTATCAAGCCTGTAGACATAATTTGGATGTTTGGAATCTACAAAGCCTGGAGGTTGTTCAACATATACTTTCTCCTCCAATTCTCCATTGAGAAAAGCACTTTTCACATCCATTTGAAAGACAGTAAACTTTTTGTGAGCAGCATAAGCCAAAAATATCCTTATGGCTTCTAATCTAGCAACTGGTACAAATGTTTCATCATAATCAATTCCCTCCTGTTGAGAATATCCTTTTGCAACCAGCCTTGCCTTATTCCTTGTAATTATGCCATCACTGTCAGTTTTGTTTCTGAATACCCACTTTGTACCAACAACAGATCTATTCTTTGGTCTTGGCACTAGGGTCCAGACTTTGTTTCTTTCAAATTCATTTAACTCTTCCTGCATTGTTTGCACCCAATCAGCATCTTGAAGAGCTTCTTCCACTTTCTTTGGCTCAGTCTGAGAGAGAAAAGAATTGTAAAGACATTCGTTTGAAGTACATGTTCTAGTTCTGACACCTGCATCAGGATTTCCAATTATCAAATCAGGTGTATGGGATTTAGTCCACTTCCTTGCAGATGGAATGTTTTCTCTAGAACTGGATGCTCCCCCATGATCCATGCTGTCTTCATTTTCATTTTCTGATGCTCCCCATGAAACTATGCTCTCTGAGTTGGATTCTTCAGAATTTAGATTTTCAGAACTATCAGAACTTGGCTTATCAGAACTTGACGAGCCAGTTGTATGTTCTGATGCTTCTTGAGATGTGATATGTTCTTGAGTATGCTCCCCCTGCATAGGTGCATCTTCCTTTGACGTAGTCACCACAGTTTCAATAACATCAGAGTTTAATCCATCAGAGTTTGCAGTATCAGGACTTAGACTGTCAGGATTTTCAGTATCAGAATTTGAGTCTTCATTTTCAAATCTCAGCTGATCATGATCAATAAAATCTTCAAGACCAGTAATCTTCTTGTCATCAAAAGAGACATTGATAGATTCCATGACCACTCTTGTTCTCAAATTATAGACTCTGAAGGCTTTTTTGGAAAGTGGATATTTAACAAAAATTCCTTCATCAGCTTTTAGATCAAACTTGGATAGCTGTTCAGGATGAGTCTTGAGAACAAAACACTTGCATCCAAATACATGAAAGTACTTCAAATTTGGCTTCTTTTTCTTCACCATTTCATATGGTGTTTTTCCTTGCTTGTTAATGAGTGTTGCATTTTGAGTAAAATAAGCAGTCTGCACAGCTTCAGCCCAGAAATAGGTTGGAAGCTTTGCTTCTTCAAGCATTGTACGTGCAGCTTCAATGAGAGTTCTATTCTTCCTTTCAACAACTCCATTTTGCTGTGGAGTTCCAGGAGCAGAAAATTCCTGCTTAATTTCATGGTTTTTGCAGAACTCTTCCATTATCAAATTCTTGAACTCAGTGCCATTATTACTCCTTATGGTTTTCACATAATCTTTGACCAATTTATCCAGATGTTTGACATGATCAATCAAGATAGATGCAGTTTCACTTTTTGTGTGCAAGAAATACACCCATGTGTATCTGGTGAACTCATCCACTATGACCAATGCATATTTCTTCTTTGCAATAGACATGACATTCACTGGACCAAATAGATCAACATGTAGTAGATGATAAGGCTCAAGAATTGATGATTCAGTCTTGCTCTTGAATGAAGATTTTCTTTGTTTGGCCTTCTGACAAGAATCACAAAGGCCATCAGGAGCAAATACTGTCTTTGGCTGTCCTCTCACAAGATCTTTCTTGACTAGTTCATTTATATTGTTGAAATTTAAATGAGAGAGTTTCTTATGCCAATTCTAGCTTTCTTCAATTAATGCTCTACTCATCAGACATATTGCAGAACCATCAGTACTTGTTGAAAGCTTAGCTTCATAAATGTTACCATGCCTGTATCTTTTCAGAACAACTTTGCCTTTAGCTTTACTCACAACTTCACAGTGTTCTTCAAAGAAATCAACATGATAACCTCTGTCACAGATTTGACTTATACTCAGCAGATTGTGTTTAAGTCTTGAGACCAGAGTTACTTCTTTAATGATGACATTCCCAAGATTGATATTGCCATATCCCAATGTTTTTCCAATGTTGCCATCTCCATAAGAAACACTTCGGCCAACTTTCTCCACAAAGTCTGATAGCAGGGCCTTATTTCCAGTCATATGTCCTGAACATCCACTGTCCAGAACTAGGATATTTTTCCTGTTGCCCTGCAATCACAAAGACCACTAATGATTAGTTTTAAGGACCCAGACTTGCTTGGATCCTTTGGCCTTATCAAGTTTGTTAACATTTGCAGCGGGTTTAACATCAGAGTTTATGTTAACAATTTTCTTATCAGAACTTACACTATCAGACTTTGAATCAGAATTAACACTAGATGGAACAATGGAAACTTTCTTCAAAGAAGGTTTTATTTGATAATAATCATAGTACAAACTATGATATTCCTTACAAGTATAAATGGAATGCCATAAACTACCACAATGAAAACAAGGATTTTGTGGTTTGTATCTAAGAGACTGACTCTTAACTCCTAACTTTGAAGGTAAGGAGTTTATGTTCTTATTCTTCCTGTAACAAGAAGCCAGATGGTTAGAACTTCCACAGTTATGACACGTTTTCCTAGGAGCTTTAGGAACAGGCTTGTAATTATTGCTTTTATTCACACCTTCCTTTCCATTCCTATTTTTCCTAGGTGATTTTACCTTGTTTGCATATTTAACATCTTTCAGCTTATGCTTAAGCTGCTTCTTAGTCATTAAGCCTATGTTTACTTCAGCTGTCTTCTCCTGTTTTAGTTTGTCAGAAGTTAATTCCACTTTAACTTCTGATTTCTCATTATCAGACTTTACAGTTACAAACTTAACAGGTTTTAACTTTGATTTTTTCTTGACAACAACTGGCTTAATTTCTACAGTTCCTTTATCATTCTTATCCTCTCCATAACCTAAGCCCTCTTTCCAATTTTCACTACTTAGCAAATTTTGAGTTGTTCTGCCAGAGTTAGTCCAAGTCCTGATAATCTCTCTTTCCTTTTCTAACTCAGTTTTTAGAGATTCATTCATTTTTAGCACTTCATCCCTAACATAAAAAGCATCATCTCTATCCTTCTGAGTTTGATGGAACATAACTAACTCTTTTTCTAAGAAATCATTTCTTTTCTTAAAAGCAAGATTTTCAGAAGTTAATCTTTCACATGTTAAAGTTTGATCTCTATAACTAACAAATATGGTTTTAAGATATCTTCTCAACTCATTAATATCATCAGTATGAAAAGCATAAGTAGTCTGAGGTACCTTTGTTTCAGCAGCTTCAGAACTGCTCTCAGCACTTTCTTTATCAGCATTTGCCATCAAAGCATAGTTCTCCTCACTTTCAGAGTCTGAGGTGTCTGTTTAGCTTTTCTTCTTTGTGACCAGAGCCTTGCCTTTATCACCCTTCACTTTCTTGCAATCAGGAGATATGTGGCCTTTCTCACCACAATTATAGCATTTGACATTGGTATAATCTCCTCTATCAGTCTTTCCTCCTCTGCCCTCAGATCTTCTGAAATTCTTTTTATCAGAACTTGTGCATTTCCTGGAAAACTTCTTTCCCTTCCTGAACTTCCTGTATGCAATCTTTGTGATCCCTTTCACCATAAGAGCACACAGCTTCATCATCTCCTCATCAGCATCAGTCTCAGGCAAGCTTTCAGAATCTGAGTCATCATCACTTTCAGAACTTGATGACTCAGTATCAGACTTTGTGAAAAGAGCTTTACCCTTGTCTTTCCTTGAGGTAGCTGCCTTGGGGGATTCTTCTTCAGCCTTAAGAGCAATTGTCCTTGACTTTCCTCCTTTCCTCTTGCTTCTTTGTTCCATCTCAAGTTCATGAGTCTTGAGCATTCCATAAATTTCATCAAGAGTTGTTTCATCAAGATTGTAGTTGTCTCTTATTGTTGTTGCCTTCAAATCCCAGCATTCAGGAAGAGCTAACAAGAATTTAAGGTTTGAATCTTCAAGATCATACTCCTTATCAACCAATGACAAATCATTCAAGAGTTTGACAAATCTATCATATAAATCAGTCAATGACTCATTAGCCATTGAGTCAAAGTGTTCATACTCTTGAGTGAGTATTGTCTTCCTGTTCTTCTTAATTGTATCGGTTCCCTGACACCTTGTTTCCAGAGCATCCCATATCTCCTTAGCAGTCTTGCAGTTAATTACCCTGTTTGACATTACATTATCAATGGCACTATGCAGTAAGTGTCGTACCTTAGCATCCTTAGCAATTGATGCTATATCTTCAGCAGTATAATCACTCTTCTCCTTTGGTACGGTCTTTGCTGCTTCACCTGCAACTGCAACAGCGAGCTTGGTTGGTTTGTGAGGCCCTTCCTTGATTCTATCAAGATATTCTGGATCTGTTGCTTCCAGGAACATGGTCATCCTCACCTTCCATATGGGATATTCAGATGGTCTCAGTATGGGAACTCTGATGGTCTCATACCGACTTTAAATTTGTGTCTTTGGTGGTTCTTCAGTTTTGGTAGGCTTAGTTGGAGTTTCTGTGTCAGACATGATTGTGTTGGGATCTTTAACTGTATGTGCGTTAACAGATAGGCTCTGATACCACTTTTTAGGTCACACACACTGTAGAGGGGGTGAATACAGTGTAAAGTACAATCTTGATCGAACTTTAATATCTCAAGTAACAGAAAACAAATTTTATTAAAACAATAAACTCTGTTACAATATGGAACTATTACCTCTCAGTGATGAAAAAATATCACGAGAGCTGCTAGGGTTACTATGAATAATCTTCTCGAATATGATAACACTTATAGTGTAAACCCTATGTCTGTGTTTATATACTACACAGTTACAAGATAATCACTAATTGATATGGAATATAATTCTGCTTCCTAAAATATATCTATCAGATATCTTTTCTTCCAAGTATTCTATTCTTTATAGAATTCCTTCTTCATGCATATCTCTTCTTATGCTTATCTCGATCTTCTTTCCTTTAATCAGCTATTGTCCTTAACTGAATGTACTTCAGCACTTAAGTTCTGATATCCATCTTCTTATGATTATCTCCTGATAATATAAGTACTGGTATCCTTAAGTCCTGACTTCCAGTAAGTACTGATTTATCCTTTTTAAGTAAGATCTAAAAACTAAACATAAATCATATTAGCCATGACATTATCAAATATATCTAACATTTGTTTATCGGACTACCCGTCGAAACATCAATCGACGTCAATAACAACAAATCACAATCCAATTTTCAGAGTTCCAAAACTATTCACATACGAAACTAATTACACGACTTATTTTATTTATTTTATAAAATTAGGACTCAGAATAAATTCATCACCGTCCACCGCCGACTCACCGAAGGTCACCGTCGACGGCGGTAAAATTTATCGGTGCCCGATACGTGTCGGGTTTCCAAATAAATTTCACCGATTAAACATTAATTTCCCGCACAATATTAATTTATTATTTCCCAAAGAAAAAAATCAATTAATCATTAGTATGCAGGGAATTAAAAAAATAAAACAATCCCCAACCGAACAATAGTAACAATATCGACACAGTCACGGGCCACCTAACCGGAAAAGAATCCGGCGGCGGTCGGAAAGAAATCAACAGACAACACCCAGGCAAGGCAATAGTAGCACAACAGCAACACAACTGGACACACGCATGTGCGTCACACGCACGCCGGCCACCTCGCCGGAGAAAGTCACGGCGGCGGCTGGGAATAATAGAGAAGAAAAATGGCAGCACAGTAGCACCAAGTAAACTGCACACATATATCATACGTATTTAACACAAATATGCATATGTATATATACCAAATATGCAAGAACACATCCGAATATCAATCGGAAAATAAATCGGGAAGCAAGGCGGCAGCAGGGTAATTACCCGATAGCAAACCAGAACACAGGGGATAACAGGAAGTCCGAGAAAGAAAAAGGGAGGGTCGAGAGGAGGAATAAGACTAGAGAGATCGAACCCCACCACAAATGATACCGCCGAGCACATGAAGGCAGTGCTGTGGTGGTTGTTATGTTTTGTTCTTTTATTCTATTTCATTTTACAGTTGAAACAATGACACGTGTCTCTAACTGCATAAAACCCAAACACGTGTCCTTACTTACTGGCTGCTAGCATAAATTCATTCTGAAATTCGCAATTTAACGAATCAAGTTACGATAAAACCAACTCAGAAAATCACGAGAATAATTTTAAAATGTTACAAATATCCCGAAGTTTATAAAAACGTAATTTTCATAATTTTACACAATTTTTGAAATACCACTTATACCCGCTTTTATCAATAAAACGAAACAACGCGCGGGTAAAATTAATCCCAAAAATTACCAAAATAATTTTAAATTTCTCGGAATATTCCAAACTTAAATAAATATGAGTTTCATAATTTTTGAAGAATTCTTGAATTAAATATGTATTTTACACATAAAAGCAATCAGAAAATCATTTAAAGATAATTAATTAATAAAATATTAATTTCTTAATTTTATAAATTCCTAACAATAATTATTGTAATTATAGAACCAAAAAAATGATTTTAGAGACATTCCATATATTTATGCAAATAAATTTGCAATAAATCCACTTTTGAAATTGAAAACAATTCAATACGACTCCATAATTAATCACGCAGATAACCCGGTACACCATAAATCACACATAGATAATAATCAAATAATACATAGCGGTCAAAACCAATACACATATTTTATTTATTTAATAATTTCTATAATCACATATTTAAATAATTCTAAAATACACGAGTCGTTGTATCCTTCCCCCTTCAAAAGATTATGTCCTCAGAATCTGGTCTAACTAAACAAGTGAGGATAGTTGTCAAGCATATCTGACTCTAGTTCCCAAGTAGACTCTTCTACTCGAGGGTTTCAAACGTACTTACTATGGATATACTCTCATTTTCAAGAATTCTCCTTTAACGATCAAGAATTTGTATCAATCACTATATGTAAAATAAACTTAGACAAGAGCCCATTGGCTCCTAACCAATCGCTTAATTCAAATCAGATACTTATCGCTTTAACATTGACAGGAAAAACACATTATGTGTACACACTGTTGTGACGGTCACATCCACTCATGAACAACTTTACCTATATTTATCAATACCTCGAATGGTTTATTAAATTTAGGACTCAGCTTGTCCCCTCTATTCAGACCTGTCCAACCTCTTTCAAGGTGAAACTTTTATTAACAGTACTGGTCCTATTTCTATATTCATGTTCTCTCTCGATACAATTCTGCTTCTTTATTTGTCTACTCCGAGCTGCTTCAATCAATATCATTACGCCCTTGGTGTGCTGGATTAACTTATGATTTGACAACTTCCTTTCTCCCACTTTATCTTAATAAAGTGGGGACCTACACTTGCGTCCGTATAAGACTTGGTAAAGTGGCATTCTAAAGCTGACATTGATGGTAAATGATCATCCCAGTTTTCCTTAAAATTCAACCTCCCAACATACCTTATATTTCCTGAATCGCTTCCTCACTCTGATCCTTTGTTTAAGGATGATAGGTGGTGCTCAATTTCAACTTAGTTTTCAAACATTTAAACATCTCTTATTCATTTCTATCAGTTAAGGCTGAAAAGTAATCTCATATATTCACTTCTTATCACTTTTAGGTACTTGAACTTCATATTCATTTTTTTTCCAATTGTTTTATTAACTCCTCAGGGGTCTTAATTACATCAAATCCTTTCTTTCTGCACAAGGCATCTGTTACCATACGGCTTTGTTTAGGTAGTTGTTAACGAATTAATTAGAATCTTTTATTAACCTCTGTCAAAGTTTCATACTTGAAAACTCAACGTATAGTTGCTTTCCTTCTAATCTTTGGAGGAAAATCCTTGGGCATTCCACACAGACTTTCTTATTCTTTGAATAGCTGAGGATGTTATTAATAAACACAATTTGCTTATCCAAGTACTCCTTATACACCACGTTCCTTAATTCCTTATGGTCACCTGATACACTTGTTATTTCACATAATATCACTAGAGCTTGCAATGCTCTTAACTCACTTTAATCGTAATCTCTGATATGTTCTCAGGTCGGATCTTAAGTTAATCCCCGAGATATAACATACTTCTTGAATTAGGTCTCGTAAGTGATCAATTCTTTATAGTGGTCACTTATTCTTATTCGTTGTTTCGTTAAACTCCCGATAATCTGTACATACTCTCATAATTTCATACCTTTTCTCCTTTAACATCATTGGTACACTTCACGATTCGCTTTTTATAAAACCACTCCCTGGGTCTACCTTATCCACTAGGCCTCCACTACTTCGCCTTAATCCTTTGACATATCCAACACTTCCTAATCCATCTTCGAATTTCCTTCTTATACCTGGTTATCACTATTTTTCTTTAAAATTCCGTATATCTTGGCATTTCTTCAATAAATTAAATATTTTATACTATGAATTCCCTGTGGGATCTCATTTCTTAATCCTTTTACTTGTAACATCCATATGCTGGAAGAAAACTTAGGAATATTGTGATCGTTCTTCTGGGTGCATAATCTTCCTCTTACTAACCGTTAACATCATAATCCATTATCTTCCCTTGACATCTCCTTATCTTTTCTCAACAATTTTGACTGAAAGGTCATACTACCCATCCTTGTTTCCTTGGGATTATATATCTGACTTCCAACTCCAACTTTTAAAATTCCATAGATAATTCTTCTGGTACAGTTTCTATGTTCGTTCTCACCTTTTCGCTTATCACCTACCTCTACATTTGCTTTTCCTCATGAGTACATACCTCAAACTTTTATGGTCCATAAAGATCTTACACTTTTCTTCATACATATCATGTTTCCCAATCTTTCAAAGAAAATATTATTACTGCTAGTCCCAATTATGAGTAGGATACTTCTGTTCCTGAGGTTTCGGTTGTCTGGATGCATATACAATAATTTTATTGTGATGCATCAACACACATCCTATTCCCTTATGAGAAGTATGACTATAATTACCAAATTTCCTTGATACTTTCAAAGTGATAAAACAGGTGCTGTAACCATTCTTTACTTTAACTCCGCAAAACTTTGTTCATCCTTCTCCATTTTATATAACTTCTTGCTTTTTCCTGGTTAGATCATCAAAGGTATTGCGAATTTCAAGAAATCTTGCATAAAATTTTCGATAATAACCAGCCCATGGTAACACTTCTTACTTTTGTTGGTTCGTTTGGTCTTCCTTCATTTATAGTAACTTTAATTCCTATTGGATCTCCTTTTGCCTCTTCCTCACTTACTATTTATGCTAAAAATTATGCTTCCTGCTATTAAAGCTTTCATCTTGTAAACTTTACATACAATTTCTTTCTTCTCCGACTTCCCAGTTATCATTAAATGCTTCACATGGTCCTCCATTGACTTTAAGTAACACAAATACAACTCATCCAGATATTCCTGAAAGATTCTGTCCATCAAGTTTAAATATTATTGGTATATTGGTTAATTCAAATGACATCACTAGAACTCTATAGCAGCAGTACTTAGTTCTGAAAATTATCCTTGATATATCCATAGGTTCAATCTCCAATTGATAACGCCTAAATCTTAAATCAATTTTAGAAAATACTTTGCTTCTTCTGTTTGATCAAACAAATCAGTAGTTCGAGGTAACAGATACTTGCTCTTGATAGTAAGCTTGTTGAGCGTTCGCTAGTCGACGCATAATCTCATACTTCCATCTTTCTTATTAATAATTAATACTGGTGCACCTTATAGGGTACACTAGGTCTAATCGCTCCTTCTTCTAACATCTCTTGCATCTGCTTTGCTAATTTCCTCATTTTACTGGTGCCATTTTGTGTAAGGCCTTGGTCACTGGCTTCGTTTCAGGTGTTACGTCAATCGCGAGCTTCATTTCTCTATCTGGAGGAAATGTTGATAACTCATCTGGAAACATATCTTAAAACTCCTTAATTGCTATAAAATCTTCAAATTTTGTTTGCTTCTGACTTTTATTTATCTCATGATCACCATAATACTCACATCTTGATCACCGTAATTATCATTAACAAATTCTTTACTTTCCTTCCTCCTTTATACCTCATCATATTCTCATTTGACGTCTTCAGGACTATCTTTTCATCACGACGGTTTGTCTGGGCATCACGCTTAAATAGTTAATCCATTCCATAGAATAATATCAAATCTTCACAAACTTATTGTCAGAAATCTCATTTTCACCCTTGGTACTCAGTTACTTAACAAATACACGTTCTTGAATTTACTAATCCTTTAATCATAATCTTATCAATTCAACAGAGTAACTCATCTTATCAACACAACCTTGAGAGATAATTGATCAAGTTGCTCTCACATCTTTCCATACTTTAATGCGTAATGTATCCGCAATAATCATTCCCGTCATCACATCCGTATTCTGAACAACATATTTCACAGACAAATCGTAAACTCCTGCTCTTGGAGACGTATTCCTTATTGAAGTAGATTCCCTTGATTCTTAGTGCATCCCTGGCTAGGACTAGTGATTTGCAATCCTCGCTATATGCCCTTGTTTCCCTTCCATGCAAGAGAGGTAGATGGAACTTCGTCCTCTTGATTCAGGATACGTTGATTTTGTTTGAAAGAAAACTTTAACAAAGAACGACAATACAAAGAATTAACTAAAAGGATTTATAATTTTAATAAACTTGAAGTTTAAAAGAAAGAAGAAATAATGATTTGGATATGAACGAGACAACCATATTGGTACTTAAGATGGCCAGTCTTTTGTACCATATGGCAAAACTTGAGGGGAACAATTAAATTCGAAAGGAATGCAATATCCTCCTTTTTGATATCATCATAAGGAGTTTATTAAGAAAAGAAGTTCATACATTTTTAGGAATTAAAAAGGAATATACGCTGTAATATTGAAGACAAGAACGATACCATTGATCACCATCCACATTTCAATTGTATTCATTTTTCAAGCTTGTTCGATCATATTCCCATTGTTCTATATAACAACTTTAGAAAGTACGTTGAAATGCCTTCACAAATTAAGCATTATGGTAGATTCTTACTTGTCACGTCTTGCATCTTTAACATCGCACCTACACGTATAATACTATAACAATCCGATCATGGCGTTCCTACCAGATAACTTCGAGTTTCCTCTTTTCAATTTAGAATAACCCTGAATCATTCAACATATCGATCCTTTTGTTAATAATATTCTTCTTTTAGGAAAATCTGGAAATCTTCTCAATCTCCTTCAGTCATACTCAGGCTTCTGTTAGATTAATGAATTCTTTGAACTTGGATAGTCCTAGTAATTGGATGAGTAATTGCTCCGTACGCTGATTTTGTTGTTAATCTTATCAAATAATATTTATACCTTTCTGTTAGGAATAATCAACTTCTTCATAATCGCGGGTTACTTTATCCTCTGAATTAACAATACTAAGTCTGAAACAAGTATCCTTCCAGGTAATCCGGTTCTTTTAACAAACAAGAAACTCAAGTAGTAACTTGACAATCAAGGTTTAAAACTTATTTTATTCAAAATGGCTTTTGGAAATTTTGTAAGAGAAAATCTTTTTCGAAAACTGGTTTAAAAATTTTAAAAATCACAAACCTGCTTGTCCTTACTATATGAGTTGGTTGTTGTCCTTCCTTCTTATAACAAGGTACCAAATTAAAGAAATGATCACATTCCCTTTACTTCAATCTATCCTCTTTCCTTTATTTGGTCCATTTGCCTTCCTTAATCGATGAAAACTTCAGTTATCGTTGCATGCTATCTTATTCGTAGCTTCACATCAAGTTTCCATACTGGTAATACTCCCGTTATCAACTATACCATCGTTAAGTGGAACAGACTATCCAATAGTCAACAAGTCAGCTAATGTCACATCACCTTGTTAAAATATATATCACATCATCATAACTCCATTATCTAACTTCAAGAAATCTCTAGATCCCTAATCTCCTCTAACTCTCTCTTTTCAATACTTATCTAATCCATTCCACAAGCCATCCATGGGTGGCCTAATTACTAATGACTTATTTTAACCTGATAACAGCTATCCTCCGGAACACATGAATCTTCTTTCTAAACTTCTCCTCACCTTTATTTATATCTCAAGTACTCACCATTTACAGTAACCCTCGAATCCATCCTCGTAGGTACTACTGCTTCATAGGACAAGTTTTAAACTGAAGGTATAGAACAGGATGTAGGGTAACCTAAAGAGATAGACTCACAGCCGAATGTCTAGTAAAACAAGAATAAACAGATGGAGGTTCTTAAATAGATAGTCTCGTATCAAGAGGTGGTAGAATAGCGTATGATAGCTTGAAAAGGTGCAACTGTCATAACAGAAGGTAGTACCATTAATACTGAGGGAGGAACAAGGTGCAAATCAAATCCAAAAGAAGATGACGATCCTTGAACGGAAAGCTCCAAACGATCAGATGATACAAGGAAATCAGGATCTGCCATTGCCGTTGTCTGGAAATCACGTCGCAAGCTAAGAATCCCGAATTGTAACACGAACCGTGCCGGGGACCTACTATATAGTCGCACTCATCCTCACGACGTCTTATCTTTCTATTTCCTAGTCCTAATCCTATCCTTCTACCCAATCCCGACAATCTAGGCTTGTTTCAGTGACTTATAACCTGTAGCTCTGATACTAACCTGTGGTGCCCTCCAAACCTGGGTCAGAGGTTTAGGGTCCACAACACATACACCATATAAAAACCTGTATAAGAAATATTAATTGTAATGACCCTGCTTTACATAACCACGGATCGCAATAGGTTAAAGTACGAAAACAAGCCACAACCTTAACTTTTATTACAACGCACCAAATCCCAACTAATTTAATTTACAACTGATGATGGAATTATTTTTACAATCTTACTATCTCACTACCGCAATAAACTCCATCTAGCTCGATCCAACTCAATCTGGGGTCCTAGCTCGTACATTAAACTGGGAAACCTCGCTATCAACCGTATCCTTCTTAACTGTAGAATACATAAAAAGATTCGCAAGAGTGAGCTAACTAGCTCAGCAAGTCATTATGACAATAATTGAGGTTAATCAATGATCAAACGAGATGATTCAGAGGAATCAAGTTTATTGCTAAACAATCATTATAATTGGATATTCATTTTAAGTTTTAAAACCAAGGTTAGGCTGCTGATCAGTCACGCCCTATCCCCGAGCAAATCACACAGCACTGCTTTAATTACTGGATTCAAGGTACACATTGGCCTATAATTGACCACGAATCTGGTCTGACCACGAATCTGGTCTGACCACGAATCTGGTCCACATTTAGAAAACTGTCCAATTCTAAAACAATTCAGTGTAATAAATAATGTAATTCAATAAACAAGTTCATAATCAACATTGATACAGCACTTGTACAAAAGCGTAATACGATTCATGAGTATCACAAGGGTATATCAAGGTATGTATGGGAAACGGTTTTCAGCCTGTAAAAGGATCAGGTATTAGATAAATAATGATTTTTCAAGGTATAATTCTTTGATGTTATAAAGAATGGCTGGGGTATAAAAGTTTCTGTGTTTTCAAAAAAATTTCTTCCAGTGTTTGGTGTTTGGCAGTTATACATTTGGGGATCAGTATCATATTTGGGTGGTTTGGTATCTGAAAATCAATAAAGGATGGTTTACAAAGAATAAGGCTTATGGTTCAAGATCAAGAAAAATCAGGGTTCAAGGTTAAATAGTTTAAAACACTTGCAATATAAAACAGGAGTAATTTTGAATAATAGAGACATGTTATGAAACAGTTCGAAAATATTTGCGATACATCTTGAAGAAAAGTTCAGAAGTACTTGTCTTACAGGGCTTTACAACTATTACTGATCAATTCTGAGCCGACTCTGTCGCTCAGGCTTTAACGTCCAACCACTAGATCCCATTCGGTTCGACTTCGACACTAAGTTTTTCCTGTTGAAACTCTACTGAGCTCGTCGACTGACCACTAGGTTATCTCTAGTCCATTGTCCACTTTCGGTTTTCCGACTGGAACCTACAGGGTCGAAATACTCTATGTTAGATACCCAGTTATGCTTGACATATCCTCGCTAACCACCTACCCATACGATAACATATTCCGACTCGTAATCATTCATATCATAATAATACAAATAACAATTAGGGTTCACGTTCTCGAAATCGTTTCAGTGTTCGTTTTCAGAAAATACGTACACTCGTTATTTTACGAAATTAGGGTTACTGCATTTTGGACAGAACATTCACCATAACGTACAATCAAGTTGATATAAAGTATAAGTATATATATTCCCTCGATGTCCCGATAATTATTGGATACGCTCCCGCATTTCCATAGTTGATTTTCCGGAAATCGGGCAGCGTCTCCTTTGTTTATCGGACTACCGTCGAAACATTAATCGACATTAATAACAACAAATCCCATTCCAATTTTCACAGTTCCACAACTATTCACATACGAAACTAATTACATGACTCATTTTATTTATTTTATAAAATTAGGACTCAGAATAAATTCATCACCGTCCACCGCCGACTCACCGAAGTTCACCGTCAACGGCGGTAAAATTTATCGGTGCCCGATACGTGTCGGTTTTCCAAATAAATTTCACCGATTAAACATTAATTTCCCGCACAATATTAATTTATTATTTCCCAAAGAAAAAAATAAATTAATCATTAGTATGCAAGGAATTAAAAAATAAAACAATCCCCAACCGAACAATAGTAACAATATCGACACAGTCACGGGCCACCTAACCGGAAAAGAATCCGGCGGCGGCCGGAAATTAACAGACAGCACCCAGGCAAGGCAACAGTAGCACAATAGCAACACAACTGGACACACACATGTTCGTCACACGCACGCCGTCCACCTCGCCGGAGAAAGTCACGGCGGTGGCCGAGAATAATAGAGAAGAAGAACGGCAGCACAGTAGCACCAAGTAAACTGTAATAACCCCAATTTTTGAGAAATTTTGACACCCTTATGAATAGTGTTTTTGCTGAACGAGAAAACTTTTCATGCCACGCTATGTAGGGGTTCTGTTATTGATCTTATGGGATATTATTAGTACTCTATGTGGTATATAAGTGTATGTAAAGATCGTCAGAATCCAATTCCGAACACTTTGATTTTTCCCGGAAATCCACAAGATACGGAGAGAATTGAGTATAAGATAACATGATAAAAAGGATTTAAATTAAAGGATTATAAGAGAGGATCATAGAAGGAATACAATATATTGAGAAAGGTTAAGCGAACCTAAGTAATAAGATCCCGGGTATGATCCCTCAAACGATAAACGAGAACGAAAGTTAAGCGAACCGTATAACAGATCAGCGGTCATTAGGAAAACAATTAAAAGCTAATCAAAGGGATTAGTGGGAATGATGTCATCCAACCAATAGAAAGAGGACAAGGAAGGGAGGATGACATCATGAGGATGACATAAGCATGACATGGGAAGGAAGGAGGTGTGGTAGCTTTGTAACCACACAATTCAAGGGCAAAAAGGTAATTGACTAAATCAAATACAAAAACCAAGCAACCAAGCCAAGTAAAATCATTTTCATCAAAAATCAAAAAGCAACCAAGGCTTTGTTCTTGAAGCTCTCGGCTTTTCACTATTCAAAAGGCAAGAAGATTTTCAAAACTCAAGATCCAAGCCTCCTAAATTGGTAAGATAATTCCCTAATCATCTTCATGCTTAGTTAGGACTATATCATGAGTTTAAGCCATTAATTCCTTCTCAATCTTCATCATTTAATCAAAGAAGAAGACAATGAATAGTGTTTTCAAGTTTTTAACTTGAAATTTTTCTTGTTTTTCTTGAAGATCCAAGCATTCTTAAGACTTCTCAAAGCTTCTTAAGGCTTCCTAGCTCCTCCCACCACTTCAAGGAAGATATACCATCTCCAAACCCTAGATTCCTATATATTATAAGATGATTTTGATTAGTAGGATGATATTGTAGCTTGTTGTTATGATTTAGAGTTTGGGATTTGGAATGGTAGTGAAATGGAATGGTAATTGTTGTGGTTTTGATTTAAAAGAACTTAAGTATGATTAAAGTTAAGTTTAGGCATAAGTATGAATGATTAAATTGAATTGGTTGGGATTGTTATGATGTGATAAGGATGGGTGTTGGTTGTATGTTGGATTTGAGGTTGGTTTGTGGTTGGTTTTGAATGGTTTAAAATTTGGAAATCGCGTAAACATAGCCGTCGTAACGTCCGATTTTCTTTGGACTGTTTTTGTGCATGGCATTAGGACCCGAGAACCCCCTGCTAGAATATGACCACTGCCATGTTTAGATAGCTCATGTTACGAGCTTCGTTTTGATATGTAGTTCGTTCGATTCCGATGCATGGTTTAGGAGAAGCGACCGTTTCAAGTAACGGCGTTTCGCGAACGAAACTTTTTCCCTCGCCTTACTTTGAAACATAGGTTAAAGACCAAAAAGGGTTAATTAATGTATGAAACATTTATGGTAAGTGTGTTAGGCAGTTGGTAAGACACTCGCGAAGGAATCGCTTTAAAACTCGTAAAGGTTAAATTACTAAAAATGGTGGAGTCGAGGGTACCCGAGTGACTTAAGCAAATCAGTGAGCGCAAATCAAGCGTTAGAGTCTAAGTTAGTTAAAGTATAGATTTACAAGTGATTTTGGTTTAATTCCAACTTACTTGTTGTTTATAGGTTACCAGACTCGTCCCGAGCCTTTTATCACCCCAAGTCGCTCAGGCAAGTATTCTATCCGTTATACTGTTGTTGTGATGTATACATTTGTATATGCATGATCTTGCGATAAATGCATATTGGTTATTTAGCAAAATTCTTGCGATATATTGTAGCATGTGATATGGTATATATGCATGCCTGTTTCATATTCTTGAAATATATATCTGTTGGTTCAGTTGATAATACCTATGCTAGAGAATAGCGGTAACTTGCATATACCCTTAGTATAGGGACCCAAAGGTGAAAATATTTTCTAAAACCGGGAGTCGAGGATCCCGAGTAGATTTTGTATATAAGGATATGGATATATATATATATATATTTATATATATATATGGTCATAGTTTTCAAAACTATTAATCGAATAAGGTTTATTCGATAACTTTAACTTTATTTTATTATTGAATATTATTTCGAATATTATTCGAAGGCGTATGACTCCTTTATATTAAATGAATATTATTTGAATATTCAATTGAGGATGTATGACTCACTTTATTTTATTTAATGAGTATTACTTGAATATTCCTCCGAGGACTTATGACTCCTTTTATTTTATTATCTGAATATTATTTGAATATTCATTCGAGGGCTTATGACTCAGTTTATATTATTTAATGAATATTTTTGAATATTCATTTGAGGATCTATGACTCCGATTATTGGCTGAGATTTGTTCTTTATTTTATTAAAGAATAAGGTGTAAATAATCAAACTTATTTTCGATTATTCAAATAAAGATAATACTTTCATATAAGTATATCTTTGGTTATTTAATACTCGTTTCAAGTATAAGTTTAATACTTCTACTTCAATTATTTTTATAAAGATTATTCTTTATGGGAATATTATTTAAATAATAATATTCAGATATTTTCTAATATTCTGGGGACTGATTTACTTCATTAAATCAGCTTTACTCCAAACACTCTATAAAGTGTTTTCGAGTCTTCAAAATGATTCTTAAAAGTTAGAGCGGATCCCAAAACTCATTTTTTTATATTTAAGATCTTCCTTTTAAGGGGATTTAAATACTCGCTCAAAACCTGAGGGATCCGGCTCTATGGTGTATTTTATATTCGCAACAAGGTTGCTGTTTTGATAAATGAATTGATTACTTGCCCAATGTTCGGGAAGTAAGCCCATCTAATTGAGTCGGCATAAGCGACAGGCCGGGGTACGGTCTATTATTGTGTAAGTGGCTGGGTGGCAGTCAATCAACGCATAAGAGGCCGGGTGGCGGTCCAGCACAAGGTCCTTATGAGGCCAGGGTGATGACCGGTGGGGGATTCATCCATCTACTAGTAGAAAAGGTTACTTATTGGTATCTTTGCCTGATCAGCAAGATATCTGGTTTATGCCAAAATTCTTTTCCTTTCCAAATTTATTGGATATTGCAATTCTGTTCATACTTTACATGACAGAGGTTTCAGGAAATGTATGGGAGATATATATGAATATATATATATATATCAGAACTTAATGAAGTATGTCATAACTTTATTTCCTTTAATAAAATTTTAAAGATTTAATCTATTCAAATCTTGTCTTGTAGTCTCATCTATGTGATGAACTTTTGAAGCTAATTATAACTTGAACAGTGGTAGTTCAAGTAGTATTTGGGAAAGATATAAGTATATTGGGGTATCTTGTAACTTCATCTTTTAAACTTATATCTAATTAATAATTGTCTTATGAATGACAAAGATTTTCAGAAAAACGTTGAGACAAGGTTAGATATATGAGATCACCTTGCAACGATATTTTTTTTATACAGTTATACACTGGGACTTTGTGTATATTATGCATGGAAGAGGACTTCCAATATTTTGAAAAGTATATATGTATACATACTGAATATTTTGCGACTTCATCGCATTAAGATATCAAACTTGGTTCATTTCTTTTGACCAAGACTTTCATGAGTATTATGAGTAGGCTCATATACTATTAATCATTATACATATTATTTTGGTGGGCTTGCTGCTCACCCTTGCTTTCTTCTTTCATCACACAACATCAGATAGACAAGATGAACCGGACCAAGCTTCCGATTCGCAAGAGGTTAGGAGACGTTCCGCAGTTTTCTAGAAGCACTGATGCCACCATAGCTGAGGTAGGAACTACCAATAGGCTAGGCTTTCAACTTTTGATGTATCAGATTATGTATATTTATGAATTGTAATAATGGCAAAGAAATGTAAATTTATTCAGAAACCTGTTTAAGGTGTATTGGCATATAATTGTGGAATAAAACGACTTGTGATTATTTTTGGATATTTATCTCTGAGACTATAACTTGTGGTGTGTGTGTTTATTGTGGGGTCAAAGTACAGAGTAGTTGATTATTTATTAAGATTGGGTGTTGTTAAGGGAAATGGAACTCGTGACGACCCGGATCCCCGACCCCGGATCTGGGGGTGTTACAGAAGTGGTATCAGAGCTAAGCGTTATAAACCTCAGAGATGATGTGACGTTAAGATAATAAGTTCACTAAGATAATAAGAACTCTTGCCAAGTTCATAGTCGGACTACCTAACGTAGTACTGACAGCTAAAACCCTTATGGGAACCCTTATAAATATCGTGATAGTAGCGTAGTTCGTTATCGTATATGGTAGCGGGACTCCGAACCCTGAGGTTGAGAAGTGACAGCGCGATGATGTTTTATTACTAATTGGAGATCGGATTGTGGATCCGATAGAGCGTCCTAACGCAGGACCGGATGATGTTCATATTGAGGATGTAATGGTTGAGGATGTTATCCTAGATGGAATTGTTGTTGAGGAGGATCTCGTGGAAGATCCTAACAAGAATGAATAAAGGACCATTGAGGAATTGATGACCATGGTTAGGGAAACTACCAGAGGTAGGATTGGCCGGTCACTACCGGAGGTTCGTTCAAGTTTGTAAAGATAGTAGCCCCTTTAACGCGGCTTACTCGTAATACTGAGAAGTTTGAATGGACAGAGAAATACGAGAAAAGCTTTTAACAACTAAAGCAAAGGTTAGTGACGGCCCCTATGTTGGCATTGTCGGATGGAAAAAGGAGATTTTGTGATTTGTATTGACGCTTCGCATAAGGAATTAGGGTGCTTCTTATACAGCACAACAAGGTAATCGCGTACGCGTCAAGACAATTAAGGGAATTTAAAATTCGATATCCCCACCCATGAGCTTGGGCTCATGGCAATAGTTTTGCCCTAAAGATTTGAGGCACTACTTGTATGGAGAGAAGTGTGAGATTCACAAACAATAGGAGCTCTAGTACATTTTTACGTAGAAAGAGCTCAACATACGCCCGAGGAGGCGGTTAGAGCTAATCAAGAATTATGATTGGGAGATTCTGTATCATTCGGGGAAAGCCCATGTGGTGGCTGATGCCCTTAGTAAAAAGGAGAGACTCAAGATGATCATGTCTTTGAGAGAGTTTATAAGAGATTTTGAGAAAATGGAAATAGAAGTGAAGGTAACCGGAGCCGGTACCGAAAAGATGTTTGAGATTGCAATACAGTCCGAATTATCGGAAGAGAATATATTGTGCCAGAAAAAGTGATGAATGAAGGCAGAGAGCTAACAATTAGATAAAAGATTAATACCGAGAAAGATGATAAGGGAATAATGAGGTATTCCTACAGAATTTGGGTTCCAAATGTTCAAGAGCTTAAGGATGAGATCTTAGATGAAAGCTAGTTTGAGGAATAAGATTAAGGGCAAACCCTGAATGTGATAGTCAGGGAGGACGCCATCAAGATAGAAGGAACCCATAACATAATGAAGTGGAAAATGAGGATTTTAACGTATAAGATAACCCCAAGTATGAGAGAAGGATGAAACATTTCATACTAAGGAAACAGAAAGACGAGTAAGGAAAGGAGACCCGAGACGGTACTCCTATACGGTAATTCATGGACCTGTCTAAAAAGAACTTAGACTACTATCCCCAACCACCACCTTGAGGAAACAATGCAGTGAGAAATCTTTCAGGGCCTTTAAGTCGCTAAGCCCTTAGAGTTCCAAGGAACAAGCTGAACCAGTCGAGGCAAGAACCTCGCTAAAGGAAATATAGGAATCATTTGAGATTCTAAGTGATGGACGAATCACAAAAGACTGTTTTTGTCACTTACCCTCCTAAGAGAAGGGCCATCACTGGTGAAAGACCAAGAAAGGCACGGAGCCAGATGTTAGAATAAACTGATTAAAGTTCAGTCAATTGTTTTCGGGAAAGTAATTCCCAAGGTTATGGAGATAGTGTAAAAGCTTTAGAGTCAGAACAAAGGCGGACGAGTATGATGAAATATGAAGCTAAGTTATAAAAGTTGTCAAGATTCATTCTGATGACAAGAATCCCAGAACGATGTGATGCTTGAAGTCAATGATTAGTGGGTTCATGAAATAATGATAAGAGAAAGGAAAATAAAAAGAAACTGAAGTGGAAAGGAATATAAAGGCAATAAAGTTTGAGGAATGATAAGGGAGTTGGGTATGAGGAAACCCTAAAGACTCGTAGCAATAGAAATAGAAAAGTATGTAATTGTCCGGATGAGGTTGATTCACCATGAGTTAAAGTTGATGATTGAAGGAATAAGAGATACATATATTTTATCCCCTGTAAGTTGGGAGGATTTGAGGAAACCTTGAGATAGTTCGAAGGATAAATATTGAGACGCGGATAGACTGAGGAGACAAGGAAGTAAGAAATTAGGAAAATTGGATGAAGGAAGTGACCTTCAAGAATGTGAAGTATATGTAAGACCGGTGGCATGATACCCAGGAAGGGAGACACCAGGAATGAGAGATATCCCAACATTGAGATGACTGTTGAATTAAATAACAAAAGTAAATAAGGAATTATTAAGAAGAGGTTCACGTTAAACACGACCAATATCTTCCAGAACATCCTTGTTATCGTTACTAAATTAGGCAAGAAAAGCGGATAACCGTTGTTATCTTTTGGAGGCCATATTGATTGACCTCATTTTGAATACAGATGTTATTGTGAAAATTAGTCATATACTATCGAGGTGGGAATGATTGAATAAGACACCCCTATCAGGGATGTATGACTTGATTTATCCATGGAAGGATGCATGTACCCTTTTTAAAGGTGGAATTAAGGATAGAACATCGGTAACTTAAAACGAATCCTAGGGGAATGCATAAAGGTTGGCATTTCATCTTTAATAGGGATAGTATGAGTTTTGACAGTATGAATTGGAAAGGATTAAGGTAATAACAACCTTTAAGGATCAGTGGAGAAATTTTTCAGAAGTATATAGAAAATGATTCTGGTATTAATAAATGGTATCTTGATATGCCCTGTATCTAGGGAATACAGGAGGAACGATTCAAGGATAACCTTAGAGGTTTTACAAGGAGAAAGGTAATATTCAAAATTCTCAAGAATAGAAATGTTGATAAAGGGAATATGACGTAATTATAATGATGCCAAGTGGGGCACGTGTTAAACCACGAGAGAGTATGGATCGAACCAGTAAAGGTCGAAATTGTTCAGGGCAATTAGAGCCTAAGATAAAAGATGTTTTAAGTATGATTGAAAGTCAGCCATGACAGTGATTAACCTCTAAAGACTGAGGCAATAACTTATGGAAAAAGATGGTGATATTTTTTTTTTACTCATTAGATTTTAAGGAAAACATCTTCACATAAGCTGTGATTGAAATGAGGTAGAAAATTATTTGGAGGTGGTTAAAATGACATTGACTATAAGGAAATTTTACTATCAGGAAAGGCCAAAGAGGTGGCCGACACTTTAAAGGTAAGAGGATAATTATAAGCGCTTGTGCCAAAAGAATACAGTGATGATGGTTAAAGCTGTGAAGGTTGGATTATGGTTAGGAAGATTGACATTCCTTCTGATGACCGTGCAATACCCAACCGTAATAGTAGTTGGTAAAGGTTTAATTCGTGTAATCGCCATGAACGGGCTATCTATCTTAGAAGGTCCTATCTTGAGATAAGCCAGAACCATGTTTCAAAAAGGACTAGATGAACCCTTGAGTTAATTCTTCTATTTAGGGCGTATGATTAAGAATGGTATTAACCTGCTATCGTTGCTTTGATTGAAACTCTTCTGCAATTTTATCTGCTTCATGTCATGAAAGTACGTCAGAGTTTGGAGTGTTCTTCATGAATTATGATTGGTGGTTATGTTAACTCCTTAGGAGAATTAGATACGAGATGTATGGACTCCGTATGGTTAGATATTAAGATTTTATGGAAAAATGAATGACGACAGTAGGTCAGTGGTGGACCATAGTAAGGCAGCAATGATTCTGCGAGTATTGAGCTGATTACAACCGTGAGAGTTGTATTGGAATGGGTGTTGAGATTGAGTACCACTAATCGGGTCGTGGTAGTGTATAAGTTATCATTGATAGACTAATTAAGTAGAGTATCTACCTAGTGAATAATTATTCTTTCTTATCAATAGAGAGTCGTATTATTATACGAGGAAGGTTGCGGTGCAAGCATAGAATTCTAGTAACGATGATGTATAGAATGAGATCCCAGATTCGATTTTCGATGTCGAGGGAGTTTCAAAGGTGATTATGTATAAGCTCGAAGAAGAGTGTGGGTCCATAGAATGATGGACGGGATAGCGAAAATATTTAGGCATGGGAAATACGAGGCTATATGCTTGATGCTGATATAAATACGTATATGTTTTGTTCTCCTATGACAAACCTCTATAGTTCAGAGGTAGGTTCCAAGCCAGATATTTTGTGGCAGTATATTTTTTCATATATACAATTCTCTTCAGTTCGTTCTTTTCTCTTCTTTTCATTTCATGTAAGCTGAGAAGAACAACCCTTCCAGAAGGGGAGGTATTGCCGAATGACTATCTATCTGTGTGATAGAAGCCGAGTAGGATACCAGCTATTGTTTAATTGCTTGTCAAGTACTAAAGGCTGGCCACCTTCTGTACTAACTATGCGATATAACAAGTGTTCATGATCATAGTGATCTCTCAACAAATTCCTTTACTTCTATTTGATTGATCAAATTTTGGAAAATAGAAACAACTGAAAAAGAAGTAATAAAGTGGTGGTAGTATGCGGAATGGGAACACATTCGTGATACTAAGGTTGACGTGGTTATTAAAAGGTTATAGAACGCTAACGAGCAAAAGTATAACCAGTATAATATTAGGAACGGAAGGTAGTAGCGATTATGAACTGGAAAAGAATGGGTATTGAGAAGCAGAAGCTCTAATGCTAAAAGCAATAATGAGAGTCTGTGCAATAGACTTGAAAGAATTTGGAATGATCACTTAATTCGGATTGAGTTATCTTACGACAATAGATCATATGTCATTATCGAGATGTCGCCTTATGAGATCCTTGAGGGAAGACAATGTCGATCTCCCTTATGTTAGGATGAAGTTGTAGAGTGCAAGATGCTCGGACCCGCAGTAGTCCAAAGGACCAAGGATATGATAGATCTAATCAGAGGACGGCTGGTAGTAGCGCAAGATGGACATGATAAGTATGTTGATTTGACACGAAAGGATAAAGAGTATGAAGTAGGGGACCTAGTAATGATATAGGTATCCCTTGGAAAGGATTGATGAGGTTCGGAAAGAAAGGAAAGCTAAGTCTACAATTTGTTGGACCCTTGGATATATTAAGACATTTGGGAAGTTAGCATATGAGCTAGCCCTAACCCCGAACATGTAGCAGGTCGTAACGTGTTTCACGTATCAATGTTAAGGAAGTGTAATTCAGATGCCAGATAAATAGAGGCATATGAGCGCATAGATATGCAACCCGACGTAACCTATATGGAGCAACCAGGAAGGGTTATAGAGTTAAAAGGAACAAGTGCTTAGGAGAAGGATTATCAAACTAGGCAGAGTTTGGTGGTAGAACCACAATGTGGGAAAATTGACTCGAGAGTTAGAAAGTGTAATGCTAAGAAAGTATCCCCATTTGTTTTCTATCTGATTCCGGGACGGAATCCTTTTAAGGAGGGGAGACTGTAATAACCCCAATTTTTGAGAAATTTTGACACCCTTATGAATAGTGTTTTTGCTGAACGAGAAAACTTTTCATGCCACGCTATGTAGGGGTTCTGTTATTGATCTTATGGGATATTATTAGTACTCTATGTGGTATATAAGTGTATGTAAAGATCGTCAGAATCCAATTCCGAACACTTTGATTTTTCCCGGAAATCCACAAGATACGGAGAGAATTGAGTATAAGATAACAGGATAAAAAGGATTTAAATTAAAGGATTATAAGAGAGGATCATAGAAGGAATACAATATATTGAGAAAGGTTAAGGGAACCTAAGTAATAAGATCCCGGGTATGATCCCTCAAACGATAAACGAGAACGAAAGTTAAGTGAACCGTATAACAGATCAGCGGTCATTAGGCAAACAATTAAAAGCTAATCAAAGGGATTAGTGGGAATGATGTCATCCAACCAATAGAAAGAGGACAAGGAAGGGAGGATGACATCATGAGGATGACATAAGCATGACATGGGAAGGAAGGAGGTGTGGTAGCTTTGTAACCACACAATTCAAGGGCAAAAAGGTAATTGACTAAATCAAATACAAAAACCAAGCAACCAAGCCAAGTAAAATCATTTTCATCAAAAATCAAAAAGCAACCAAGGCTTTGTTCTTGAAGCTCTCGGCTTTTCACTATTCAAAAGGCAAGAAGAATTTCAAAACTCAAGATCCAAGCCTCCTAAATTGGTAAGATAATTCCCTAATCATCTTCATGCTTAGTTAGGACTATATCATGAGTTTAAGCCATTAATTCCTTCTCAATCTTCTTCATTTAATCAAAGAAGAAGATAATGAATAGTGTTTTCAAGTTTTTAACTTGAAATTTTTCTTGTTTTTCTTGAAGATCCAAGCATTCTTAAGACTTCTCAAAGCTTCTTAAGGCTTCCTAGCTCCTCCCACCACTTCAAGGAAGGTATACCATCTCCAAACCCTAGATTCCTATATATTATAAGATGATTTTGATTAGTAGGATGATATTGTAGCTTGTTGTTATGATTTAGAGTTTGGGATTTGGAATGGTAGTGAAATGGAATGGTAATTATTGTGGTTTTGATTTAAAAGAACTTAAGTATGATTAAAGTTAAGTTTAGGCATAAGTATGAATGATTAAATTGAATTGGTTGGGATTGTTATGATGTGATAAGGATGGGTGTTGGTTGTATGTTGGATTTGAGGTTGGTTTGTGGTTGGTTTTGAATGGTTTAAAATTTGGAAATCGCGTAAACATAGCCGTCGTAACGTCCGATTTTCTTTGGACTGTTTTTGCGCATGGCATTAGGACCCGAGAACCCCCTGCTAGAATATGACCACTGCCATGTTTAGATAGCTCATGTTACGAGCTTCGTTTTGATATGTAGTTCGTTCGATTCCGATGCATGGTTTAGGAGAAGCGACCGTTTCAAGTAACGGCGTTTCGCGAACGAAACTTTTTCCCTCGCCTTACTTTGAAACATAGGTTAAAGACCAAAAAGGGTTAATTAATGTATGAAACATTTATGGTAAGTGTGTTAGGCAGTTGGTAAGACACTCGCGAAGGAATCGCTTTAAAACTCGTAAAGGTTAAATTATTAAAAATGGTGGAGCCGAGGGTACCCGAGTGACTTAAGCAAATCAGTGAGCGCAAATCAAGCGTTAGAGTCTAAGTTAGTTAAAGTATAGATTTACAAGTGATTTTGGTTTAATTCCAACTTACTTGTTGTTTATAGGTTACCAGACTCATCCCGAGCCTTTTATCACCCCAAGTCGCTCAGGCAAGTATTCTATCTGTTATACTGTTGTTGTGATGTATACATTTGTATATGCATGATCTTGCGATAAATGCATATTGGTTATTTAGCAAAATTCTTGCGATATATTGTAGCATGTGATATGGTATATATGCATGCCTGTTTCATATTCTTGAAATATATATCTGTTGGTTCAGTTGATAATACCTATGCCAGAGAATAGCGGTAACTTGCATATACCCTTAGTATAGGGACCCAAAGGTGAAAATATTTTCTAAAATCGGGAGTCGAGGATCCCGAGTAGATTTTGTATATATGGATATGGATATATATATATATATATATTTATATATATATATGGTCATAGTTTTCAAAACTATTAATCGAATAAGGTTTATTCGATAACTTTAACTTTATTTTATTATTGAATATTATTTCGAATATTATTCGAAGGCGTATGACTCCTTTATATTAAATGAATATTATTTGAATATTCAATTGAGGATGTATGACTCACTTTATTTTATTTAATGAGTATTACTTGAATATTCCTCCGAGGTCTTATGACTCCTTTTATTTTATTATCTGAATATTATTTGAATATTCATTCGAGGGCTTATGACTCAGTTTATATTATTTAATGAATATTTTTGAATATTCATTTGAGGATCTATGACTCCGATTATTGGCTGAGATTTGTTCTTTATTTTATTAAAGAATAAGGTGTAAATAATCAAACTTATTTTCGATTATTCAAATAAAGATAATACTTTCATATAAGTATATCTTTGGTTATTTAATACTCGTTTCAAGTATAAGTTTAATACTTCTACTTCAATTATTTTTATAAAGATTATTCTTTATGGGAATATTATTTAAATAATAATATTCAGATATTTTCTAATATTCTGGGGACCGATTTACTTCATTAAATCAGCTTTACTCCAAACACTCTATAAAGTGTTTTCGAGTCTTCAAAATGATTCTTAAAAGTTAGAGCGGATCCCAAAACTCATTTTTTTATATTTAAGATCTTCCTTTTAAGGGGATTTAAATACTCACTCAAAACCTGAGGGATCCGGCTCTATGGTGTATTTTATATTCGCAATAAGGTTGCTGTTTTGATAAATGAATTGATTACTTGCCCAATGTTCGGGAAGTAAGCCCATCTAATTGAGTCGGCATAAGCGACAGGCCGGGGTACGGTCTATTATTGTGTAAGTGGCTGGGTGGCAGTCCATCAACGCATAAGAGGCCGGGTGGCGGTCCAGCACAAGGTCCTTATGAGGCCAGGGTGATGACCGGTGGGGGATTCATCCATCTACTAGTAGAAAAGGTTACTTATTGGTATCTTTGCCTGATCAGCAAGATATCTGGTTTATGCCAAAATTCTTTTCCTTTCCAAATTTATTGGATATTGCAATTCTGTTCATACTTTACATGACAGAGGTTTCAGGAAATGTATGGGAGATATATATGAATATATATATATATCAGAACTTAATGAAGTATGTCATAACTTCATTTCCTTTAATAAAATTTTAAAGATTTAATCTATTCAAATCTTGTCTTGTAGTCTCATCTATGTGATGAACTTTTGAAGCTAATTATAACTTGAACAGTGGTAGTTCAAGTAGTATTTGGGAAAGATATAAGTATATTGGGGTATCTTGTAACTTCATCTTTTAAACTTATATCTAATTAATAATTGTCTTATGAATGACAAAGATTTTCAGAAAAACGTTGAGACAAGGTTAGATATATGAGATCACCTTGCAACGATATTTTTTTTATACAGTTATACACTGGGACTTTGTGTATATTATGCATGGAAGAGGACTTCCAATATTTTGAAAAGTATATATGTATACATACTGAATATTTTGCGACTTCATCGCATTAAGATATCAAACTTGGTTCATTTCTTTTGACCAAGACTTTCATGAGTATTATGAGTAGGCTCATATACTATTAATCATTATACATATTATTTTGGTGGGTTTGCTGCTCACCCTTGCTTTCTTCTTTCATCACACAACATCAGATAGACAAGATGAACCGGACCAAGCTTCCGATTCGCAAGAGGTTAGGAGACGTTCCGCAGTTTTCTAGAAGCACTGATGCCGCCATAGCTGAGGTAGGAACTACCAATAGGCTAGGCTTTCAACTTTTGATGTATCAGATTATGTATATTTATGAATTGTAATAATGGCAAAGAAATGTAAATTTATTCAGAAACCTGTTTAAGGTGTATTGGCATATAATTGTGGAATAAAACGACTTGTGATTATTTTTAGATATTCATCTCTGAGACTATAACTTGTGGTGTGTGTGTTTATTGTGGGGTCAAAGTACAGAGTAGTTGATTATTTATTAAGATTGGGTGTTGTTAAGGGAAATGGAACTCGTGACGACCCGGATCCCCGACCCCGGATCTGGGGGTGTTACATAAACTGCACACACATATCATATGTATTTAACACAAATATGCGTATGTATATATACCAAATAAGCAAGAACACATCCGACAATCAATCGGAAAATAAATCGGGAAGCAAGGCGGCAGCGGGGTAATTACCCGATAGCAAACCAGAACACAGGGGATAACAGGAAGTCCGAGAAACAAAAAGGGAGGGTCGAGAGGAGGAATAAGACTAGAGAGATCGAACCCCACCACAAATGATACCGCCGAGCACATGAAGGCAGTGCTGTGGTGGTTGTTATGTTTTGTTCTTTTATTCTATTTCATTTTACAGTTGAAACAATGACACGTGTCTCTAACTGCATAAAACCCAAACACGTGTCCTTACTTACTGGCTGCTAGCATAAATTCATTCTGAAATTCGCAATTTAACGAATCAAGTTACGATAAAACAAACTCAGAAAATCACGAGAATAATTTTAAAATATTACAAATATCCGGAAGTTTATAAAAACGTAATTTTCATAATTTTAACACAATTTTTGAAATACCACTTATACCCGCTTTTATCGATAAAACGAAACAACGCGCGGGTAAAATTAATCCCAAAAATTACCAAAATAATTTTAAAATTCTCAGAATATTCCAAACTTCATTAAATATGAGTTTCATAATTTTTGAAGAATTCTTGAATTAAATATGGATTTTACACATAAAAGCAATCAGAAAATCATTTAAAGATAATTAATTAATAAAATATTGATTTCTCAATTTTATAAATTCCTAAAACTAATTATTGTAATTATGGAACCAGAAAAATGATTTTAGAGACATTCCAAATATTTATGCAAATAAATTTGCACTAAATCCACTTTTGAAATGGAAAACAATTCAATACGACTCCATAATTAATCACGCAGATAACCCGGTACACCATAAATCACACATAGATAATAATCAAACAACACATAGCGGTCAAAACCAATACACATGTTTTATTTATTTAATAATTTCTATAATCACATATTTAAATAATTCTAAAATACACGAGTCGTTAAACCTTGTCTTCAATCTTCCTGATTTCTTGTGTAGACGTAGTATTATTAACTTGTCATGTTCTAGTGTTGTTCTCGTGTTGAGTTATCACGTAATTATTTATACAACTACGCAGTCTCACCAACACTTCCTCTTTGAGTATTCTTTAGAAATCAACCTTGCCTTGTTCTTAGTAACAATACCATTTCTATTCATCTTGTTCCTATACACCCACTTTATTTCAATAACACTTATATTTTTTAGTACAGGAACCAGCTCCCATACTTTATTTCTCTCAAAATGATTTAATTCTTCATGCATAACAGTTATCAGAGTGTTATCATAAACATTAATCCAAGTCTGTGGATATTTTAAGCTATAGGGGCATGGTTGACTCACTTCTGTACTTAACAGCTAGTAGACCAGATATAATGTTTGCTACTTGTCTTTGTGCTAGATTTCAGGCTGATCATAGAGAATCTCACTTAGTAGCTATTAAGAGAATTTTCAGATATCTCAAGGGAACACCAAAACTTGGCATTTGGTACCCTAGAGATTCTGGTTTTAATCTAACTAGTTATTCAGATGCAGATTATGCAGGTTGTAAAATAGATAGGAAAAGTACAAGAGGAACCTGTCAATTTTTAGGGAACAAGCTTGTGTCCTGGTTCAGTAAAAAGTTCAGTTTCTACTTCTACAGCTGAAGCTGAATATATTGCTGCTAGTAGTTGCTGTGCACAGATTTTATGGATGAAAAACCAATTATTGGACTATGGTCTACAAGTGGACAAAATTTCTATTTTCTGTGATAACACAAGTGCAATTGCCATCACTGAAAAGCCAATACATCATTCAAGAACAAATCGCATAGACATCAAGTACCACTTCATTAGGGAACATGTGATGAATGGTATTGTGGAACTTCATTTTGTTCCAAGTGAAAAGCAGCTTGCAGATATCTTTACCAAGCCACTTGACGAATTCAAGGTTGGTAAGTGAGTTAGGTATGCTTAATTATTCTTGAATCATTTTAGATATTTTTGCAAGTTATAATGCAGCCAGAAACTTAATTGATTTTTCTATTTTAGATGAAATTTTGGCTAAGTCAAACTTTACATCCCGACGGATGCTCATTATCCATCAAGTTTGATCATCCGTCGGAATAATATTTATTAATAAAAATCAATTACTTTTCTGGATTATTTTATATAACCCGACGGATAATTGTTTTATTCTCATCCGTCGAATTGTCTCAATCTTAGCCGTTAAAACTTTGAACATTATCCATTGGGTATACTTACAGTTTGCAAGTATAACACGACGAATAATTGATAGAATTTTGACAATTTATTTATTTTAAACGGCTACTTTGAGCTATTTTGATTGGTTACTTTATTTTACCTTATTATTTTTGATAGTTTATTTCCGAGATAGTATAAAAGCATAATTCATTTTTATTCTATTCTTTTATCATTCTCAAATCAATTGCTCTAACTCCTTTCTTCTCCAAAGCAAATACTCTCTCTCTGCAAATTTCCATACTTTAACAACGGCACCAGTAGTCAAAATCATGTCCCATTCTGCGTTCATCTATGAAAAGAACAACTTCATAACTCTTGTGAACAAGGAGATTCCATAATCTGGAGACTTTCACAAAATGATGGACTTTGTGAAGGAATGAAAACTCAGTTATGCTATGCTGGAATCACCCACAATCTATGTGAGGTTGTGGAGGAGATATGGACAACAGCTGTGTATCATTCTACCGACAAGACCATAACTTTCACTCTCAAAGGTAAGCAATTCTGCATTAATAGTGACATTGTCAAAGCATGCTTTAAAATTCCAGATAACACTATTACTGTTCCAGACACTGATGCTAATTTAGTTATCATGCTTAATTCTATGGGCTATGCACTTTCTACTTCTAAGTTAAGTGAGATTAGGAGGCTAGGTCTTAGAAAGGAATGGGGTTATCTGTGTGATGTGGTAACTAAGGTATTTTATGGTAAAGTGAGTAATTTTGATTATGTTAACATTCCCATGCTTAACATGCTTTATATGTTAGTTACTGATAAGTACTTTAACTTCAGTGACATGATCATGTTTGAGTTAGGTTATAAGTTAGGAGAACTTAATAAGAGAGGTAAAAATGTCTATTATGCTAGATTCTTTATGATGCTTGATAACCATCTTATTGAGAATATTGCTGTTGAGAACCCACCCAACAAACTGAATTGTTGGGTTCAAGAAAGGAGAATCATTGCAGATCTCAACAGAGCAAGTCACCACAAAGAGGTGCCCCTCTTCTACTTTCCAATCATGGAGGGCCATCAGGTAAGTGAGGTAAACACCATTGTCTCTACTCTTCCAACCTCACAAATTTATTTGCCTTCAAGTGTAGCTATGCCATCTGTGTTAATGACCCAACAGATGCCTACCCAAGCTACCAAAACAACAACTTCAAAATCCAAAGCTAAGAAAGTCCCTTTTGGTTTCTCTCAAAAGAAACCGGTTGCAAAAACTACCAAACAGAAAGAGGGGAGTGTGAAGGTGAGTAAGTTAGTTGAGGGACAGGTTGAAAATCAAAGAAACCCTAAGTATAAGGATAGTGAGATTAGTGTACCCAAGCCTAGCCACACCACAGTTTCCTAACAAACTGTAGATGTTAATAAGAAAATCAGCTTAATTCTAGTTTCATCCTCCCAAAAGGATGTTACTATTGAAACAAGCTCCCAACCAGGAGCACAGGCCAAGAGGGTTAGGGACACAAGTTCACCACAGACTTATGCCAGAAAGAAAAGATCTAAAACCCTTGGGGATGCACAGAGAACACACACAGTGCAAACTGAAGATAAAGACTCAGTCACTGCACCATCTCAAAGTCAGCTTGATGTGGCTCCAATAAATGTGGAGTCACAGCCAAAATCATTGATAATATAAGCACCTGAAACACTAAATTCACCACACACTCACTGGATGTAGACATGATTCATACATCACCTCCAAATTCTCCATCTTTAACTCTATTGGAGAAGCCAAAAATCCAATCAAGTGAGCATCATCTTTTAGATGATTTGTTGGCTCACTTGCCAATTCTTTCTGAGTCTATTGAGACATCTGTGCCCAAATTTTCATCAATCTTCACAGATTCTACAATAGTCTCCACTCCAAACCCATTTATGTCTTCTATCCCGGTGGATATTGTTCATCCGTCGAGTAGTGATTGTATCCCGATGGATGTACCTAACAACAGTCATCCGTCAGCTAGCCAAACTACTATCCCAATGGATGTTCCTCATCCGTCGGTACTCTCACAACTTCAAATCCCAACAATTGTCACAAGTGTAGATGACCTAGTAGTAGTACAATCACTTTAGGACTGAAGGTAGGGAGTGAATTGAGTGAGAGGCTGGGTTGTTCCTAGGCAAAAGGAGAGGAAATGAGTGAACCAATGCAGGCCATTTCTTCAGGTCTGGCAAAAGTGAGTGAGGGGAGTCCCACCTTAGATGGTGAAGGTGAGGGTGTGAGGGTGGGAAGCCAAGGGGAGCCCTTGATGTAACAAAAGAGAGATCATGAGAGAAATGCAGGTAAAGGAGTGATAAGGGTGGACACTATTGCTAGTGAGTCAATGGATGTCAGTGATGCAGAAAGGTAGAGACTATTTCAGCAAGAATATCAAGTTGTCATAGATTCTATCTCCCTGGATGCTGAGACATTTACTCATCCTATTACATCTTATCAAACTCTAGCTGGACAGGGCAATGAGGAGGCTGAAAAGATGCTTAACCTAGTGCATACAACTGCTTATCTACAAAGGGTAAATGATGCAATCTCTGCTATGTCATTAATAACTGGCAGTAATTTTGAACTGGCTAGTGACTCTTTTGGGGATGCTGGTGGGGATGATGAGGAAGACAGCATGAGCATAGGGGGAGATGCAGATATTTCTTCCTGGATGCTAACCAAAGAGTGTTCATACTCATATCTCCAATCCACATTATTCAAGCTCATTCATGACACCCAAACAACCATTCAAGCATCCAAAAATGCCAACACAAAAAGGTTACTTACAGCACATCTTGAAGCTCTACAGCTGCACAAGATTTAAGCTCTCCAACATAGTCAAAGTGTGAATGAAATAAAGCAAGAGGTTTCTGAGGTCAAACAGGATTTCATAGCAAGGTTGGATGCTAGACTTCCTGGAACCGCCATGACTGAGATATCTCAGAAATTGAGGAAAAAAGCTGATTTAAATAGAAAGGTTGAGGCCATGGACTCTAGGTTATCTGATGTGGAGAAGTCAATGGCCAAAATACTAGCTAATCAGGAAGCTTAGACTGCTCTGCTCCAACAGTTAATGGCTGCTCAACTCCCTTCCACTCAACAATTTGATACTAACAGTAAGGGGGAGAAAGGTTCATCAAGTGAGGGGGGACACAACTCAACATTTAAGTCAGCAAAGTAATTGTGCCAGCAATTGCTTTCACTAAGCCACCAGCTATGGATAACATTGATCTCATCAATCTAGCAGCAACAAAACTGGAATCAAATGACAAACAGCCAAAGATTGATGTAGCAGCAGCTGAGAAAGAACTAAATGAAAAAAATGGAAGAAGATTGATGATGATATTCAGAAGAAATTTGGTCAGCTACAGAAGCCAGAAAAGACTTTTCATCACCTTTCTCAAGTCAAACATATCTCAGTATATGAAATGAGTCTAGGCAATTTGGAAAAAGGCCAAACTTTATGTATCAAATCTCCAAAAGCTAATCTGATTCTGAAGCCTAAAAGAAACTACTCAAAGTTCTCAGAAAAAAACCCTACAGATCTTTTGTTTGAGACACCTAGGCCAGATGAAAAGAAGCTGCTGGCAAGGTCAATTATATTTTACAAAGATCCATCTGATTCAGTTCAAAAGAAGAGAATTGCCAAGATCTACAGGAATGGAAAAGAGATCTGTGTGGTGGCTGGACACCCTCTATTTGTAGAAGCTAAGAAGGAAGAAATAGAAAGGATCAAGCAAAAAAAGAAGCAGGCTGCTCTGGATGCTAAGAAACTCAAACAAAAGAAGGAGCAAGCTGCTATCTTAGTCAAACTTCAAGCTGTCAAACCTACAACTAAGATTTCTAAAAAACCACATGTGATTACTGAAGCTCAGAATTAACAAATGCAAAATGAACCTCCACAGAAAAGAAGATTCAGATACAAGCTACATTCTAAAAGAAAATTGGACTTCAATGATGAGAAAATGGAAAACTACATTCCCAAACAATCTATAACTTCAACTCAAACATCCAAGCCCTCAGTGGTGCATGAGGAATTCAAGGTGGATCCAACAAAGAACTTTTATTGAGAGCCTATTATTCCCAAGGATGAGCCAATAGGCTGGGAAAGTCTACCAATCCCTGAACTCAACTTACCTATCTTCAACAAGCTAAAGAAAACAAAGACTAGAGCAATCAATAAAGTGAAGCCTGTGACTCTTAGATCCAAGATCCTAACCAAATCTCAACCTATAGTCAACAAGGGAGATCTTTTATACATCTGTGATATTAATGAGTTCTGTGATATAAACCTCTACTTGGATGAATTAGAAAAAGTAAATGGGATTGATGCTCACAGACATCTTCCTGAAAGGCTGGTGTTCAAGTATAAGGGAGGGAGAGAAATCACATGGCCACTTCACAGGGTTCTTCACGAAAGCCAATATGTTCTGATAAAAGTCTTTTCATCCTTCAAGAAGAACTTTGGGTTTAATGTAACTGCAAGGAAACTGGATCTAAATAAGATAAAAGAACTGAGGAGTACTAAAGCCAATAATGTACTTCCAAGAACTCTTACAATCCCCTTCACAGGAAAGAGAGTGCATTTGAGGCCTTATTGGCTAATGGAATTCATGGATGATAAGGGAGTTAGAAGATTCTTCAGACTGGATGATCAATTGAGTATCTTTAGCAATGAGACTTTATTGAAAATACAGGAAATGCTGGATCTATCTGAAGCTGATGAACTTGAATTCCACAGACAACTCCAGAATCAAATAGAAGAAAACAACAGGAAGCTTGTGAAGAAATACAGACAATCAAGGAAATAGAATTATCTGCTCAGACTAGAGGAGCACCTTGATAATGATTGTGAAAACTCTTTGTACACTTTGCTTTGTTCAATTTTCAATAAATTTTGTAGCTCTTATCAGTTTTATCTACTACTTTTTTAATCTGTATTTTTAGGGTGTTTTGTTATCATCAAGTTTATCTTAATTTATGGCTACAATTCCAGTAGACATAAATTGGGGGAGATTGTTGGGAATATGTTGTGAACTTGATGATAAGTTAAATAAAACACCTTAGTAGAATTAACTTAGTGAATTTTGTAGCACTCGACGGATGATCAAATATAGTCCCGACGGATGAATTCTATAGTCCCGACGGATGATAAAGTGACATCCATCGAGTGAGTAGCTTATGTAACAAATAAGAAATGTAGCACATTTTTGAACACAACATGTATTAGTCATGTAGATTGCTTAGGGCTTTGTAAGTCATGTTGACTACTAGATTGATATGCAGAATAGGTTGATTAATTGTAAATATGAGATGTCTTGTAATTCTGTATAAGTAAAATAGAGTCAAGTGGCAAATAGACTCCCAGCGGATGATCTACAAGACTCCCGACGGATGATCAACATAGCTCCCGACGGATGACAAGCATAGTCCCGACGGATGATCAAATTCAAATAGCTATTGACAGTGATAACACATTCACATGCGTTGGGTGTTTGCAAAAAGAATGTGGCAGCCTGTTAAGCAGGAATTTGAGAACAAAGAAGCATTACCATTTCCATGCAATTGTGAAGATATTCAAAGATGCTGGAATAGAGTAGTGAAGTAGCATGGAGTTAGAATAAATATGTTTTGTTTTATTATCATGTCTTATTGTCATGTAAACTTGGTGATATATAAACCAAGTGTAGCAAGTAGAACAATTAACTAAGCAAGCTCATTCTCAGAGAAACATATCAAGCTGTATTCTGTAAGCATTTCTCTGTAGTTTAGTTGTTCAAACTTGTAAGTAGCTGTGAGCTATTCAAAGCTTCACAGAGTTCTCAATTTGATATATATATATATATATATATATATATATATCTGGTGGATACTTTCAAATCCACCAGAAAGTTTTAAAAGCTTGTGTTTTTATTACTTAGTTTTGATTTCTATCACTCTTTTATTCTGCATCATTGCTAATCAAACACTGTTATATTTATCAAGTTAGAACATTCTTTAAATTTAAAAAAGTAGCCAGAATTATATTCAACCCCCCTTCTGTAATTCTTGTTGTATTGTTAGGGAATAACAAGCTTGATGAAGATGGAATTATTACAAGGAACAAGGCGTGACTGGTTTCCAAGGGATATTCTCAAAAATAATGGATTGAATACGATGAAACCTATGTACGAGTTGCTAGACTTAAATCCATCAGAATGTCTTTAGCATTTGCAGCATATTCAGACTTCAAGGTATATCAAATGGATGTGAAAAGTGATTTCCTAAATGATGAGCTTGAAGAAGAGGTCTACGTGGAGCAACTCCCTGGCTTCATAGATCTCGAGTTAGAAGATTTTATGTATTTACTCTTCAAGGATCTATATGTTCTTAAGCAAGCGCCAAGAACGCCGTATGACACTCTCTCAGAATTTCTTCTTAAAAATGGTTTCATTAGAGGTGTCATAGATAAGACTATGTTTCATAAAAAGCAAAAAAAATGATATCATACTTTTTTTTGCTAATTAATGATATCATACTTGTTCAAGTCTATATTGATGACATTATATTTGGGTCAACAAATGATGCACTTTGTGCAAGGTTTGCTAAGCTTATGTAGAGTAAGTATGAGATGAGTAAGATGGGTGAGTTGAATCTCTTCCTTGGACTTCAAGTGAGCCGGAAGCCATATGGTATCTTCATTTGTCAAATGAAGTACATCATAGATCTTCTGAAGAAATATAAATTGAAAGATTTAACATGTAATAACCCCAAATTTTTGGAATTTTTGTAATCCTTATGAATAGTAACTTTTTGCTGATTATGCTGATTAAAGAAACTTGTCAGACCACCCTATATAGGGGTTCTTTTATGGATATTCTGAGATCATATGAGTACTCCATAATATAAATGAGTGTATGTAAAGATCGTAAGAATTCAAATTCGAGCACTTTGATTTTTTCTGAAAATCCACCAGATACCGAAAGAATTAAGTATATGGTAACATGATTGAAAGAATTTCAATTCAAGGATTATAAGAGATGATCATTAAAGAATATAAAATATTAAGAAAGGTTTATGAAAGCCCAAGTAATAAGATTTTGGATATAATCCCTCAAACGAACAACGAGATCGAGAGTTAAGTGAACCGTAAAATAAATAAGCGACTGAGGATCAAGCTTATGCAAATAACAAGGAGATTAACCAAACAATTAATCATTAATCAAGGAGGTTAGTGGATTGTGATGTCATCAAGCCATAAGAAGTTGACAGGTGGCAAAATTGTGACATAGGAAGAGATGTCATCAAAGTAGTAGATATTTTTTCTTGGTTGAATTATATCCAAGTAAATTAACCTTGATTAAGCCAAGGTTAAGCTTAACCAAGGCTAACTCACCACACAAATAAACAAGGAAAGCTAGAAGCATTTCCCTTTTTCACCATTCATACTCTCGGCTTCTTCAAATAACCAATGAGAAAAAAATTCCAAACTGAAGCTCCACTTCTTGATCAATTGCAAGGTAATTATCTAAGCTTCCTTATGATTAGATATAGACTGCCTATAAGTTAAGGCCCTTAATTCCTTTCCAATCTTTTTTAAGAAATCATCAAAAGTGATGATGAATAGTTTTTTTCCAAGAACTAATTTGTTTGATCTTGTTTTCTTGGATAGTTTAAGCTAAAGTAAGGATATACAAGGGTCATTCAAGGCTCAATAGCTACTCTTACACTCCAAGGAAGGTATAATTTCTAAAACCCTAGCTTTGACTTTGAGTTTTGATGAGTTTTATGGTTATGTTAGTAGGGAGAAGCATGGTCCATGTATGATTAGTTGGTTTTGATTGATTTGTAATGGTTATTGTTGATGGATCTATAATAATGCTTGAAATGGGTTGATCTTGAAAGTTTTGACTTGGGTTAGTATTTATTAATTAAGATCTTGAAGTTGTGGATGGATTTTAGTTGGGATGGATTGATTGGATTGGTAAAATTTGGAAATCGCATAAACGTAGCTGTCATAATACCCATTTTCTTTTAAACTAATTGTATGCTTAACGGTAGTAACATAACACCCACTGAAAAACTTCACCTTTGCCATGCTTAGCTAGATCATGTCCTTATCTTCGTTTTTATATGTGGTTTGGTTAGATCCGATTTACGGTTTAGGAGAAAAGACCGTTTTAAGTAACGGCATTTCGTGAACGAACCATTACCCCTCGCATAACTTTGAGACCTTGTTTAAGGCCTTTAAAAGACTAATTGGAATACGAAACAATTATGTAAGGTTGATTAGGCAGTTGGTAAAGCCCTCAGCAAAGAGCCGCCTTAAAATGTTTAATGGTTAATTTTATAAAAATGGTGGAGCCGAGGGTACGCGAGCGACTAATGTGAATTCTTAAGTACATAAGCGAACATTAGGGTATAAATAGATAAAGTCTAGTTTCTTAAGCACACGTGGATTAATTCCGGAGTATATGTTGTTTATAGGTTACCGGACTCACACCAGACCTATTTCCACCCCAGATCACTCGGGCAAGTTTTCTACCCATATAATCGTTATTGTGATGTTATATATATACACATTATCTTGGGATAAGTGCACGATTGTTATTATAAAATCTTGCGATATATTGAAGAATGTTGATATGATATATATATATATATGCATGCCTGTTTAGAAATTTTGATATCTTATTGTGAATTCAATTTCTTATAAACTGCATAATACCTATGTTAGAGATAAGCAGTAGTTGCGTATACCCTTAGTATGGGGGACCTAAAGTTGAACATTTTTCCTAAAATCGGGAGTCGAGGTTCCCGAGTTTATTTTATATAGTTTTCTATAACTATTAATCGAATAAGGTATATTCGATAGTTTAGAATAATAATAAAACATTTTTTTTGATTATTCATATAAAGATTTTACTTTCGTATAAGTATATCTTTTGTTAATTATTATTCATTTCAAGTATTAGTTTCAAAACTTTTACTTCATTTATTTTTATAAAAGCTATTCTTTATTGGAATATTATTTAAAGAATTATATTATGATATTTTTCTAATATTTTGGAAGTGATCTATTTTATTAAATCATTCTTACTCCAAACATTTTTAAAAATATTTTCAAATCTTCAAAATGATTTTAAAGTTAGAGCGGATCCCAAAACTCATTTTTAACTTAAATCTTTCCTTTCATGGAGGGATTTAAATACTCGCTCAAAATATAAGGGATTTGGCTCTGTGGTGTATTTTTGTCTCAACGAAATTGCTGATTTGATAAAAGAATTTTTGATTACTTGTTCAACATTCGGGAAGTAAGTCCATCTAAATGCGTCATCATAGGTGACATACCGGGGTATGGTCTATCAAAGTGTAAGAGGCTGGATGACAGTCCATCAACGCGTAAAAGGTCGGGTGAGTGTCCATCACAAGGTCCTAATACGGCCCGGGTGATGACCGACGAGGAATTTATCCATCTACGAGTAGAGAAAATGACTTGATAGATATCTTTGCCTGATCAGCAAGGTATCAGGTTTATGCCAAAGCTTTCTTCCTTCCAAAATCATTTGGTATTACAATTCTGTTTATACTTTTTATAACAAAGGTTTTCAAGGAGTGTATGATATATATATATATATCTGTGTGTGTGTATATATATCAGGACTTAATGAAGTATCTCATAACTTCATTTCTTTTAAAATATATTTCAAAGATTGATTATATTCAAGTTTTATCTTGTTGTTTCTTCTATATGATGAACTTTTGAAAACTTATTATATTCTGAACAGTGGTAGTTCAAGTAATTTTTATAAAAAGGTATAAGTATATTGGAGTATTTTATAACTTCATCTTTTAAGATTATATCTAGTAAGTAATTATCTGACACTTGATAAAGATTTTCCGTAAGCTATCGATTCAGATACTTGCATTATTGATTAAACTATATATTATCTTGTGAGCTGTAATGCTCACTCTTGCTTCATTTCTTCATCACTCAACAACAGTTAGGAAAGATGACCATACTCAAGCAGTCCCAACGCAAGAGCGTGGGAAGCGTCCCACGTCTACCCGCTGATATCTTAGCCGCTATTGCTGCAGAGGTAGATCTATATGTAGTTTAGGCATTCAGCTTTTGGGAATCAAATTATGTATGATTATAATTTGTGTTGGATAATTGTAAAGAACCGTAAACTTATTAAGTTTTATTTTGGGTTTTTAATAACTTTTAACTTATGGATTGCAAAGACTTTTACTTATTTCAATTTCATCTTTAAGACTATAACGTGTTGTGAAGTGTGTATTATTGTAGGGTCACAGCATGCAGTAATTTTTTTTAATTTAAGTTAAGTGATATTAATGGAAAGAAAGACCGTGACAACCCGGATCCCCAACCCTAGATCTAGGGGCGTTACAGAAATGGTATCAGAGCTAAGCGTTATAAACCTCAGAGATGATGCGATGATATAATAATAAGTTCACAAAGATAATAAGAATATTGCCAAGTTCATAGTCGGGCTACTTAAAGTAGCGCTGACAGTTAAAACCCTTATGGGAACCCTTATAAGTATTATGATAGTAACTTAGCTCGCTGAATGTGTAGGAGCACGAGGTGGAGGATCCAAAGATGTATGAGCAAGAGCACGATGAGGCATTTCTACGTGCTGAGAATCAGGTTGAGCCTGATGAGGATATTGCTGAGGAGGAAGACCCCTCAGGGGATACTGAGCCCTTTGTTTATGAGGAGACTGATGAATATGATCCCATGGAGGACACTGAGCCACTTGCTGATGTGGATGATGAGGAGAAGCACTCGGAGAAGACCGAGCCAGTTGTTATCGAGATTTTTGATTATGAGGACCGGTAGGAGGTCCCAGATGCTGAGGATGTTGGGACCCCTGCTGAGGAGCCGGTTGATGCTATTATGGAGTACACTGGTACCCACCTACCCCCACTCCCTGTGGTCAGAGCTCCTACCTCTCCATCACTATCCTTGAGTCCTTATGAGGATTGATCCGAGACTCTTACTCCAGAGCCCATGTAGACTAAGGATGCACCCCTAGCATATCCAGATTCCCCACCCCTCGACCCTGCACATAGGCATTCCTTGTTGGTTTATGGCTTTGTTCAGGACAGACTGAGTTCACAATTGGCAAGTTGCTGAGGCCGGGTTAGATGAGGCCAGGAGGGAGATAGAGGCAGAGAGAGCTCAAAAGCGTGTACCTATTCCTGAGGCCGGAGTTGTCATTCCATTTTGCGAGGCGTGAGTTGACCAAGATCAAGCTTATGGCTCACGAGAGGATCTTAGGACTTCATGGAGATAGACATGGTAGGATATCTAGGAGACAGGATGATTACATTGTTCGTCATGCGCTGGAGAGAGTGTGGGAGTTGACTCGCTCTTGTGTTTGATTCAGGATTAGTGATGTAGTAGTTTAGTCATCTAGTTGCTAGAGGCTATAGTCAGTGCCAATTTTCCGGGATAGTTGACTTGTATATAGTTATCCCTTCGCTGACTAGACAGATAGACTTATGTATTTCACTTTTGGGAAGTTAACTGTAGCACTATTGTAAGAACCCTGATTTTTGTAATATTTTAAAACTTCTGTGAATAGTAACTTGAGCTGATTAAGTAATACGTATGGGGATCATCATAAAATGAATAGTGGAATTTTGAGAATCCGAGATCATATTCTTGTTTATCGAGGAAAATAAGTGAATGTAAAAGCCGACGGAATTCAAAGATTCACGATTATACTATGTGTTTTCGTATCCGTAAAGAATGGCGTAGAACCGGGAATACTACGTGAAATAAATAATATATCAAGGTGTTTCTATGATCAAGAGAAGGAATGGAATTGGTTATAGGATTCTAAGCGATAAAAGAAATCGCTACGAAACAAGTCGTTATACGTGAAAACTATCGGAATGAAACGATGATTGCGTTTATGATAAATAAACGAATGAGAAATTAAATCCCATGCAAGTTGGCCATGCATAACCAATTCCTAACTAGTATTTAGGAGTGTAACTAGATGATTAGAAGTTAACTAGAATAGTTAGTGGAATAGTGTTGAATAGTGATGGGAGACAAACAAGTACACAAGCCATACTTCTCCCTTTTCTCACTTCACCACACAATCAAACCAACCCATACCTTTGCCAAGTTATTGTCAAATCTACTACATACATCCCATATATTCATTATACACTTCCACACTTTAGTCACAAAAGAAAACAACCCCTTTTCCCTCACTTAAAGCTCTCCCATTTTTCATTCCAGCAGTTCGGGTTTTCTGAGCGAGGGAGAAAGAAAATTTCATAACTCAAAATATACTCATTCAAACATCATGAAATTTTTACCATAGCTTCTATATATCATTATTAAGCTTCGTACCAAATTTCATCCTCAAATTATATTCTTTCAATTTTATAAAAATGTTTGAATGAGGTGCTAAAAGGTAACTCCGAAATTCTAACTTGTTTCTTGGTTTTGTTTCTTCAGGATCTAGCCCCTCTAAGTGTTTTCTAAGCAAACCAAGCCTCAATCATCCTACCACTAAACTTCCTAGTGTCCAAGAAGGTATAAATTTCAACCCTTTAAGGTTTTATGGTTGGATTTAAGAGTTATATTTGTTGTAGTGTTAAGATCCAAAGGATTGTGTTTGTTTGAGTTTGTATTGATTATGTTCTTGCTAAAGGCTTGAGATGTTGAGTTTTAATCCATCTCTGTGGTACTAGATAGTGAATATAAGGTGTATGTGGGTGGATCTTGAGAAGTACTTGTGTTTATGATGGTTATAGGTAGTGATTGTGTTAAGATCAAGTAGTAGAAATTGAGTTTGGGCATTCTTGCACTTGATCTGTTTTCTGCAGGACATTCGGCCATGAAAATGGTTAAAATTTGAACACCACTGACCATGAATAGATAGATATTGTTTCTTAGTTTCTATACATGTGTAGATCATCATGAGAAGATTTACGGTTTAGGAGTTATGGTCATTTTAGTGTAAAACATTTATTCGATTAGCTAACTGCACTTAAGTCCACTTGCATGGTGATTTTGAAGGACTTAAAATAATTTCGAGATTCTGGAAAAATTATAAAAAATGGATATGACAGTAGAGAAGACTGTCCAAAAATAATTTTGAGAAAATATTAATTTTTCGATTTTATAAAAATATTTTAGTAAAGCGAGCGCAAGCGAGAAACGCATAAAAACCTAGTTTTGACGCGCGTTTTCTCACGTTCGAGCTTAAAACTCGAAATGGACTTTATAAAGCGAACGATCGATTTCAAAACTCGACCATGTTATAAAGTGAGAATATAAGTATTGAGAATGTGACGATCGGAGATTCGTTATACTTGATTAGTTGCGAAAGTTGCTTAATAAAAGCGAGATGTTAATCGCGTACTAACTTAGACTGTTGGTTCTTGTTTATAGATCGCCAACCAAACACCAGAGACCATACCACTTCGATTACTCGAGGCAAGTTTTCGAAACCCTATCTCATACTATCCATGCTATATATATACTGTTGTGATATTGATGCCATGATTTACAGTTCAAATATATATATATGCTTGTCTATGATATCAATGCATACGAATTATGCGATTGTTTACGAAAACAAATTTCGTTTTACACGAGTATGAAAAATTGAAACGAATTTCAAATATAATATATGATAATGGGAGTCGGAGATATTTTAATAACAATTTAATTCCGGAGAGAGCCGGACGCGAAAGATTTCTATTTCGATAAACAAAGTACGTTCGCGTAATATATATATCAAGCGAATGATTGAGATTTTGACTTAAACTTCGAGAAATATTGGTTTATTCATTTAAGGGACACCCTTACTTGATTGATTATTTTATAAAGCGATACTTAAGGGATTATTAAATATCCAAAAAGTATTTAAAAATATACTGAATAGTTTATAAATCATTTCACATTATTTAATAAAGATTTAACTATTCAAAGAGCAATTATAGGATACCAAATCCTGTTTTGATTATTTGATTAAGGTGTCTCCATTCGTTGGACCTTATTCAGAAATATTTTGTATTTAAGATTTTTTTTATCCATTCATTGAACCTTAATTAGAAATACTTTGTACTTAAGATTCTATCAATTCATTTAACCATATTCAAAGATATTTTATATATAAGGTTTTTATCAATTTATTGAACCTTATACATAGATGTTTTATTTATAAGATTTTATCAATTCATTGAATCCCTCTTAAATTATTATGAGACCTTAGATATTTAATATCTTCGGACTTCTAAAAACTTATTTAAAAATAGACATAGTTCCCAAAGGTACTTTCTAAATTATTCGAAACTCTTGAAAGAGATTAATCATTTGAAACGTATCAAAACCTTAGGGAACTTAGTGTAGAAGCATAAGAGTTTTGCTTCCTCGCTCAATGAAAAACAAGTGAACAATATATGTAAAACTTTACTACCGTTAAGGGTTTGAAAATGATTTTAAATTCAAAACTCCGACAACTCCCAAGGATCAATTGAATTAAAAGTGATGAATAAATTATCTTATTTAAAGGTCAACTCAGAACGATCTATTCCTTCGATAAAGGATTTTGTGTAAATGATATAATTGCTTTGGGACGGGAATGTGGCCTGCTCGGCACGGAGAGGTATCGGGTAGTGACCAGGCGCGGAGTGGCGCAGTGTACAGTTATATGGTCTCTGTGACCATTGACTTTTGGACTTGCACGGAAATGGGCAACCATCGTGTAATGTCTTGATAAGCCCAAAGGCGGCTAGGTTTGTATTCCTTCTACTAGTAGAGAAAATTTCGTACTCGGCTGATCACCGGTACGTGGTTTATTCCAGTATAGTCCCTTTCTTCCATTTTGGAAAATTATTGTGAAATATACAACAGAGAGCCGATAAGGCTGAGTTTTAAACAAGGTTATTGATGATTATATATCAAATCCATTTGAGAAATCTGCCAATAAGGCTGAATTTTAAATTGGGATGTTGATGAATATATATCACACCCATTTGAGAATCTTGATTCGAGTAACATCTTGAGATTTTAAAATAAAATGAGTACGAGTATAAAATGATTTTAAGAAAGAGATGAATGCAAGTATCCAGTGGATATACTATTGTAGTTGATTTTGAGAATATTATAAATTTGACAAGCATATAAACTTTCAGAACGCTTTGGAGATACAAAGTATAATTATTGGTTTTATTTATCCTTAGATACTTAATCATGGGGATATATACCTTGTTGAGCCATAATGCTCACCTGTAATAACCCCAATTTTTGGAAAATTTTGAAACCCTTATGAATAGTGTTTTTGCTGAATGAGAAAACTTTTCATGCCACACTATGTAGGGGTTCTGTTATGGATATTCTGGGATATTATTAGTACTCTATGAAGTATATAAGTGTATGTAAAGATCGTCAGAATCCAATTCCGAACACTTTGGTTTTTCCCGGAAATCCACAAGATACGGAGAGAATTGAGTATGAGGTAACAGGATAAAAAGGATTTAAATTAAAGGATTATAATGGAGGATCATAAAAAGGAATATAATGTATTGAGAAAGGTTAAGGGAACCTAAGTAATAAGATCCCGGGTATGATCCTTCAAACGATAAACGAGAACGAAAGTTAAGCGAACCGTATAACAGATCAGCGGTCATTAGGCAAACGATTAGGAAGTTAATCAAAGGGATTAGTGGGAATGATGTCATCCAACCAATAGAAAGAGGACAAGGAAGGGAGGATGACATCATGAGGATGATATAAGCATGACATGGGAAGGAAGGAGGTGTGGTTGAATGAGAACCACACAAATTCAAGGGCAAGGTAGTAATTTGCTAAATTAAAAACAAAACCAAGCCAACCAAGCTAGCAAAATCATTTCATCAAAAAAATCAAAATCAACCAAGGCCTTGTTCTTCACTTTGCTCTCGGCTTTTACACATTTTAAAGGGTAGATTTTTCAAAAATCAAGATCCAAGCATCCTTAATTGGTAAGAAAATTCCCTAATCATCTTTATGCTTAGTTATGGCTATATCATGAGTTTAAGCCATTAATTCTTTCTCTAGCTTCTTCATTTAATCAAAGAAGAAGACAATGAATAGTGTTTTCAAGTTTTTAACTTGAACTTTTTCTTGTTTTTCTTGAAGATCCAAGCTTTCCTAAGGCTTCTCAAAGTTTCTTAAGGCTTCCTAGCTCCACCCACCACTCCAAGGAAGGTATACCATTTCCAAACCCTAGGTTCATATATATTATAAGGTGATTTTGATGAGTAGGATGTTATGGTATCTTGTTGTTATGATTAGAGTTTGAGATTTGGAATGGTAGTGAAATGAAATGGTAATTTTGTGGTTTTGATTTAAAGAAACTTAAGTATGATTAAAGTTAGGTTTAAGCATATGTATGAATGATTAAAATTGAATTGGTTGGGATTGTTATGATGTGATAAGGATGGATGTTTGTTGTATGATTGATTTGGGGTTGATTTGTGGTTGGTATCGAGTGGTTTAAATTTGGGAAATCGCGTAAACATAGCCGTCGTAATGTCCGATTTACCGTAGACTGTTTTTTTGTTCTTAACATCAGAACCCTTGAACTCACTGCTAGGTTTTGACCATTGTCATGTTTAGATAGTTCATGTTACGAGCTTCGTTTTGATATGTAGTTCGTTCGATTCCGATTTACGGTTTAGGAGAAACGACCGTTTCAAGTAACGGCGTTTCGCGAACGAAACTTTTTCCCTCGCCTTACTTTGGAATGTAGGTTAAAGACCAAAAAGGGTTAATTAATGTGTGAAACATTTATGGTAAGTGTTTTAGGCAGTTGGTAAGTCACTCGCGAAGGAATCACTTTAAAACTCGTAAAGGTTAAATTATTAAAAATGGTGGAGCCGAGGGTACCCGAGTGACTTAAGCAAATCGGTGAGCGCAAAACAAGCGTTAGAGTCTAAGTTAGTTAAAGTATAGATTTACAAGTGATTTTGGTTTAATTCCAACTTACTTGTTGTTTATAGGTTACCAGACTCGTCCCGAGCCATTCGTAACCCCCAGTCGCTCAGGCAAGTATTCTATCCGATACACTGTTGTTGTGATGTAAATGTATGTTTATGCATTATCTTGTGATATTGCATGATTGTTATTTAGCAAATGTTGCGATATATTGTAGCATGTGATATGGTATATATGCATGCCTGTTTTATATTCTTGAGATATATATCTGTTGGTTTATTTGATAATACCTATGCTAGAGGATAGTTGTATCTTGCATATACCCTTAGTATAGGGACTCAAAGGTGAAAATATTTTCTAAAACCGGGAGTCGAGGATCCCGAGTAGATTTTGTATATATATGGATATGGATATATATATATATATATTTATATATATACATATATATGGTTATAGTTTTCCAAACTATTAATCGAATAAGATTTATTCGATAACTTTAAACTCTATTTTATATTTGAATATTATTTCGAATATTATTCGAGGGCTTATGACTCCTTTTATTTTATTTAATGAATATTATTTATAATATTCATTCGAGGTATTATGACTCAGCTTATTTTAATTATTGAATATTATTTGAATATTCATTTGAGGATCTATGACTCCGATTATTTGCTGAAATATATTCTTTATTTTATTAAAGAATAAGATGTCAATAATCAAACTTATTTTCGATTATTCAAATAAAGATAATACTTTCATATAAGTATATCTTGGGTTATTTAATACTCGTTTCAAGTATAAGTTTTAATACTTCTACTTCTATTATTTTTATAAAGATTATTCTTTATGGGAATATTATATTAAATAATAATATTCAGTCACTTCTAAAAATTCTGGGGACTGATTTACTTCATTAAATCAGCCTTACTCCAAACACTCTTTAAAGTGTTTTCGAGTCTTCAAAATGATTTTTAAAAGTCAGAGTGGATCCCAAAACTCATTTTTATATTTAAGATCTTCCTTTTTAAGGGGATTTAAATACTCGCTCAAAACCGGGGGAATCCGGCTCTGTGGTGTATTTTATATTCGCAACGAGGTTGCAGATTTGGTAAATGAATTGATTACTTGCCCAACGTTCGGGAAGTAAGCCCATCTCATTGAGTCGGCATAAGCGACAGGCCGGGGTACGGTCTATTATTGTGTAAGTGGCTCAGTGGGAGTCCATCAAATGCATAAGTGGCTGAGTGGCAGTCCAGCATAGGTCTTAATTATGACCAGGGTGATGACCAGTGGGGAATTCGTCCATCTACTAGTAGAAAAGGTTACTTATTGGTATCTTTGCCTGATCAGCAAGATATCGGGTTTATGCCAAAATTCTTTTTCTTTCCAAAATTCATTGGATGTTTCAAACTCTGTTCATACTTTGCATAACAGAGGTTCCAGGAAATGTTTAAAGGGATATATGTATGTGGATATATATATATCGGGACTAAATAAAGTATCTCATAACTTTTTCATTCAATAATATTTCAAAGATTGAATCTATTCAAGTCTTATCTTGTGGTCTCATCAGTGGGATGAACTTTTGAAATTGATTATAACTTGAACGGTGGTAGTTCAAGTAGTATTTGGGAATGATATAAGTGTAGTGAAGTATTTGGTAACTTCATCTTTTAAACTTATATCTAATTAATAATTGTCTTATGAATGACAAAGATTTTCAGAAAAACGTTGAGACAAGGTTAGATATATGAGATCACCTTGCAACGATATTTTTTTATATACAGTTATACACTGGGACTTTGTGTATATTATGCATGGAAGAGGACTTCCAATATTTTGAAAAGTATATATGTATATATACTGAATATTTTGCGACTTCATCGCATTAAGATATCAAACTTGGTTCATTTCTTTTGACCAAGACTTTCATGAGTATTATGAGTAGGCTCATATATTGTAAATCATTATACATATTATTTTGGTGGGCTTGCTGCTCACCCTTGCTTTATTTCTTCATCACACAACAACAGTTAGGAAAGATGGCCAGACTCCAGCAGACCCAGCGCAAGCGCGTGGGAAGCGTCCCGCGTCTTCCCGTTGATGTTGTAGCTGCTATAGCTGCAGAGGTAGATCTATTGTAGATCAGACCATCTACTTTTGAGAATCAATTATGTATAATTATAACTTGTGGCAGATAATGGCAATTAACTGTAAATTTATCAAGTAATCATTTCGGGTTGTAATAACTTTTAAATTGTGGATTCAAAGACTTGTACTTATTTAAATTTCATCTCTGAGACTATAACGGGTTGTGGTGTGTGTTAGCGTGGGGTCACAGCATAAGGTTATTTATTATTAATTAAGTGAAGTGATATTGTGGAAAGAAAGACCGTGACGACCCGGATCCCCGACCCCGGATCTGGGGGTGTTACATCACCCTTGCTTTTATATATCATATCACAACAGACTACCAGCATGGATCAGACTAGGACTGTTGTCCGTAGGCGGGTAAGGAACGCTCGTGAGTTCTGTAGGCTTTTTGTGCGCCAGCCCCGTCAGGTAGATAAGTGGAGATGATTTATTTGATACTGTTTCCAAGCATATAACCTGTGTGTGTATGAGTTTGAATAAAAGGTCGAGTAATATTTTGAAAAGAGAATTATTTAATTAATAAGTGATCGTAATGACTCGAATTCACGACCTTGGATTTGGGGGTGTTACAGAAATGGTATCAGAGCCAAAGGTTATAAGTCTTGGAAATAGTAAAAGTAAAATGGGTAGACTGAGGATCTAAAAGTTAACAAGAACTCTCATCGAGTTCGTAGTCGGATTACTATGGAGTAGTCGCGACGGTAGTACCCAAAGGGACCTTAGCCTTAAGAGTTGAGGCATTAGTTGAGTTATTAACAGTCGATTGAAAAGCCAGCATTAAGGGAAGAGAATGAGTTGTAGCACTCAGAGAAAAGAGTGCTAAGAGTTATATGCAAAAGAGAGTCCATTGGTTGAGCCGATAGAGTTTGTTGATGTACTACCAGGAGTTATGTTGAAGTGTTTATGTGAAGTATTATACGGAAATTGATGGAATCGTTTAAGATCGACAGAATGAGGAAAGGAGAAAATTGTACATGATTTTTTTTTAATGTCGATATAGAAGTGGAGCTAAGTCTCCGGAGAAAGCGGGATGAAGACGATACCCCAATACCATGGGTTGATTGGAAAACCCGAGTCTTGCCACTCATAGCTCTTTATAGAGTGTCCTTGAGGTGACATATTAGGCAAGAATCAAGATGCTTAATTCTTTTATTATTAAGATTATTACGTTACCTGAATTGGTTGAAAGTATTGTTCCGATAATAAGGGTTCAATACATGATGAACAGCGATTCTACCAAGAAGGGTATTCGCTATACCATTGAGGAATCTATGTCCTATAAGGAAGATTTTAGCGTGTCCCAAGATGAGAATGTTATGCGATAATACGAAATCATTCATCCGTTAAGCCATTATGGTTCAGCACGGAAAGCGAGAATCGACAGAATAATTTCTGAAATGTTTCATGTTCCTGCAATCAACGCAGCAAGCTTCGAACTACTAGAGGAGAAGACCAATAAGTCTGACGCAGAATTCCAAGAGTAGGATGTCACTAGGAGCTACGTGTATATTCTCGACAGGATGTCGTCTTTTGTTAACGCATTAAATCAGGTGTGTGGGCATAACGTTACGAGTAACTAAAGAGGAATGAAGAATGTATTGGTGACAAAGCGAGTTATTAAGTGACTTTAACATAATGAGTAGAGACGCGAATAATGTTATATTACTGACCTTTTATATTAGCATAACGATGCCACCCCGACATATTGGGAAACTAGAGCAAACCCTGCTGAATTGGTAAACCAAAATAACCAAGAACACGAGGAAGTCGAATATAATGAATTCGGCTTAGAGGATTACAATGAAGAAGAAACTATGGATACTAATGAGGGGGAAGGCCAGAGCGGAAACCCCATGGACCAAATTATGAATCTTCTTTGAGAGAATTTAAATTGTCACCCTCAACCCAGGTTGATCATGTTCCAGTTACTAATGTCTTTAAGGCCTTTAAGTTGTTAAAACCCCCAGAAATTTCAAGGGACTGCTAACCTTTTAAGGCCAGAGCTTGGCTAAAAGAAATGGAAAAGAGCTTTAAGATAGTGCCCATAGAAGAGACGCAAAAGACTGTGTTCATCAATTATATGTTGAAAGGAGAAGCAAATTATTAGTGGGAACCTAAAGGAACCCTGGAGACTGATGTGATTATCACATGGGGAAAAGTATTTCCCAGGTTTATGGAGGCTCAGATGGAGTTGAAGTTTCTAGAGATTAAATAAGATAAGATGTCAGTGGCTGTGTACAAAGCCAAATTTATTGAACTGTCGAGATTCGTGCCAGAGTTTGTGAACACGAAAGAGAAAAAGGCAAGGAGATTTCAGCAAGGGCTGAAACAATGGATTCAGGACCGAGTGTCATTACTTGAGATAATAGACTATGTGCAAAAAGGCCTCAATTGTAGAGGCAGAGAGTGAGCAAAGTCAAAAAGAGGAAGAGAGCAAGAAAAGGAGTTCGGAAGCTAAGGCGGCAGAGCGATAAACAGAAGTTACCGATTAGGACTGAGAGGGGAGCGGTGTCCTAACCCGCAGTGGGTACCAGGTTTAGCGAACCGGTAAGCAAGAGTATCGCCCAGGGAGGTGGTCAATATAAGACTACGTTTCATAACCAGTTTCGGTCACCCCTACCAGATCATAAGTCATGTGGGGAGAAACATCCCGGGGCATGTAATTTGGGAAAAGAGCTACTGAGGTGCTTTAATTGCAACCAACCAGGACATTATTCTAGCAACTGCCCCAACCCAGCTAGGGCGTGATAGCAGGTAACCTTTTACTCAATTTGGTTACTGCAAATATTCTGTTTAATTCTGAAGCAACTAAGTATTTTATATCGCGAGATTTTTGGCCAAGTTAAAACTTAATGTGATTCCAACGCGAGAATTATTGCGAATAGAAATAGTGAATCGAGAGGTTGTTCCAATTAATGAGATTTATCTAATCTGCAAGTGGGAACTATGAGGGAAGGACTTTAAGTTGGACTTAATTCCTTTGAGGCTGAGAGAATTTGGTGTGGTCTTAATAATGGATTGGTTGTCGAGCAATGGTGCTCAGATTGATTATAAAGGAAAGAAAGTTAAAATCCGAATGCCTAACGGCAAGGAAATTGTGATTAAGGGTCAGCGTCAGACCCAGAAATTTTTGAATATTGCTCAAACGAAGCAATTATTGAGGAAAGATAGCAAAGCGTATTTAGCATACATGGCGGGTACCAAGAGAGAAGCCCCGATGTACGTGACATACCAGTTGTTAACGAATTTGAGGATGTGTTTTCCAAAGACATTTCAGGATTATCACCTGACAGAGAGATAGAGTTCGCTATCGAATTAGCATCAGGAACGACATCAGTTTCAAAAAGTCCCATATAGGCTAGTCCCGGTTGAAAGGAAAGAATTGACTTCACAGTTGTAAGAACTATTGATGATTCGTTGTTTGTCAAAAAGAAGGATGGCAGTATGCGATTGTGCACAGAGTATAGGGAACTGAATAAGCTGACTATTAAGAACGGATACCCTCTCTCTAGAATTGATGATTCGTTTGACCAACTTGAAGGAGTGGTACACTTTTCGAAAATCGATCTAAGAACGGGATATCACCAACTGAAGATTAAAACAGGGGACAAATACCGTATTTCGCACGAGGTATGGACATTATGAGTTCTTGGTGACGTCGTTCGGGCTAAAAAATGCCCCATTAGCTTTCATGGACTTTGTGAATTGAGTGTTTAAAAAGTATTTGGACGTGTGCGTCATTATTTTTATTGATAATATTTTTGTCTATTCTAAAATGGAAGAAGAACATGTGGAATATCTGAGGATAGTGATAGAAGCATTGAGAAGAGAAAAGTTGTTTGCCAAATTCTCAAGGTGCGAATTCTGGCAAAATGAAGTTCAGATCTTAGGACAATTGATAAGCAGTGAAGGAGTGTTAGTTGACCCTACCAATGTTGAGGCAGTATTCCGATGAGAAAGAATAACCACACCTACGGAAGTAGGAACCTTTTGGGAATTAACCGGTTTTATGAGAGGTTCGTACATGATTTCGCTAAGATATCAGGACCTTTTACTAGGCCTACTTACAAAATGGAAAAGGTTGTGTGGAACGAAAAATGTAGGGAAAGTTTTCAGGAATTGAAAAGGAGTTTGGTAACAGCCCTCGTGCTGGCATTGCCCGATGGAAAGGGTGATTTTGTGATCTATAGTGATGCGTCACATAAAGGATTAGGATGCATGCTCATGCAGCATGGGAAAGTGGTTGCTTATGCCTCACGGCAGCTGAAGGAATATGAAGTAAGATACCCTACTCATGAATTAGAATTAGCAGCAATAGTTTTGCTGTGAAAAATTGGAGACAATATCCATACAGAGAAAATTATGAGATCTACACTGACCATAAGAGCCTTAAGTATATATTTACTCAGAAAGAACTCAACAGGAAACAAAGGAGATGGTTAGAGTTAATGAAAGACTATGTCGGTGAGATTTTATATCACTTGGGGAAGGCCAATGTGGTGGCCAATGCCCTTAGTAGTAAAGAGAGACTGAAGATGTTGACAACGCCGGAGGAACTAGTGAGAGAACTCGAGGAGATGGAGATAGAGGTGAAGTCACCGGTAAAGGGACTGATGGACTATTTGAGATCAAATTAGAACCGGAATTGTTAGAAAAGATGGGACACTGTCAGGAAGAGAAGACGAATGAAGAGCGAGAATCTTTGACTGAGAAGAAGTCAAATATGAGAAAGATGAGAAGGGAATTATGAGGTATGCGAACCGTATTTGGATTCCGAATGTTCGAGAATTAAAAGATGAAATTTTACGCGAAGGACATAATTCTAGATATTCAATTCATCCCGGAGGTACCAAGATGTACCGAGATCCAAAAGAATATTATCGATGATCCAACATGAAAAGAGACGTGGCCAATTGGGTCAGTAAGTGTTTGACCTGTTAAAGAGTGAAGGTGGAACATCAGCGACCGAGGGGACTCCTACAACCCTTAGGAATTCCGATGTGAAAGTGGGAACAAATAGCCATGGATTCTGTGGTAGGATTTCCCCGAGCTAAGGCTAACCGTGATACAATATGAGTAATTATATATCGACTGACCAAGTCAGCATACTTTCTTCCAATCAAGAAAACCTACATGGTGGATAGATTAGCAGAGCTATACATCAAGGAAATTGTGATAAGACATGGAGTCTCTGTAGCTATCGTATCTGACAGAGATCCCCGATTCAACTCCACATTTTTTGAGGAGCTTTCAGGAATGCTTATGAACCAAACTGAATGTGAGTACTGCATACCATCCCCAAACCGATGGACAAAGTGAGTGAGTCATTCAGACATTGGAGTACATGTTGAGAAATTGTGTAATTGATTTTTAAGGTTATGGAGATGAACACCTATCTTTGATAGAGTTTGCCTACAGTCATAGTTATCATGCGAGTATAGAAATGCCCCCACATGAGGCGCTGTATGGTTGGAGGTGCCATTCACCCTTGTACTGGGATGAAGTTGGTGAAAGAAAGTTACTAGGTCCCGACTTGGTGTAAAGAACGAGGGACATAGTCGAGTTGATCAGAGGATGCTTAGCGGTAGCCCAAGACCGATAGCGTAAATATGCCGACTTAGCACGAAAAGACAGAGAGTATGAAGTGGGTGACCCGGTATTTTTTTGAAAGTGTCACCATAGGAAGGACTGATGAGATTTGGAAAGAAAGGGAAGCTGAGTTCCCGATATATGGGTCCTTTGAGATTTTGTGACGAATAGAACCGTGGCATACGAATTGGTTTTACCTCCAAACCTTCAACAGGTTCATAGTGTTTTTCATGTGCCAATGTTGAGAAAGTATAATACGGATACCAAGAATATAGTGAAACATGAGTAAGTACTAGATCTGTCCTACATTGAGTAACCAGTTGAAATTATTGGTTGAAAAGAGCAAGTACTCAGGGACAAGAGTGTCAAGCTATTCAGAGTCTTGTTGAGACATCCCAAGGTCGAGCAATCGACTTGGGAATTAGAGAGCCACCTGCGAGAAAGGTACCCCCATCTATTTGTGAGTTGATTCAGGGACGGAATCCTTTTAAGGGGGGAGACTGTAAGAACCCTGATTTTTGTAATATTTTAAAACTTCTGTGAATAGTAACTTGAGCTGATTAAGTAATACGTATGGGGATCATCATAAAATGAATAGTGGAATTTTGAGAATCCGAGATCATATTCTTGTTTATCGAGGAAAATAAGTGAATGTAAAAGCCGACGGAATTCGAAGATTCACGATTATACTACGTGTTTTCGTATCCGTAAAGAATGGCGTAGAACCGGGAATACTAAGTGAAATAAATAATATATCAAGGTGTTTCTATGATCAAGAGAAGGAATGGAATTGGTTATAGGATTTTAAGCGATAAAAGAAATCGCTACGAAACAAGTCGTTATACGTGGAAACTATCGGAATGGAACGACGATTGCGTTTACGATAAATAAACGGATGAGAAATTAAATCCCATGCAAGTTGGCCATGAATAACCAAGTCCTAACTAGTAGTTAGGAGTGTAACTAGATGATTAGAAGTTAACTAGAATAGTTAGTGGAATAGTGTTGAATAGTGATGGGAGACAAACAAGTACACAAGCCATACTTCTCCCTTTTCTCACTTCACCACACAATCAAACCAACCCATACATTTGCCAAATTATTGTCAAATCTGCTGCATACATTCCATATATTCATTATACACTTCCACACTTTAGTCACAAAAGAAAACAACCCCTTTTCCCTCACTTAAAGCTCTCCCATTTTTCATTCCAGCAGTTCGGGTTTTCTGAGCAAGGGAGAAAGAAAAATTCATAACTCAAAATATACTTATTCAAATATCATGAAATTTTTACCATAGCTTATATATATCATGATTAAGCTTCGTACCAAATTTCAGCATCAAATTATATTTTTTCAATTTTATAAAGATGTTTGAATTAGGTGCTGAAAGGTAACTCCGAATTTCTTGGTTTTGTTTCTTAAGGATCTAGCCCCTCTAAGTGTTTTCCAAGCAAACCAAGCCTCAATCATCCTAGAACTAACCTTCCTAGTGTCCAAGAAGGTATAAATTCAACCCTTTAAGATTTTATGGTTGGATTTAAGAGTTATGTTTGTTGTAGTGTTAAGATCCAAAGGATTGTGTTTGTTTGAGTTTGTATTGATTATGTTCTTGCTAAAGGCTTGAGATGTTGAGTTTTAATCCATGTATGTGGTACTAGATAGTGCATATAAGGTGTATGTGGGTGGATCTTGAGAAGTACTTGTGTTTATGATGGTTATAGGTAGTGATTGTGTTAAGATCAAGTAGTAGAAATTGAGTTTGGGCATTCTTGCACTTGATCTGTTTTCTGCAGGACATTCGGCCATGAAAATTGTTAAAATTTGAACACCACTGACCATGAATAGATAGATCTTGTTTCTTAGTTTCTATACATGTGTAGATCATCATGAGGAGATTTACGGTTTAGGAGTTATGGTCATTTTAGTGTAAAATATTTCTGCGATTAGCTAACTGCACTTAAGTCCACTTGCATGGTGATTTTGAAGGATTTAAATTAATTTCGAGATTCTGGAAAAATTATGAAAACTGGATATGACTATAGAGAAGACTGTCAAAAATAATTTTGGGAAAATATTAATTTTTCGATTTTATAAAAATGTTTTGGTAAAGTGAGCGCAAGCGAGAAACGCATAAAAATCTAGTTTTGACGCGCGTTTTCTCACGTTCGAGCTTAAAACTCGAAATGGACTTTCTAAAGCGAACGATCGATTTCAAAACTCGACCATGTTATAAAGTGAGAATATAAGTGTTGAGAATGTGACGATCAGAGATTGGTTATACTTGAGTAGTTGCGAAATTTGCTTAATAAAAGCGAGACGTTAATCGCGTACTAACTTAGACCGTTGGTTCTTGTTTTTAGATCGCCAACCAAACACCAGAGACCATACCACTTCGATTACTCGAGGCAATTTTTCGAAACCCTATCTCATACTATCCATGCTATATATATACTGTTGTGATATTGATGCCATGATTTACAGTTCAAATATATATATATGCTTTTCTATGATATCAATACATACGAATTATGCGATTGTTTACGAAAACAAATTTCGTTTTACATGAGTATGAAAAATTGAAACGTATTTCAAATATAATATATGATAATGAGAGTCGGAGATATTTTAATAATGATTTAATTCCGGAGAGAGCCGGACGCGAAAGATTTCTATTTTCATAAACTAAGTACGTTCGCGTAATATATATATATCAAGCGAATGATTGAGATTTTGACTTAAACTTCGAGAAATATTGGTTTATTCATTTAAGGGACACCCTAACTTGATTGATTATTTTATAAAGCGATACTTAAGGGATTATTAAATATCCAGAAAGTATTTAAAAATATACTGAATAGTTTATAAATCATTTCACGTTATTTAATAAAGATTTAACTATTCAAAGAGCAATTATAGGATACCAAATCCTGTTGTGATTATTTGATTAAGGTGTCTCCATTCGTTGGACCTTATTCAGAAATATTTTGTATTTAAGGTTTTTTTTATCCATTCATTGAACCTTAATTAGAAATACTTTGTACTTAAGATTTTATCAATTCATTGAAATATATTCAGAGAAATTTTATATAGAAGGTTTTTATCAATTCATTGAACCTTATACATAGATGTTTTATTTATAAGATTTTATCAATTCATTGGATCCCTCTTAAATTATTATGAGACCTTAGATATTTAATATCTTCGGACTTCTAAAAACTTATTTAAAAATAGACATAGTTCCCAAAGGTACTTTCTAAATTATTCGAAACTCTTGAAAGAGATTAATCATTTGAAACGTATCAAAACCTTAGGGAACTTAGTCTAGAAGCATAAGAGTTTTGCTTCCTCGCTCAATGAAAAACAAGTGAACAATATATGTAAAACTTTACTACAGTTAAGGGTTTGAAAATGATTTTAAATTCAAAACTCCAACAACTCCCAAGGATCAATTGAATTAAAAGTGATGAATAAATTATCTTATTTAAAGGTCAACTCAGAACGATCTATTCCTTCGATAAAGGATTTTGTGTAAATGATATAATTGTTTTGGGACGGGAATGTGGCCTGCCCGGCACGGAGAGGTATCGGGTAGTGACCAGGCGCGGAGTGGCGCAGTGTACAGTTATATGGTCTCTGTGACCATTGACTTTCGGACTTGTACGGAAATATGCAACCATCGTGTAATGTCTTGATAAGCCCAAAGGCGGCTAGGTTTGTATTCCTTCTACTAGTAGAGAAAATTTCGTACCCGGCTGATCACCGGTACGTGGTTTATTCCAGTATAGTCCCTTTCTTCCATTTTGGAAAATTATTGTGAAATATACAACAGAGAGCCGATAAGGCTGAGTTTTAAACAAGGATATTGAAGATTATATATCAAATCCATTTGATAAATCTGCCAATAAGGCTGAGTTTTAAATTACGATGTTGATGAATATATATCACACCCATTTGAGAATCTTGGTTCGAGTAACATCTTGAGATTTTGAAATAAAACGAGTACGAGTATAAAATGATTTTGAGAAAGAGATGAATACAAGTATCCAGTGGATATACTATTGTAGTTGATTTTGAGAATATTATAACTTTGACAAGCATATAAACTTTCAGAATGCTTTGGAGATACAAAGTATAATTATTGGTTTTATTTATCCTTAGATACTTAATTATGGGGATATATACCTTGTTGAGCCATAATGCTCACCTTTGCTTTTATATATCATATCACAACAGACTACCAGCATGGATCAGACTAGGACTGTTATCCGTAGGCGGGTAAGGAATGCTCGTGAGTTCTGTAGGCTTTTTGTGCGCCAGCCCCGTCAGGTAGATAAGTGGAGATGATTTATTTGATACTGTTTCCAAGCATATAACCTGTGTGTGTATGAGTTTGAATAAAAGGTCGAGTAATATTTTGAAAAGAGAATTATTTAATTAATAAGTGATCGTAACGACCCGAATTCACGACCTTGGATTTGGGGGTGTTACAACTATTGTACTTTTGACCAGTTCGGACTATGTATATCTCACATCATGTATATATTTATTTCTATTTAGTTTAGTATTAGTTCCTTGGTGACGAGATCACTATCTTATCTGTATTATTTTCTGCACTTCTTGCGATTAGAACTGTAATATTTATATAGAACTGTGAGATACGCTCCCTATATTATAACGATTGTGCGTGGTACAATCGTATGTGTATGATTGTGACATAACGTTGAATTTTCCAAAAAATCATCAGTATTATACCTCCAAAACAAATTGGAACTAGGGTAAACCCTGGGTTTGAGGACCAGGGGAGCCATAACCAAGTTGGTAGAACCCAAGAACACAATGAAGAGGAAGACGAGGATTTTGTTGAACAGGATGACTTCTAATATGGAGCAAAGGAGGAAACACTTGATGTTGGAGAATTTAAAATAGAGGCTGAAGAAGGAGAAGCTGAGGTTGAGCCGCAGGTAGAGAACCTAGGCATGGATCCCATAGGGCAGTTCATGCAACTACTAAGGCAGAACTTGGAACATCAACCGAACCCACCGCCTTAAGGAAATAATAATGTTGTGGAAAACTCTTTCAGGGATTTTAAGTCCCTTAAGCCCCCTGAGTTTCATGGATCAGCTGATCCGGTGGAGGCAAAAGCATGGCTAAAGGAAATGGAGAAATCCTTTCAGATTCTGAGTATTGATGAGGCACATAAGACTATATTTGCTACTTACCTTTTAAAGGGAGAGACCAACTACTTGTGGGAGGCCAAGAAAAACATGGAGACAGATGCTATAATAACCTGGGAGAGGTTCAATTAATTATTTCTGGGGAAGTATTTACCGAGGTTTATGGAGAACCAGATGGAGCTCAAGTTCTTAGAGCTAAAGCAGAATAATTTATCTGTAGCAGAGTACGAGGCTAAATTTACTGAGTTGTCAAGGTATGTGTCAGAGTTTGTAAACACCAAGGAGAAGAAAGCTAGTAGGTTTCAACAGGGGTTGAAATAGTGGATACAGAATAGGGTGGCAATACTTGAGCTTATGGCCTATGCCATTCTGGTGCAAAAGGCAACAATTGCATAAGCCGAAAGTGAACATATGCACAAGGAAAGAGAGAAGAAAGGAATAAAAAGAAAGACCATAAGTATGGGCGGAGGTTCCGCGGGAGGAAACTTCCCAAGTAGGTTTAATCGAGGAGCAGTGTCCCTACTAGTGAGGAATGCTGGGTTTAGACGGCCCGTGAGTGTGAATGTGAGCCAAAGCTGCCAGAAGTCAGGAGTGTGCTTTTCCAACCCATCTCGACCCCCATTACTAGCATGTGACACTTATGGAAGGATGCATTCCGGGTACTGTAAAGGTAATCCAGTAACATACTTTAAGTATGTTCGAGAGGGTCACCATTCTAACAAGTGTACTTTGTAACCCCCCAGTGTCAGCGCGACCAATATTTGTTATCAGTATGGATGCCCGAACCACATGAAGAGGGAATTCCCAATGAACAAACCGAGCGGTTTCAGGAGCGAGCATGGATGCCTCCAATAAGCCACCTACTACAAGGACTTTTAACACGACAGTTCAGGATGCTATGAAATACTCAGATGTGATAACACCCTTTCTCTAAATTTTGTCAGTGCAAATGTTTTATTTTATTTGGGAGTGACTAAATCTTTTATATCAAGTGACTTTGCACATAAATTAAGAATTAAAGCTAAACCCTTAAGAGAATCCATACAAGTAGAAATAGACAACTATGAGGTTATCCCTGTTAACCAGATTCACCCTGCCTGCGAGTTAGGCATAGGTGAACAATTTATTAGTGTTGATATGATTCCTTTTAAATTAGGGGAATTTGACGTAATTTTGGGAATGGACTGGATATCTAGCAATGATGCTCAGATAGACTGTAAAGGGAAGAAAGTTAAGTTGAATATCCCGGGGAAGAAAGAAGTCATATTCTGAGGAGAGAGACAGACGCAAAATTTTTTGACCATGGCCCAGGCCAAGAAGATGCTACAAAAAGAAAATGAGGCTTACTTAGCCTATATAGTGGACACCCAGAGAGAGGTGCCCAACTTGCAAGATATCCGATAGTCAACAAGTTTGAAGACATATTCCCACAAGATCTTCCAGGACTACCACCCGATAGAGTGATTAAATTTGCTATTGAGTTGGCCCAAAGACGGTGCCTTCAAAGGCACCATACCAGTTAGCCCCGTTAGAAATGAAGGAATTAGCTACCCAATTACAAGAAATATTGGAGAAGGGTATGATAAGACCCGGTGTGTCCCGTTGGGGAGTACCAGTATTGTTCGTTAGCAAGAAAGATGGGAGCATGAGACTCTGTATCGACTACCGAGAGTTGAACAAGCTAACCATACAGAATAGGTACCTGTTACCCAGAATAGATGACTTGTTCGACTAGCTAAACGATGCTATTTACTTTTCCAAGATTGACCTGAGAACATGATATCATCAACTAAATATTAAACCTAAAGATATTCCAAAGACTACATTCCGTACTAGGTATGGGCACTATGAGTTTTTGGTGATGTCCTTTGGATTAACCAACACCCCAACGGTTTTCATGGATTTAATAAATAGAGTGTTCAAGGAGTATTTAGACAAGTGCGTGATAGTTTTTATTGATGAAATTTTGATATAATCGAGGACTGAGGCAGAACATGCAGAGCATTTGATGATAACTTTAGGAATACTCAAGGAGGAACGGTTGTATGCCAAATTCTCAAAGTGCGAATTCTGGCGGAATGAAGTACAGTTTTTAGGACACATGATCAATAAGGAAGGAGTATTGGTCGACCCCTCCAAGATAGAGGTGGTCTCAAATTGGGAAAGGCCAACCACACCCACAGAGGTAAGAAGTTCCATAGGATTGGCCGACTACTATCGAAGGTTTGTTCAAGATTTTGCAAAGATCGCGGCCCCTTTAACCCGACTTACTCGTAAGACTGAGAAGTTTGAATGAACAGAGATATGCGAGAATAGCTTCCAAGAATTGAAGAAAAGATTGGTGATGACCCCTGTGTTGGCGTTGTCGGACGGAAAAGGAGATTTTGTGATTTATAGTGACGCTTCACAGATGGGATTAGGGTGCGTGCTTATGCAGCACGACAAGGTAATCGCGTATGCATCGGGACAACTGAAGAAAAATGAAATTTGATATCCTATCCATGATCTTAAGCTTGAGGTAATAGTTTTTGCCTTCAAGATTTGAAGGAATTACTTGTATGGAGAGAAATGTGAGATCTTCACAGACAATAAGAGCCTCAAGTACATTTTCACGCAGAAAAAGCTCAACATGCGCCAGAGAAGGTGGTTAGATCTAATCAAGGATTATGATTGTGAGATTCTTTATTATCCAGTGAAAGCCAATGTGATGGCTGATTCCTTTAGTAGGAAGGAAAGGCATAAGATGATAATGACTTTGGAATAGTTGATAAGAGATTTTGAGAAGATGGAGACAGAAGTGAATATAACTGGAGCCAGTACCGAAATGTTATTTGAGATTACAATGTAGCCCGAGTTATTGGAAAAGATCAGATTGTGCCAAGAAAAAGTTATGAATGAAGGCAGAGAGTTGATGACTGGAGAAGAGATCAATACCGAGAAAGATGATAAGTGAATAATGAGGTGTTCCTACAAAATTTGGGTTCTAAATGTTCAAGAGCTTAAGGATGAGATTTTAGATGAAAGTAATAGTTCAAGGTATTCCATTCACCCGGGGAGCACCAAGATGTAATGGATTGGAAGGAATATTATTGGTTGCCTAACATGAAAAGGGATGTAGCTTAATGGGTAAGCAAATGTTTGACTTGCCAGAGAGTGAAGGCAGAACACCAGAGACCCAGTGGACTTTTGCGACCCCTGGAGATTCCCGAATGGAAATGGGAACAAATAGTCATGGATTTTATTGTTGTCTTGCAAAGGACCAAAGCAAATCATGATGTCATACGGGTAGTCATAGACCAACTAACATAATCAGCTCACTTTATTCTAATCAATGAGAGATACACAGTCGATAGACTGTGGACATTTACCTTAAGGAAATAGTGACGCAACATGGAGTTCCAGCGTTCATTGTCTCGGACCGAGACCCCAGATTCAACTCCAAATTTTTGAGGAGCTTTCAGGAATGTGCGGGAACTAAACTGAACATGAGTATCGCTTACCATCCCTAGATGGACGGGTAAAGTGAAAGGACCATCCAGACGCTAGAAGATATGTTGAGAGTATGTACAATAGACTTTAAAGGAAGTTGGGATGATCACTTTCCCTTGATCAAGTTTTCTTACAATAATAGCTTTCATGCCAGCATTGGAATTCTTCCTTATGAGGCCCTGTAAGGAAGAAGATGTCGATCTCCCTTATATTGGGATGAAGTTGGAGAGTGCAAGATTCTCGGGCCCGAAGTGGTCCAAAGAACCAAGGATATAGTGGATCTAATCAGAGGACGGCTGGTAGCAGCCCAAGATCGATAGAAAAAGTATGATGATTTAGCACGAAAGGACAAGGAGTATGAAGTAGGAAACCTAGTACTGTTAAAGGTATCCCCTTGGAAGGGATTGATGAGGTTCGGAAAGAAAGGAAACCTAAGTCTGAGATACATTGGACCTTCTGAGATACTGAGACGTATTGGAAAGTTAGCTTACGAGCTAGCCCTACACCCGAACCTGTAGAAAGTTCATGATGTGTTCCACGTATCAATGTGAAGAAAATATCATCGGGATGCCCGATACATAGTGGAATTCGAGCACATGGACATGCAACCAGACCTGACTTATGTGGAGCAATCAGTGAGGATCATGGATCAAAAGGAGCAGGTGCTTCGGAATAAGGTGATCAAGCTAGTCAGAGTATTGTGGCAGAATCATAATGTGGAGGAATCCACTGGGGAACTAAAGACCACAATTTTATAAAAGTACCCTCTCATTTATTTTCTATCTGATTTCGGGACGGAATCCTTTTAAGGAGGGGAGACAATAATAACCCCAAATTTTTGGAATTTTTGTAATCCTTATGAATAACAACTTTTTGCTGATTAAGCTGATTAAAGAAAATTGTCAGACCACCCTATATAGGGGTTCTTTTATGGATTTCCTGAGATCATATTAGTACTCTATAATGTAAATGAGTGTTTCTAAAGATCGTCAGAATTTGAATTCGAGCACTTTGATTTTTCCCGAAAATCCACCAGATACCGAAAGAATTAAATATAAGGTAACATGATTAAAAGGATTTCAATTCAAGGATTATAAGAGAGGATCATTAAAGGTATATAAAATATTGAGAAAGGTTTAGGAAAACCCGAGTAATTAGATCCCGAATTTGATCCCTCAAATGAACAACGAGAATGAGAGTTAAGCGAACCGTAAAATAAATAAGCGACTGAGGAACAAGCTTATGCAAATAACAAGGAGATTAACCAAAAAATTAAGCATTAATCAAGGAGGTTAGTGGATGGTGATGTCATCAAGCCATAAGAAGTTGACAAGTGGCAATAATGTGACATAGGGAAGATGATATCATCAAAGTAGTAGATATTTTTGCTTGGTTGAATTATAACCAAGTAAATTAACCTTGATTAAGCCAAGGTTAAACTTAACAAGGCTAATTCACCACACAAATAAACAAGGCACGCTAGAAGAATTACTTTCTCCCTTTTTCACCATTCATGCTCTCGGCTTCTTCATGTAACCAAGGAGAAAAAAATTCTAAACTCAAGCTCCACTTCTTGATCAATTGCAAGGTAATATCAAAGTTTCCTTATGATTAGATGTAGAATTCCTATAAGTTTGAACCCTTAATACCTTGCCAGTAGTTTCTAAGAAATCATCAAAATTGATGATGAATAGTATTTTTTCAAGAACTAATTTGTTTGATCTTATTTTCTTGGATGGTTAAAGCTAAAGTAAGAATATAACACAGTCATTCAAGGCTTAATAGCTACTCTTACACTCCAAGGAAGGTATAATTTCTAAAACCCTATCTTTGACTTTGAGTTTTGATGAGTTTTATGGTTAAGTTACTAAGGAGAAGCATGATTCATGTATTATTAGTTAGTTTTGATTGATTTATTATGGTTATTATTGATGGATCTATGATAATTCTTGAAATGGGTTGATCTTGAAAGTTTTGACTTGGGTTAGTATTGATTAATTAAGATCTTGAAGTTGTGGATGGATTGTAGTTGGGATGGATTGAGTGGATTGAGTAAAATTTGGAAATCGAATAAACGTAGTCGTCGTAATGCCCATTTTCTTTTAAACTGTTTGTGCTTAACATTCACAATAGAACACTCACTGAACAAACTGCACTTTTTCTATGTTTAGCTACATCAAGTCGTGAGCTACGTTTTGATATGTGGTTCGCTTAGATCTAATTTACGGTTTAGGAGAAACGACTGTTTTAAGTAACGGTGTTTTGTGAATGAACCCTTACCCCTCGCATAACATTGGGACCTTGTTTAAGGCCCTTAATAGACTAATTGGAATACGAAACAATTATGTAAGATTTATTAGGAAGTTGGTAAAGCCCTCATGAAAAAGCCGCCTTAAAATGTTTAATGGTTAATTTTATAAAAATGGTGGAGCCGAGGGTACGCGAGCGACTAATGTGAATTCTTAAGCATAGAAGTGAACATTATGGTATAAATGGATAAAGTCTAGTTTCTAAAGCGACCGTAGATTAATTACGGCTTATATGTTGTTTATAGGTTACCGAACTCGGACCAGACCTATTTCCACCCCAGAGCGCTCAGGCAAGTTTTCTACCCGTATAACCATTATTGTGATGTTATATATATACACATTATCTTAGGATAAGTGCATGATTGTTATTAGAAAATCTTGCGATATATTGAAGCATGTTGATATGATATTTATATACATGCCTGTTTCGAAATCTTGATATTTTATTGTCAATTCAATTGCTTATAAACTGCATAATTCATATGCTAAGCAGTAGTTGTTACCCTTAGTATATGGGACCGAAAGTTGAACATTTTTCCTAAAATCGGGAGGCGAGGTTCCCGAGTATATTTTATATAGTTTTATATAACTATTAATCGACTAACGTATATCCGATAGTTTTGAATAATAATCAAATATTATTTTTAATTATTCAAATAAAGATTTTACTTTCGTATAAGTATATCTTTTAGTAATTATTATTTATTTCAAGTATTAGTTTCAAAACTTTTACTTCATTTGTTTTTATAAAAATATTCTTTATTGGAATATTATTTAAAGAATAATATTCACATATTTTTCAAATATTTTCGAATTGGTTTATTGTATTAAATCTTTCTTAGTTCAAATGTTTTCAAAAATGTTTTCAAATCTTCAAAATAATTTTAAAAGTTAGAGTGGATCCCGAAACTCCTTTTTAACTTAAATATTTCCTTTCGTGGAGGGATTTAAATACTCTCTCAAAACCTAATGGATCCGGCTCCATGGTGTATTTTTGTCACAACGAAGTTGCTGATTTGATAAAAGAGTTTTTGATTACTTGACCAACATTCGGGAATTAAGTCCATCTAAATGCGTCGGCATAGGCGATAGACCGGGGTATGATCTATCAAAGTGTAAGAGGCTGGGTGATAGTCCATCAATGCGTAAGAGGTCGGGTGACGATCCAGCACAAGGTCCTAATGCGGCCAGTGTGATGACTGGCGAGGAATTCATCCATCTACTAGTAGAGAAAATTACTTGATTGATATCTTTGCCTGATCAGCAAGGTATCGGGTTTATGCCAAAGCTTTCTTCCTTCCAAAATCATTGGGTATTACAACTCTGTTTATACTTTTCATAATAAAGGTTTTTAGAGAGCGTATGGGATATATATATATTGTTAGGAATATGTTGTGAACTTGATGATAAATTAAAAAAAACACCTTAGTAGATTTAACTTAGTGAAAATTTGTAGCACTCGACAGATGATCGAATATAGTCCCGACGGATGATTTAATAATAGTCCTGATGGATGACGATTTGACATCCACCGGGTGAGTAGCTTATGTAATAATAAGTACTGTAGCACATTTCTGCAAACAACTTTGTGTAGATTCTGTAGAGGCATATGAGTCATGTTGATTACTAGTAGATATGCAGAATAGGTTGATTAATTAAAAATATGAGATGTCTTGTAATTCTGCATAAGTGAAATGGAATCAAGTGGCAAATAGCTACCTGACGGATGATCAACAAAACTACCCGACGGATGATCAACAAAGCTACTCGACGGATAACAAGCATGTACCCGACGGATGATCTAATTCAAATATCTGTTGACAGTGACAACACAGTCACATGCATTGGGTGTTTGCAAAAGGAATGTGGCAGCCTGTTAAGCAGGGATTTTAGAATAAAGAAGCATTACCATTTCAATGCTATTATGAAGATATTCAAAGATGCTGGAATAGAGTAGTGAAGTAGCATGGAGTTAGACTAGATATGTCTTGTTTTATTATCTTGTCTTATTGTCATGTAGACTTGGTGATATATAAACCGAGTGTAGCTAGTAGAGCAACAAGCAACTAACTAAGCACACACATTTTTCAGAGAAACATTTTCAAGCTATATTATGTTGCATTTCTCTGTAAGTTTAGTTGTTCTACTTGTAAGCAGCTGTGAGCCATTCGAGCTTCACAGGGTTCTCATTCGATATATATATATATATATATATTTCTATATATATATATCTGGTGGATACTTTCAAATCCACCAGAAAGTTTTAAAAAGCTTGTGTTTTTATTACTTTATGTTTTGATTCATATAAATCATTTATCCCGTACTCTGCAAATCAAACACTATATATATTTTCAAGTAAGAACTATTTTAAAATCTTGAAAAAGAAGCCAGAATTACATTCAACCCCCCTTTTGTAATTCTTGTTGTATTTTTAGGGAATAACAATTGGTATCAGAGCAAGCTCTTAAAGTACAAAGAGTGTAAAGATCACAACAAACAGCAAGATGAACAAGAAGGTTGTTGGAGTCAAAATTCCTTTTCAGGACAAAGACAATTATCACCACTGGAAGGTGAAGATGCACCTACATCTTTTTTCCCAAGATGATGCCTATGTGGATTGCATAGAGAGAGGTCATCATGTACCAATGAGAGCTGCAACTTGTAATGAGCCATCTGTTCCAAAACCAAGACATGAATGGTCAGACCCTGATATTGAGCAAGTCAGGAAAGACAAGAAGGCCATGAATATATTGTTCAATGGAGTTGATGGTGATATGTTTGATAACATCATTAACTGCAAAACAACCAAAGAGGTTTGGGACACTATCCATATTATTTGTGATGGTACTGAGCAAGTAAGGGAAAATAAGATGCAGTTGCTAATTCAGCAATTTGAGCACTTCCATTGTGAATACAGTGAATCTCTCACTGATATTTTTAGTAGATATCAAAAACTACTAAATGCTCTGAAGTTGCATGGAAGAGTCTATCAAACAAAAGACTCTAACCTCAAGTTCCTTAGATCTCTTTCAAAGGAGTGGAAACCAATGACAGTCTCATTGAGAAATTCTCAGGATTATAAGGAGTTCACCTTGGAGAGACTGTATAGCATTCTGAAAACTTATGAGCTTGAAATAGAGCAAGATCAGAGGATGGAGAAAGGAAGGAAGAAAGGAGGGTCCATAGCACTGGTTGCTGAGTTAGAGAAGGAAGAAGAGATGAAGGTAAAAGTTGTTGAGTCTACATCAAAGGTCTGTGAAAGCAAGGGCAAAGGGCTGGTAGCTGAAAATGAAGATCATTTGAGCCAAAATGATATGGATGATATTGATGAACATTTAGCATTCCTTTCCAGAAGATTTGCCAAGATCAAGTTAAAAAAGAACTTTGGAGCAGCCAAGCCTAGTAGAAACATGGTGGATAAATCCAAATTCAAATGTTTCAAATATGGCTTGGCTGGGCATTTTACCAGTGAGTGTAGAAAGTCAGATTCTAGCAAGAAGAAATTTTAGCCTGTTGATTATAAACAGAAATACTTTGAGTTGGTCAAGAAAAAGGAAAGGGCTTTCATTACACAAGAAAATGACTGGGTAGCTGATGGATTGGATGAAAATGAAGAAACAAGCTATGTCAACCTAGCCCTGATGGCCAAATCTGATGAAACAGAAACAAGTTCTTCAAGTAATCTGGTAATCACCACTAACCTAGCATATTTATCTAAAGCTGAGTGTAATGATGCAATCAATGACATGTCCACAGAATTATATCACTTGTGTTTTATACTTAAGTCCCTCACTGAGGAAAATGCTAAAATTAAAGAAAATAATTTGTTTTTAAGTGAGACGAATAATGTGCTAGAGTCTCAGTTTATTGAATTTAAAAAATTGAGAATTGAGTGTAAGATTGCTAAGGATGAATTAACTGAGCCCTTGAAGAAAGAAGAGATTTTAAAAAAGTAGCTTGAACGAGAACATGAAGTGATTAAAGCATGGAAATCATCCAGAGATGTCCATGCTCAAATTACTAAAGTTCAAGGTATTGAGTCCTTTTATGATGCAGCCTGGAAAATGAGTAAGGAGAAACTGGAATCCAACTTGGTTGAAGGATTGTTTACAGATGTGGACTCGACGAATGATGAGAATCATCCGTCGGATAATCAAAATGATTATCCGTCGAGTGACAAAGAGCCACATCCGTCGGCTGTGAGTAAACCTGTGAACAAAGCTAAGCTTGCCAAGCTGAATGAGAAATATGGATCAGTTTCCAAAAACTTTGTTCCTGGAGAATCAAGTCAAGTGAAGAAGGAGAAGAAAGTTAATGTTGGTCATCTGTCCATCAAGAAATTGAATGACAGATTATAAAAGATTGAGGTTAAAGCAGAAGCTAAAAAGAAAAACAATAGAAATGGGAAAGTAGGAATTAACAAGCATAACAACTACACACCTGATAAATATGTACCAAGAAAAATCTGTGTTAAGTGTGGTAGTGTTAATCACCTGTCTGTTAATTACAAACTTGTCATGCCTACTCCTGTGTTTGTGCCTCCCTCTTTTCCTAATATGACTGCTATGCCTACCATGCCTATGAATGCTATGTCTACTCAGAATATGAATGCACAATTTGCTAATATTCCATTTGCACCTAGTCCTTATTATGCTGCATTTAGTATGCCACAAATGCCATTTAGCATGCCTTACTGGAATAACATGTTTGCAAACAACATGTGTTTTCCTGTTAATCAAAATGTGCATGATAATTTTGTTTTAATATCTGGTTTCAAAGGTCCAACTCAAATGACTAAGGATGAATCAGAAATTCCCAAGTCAAATGAAATTAAACCTAAGAAACCAAAGAAGAAAGCTAACAAGGCAGGACCCAAGGAAACTTGTGTACCAAAATTAACTTGATTTGGTTTTGATGTGTGCAGGGAAACAGAAAGAATCTTTCGTACCTTGATAATGGTTGTTCAAGGCACGTGACTGGAGATTCTACCCTGCTCACAGAGTTCAAGGAAAGAGTTGGCCCAAGTATTACTTTTGGAGATGACAACAAGGGTTATACTGTGGGATATGGCTTGATTTCAAAAGGCAATATCATCATTGAAGAGGTTTCCCTAGTGGATGGTCTCAAGCACAATTTGTTGAGTATCGGCCAGCTTTGTGATAAGGGCAATTCAGTAACCTTCAATTCTGAAGCCTGTGTTGTGACAAATAAAAGAAGCAACAAAGTGGTTATCACTGGAGTGAGAAAAGGAAATGTGTATCTAGGTGACTTCAACTCATCTAATGCAGAATCTGTCACTTGTCTTCTCAGTAAAGCAAGTCAAGATGAAAGTTGGCTATGGCACAAGAAGCTGTCACATCTAAACTTTAAAACCATGAATGAGCTTGTCAAGAAAGAACTAGTTAGAGGCATTCCTCAAGTGGAGTTTTCTAAGGATGAATTGTGTGATGCCTTCCAGAAAGGAAAGCAGATCAAAGTATCATTCAGAAAGAAGCTTGATTCAATAATTGAAGAACCTTTGCAATTGCTATACATGGATTTATTTGGACCAGTCAATGTGTTGTCCATCTCAAGGAAAAGATTTTGCCTAGTAATTGTGGGTGATTTCTCAAAGTTGTCTTGGACATATTTCCTAAAGTCTAAAGATGAAGCTAGTAAAATCATCATCAATTACATAAGGCAAGTCAACAATCATCCTGATTTTAAAGTAAGAAGAATCAGGAGTGACAATGGAACTGAGTTCAAGAATTCTGTGATGAGATCATTTTGTGAAGAAAATGGGATTATGCATGAGTTTTCTACAGAAAAAACTCCACAACAAAATGGAGTAGTGGAAAGAAAGAATTGATCTCTTATTGAAGCTGCAAGGATAATGCTTGAAGAATCAAAGTTACCAACATATTTTTGGGCTGAAGTTGTGAATACTACCTGCTACACTCAGAATATTTCTTTGGTTAATCAAGCAAAGTGTATGACACCCGACCAATTATTCAAAAAAAAGAAAACAACTCTAAATTTTCTTCATGTCTTTGGCTGCAAATGTTTTATTTTGAGGAATCAAACTGATCAAAATGGGAAGTTTGATGCTAAAGCAGATGAAGGAATTTTTGTTGGATATGCTGTGGGAAAGGCATATAGGGTCTACAATCTAAAAACCAACATTGTTATGGAATCAATACATGTTGTGTTTGATGACAAAAAGATTGAAGGACTACAAGATGGAGATTTCCATGAAAGCCTCAAGTTTGATAATGTGGAGATGGTTAATGACAACAATGATGATGAAAGTGATCAAGAAACAGTGAATAAGGATAATGCAGAAAAATCTGCAACTAATGAAGCACATAATTCAACATCTGTCGAGTTACAAAATGCTTTATTCGTCGGGAGACAATCTGCCTTATCCGTCAGGAGACAATCAGCTTCATCCATCGGGACACAAAGTGCATCATCCGTCGGAACATTAAGAGAAGCTGGAAGTCAGAATAGATCACTTACAGAAAGTTTCCCTTTCTCAAATCAAAGATTCACAAACTCAGGGGGAGTTTCTAATAATCAAAACTCAGTCACACATCCAGACAAAAATGAGGCATCTTCATCTAGAGCTAATCTACCTCAACAAAGAAAATGGACTAAAGATCACCCTTTTGAGCTCATCATTGGTGATGCATCTTCTAGAGTTCAAACAAGGAGAGCAACTCAAGAAGAATGTCTATACAGTAGCTTCCTATCTAAGAAAGAACCAAAGAAGGTAGAAGAAGCTTTGCTGGATCCTGATTGGATTTTAGCTATGCAGGAGGAGCTAAACTAATTTGAAAGGAACAAGGTATGGAAGCTGGTACCCAAACCTAAAGGAAAGAATCCAATTGACACCAAGTGGGTATTCAGAAACAAGATGGATGAAAATGGCATAGTAATCAGGAACAAAGCTAGATTGGTTGCTAAGGGCTATTGTCAACAAGAAGGAATAGATTTTGATGAAACATTTGCTCTTGTTGCAAGACTTGAAGCCATCAGAATCTTCTTAGCCTATGCAGCTCATACCAATTTCAAGGTCTATCAAATGGATGTCAAAAGTGCTGTTCTGAATGGGGACTTGAAGGAGGAAGTCTATGTCAGTCAACCTCCTGGTTTTAAAGATCCAAATTTTCCAGAATATGTCTACTATCTTATGAAAGCACTTAATGGACTGAAGCAAGCACCTAGAGCCTGGTATGACACTTTATCAAAGTTTCTTTTGGAAAATCACTTCACAAGAGGTACTATTGATAAAACCTTATTCTTTAGAAATGTTAATGGCTCTAGTATACTTGTTCAAATCTATGTAGATGATATTATATTTGGTTCTACAGATGAAAAACTTTGCAAAAAGTTTGCCAAATTGATGCAAAGTAAGTATGAAATGAGCATGATGGGAGAACTAACTTACTTTTTTGGTTTATAAGTTAAGCAAGTTAGCCCATGAATATGTTGTGAACTTGATGATAAATTAAATAAAACACCTTAGTAGATTTAACTTAGTGAAAATTTGTAGCACTCGACGGATGATCAAATGTAGTCCCGACGGATGATTTAATAATAGTCCCGACGGATGACGATTTGACATCCACCGGGTGAGTAACTTATGTAATAATAAGTATTGTAGCATATTTCTGCAAATAACTTTGTGTAGATTTTGTAGGGGCATATGAGTCATCTTGATTACTAGTAGATATGCAGAATAGGTTGATTAATTGTAAATATGAGATGTCTTGTAATTCTGCATAAGTGAAATGGAATCAAGTGGCAAATAGCTACCTGACGGATGATCAACAAAGCTACCCGACGGATGATCAACAAAGCTACCCGACGGATGACAAGCATGTACCCGACAGATGATCTAATTTAAATATATGTTAACAGTGACAACACAGTCACATGCGTTGGGTGTTTGCAAAAGGAATGTGGCAGCCTGTTAAGCAGGGATTTGAGAACAAAGAAGCATTATTGTTTCCATGCTATTATGAAGATATTCAAAGATGCTGGAATATAGTAGTGAAGTAGCATGAAGTTAGACTAGATATGTCTTGTTTTATTATCTTGTCTTATTGTCATGTAAACTTGGTGATATATAAACCAAGTGTAGCTAGTAGAGTAACAAGAAACTAACTAAGCACACACATTTTTTAGAGAAATATTTTCAAGCTGTATTCTATAGCATTTCTCTGTAAGTTTAGTTGTTCTGCTTGTAAGCAGCTGTGAGCCATTTGAGCCTCACAGGGTTCATTCGATATATATATATATATATATATATATATATATATATATATATATATATATATATCTGGTGGATACTTTCAAATCCACCAGAAAGTTTTAAAAAGCTTGTGTTTTTATTACATTGTGTTTTGATTCATATAAATCATTTATCCGCACTCTGCAAATCAAACAATATATATATTATCAAGTAAGAACTGTTTTAAAATCTTGAAAAAGAAGCCGGAATTATATTCAACCCCCCTTCTGTGATTCTTGTTGTATTGTTAGGGAATAACATATATATATATGTGTGTATGTGTGTGTATTGGTACTTAATGAAGTATCTCGTAACTTTATTTCATTTAAATGATATTTCAAAGATTGATTCTATACAAGTTTTATCTTGCAGCTTCTTCTATATGATGAACTTTTGAAAATTTATTATACTCTGAATAATGGTAGTTCAAGTAGTTTTTCTTAAAAGGTATAGGTATATTGGAGTATTTTGTAACTTCATATTTTAAGTTTATATGCAATAAGTAATTATCTTACACTTGATAAAGATTTTCTGAAGTTATTGATTCAGATACTTGCATTACTGATTAAGCTATATATTATTTTGCGAGCTGTAATGCTCACTCTTGCTTTATTTCTTCATCACACAACAATAGTTAGGAAGGATGGCCATACTCAAGCAGACCCAGCGCAAGAGCATGGGAAGCGTCCCGCGTTTACCCATTGATATATTAGCCGCCATTGCTGCAGAGGTAGATCTATCTATAGTTTAGGCATTCAGATTTTGGGAATCAAATTATGTATAATTATAACTTGTGTTGGAAAATGGAAAAGAACTGTAAACTTATTAAGTAATCATTTTGGGTTTGTAATAACTTTTAACTTATGGATTTCGACGACTTTTACTTATTTCAATTTCAGCTCTGAGATTATAACGTGTTGTGAAGTGTGTATTATTGTGGGTTCACAGCATATAGTAATTTATTTTAATTTAAGTTAAGTGGTATTAATAGAAAAAAAGACCAAGACAATCCGGATTCCCGACCTGAGATATGGGGGTGTTATATAACACCTGCAAAGACTCTGATGGCAACTTCCATAAAACTTGATCAAGACAAGTCTGGTAAGAATGTGGATATCACTAACTACTGAGGCATGATTGGATCACTTCTTTACATGACTGTGGGTCATCCAGATATCATGTTTGTAACATGCTTGTGTGCTTGGTTCCAAGCTGATCCGAAGGAATTACATCTGATAGTCGTCAAAATAATTTTCAAAATCTCAGAGGGTACACCTAATCTAGGTATCTGGTATCCTAAAGATATACGCTTTGCTCTCATCGGATACACAGATTCTGATTATGCTGGTTGTAAGATTGATCGAAAGAATACTTCAGAAAACTTTCAGTTTCTTGGAAGAAGATTGGTTTCTTATTTTAGTAGGAAGCAACATTCAGTTTTCACATCTATTGCTGAAGCTGAATACATTACTGCTATAAGCTGTTGTTCTCAACTTCTCAAGATGAAAAACCAACTCCGAGACCATGCACTTGACTTAAAGAATATTCCTATCTACTGTGACAACACAAGTGCCATAGCAATCTCAAACAATCTGGTCTAGCACTCTAGAACCAAACATATCGATATAAGGTATAATTTTATAAGAGAGCATAAAATGAATGATATTTTGGAACTTCATTATGTTCCCAAAACGGATCAAATTACAGACTTTTTTTACGGTCAATTGATGAAGCTACCTTCAACAAGTTGGTTAGTGAACTTGGCATGTTGAATTTGTCCAGTTAATTGGAAATCAATAAATGTAATTTGATATGGGTAAACTTTACAACCCGTACAATGATGCGTTAAGGGAATGTGAGTTTACAAATATATTATCATTATATTTTCACATGTTTGTAAACTTTTTGATGCTAACTGATTATCATGCTTTACATGTTATATAAGTTAGAGTTTTTGAAGCAATATATAAGTTGTTTGAATGCTTTCATGCTATATACTTTATATGATGCAAACACTGACGATGTTGATATTTATTTTAGCACACACATATCACTCATCCCCTGATTTAAGATTCTGTGTGATATGTCAGTAATGGACCCTAAGTCACTCTAACAGTAGACTCCTGGGTTACTTAGATTTTCTGATTGTTAGTACTTGTGCTAGAATAAGTATTAAACACAACTAGAGATAGTTGTGATATTTTTATGTCAGGGGTATATTATAATTGATTCAGTCTTGATGTTACTAATTAACTTTGGTTTAGTCTTGTTAAATACACTCTTGGCATGAATAATTAACTTTATGACTCTAAACTCTGATCATGTAATGCTAAACTCTGATTACTTTATATCATTCTTATTTTTTTAGAATAGTTCTTTTCCTCTTTATGTTGGACTCATAAATTGTTTTAAGCTAATAAGATATAAATATATAGAATTGTCAAAAGAATCAGAATGTACAATCATCCGAGACATCCTTCATGAATCTGTGTGGTGGTAAGTAAAGCTCCCGAATCACTCTGACCTTGGTCACAAAATTCTCTTATATTGCACTTTGGAAGTTTGTGATCATCAACCCTCAGCGGTTTTAGGAATTGACAATGAGCCTATCATACCCCATAGGTTCTGACCCAAGTCATAGAACCAAATACTTCTCAAACAGTATCCTTACATTACTCAAATATATTCGCTATATTTTGCTCTGATTCACCTGATTTTTCTTGAGATATCAACTTGATGGTTAGACAAATTAACCATTTGGTTTTGGACTTGTGTGAGTGTTGGGGTTCGTAGCACAAATGCAACGAAAAATCAAAAATAAATATGAAAATGAAACCCCAAATGCAGGATCCATACGAAACAAGATATTTAATTTGGAGATTAGATGTTTACCTTAAACGAAGCTTTAAAAATTGATGAATAATGGAGGTCCAAGCTTGAATCACCACGTATCTCGTATATACGATTTACGTCTCTACTGGTATCCACACGAACACTTGATCTTCGAAGGAGGAACGATGTTATTCCATAACAATATAACCTGAATTACAGAAGGGGGGTTAAATGTAATTCTTGCTACTTTTTGAGATTTTTAAATTGCTCTAACTTAATATATATAACAATGTTTGATTTGCAATAGTGCGGAATAAAAGAGTAATAGAAATCAAAACTTTAAGTAATAAAACACAAGCTTTAAAACTTTCTGGTGGATTTGAAAGTATTCACCATATATACATATATATATATATAGATATATATCAGATTGAGAACTCTATGATACTTTGAATAGCACACAACTGCTTTACAAGTTGAACAAACAAAACTACAGAGAAATTCTTACAGAATACAGCTTGATAGGTTTCTCTGAAAAATAATCTTGCTTAGTTCATTGTTCTACTTGCTACTCTTGGTTTATATATCACCAAGTTACATGATAGTAAGGCAAGATAATAAAACAAAATATATCTAGTCTAACTCCATGTTGCTTCACTACTCTATTCCAGAATCTTTGAAAATCTTCATATTTGCATGAAAATGGTAATGCTTCTTTGTTCTCAAAATCCTGCTTAACAGGCTGCAACATTCCTTTTGTAAACACCCGACACATGTGACTGTGTTGTCACTATCAATAGCTATTTTGAATTTGATCATCCGTCGGGACTATGTTGGTCATTCGTCGGGAGTCTTGTTCATAATCCGTTGGGAGTCTTGTAGATCATCCGTCGGGAGTCTATCTGTCACTTGACTCTATTTCACTTATACAGAATTACAAGACATCTCATATTTATAATTAGTCAACATATTCTGCATATCAATCTAGTAGTCAACATGACTTAGAGAACCCTACACAATCTACTAGACTAAAATATGTTGTTTGCATAAATTTGTTATAGTACTTATTTGTTACATAAGCTACACTCTCGATGGATGTCAAATTGTCATCCGTCGGGACTATAAAGTTCATCCGTCGGGACTGTAATAGAACATTCATCGAGAGCTACAAACTTCACTAAGTTAAATCTACTAAGGTGTTTTGTTTAACTTATCATCAAGTTCACAACATATTCCTAAAAATCTCCCCTAATTTATGTCTACTGGAATTGTAGCCATAAATTAAGAGAACCTTGATGATATCAAAACACCCTAAATGTATTGATTAAAAGATAGTAGATAAAACTGACAAGTTCTACAAGTTTATTAAAAATTGAACAAAATAAAGTGTACAAAGAGTTCTCACAATCATTATCAAGGAGCTCCTCTAGTCTGAGTAGATGATTTCTATTTCCTTGATTGTCTGGATTTCTTCCAAACCTTCCTGTTATTCTCTTCTATTTGATTCTGGAGTTGTCTGTGAATTCAAGTTCATCAGCTTCAGATAGATCCAGCTTTTCTTCCATTTCCAGTAGAGTCTCATTGCTAGAGATACTCAATTGGTCATCTAGTCTGAAGAATATTTTTACACCCTTGTTATCCATGAATTTTATCAGCCAATAAGGCTTCAAATACACTCTATTTCCTGTTAAGGGAATTGATAGAGTTTTTGGGAGTGCATATTTGGCTTTATTGCTCCTTAGATCTTCTATCTTCTTTAGGACCAATTTCCTTGTAGTTACATTAAAACCAAAGTTTTTCTTGAAGGATGAGAAGACCTTTATCTGTACAGATTGGCTTTCTTGAAGAATCCTATGAAGAGGCCATGTGATCTCTTTCCCTCCCTTGTACTTAAACACCGGTCTTTCAGGAAGATGTCTGTGAGCATCAATCCCTCTTACTTCTTCTAATTCATCCAAATAGAGGTTTAAATATGAAAAATCCTTGATTTCACAGATATATAAAAGATCTCCCTTGTTGACTATAGGTTGAGATTTGATTAGGGTCTTGGTTCTGAGAGTCACAGGCTTGACTTTCTTGATTGCTCTAGTCTTTGTTTTCTTTGGCTTATTGAAGATAGGTAAATTGAGTTCAGGAATTGGCATACTTTCCCAGTCTATTGGCTCATCCTTGGAAATTATAGGCTCACCATGAAAATTCTTTGTTGGATCCACCTTGAATTCCTCATGTGCCACTGAAGGCTTGGATGTTTGAGTTGAAGTTGTAGACTGTTTGGGAATGTAGTCTTCCAGTTCCTCACCACTGAAGTCCAATTTTCTTTTGATTGTTTGCTTGTATCTTGGTTTCTTTGTCTATTGAGGTTCACTCTGCACTTTTTGATCCTGAGTTTCAGTTTCCACTGTTGATTTTTCAGAAATCTCAGTTGTAGATTTGACAGCTTGAAGTTTGGCCAAGATATCATCTTGCTTCTTCTTTTGTTTGAGCTTCTTAGCATCTAAAGCAGCATGCTTCTTTTCTTGCTTGATTCTTTCTTTTTCTTCCTTCTTAGCTTCTACAAACTGAGGGTGTCCAGCCACCGCACAGATTTCCTTACCATTTCTGTAGATCTTGGCAATTCTCTTCTTTTATACTGAATCAGATGGATAAAATGCTATGGACCTTGCCAACAGCTTCTTTTCATCTGGTTTTGGAGTCTCAAACATGAGATCCAAGGGATTCTTGTCTGATGACTTTGGATATTTCCTTTTAGGTTTCAAAATCAGATTGGCTTTTGGAGATTTGATGCAGGAAGTTTGGCTTTTTTCCAAGCTACCTAGACTCATTTCATTCACTAAGATTTGCTTGACTTGAGAATGGTGATGAAAGGTCTTGTCTGGTTTCTGTAGCTGACCAAATTTCTTCTGAATATCTGCATCAATCTTCTTCCATTTTTCATCTAGTTCCTTCTCAACAGCTGCAACATCAAGCATCTTGGGATTTGTCTTTGAATCAAGTTTAGTAGCTGCTATTTGGATCAGATCAATGTTGTCCAACACTGGTGGCTTTGGCAAAGTAATTTATGGAATTATTAGTTGACTGATTTGAACATTTATCACATGTTCCCCCTCACTGGTTGGCTCTCCTTGATTCACTGGGATGTTTGGATCTTTCTCCCCCTTTTTGTTATCATCAATTAGAGTGGAGGTGGAAGTTTGTGCAGCCATCAGCTTTTGGAGCAATTGAGTTTGTTGTGCTTGATGAAGATGAATAGCTATGAGAGAGAGGCTTATATTGATTTTAATCTTGTGTCCAAGGAATCCACTTTAGTTGCAAGATTAAAATTTCTCCTCAACTGTCTGTTGATGTCAAGCATTGTTGTATTTGGAAATGTAGCATCCAATCTTTCAGAGACACTCTTCTTGACTTGGTCAATCTCTGTTTTGATTAAAGTGACATCTCGATTGTGTTGAAGAGCTTGGATTTGATGTAGTTGTAAATAATTGAGGTGTGCCTGTAGAAGCTTCTTGGTGCTAGCATTGGTAGTGGTTTGAAGAGCATTGTGTATCTGTTGAATGATGTGAAAAAGAGTTATTTTGAAATGCTGCTCATCACACTCTTTAGAAAACACCCAAGGAGGAATGTTTGATCTAGAGCTAGGGCCTGCTTCTCCCCTATGTCCATGAACTCTTCTCCATCACCATCTTCATCTCCAAAGAAGTCTTCAGACTCACCAGTACCATAGTCAACATCATCACCAGCTTTAGGTGGCATGGCTGTGATGACATCCTTTGCTCTTTGCATTGATTCAGTTGTATGCACCAAGTTAAGCATCTTTTCTGCATTCTCATTACCCTGTCCAACCAAAAGTTGATATGCTGGAATAGGATGAGTAAATGTCTCAGCATCCAAAGAGATGGAATCTATGACAGCTTGATCATGTTGAAATAGTTTCTCTCTATCTGCATCATTGATATTTATTGACTCACTAACAATGATGTCCATCATTATTTCTCCTATAACAGCATTTCTCTCATTTTCTCTATGTTCTTGCATCAAGGGCTCCCCTTGGCTCATCACCCTCACACCTCACCTTCACCTTTTAAGGTGGAACTCCTCTCACTCTCTTTTGCCAGGCTGAAAGAAATAGCCTGCATGAGTTCACTCCTTTCCTCTCCTTTTTCCTGGGAGCAACCCAGCCTCTCACTCATTTCACTCCCTTCCCTCAGTCCTAAGAGTGTTTGTACAACTACCAACTCATCTACACTTGTAACAATTGTTGAAATTTCAGTGTGTGTAGAGAGTACCGACGGATGAGGAACATCCATCGGGATAGTAGTTAGGCTAGCCGACGGATGACTGCTGTTAGGCACATCCATCGGGATATAATCACTAACCGACAGATGAACAATATCCACCAGAGTAGAAGAAATGAATGAGTTTGGAGTGGAGACTATTGTTGACTCTGTGCAGATTGATGAAAATTTGGGCACATATGTCTCAATAGTTCCTACAAGAATTGGCAAGTGAGCCAATAAATCATCTAAAAGATGATGCTCACTTGCACTAGATTTTGGCTTCCCTAACAGAGTTAAAGAAGGGGAATCAGGAATTCATGTGTTGATCATATCCACATCCAGAGAATTTGTTGGAGAGTTTGGTGTTTGTGGTGCTTCTATTACTAAAGATTTTGGCTGTGACTCCACATTTATTGGAGCCACATCATATTGACTTTGAGATGGTGCAGTGATTGAGTTTTTAGCTTCAGTTTGCACTGTGTGTATTCCCTGTGCATCCCCAATGTTTTTAGATCTCTTCTTTCTAGCATAAGTTTGGGGTGAGCTTGTGTCCCTTCCACTCTTGGCATGTGCTCCTGGTTGGGAGCTTGTTTCAATAGTGACATCCTTTTGGGAGGATGAAACCAAAAGTGAGCTGATTTCTTTATTATACACCACAGTTTGTTGAGAAGCTGTGGTGTGGCTAGGTTTAGGTACACTTGCCTCTCCATCCTTATCCTTGGGGTTTCTTTGATGTTCACCCCGTCTCTCACCTATCTCACTACCCTTCACACTCCCCTATTTAGTTTTGGTAGATTTTGCAACTGGTTTCTTTTCAGAGAAACCAGAGGGGGTTTTCTTTGTTTTGGATTTTGAAGTTTTTATTTTGGTAGCTTGGGTAGGCATCTGTTGGGTCATTGACACAGACGCCATAGCCACACTCAAAGGCGAAGAAACTTGTGAGGTTGGAATCGTAGAGACAATGGTGCTTACCTCACTTACCTGAGGGCCCTCCATATTGGAAAATAAACCAAGGGCACCTCCTTGTGGTGATCAGCTCTATTCAAATCTGCAATAACCCTTCTTTCTTGAACCCAACAATCTAATTTATTGGTTGGGTTCTCAAATAAAAGACCTTCACAGATATGGTTAGCAATAATCATAAGGAATCTAGCATAATAGATATGTTTAGATCTCTTATTTACCTCTCATAACTTATATCATAACTCAAACATAATAGCATCACTAAAATTGAAGTACTTATCAGTAAGAAGCATGTTAAGCATAGTAGTATTGACAGAATCAAAGTTACTTATCTTACCAGAAAATACTTTGGTAACTACATCACACAAGAAACTCCACTCTTTTCTAAGACCTGACCTTCTAATCTCACTTAATTTACTAGTAGGAAGTGCATAGCCCATGGAGTTAAGCAAATTAACTATATCATCATCTGTGTGTGGATTAGTAGTGGTGTTATCTGGAATTTTAAAGCATGCTTTGATAATGTCGCAGTTAATGCAGTGTTCCTTACCTTTGATGGAGAGAGTGATGGTTTTGTCATTTGCCTGATAGACAGCAGTTGTCCACATCTCCTCCACAACTTCGCAGTAGATTGTGGGTGATTCCAGCATAGAATAATTAATCTTGCATCCCTTCACAAAACCCATCATTTTGTGATAATCTCTAGATGCTGGAATCCCTTTGTTCACAAGTGCCACAAAATTATTCTTCTCATAGATAAATCCTGACTGAGACATAATTTTGACTACTTGTGCCATTTTTAGAGTAAGATAACTTGCAGAAAGAGAGAGAGTTTTGCTTTGAAGAAGAAGAGAGTAGTTAATTGCAGTAGAGAAAGATAAAAGAAAATAATGAAAGTGAATTTAGCTTTTATACTATCTCAGAAATAAACTGTCCAAAGTAATAAAGTAAAATAAAGTAACCAATCAAAATTGCCTAAAATAGCCGTTTAAAATAAAATAAACTGTCAAAATTCTGTCAATTATCCGTCGTGATATACTTATAGACTGTAAGTATATCCGATGGATAATGTTCAGTACTTTTAACGGCTAAGATGTAAACAATTCGACGGATGAGGATAAAACAGATATCCGTCGGGTATAAAATAATCCATAAAAGTAATTGATTTTTATTAAGATATTCTATTCCGACGGATGATCAAACTCGATGAGTAATGAGCATCCGTCAAGATGTAAATTTTGACTTAGCCAAAATTTTATCTAAAACAGAAAGATCAATTAAGTTTCTGGCTACACCATACCTTGCAAAATTATCAGAAAGGATTCAGGAGTAATTAAGCATACCTAACTCACTTACTAACCTAGAAAAGGTGGATTCATCAAGTGGCTTGGTAAATATATCTGCAAGTTGCTTTTCACTTGAAACAAATTGAAGTTCCACAGTACCATTCATCACATGTTCCCTGATGAAGTGGTACTTGATATTTATGTGCTTTGTTCTTAAATGCTTAACTGGATTTTCAGTGATGACAATTGTGCTTGTGTTATCATAGAAAATAGGAATTATGTTTACTTGTAGACCATAGTCCAACAGTTGGTTTTTCATCCTTAAAATATATGCACAACAACTACCAGCAACAATATATTCAGCTTCAGCTGTAGAACTAGAAACGGAATTTTGCTCTTTACTGAACCAGGATACAAGCTTGTTTTCTAGAAATTGACAGGTTCATATTATACTTTTTTCTATCTATTTTACAACCTGCATAATCTGCATCTGAATAACCAGTTACATCAAAACCAGAATCTCTAGGGTACCAAATGCCAAGTTTTGGTGTTCCCTTGAGGTATCTGAAAATTCTCTTAATAGCTACTAAGTGAGATTTTCTAGGATCAGCCTGAAATCTAGCACAAAGACAAGTAGCAAACATTATGGCCTACTAGCTGTTAAGTACAAAAGTGAGTCAACCATGCCTCTATATCTTGAAATATCCACAGACTTTTCAATAGTGTTTAATTCAAGCTTAGTTGTAGTGGCCATGAGAGTTTTTGCATGTGTGCAATCCATTAGATCAAACTTCTTTAAAAGATCATAAATATATTTGGTTTGACTAATGAATATTCTATCACTAACTTGCTTAACTTGTAAGCCAAGAAAGTAAGTTAGTTCTCCCATCATGCTCATTTCATACGTACTTTGCATCAATTTGGCAAACTTTTTGCAAAGTTTTTCATCTGTAGAGCCAAATATAATATCATCTACATAAATTTGAACAAGTATACTAGAGCCATTAACATTTCTAAAGAATAAAGTTTTGTCAACAGTACCTCTTGTGAAGTGATTTTCTAAAAGAAACTTTGACAAAGTTTCATACCAGGCTCTAGGTGCTTGCTTCAATCCATAAAGTGCTTTCAAATGGTAGTAGACATATTTTGGAAAATCTAGATCTTTAAAATCAGGAGGCTGACTGACATAGACTTCCTCCTCCAAATCTCCATTCAGAAAGGCACTTTTGACATCCATTTGATAGACTTTAAAATTGGCATGGGCTGCATAGGCTAAGAAAATTCTGATGGCTTCAAATCTTGCAACAGGAGCAAAAGTTTCATCAAAATCTATTCCTTCTTATTAACAGTAGCCCTTAGCAACCAATCTACTTTATTCCTGAAAACTATGCCATTTTTATCCATCTTGTTTCTGAATACCCACTTGGTGTCAATTGGATTATTTCCCTTTGGCTTGGGTACCAGCTTCCATACCTTGTTCCTTTCAAATTAGTTTAGCTCTTCTTGCATAGCTAAAATCCAATCAGGATCCAACAAAGCTTCTTCTACCTTCTTTGGTTCATCCTTAGAAAGAAAGCTTATATATAGACATTCTTCTTGAGTTGCTTTCCTTGTTTGAACTCAAGAAGATACATCACCAATAATGAGCTCAAAAGGGTGATCTCTAGTCCATTTTCTTTGTTAAGGTAGATTATAAGAAGCTCCCCCTGAGTTTGTGAATCTTTGATTTGAGGAAGGGGTTCTTTCTGTAAGTGATCTGTTTTGACTCTCAGCTTCTCTCATTGTTCCGACGGATGATTCAATTTGTATCTCGACGGATGAAGCTGATTGTCTACTAACAGATGAAGCAGATTGTCTACCAACGGATGAAGCATTCTGTAACTCGACGGATGTTGAATTATGTGCTTCATTAGTTGTAGATTTTTCTGCATTATCCTTGGCCAATGTTTCTTGGTCAATTTCATCATCACTGTCATCACTAACCATCTCCACATTATCAAATTTGAGGCTTTCATGGAAATCTCCATCTTACAGTCCTTTAATCTCTTTATCATCAAACACAACATGTATTGATTCCATAACAATGTTGGTTCTTAGATTGTAGACTCTATATGCTTTTCCAACAGCATATCCAACAAAAATTCCTCCATCTGCTTTGGCATCAAACTTTCCATGTTGATTAGTTTGATTCCTTAAGATATAACATTTGTAGCCAAAGACATGAAGAAAATTTAGAGTTGGCTTCATATTCTTGAACAATTGATAGGGTGTCATGCATTTTGCTTGATTAGCCAAATAAATGTTCTGAGTGTAGCATGCAGTATTCACAGCTTCAGCCCAAAAATATGTTGGTAACTTTGATTCTTCTAGCATTGTTCTTACAGCTTCAATAAGAGATCTATTTTTCCTTTCTACCACTCCATTTTGTTGTGGGGTTCTAGCTGCAGAAAACTCATGCATAATCCCATTTTCTTCACAAAATGATCTCATCACAGAGTTCTTGAACTCAGTTCCATTGTCACTCCTGATTCTTCTTACTTTGAAGTCAGGATGATTGTTGACTTGCCTTATGAGATTGATGACGATTTAACTAGCTTCATCTTTGGACTTTAGAAAATATGTCAAAGAGAACTTTGAGAAATCATCTGCAATTACTAGGCAATATCTTTTCCTTGAGATGGACAATACATTGACTAGTCCAAACAAATCCATGTGCAACAGTTGCAAAGGTTCTTCAATTGTTGAATCAAGCTTCTTTCTGAATGATGCTTTAATCTGCTTTCCTTTCTGGCAGGCATCACACAATCCGTCCTTAGTAAACTCCACTTGAGGGATACCTCTGACCAACTCTTTCTTGACTAACTCATTCATGGTCTTGAAGTTTAGATGGGATAGCTTCTTGTGCCATAGCCAACTTTCATCTTGACTTTCTTTACTAAGAAGACAAGTTACTGATTCTGCATTTGATGAGTTGAAGTCAGCTAGGTACACATTCCCTTTTCTCACTCCAGTGAGAACCACTTTGTTGCTCTTTTTTTTTGTCACAACACAGGCTTCAGAATTAAAAGTGACTGAGTTTCCCCCTATCACAAAGTTGGCTGATAATCAACAAATTATGCTTGAGTCCATCCACTACGGCAACCTCTTCAATGATGACATTATCCTTTGATATCAAGCCATATCCCATAGTATAACCATTGCTGTCATCTCCAAAAGTGATACTTGGGCCAGCTCTTTCCTTGAACTCGGTCAGTAGGGTAGAATCTCCAGTCATATGCCTTGAGCAACAAGGCATAGAATCTCCAGATACCAAAGATTCTTTATGTTTCCCTGCACACATCAAAATCAAATCAAGTTGATTTTGGTACCCAAGTTTCCTTGGGTCCTGCCTTGTTAGCTTTCTTCTTTGGTTTCTTAGGCTTGATCTCATTTGACTTGGGAATTTCAGTTTCATCCTTAGTCATTTGAGTTGAACCTTTGAAACCAGCCATTAAAACAGAATTATCATGCACATTTTGGTTTACATGAAAAGGCATGCTATTTGCAAACATATTATTCTAGTAAGGCATGCTAAATGGCATTTGAGGCATACTAAATGCATCATAATAAGGATTAGGTGCAAATGGCATATTAGCAAATTGTGCATTCATATTCTGAGCAGATATAGGATTCATGGGCTTGGCGGTAATTTTTGGAAAAGAAAAAGGTACAGACTTGGGAGTAAACATAGCATTCTTGCAATTAACAGACAAATGATTAACACTACCACACTTAACACAGATTTTTCTTGGAGCATATTTATCAGGTGTATAGTTGTTATGTTTGTTAATCCCTACCTTCCCATTTCTATTATTTTTCTTTTTAGCTTTTATTTTAACCACAATCTTTTCCAGCCGATCATTCAATTGCTTGATAGACATATGACCAACATTAACTTTCTTTTGTTTTCTAACTTGACTTGATTGTCCTCGAACAAAGTTTTTAGAGACTGATCCATATTTCTCATTCAATTTAATTAACTTAGCTTTGCCAACTGGTTTACTCACAACCAACAGATGTGGCTCCTTATCTCTCGACGAATAATCTTTTTGATTATCCGATGGATGATTTTCATCATTCATCGTGTCCACATCTGTAAAGAGTCCTTCAACCAGGTTGGAGTCAAGCTTCTCTTTGCTCTTTTTCCAGGCTGCATCACAAAAGGATTCTATACCTTGAACTTTAGTAATTTGAGCATGAACATCTCTAGATGATTTCCATGCTTTAATTACTTCATGTTCTCTCGCAAGCTATTTCCTTAAAATCTCTTCTTACTTCAAGGACTCAGTTAATTCATCCTTAGCAATTTTACACTCGATTCTCAATTTTTCAAATTCAATAAATTGAGACTCTAGCACATTATTCCTCTCACTTAAAAACAAATTATTTTCTTTAATTTTAGCATTTTTCTTAGTGAGAGACTTAAGTGTAACACGCAGGTGATATAATTTTGTAGACATGTCATTTATTGCATCATTACACTCAGCTTTAGATAAATGTGCTAAGTTAGTGGTGATTACCTGATTGCTTGAAAAACTGGTCTATGTTTCATCTGATTTGGCCATTAGGGCTAGATTGACATAGCTTGTTTCTTCATCTTCATCCAATCCATCTGCAGCCCAGTCATTCTCCTTTGTGATGAAAGCCCTTTCCTTTTGTTTGAGCAACTCAAATTATTTCTGTTTATAATCAACAGGCTCGAACTTCTTTTTGCTGGAATCAGACTTTCTACACTCACTAGCAAAATGACCTGCCAAGCCATATTTGAAACACTTGAATTTTGACTTATCAACCATGTTTCTATTTGGCTTGGCTGCTCCAAAATTCTTCTTGAATTTGAGCTTGGCAAATCTCCTGGGTAAAAATTCTAGATGCTCATCAATATCATCCATGTCATCTTGGCTCAACTGATCTTCATTCTCAGCTACCAGCCCTTTACCCTTGCTTTCACAGACCTTTGAAGTAGATTCTATAGCTTCTACCTTCTCCTTTTTCTCCTTCTCTAATTCAGCAACAAGTGTTGTGGATCCTTCTTTCTTCCTTCCTTTCTCCATCCTTTCATCTTGCTCTATTTCAAGCTCATAGGTTTCCAGGATGCCATATAGTCTCTCCAAGGTGAATTCCTTGTAATCCTGAGAATTTCTCAATGAGACTGTCATTGGCTTCCACTCCTTTGGGAGAAATCTAAGGAACTTGAGGTTAGAGTCTTTTGTTTGATAGACTGTTCCATGTAGCTTCAGAGCATTTAGTAGCTTTTGAAATATACTAAATATATCAGTGAGTGACTCACTTTCTTCACACTGGAAATGCTCATATTGCTGAATCAGGAGCTGCATCTTGTTCTCCCTTACTTGCTCAGTACAATCACAGATAATCTGTATTGTGTCCCAAACCTCTTTGGTTGTTTTACAGTTAATGATGTTATCAAACATATCACCATCAACACCATTGAACAATATGTTCATGGCCTTCTTAAAGCAATTGCAGCTCTCATAGGAACATGAGGACTTCTCTCTATGCAGTCCACATAGGCTTCATCTTGAGAAAGAAGATATAGGTGCATCTTCACCTTCCAGTGATAATAGTTGTCTTTATCCATAAATGGAATTTTAACTCCAACATCCTTTTTGTTCATCTTGTTGATTGTTGTGATATTTACTCTATTTGTACTTTAAGAGCTTGCTCTGATACCAATTGTTATTCCCTAACAATACAACAAGAATTACAGAAGGGGGGTTGAATGTAATTCTGGCTACTTTTTGAGATTTTAAAATTGTTCTAACTTAATATATATAACAGTGTTTGATTTGCGATAGTGCGGAATGAAAGAGTAATAGAAATCAAAACACTAAGTAATAAAACACAAGTTTTAAAACTTTCTGGTGGATTTGAAAGTATCCACCATATATATATATATATATATATATATATATATATATCAGATTGAGAACTCTGTGATGCTTTGAATAGCACACAGCTGCTTTACAAGTTGAACAAACAAAACTACAGAGAAATTCTTACAGAATACAGCTTGTTAGGTTTCTCTGAAAAATAAGCTTGCTTAGTAGATTGTTCTACTGGCTATTCTTGGTTTATATATCACCAAGTTACATGATAGTAAGACAAGATAATAAAATAAAATGTATCTAGTCTAACTCCATGTCGCTTCACTACTTTATTCCAGCATCTCTGAAAATCTTCATATTTGCATGAAAATGGTAATTCTTCTTTGTTCTCAAAATCCTGCTTAATAGGCTGCCATATTCCTTTTGCAAACACCCGACGCATGTGACTATGTTCTCACTATCAACAGCTACTTTGTATTTGATCATCCGTCGGGACTATGTTGGTCATTCGTCGGGAGTCTTGTTGATTATCCGTTGGGAGTCTTGTAGATCATCCGTCGGGAGTCTATCTGTCACTTGACTTTATTTCACTTATACAGAATTACAAGACATCTCATATTTACAATTAGTCAACCTATTCTGCATATCAATCTAGTAGTCAACATGACTTAGAGAACCCTACACAGTCTACTAGACTAAAACATGTTGTTTGCAGAAATATGCTACAGTACTTATTTGTTACATAAGCTACACTCTCGATGGATGTCAAATTGTCATCCGTCGGGACTATAAAGTTCATCCGTCGGGACTGTAATAGAACATCCATCGAGAGCTAAAAAATTCACTAAGTTAAATCTACTACGGTGTTTTGTATAACTTATCATCAAGTTCACAATATATTCCTAACAAACGATGTACTAGCATCTAAGGTTGTTTCTTTTATCTTTATCTTTCTGAAAAGGCTAAGGTTTTGCCAAAATAACATTAGGTTAACTAGCCTAGAAAGAGATGTATTTATCGCGTACATAAACAAGAATTTTAGCCCATAATATGATTGGGCCTTTAATTTATTTAAACTTTGAATTCTAATTTAAATAACTAAATAAGTCATACTTAATTAATATTTAAATATAATTCAAATTCTAATGAAATCAGATGTCTTGTTTTATTAATTAATTAAGTCCAACTTAATTAATATCATAAATAAATTTGATTCATATTTTATTTTAATAAATTCTCCTTCAAGTGTTCTATGTGTGTGATCCTATAGGTTATTATTACGTTGGCAGTAATTTTACTCTCCAATAATAAAATTATAAATAATCAGCGGCATCCAGTAATACATCATTGCTACCCAAGTAATAATAATAAATCGGTGATTCGATTAAACCTTTTGCGACAAATGTTTCATGTAATATAATCCTTTTAACCTTGATATTTTGGATTAAACTCGAGGCATGGTTGTGTCATCCTCTTCATAATTTAATCTATATTTTCTTGATCGATGAGTAGACTATATTAAAAAATCAATATTTGAGCACGGCCATGCATTTCATAGTCTCACTCAAACAAGAGGTCAATAATATCACTCCTAAAATAGGAGGGTTAAATCATATCTTGATTATTCATATTTCTCATACGATTCATAATATACTCAGTGTCTACTTTTATAATTACCCGGTCAAGAATAACTTTTAATAGAATTAAAGTGTTAATTCTCGTATAGAAATATAATGACTTTAGGTATAAGGACCAATACATCATTATCAATATGAGATTAACTTATGACACTATAAATATGTAGTATCTCACAACGGGTCAATCCAGCACCATTTATTATATCTAATACATGTGCATGTGTTTTGAGTTTATTATCACCATATCTATGATCAATGAGATGTGCTCATCTGTCAACAAACATACTGATCTCAATGTATTATTATCGTCCCTTAATAATAATACTTAACTAGGGACCTTTAGGAATAGCAATACTATTCTCATAATCTCATTTTTAAGTCACTTATAGATATAGATTTACATATCATATTCTAAGGACATTTGTTAATCTAACCTTTTATCGCAGAAAATAAAGATATAATAAATTTTTAAAGAATAATCCATAAAATCATAATTAATAATCCAGATGTCTTATAACATAAACATAATTGGGTTGTCTCTAGGGCACACACACTAACAATCTCCCACTTGCACCAGAGCCAATGTGACGGCCTCAACCCCGGGGTTAGGAGTTGACGTTACCAAACATAACAAACCACAAAAATATAAACTACAAGATTATTAATATTATATTATCACGACCCCAAAACAAAGATCCGATCCAGGTTCAAGTATGATTCAAGTTACTCATTATTACAAACCATTTATTAAAAAGTCTGACACACTAAACTTATTCAGCAACTCATCAGACGCCACATGGTCTGATACAAACTACCTCAGAGGAGCCAGGTCCAGAAGGGCCTGAGTGTAACACCCCCAAATCCGGGGTCGGGAATCCAGGTCATTACGAGTTTCATTTCCCTTAATAACACTCAATCTTAATAAACAACCAACTACTGCGTACTGTGACCCCACAATATACACACACACCATAAGTTATAGTCTCGGAGATGAATACCAAAAATAACACAAGTCATTTTATTCCACAATTATAAACCATTACACCTTAAAAAGGGTTTCTGAATAAATTTACATTTTCCTTGCCATTATTACAGTTCATAAATATACATCAACAGTTGAAAACCTAGCCTACTGGTAGTTCCCACCTCAGCTACAGCGTCATCCACGCCTACAGGAAACTGTGGAATGTTTCATATCCGCTTGCGAATTAGGAGCTTAATCTTGTTCATTTTGTCTATATGTTGTTGTGTGATGAAAGAAGAAAGCAAGGGTGAGCAACAAGCCCACCAAAATAATATGTATAATGATTAACAATATATGAGCATTCTCATCATAATACTCATGAAAGTCTTGGTCAAGAGATATGAACCAAGTTTGATATCTTAACGCGACCAAGTCGCAAAATATTCAGTATATATGTATATGTACTTTTCGAAATTTTGGAAATCCTCTTCCATGTATAATATACACAGAGTTCCAGTCTATAACTGTATAAAGATATCGTTGCAAGGTGATCTCATATATCTAACCTTGTCTCAACGTTTTTCTGAAAATCTTTGTCATACATAAGATAATCATTTACTAGATATAAGTTAAAAAGATGAAGTTACAAAGTTACTCCAATATACTTATATCTTTTCCAAATACTACTTGAACTACCACCGTTATAACGACTCATATATTTCTGTAATATTTAAATATGTAATTATTGCGTAGTTAATTAATAAAGAAGTTTATATCACTCATGCTCTCTGTGTTTACTTATTATCGTTTATATGCGATTGTTGGATTACGTAGTGTGTTTTATAATTAGCTAGTGCACAGCGTTATTTTGGTTTCATTTTTTTTCTTTTAAAAGTGATTTTATCACAATTTTAATTCCGAAATTATTTGGGTTGTCTCCAAAATTGTTTTTATGATTTTATAACCTTGCTAATTATTTTAGGGATTTTAAAAAATTTACAAATCAACATTATGTCATTAATTTATTCTTCAATGATTTTCTGAATTCATTTAAATGGTAAAATCCATATTTAATTCCAGAATTCTTCAAAAATCATGAAACTCATATTTTATTAAGATCATAATATTCTGAGAATTTTAAAATTATTTTGGTAATTTTCGGGATTAATTTCACCAGCGCTTTGTTTCGTTTATTGGTTCAAGGCGGGTATAAATCACGTTTTGAAAAGTGTTTTTAAAATTTTAAAATTTATGTTTTTATAACTCCGGGATATTTGTGACATTATAAGACTAATTTCGTAATTTTATGGAATTATTTTGCGTGCCCCTTGGTTCGTTAATTTTAAGTTTCGGGTTCCAGAGCCTTTGTAATTGTCCCAAAGGTATGTGTTATTTGTCTAACACGTGCCAGGAATTATAGAAACGTGGCATAGCAGTAGAATTTTGGAGAGTTAACACATCAATTTTTTTTTCTTTCTCCTGGTCTCATCTCTCGGTTACCTCGTCTCTCTCTCTCGTCTATAATCTCGAAATCTCTCCATCTCTTCTCTCTGTCCCTCCTCTTTCCTCTCCCTCTTTCTCTTCTCTCTATTTTCTGATTTGCTTCCCTCGGTTTCTGGATTTCCGGTGAGTTCCGGTTGGGATTTTTCCGGTGATTCCTTCAATTTCTCCCTGTTTTCAGATTTTAAACATGCATACTTGTATGTATATATACGGTTATGTGTATGTATGTGTTGTGTGCGTGCGTTGGTGTGTGTTAGTGTGTGCGGTGCGGCCGTGTTTCGGCCGTGTTTCAGCCATGTTTGTGGTTGTGCTTCACCTCTGTCTTTCTTGTTCTTTGTTGGGCTGTGATATGAGGCCCGTTATTGGGCCTGGCAGTTGGGCCAGGTCGAGTATTGTACAGCTGGTTTTGATGTGATTTATTTGATTTTATTTGCAGAAATATTATTGACAGATTTCGTGAAATAGATAATTCTGTGCGGGAATTCTAATAAATCGTTGAAATTTATTAGGACACCCGTATATTTTCGGGCACCAATAAATTTTGCCGTCGCGTGCGATGAATTTTTACGAGCGCGCGCTGGACGGTGATGACCCTGTTCTGAGTCCTAAATATTTTAATAATTAAAATTTATATAAATTATGTTCAGGACTAAAATTTAGTTATGTGATGATTCAAATTGATTTTTTTGGGATTTGACGTCGATTGATGTTTCGATGGGTAGACCTATAAACAGAGGAGTCGCTGTCCAATTTTTCTAAAAATTACCTTAAATTACAAATTGAGTACATATATCTCATTTAATACAAATTAAACTCTTATTGTTATGTGCACCATTATTAAGTATATGTTATTGATATTAATATACTTGCGAGTCGAAAAATTATAGCGTAGGGTAATTAGTTAGTGAGGAAAAGTCAAGCATAATCGGTTGTCTAACCTAGGATGTTTCGATTTCGTAGGTTCGAGTCAAAGGACCCGGTAGTTCAAGTTAATTAGAGTTAAGCCAAAGTTAGTGCAAAGCTTCGCAAGGCAAGTACCATGAACTAATCTTTTACAGTTCAGTATATATGAATAATTGCTTATTTAAAAGATGTACTGGAACAGAACGTTTTAAGTTATGTATTCCCCGTATTTAAATATGTTTTGTTAACTGAGGTTTTGGGGGAAAAGTAACTTCTGAAAATGCCTATCTCTAGATTATGATTAAAATTAAAATGGGATTTTAGAATGTGTGCTGTAATGGTTTAAAAAGAGATAGGTGTAAATGTTTTTGAAAACTGGATAAACATAAATCAGATATTGGATGGTCAGTTGGCGTAAGAGGTCCGTCATTAGGTAATGGCCCAGCGTGGTTGCGTAAAAGGCTAAGTCGGATGCGCGCACTGGTATGCCGCTTAGTCCAGCATGACAGAGACCTAGCTAGTCTCTGAGTTCCGGAACGAAATTTGTGGTGGGATAGACTGATCAGCTGTTCCTAGAATTCATCCTCTTTTATATATCTGATAAAGTTGGAATAATTTATATTCCCCATAACGGGACCGGTGATTTATTGGTCCAACAATGGACAATGGTTTTGGAAAAGAAATAGCATGCTAAAATTGAACTCGGGTATTTTTACACAGCACACTACAGATGATGTTATTTTGCAAAGCATGCTAGTTTTGATATCCAGTTTATACCTGTTTTACGGATTTCTCCTATATCAGTTTAATATATGTTCCTATATTGTTTTATACAATCTGTTACTGGTTATTCATATAGAGGCACTGTTGAGCAATGGATTGCTCACCCTTGCAGATTGTTTTGTATTTATTTATTGCAGATGTCTAGAAGACCAGGTCAGCGTAGAGTGTCAGCCTCCGGTCCCGGCTCCTCTGAGGTAGTTTGTATCAGGCCCTGAGGTCTGATGAGTTGCTGTAATAAGTGAGAATGTCTGGTTTTGAATAAGTTAGTGTGTGTGTTGTAACCTAAATAATACTTGAACCTGTTTCGGCTCCTGGTTGGGGTTGTGTATTATAATAAAGTTTATTTAGGAGTTTTTGTTACAATTTATCATATTTTTGGTGACGTCAGCCCCTGACCCCGGGGTTGAGGCCGTCACAGTTGATATCAGAGCCACAGGTTCAAGTCCCTAATTTAGGTTAAAAGATGAGTTAGTAAGGTGTAGGAAGTATGTCCTATAGTGTGAGTCAGCAACTCATGTCGAGGAGCAACCTTAAGTGTAAGTCGAGGGTTCCGGCGGTGTTACCCTGGCATCTATTAATATTTTAATAGACTTTCCCTAACCTTGTTCTGTCTTTCCTGTATATTGTTATGATTGACAGTGGCCTATAGTGATCTCCAGTTCTCCTTCTCGGGGAAACCCGTCAGACTCAGATGATTCAGATTCTGAGTGGACCTTGGATGTTGTGGCCGATGAGACTCCCATGTCTCCTCCACCTGTTCCTCCAGTTTTATTAGGAGGTGTGTCAGGACCTAGTATCCGTCCTTGCTGGGTACGAAGGTCAGTATCGGCTGTTAGGGATTTCCCTCCAGGATATAATCCTAGTTCCTCCACCTCGAGATCACCTGTTCCTCCCTCTGTTCCTTCAGGTACATCCTCCCCGATCCCTTACCATGTTCACCGAGCGGTGAACCAGTCTTTGATCAGAGAGCAGAGCCCAGGGTTAGCAGCTCAGCTTGACCAGATTCCGGTCGGGCCTTTCCAGGGTATTCCTGCCCCTTCCCCAGATGTGCAGGAGAGAGTTGATCCTTGACTCAGGCTGCAGTAGAGAGAGCTCGGACCATTGATCGTTTCATTAGCTCCGAGTTTAGAGCTGTTCAGTAACAGGATCTTGTGAACTGGTTGGTATTTGAGTTAGGATCCATTGGTGGCAGTGGCAGTGGCTAGATTAGACTTGCTGCAGTGAGATACAGAGCCAGGAGTTAGTTGCAGGAGTTCTGTAGATGCTTTTCTTATGTATGTTTTCTTTGTACTGTAGCTTGTATTAGGCGGGGCTGCTATGACAGCCAATTTTGTGGTGTACTTAGTATGCTATGATTGTTGTACTGTAGTTGTTAGATGGATTTGTACTGTTGTTGTATTACTATTTTCTGATGTTACAATTGTCGGTTTTATTTTATTGCACTTTTGTTATTGCTGTTATTGTTATTATTGTAATTGTTTCTGGATTGTTAAATTTGGTTATGCATCATGGGTGGACCCCAAATAAACAGGGAAGGGAATATTTAATTATGACTGCATTCTCCTGATGCATAAAACTGTTGATACCCGGGGGCACAATTTTCATATAAAACCTTTTTGTTGTGTTTCAGGAGAATGCCTCCCAAGAAAAATTTCCCGTCCAATTCCTCCAGTAGGAACTCTGAAGGGGGCCCAGTCATGGATGGATTACTAGATTTGCTGCGCCAACAGTCTAATCAGATGGCTCAGCAGCAAAAACAATTCCAGCAGAAGCAACAGCAATTCCTACAATAGTAGCAACAACAGCAGCAATTTATACAACAACATCAACAAATCCAACAACAGTTACAGCTTCAACATCAACCCCAGCCAAGAGAACCGAACCAGACTGTTAGTTTCAAGTCTTTTCAGTCAGTTAAACCCCCAGAGTTTAAGGGCGAGGTAGACCCGATTGCTGCTAGAATTTGGCTTAAAGAAATGGAGAAAGCCTTCACCCTTACTCAGGTGAGTGATGATTCTAAATCAGATTATGCTAGTTATTTTCTGAAAGGTGAAGCAAGTTTTTGGTGGGAATCTGCGTGTGCCTTAGAAGGAGAAGGCCCTATTTCTTGGGCTAGATTCACGGAGCTATTCCTAGAAAAGTATTTTCCAGATTGTTTGCAGAGTCAGTTGGAAGTAGAGTTTTTGGAATTGAAGCAGGGAGAAAAGAGCGTGGCTGAGTATGAGGCCAAGTTTACGGAGTTGGCTCGACTAGGCCCTGGATATGTAAACACTGAGATTCAGAAAGCTAGGAGATTTCAGCAAGGACTTAAGCCGGAAATTCGTAGTGGAGTGGTAGCCCTGCAACTTAAGACGTATACCTCTGTAGTTCAAGTCGCCCTGGTGATAGAGAGTGATCAGAAGTTGGCTTCCAAGGAAAGGGGTGATCGGAAAAGAAAGTTTGAAAGTGGTACAGCTAATGCAGACCAGGAGGAGTCTAGTCAGAAGTTCCCAAGAAAGTTTGGCCGGAATAAGAATCGGAGATTTAGAAGGCAAGACATGGCTCAAACAAATTCTGGTGTCACTTTAGTTGCCTCCGCCCCAGTCCGGTCAACCAGACCAGTTGTGGATTGTAAGTTATGTGGTAAAAAGCATAGTGGTCTGTGTCGGAAGGATGTCCAGTGTTTTAAATGCGATAAAAAGGGTCATTATGCGTCAGAATGTAACCCAGGAAATGTCGGAGTCACTTGCTTCAAGTCTGGTAAGGTTGGGCACATCTCCAGAAACTGCAAGACGGCTACTCAGGGTAATGTAAGAGGTAATGAATCTCAAGGACCAGCAACTAGTGAGAGCCAGAACCTTTAAAATGACCAAGAAATCTAATGCTCAAGATTCAGATGTGGTTGCAGGTACGCTTTCTCTAAATTCAGTGCATGTTAAGGTTTTATTTGATTCGGGAGCATCTAAGTCCTTTATATCTAAAGAATGTGTAAGTAAAATGAATTTGATGTTGGAAAATTTAGATGAGCCCTTATCGATAGAGGTAGCTAATCAGGATAAAGTCTCAGTAAACCAGTTTTGCCCTAGATGTTGAATAGAAATTTGCGGGCATTTCTTTTTGGTGGATCTAATACCTTTTAAGTTAGGAGAGTTTGATATAATTTTAGGAATGGATTGGTTGTCTCAGCATAAAGCAAATATTGATTGTAAGAAAAAGAAAGTTTTGTTATACTCAGAAGACAATAAAAGGATGGTTTATCAAGGACAAAAACAGGGCAAGCAATTTCTTTCTATCTTGGAAGCGAAGAAGTTATTGAGATAAGGTTGTGAAGCATACTTAGCCCATATTGTGGACACTGAGAAGAGAATACCCGAATTGGAGAAGATTTCGATAGTTAATGAATTTCCAGACGAGTTACCAGGATTACCACCAGATCGGGAGATTGAGTTTTCTATTGATTTGATTCCAGGAGCAGAACCAGTTTCAAAGGCACCTTACCGTATGGCCCCAGTAGAAATGAAAGAACTAGCTAAACAACTTCAGGAACTTTTGGATAAAGGGGTAATCAGACCAAGTGTATCCCCGTGGGGTGCGCCAGTTTTGTTTGTGAAAAAGAAAGATGGAAGCATGAGATTGTGTATTGACTACCGAGAATTGAATAAGTTAACCATCAAGAATAAGTACCCCCTACCCAGGATTGATGATTTATTTGATCAACTGAAGGGAGCATGTTGTTTTTCCAAGATCGACTTAAGATCGGGCTATCATCAGTTGAAGATCAAGCCTGAAGATATACCAAAGACTGCTTTTTGAACCAGATATGACCATTACGAGTTTCTAGTGATGTCATTCGGGTTGACTAATGCGCCAGCAGCTTTTATGGATTTAATGAACCGGGTGTACAAGGAGTACTTGGATATATTTGTTATTGTATTAATTGATGACATCCTCATCTATTCAAAGACCAAAGACGACCATGTCGGACATCTAAGGATTGCATTACAAAGGTTGAGAGAAAAACAATTATATGCTAAGTTCTCAAAGTGTGAATTTTGGTTGGAGGAAGTTCAGTGTTTAGGTCATATAATTGGTAAAGATGGTATTAAGGTAGACCCTGCGAAGATTGAAGCTGTATCCAGATGGGAGCAGCCAAAGACCCCGACGGAAATTAGAAGTTTTCTTGGATTAGCAGGCTATTACCGAAGATTTGTGAAGGACTTTTCCAAGATTGCAACCTCGTTGACCAAGCTGACCCGGAAAAATGAGACATTTGTTTGGACGGAGAAATGTGAAGAAAGCTTTCAAGAGCTAAAGAAAAGACTAGTGACAACACCAGTGTTAGCATTACCAGATGAAACCGGGAATTTCGTAATTTACAGTGATGCTTCTCTTAAAGGATTAGGTTGTGTGCTAATGCAATATGATAAGGTTATTGCGTATGCATCTAGGCAGTTAAAGCCCCACGAGCAGAAATATCCAGTTCATGATCTTGAGTTGGCGGCTATAGTGTTTGCTTTGAAGTTATGGTGTCATTACTTGTACGGAGAGAAGTGTGATATCTACACGGATCATAAAAGCTTAAAGTATATATTCACCCAAAAGGACTTAAACATGAGACAAAGGAGATGGTTGGAGTTGATTAAGGACTATGACTGTTCAATTAACTATCACCCAGGTAAGGCTAATGTGGTAGCTGATGCCCTTAGTAGAAAAGAAAAATTAAACATGGCCCGTATCGCGAATGAATTAGCACAGGACTTGGAAAAGATGGAAATCGAAATTCGAGTATCAGGTGAAAACCGGGAATCGTTATACGATATTACTTTCCAGCCAGCGTTAATGGAAATGATTAAAAGATGTCAAGAAGGAGTTATGGAACGAAAATTGGAAGATCTGACAGGAGAAGAATTATGTACTCAAAAGGGTAATCGCGGTCTATTCAAGTTTTCTTCTCGTATCTGGATTCCTAACGTAGCAGAACTGAAGAATGAAATATTGCATGAAGCGCACAATTCTAGGTTTTCTATTCACCCTGGTAGCACGAAGATGTACCAAGATTTAAAGAAACACTTCTGGTGGCCAGGAATGAAGAAAGAGATTGCGGAGTGGGTTAGCAAGTGTCACGTGTGTCAGAGAGTAAAAGCAGAGCACCAAAGGCCCAATGGATTGTTGCAGCCTCTAGAAATTCCACAGTGGAAGTGGGAAGAAATTACAATGGATTTTGTGGTAAGCTTGCCGAGGACAAGATCGAATCACGATGCCATTTGGGTGATCATTGATAGATTGACCAAGTCAGCGCATTACCTCCCAATTAGTGAAAAGTATTCTCTGGAAAAGCTAGTTAAAATATATTTAGACGAGATAGTTTCCAAGCATGGGGTACCTGTGTCTATAGTATCAGATCGAGATCCAAGATTTAATTCAAGGTTTTGGATAAAGTTTCAAGAGTGTTTAGGAACTAAATTAAATATGAGCACCGCTTATCATCCTCAAACTGATGGCCAAAGTGAGAGAACGATTCAGACGATCGAAGATATGTTAAGGGTATGTGCTTTGAATTTCAAGGGAAGTTGGGACGATCATTTACCATTAATAGAATTTTCCTATAATAACAGTTACCATGCCAGCATTGGAATGCCACCCTACGAAGATTTATATGGACGAAAGTGTAGATCACCTCTATACTGGGATGAGATAGGAGAAAAGAAAGTGTTAGGACCTGAATTAGTGCAGCAGACAAAAGAAGCAGTGGTGTTAATTCGGAAAAGATTGGAAGCCGCGCAGAATAGACAGAAAAAGAATGCAGATTTGCATCGAAAAGACATTAGATTTGAAATAGGATCATTGGTATTACTAAAAGTTTAACCATGGAAGGGATTGGTTCGATTCGGTCAGAAGGGTAAACTGAGTCCGAGATATATAGGACCATTTGAAGTTTTGAAGCAAATAGGGAAAGTGGCATACGAGATAGCTTTACCCCCGTAATAACAGCATATCCCTAATGTATTTCGTGTGTCAATGTTGAAGCCGTACATTCCTGCCTCGAATCAAGTAATTGAATATGAACCGATCGAGCTTCAATCGGATTTATCCTATGTGGAGCAGCCAATCCAAATATTAGATCGTAAGGAGCGTGTACTTAGAAATAAATTTATTCCTATAGTTAAAGTACTTTGGAGAAACCCTAGGGTAGAAGAGTCTACCTAGGAACTAGAATCAGATATGCTTGACAAATATCCTCACTTATTTAACTAGTAAAGATTCTGAGGGCAGAATCTTTTTAAGGGGGGAAGGATATAACGACTCGTATATTTCTGTAATATTTAAATATGTAATTATTGCGTAGTTAATTAATAAAGAAGTTTATATCACTCATGGTCTCTGTGTTTACTTATTATCGTTTATATGCTATTGTTGGATTACGTAGTGTGTTTTATAATTAGCTGGTGCACAGCGTTATTTTGGTTTCATTTTTTTTTCTTTTATAAGTGATTTTATGAAAATTTTAATTCCGAAATTATTTGGGTTGTCTCAAAAATTGTTTTTATAATTTTATAACCTTGCTAATTATTTTAGGGATTTTACAAAATTTACAAATCAACATTCTGTCATTTTGTTTATTCTTCAATGATTTTCTAAATTCATTTAAATGGTAAAATCCATATTTAATTCCAGGATTCTTCAAAAATCATGAAACTCATATTTTATTAAGTTCATAATATTCTGAGAATTTTAAAATTATTTTGGTAATTTTCGGGATTAATTTTACCAGCGCTTTGTTTCGTTTATTGGTTAAAGGCGGGTATAAGTCGCGTTTTGAAAAGTATTTTTAAAATTTTAAAATTTATGTTTTTATAACTCCGGGATATTTGTGACATTATAAGACTAATTTCGTAATTTTATGGAATTATTTTGCGTGCCCCTTGGTTCGTTAATTTTAAGTTTCAGGTTCCAGAACCTTTGTAATTGTCCCAAAGGTACGTGTTATTTGTCTAACACGTGTCAGGAATTATAGAAACGTGGCATAGCAGTAGAATTTTGGAGAGTTAACACATCAATTTTTTTTCTTTCTCCTGGTCTCATCTCTCGGTTACCTCGTCTCTCTCTCTCGTCTATAATCTCGAAATCTCTCCATCTCTTCTCTCTGTCCCTCCTATTTCCTCTCCCTCTTTCTCTTCTCACTATTTTCTGATTTGCTTCCCCCGGTTTCTGGATTTCCGGTGAGTTCCGGTTGGGATTTTTCCGGTGATTTCTTCAATTTCTCCATGTTTTCAGATTATAAACATGCATACTTGTATGTATATATGGTTATGTGTATGTATGTGTTGTGTGCGTGCGTTGGTGTGTGTTAGTGTGTGCGGTGCAGCCATGTTTCGGCCGTGTTTCAGCCATTGCTTCACCTCTGTCTTTCCTGTTCTTTGTTGGGTTGTGATATGAGGCCCGTTATTGGGCCTGGCAGTTGGGCCAGGTCGAGTATTGTACAACTGGTTTTGGTGTGATTTATTTGATTTTATTTGCAGGAATATTATTGACTGATTTCGTGAAATAGATAATTCTGTGCGGGAATTCTAATAAATCGGTGAAATTTATTAGGACACCCGTATATTTTCGGGCACCAATAAATTTTGCCGCCGTGCGCGATAAATTTTTACGAGCGCGCGGTGGATGGTGATGACCCTGTTCTGAGTCCTAAATAGTTTAATAAATAAAATTTGTATAAATTATGTTCAGGACTAAAATTTAGTTATGTGACGATTCAAATTGATTTTGTTGGGATTTGACGTCGATTGATGTTTCGACGGGTAGACCTATAAACAAAGTAGTCGCTGTCCAATTTTTCTAAAAATTACCTTAAATTACAAATCAAGTACATATATCTCATTTAATACAAATTAAACTCTGATTGTTATGTGCACCATTATTAAATATATGTTATTGATATTAATATACTTGCGAGTCGAAACATTGTAGCGTTGGGTAATTAGTTAGTGAGGAAAAGTCAAGCATAATCGGTTGTCTAACCTAGGATGTTTCGATTTCGTAGGTTAAAGTCAAAGGACCCGGTAGTTCAAGTCAATTAGAGTTAAGCCAAAGTTAGTGCAAAGCTTCGCAAGGCAAGTACCCTAAATTAATCTTTTACAGTTCAGTATATATATGAATAATTGTTTATTTAAAAGATGTACTGGAACAGAACATTTTAAGTTATGTATTCCCCGTATTTAAATATGTTTTGTTAACTGAGGTTTTGGGGGAAAAGTAACTTCTGAAAATGCCTATCTCTAGATTATGATTAAAATTAAAAAGGGATTTTAGAATGTGTGTTGTAATAGTTTAAAAAGAGATAGGTGTAAATGGTTTTGGAAATTGGATAAAAATAAATCAGATATTGGATGGTCAGTTGGCGTAAGAGGTCCGTTATTAGGAAACGACCCAGCGTGGTTGCGTAAGAGGCTAAGTCGGATGCGCGCACTGGTAGGCCGCTTAGTCCAGCATGACAGAGACCTAGCTAGTCTCTGAGTTCCGGAACGAAATTTGTGGTGGGATAGACTGATCAGCTATCCCTAGAATTCATCCTCTTTTATATATCTGATAAAGTTGGAATAGTTTATAGTCCCTGTAAGGGGACCGATGATTTATTAGTCCAGCAATGGATAGTGGTTTTGGAAAAGAAATAGCATACTAAAATTGAACTCTGGTATTTTTACATAGCACACTAAAGATGATGTTATTTTGCAAAGCATGCTAGTTTTGATATCCAGTATATACTTGTTTTACGGATTTCTCGTATATCAGTTTAATATATGTTCCTATATTGTTTTATACAACCTGTTACTGGTTATTCATATAGAGGTACTGTTGAGCAATGGATTGCTCACCCTTGCAGCTTATTTTGTATTTATTTATTGCAGATGTCTAGAAGACCAGGTCAGCGTAGAGTGTCAGCCTCCGGTCCCGGCTCCTCTAAGGTAGTTTGTATCAGGCCCTGAGGTCTGATGAGTTGCTGTAATAAGTGAGAATGTCTGGTTTTGAATAAGTTAGTGTGTGTGTTGTAACCTAAATAATATTTGAACCTGTGTCGGCTCCTGGTTGGGGTCGTGTATTATAATAAAGTTTATTTAGCAGTTTTTGTTATAATTTATCATATTTTTGGTGACGTCAGCCCCTGACCCCGGGGTTGAGGCCGTCACAACCGTTTAAGGTATAATCAGTTTAACAAGTTTATCACACAGATGAGACTATGAGATAAGACTTGAATAAATTCAATCTTTGAAATATCATTCAAAAGAAATGAAGTTACGAGATACTTCATTAAGTCCCGATATATATATATACACCTATATATATATCTCATACATTCCCTGAAAACCTCTGTCATGACAAGTATAAACAGAGTTGTCATATCCAGTGAATTTGGAAAGAAGAGAATTTTGGCATAAGCCTGATATCTTGCTGATCAGGAAAATATACCAATAAGTAACATTTTCTACTAGTAGTTGGACGAATTGCCCACTGGTCATCACCCTGGCCGCATTGGGACCTATGCTGGACTGCCACTTAGCCAGTTACGCATTGATGGACTCCCACTAAGCCACTTACACTTTCATGGATGCCCACTGAGCCCATGTTGCTTATGCTGACTCAAATAGATGGACTAACTTCCCGAACGTTGGGCAAGTAATCAAAATGTTTTCTCAAAACAGCAACCTCATTGTGAATATAAAATACACCACAGAGCCGGATCACTCAGGTTTTGAGCGAGTATTTAAATCCCCTTCGAAAGGAAGGTCTTAAATCTAAAAATGAGTTTTGGGGTCCGCTCTAACTTTTAAAATCATTTTGAAGACTCGAAAATATTTTAAAGAATGTTTGGAGTAATGATGATTTAATAAAATAAATCAATCCCGATATATTAGAAAATATCTGAATATTATTGAAAGGCATATGTCATAGCCTATTTGTTTATTCGAGAATTTAACTCAACTCAAATAAGAATGTAATAAGTAAATAGTAGATCCACCGTCAAAGAGATCTCTCAAATAACATCTGTCAAAGGATTCAGAAACAATGTTCATCTACAAACTTGAGGAATTACTTCACTGGAAGAAGTTCAAGAAATTGATCAAGCCTCAGTGATATAAATCAAGATTATGGATTTAATCAAGTGACAGAGATCTTGTTAGGGTATCAATTAATTACAGGGATTTAATCTGAAGAAAATCAAGTTATTAAAGTCAAGACATGAAGAAACGTCACAGAAGTTAGTCACTCATGAACCAGACAGTACATCGAGTGTCAACATTGAAGTGGTGGAATTGATTCATAATTTTCAGAAGATTTTCAGAAGAATGGTTGTTGTTCAAGAGTAGTATTAATTCTCTATTAATTAATTAAGTCATATAATTTAATTAAGAAAATAAATTAAATCTGCAAAGATTAATTTATTGATTAATTGAATTAATTGATTAAGTAATTCTGAATTAATATTAAGAATTTTCTGAATTATAATTGAATTAAAATCAGTTTTAATTCAGTAAGACAATTGAGATTGAACTGGCATGATAATCTGGATTGCCATACCGATTTTCATGCCAGGCCATTCCTGGTTGTCTCACCGAAAGTTCTACTGGAAGGAAAATTGTCTTGCCAGTTCATTTTGATAGTCTTGCTAGTTCATTCAATTGTCTCACCGAAAGTCATGGTGGTTCAATAGATTGTCTTGTTAGCTCAACGGATTGTCTCACCGATTATCTCGCCAGTTCAGTTGATTTATGGTGATTGAATATAAAGACAACCAATTCAGACAATTACAACAGACTACAACATTCAATACAGAGACCATCAAACTCAAGAACACAGACAGAAAAAGAAGCAGCCGCCAAAGTTAAAACTCAACTGCATTTTCAGCTCATTAATTTCTAGACATTAATGTTAAATTCAAACCACAAGATGCTCTTGTTCTTACAAGTTGCAAATCCCAAATATCTGGATGTGTTAAAGAAGGGTCCAAAAATTCTGATGGTTATTGAACCAGAGGTTATAGAAAATGATGTTGTAATTATCAAAGCTAGAACCTATGTAAAAGATCCTGAGGATTTTTCTCTTGCTGAAAAAGAAGAAGCCTTCTTGGATGTCTACTGCTCTAGTAGCTAAACAACAACAACAACAATCTCAACAGTCAGAGATAATGTTACAGTCTTCCAAGGCTGAAGAAAATGTGATAGTAGCAGAATTTGATCCTCCTACTACAAATCAATCCGGTGATGATTTTTACTCCTTGGAAGAGCTGGAGCAATTGGAAGATGAGTTAATGGCCCTGATTGTCAAGAGATTCTCCAATGTCAGATTCAAAAGGACTCCCAAGTTCAATTACAAGTCCAACTACAACCGATTCCAAAAAGGTGGATCTTCATCCTCTAACACCAGCAGTGGTGGATACAAAATAGGGATGGTTGATCGGAGCACCATTCGATGCTTTAACTGCAATGAGTTGGGATACTTTGCCACAGAATGCAGGAAGCCAAAGCAAGTAAGGAAGAACTCTTATGATTCTAATCAGAAGAGTAAATCTGAAAGGGCTTACCTGGCAAACGGAAGAAGCTGGGATGATACTGACAGTGAAGATGAAGAAGTTGGGAATCTTGCTCTTATGGCTATTGATGGAAACACTTCATCGTAAAGAAAAGAGGTAAAATTTTCTGATGTTGAATTAGTTTATCATCTAGGAGGCTCCTTAGATTGTGCTCGTCGTGATAATGAAATGTTAACTCAACAAATCAAAGACCTTGAGAAAGAGGTCAATGAATTAAGACTTGTGCACATTAATCAAGACAAATTAAAAGAACAAGTATCTTTTCTGGAGAATAGAGTTGACTGTTATTGACAACTCGAAACTATTCTTAAAGACAAGATCACCGGTCTTGAGACTAAGGTTAAAGCTTACTTTAATTCTTGCTCTAAGGCTAAAGAGTTCTACAATAAGCAATCTATTAATCAAACATCTGGAGTAGGTTATGATTACAATGTTGCTATTAGAGAATTAGGCATAAACTCCCCTCCTCATGTATGTGCTAAAGGTATGGGAGTACCACATGTGCTTAAGGGTGTTGATAAACCCCTCTATAAAGAATCAATTATTGAACCATTTGATGAGACCTCCTTTATTATTCAAGAAGAAATACGTGCTGAAAATCTTGCTATTGAGAAGGTTGTTTCCAAGCCAAGTGTTTCGAAAGTTCCAGTCAAAGTTGTGAAAGCAACTAAGACTAACTCAGACATACCTGAGTTGGATAACAAAAATGCCATGCCTACCATGCATAATTTGCCTGTTATTAATTCCTCTCATAAAGTATATGGTGTTCCTAATTGCATGTCTTGTGCTTTTAATTTGATGTATGCCTATTTTAATGGTAAACATGTTTCTAGCATAAGACTACTCCTCGTCAGCATGTGAATAATAGGAAGCATAATAGGTCTAAGACTGCTAGTCCTCCTAAAGCTAGAAAGGAGACATTTGTGCCTAAGCCTAAATAAAAATTTGTCAAGGCTGTTTACAAGGTCAAATGTCCAGTCGTTGAGAAAGTTGAGAACATAAAATGTTATTTTCCCTGATAAAGGCCAATTCTACAAGTATGCCGGACCCAACCAAGTTTGGGTTCTGAAGAAGGTCTAATCCATTTGTATTGCAGGGCATTAAACAGGTGGAACCGGTAGTGTGGATTCTTGACAGCGGATCATCAAGACATATGACCGGAGATAGAGCCCTGCTATCAAATGTGGTTGAGAAAGCTGGCCCAGTGGTTACCTTTGGAGATAACAACAAAGGTTTAACTGAGGGATATGGCTGTTTGCAAGATGGAAATGTTATCATTGGAAATGTGTATATTGTGCAAGGACTTGAACACAATCTGCTTAGTATCAGTCAGTTCTGTGACAAGGGCTACTATGTTTTATTCGACAAGCTAAAGTGCTAGATCCTGCACAAGAAAAGTAAAAAACCCTCCTTGATGGGAATCCGGAAAGGAAATCTGTTCATAGCTGACATGAACTCTAGAAGCAGTCCTGAAGTCAATTATTTCTATGCAAAGGCATCGTCAAATGAGAGTTGGCTATGGCACAAGAGACTTTCCCATCTCAATTTTAAAGCAATGAATTCTCTTGTTAAGAGAGAATTGGTCAGAGGTCTGCCTCAACTGGAATTCTCCCCAGAAGGACTGTGTGGGGCACGCCAGAAAGGAAAGTTAAAGAAAGCAAGTCACAAAGGCACTGACACATCCTCCATAACTGGTATTCTTCAATTATTGCACATGGATTTGTTTGGACCAGTGAATGTTCTTTCGATGTCAAAGAAGTGTTACTGTCTTGTGATAGTTGATGACTATTCCAAGTATACGTGGGTTTTATTCCTTCACTCTAAGGATGAAACACCACAAGTTGTGATTGATCATATCAAGTTGATCGAGTTAGATTCTAATGTCCCTGTTAGAGCAATAAGGTCAGATAATGGAACAGAATTCAAGAATTCACCTCTCAATGGATTTTGTACAGACAAAGGGATTACCAGAAAATATTCAGCTCCTAGAACCCCTCAGCCATTTGGAGTGGTAGAAAGGAAGAATCGTACATTGATTGAAGCTGCAAGAACTATGTTAAGTGAATCAGGTCTTCCAATGTACTTTTGGGCTGAAACTGTCAATACTGCATGTTATACTCAGAATCGAACTCTAATCAACAAGGACCTCATGAAGACTCCTTATGAGATTATGAATGAACAGAAACCTTCTATCAAATACTTTTATGTATTTGGTGCCAGATGCTTCGTGCTCAAGGATGGAGATGATTGTCGTGGTAAATTCGAGGCAAAGGCATATGAGGGTATTTTTGTTGGTTATGGAAGAAGATCATAAAGGGTGTATATCATTTATCAACACAAAGTAACTGAAAGTGTCAATGTTACATCTGATGACACTAAACTCCCTAGTATCCAAACTGAAGATCCTTCTGAGAAACTGAAGTTTGATGATATATCAGATTCAGAATCAGAAAATGATCAAGAACCTAAGGTTGCTGCTGGTGAAGAACCTGTTAATCATGATGATACTCAAGGTAATGGTGATGGAAACATTGGCAACAATGGAGATACCACTGCTACTGACGAAGAATCATCAAGTCAACCTGGCAACAACTCAGGGGGAGACGCTGAAGGATCAACTAGTAGGACATAACATCCCAATGTATTTCAAGGCGAATCATCAAGATCAAATCTTCCAAGACAAACTGTCTGGAATAAGCTCATCCTTTTGAGTTGATTATTGGTGATCCAGATGTTGGAGTCAGAACTAGACGTGCTACTCAAAATGAATGTATGTTCTCAGGATTTCTTTCTGAGATGGAACTAAGAAGATTGAGGAAGCACTGACTGATCCAGATTGGGTGATTGCTATGCAAGATGAACTCAATCAGTTTGAACATCAACAAGTCTGGAAACTGGTACCTAGACCTACACACAAGAAAGCTGTTGGTACTCGGTGGGTATTCTGGAATAAACTAGATGAAGATGGTGTGGTTACAAGAAACAAAACAAGACTGGTAGCTAAAGGGTACTCTCAAGCTGAAGGCATTGATTATGATGAAACCTATGCTCCAGTGGCTAGACTTGAGGCCATCAGGATATTTCTGGCATTCGCAGCATTCTCGAACTTTAAAGTTTATCAAATGGATGTCAAGAGTGCCATTCTGAATGGAAGGTTGGATGAAGAGGTATATGTAGAGCAACCTCCTGGTTTTGAAGATCCTGATCATTTAGATTTTGTCTACTTTCTTTTCAAGGCTATCTATGGTCTCAAACAGTCTCCGAGAAAATGGTATGACACTCTTTCTGAATTTCTAATTGAAAATGGCTTGACTAGAGGTATCATAGACAAAACTCTCTTTTATAAAAAGCATAAGAATGATACTTTATTAGTCCAAGTCTATGTGGATGATACAATATTTGGGTCTACTAATGATAGTCTCTGTAAGAGATTTGCTAAGTTAATGCACAGCAAATTTGAAATAAGCATGATGGGAGAGCTGAAGTTCTTTCTCGAATTACAAGTAAATCAAAGGTTATATGGAATATTTATTTGTCAATCCAAGTATCTCAAGGAACTTTTCAAAAAGTACAATCTAGAGGATTCTGCATCAGTAAGGACCCCGTCATCTACAGCTGTCAAGCTTGGACCATGTGAAAACTCCATTAAGGTAGATGTCCCAAGCTACATAGGTATGATTGGTTCATTACTCTATCTTACCGCAAGTAGACCAGATATTATGTATGCTACATGCTTATGTGCAAGGTTCCAAGCGGATCCTAGAGATATTCATCTCGTTGCTGTTAAACGAATCTTGAGATATCTTAAGGGAACACCAAATCTAGGTATTTGGTACCCTAAAGAATCTGGTTTTAACCTTGTTGGATATAGAGATTCAGATTACGCAGGAAGTGTTGTTGATAGGAAAAGCACCTCAGGGAGTTGTTAATTCCTTGGTAGCAGGCTAGTCTCATGGTACAGCAAGAAACAGCAAATAGTTTCCAACTCAACGGCCGAGGCTGAATATATTGCTGCTGGAAGCTGCTGTGCTCAAATCTTATGGATTAAGAACCAGCTACGGGACTATGGCTCTGTATTGAACAAAATTCCTATTCTATGTGACAATACAAGTGCAATAGCCATCACCAACAACTCTGTGCAGCACACGAGGACCAAGCACATCGACATCAGGTATCATTTCATAAGAGAGCATGTCATGAATGGTACTGTTGAACTATTTTTTGTAACAGAAGAACAAATAGCATATATTTTCACTAAACCACTTGATGAATCCATATTTACCAGATTAGTTGGTAAATTGGGTATGTTGAATAGTTTTAGTGATTAAACTAGTTAATATCTGAGATATGTTCTTGAATGTGAAAAATTCATTTCCAAATTTATTTTATCATGTTTACCATATTCCTTGCTTATTTCTATGTAATTTTTATTATCTTATCTTCCTTATTTATTCAACTTGTTAATTTTAATATCTCAGAATATTTTATTTTTCTCTAAAAATATTTTTCTATGAATTTCATTTGCTAAAATTCAAAAGAAATCTATTTTTTGACTAAAATATAATTATTTTTGAATATTTTAATTTTGTAAATATTTCTGTATTTATTAATACTGTTTAAGTTTGTTTTATAACTGCAATGACAATCGGCAAGACTATTGAAATTGTCTTGCTGAAAGTCATTCCAGTTTATATGTGTTTAGTTTAAATTTTCAGTATAGTTTTATACTGGAAAGACAATCAGTATGACTATCAATTGTCTTGCCAGTTATAAAACTTATATTATATATATTTCTTTTTATTTTTTTTGTTTTTGTACTAGAATGATAATCGGTATGACTATCGATTGTCTTTCTAGTTTATTCGGTTAAAATTCTTTTTATTTTGTACTAGTATGACAATCGGTATGACTATCGGATTGTCATACCAGTTATTTTTAGTTTCTTTTAAATTCAACCATTTTCCTGGTATGAAAATCGGTATGAAAATCCCGGATTGTCATACCAGTTGTGGTACTTAGGCAGTTTTCAGTTCACAAATCATTCACCATTCACTCTCTAATTTTCAGTTCTTAAATTAAACAGTCTTCTCTCTCGTCGTCTTCCAGTAATCGAGCAACCGCCATTGTTACCTTCCTGCTCGAGTTTTTACTGAGCAAACCAAAATTCACTTCTGATATATATACATACGTGTGTATACATACAAAAGTGCTACCCGTTTTATTAAAAAAGGGTTAATCAGTTCGTTTAATTGAAATTGGGTGTCTTTTTGTTACTTTGTTTTTATATTCCTAAACCCAATTTAGTTTTTTTTAAAATCGGGTATTGTGTTGTGTGTTTGCTTCCACTAAAATTACAAGTGTGTTTGTGGGACTAAAAAGCAACAAGACACAATTTTTTAAATTTTTTGGATTTAATTGAATTAATTTGAATTATTAATTAATTTTTAATTCGAATTTTCTTAATTTCATTCTTAAAATTCAGAAAGTACGTGTTTTATTGAATTTTTTTAATGGCTCTCAATTTCCAAATGATCATTCGATTGTTAGCTCTGCTATTAAATCAAATGTTCTATTAAATGTCGACTTGCTTAGACTGATTTGCACAACCTCTATTGTGGCCCCTGATTCTAAATCTTTTTCATTCACCGTGGCAAACACACAGTATGTAGTTGATGAAACAGTCATCAATAGAGCTTTAAATTTTCCAATGGACAATTTTTGTAATTTACCTTCTGATAATGAGATTTCAAACATTTTCCATGCCATTCACTATCAGGGGGTGATTAATTTGACTAAGCTGTTTAAATCCAATTTGGTTTCTGAATGGGATATTTTCTTCGATACACTTTCCAAAGTGTTTACCAACTGCACTAAATCCAATTTTCATAACATCACTTCCACTCTACAGTATATTGGTCTTGCAGTTGTTTTCAATCAAAGGATCAATTTTGGCAAATTACTTTTACCCATTCTTCTGAGACGTCTCACTGCAGCTTTGCGTGATCATTCTACGAATCGTAGGGTTTCTTGCTACTACGCTCGATTTCTTATGCTTATAGCAGAACATCTTCTCTCACCTGAGCACAAGGCTCTTTTTGCTAACTCATCAGTAGCTGAACCCCCTCCGGTAAGCAAAAAGATCTACACACGCCAAGACACAACCTTTAAATTCATGCAAGTTCCAGTACTTGTATCTGCTTTCATGGCCACCTTCATTCCTTCACCAATTTTTAATCTTCCCGGTCATGAACAGCAAACTCAACCTCCAGTGGTTCAAGCCACCCAGGCACAAACATCATATGCTCTTCCACTGCAGGTAATAATTCCTCACTCTCAACCTATTCCTACTTCTGATGTAAGACCCCCAGTGGTTGATAGGGTTGACCATGAAGTTGTAGAACCACGGCTTCAATCCCAGGTCATAGAGCCAAACACAGAGTCACAACCTATCTCAAACTCTCCCCCACTGTCAAAAATGTTACCGAGAAGGTCAGTAGGAAGTAGTGTGTTTTTGGATGTGAATGAACCCTCAGCTCTGCCTCCTCCCAAGAAAAGAAGAACATTTACTGAGGCATCTGAAAGCCCATCCGTGTCCTCCCAACAGGACATGGACTTTGAAATGGCCACTGAACAGTTACTAGAGACATCCTCTCAACAGGATGAATCTATTGAAATTCGCCATAGGGCCATGGCATCTTGTACTGAGTCAAGCACACTTCCATTACTCACAATGGAAGCATACATACCAATAGATGACACTCAGGACACAAAGAGAGAAGTGCACATTGAGTCAGTTACAGTGTCTGCCATAGTTAGGGCAGAAGAGCAGTCACATGCTTCAGAGGGAAAATCTGACTCTCATCCACCTCTAATATAGTCATTTTCTCCCCTCCCAGATCCAACACCTCTGGCTCTCTCACGGGATTCTCCACTCGCAGATTCATCTGGAGAAAATGGAGGGCAACTCGGTCAATCTATCCCTGAAGCAATTCAGACATTTATTTCACATAAGAAGATAGATTTGACTGAGGATCGGGACTCGCGAATTCCCATTGCACCACCACTGACCTCTCTTGAAGAGGCTAGGGTGATTTCAATTGCAGGTACAGAAGACCAGCAACAGGATGGCTCGTCACGAGCAATTATATTGAGAGAAACACAAGCACGTGAGATGAGTGAACCAGGAACGAGAATTATTCAGGTGAGCGCACACACAGACATAAACACTGAAAACCTGTTAGCTCAAATTGCTACTCTGAAAGAAGAACTTGCTAAAAGTCAAGCTGAGGCTCAAACATTCAAAGCACAAGTGGTTGAACGGTCTTCTTCTTCCGCCCCTGTCAACAATCAGCTGGCATTCATCAGGAATGATATCTCAGATTTGAAGACCACTGTGATACCGAAGCTTAACTCCATTCAGGAATCTCCAACTTTATCAGCCGAAGACATTTGAAACCTCTACTCTATCCATACAAGAATGAACTCTCTTGAAGATCTGATTGAAATGAACCATTCACTGGACTCCTCCAGATTCCTAAAGATAGAAAAGGGCATGGAACATCTCAATAAAGGGATGAAGCACTTGTATTTTATGATTAAAAATTCTCACTGCCCTAATGAAGAGCAAAGGACCTTCTTTGAAGGGCCTTCTGGTGGAAGCTTGTGCTCTGGAGGTAATGGAGGTCATGAAGGGTCTAAAGGAAAATATGTAGAGGATTCCTCAACTAAGGGGGAGAAGCAGGGGAGAAGTGCAAAAGGAAAAGAAAAAGATTCTTCTGCTGGAGAGACAAGGAAGGCTGATGATGTCTACTATAGTGGAGAATAAGATGACTTCGATATTCTTGATGTTCCCACTGAACCAGTCTTGGAAGATAAAGTTGGTTTCTTTGAAGCTGAGGAGGAAAGTAATTTTGAAGAATGGGAAGAGGAAGCTCAAGTGGATCCTGTATTTTAGAAAGAGTTCCAGCAGCAGCAGTCAGAGTTGAAGAGAAAAGAAGCTGAGTTAACTTATTCCAATTTTGTCTCTATCGAATTTTAATATCAGAACAGCAACCTATAACGGGGTCGCGAAAAACAAGTAATTTTTGCTGGGCCATTATCCTTTTTTTAGGTTCATTAGGATTCTTATTGGTTGGAACTTCCAGTTATCTTGGGAGAAACTTGATATCTTTATTTCCGTCTCAGCAAATCCTTTTTCTTCCACAAGGGATTGTGATGTCTTTCTATGGGATCGCGGGTCTCTTTATTGGCTCCTTAACGAGATATCTCGGATCATTGATATGAGGAAAGAAATCCAAAGAACAGGAACTCTTGAAAAGCAACGTCTTCATGACATTAAAGCTGAAGTAAGAAGAAGAGATGTCACTCTGAAGATTGGTGTAAAATGGGATGAAGTAAGAAGAGTTATTGATATACCTCAACTGAGTACAAACAATGATAGGGAGTTTCTACATCTTCTCGACAGGCTGGAAATTTCTAATCCAAACAATGACGTGTACATGAATGCTATCAAGACTGAAATCTCAAGGATCTCAGCTGCTTTTGACAGATCACTAAATGATATGAGCATATTTGAATATAGTCAGAGTGAAGGATCTTTCAAGGTATCACTTCATCTATTTGAGAATCGTTCTTTATCCGAGATTTGGGTTCTTCTCAACAAAGTGAAAAGAAGCTCAGAATTGAATAAAGTTCTTCATGAAAGGCTCAAAGAGTTTGCTAGCAGGGCTAGTCCTCAAGTGGTCAACAATCCTCATCAATTAAGATTCTTTAAGTCTGGCTGTCTTCAAATCTTCCATCTCGATGCACAATCTCTTAAAGACTATTATGCTAAGCATCTTGTCTGAATGGAACATCACTTAAGAACTGATGGATACTCATCTATGTTGAAAACTCAAGCTGCTGATCTGATTCAAGCTTACTGTGAAAAGAACATCAAAAGGTACAATCAGTTCAAGAACAAGCTAAGTTCAGTCAGGGTTCAACCAGTCAAACCAGGCAATCTCTCTACAGAAAAGGATCGTGTCTTTGACAAGGAGTTGCTGCAAGAATTGGAAGAAGGTGAATTCGGAAGGGAAGACAACTGAATTCAAATAGCTCAAAACTTAATGTAATATGCTTAAAGCTTTATGAAATAAGATAGACAAATGTATTCATATGTTCAGACTAGAGGAACACCTATCTTGTATTCACTTGTAAATTTGTTTTGGAATCTGGAAAATGTTAAATATAATCCAGAACTTTTCTGATATTTACTTTGCATTTCTGTTTATATCTTTTTCTTATTTGTTAGTTGAGTTATCCTCTAGGTATTTGTTGTTATTGTCTAACAAACAAATAGGGGGAGATTGAAAGGCATATGTCATAGCCTATTTGTTTATTCGAGGATTTAACTCAACTCAAATAAGAATGTAATAAGTAAATAGTAGATCCACTGTCAAAGAGATCTCTCAAAGTAACATCTGTCAAACGATTCAGAAACAATGTTCATCTACAGACTTGAGGAATTACTTCACTGGAAGAAGTTCAAGAAATTGATCAAGCCTCAGTGATATAAATCAAGATTGTGGATTTAATCAAGTGACAGAAATCTTGTCAGGGTATCAATTAATTATAGGGATTTAATCTGGAGAAAATCAAGTTATTAAAGTCAAGACATGAAGAAACATCACAGAAGTTAGTCACTCATGAACCAGACAGTACATCGAGTGTCAACATTGAAGTGGTGGAATTGATTCATAATTTTCAAAAGATTTTCAGAAGAATGGTTGATGTTCAAGAGTAGTATTAATTCTCTATTAATTAATTAAGTCATATAATTTAATTAAGAAAATAAATTAAATCTGCAAAGATTAATTTATTGATTAATTGAATTAATTGATTAATTAATTCTGAATTAATATTAAGAATTTTCTGAATTATAATTGAATTAAAATCAGTTTTAATTCAGTAAGACAATTGAGATTGAACTGGCATGACAATCTGGATTGTCATACCGATTGTCATGCCAGGCCATTCCTGATTGTCTCACCGAAAGTTCTACTGGAAGGAGAATTGTCTTGCCAGTTCATTTTGATAGTCTTGCTAGTTCATTCAATTGTCTCACCGAAAGTCATGGTGGTTTAACAGATTATCTTGCTAGCTCAACGGATTATCTCATCGATTGTCTAGCCAGTTCAGTTGATTTATGGTGATTGAATATAAAGACAACCAATTCAGACAATTATAACAGACTACAACATTCAATACAGAGACCATCAAACTCAAGAACACAGACAGAAAAAGAAGCAGCCGCCAAAGTTAAAACTCAACTGCATTTTTTGCTCATTAATTTCTAGACATTAATGTTAAATTCAAACCACTAGAAATCATTATCTTGTTCTTTTATAACTATCTAGCGGATCAAAATCCCTAAAACTTAATCTCAAATTGCTTTTAGCATTTGATCCATTTATTACAAAAATAGAAATAAATTCATGTCGAATTTATTCTGGATTTGTAATAATTTATTTGAGATTAATTCCTTGTAAATGATACCGTTATTGTAACACCTTTCAAGTTTAATAATAGATTTATTTAACTTGAATTTTGTTTCATTTTTTATTCAGCATTTAATTCGATTAAACGGTATAGTTTGAATTCAACCCCCCCTCTCTACAAACATATTGGGACCTAACAATTATTATTTAAAATATATTCCCATAAGGATAATCTTTATAAAAATAATTGAAGTAGAAGTTTTAAAACTCATACTTGAAATGAATAATGAATAACCAAAGATATACTTATACGAAAGTACGATCTTTATTTAAATAATCGAAAATAAGTTTGATTATTATTCAAAACTATCGAATATACCTTATCCAATTAGTAGTTATAGAAAATTATATATATTATACTCGGGAACATCGACTCCCGGTTTAGAAAAATGTTCACCTTTGGGTCCCCTATACTAAGGGTATACGCAACTACTGCTTCTCTCTAGCATAGGTATTATGCAACTTATAAGCATTTGAATTGATAATAGAATATCAAGGTTACGAAATAGGCATGCATATAAATATCATATCACATGCTCCAATATATCGCAAGACTTTGCTAATAATAACCATGCACTTATCTCAAGATAATGCATCAATATATTACATCACAACAACAGTATAATGGGTAGAAAACTTTCCTGAGCGTTCCGGGGTAGACTTAAGCTTAGAGTGGGTCCGATAACCTATGAACAACAACATAAGTCGGAATTAAACCACGGTCGCTTAAGAAACTAGACTTTAACCAATTGGACCATAACGTTCGCTTTTGCGCTTAACGATTCACACAAGTCGCTCGAGTAACCTCGGCTCCACCATTTTTATAAAATTAACCGTTATGAATTTTAAGATGACTCTTTCGCGAGTACTTTACCAACTGCCTAATCCACCTTACATAATTGTTTCGTAATCCAATTAGTCTTTTAAGGGCCTTAAACAAGGTTTCAAAGTTAGGCGAGGGGTAAAGGTTCGTTCGCAAAACACTGTAACTTAAAATGGTCGTTTCTCCTAACTAAGCGAACGACATATCAAAACGAAGCTTGAATGATAAACTTTCTAAAAATGGTAATGGTCAGTTCATGGCAGTGAGTTTTCGGGTGCAAAAGTCATGCACAAAACAGTCTAAGGAAAATTGGGCATTACGACGGCTATAACTTAGCGATTCCCAAATTTTACCAATTCAATTCAATATCAAACCACCACCAATCAACACCATTCCACCATCATTAACCACAATACAAGATCATTCAACCATAACTCAAGATCTTAACATATTCATCTAAACCAAGTCAAAATGTGACCAAGAACTTTAAATCTAACAAGTATCACTCCTAACTCCAAAATTAACAAAACCACTAACTACACAAAGCTCTAAACATGTTTACACACCCATTACACTAACCCATCATCTAAAAATTATGAAATTCAAACCAACAAAACTTAAGACTAAGGGTTTGAGAAGTTATACCTTCCTTGGAGAGTGGAGAATCACTTAGGAAGCCTTAAATAACCACTAACTATCTCTACTAAGCTTGGATCTTGAAGAAAACATAAGAAAACACAAAGTTAGTTTCTTGAAAACACTATTCATCAAGAACTTTGATGAATTGATTAGCTTAGATAAACATGGAATCTTGAGCTCAAACTTATGGCTCATCTAAGTTATGAAATATAGAATCCAAGGAAATAAACCTCTTTAATTATGATTGAGTGGAGCTTGGGTTTTGAAATTTTTCTCCTTGTTTTTCTTCTAAAAGTCGAGAGCAAAGAGATGGGGGGGAGAGAAGAATGTGTTTGCTTGGTTTCTCCTCTTTTTATCTTAGTAATTGATTTAAATTTTTACCATGGTTACTTTTCCATGGTCCAAAATCAACCAACAAAACAACATCCCTTAGTCATGATTATATCATCAAGCTTGTGTCATCTTTTTACACTTTTCTTCCCTTTGTGGTGTGATGATATCATCATCCACTAACCTCTTTGATTAACCCTTAATTACTTGGTTAATGACCGCTTATCTGTTATACGGTTCGCTTAACTTTCGTTCTCGTTCGTCGTTTAAGGGATCATATCTGGGATCTTATTACTTGGGTTCCCCTAACCTTTCTCAATATTTTATATTCCTTTTATGATCCTCTCTTATAATACTTGAATTAAAATCCTTTTAATCATGTTACCTTATACTCAATTTTGTCGGTATCTGGTGGATTTTCGGGAAAAATCAAAGTGTTCGAATTTGGATTCTGACGATCTTTACATACACTTATATACTTTATGGAATACTAATACGATTTTAGAATCTCCATAATGGTACTCCTATATAGCATGGTCTGATAATTTTCTTTAATCAGCATCATTAGCAAAAGTTACTATTCACCAGGGTTTCAAAAATTCCAAAAATTGAGGTTATTACAGTCTCCCCTCCTTAAAAGGATTCCGTCCCGGAATCAGATAGAAAATGAATTGGGATACTTTTCTAGCATCGCACTTTCTAACTCAAGTCAATTTTTCCCACATTGTGGTTCTACCACCAAACTCTGACTGGTTTGATAACCATCTTCCTAAGCACTTGCTCTTTTTTGATTCATAACCCTCACCGGTTGCTCCACATAGGATAAGTCTGGTCGGAGGTTTACGTGTTCATATTCCCCTATGTGTCTCGCCTATGGATCATACTTCCTTAACATTGATACTTGGGACTCATTGCGAACTTGTTGCAAGTTTGGGGCTAGGGCTAGTTCATTTGATGACTTCCCAATACGTCTTAATATATCCGAGGGTCCAACAAATCATGGACTTAGCTTTCCTTTCTTTCCGAACCTCATCAATCATTTATAAGGCTTTCCAAGGGGATAACTTTAACAACATTAGGTCCCGTATTTCATACTCTTTGTCCTTTGGTTGTCAAATCAGCATACCTCTTATGTCCATCTTGGGCTACTACCAGCCGTCCTCTAATTAGATCTATTATATCCTTGGTCCTTTGGACCACGGCCGGTCCGAGCATCTTGCGCTCTACAACTTCATCCTAACATAAGGGAGATCGACATTTCTTCCCTCAAGGATCTCATAAGGCGACATCTCGATACTGACATACGATCTATTGTCGTAAGAAAACTCAATCCGTGGTAAGTGATCATTCCAAATTCTTTCAAGTCTATTGCACAGATTCTCATCATAGTTTCTAGCGTTATAGCTTTTGCTTCTCAATACCTACTCTTTTCTAGTTCATAATCGATACTACTTTCCGTACCTAATATTATACTGGTTACACTTTTGCTCGTTAGCGTTCTATAACCTTTTAATAACCGATTCAACCTTAGTATCACGAACGCGTTAGATTCGGAATACCACCGTACTAATACCACTTCATCTCTAGCTGCTTCCATCTTCCAAAGTTTGATCAATCATATAGAAGTAAAGAATTTATTGAGAGATCACTATGATCATGAACACTTGTTCTATTGCATAGTTAGTACAGAAGGTGGCCAGCCTTTTGTACTTGACAAGCAATCTAACAACATGTGGTATCCTACTAGGCTTCTATCACACAAATAGATAGTCATTCGGCAATACCTCCCCTTCTGGAAGGGTTGTTCTTCTCAGTTTACACGAAAATGAAAAGAAGAGAAAAGTAAAAATTTAAGAGAATTATATAACAAATATTGCCATAAAACATCTGGCTTGGAGTCTACCCCTGAACTATAGAGGTTTATCACAGGAGAACAAAACATAGATATGTATATATCTCAACATCAAGTATTATAGCATCGCAATTCATGTTCCTGAATCTTTCCCTATTCGGTCCATCATTCTATGGACCGATGCTCTTGCTCGAGCTTAAAAACAATCACCGTTGAAACTCCCTCGACCGTGAAAATCGAATCTCGGATTTCATTCTAGACATCGTAGGTACTACAATCCATTGCTATACCGCAACCTTCTTCGTATAGTAATACTACTCTTTATTTATAAGAAGGAATAAATATTCAATAGGTAGATAATCGACTTAATAAGTCTATCAATAATAACTTATACATCACCACCACATGATTAGTGATACTCAATCTCAACATCCATTACAATACAAGTGTCACAGTTGTAATCGGCTCATTATTCAAAGAATCGTTGATGCATTACTATAGCCACCATGGACCTACTATAGTCATTCGTTTACCATGAAATCTTAACATCTAATCATACAAAGTCCATAGCTATCGTATCGAATTCTATTAAGGAGGCAACATGATCACCGTTCATGATTCATGAAGAACACTCCTGAACATGATGTACATATGACATGAAGCAGATAAAATTGCAGAAGAGTTTCAATGAAAGCAACGATAGCAGGTTAATACCATTATTAACCATATGTCTTTATTAGGAGACATGAAGCTCAAAGGTTCATTTAGTCCTTTCGTAACATGGTCCTGGCTTATTCTCTAGATAGGACCTTGTAAGATAGATAGCCCGCTCACGGCAATTATATGAATTAAATATTTACCAAACTACTATTACGGTTGAGTATCGCACAATCATCAGAAGGAATGTCAATCTTTCACACCATAATACAACCTTCACGACTTTAACCATCATCGCTGTATTCCTCTGGCACGAGCGCCTATAATTTCTCTCTTACACTTAGAGTGTCGGCCACCTCATTGGCCTTTCCTGATAGTAATAGTTCCTTATAATCAATGTCTTTTAAACGATATGCATCTAAATTTTCTACCTTATTTCCAATCACTGCTTGTGTGCAAATGCTCTTCGTTAAGATTTAGTGAGAAAAAAAAATATCACCATTTTTACATAAGTTATTGCCTCGGTCTTTAGATGTGAACATTGTAACGACTGACTCTCGATCATACTTAGGACGTCTCTTATCTTGGGTCCTTCTTTTTTTCACCAATCTTGACCCTCATTGGGTCGATCTATACTTTCTTATGGTTCAACACGTGCCTACCTGGCATTATTATAATTACATCATATTTCCCTTATCAAAATTTCTATTCTTCAGAACTTTGAATATTACCTTTCTCCTTGTAAAACCTCTAAGGTTATCCTTGAATCTTCCCTCCTATATTCGTTAGATACAGGGAATATCAAAATACCATTTACTAATACTAGAACCATTGTCTATGTACTTCTGATAAAATTCTCCACTGATCCTTAAAGGTTGTTGTTGCCTTAATCCTTCATTCTGTATTACCCAAACTCATAATGTCCCTATTAAGGGTGAAATGCCAACCTCTATGCATTCCCCCATGGTTCATCTCAATTTATTGAGGTTATATCCTTAATTCCACCTTTAAAAAGGTACTTACATCCTTCCATGGATAAATCAGGTCATATATCCCTGATAAGGGTATCTTATTCCATCATTTCCACCTCTATAGTCTATACCAAATTTCACAGTAGCATCCTTATTCAAGTTGAGGTCAATCCATATGGCCTCCAAAAGATAAAAATGGTTATCCACTTTTCTAACCTGATTTGGTAATGATAACATGGATGTTCTGGAAGATATTGGTCGTGTTCAACGTGAACTTCTTTTTTTCTTCTAAATCCTCATTTACTTTTGTTGTTTATCTCAACAGACATCTCAATGTTGAGATATCTTCTATACTTGGTGTCTCCCTTCTTGGCCATCAAGTCACAGGTCTTACATACACTTCACATTCTTGAAGGTCACTTCCTTCAACCCATTTTCCTAATTTCTTGTTATCATGTCTCCTCAGTCCATTCGTGTTTCCTTATTAATCCATCGGTCTATCTCGAAGTTTCATCGAATACTCTTAACTTAAAAGGGATAAAATATATTTATCTCTTATACCTTCAACCATTAACTTTAACTCATGGTGAATCACCCTCATCCTGACGATTACATACTTTTCTATTTCTATTGCTACGAATCTTTAGGGTTTCCTCATACCCAACTCCCTTATCATTCCTCAAACTCTAGTGCCTTTATATTCCTTTCCATTTCAGTTTCTTTTTTTATTTATTTTCCTTTCTCTTACAATCATTTCATGAACCCACTAATCATTGATTTCAAACATCACGTCATTCTGGGAATCTTATCCTCAGAACGAATCTTGAAAACTTTTACAACTTAGATTCATAATTCATCATACTCGTGCGCCTTTGTTCTGGCTCTAAAGCTTTTACACTAACTCTATAACCTTGGGAAGTACATTCCCGAAAATAATTGACTGAACTTTAATCAGTTTATTATAACCTCTGGCTCTGTGCCTTTCTTCGCCTTTCACCAGCGGGTGGCCTCTCTCTTAGGAGGGTAAGTGATAAAAATAGTCTTTTGCGCTTCGTCAATCATTTAGAATCTCAAATGATCCCTATATTTCCTTTAGCCAGGCTCTTGCCTCGACTGGGTCAACCTGTTCCTTGGAACTCTAAGAGCTTAGCAACTTAAAGGTCATGAAAGAATTTCACACCATATTGTATCCTTAGGGTGGTGTTTGGGGGTAAAAGTATTAGTTTTGTTTAGGCAGGTCCATGAATTGCCTCATAGGAGTACCGTCTTAGTGCTCCCTTCCTTGCTCGAGTTCTGTTTTCTCAGTCAAATTATTTCTTCCTACTCTCCATAATCGGGGTCATCTTATATTTTTAAAATCCTCATTTTCCACTTCATTATGTTTTGGGTTCCTTGTATCTTGATTACAACCTCCCTGATTATCACATCCAGGGTTTGCCCAGTATCTTATTCCTCGTGGGGGCATAATGCTTGGAAAAATTTTGAGAATCTCTTGATATGTCTTACTTACTTTGCTTAAGTCTTTGCCTCGTTCAGTCCTTACATGATCGTAAATTATGAATTCTCAAGTTCTATAAACTTCATGATACTCTTAAGTGTTAATAGTGCAATTAACAATATGAACTTATCACAAACAAACTGATCTGTACTGAAAGGAATGAATATATACATAACCATTTGTTCGAGGGTACAACAACTGAACACATGAAAGAGAATTACATCATTTGATATGATCGCTTCTATTCCAAAAGTACTACCACAGATAATCATCTAGTCATTAAAAATACTCATTCATAACTTAGCATAATCCTCCAAAAGCGGTGCTACATGAAATCCTTGTCTGATCGCTCTGATTCTGCACACTATTGTGGATCAAGAAATGTGGGCACACACAACATCCCTAACCTGCTCCATTAAAGCGGTGATGAGGCTAAGATAGTCGCAAGAAGAGTTGGATCAATCTGGCCCTCAAGATGGCCTCTAGCTATAATTCGGGTGGTAGCCTCAATCCTGTCCATGCTATAAGCTAATCCTGCCGGAAGTACCCCGCCTTCAATCCTTGGTGCAGTAAGTCGATCCAATAGATCACTTCTAACATTACGGTCCTCAGACAGGCAACCCAAAGTCATATAATAATTAGCGATAAGAGAAGCCTGAACGGTAGCATCTAGCATTCCATGGGGTACAGAAAGTGCAGACCCAGGAGATCCAAATGGATAACCAAGCACGGTATCAGGTGATAATGGTGCAGGAGTTAAAAGTGGCATTTCCTCACTAGGTGATGGGCTCTGTACAGGGGAGGGAATAGGAATTGGTGGAACCTCATGGATGTCTACAGGAACCTCTGAGAGAGGGTCTAATACTGGTATAATTGGTGATGTGAAAGGCCCCACTCCTTCTGCCCTTATTATCCTCTATGCCCTTAGTAACTCTTCATCCTCTAGTGCCAATCTCATGGCCATTCTAGCTCTGGTAGTCGCCCTGACTACGGTCATCAATTCCTCAACGGTCCTCTCTTTATTCTCGTCAAGATCCTCCACGAGATCCTCCTTAGCAACAATCCCTTATGGGATAACATCCTCAACCGCAACATTCTCAATATGAATCTCATCCGGTCCCTCATTAGGGTACTCTATCGGATTCACAATTTGATCTCCAACATTTAATAAAACATCCTCATGCTGATGCTCCTGAACCTCAAGGTTCGGTGCCCCACTGCCCTATACGATAACAAACTATGTTACTATCTTGATATTTGTAAGGGTTCCCGTAAGGGTTTTAATTGTCAATACTACGTTAGGTAATCCGACTATAAACTTGGCAAGAGTTCTTATTATCTTAGTGAACTTATCATTTTAACGACGCATCATCTCTGAGGTTTATAACTCTTGGCTCTAATACCATTTCTGTAACACCCCCGAATTCGGGGTCGGGAATCCGGGTCGTCACGAGTTCCATTTCCCTTAATAACACTCAATCTTAATAAACAACCAACTACTGCGTACTGTGACCCCACAATATACACACACACCACAAGTTATAGTCTCGGAGATGAATACCAAAAATAACACAAGTCATTTTATTCCACAATTATAAAACATTATACCTTAAAAAGGGTTTCTGAATAAATTTACATTTTCCTTGCCATTATTACAGTTCATAAATATACATCAACAGTTGAAAACCTAGCCTACTGGTAGTTCCTACCTCAGCTACAACGTCATCCACGCCTACAGGAAACTGTGGAACGTTTCTTATCCACTTGCGAATTGGGAGCTTAGTCATGTCCTGTCACACCCCTGACTTAACAATACATAATATATAACTATTACAATATTAAAAGAAAGTAAATACAACTGAATCCAAGATTTTACAGTTTAGGGTTTGGAACATCCCAACAATACTAAGTATTACAACTAGTTTTAATATCGAGTCCTCACACAGAACTATCTCTTATTCTACCTGAGCTCGGACATACGCATCGGCATCACAAGTCTTACGTGTTGTCTGCTTGAATCTAACCATAGCTGCTAGCTGTAATATCAGGGTTAAAGCAAGTAGTGAGCCAAATGCTCAACAAGTGCTAAACAATACGATACAAAAAATAAATCGAGATATATATTAAAGAATGACAATGTGAAGATATAACTAATAATAACAAGAGATGAACTTTTAGGTGATGGCATCATTTGCTTGTATCAAAACATTTTCAAAATCATATCTTAATCGAAAACCATTTTATGACGCTACGGATTAAAGCCGGTGATCAGCCGTGAAGTAATCCTGAACCTCGCTGGGTTCTAAACAGTGAACATCTTTATCAAGGGATTATAGATCAACTTTTAAACACTGGAAATATGATCACTAAATCTCAGGGCCATGATTCACTAGACTTTACTCTATCAGGGTACTTGAACAGTTTTTATTTTCAAGGATTTTGACAAGGAGATTTAGTAGGGTTATTAGATAATATGAAAGAGTATTGCCAAACTAGGCCTTAATCAATAGTTTCAAATAAGGTATGGATATTAAAATATCAAGAAGATAAGCATTACTGGTTCCAGGTATGATATAGGTGTTAAAATACAAGGAAAGTGATCATCAACTCAAGGTATATCAGGATGTCAAGCTTTAGGGTAAGGATAGGGTTATCAAACAATCGTGAACGACTTTAAAGAATAACTGGCTTTTAGGTATCAAGATAAAGTTTCTATCGAGGTTCTTACAAGAGTTGAATCAAAGCATCAGGGTGCAATATCAAGATTTCTCAGGAATTAATAGCATGTTAATCAAAAGGATCAATCAAGTATTATAACAAATCTCTATTTATCATGGCATCACAATTACTTTGGTATACTAGCATGGTATGACTTTTGATCTACTGTCAATAAGTACTTGAGGGTTCATGGCATTTCTATATAATACGAAGATAGATTTGAGAATCACTTCGTCCGGGTATAACAAGATAAATCAGGATACTCGCATCATATATATAAGAACTAGTTATCACACATTCGCAGTGTAAACTAAAAAGTAGGTTGAATCACTTCCCTTGAGAAGGCTGGACTGGACTAGACTGGAAAGTTTGAGCAACAGGAAGCTTTACTCGACCTTTATGGCAAGTTTACCCTCGTCTCGAGATCCTACATAATTAATCATAACCTCATTATAATATATTCTCACCAACGCAACCTATTTACAACCCGAAATTAAACACAAATGGCACTTAGGCTTATATGCACGCAATTTATAATCACCTTATAAACATAATAGTACACATAGCCACATATACTCACATACCATATTTTAAATACCAAACAATATCACACACACACCATATTGCAACACTAGGCTTGGATGATCTCGTTCCACAACTTAAGTCACTTGATCGCTAAACTAGACAAAGTCTCCAAATTTTGGCCTCCTAACTCGATGTGCCTTTACTAAACTATCCAAAACCTATTGACCCTCACTGGGGCCTTTCACTCTAATGGCTTTATTCTATCTTTCAACTATAGTGGTCAACCTAGGCCTCATTCATAAATGCTCTAAAACTATGTGGTAAGTGAAGGTGCTTACTAAGGTAAATTTCAGAATGACATCTATGGTTTCTTGAGTGCATTAGACACTCTTACACTATAATTTTACCTCCAAAACTTCTACACTAGACTCTTCTGATCATAAGGCAACTCCCAAACTTGATGTGGCTCAAGGGCCTAGCTTGGGCCTCCCTAGGCCTAAAGCTTAAATTCCATGGTTCCCCTGTTTTTCTGGGCAGAAAAGATCCTGACTTGAACAAACTTGTGACACCTTATTCTAACTCAAATCCTATGAAATATGGCTGGAAAAACTCCTCTGACACTCCTTCTAACTATGGCCCAAAAGGGCCTAATGAGGGCCTATCTATGACATGGTCAAAACTTCATATTTCTAAGTTGCAACAAAACTCTCCCCTGCGAGTTGCAACAAAACTCTCCCCTGCTGGACAGATTTTGTGATTCCACTCGTGCACCTAACCAAACGTCTTACAAACCTCCAAAAAACACCTAAAACCTATTATATACTCCTAGTGCTAGATTCTGGTGGCTTAGGCCTCAAAGTGCACAACAAATGCTCATTCAAAACTTCCCCATAAACTTAGTGCATCAAATCTGGAAAAATGCAAACACTAACTAATCTCTTTCCACCTTGACTCCCACTTATTAACCAAACATCCAACCTTTACCAAAGCAAACCTAGTGCATAAACATCCTAAAATAGTGCCTCAACAGGAGTGGAGATCATCCATTCCCTAGAACACCAACATGCAAATAAAAATATACCATACAACTCATGGAAAACACTTAACAAGATTTTGGCTAAAACATAGAGTTTAAATTCTTGTAAATTCGACTTGTACCTATTACTCAACCTTAATAATCATGAAATATATATTCTCTTTACTATTATTAAGAAATATATCATGGAAACAATCTATTTCAAGCACAAATAATTCGAATTTATAGATTTTTAAACATGAAAACATGATTTCGAGAAGAGTAGCATACACAACATGGTTGATCATCATATTAACATCTTAAAACTAGCATGCATGACTAAACATGATTATATAGTGAAATTTTAGTAGCATGAAAAGGTTTTTAAAGTATGGTTTCTCCATAAAACACTTAGTTAAAATATATATAAAATGTATTTCATAGAGAGCTCTTGAATTCACAAGAATCAAGAGTTTCTCTTTAAAGATCATACAAAAGCTACACATACAACCATGAAACTTCATCTCCCAAATTAAAAAACTCTTGGGAATTATATAAAATAAATGTGGGTGGAAGAATTATACTAGGGAAGATGAGAAATAGGATGGAAAAATGGAAGGGAGTGGGGGAGGGGTTCTCGGCCGAGAGCAAGGAAAGGGAGGGGGAGGAGAGAAAAAGAGAGGTGAGTTGGAGTATGGAGTGAGTGACATGATTTCTCACATTTTGTTTTTGGTTTTATTCCTTTGATTGACTTAAAGAAATGAGTGGAAATGAGAATGTACAAGAATACCCTCTAGCTAAAGTTAGGTCATTTTGCATGCAAGGTTAATGTGGTAATTTGGTTAACAACAAGTGAGTTAGTGGGGTTGTAAAGGTCTCATTTGCCCTTTAATAGAATGAAAGAGTGATTTGCATGCAAGGGTTTCCATGTAATTTGCTAATTATAACAAATAAATTTTTAAAGATTTATTTTTATAAAATAAAATACAAGTTCAAAAATTATAAAATTTATACCATAAAATAACTTGAATTTTTACAAATTTTATAAGATCACTTTTGAAAATTTGTGAATGAAATAACTTTTAAAAGAAAATTTTTCCAAGGTTTAGAATATTCCTTATAAATCAAAAATAAGGGAAATAAATAAACTTTTGCTTTGAAAAATCATATTCTACATAAAGCAATTTATAATGTAGAAATTTTCATTCACACAACGTATAGTCATTAAGTATATTTACATTCGGCTCTAATATTGTACAAAGTTCACAAATAATATTACACAAAATGCCGGTCGTAACATCCTCTCCCCCTTAAGGGATTCCGTCCCCAGAATCTAAGAGAACGGATGAGGATACCGGGAATGCATATCAGACTCTAACTCCCAAGTTAATTCTTCGACCTTGGGGTTCCTTCAAGGTACTTTCACTAACTTTACCGACTTATTCCTAAGACTCTTTACTTTCCAGTCGAGTAATTTGACAGGTTGCTCCATAAATGACAGGTCTGCCTGAATTTCTACAGGTTCATATTCTATCACATGGTTGACATCAGGATTGTACTTTTTAAGCAATGACACATGGAACATATTATGCACATGCTGATACTGAGGTGGTAAGGCTAACTCGTAGGCCACCTTCCCCACTTGACTCAAAATTTCAAAAGGACCTATATATCTAGGTGCTAACTTCCCTTTCTTGCCAAATCCAGACAACCCTTTCCTTGGTGACACCTTCAGCAAAACGGCTTCACCTACTTGGAATCTAACATCCTTACGCGCAGGATCTGCATACTTTCTCTGTCTATCTTGAGCAGCAAGCAACCTTTTCTGAATTAACTTAACTGTCTCATGCAACTATTGTACCAATTCTGAGCCTATAATCTTTCCTTCTCCTACTTCATCCGGTGATCTACATTTCCGTCCGTACAAAGCTTTGTATGGTGGCATGCCAATACTGGAGTGATAGCTGTTATTATAGGAGAATTCTACTAATGGCAAATGGTCATCCCAACTTCCTGCAAAATCGATTGCACAACTGCGCAACATGTCTTCGATTGTTTGAATTGTCCTTTCGCTCTGACCATCATTCTGCGGGTGATACGCTGTACTCATGTTCAACTTCGTGCCAAGACTCTCTTGAAATTGCTTCCAGATGCTCGAGTTAAATCGGGGATCTCTGTCTGAAACTATCGATACGGGTACTCCATATCTTAGTACAATTTCACGCACATACAGATGAACCAATCTGTCCAATGACGACTTCTCATTAATTGGAAGGAAATGCGCCGACTTCGTAAGGCGATCAACTATAACCCATATAGCGTCATGTCCGAATTTCGTTCACGGTAGTCCCACTATAAACTCCATAGCAATATTTTTTCCATTTCCATTCTGGAATCTTTAGGGGCTGAATTAATCCGCTTGGTCGTTGATGTTTCACCTTCACTTTCTGACAAGTATAACACTTTGTAACCCATTCTGCCACCTCTCGCTTCATATTTGGCCACCAAAAGTTCTACTTCAAGTCCCGATACATCTTGGTGCTTCCCGGATGGATTGAAAATCTTGAATTGTGGGATTCTTGCAAAATCTCATTCTTCAATTCAGGTACATGAGGAATCCAAATTCTTGAGGAAAACCTTAGTATACCTTGCTCATCCTTTTGAGTACCAATCTCTTCTCCAGTTAGCTGATTCTTCTCTTTCTCCATTACTTCTTCCTGACATTTCCTTATCTTTTCCACCAGTGTTGGCTGAAAAGTCATTGCACGACAAACTTCTTCAACTATTCCATAATCATAAAGTTCCAATCCAAATCTCTTAATCTCTTCAGACAATTCTTTTGGTATTGCTATCATATTCAATCTTTCCTTCCTGCTCAAAGCATCGGCTACAACGTTCGCCTTTCCAGGATGATAATTTATCGAGCAATCATAGTCCTTAATCAATTCCAACCATCTCCTTTGACTCATATTGAGTTCCTTCTGAATGAAAATGTACTTTAAACTCTTGTGATCCGTGTAGATTTCACACTTTTCCCCGTAGAGGTAATGTCTCCAAATCTTAAGTGCGAACACTATGGCGGCTAGTTCCAAGTCATGCATTGGGTACTTCAATTCATGCGGTTTTAACTGTCTTGACGCATACGCGATCACCTTATTGTGTTGCATTAGCACACAACCCAATCCTTTATGTGAAGCATCGCTGAAAATCACAAAGTTTCCTTGGTCGTCTGGTAGTACTAACACCGGAGCTGTTACCAATCTCTGTTTCAACTCTTGAAAGCTATCCTCACATTCTGCATTCCATTCGAACTTCTGATTCTTCCTGGTTAACTTAGTCAATGGCATGGCAATTTTCGAAAAATCCTTGACAAATCTTCTATAATACCCTGCCAATCCTAGAAAACTTTGCACTTCCATAGGTGTCTTTGGCCTCTCCCAACTCATAATCGCCTCAATCTTTGCCGGATCTACTTTAACTCCTTCATTTCCAATGACGTGCCCCAAAAATTGAACTTCCTTTAACCAAAACTCACATTTAGAAAACTTGGCATACAACTTCTCTTGTCGGAGTATCTCCAATGCTATCCACAGATGTTTCTTATGTTCTTCTTCCAACTTTGAATAAATAAGGATGTCATCAATGAATACCACTACGAACTTGTCCAAATCTTTTTAAATACCCGATTCATCAGATCCATAAATGTTGTCGGGGCGTTAGTCAATCCAAAAGGTATTACTAAGAATTCATAATGTCCGTATCTTGTCCTGAATGCTGTCTTTGGGATATCTTCTTCTTTGATCTTTAATTGATGGTATCATGAACTTAAGTCAATCTTTTAAAAGCACTTTTCTCCTTTCAGCTGATCAAATAGGTCATATATTCTTGGTAGCGGGTATCGGTTCTTAATCGTTACCTTATTCAACTCCCGAAAATCTATACATAACCGCATACTTCCATCTTTCTTCTTTACGAACAAGACAGGTGCTCCCCATGGCGACGTGCTTGGCCATATCACTCCTTTGTCCAATAATTCTTGTAGCTGGCTCGCCAACTCTTTCATTTCTGTTGGTGCCATCCTATATGGGGCCTTCGAAACTGCTTTTGTGCCCGGAGCAAGGTTGATCTCGAACTCGATTTGTCGATCTGGTGGTAAGCCTTGTAGTTCATCTGAAAACACATCTGGAAATTCGTTAACTACGGGAATACCTTTTATGCTGGGGTTGCCCTTTTCTGAATCCACTACATAAGCTAGGAACGACTCACAACCTTTTCTAAGTAACTTCTTATCCTGAACGATTGTAAAAAATAGTTGCTCTTGCCTCTGTCCCTTAAATACTACTTTATCTCCACTCTTCATCTTTAAATACACTTTCTTGGACTTACAATTAATCCGGGCATTATTCTTCCCTAACCAATCCATACCTAAAATTATATCGAACTCTCCCAACTTGAAGAGTATCGAGTTGGCTGAAAACTTATACCCCGAAATATCAATTTCACACTTCGGACAGAGTTGACTCACAGGAATCTTCTCTTGGTTCGCAATTACCACATTTACTACCTCGTTCATAACCATTTTATCACATTGAAGTTTATCAACAAAAGTTTCTGATATGAAAGATCTCGTTGCTCCCGAATCAATCAATACTTTAGCTTCGACATTATTTAGTAAAAGTGTACCTGCTATCACCTCAGAGTTCTGAACAGCGTCCTTCATTTTCAAATCGAATGTCCTCATTGTTGCTTGCGGAGTTGTTGTAGGTGGTGGAGGTAATGCCAATACCTCAGCTCAAACGTTTGCACTGGTAATTGCCACATTCATCAGAGCTTTAACTGGTTCAATTATCTTGCACTCCCTAGCTATGTGTCCAGTCTTTCCACACTTGTAACATGTAACTCCTGGTTTCAGCATCTTACACTGGTTTTCCAAATGTCCCTTTTGGTTGCACCTATAGCATGTGATGCTCAGCTTATTACACACTCTGGGGTGCCTTCTTCCACAATGCTTGCATTCCGGTCTCTAAAATCTGTTTTCTCCAACTTGTCATTGGCTTGCCTGGTTGTTCCCCTTTGATTCTTGTCTTTTGCCCAAATTTCCCTTCTTCTGAAAATTTCCGCTCTTATGGAATCCAATCCTCTTACATTTTGATCTTGTGAATTTCCGGTTTCAGACTTTTCTCCATAAAATGGAACCTTTCTCTTCTTGTTATCCCTATCCTTTCTTGACTGCATCCCATTATTCTCAATCAGAACAGCTTTCTGTACTACGCCTGGATAAGTATCAAGCTCAAACATAGCCACTCTATCTCTGATCCAAGGCTCTAATCCTTGTTGAAATCTCTTTGCTTTTTCCTCCTCACTGCTAGTATACTTTGTCACAAACCTTGACAATTCTGTGAACTTCTTCTCATACTTCAGTACAGACATATTCCCTTGCTTCAATTCAAGAAATTTAAGCTCCATCTTATTCTGCATGTACTTAGGGTAATACTTTTCCAGAAATAACTTCTTAAATCTTTCCCAAGAAATTTGTTGATTTGCTTCCATAGCTTTTACTGATTCCCACCAATAGATGACTTCGCCCTTCAAGAAGTAAGTAGCATATGGTGTCTTCTGATCGTCCCCTAACTGTACCAACTCAAAAGCCCTTTCCATTTCCTTAATCCATGTGTTAGCTATTATTGGATCAGTTGTATCATGAAATGCAGGTGGGTTCACATTCTGAAAAGCCTTGAAAGTGATAACTTATCGAGGTGGTATTGGTGGATCAGGTGGTTGGTGTGGTTCACGGTTATCTTGGTTTTCAAATTGTTGTTGAAGAGTTAGTTGTTGTTGAGCTATAGCATTTGTTTGCTGTTGTAAGGTTTCCAGTAATCGAAGAATATTTGGATCTGTGGTAGATGTGGTTGTTGGGTTCTTCTTTTTGGGTGGCATGATCCTGAAATAAGAGTTACGTCAAAATAGGTATGAATAATGATATATTGCTAAATAGCTTATAAACAAGCCATATAGAGTAGCAAGTTCGAGGGTATCGCATGGCATTCTTATTTACATATGAGGTCAAGTTTCAAATTAAACAAATATGGTGATGCATATAAAGGCGTAAGATAACAGTTAAAAGCAAATGGAATGATAGTGCATTGAAATTTAAAGGTCACAATACATCAAGATTAGGATAAAATTTGATTCTAGGAATAACATGCTTATTTAAAGTAAACAACTGGGAATTCTACAAAGTCCGATAATACAACAACATGAAAGGTAGATAATGGAAAGAACTAAGGCTCCACTCCATTGGAACGGGGCTTGGTAGTCTTCTCCTCTCGAAGCGTCTTCACAATGCTCTGGAGCTCATCCGCCACCATCTGGATGATATACTGACTGGTATGGTCTCGGCGTAATGGAATTTCCTCAAGCTTAGTGTTGACGTACTGAACCAAAGTCTCAAGTATCGTAGTCATCTGCTCCTTAGGCTTCCCTTCATAGTTTCGGCTGTCCGGATACACGTTCTTCAATCGGTCTATCAATCGATCATACTTTCCCTGAAGCATGTCAAACTCGCGCCTCAACTCAGTATACACGGAGAAAGCAATAGTGTCGTCCGACCCAGAGGATGACGAGGAGTGCGCCCTTTGCTGACAAACCATACATAGATATATAAGAGGAGTATTAATAATAAATGTACTCAACCTACTCTCTCACATATTATCTATAACCTATACATATATCCTATAACCTATTTGGGCTGTCCAGGGACTCTAAACCGTAGCTCTGATACCAAAACCTGTCACACCCCCAACTTAACAATACATAATATATAACTATTACAATATTTAAAAGAAAGTAAATACAACCGAATCCAAGATCTTACAGTTTAGGGTTTGGAACAGCCCAACACTACTAACTATTACAACTGGTTTTAATATCGAGTCCTCACACAGAGCTATCTCTTATTCTACCTGAGCTCGGACATACGCATCGGCATCACAAGTCTTACGTGCTGTCTGCTTGAATCTAACCATAGCTGCTAGCTGTAATATCAGGGTTAAAGCAAGTAGTGAGCCAAATGCTCAACAAGTGCTAAACAATACGATAAAAAACATAAATCGAGATATATATTAAAGAATGACAATGTGAAGATATAACTAATAATAACAAGAGATGAACTTTTGGGTGATGGCATCATTTGCTTGTATCAAAACATTTTCAAAATCATATCTTAATCAAAAACCATTTTACGACGCTACGGATTACAGCCGGTGATCAGCCGCGAAGTAATCCCGAACCTCGCTGGGTTCTAAAACATTAATGAGATCCCTAGGAAACTTTTAAGCCTAAAATATCAGTGTGGAAAGGACTTGCGTCTCAGTCCAGATCCCCTATTTAAAGAAAACATTTATCCCCCTTTGGGACTGAAAATCCAAATTTTAATCATTTCAAAAACTGATGCCGATTGATAATAAAATTTCTTAAACAGTGAACATCTTTATCAAGGGATTATAGATCAACTTTTAAACACTGGAAATATAATCACTAAATCTCAGGGCCATGATTCACTAGACTTTACTCTATCAAGGTACTTGAACAGTTTCTATTTTCAAGAATTTTGACAAGGAGATTTAGTAGGGTTATTGGATAATATGAAAGAGTATTGCCAAACTAGGCTTTAAGCATTAGTTTCAAATAAGGTATGGATATTAGAATATCAAGAAGATAAGCATTACTGGTTCCAGGTATGATATAGGTGTTAAAATACAAGGAAAGTGATCATCAACTCAAGGTATATCAGGATGTCAAGCTTTAGGGTAAGGATAAGGTTATCAAACAATCGTGAACGACTTTAAAGAATAACTGGCTTTTAGGTATCAAGATAATGTTTCAATCGAGGTTCTTACAAGAGTTGAATCAAAGCATCAGGGTGCAATATCAAGATTTCACAGGAATCAATAGCATGTTAATCAAAAGGATCAATCAAGTATTATAACAAATCTCTATTTTATCATGGCATCATAATTACTTTGGAATACTAGCATGGTATGACTTTTGATCTACTGGCAATAAGTACTTGAGGGTTCATGGAATTTCTATATAATACGAAGATAGATTTGAGAATCACTTGATCCGGGTATAACAAGATAAATCAGGATACTCGCATCATATATATATAAGAACTAGTTATCACACATTCGCAATTAAACTAAAAGTAGATTGAATCACTTGCCTTGAGAAGGCTGGACTGGACTAGACTGGAAAGTTTGAGCAACAGGAAGCTTTACTCGACCTTTATGGCAAGTTTACCCTCGTCTCGAGATCCTACATAATTAATCATAACCTCATTATAATATATTCTCACCAACGCAACCTATTTACAACCCGAAATTAAACACAAATGGCACTTAGGCTTATATGCACGCAATTAATAATCACCTTATAAAAATAATAGTACACATAGCCAGATATACTCACATACCCTATTTTAAATATCAAACAATATCACACACACACCATATTGCAACACTAGGCTTGGATGATCTCGTTCCACAACTTAAGTCACTTGATCGCTAAACTAGACAAAGTCTCCAAATTTTGGCCTCCTAACTCGATGTGCCTTTACTAAACTATCCAAAACCTATTGACCCTCACTTAGGCCTTTCACTCTACTGGATTTATGCTATCTTGAAACTATAGTGTTCAATCTAGGCCTCACTCATAAATCCTCTAAAACTATGTGGTAAGTGAAGGTGCTTACTAAGGTAAATTTCAGAATGACATATATGGTTTCTTGAGTGCATTAGACACTCTTACACTACATGTTTACCTCCAAAACTTCTAAACTAGACTCTTCTGATCATAAGGCAACTCCCAAACTTGATGTGGCTCAAGGGCCTAGCTTGGGCCTCAATAGGCCTAAGCTTAAAGTCCATGGTTCCCCTGTTTTTCTGGAAAGAAAAGGTCCTGACTTGAACTAACTTGTGACGCCTTATTCTAACTCAAATCCTATGAACTATGGCTGGTAAAACTCCTCTGATACTCCCTCTAACTAAGGTCCAATAGGACCTAATGAGGGCCTACCTATGACATGGTCAAAACTTCCTATTTCTAAATTGCAACAAACCTGTCCCCTGCTGGACAGATTTTGTGATTCCGCTCGTGCACCCAACCAAACGTCTTACAAACCTCCAAAAAATACCTAAAACCTATTATATACTCCTAGTGCTAGCTTCTGGTGGCTTGGGCCTCAAAGTGCACAACAAATGCTCATTCAAAACTTCCCCATAAACTAGTGCATCAAATCTGGAAAAATACAAACACTAACTAATCCCTTTCCACCTTGACCCCCACTTATTAACCAAACATCCAACATTTACCAAAGCAAACCTAGTGCATCAACATCCTAAAATAGTGCCTCAACAGGAGTGGAGATCATCCATGCCCTAGAACACCAACATGCAAATAAAAATATAACATGCAACTCATGGAAAATACTTAATAAGATTTCGGCTAAAACATAGAGTTTAAATTCTTGTAAATTCGACTTGTATCTATTACTCAACTTTAATAATCATGAAATATATCTTCTCTTAACTATTATTAAGAAATATATCATGGAAACAATCTATTTCAAGCACAAATAATTCGAATTTATAGATTTTTAAACATGAAAACATGATTTCGAGAAGAGTAGCATACACAACATGGTTGATCATCATATTAACATCTTAAAACTAGCATGCATGGCTAAACATGATTATATAGTGAAATTTCAGTAGCATGCACAGGTTTTTAAAGCATGGTTTCTCCATAAAGCACTTAGTTAAAACATATATAAAATATATCTCATAGAGAGCTTTTGAATTTACAAGAATCAAGAGTTTCTCTTTGGAGATCACACAAAAGCTACACATGCAACCATGAAACTTCATCTCCAAAATCACAAAACTCTTGGGAAGTATATAAAATAAATGTGGGTGGAAGAATTACACTAGGAAAGATGAGAAATAAGATGGAAAAATGGAAGGGGGTGGGGGAGGGGGTTCTCGGCCGAGAGCAAGGAGAGGGAGGGGAGGAGAGAAAAAGAGAGGTGAGTTGGAGTGTGGAGTGAGTGAAATAATTTCTCACATTTTGTTTTTGGTTTTATGCCTTTGATTGGCTAAAAGAAATGAGTGGAAATGAGAATGTACGAGAATACCCTCTAGCTAAAGTTAGGTCATTTTGCATGCAAGGTTAATGTAGTAATTTGGTTAACAACAAGTGAGTTAGTGGGGTTGGAAAGGTCTCCTTTGCCCTTTAATAGAATGGAAGAGTGATTTGCATGCAAGGGTTTCCATGAAATTTGCTAATTATAACAAATAAATTTTTAAAGATTTATTTTTAAAAATAAAATACAAGTTCAAAAATTATAAAATTTATACCATAAAATAATTTGGATTTTTAGAAATTTTATAAGATCACTTTTGAAAATTTGTGAATGAAATAACTTTTAAAAGAAATTTTTTCCAAGGTTTAGAATATTCATTATAAATCAAAAATAAGGGAAATAAATAAACTTTTGCTTTGAAAAATCATATTCTACATAAAGCAATTTATTATGCAGAAATTTTCATTCACACAACGTACAATCATTAAGTATGTTTACATTCGGCTCTAATATTATACAAAGTTCACAGATAATATTACACAAAATGCAGGTCGTAACATGTTCATTTTATCTATCTGTTATTGTGTGATGAAAGAAGAAAGCAAGGGTGAGAACCTAGCCCACTAAAATAATATATATAATGATTAACAATATATGAGCTTTCCCATCATAATACTCATGAAAGTCTTGGTCAAGCAGATATGAACCAAGTTTGATATCTTAATGCGACCAAGTCACAAAATATTCAGTATATATGTATATGTACTTTTCAAAATTTTGGAAATCCTCTTCCATGCATAATATACACAGAGTTCCAGTCTATAATTGTATAAAGATATCGTTGCAAGGTGATCTCATATATCTAACCTTGTCTCAACATTTTTCTGAAAATCTTTGTCATGCATAAGATAATCATTTACTAAATATAAGTTAAAAAGATGAAGTTACAATATACTCCAATATACTTATATCTTTTCCGAATACTACTTGAACTACCACCGTTCAAGGTATAATCAGTTTCAAAAGTTCATCACATAGATGAGACTACGAGATAAGACTTGAATAAATTTAATTTTTCAAATATCATTCAAAAGAAATGAAGTTGTGAGATGTTTCATTAAGTCTCGATATATATATACACCTATATATATATATATCTCATACATTCCCTGAAAACCTCTGTCATGACAAGTATAAACAAAGTTGTCATAACCAATAAATTTGGAAAGAAGAGAATTTTGGCATAAACCTGATATCTTGCTGATCAGGCAAAGATACCAATAAGTAACATTTTCTACTAGTAGATGGACGAATTTCCCACTGGTCATCACTCTGGCCGCATTAGGACCTATGTTGGACTGCCACTCAGCCACTTACGCATTGATGGACTCCCACTGAGCCACTTACACTTTCATGGACGCCCACTGAGCCCATGTTGCCTATGCCGACTTAAATAGATGGACTTACTTCCTGAACGTTGGGCAAGTAATCAAAATGTTTTCTCAAAACAGCAACCTCATTGCGAATATAAAATACACCACAGAGCCGGATCCCTCAGGTTTTGAGCGAGTATTTAAATCCCCTTCGAAAGGAAGATCTTAAATCTAAAAATGAGTTTTGGGATCCGCTCTAACTTTTAAAATCATTTTGAAGACACGAAAACATTTTAAAGAATGTTTAAAGTAATGATGATTTAATAAAATAAATCAATCCAGATATATTAGAAAATATCTGAATATTATTATTTAAATAATATTCCCATAAGGATAATCTTTATAAAAATAATTGAAGTAGAAGTTTTAAAACTCATACTTGAAATGAATAATGAATAACCAAAATAAGTTTGATTATTATTCAAAACTATCGAATATACCTTATCCAATTAGTAGTTATAGAAAATTATATATATATATATATATTATACTCGGGAACATCGACTCCCGGTTTAGAAAAATGTTCACCTTTGGGTCCCCTATACTAAGGGTATACGCAACTACTGCTTCTCTCTAGCATAGGTATTATGCAACTTATAAGCATTTGAATTGATAAGAGAATATCAAGGTTACGAAATAGGCATGCATATAAATATCATATCACATGCTCCAATATATCGCAAGACTTTGCTAATAACCACTAACTATATATCTCTTAGGAAGCCTTAAATAACCACTAACTATCTTTACTAAGCTTGGATCTTGAAGAAAACACAAAGTTAGTTTCTTGAAAACACTATTCATCAAGAACTTTTATGAATTTATTAGCTTATATAAATATGGAATCTTGAGCTCAAACTTATGGCTCATCTAAGTTATGAAATATAGAATCCAAGGAAACAAACCTCTTGAATTATGATTGAGTGGAGCTTGGGTTTTGAAATTTTTCTCCTTGTTTTTCTTCTAAAAGTCGAGACCAAAGAGATGGGGGGAGAGAAGAATGTGTTTGCTTGGTTTCTCCTCTTTTTGTCTTAGTAATTGATTTAACTTTTTACCATGATTACTTTTGCATGGTCCAAAATCAACCAACAAAACAACATCCCTTAGTCATGTTTATGTCATCAAGCTTGTGTCATCTTTTTACACTTGTCTTTCCTTTGTGGTGTGATGACATCATCATCCACTAATCTCTTTGATTAACCCTTAATTACTTGGTTAATGACCGCTTATCTGTTATACGGTTCGCTTAACTTTCGTTCTCGTTCGTCGTTTAAGGGATCATATCCGGGATCTTATTACTTGGGTTCCCCTAACCTTTCTCAATATTTTATATTCCTTTTATGATCCTCTCTTATAATCCTTGAATTAAAATCCTTTTAATCATGTTACCTTATACTCAATTCTGTCGGTATCTGGTAGATTTTCGGGAAAAATCAAAGTGTTCGAATTTGGATTCTGACGATCTTTACATACACTTATATACTTTATGGAATACTAATACGATCATAGAATCTCCATAACAGTACTCCTATATAGCATGGTCAGATAATTTTCCTTAATCAGCATCATCAGCAAAAGTTACTATTCATCAGGGTTTCAAAAATTCCAAAAATTGGGGTTATTACAGTCTCCCCTCCTTAAAAGGATTCCGTCCCAGAATCAGATAGAAAATGAATATGGATACTTTTCTAGCATCGCACTTTCTAACTCAAGTCAATTTTTCCCACATTGTGGTTCTACCACCAAACTCTGACTAGTTTGATAACCATCTTCCTAAGCACTTGCTCCTTTTTGATTCATAACCCTCACAGGTTGCTCCACATAGGTTAAGTCTGGTCGGAGGTTTACGTGTTCATATTCCCCTATGTGTCTCGCCTATGGATCATACTTCCTTAACATTGATACTTGGGACTCATTGCGAAATTGTTGCAAGTTTGGGGCTAGGACTAGTTAATTTGATAACTTCCGAATACGTCTTAATATATTCGAGGGTCCAACAAATCGTGGACTTAGCTTTCCTTTTTTCCGAACCTCATCAATCATTTTCGAGGATTTCCAAGGGGATACCTTTAACAACACTAGGTCCCGTATTTCATACTCCTTGTCCTTTCGTTGTCAAATCAGCATACCTCTTATGTCCATCTTGGGCTACTACCAGCCGTCCTCTGATTAGATCTATTATATCCTTGGTCCTTTGGACCATGGCTGGTCCGAGCATCTTGTGCTCTATAACTTCATCCTAACATAAGGGAGATCGATATTGTCTTCCCTCAAGGATCTCATAAGGCGACATCTCGATACTGACATACGATCTATTGTCGTAAGAAAACTCAATCCGCGGTAAGTGATAATTCCAAATGATTTCAAGTCTATTGCACAGACTCTCATCATAGTTTCTAGCGTTATAGCTTTTGCTTCTCAATACCTACTCTTTTCTAGTTCGTAATCGATACTACCTTCCGTACCTAATATTATACTAGTTACACTTTTGCTCATTAGCGTTCTATAACCTTTTAATAACCGCGTCAACCTTAGTATCACGAACGCGTTAGATTCAGAATACCACCGTACTAATACCACTTCATCTCTAGCTGCTTCCATCTTCCAAAGTTTGATTAATCATATAGAAGTAAAGAATTTATTGAGAGATCACTATGATCATGAACACTTGTTCTATTGCATAGTTAGTACAGAAGGTGGCCAGCCTTTAGTACTTGACAAGCAATCTAACAACATGTGGTATCCTACTAGGCTTCTATCACACAAATAGATAGTCATTCGGCAATACCTCCCCTTCTAGAAGGGTTGCTCTTCTCAGTTTACCCGAAAATGAAAAGAAGAGAAAAGGAAGAATTTAAGAGAATTATATAAAAAAATATTGCCACAAAACATCTGGCTTGGAGTCTACCCCTGAACTATAGAGGTTTATCACAGGAGAACAAAACATAGATATGTATATATCTCAACATCAAGTATTATAGCATCGCAATTCATGTTCCTGAATCTTTCCCTATTCCGTCCATCATTCTATGGACACATGCTCTTGCTCGAGCTTAAAAACAATCACCATTGAAACTCCCTCGACAGCGAAAATCGAATCTCGGATTTCATTCTAGACATCGTAGTTACTAGAATCCATTATTATACCGCAACTTTCTTCATATAGTAATACTACGCTTCATTGATAAGAAGGAATAAATATTCAATAGGTAGATAATCAACTTAATTAGTCTATCAATGATAACTTATACATCACCACCACCCGATTAGTGGTACTCAATCTCAACATCCATTACAATATAACTCTCACGGTTGTAATCGGCTCATTATTCAAAGAATCATTGCTGCATTACTATAGTCCACGACGGACCTACTATAGTCATTCATTTCCTATGAAATCTTAACATCTAACCATACAAAGTCCATAGCTATCGTATCGAATTCTTCTAAGGAGGCAACATGATCATCGTTCATGATTCATGAAGAACACTCCTGAACTTGATGTACATATGACATGAAGCAGATAAAATTACAGAAGAGTTTCAATGAAAGCAACGATAGTAGGTTAATACTATTATTAACCATATGTCTTTATTAGGAGACATGAAGCTCAAAGGTTCATTTAGTCCTTTCGTAACATGGTCTTAGCTTATTCTCTAGATAGGTCCTTCTAAGATAGATAGCCCGCTCACGATAATTATATGAATTAAATCTTTACCAAACTACTATTATGGTTGAGTATCGCACAATCATCAGAAGGAATGTCAATCTTTCACACCATAATACAATCTTTACGGCTTTAACCATCATTACTGTATTCCTCCCGCACGAGCGCCTATAATTGCTCTTTTACACTTAGAGTGTCGGCCACCTCATTGGCCTTTCCTGATAGTAATAGTTCCTTATAATCAATGTCTTTTGAACGATCTCCATCTAAATTTTCTACCTCATTTCCAAACACTGATTCTGTGCAAATGCTCTTCCTTAAGCTTTAGTGAGAAAAAAAATATCACCATTTTTCCATAAGTTATTGCCTCGGTCTTTAGATGTGAACATTGTCACGATTGACTCTCGATCATACTTAGGACGTCTCATATCTTGGGTCCTTCTTGTTTTCACTAATTTTGACCCTTATTGGGTCAATCTATACTTTATTACGGTTCAACACGTGCCTACCTAGCATTATTATAATTACGTCATATTTCCCTTATCAAAATTTATATTCTTCAGAATTTTGAAAATTACCTTTCTCCTTGTAAAACCTCTAAAGTTTTCCTTGAATCGTCCCTCATGTATTCCCTAGATACAGGGCATATCAAAATACCATTTACTAATACTAGAACTATTGTTTATGTACTTCTGAAAAATTTCTCCACTGATCCTTAAAGGTTGTTGTTGCCTTAATCCTTCATTCCGTATTACCCAAACTCATAATGTCCCTATTAATGGTGAAATGCCAACCTCTATGCATTCCCCCATGGTTCATCTCAAGTTATTGAGGTTATATCCTTAATTCCACCTTTAAAAAGGTACTTACATCCTTCCATGGAAAAATCAAGTCATATATCCCTGATAAGGGTATCTTATTCAATCAATTCCACCTCTATAATCTATACCAAATTTCACAATAGCATCCTTATTCAAGTTGAGGTCAATCCATATGGCCTCCAAAAGATAAAAATGGTTATCCGCTTTTCTTTCCTGATTTGTTAATGATAGCATGGATGTTCTGGAAGATATTGGTCGTGTTCAACGTGAACTTCTTTTTTTCTTCTAAATCCTCATTTACTTTTGTTGTTTATCTCAACAGACATCTCAATGTTGAGATATCTTCTATACTTGGTGTCTCCCTTCTTGGCCATCAAGTCACAGGTCTTACATACACTTCACATTCTTGAAGGTCACTTCCTTCATTCCATTTTCCTAATTTCTTGTTATCATGTCTCCTCAGTCCATTCGTGTTTCCTTATTAATCCATCGGTCTATCTCAAAGTTTCATCGAATACTCTTAACTTAAAAGGGATAAAATATATGTATCTCTTATGCCTTCAACCATCAACTTTAACTCATGGTGAATCACCCTCATCCTGAGGATTACATACTTTTCTATTTCTATTGCTACGAATCTTTAGGGTTTCCTCATACCCAACTCCCTTATTCCTCAAACTCTATTGCCTTTATATTCCTTTCCCCTTTAGTTTCTTTTTTTTATTTTCCTTTCTCTTACAATCATTTTATAAACCCACTAATCATTGATTTCAAACATCACGTCGTTCTGGGATTCTTGTCCTCATAACGTATCTTGACAACTTTTACAACTTAGATTCATAATTTATCATACTTGTGCGCCTTTGTTCTGGCTCTAAAGCTTTTACACTACCTCTATAACCTTGGGAAGTACTTTCCCGAAAACAATTGACTGAACTTTAATCAGTTTATTATAACCTCTGGCTCCGTGCCTTTCTTGGCCTTTCACCAGCGGGTGGCCTCTCTCTTAGGAGGGTAAGTGACAAAAATAGTCTTTTGCGCTTCGTCAATCATTTAGAATCTCAAATGATCCCTATATTTCCTTTAGCCAACCTCTTGCCTCGACTGGGTTAACCTATTCCTTGGAACTCTAAGAGCTTAGCGACTTAAAGGTCATGAAAGAATTTCACACCATATTGTTTCCTCAAGGTGGTGTTTGGGGTAAAAGTATTAGTTTTGTTTAGGCATGTCCATGAATTGCCTCATAGGAGTATCGTCTTGGTGCTCCCTTCCTTGCTCGAGTTCTGTTTTCTCAGTCTAAATATTTCTTCCTACTCCCCATAATCGGGGTCATCTTATATTTTTAAAATCCTCATTTTCCACTTCATTGTGTTTTGGGTTCCTTGTACCTTGATTGCAACCTCCCCGATTATCACATCCTGGGTTTACCCTAAATCTTATTCCTCGTGGAGGCATAATGCTTCAAAAATTTTTAAGAATCTCTTGTCATTTATCTTACTTACTTTGCTTAAGTCTTTCCCTCGTTCAGTCCTTACATGATCGTAAATTATGAATTCTCAAGTTCTATAAACTTCATGACACTCTTAAGTGTTAATAGTGCAATTAATAATATGAACTTATCACAAACAAACTGATCTGTACTGAAAGGAATGAATATATACATAACCATTTGTTCGAGGGTACAACAACTGAACACATGAAAGAGAATTACATCATTTGATCTGATCGCTTCTATCCCAAAAGTACTACCACAGATAATCATCTAGTCATTAAAACTATTCATTCATAACTTAGGCTAATCCTCCAAAAGCGGTGCTACATGAAATCCTTTTCTGATCGCTCTGACTCTGCACACTATTGTGGATCAAGAAATGCGGGCACGTACAACATCCCTAACCTGCTCCATTAAAGCGGTGATGAGGCCTAAGATAGTCGTAAGTAGAGCTGGATCAATCTGGCCCTCAAGATGGCCTCTAGCTGTAATTCGGGTGGTAGCCTCAATCCTGTCCATGCTATAAGCTAATCCTGCCAGAAGTACCCCGCCTTCAATCCTTGGTGCAGTAAGTCGATCCAACAGATCACTTCTAACATTACGGGCCTCAGACAAGCCACCCAAAGTCATATAATAATTAGCGATAAGAGAAGCCTGAACGGTAGCATCTAGCATTCCATGGGGTGCAGGAGGTGCAGACCCAGGAGATCCAAATGGATAACCAAGCATAGTATCAGGTGATAATGGTGCAGGAGATAAAGGTGGCATTTCCTCAGTAGGTGTTGGGCTCTGTACAGGGGAGGGAACATGAATTGGAGGAACCTCATGGATGTCTACAGGAACCTCTGGGAGAGGGTCTGATACTAGTATAATTGGTACTGTGGAAGGCCCCACTCCTTCTGCCCTCATTATCCTCTGTGCCCTTGGTAACTCTTCATCCTATAGTGCCACCCTCACGGCCATTCTAGCTCTGGTAGTCGCCCTGACTACGGTCATCAATTCCTCAGCGGTCCTCTTTTTATTCTCGTGAGGATCCTCCACGAGATCCTCCTCAGCAACAATCCCTTCTGGGATAACATCCTCAACCGCAACATTCTCAATATGAATCTCATCCGGTCCCTCATTAGGGTACTCTATCGGATTCATAATTTAATCTCCAACATGTAATAAAACCTCCTGAACCTCAGGGTTCGGTGCCCCGCTTCCCTATACGATAACGAACTATGTTACTATCATGATATTTATAAGGGTTCCCGTAAGGGTTTTAATTGTCAATACTACGTTAGGTAGTCCGACTATGAACTTGGCAAGAGTTCTCATTATCTTAGTGAACTTATCATTTTAACGACGCATCATCTCTGAGGTTTATAACTCTGGGCTCTGATACCATTTCTGTAACACCCCCAAATTTGAGGTCGGAACTCCGGGTCATCACGAGTTCCATTTCCCTTAATAACACTCAATCTTAATAAACAACCAACTACTGCATACTGTGACCCCACAATATACACACAGACCACAAGTTATAGTCTCAGAGATGAATACCAAAAATAACACAAGTCATTTTATTCCATAATTATAAACCATTACACCTTAAAAAGGGTTTCTGAATAAATTTACATTTTCCTTGCCATTATTAAAGTTCATAAATATACATCAACAGTTGAAAACCTAGCCTACTGGTAGTTCCTACCTCAGCTACAGCATCATCCACACCTACAGGAAACTGTGGAACATTTCCTATCCGCTTGCGAATTGGGAGCTTAGTCCTGTTCATTTTGTCTATCATTTGTTGTGTGATGAAAGAAGAAAGCAAGGGTGAGCAACAAGCCCACCAAAATAATATGTATAATAATTAACAATATATGAGCATTCCCATCATAATACTCATGAAAGACTTGGTCAAGCAGATCTAAACCAAGTTTGATATCTTAACGCGACCAAGTCGCAAAATATTCAGTATATATGTATATGTACTTTTCGAAATTTTGGAAATCCTCTTCCATGCATAATATACACAGAGTTCCAGTCTATAACTGTATAAAGATATCGTTGCAAGGTGATCTCATATATCTAACCTTGTCTCAACATTTTCCTGAAAATCTTTGTCATACATAAGATAATCATTTACTAGATATAAGTTAAAAAAGGTGAAGTTACAAGATACTCCAATATACTTATATCTTTTCCGAATGGCTTAATGACCTTTTGGCCCTTAAAGTATGGGCCGTTGAACCTACCAGCCCCAAAAGTATGAACTCATACCCTTTGGCCCCTAAATTATTATATATCATTCCCTTTAGCCCGTATCGGCAGTAAAACGACATCTAGGCCCATATCGGAGGGTAAACATGTCTTTTACTAAATTTGCTTCCCTCCAAAACACAGAATAATCTCCCGCCAAACCCAATAGCCCCTGTTGTTATATAATAGAGTGATAAATGTATGTATAAGTATATATTTTGTGGAAAAGGTCATGAACATGAATCCCCATTATTGGTGTGGTGCCACAGCAGTCCTAAGAACCTCATGGACAGATGCGAATCCGGGGAGGCGTTTCTGGGGTTGTTTTCGATTCATGGTAAGCAAGTTTGTACATGTCATGAAGTTAGCTTTGCTTAAAGGTTATTTAAGTTCTTCCCCCAAATTTGTGCAGGATGATAGAAGGAATTCTTGTAACTTCCATCTATGGTACGATCCCCCAATGTGCCCAAGGTCCAGAACCATAATTCCCGGATTGTTGAGAAAAGTAGAGAAGTTAGATGATGATTTGGCAAAATTAGATGTTATTGCTGAAATGAAGGTGAAGAAGAGAAGCCCCGTTTCGGTGTATATGCTCATCATTGCAGTGATCTTGTTATTTGTGTTGCCGAACAATGAAGTGGAATCGAAGACTAAGGGATATGAACTACCTAAATAAATCTATTGTAGTAGTAATGAAGCTCTTGATGTATGACTATGCAGTTCAAATTTTCCAAAATTGTATTGAAATATTATAATGAAAATGTATCACAATTGCAAAATAAAGTGATTTCATTACTAAGTTCATCATCCAACATTACATCCCATTACATAGTTCTAAGCAAAAGATAGTAAACATCAGTACCATGAAAACATAAATTGTTTTAGCAACATTACATCCCATTTCAAACTGCATAAATGCATAACTAGATAAAAGTTAAAGAGTTACATCTCATGGGTCCTTTTTCCCCTTTGTTGAAGGTTCTGCATCTTTGTCTTTCTTCTCATTCTTGATCTTCTGTAGTGCTTCTGCAAGAGCACCCGGTGTGATTATAAATCTGCCATGAGACAAGAAAGGTGCAGATTTCAGTTGTGTTTTCCCAACAATGGTTTTGTATTGCTTGACTGGTGGAATATGTTTTCCTAACTTCATTGGCCCTGTATATGAGTTAAGAGGTGGTTGATCTTCATCATCAAGGCAAAATGGGGTATCTATTGTGTTTTTGAACCTCCCAAATGTAGTTTTTAAGTACAACATGTTACTCCTTCTTGGTTCTTCAACATAGGTTGTTGTTTTTGAACTTCCACCATCTCCTTTTCCAGCATATGAGATGTTCCTTTTGTGGCTGTTGTTTCCCCCAAGATTCACTCTTTCAACAGTTGGAATTTTTTTGTCCAATTTTTTCTTCTTTTCATGTTCACTCTCCACCATGGGTTTTTTCCCTTTATCCAATACTTTATTATGAACTAATTGTTTACCTTTCTCCTTCATTTTGTCAACAGCTAGCAGTGATTCCAGCTCAACCATCTTTCTCTCTTTCAGTTTCTTGATTTTCCTGGCTCCAAGTTGTGTAGGTGCATCAAATGGTGCTTCCACCACACCTGACTCTTGCATTTGGCTTGGTTGTGTAAGTGGTGGCCCTTCTTCAGGATAGTCCAATATCATTTCATCACCAGGCCAATTAGTCCCATTAATTTCATTGTAGGTCTATTCAATTTGTTGCTCATCATCCCCCTCAATCTCAGGCTCATCATTGCCCTCATTTATTGTTGATTCATTCTTCTCCTTAGTAAGGGACATGTCCTCCTGTTATGTCCTGCCAAATGATACTGTCCACACCTATACATGACATTAATTTACAAATTTATATGACCAATTACCTAAGTAAAAACATAAAAAGTTAAATAGATGTACCTCATTGTAAGTTGAGTAGACCTGCACAGCATCCTCTTTCCATGTTCTTCTTTCTCAATTACATCTGACATCTCAGGCCTCCTCCTTTTCTTGGGTCTTCCAGGTTGCTTCTCAACCATGGGTGGTTTCATCATCCTGTTACATCTCTCCCATGCTGTGTGACCATTCATTGGATAAATAATTCCAGAGTATGCCTTTCTGTAATTTTCCACATAATATCTAGGATCAACATATTCATCAACATTAGCCCCCAATCTGTTCAGACAACTAACACCATGGTGACATGGTATGCCACTAAGATCCCACCTCTTGCAACCACAACTTCTATGACCAATGTCTACTGCATACTTTGACCCATTCACCGTTGTTACCTCAAACTGATCATAGCCTGCATATGTAGAGTAACAGCCTCCACTCCATTTCTTGTATTTCTCAACCAAAGAGTTTATCTTTGGTGTAAGCTTTCTATCTCCCCAAGCCTCCATTTCTTTCCTCTTATTCTGCAACCTCCTCATTAGATATTCTCTAATCATTTTTAACATCACTAAAACACCTTCTTCCCTAGCCCTCAAGATGCACCTATTAAAACTTTCACACATGTTGTTTAGTAAAAGGTCACACTTTGAATCATTCCTAAGTGTGACCTTGTCCAGTGGTGAAATGGAACTTCAGTCAACCATTTCCAAGCCTCTTCATTCTCCTCCTTCATTGTACCCATTGCTTTTTCAAATGCTTCTACATTTGAGGCCCTAGCACAACTCCACAACTTGTCCTTGAGTGACCTACCTGGGAATTTACCCTTGAAATTGTTGTGCATATGTCTGACACAATACCTATGTTCAGCCATAGGTAACATCTCATCAATGACATTAAGTAACCCCTTCTGTCTGTCACTAATGAAAGTCCAACCCTCCCCAACACCTACATCTAAATCATTACCCACCAAAGCCATAAACCACCTCCAAGAATCCAATCTTTCTGCTTTAACCACAGCATAGGCTAAAGGGTACATACAATTATTACCATCTAGACCTATAACACATAATAACTGACCTTTGTAAGCAGTTTTTAAGTGGCATCCATCAAATCCAAGAACTTTTCTGCATCCAAGCTTAAAACCATGCTTCAGACCACCTAAGCATATGTACATCCTCTTGAAGGTGCCTTCATGTTCTGGAAGAGGTAGATCTAACATTTTTAATAATTAAAAAGAAATTGACTTGATAAATGTACACTAACCAATAATCCAGATCTGACCTGGGTCTCTTTCAATCTCAACTGTGGAGTTGGGATTCCTCTTCAACAACTCTGTTTTATAATCCCATAGCTTCTGGAACTGCTCTTCCTGGGATCCACTTATCATCTTCATACACTTTCTTTTTGCTTTTATGAGAATATGATGTTTGAAATCTATCTGCAAATCCTTCAACACAGTCTTATGAAAGCTTTGATTGGCATGTGAGGATTAATTCTGAACTCTGGGAGGTATTTTCTGCATAAAAACCCAGAATTGATGAGGGGTAACCCAACTTGCTCTCTAGCATAGGTATGGTCTGCAATTACAATAAAGAAATGGTCAGTAATGTATTACATTATACACAGTCCAAAAGGTACAAAGAAAAAGGAATAAAATATACCTGGTCCTACAGTTTTTATTTGCATGCTTTTATCAAAATTTAATGAAGCAAATAAGGTCCAAGGACATGGTGGTTGACACACAACCCTGACCCTAGTTCTATCACTTTTCCTAAATCTTATGACCCTCCCCTCAGTAGCACTATAATTCTGTATTGCCTCCCTGCACTGTCTATGATCAGTAAATATCATTCCAACTCTCCACTTTGGGTTTTCTTTCTCTTTGAACACTGGAAATGCTTTTCTCCTCTTCTCAGTCAGACTGGCATCTTCATTTTCATGGTCTGCCAAACTCTCCAAATCATCACTGTCATATTCACCCTCCATGTCCACATCCCTCTCAACCTGTCTCTCTTCACTTAGACCAAGTCCTTGCCTAAGTCTACCAATCCATTCCACTTCCTCATCAACATTCTTAGAAAAAAGAAGGTCATCATCTGTCATTGAGTAGTCACTATCAACAAAGTCATAATCATCAATTTCATCACTCCAATCTCTAACATCATTGATGTCATCTCCTTCACTCCTTTGAACAATTTGATCTTCAAATGGCACTAATTCTTCCTCATTCGAATGGTGGACATACACATCTATTTTATTATCATTCTCTAAATCATAAGACTTCATTGTAGATACATCTTTTTCATTTCTTACTAACATTAACCCCACTTCCAACTCTCTCTTAGGCAGTCTGAAATACAGAGAACCAAAGCCCCCATAACCCAACGCCTTAGTCCACACTCTAAGATTTTCTAAACTAATTTCATCAAGGTCTCGGATATGATACGCAGTGACTTTACCTCCTACATATTCAGTTCTTGGAACCCACTTTAACTTCCCACCATGAAATAAAGATAAACTTACAACATCATCACCTTCAACATAAAAATAAATGAATGTAAACACAATTAACACATAAATATATATATCCAACTACATTATTTAGTGTTTAGGTATAACACACAAACAAATTAAAGGAAAACAAAGACTGGGTCAATATAATAACTAGATAAACATTCACAAGAACACACATATCAAGAGTTTTAGGCATTATATTGAACCAATCGATCAAAATATAAATTATATTGAACCAATCGATCAAAATAGGAGGATAAGAGAAATACCAACAGAGGTGTCATTGCTATATGCCATTGAATGATCCGCACAATCCAAGCTCGAAAATCGTTAATCGCCACTGTAATCGCCACTAATATTGAGTTTAAGAGGTTTAATTTGAGAAGAACTGAAGTGTTGGCAACTCTAGGGTTCAAAGAGTATACAAGACATCAATCGTCAGGGAGCAAATTTAGTAAAAGACATGTTTACCCTCCGATATGGGCATAGATGTCGTTTTACTGCCGATACGGGCTAAAGGGAATGATACATAATAATTTAGGGGCCAAAGGGTATGAGTTCATACTTTTGGGGCTGGTATGTACAACGGACCATACTTTAAGGGCCAAAAGGTCATTAAGCCTTTCCGAATACTACTTGAACTACCACCGTTTAGGGTATAATCAGTTTCAAAAGTTCATCACATAGATGAGACTACGAGATAAGACTTGAATAAATTCAATCTTTGAAATATCATTCAAAAAAAATGAAGTTACGAGATACTTCATTAAGTCCCTATATATATACACCAATATATATATATTTCTCATACATTCCCTGAAAACCTCTGTCATGACAAGTATAAATAGAGTTGTCATATCCAATGAATTTGGAAAGAAGAGAATTTTGGAATAAACCTGATATCTTGCTGATCAGGCAAAGATACCAATAAGTAACCTTTTCTACTAGTAGATGGACGAATTCCCTACTTGTAATCACCCTATCCGCATTAGGACCTATGCTGGACTCCCACTCAGCCACTTACGTATTGATGGACTCCCACTGAGCCACTTACACTTTCATGGACGCCCAATGAGCCCATGTTGCTTATGTCGACTCAAATAAATGGACTTACTTCCCGAACGTTGGGTAAGTAATCAAAATGTTTTCTCAAAATAGCAACCTCGTTGCGAATATAAAATACACCACAGAGCCGGATCCCTCAGTTTTTGAGCGAGTATTTAAATCTCCTTCGAAAGGAAGATCTTAAATCTAAAAATGAGTTTTGGGATCCTCTCTAACTTTTAAAATCATTTTGAAGACTCGAAAATATTTTAAAGAATGTTTAGAGTAATGATGATTTAATAAAATAAATCAACCCCGATATATTAGAAAATATCTGAATATTATTATTTAAATAATATTCCCATAAGGATAATCTTTATAAAAATAATTGAAGTAGAAGTTTTAAAACTCATACTTGAAATGAATAATGAATAACCAAAGATATACTTATACGAAAGTACGATCTTTATTTGAATAATTGAAAATAAGTTTGATTATTATTCAAAACTATCGAATATACCTTATCCAATTAGTAGTTATAGAAAATTATATATATATATATATGTTATACTCGGCAAAATCGACTCCCGGTTTAGAAAAATGTTCACCTTTGGGTCCCTATACTAAGGGTATACGCAACTACTGCTTATCTCTAGCATAGGTATTATGCAACTTATAAGCATTTGAATTGATAATAGAATATCAAGATTACGAAACAGGCATGCATATAAATATCATATCACATGCTCCAATATATCGCAAGACTTTGCTAATAATAACCATGCACGTATCTTAAGATAATGCATCAATATATTACATCACAACAACAGTATAACGGGTAGAAAACTTGCCTGAGCGTTCTGGGGTAGACTTAAGCTTAGAGTGGGTCCGATAAGAAACTAGACTTTAACCAATTGGACCCTTACGTTCCCTTTTGCGCTTAACGATTCACATAAGTCGCTCGAGTAACCTCGGCTCCATCATTTTTATAAAATTAATTGTTATGAATTTTAAGGCGACTCTTTTGCAAGTACCTTACCAACTTCCTAATCCACCTTACATAATTTTTTCGTAATCCAATTAGTCTTTTAAGGGCCTTAAACAAGGTTTCAAAGTTAGGCGAGGGGTAAAGGTTTGTTCGCGAAACACCGTAACTTAAAATGGATGTTTCTCCTAAACCGTAAATCGGATCTAAGCGAATGACATATCAAAATGAAGCTTGAATCATAAACTTTCTAAACATGGTAATGGTCAGTTCATGGCAGTGAGTGTTCGGGTGCAAAACTCATGCACAAAACAGTCTAAGGAAAATTAGGCATTATGACGGCTATAACTTAGTGATTCCCAAATTTTACCAATTCAATTCAATATCAAACCACCCCAATCAATACCATTCCACCATCATTAACCACAATACAAGATCATGCAACCATAACTCAAGATCTCAACATATGCATCTAAATCAAGTCAAAATGTGACCAACAACTTCAAATCTAACAAGTATCACTCCTAACTCCAAAATTAACAAAACCACTTACTAAACAAAGCTCTAAACATGTTTACACACCCATTACACTAACCCATCATCTAAAAATTATGAAATCCAAACCAACAAAACTTAAGACTAAGGGTTTGAGAAGTTATACCTTCCTTGGAGAGTGGAGAATCACTTAGGAAGCCTTAAATAACCACTAACTATCTCTACTAAGCTTGGATCTTGAAGAAAACATAAGAAAACATAGAGTTAGTTTCTTGAAAACACTATTCATCAAGAACTTTGATGAATTGATTAGCTTAGATAAACATAGAATCTTGAGCTCAAACTTATGGCTCATCAAAGTTATGAAATATAGAATCCAAGGAAACAAACCTCTTAAATTATGATTGAGTGGAGCTTGGGTTTTGAAATTTTTCTCCTTGTTTTTCTTCTAAAAGCCGAGAGCAAAGGGATGGGTGGAGAGAAGAATGTGTTTGCTTGGATGCTCCTCTTTTTGTCTTAGTAATTGATTTAACTTTTTACCATGGTTACTTTTCCATGATCCAAAATCAACCAGCAAAACATCCCTTAGTCATGCTTATGTCATCAAGTTTGTGTCATCTTTTTACACTTGTCTTCCCTTTGTGGTGTGATGACATCATCATCCACTAACCTCTTTGATTAACCCTTAATTACTTTGTTAATGACCACTTACCTGTTATACGGTTCGCTTAACTTTCGTTCTCATTCGTTGTTTGAGGGATCATATCCGGGATCTTATTTCTTGGGTTCCCCTAACCTTTCTCAATATTTTATATTTCTTTTATGATCCTCTCTTATAATTCTTGAATTAAAATCCTTTTAATCATGTTACCTTATACTAAATTCTGTCGGTATCTGGTGGAGTTTCGGGAAAAATCAAAGTGTTCGAATTTGGATTCTGACGATCTTTACATACACTTATATACTTTATGGAATACTAATACGATCTTTGAATCTCCATAACAGTACTCCTATATAGCGTGGTCAAATAATTTTCCTTAATTAGCATCATCAGCAAAAGTTACTATTCATCAGGGTTTCAAAAATTCCAAAAATTGGGGTTATTACACTGAGACTCGGTTATGCCAAGGTCTGATGGGTCTTCTAGACATCTGCGATATATATATATATATAACATGTTGCAAGGGTGAGCATATAATCGCTCAGAAATACCAACATATGAATATCAAGATAAAAACAGTAAAGTAAACAGTTATTGGAACAGAATTATAAATCAACATGAAATCCGTAATCCTGTAAATCATTTCGAACAACAGTAAATAATTATCGATAAAAGAAACTAGATATCACTGACTAGCATGCCTTTTATAAAACAAACGTAGTTGTGTGCTGTGTAAATACCAGAGTCCAATTTTAGCATGCTATTCACATTTGTTATTCAACTGTATAAATCAATTATTTTCGTACGGGAATCACAAATCCAAATCAGATACTTAACGGATATGTGAAGACAGCTGATCAGGCTATCAACACCAGACAGCTCCAACTTCCATCCCATACACCTGTTCCGGAACTCAGAGACTAGCTAGGTCTCTGACCTGCTGGACTAATCGGTTATGTAATGCGTGCAACCAAGTTAGCCTCTTACGCAACCTAACTAGGCCACTCTGGCCCCTATATATCCCATATCTGATCGTTTTATCCAGTTTTTAAAACACTTGTACCTATCTCATTTTAAAACCATCCATTTAACAGCACACGTAAAACTGGTTCACAAATCATTTTTCATTTGAGATAGGTACCTTTTGAAGTTACTTTTTTCCAAAACCGGTTAAAAATAATTATTTATAACTACAGGGGATACGTAACTTAAAACGTTATGTTCCACTACGAGAATAAAACAACAGTATATTCATATATGTTGGACCATAAAAGAATGGTCAGGGGTACTTTCATTGCAATGCTTTAAGATAACCCTAGGTAGCTTTTATGCTGACTTCGGTCCTCACGAGACTTGACTGGGATCTACAGTAACAGAATACCCTAATTAGTTATTCCGACATGCTTGATATCCTCGAACCTAACAACCCAATCCGATAACCTGACTCGTATAATGCATATACACATAATCACGTAATCAATATTGTACGTTTGTTATATTTTAAAATAAATTTTAGAAAAATTTTGACAGCGACTCCTCTGTTTATAAGCCTACCCGTCGAAACATAATCGACGTCAATCCCAACAAAACACAATTCACGTCACCACGCGATTAAATAACTAATTACGTACGAACTCATCATACGAACCCTTTTATTTATTTATAGATTTAGGACTCAGATAAAATTATCACCGTCCACCGTGGACTCGCCGAGGCTCATCGTCGACGGCGGCAAAATTTATTGGTGCCCTATAATTCTTCGGGTTTCCAAATACACTTCGTCGATTAAAATTATTTTCTGCAGGAATTATAGTTTAATATCACAAATTTTTAATCAATAATTCCCTGCAGAAAAAGGAAATAAAAGTTAAGATTACAACAATTAAATCCAACTGCAAAACTCGGCCCAAGGGGAGCCTAAAACAAAGCCCAACAAGAAGCTCAACATAGCCCAATCGAAAAACACAGCCACTGCACACACGGCCACGCGCCGTACATACACAAACATACACACACTAGCACTCGCACACACATACACAGATTGCACATACATAAATTATACACACAATTTTATATATACTTATATATATATACTAATAGGACAAAACCGGAATCAAATGGAACAACAACCGGAAAAAGGCAGCCGGAAAAGTACCGGAAATGACGACGGGACAAGCACAACCGGGGGAGAAAATGGGAACAGAGTGGGAAAGGAAGAAAATGGGGGGAAAGAGGGAAAGAGGAGAGCAGTTGCGAGAGGAGGAGAGGGACTGAGAGATTTTGCGAGAGAGAGGATAGCCGAGAGAGACAGTAAAGAAGAGAGAGACTAAGAAATTTATTTGGAAATACAATTACCAATTCTGTTGTGTACACGTATCTATTAAACCGGATACATGTTGAATTCTTTTATAAGAATTTGACACGTGTCCCTGTAGTCTCCGGAAGCCGAATTTTGCCTCGCAACATGCATTTTATCAACTAAAGTTACGGTTAAAATGAGCCGTAAAATTTTAAATAAAATACCAAAATTATCGGAATGTTCAAAAGTTAATAAAATAAAAGTTTCAGAATTAAATATGAATTATTCAAACGCGCTCTATATCCGGATTTATCAAATTAACGAATAAACGTGCGGGTGAAATTAATCCCAAATATTTCCAAAATAATTTTAAAATTCTCAAAATATTATAAATTTCATAAAATATGAGTTTCGTAAGTTTTGAAGAATTCTGGAATTAAATATTGATTTTACAATTAACTGCAATCAGTAAATCATTTAAAGATAAATAATTAACGAAATACTGATTTCTAAATATTACAAAATCCCAAAAATATTAAAATTATAAAATCTTAAAAAGAAATTAAAGACAATCCAAATGTTTATGAAAATAAATCTGCAATAAAATCACTTTTAACAGTGACAACAAATCAATACAACTCAATATTAATTACACAAATTAACCATGTACACCAATAATCACACATAAATAATAATAACCAATACACAGCTGTCAAAATCAATCTACATATTTTATTTAATTAATTATTCAACAATTACACTTTTAAACAATACAAGATATACGAGTCATTATAGCCAATCACCCATGTATCTAACACCCATAGAACTAGTATGACTATTGTGCTTTTGTTGCGACAAAGCCTTAGTCGGTGGGTCTGTAACATTATCGTCAGTATGCACTTTACATATATGTATATCTCCTCTTTCGTTAATCTCTCGAAGAGGGTGATATCTCCTAAGTATATGCTTTGCCCGAGAATGGGACCTTGGTTCTTTATCCTGTGTGATGGCTCCATTATTATCACAGTAAAGATCAACTAGATCTGTGATCGATGAAACCACACCAAGTCCCGTTATGAATTTCTGTATCTAACAGCCTCCTTGGCTGTTTTACTGGGAAAAATATACTCAGTTTCCATTATAAAATCGGCTACTGTCTCTTGCTTTGAACTATTCTAGCTTATAGCACCTCCATTTATGCAAAATACAAAAATGACTGAGATCCAGAATCATCCCTGTCTTTCTGGAAGCTGGCATCAGTGTAACCCTTTACAACTAGCTTATCATCTCCTCCATACACCAAGAATGAATCTTTAGTCCTTTTTAAGTACTTACAAATATTTTTAATAGATGTTCAGTGACCCTCACCAGGATTAGACTGGTATCTGCTCGTCATGTTTAAGGTATAAGAAACATCAGGATGAGTACATATCATCGCATACATTATAGATTCAATTGTCGAAGCATATGAAACTTTGCTCATACGTCTCTTATCATCTAATGATTTAGGCTAGTTATATTTTGAGAACACTATCCCATGAGATATTGGAAAATATCCTCGTTTTGCCTCTTGCATCCCAAAATGATGCAATACTTTGTTAATGTATGTAGACTGACTTAGGCCGATTAATCTCCTTGATCTATCTCTATAGATCTTGATCCCTAATATATAGGTAGCATCGCCTAAGTCCTTTATCGAGAAACTATTTCCCAACCAAGTTTTAAAAGCCTATAGAGAAGGTATTCATTCCCTATTAGTAATATGTCATCTACATATAGTACTAGGAATGCTACATGGCTCCCACTAACCTTCTTGTAAACACATGGTTCATCTTCATTTTGAATAAAGCCAAACTCTTTGAATGTTTCATCAAAATGAGGATTCCATCTCCTTGAGGCTTTCTTTAATCCATAAATAGATCGAAGCAACTTACATACCATTTTAGCAAACTTTGGAGTGACAAAACCCTCAGGTTGTATCATGTATATATCCTCTTCAAGGATCCCATTTAAAAAAGCAGTTTTCACATCCATTTGCCAAATCTCATAGTCATAGTAAGCAACTATTTCTAGAAAAATCTTGATGGACTTGACCATAGAAACTAGTGAAAAAGTCTCATCATAGTCTATACCATAAATTTGTTTGAAACCTTTTACCACTAGTTGCGCCTTATAAGTATGTACTTTACCATCCATGTCAGTTTTCTTTTTGAAAACCCACTTGCACCCTATAGATTTTACCCCTTCAGGTGGATCAACTAAAGTCCATACTTTATTTTGATACATGGATTCCATCTCGGATTTTTTTGGCCTCTAGCCATATCTCGGAGGCTAGATTGTTCATAGCTTCTTGGTAGGTAAGAGGCTCATCATTGTCTATGAGTATCACATCATCATCTTGAGTCAAGAGGAATCCATAATATCTCTCTGGATTATGACGAGCCCTACTAGATCTATGAACAACCTGCATTTCCAGAGTAGAAACATCTTAATGTATGTCCTCCCCACTTTCCAACTCTGGTGCAATGTTATTTTGTACATCTCGATCTTCATCGAGATCTATAGTCCTCCCACTATTTTTCTTGGAAAGTTACTCTTTTTCAAGAAATACAGCGGTTCGAGCAACAAACACTTAGTTCTCGGTAGGATGATAGAATATACCTTTTTTGTTTCTTCAAGATATCCCACAAAATAACATTTATCTGATTTTGGTCCTAGCTTGTTAGAGACCAATCATTTCACAAACACTTCACATACCCATACTTTCATAAATGACATATTATGACGTCTTTCAGTCCATATCTCATATGGAGTCTTTCTGAACCGATTTAGTTAGAACTCGGTTTAGTGTATATGCAGTCGTTTCCAAAGCATAACCCCAGAAACTTATTGGAAGATCTGCTAGATTCATCATCGATCGTACCATGTCCAACAAGGTATGATTTCTCCTCTCAGAAACTCCATTCCATTGAGGCATTCTAGGAGTGTGATACGATACCACACTCCTTCAAGAAACCTTTAAACTCGAGGCTTAAGTATTCTCCTCTATGATCTGATCGTAGAACTTCTATATTTTCCCCTATTTTCTTTTCCACTTCGGCTTTGTATTCTTTAAACTTTTCAAAAGAATCGGATTTATTCTTCAGTAAACATAATGAAGTAGTAAAAGCCACCTCTTGTCATCGTACGCATTGGACCACATACATCACTATGTATAAGTCCTAATCGTTCGGTGGCCCTTTCACCTTGTCCGGTAAAAGGAGCTTTAGCCATTTTGCCAATGAGACAAGATTTGTATTCTTCATATGATTCAAAATCAAACTTATCCAAGTAACCATCTTGATATAATTTGGAAATACGTTTCTCATTTATGTGGCCTAAATGACAATGCCAGAGGTATGTTTGATTTGAGTCTATTATCTTAATACGTTTATTATCATTATTTATGTTATTGACAGGAGTATCTAAATCAAGAACATATAAACCATTAAACAAATGTGCAACCCCGTAGGTAACATTTTCATTGAAAAGCAACAACTATTGTTCTGAATTAAAAATGAAAAAACTTTCTTGTCCAAACAAAAAAACCCGAAATAATTTTTCTACAAATCGTAGGCACGTAAAAACAGTAATCTAGTTCTAAAACAAGCTCAGTGGGGAACGATAAATGATAAGTCCCTACAGCTAAAGTAGCAACCTTTGCTCCATTTCCAACACGTAGGTCGACTTCTCCCTTCGCCGTCCCACTTCCCTGTAGTTCCTGCATATTTATACAAATGTGAGAACCACATCCAGTATCTATTACCCATAAAGTAAAAGTAGACAAATTGACTTCTATAACATAAATACTTGAATCGGAAGCGGCCGTAACCTTCTTCTTCTGCAGATCCTCCGAATAAGCATGACAGTTCCTCTTCCAATTATCTGGTTTCTTGCAATAATGACAATCACCAACCTTTTGAACAACACCTTTAGGCTTTAAAGCCTTGGTCGGATCAGGTTTCAGATTGGCATTAGATTTAGATCCCATCTTTCTTTTGTCTTTCCATTTACCCTTTCCTTTGGCCTTCCCCTTATTCACCATTAATATGGGAGCAGGGGACGCCTTCTTAATATTGATCTCAGCAGTTTTTAACATTGCCACCAATTCGGTGGGGTTCTTATCTATCTCATTCATATTGTAATTCATCACAAATTGAGAATAGATTTTGTTTAAAGATTGCAAAATTAGATCAGTCTGGTGCTCCATAGCAATCAGGGCACCCAATTTGGCAAGGTACTCAATATACCCTATCATCCTTAGAACATGTGGTCCAACCGAATCACGTTCTCCCTGCTTACATGTGTTTAACGATTTGAAAATATCAAACCTCTTCTGATGAGCCTGTCCTTCAAACATACGTTTAAGGTGCTCAATCATATTATAAGAATCCATATTCTCATATTGTTTCTGAAGTTCAGCACTCATGGTCTCTAACATGAGATGTTGAACATCCGTGTCATCATTGATAACAGTATATTGAGCATGAGATGATCCTTCAGGGAGAGGTGCAGGGCGAGGAATATCTCACATAGATCTTCCACTCTTGTTTGAGGACAATACTCAAGTTTGTTCCTTTCAGCTTGTTCTTCTCAAGGACTGAACGCACAGAGAAGTTGTTTGAATTGTTTGCCATTTGATATCTACAACGTTTTAAAATGCATAAGATAAATTAGTCCATAGATGATTATTAAATTATGTTCAAGTAATTATTCATATATATTCAAAATATATATCTTCCACTATTTTATCAAATTAATATCCTTAACTATTAATTCGAAGAGAATATCTTCTATATAGTTTCTAGTGAGCCAAGATCTATATTTCGTCATATCTTAGGTCAGCTTTGGCTTTTCTCCCAAAACAAGATTATTTAGGTAGACAACATTTGTCAATTATATCAACTATATAACTCTTGAATAGTTTAGTGGAACAACGTTTGTTCGTATTTATCCAATAACTCTCACCAAACTCTATGCCTCTAAGTTCACAATCCTATTGTGGTAACTTAGTTAAGTCTAACCCAAAGGTCTAAAAAGTATCATATACTTCAACACGCCTTCCCACGATAGATGGGAGTGCTTCGCTTTGGCGAACCCACTCTTTATCGATCTAGGGGTTAAAACATTGGACTCATTCAAAGGCATATGATCAACTTAATATTAATTTTAGGGTTTTGTTAATTTTAAAATGATCATGATCCCATCATAAAGAGATTCCCAATTTTTCCTTGAATAAAATACTTCAAATCAATACTTTCAATGGTTTGATATCCAGTTAGTGAAGGAGTCACATCAGTCTCGCTTAAAATCCACAACTTTGCAAGTTCAATGAACCCGTTTTGACAAAATAGCCTCATGTCAGAAATAAAGAAGATTCGTATTTTATTCCTTGTTTCATAAACACAAGAATCTAATAATCATTTGTAAATTTTAAAATCTTGAGTAGTAACAGATTTTATATTTCTTAAGCATGCATAGTATGGGAGTTGTATCTTATATAAACATAAATAATCTAATTAATCATGCATTATATATACATACATTGCACCATATACATCATATATATAAAGTGCATAAATAAAATCGTGTCATGGTTATGGCCCAATCCTATGTTATCTTTTCAAGCTAATGAAAAGATCAAGGTCAATCTATGATGGTTAAAATACTATACTATTACATGTCTTCTTTTTATTTCTTCATTGCTCCAACATCCCCTTTTGGACCGCCTTCTTCCTTGCAAGTCTCCATTAATTATTACATAGAATAGTAATAAAATATATTCTAATACAAGTACAAGAATAACTCGAGTTACGTTCGAGATTAACGAATTACAAAGAAAAACGATATGCAAGTCGTATTTAGAAACCAAAACCATAAATAAAAAAACCATTAACTAAAGGGTCTTAATGCCATAACCATACACCATGCTATCATATGACAAATAACAAAACACTTATAATCTTAACATGGTATCACTTATCATATTTCATATTATACAATCAAATAAAGCATATACCAAAATTCAGAAAATTAAAATCAGCTTTCTGAAAACTAAGAATCGTTGTTTCAAGGCCTGTAACGACATTCAATGGCTTACATATGGAAAGATGAATTTGTCAGTCTTGCTCAGTGACCCAATTCCAATTAGAAAACACATATTGTTTGCACAAATCGGACACTCGACATAGATTTCACCAAATTTGTTCAGTTTTCTCAAAAATCGTATCGTATACAATCTCCATAATAAAAAATGTATATCATATATACACATATAGTGATACATACAACCATCATATGATTATATAATACATCATAAATATCATATATATATATATATATATTCAAAATCATATATACAGGCATATACATGCAATAAAAATCATATACATGCTCATATATATCAAAATTATAAACATACAACCGAATTAAAACGTTTCACAAGTAGCTCTGATACCATTTTTGGGGTTTGTAGCAAAAATGCAGCGGAAAAATCAAAAATGAAAATGAGACCTCAAACGTAGGATCCATTTCAAACAAGATATTTAATTCAGATATTAGATGTTTACCTTAAACGAAGCTTTAACATTTGATGAATAATGGAGGTCCAAGATTGAATCACCACGTATCTCGTATGTACGATTTACGTCTCTACCAGTGTCCACACAAACACTTGATCTTCTAAGAAGGAACGATGTACTAACACCCAAGGTTGTTTCTCTCCGACTCTCTCTTTCTGAAAAGGCTTGGGTTTTGCCAAAATAACATTAGGTTAACCAGCCTAGAAAAAGATATATTTGTAGAGTACATAAACAGGCTTTTTAGCCCATAATCTGATTGGGCCTTTAATTTATTTAACTAATTAAGTCATACTAAATTAATATTTAAATATAATTCAAATTCTAATGAAATCATATTTCTTGTTTTATTAATTAATTAAGTCCAACTTAATTAATATGATAAAAAAATTTGAATTCATATTTTATTTAAATAAATTCTCCTTCAAGTGTTCCTTGTGTGTGCCCCTATAGGTTATTATTACGTTGGCAATAATCGTATTATCAAATAATAAAATTATAAAAAATGAGCGGCATCTAGTAATACATCATTACTACCCAAGAAATAATAATAAATAGGTTATTCGATTAAACCTTTTGCGACAAATGTTCCATGTAATATAATCCTTTTAAACTTGATATTTAGGATTAAACTCGAGGCACGGTTTGTGTCATCCTTTTCATAATATAATCTTTATTTTCTTGATCAATGGATAGACTATATTAAACAAATCAATATTTGAGCACATCCATGCATTTCATAGTCTCACTCAAACAATAGGCCAGTAATATCACTCTTAAAATAGAAGGGTTAAATCTCATCTAGATCATTCATATTTCTCATACGAATCATAATATACTCAATTTCTACTTTTATTATTACTCCGTCAAGGATAACTTCTAATGGAATCAAAGTGTATTAATTCTCGTATAGAAATATAATGACTCCAGGTCTAAGGACCAATACATCAGTATCACTTTGAGATTAACTTATGACACTATAAACATGTAGCATCTCACAACGGGGTAATCCAGCACCATGTATCTAATACATGTGCCTGTGTTTTGACTTTAGTATCACCATACCTATGATCAATGAGATGTGATCATCAGTAACAAACACACTAGTCTCAATGTATTAGTATTATCCCTTAACAATAATACTTGACTAGGGACCTCTAGGAATATCAATACTATTCTCATAATCTCATTTCTAGGTCACGTACTTAGAGATATAGATTTACATATCATATTTTAAGGACATTTATTAATCTAACCTTTTATCACATAAAATAAAGATATAATAAATTTTAAAGAATAATCCATAAAATTATAATTAATAATCCAAATGTCTCATAACATAAACATAATAGTGTTGTCTCTAGGACACCCACACTAGCACTGAGAATGAGGGAGATAGTGCCAAGAAGCACCACATAAGGAAGGATTGGTCAACCTTACAACTCTATCTCTCATAAAGTAGTGAAATATCTAAACCTCGAGACATCTGTAAGACCATTTGTATTCCCTCAAAAGAATATAGAGCTAAAAAGGCATATAAACAAGTACTAGGTGCATTATCCCAATAAAATGTAATCTATTGAAATTCACCTGTCAGCCGGGCATCTAAATGAGAGTCACTAACCCTTGATCTAAATAATTTCTATGCATACGTGAGATATACACACGAGGAAGGTATTGACGTAGCAATTATTGTTAAACCATATCAAGGTCACTAAAAATAGTTGGATCTTAATCCTTAGATCTTGGCCTTTAAAGCCTTGCACTTTGATCTTTGGATTGGATCAAGATTTCGAACCTCTGATTTACTTATAGGTTCATGATCTCTGATAAAGGTAAGATTTTTGGATCATTCCTCAGTTCATCATCTCTAATTTTGAATTTGGACTCCTGTTCCTGAATCATTATCTCAGATAAGTCTTCACAGACTTTAAAAAAAATCTTTGATCCCTAATGACATATCGGTGATCATTGATTATCTTCCCAAATTTCAAATCTGGAAATGATTTTGACTTTAGTCAAAATTTTAACTTGTAAATGAGAACTCGGATATTATTTGACAAGTTTATAAGGTATACTTCTTCATGAAAGTTGAGGAATATCAGGAATTCTGTCACTTAAAAGAATCCTAATTTCCCCTCTCAGAATGAATATTTCTGAATCTTTCCATCCTTGAAGATGAAAGGCAACTTTTCAATAAAAATGTTTTTTTTTGCAGGTACACTTGGATGTTTGGAGCTTTGAGTGAGTGACACACTGTGAGACTGAGTGACAAATACTTGAATATAGAGTGGAGTAAAATATATTATGAGATCACTAAATAGAAATCTCACACACTTCCACTTTGAGGAAATGATTACCAACTATAATCTCTTCACTTGGTTTTGTGGTCTTATCCATCTTCCCTGATACATTTGGAAGTATTACTCAACTAAGGGGGAGAGATTATAAAACATTATAAAAATTATATAGAAAAATAGTCTTTATTATACTAAGGAGGAGAGTTTTCACCTTTGTTGTACTAAGGGGGAGGTTCTTCATCTTTGGGTGAGAGGTTATTGGTTCTGAGTACCAAAATATTTTCTATGTTCTCTATGGGAAGAACTGAAGATTGAAGATAAAATTTGGAAGATGTATCTACCTGCAACTTTACATAAAGGAGAGAAGAATCATGCTCTGTTGAAGCTAAAAGTTTATAGAAGATGCAGTAGGTAAAAGATAACATTATTTAACAAGTCCAGAGCTGAATGTTTAGAGTTGATTGAATATCTATTTTTGAAGTTAGTTGAGTTTATCCTCCAAACTGTTGCTTCTCCATTATTATTTGTCTGCCAGGTGTAACAATCAAATATGGAGAGACTGTTGAGCAAGTTTGAAGCAAAATGTCTAACTCAACAATACTGGTTTGGATAACTCAACATAGAACAAAGGACTTATAAATAATCTATATTCACTAGAATCAGTTCAGAATATTGACTTGTTATATACACAATGATCTTAGTAGCTGCAATAAAGAAGGCATCAACAGAAGTCCGTATGAAGTTCTTTAATATGTTCAGGCAACGGATGAATAAAGTCGAAGTCATTCGAAGCAGTTATTAGGGTTAGTATGAAGACCAAAAGGATTTTAGTGAAGCTGAATGTATATTACAGAAGACTTAATAATGGATTTTATAGTTATAATACAAAGGCCTGAGAACAGAACTAGTCGTCTGTGAACCAGACCAATTACACTAGATGTCGAGGATCCATAACGGGAAACTAAGTATTATTCTCAGAAAGACTGTTAAGTGGTATTCATAACCAAGATTAACTATTAGATTATTTAATTATCAAGACAAGAAGACTGAAGATCTGAAGATAAGGAAGACTACAGCTCAAGGCATAGATAAATGAGTTAAAAGCTTGAAAATAATCTAAGTACAAGACCCTAGACTTGTACTGTCAATTTGCAGGAATAAATGAAAGCAAATAGGTTGATTAGTAGCCTTTCATGGACATATGGTCGATCAGTAGCTTCACAATTATTTGTGTTGGAAACTTGTAGACTTCTAGGACATGTCAAGTCACCATCAAGCTCATTATTTCTTACTTGTTTGATTTTTAGGAGCCATGGAACATCCATTGTCAATTTCCATGTGATTGAAGATTCCATTGTTGATTTTTAGCCTTATTCTTTGTGGCATTGTCAATTTTCACATGAAAGAGAAAGAAGATGGTGATTAGTAGCTTCCTAGTAGTCCGAAGGTCAATTTCTAAGAAATTAAGGGTGCTATGGTCGATTTCCAAGTTATAAAAATAATACATTATTGACTTGTAGCTTAAGGAGAGAGGAAAGGTCGATTTGTAGCACTCTAGTGTCAACTTGTAGCTCTCATTGGTCGATTAGGATCAATTCTAATTCAAATGAATGGACTACAATGAGGCACATGTCCATATCTTCTCAATCAAGTCACATTAGTATATATCCATCAAATTATTGAAGGAAGAAGTAGTCTTCTCCAATATACAGTTATGAAACTCTGCAGAATTCTTTTAGTGGGAGCTAGTTTGATTCTTTTAAGGTTTTTACAAGGAGAAGTACTGCCAAAATTTCATCACACCATTAAAGCCTTACACATCTTGATACACTCATCATTTATGGCTTCTTTGATTGTATTGATTATCATTTGATAAGAGCAATTGGTTTGTAGCGTGATAGAAAGAAGCAGATTTGTTCTTGTTGTGTCCTTTGATTACTTACATTCTGTCATCCAACATTTATTTTTGTTTATTACAATCTATTTATAATCTCTTTTGTCAATATTATATTATTTAGCCGGATCAATAATATTTATTATTTTGTGTTAACACGAGACATATTAATAATCAACCAAATACAACTAATTATATTTAGTTTGCTTTAAATTTAATCATATTCTTGATTAATAATATTATTTTGTTTCAACCCGAATGAAAAGTGTAGATTATTTTATTTTATCTCGGGATCATTTAACCGAGCAGTAAATTATCTGCTGATAGTATAGATGTAGATATATATAATAAATATAATAGATATTATAATATTTATTTATAGTTTAATTAAATATTAATTAAAATAGGTGAAAAACTGTGTTTTGCGCAGTTCAAGAAAATATTTTAAATATATTTTAAAAGCACTCACAAGATTTGGGTTTATCACTGTTAGGGCGAAAACACGCGCTAATATTCACGCAAGTATACGCGTTCGCAAGTAATATAGAATATTTTCTAGTTCGTTCCCTCAGAGACTCACACTAAATTATTGTCTAATTAAACTCACTCACCAATGTATGATTACTTCTCAATGTTAAGATAATAACACTTAAAATTGTTGATTAAATATTAACTATAATTAACCACTTAACTAACACTTCAATTTATCAATAATAAAACACTCATGAGATCACAACTTCATTATTACTTCCTTCTATAGCCATTGTTATTACCTTTAGCATGTGACAGTGATGATATTAATCGAATAACATGAAACTGATAAAAGCCAACTTTCATTGTACTAATACCATTCCACCAAGCATCCACAATTAAGATAGAAGTTGAATAGTCATCAATTATGTTGAGTTCCTATATGTCTGCAGAAATTGACAACACAACGATTTAAGCACAAGTTATTCATTTTTGATTACATAGGGCAAATAAAACTGTTAGAGTTACCCACTAATCATGCTCAACGTACATGAACCTATGCTAGCATGGCAAGTTCTAAATCTCAAGATCCACCGTCGCTTCACAAGAGATTAACACCCTATCTTATATGTTCGTGATGTACATAAGACAAATACGCACAACCAATACTAGATATCAAGCAATCATCACACACTAAAGTATTAAACAATTAACTAAAGAATTCCATAATAAATCCGTTGCAACCCTATGATCACGATTAGCCCATAATAGAACTTATCGCCATCATGGGTTCATATGAAATCATGATAAACAAACATAAGAAAATAATAACTAAACTAATTATATTAAAACAGAGTACGTCACAAGAGTAAATAAGTCAAAGCAAGAAAACTAGCATCCAATGTTACAACGAAACAAGAATCACAAGAAAATATGCTTCCTCTTCGTTGCGGTGTGCTAAATCGGTCTTCTTCCTTATCTCCTTCGCTTTTTGTGTAAAACACAATCTAAAACATAATCCCCTTAATACTCTCTGTGAAAACGTCTCAAATCTACCTATATAATAGTCCCATAAAACTCAGATTACATAGAAGTTGGAAGCCAAACAGAAGTAGAAGTCTAAAATAATTTATCTTTTTCCCCGACCCTGCGCGGCCGCTCAGCATAGCTGCGCGGGCGCGCAGGTTGCTGCGCGGCCGCTCAGCATTGTTGCGCGGGCGCGCAGGCCTCTACTGGAAAAAATCCAGGTTTGCTCCGTTTCTTCGCCGTAATCTGCCCATTCCTTTCCTCTCGCAATGGTGAACACATGCCAAGGCTTATTCTTGATGATTCCTCCCCCGAAATGCAACTAATACCCTGAAATGCATAAACACTAGAAAAACGCCTCAAATACACATAATACTTGATTTCAAGACACCAATTTAAGCCATTTTAAGACGTTCTAAGTGGTATAAAATGCCACTTATCACACCCCCAAACTTAAATCGATGCTTGTCCTCAAGCGTCACAAACTCAAAAACAAATAAAAATATGCATGAATGCAATCTATATGAAAATGCAACGATCCCCCTTACTACAATTAACCAACCAAATTGTCACATCTCAACGAATGCAGTTAGACAACTAAAGATCAATAAACTCATGCAAACGGACATACAGCCAGAAACGTGGTGTGTGCAAATGCTTAACAGATATGCTTCGGAACTAGACAAATTACTATGACTAGACTATCCTCAAGGCAATCCTACGATTATACAAAGAATAAAAATTCTAGGCACAAAGTGATATACAACACTACAAGAACTCTGGAGCTTACTACGGAATCGTGCTTTTTATTTACAACTCAAATGCTTATTTGACCGTGCAATGAGTGAGGTCCACAAAAGACTTATACAATGGCATCCATGTAACGAGCGTTAGGTTAGCGGATCCCAGACTCTAAAAGCCTTAGGTCACTAGGCACAAAGTCCCCTAAGAACTTAATAACTCGAATACCAAAGAGCCCACTCTTGATCAATTATGCAAAAAAATTTTTTTTTTTAATAACTTCTGAGCAAGTGCGTTTCGTTCCATCTTGCTCAACCCTAGACTACTCGCAACATATGCGAGCCGGCTACTAGCCATTTGACGCCTAGCCACAACTAGCAACAACTTCCATATTTTTTTCTCCAAAATTTTTTCTTTTTTCATGTCTTTATCACTAAGAACCTATAATCGAATTCTAAGCATAATAAGTAGATTGACCTTAAAAACAACCAAATCATAGCAACAATCTAGCCCTTACGCATTCTTTAAGACTTAGTGGACTTACAATTGTTTCTAGCATGCATATCAACCTACACAACTTAATATCACTTTAATGCTATCACTACACTCGCATCAATATCACAATTCAGTCGATAACTTATTGCAAAAGGGATCATGGTAAATGCATGAGCTACATGACATTCATAAAAAAAAACTAAATGGCATAAATTATGCAACTATATGAACTAAACTATCATGAATATGCAACTAAATGACACACACACAATATTCCTTAACTACCACCCCCAAACTAAAAATCTTCACTGTCCTCAGTGAAAGTAGTAGAAAGGAACACAGGGTATACCTACTCGGAGTCATCATCATCATCACCCTCAGTGGGTGGAGTATCAGGCGGTGGGTATGCAGAGTCCTCACCAAAAACTGGCCACTGGATATCAGCTCCAAGGCCTCGAAAAGCAGTCCCTAACGTAAGGGTGAGCTCCTGAGCAAACCTGCTCTGCGTCTCATACATGGCATCCATCCGCCGTGAAAGCCTCATATACTGGGCATCACCCATCCCAGCACCCTCCTGAGCTCTCGAAGAACCAGCCTTACCACGCCCTGGCCTAGCCATAGTAGCACCTCGTATTGGACGCCCTCCTGGAAGACGATAACCCAGCCCATGCTCCTCAGGCTCACCACCGGTCCACTCCTGCATCCCATTCAGAGTGCCAGAATCAATCGGAGCTGCTGGCAACTGCAACTGCTCATGAGCCGGTTAGTTCACTCCCACTGCTCGGCATAGCTTCGTAACCGTGGATGCATAAGGGATGTTCATATGCTTTGCTCCCCTCAAAAACTTCAGAATTCCTTGGTAGATAAACTCACCAAGGTCCACATAGTACTCATCATGCAGAATTCCCCACAACAACTGTGCTCTCTCAACTGTGACCTCGTGTGCATGTGAAGAAGGCAAAATATTAGCACATATAAATGCATTCCATGCACGGGCATACCTGTTCATGGCGATTGCCAGAAAGTGACGATACTCATTATTGCCTGGACTGCGGGTCCAAACTGTGCCCGGTCGACAGAGAGTCGCACAAATCAAATCCAAGTCAAAATCCTCAGCAGTCTTTTCATTCCAGTTCTCCTCCTCGGGCTTCCTCTGTCGCTGTCCAATCACACGGCGAATCGCCGCAGGATGATAATCAACCGTCAGCCCACGGACTACAGAAAACCCATTCTTTTCAGCCTTCGCGTTCGCGTAGAACTCGCGAACAACGCTCATCGGTACTGCTTTGGGTGACTCACAAAAAGCTATCCACCCCTTCTCTGCAATCATGGGCAACAACTCACCATCCCTCCCTGATGGTAAAAACCCCCTCTCCTTCAGAATCGGCTTCCCCAACAGCCTAGTGTACTCCTCCTCCGCAGCTCTGTCAGTTAACCGAGGCCTTGCAGCAGTACCCCTCGATGAATCAGCAGTAGGAACTGTGCTGTTGCTGTCAATAGTGCGTGCTCTCTTGGGTGCCATTGATTCGTGAATAAAAGTGTGTAAGAACTGATTTTTGATGTTTGTGAGAGGGTTTAAGTGTAGGAAGTTTTGTGGGAGATATGTAGGATAGGTGTATGTATATATAGGGTGTGGATTAGATTAGGGTTTGGGAATTAAGGGATAAAATGATGGGGTAGTGGGAACAATTCGTGGGTTTATGGGCTAAAACTGTTTTTGTGTTTTTGTTTGTTCTTTTTTTTTTGAACTGGAAAAAATTTTCTAGAACTCGACCCCTGCTCGGCCGCTCAGCATAGCTGCGCGGGCGCGCAGAGGGTCTCTGGAAAAAAAAAATTTCAGCACCTGTTTTCTGATTTTTTTTGTGTTTTTGGATAGGTTATTAACTTCTAAGGGTTCCTGTAACAACAATTCATGGGTTTCCTCCCACGCAGCGCTTCTTTTTCGTCATTAGCTTGACGTTCCGTACCTTTCTCAAGTAGTCAACAAAATGGCACTAACCACCTCTCGGTTTTCCATGTCCCCATAGTAGTGCTTCAACCGCTGACCGTTAACCTTGAATGCTTGGTCCGAATCATTCTCAAAAATTTCCACCGCTCCATGTGGAAACACAGTTTTGACAATAGAAGGTCCAGACCACCTTGATTTCAACTTCCCAGGAAAAAGTCGGAGCCGAGAGTTGAATAAAAGAACTTGTTGCCCTGGCACAAATAACTTAGGATGTAGCTTCCTATCGTGCCACCTTTTCAACTTTTCCTTATACATTTTGTTATTCTCGTACGCTTGAAGTCGAAATTCATCAAGTTTATTAAGCTGAAGCATTCTTTTCTTACCAGCTGCATCTAAATCCAGTTCAATTTCTTCAATGCCCAGTAGGCCTTATGCTCAAGCTCCGCCGGTAGATGACATCCCTTACCGTACACCAACTGAAACGGTGACATCCCAAGTGGCGTTTTGTATGCTGTTCTGTAAGCCCAAACAGCTTCATCGAGCTTTAAAGACCAATCCTTCCTTGACGGACAAACAACCTTCTCTAGAATGCGCTTTATCTCTCTGTTAGACACTTCCGCTTGACCATTTGTTTGCGGATGATAGGCAGTAGCTACTCGATGATTCACATTATAACGCTGCATCATAGAAGTGAACTTACGGTTGCAAAAATGCGATCCTTCATCACTTATGATTACCCGAGGTGTTCCAAACCATGTGAAAATTTGCTTATGAAGAAAATTTAGTACTGCCTTTGCATCATTTGTCGGTAAAGCTTTAACTTCGACCCATTTTGAGACATAATCGACTGCCAGCAAGATGTACTGATTATTGCAAGACGAGATAAAAGGCCCCATGAAATCGATTCCCCATACATCAAAGACCTCGACTTCAAGCATCACATTTAATGGCATTTCATCCTTCCTTGACAAATTTCCCACTCTTTGGCAACGATCACACCTTAAAACAAACTGATGAGCATCCTTGAACAAAGTAGGCCAGAAAAAACCTGCTTGCAGAATACGAGCTGCCGTCTTCTCACCTCCATAGTGTCCCCCATAAATCGTGGAATGGCAGTCTCGTAATATCCCCTCCGTCTCACAGAACGGGATACATCTCCTGATGATCTGGTCAGCTCCTTGTCTAAATAAATATGGTTCATCCCACATATACCACTTCACCTCATGCAGAAACTTCTTCTTTTGAGCGGATGTCAAATTAAGAGGCATTATATTGCTGACGAGATAGTTTACAATATCTGCAAACCATGGTTCTTCCTCCTGAATTGCAAACAACTGCTCATCCGGAAAAGATTCATTGATTAACGTCCTATCTTGTGAAGTAGAATCAGGATTCTCCAACCTAGAGAGATGGTCAGCTACTTGATTCTCAGTACCTTTTCTATCTTTGATCTCTAACTCAAATTCCTGAAGTAAAAGCACCCAACGAATGAGTCTCGGCTTCGAATCCTTCTTAGAAACCAGATAGCGAATAGCTGCATGATCAGTGAATACTGTTACTTTCGTACCAAGCAGATAAGATCGAAATTTCTCAAAGCCAAAGACTATAGCCAAAAGCTCCTTCTCAGTAGTGGTGTAGTTCAATTGGGCACCATTTAAAGTCTTACTCGCATAGTAGACCACATGAAAGAGATTTTTCTTACGCTGTCCCAGAACTGCACCTACCGCATAATCACTTGCATCACACATCATCTCAAATGGTTCTGTCCAATCTGGTGCTGTAATGACTGGTGTCGTGATCAAACTCTCCTTGAGAGTCTCGAATGCTGCCAAACATTCATCATCAAATTTGAAAGGCACATCTTTCTCAAGCAAATTGCACAACGGCTTAGATATCTTTGAAAAGTCCTTGATGAATCGCCGATAAAAAACCCGCATGACCAAGAAAACTACGGATTCCTTTCACAGAATTAGGTGGGGGAAGATTTTCAATGACTCCCACCTTGGCCTTGTCCACCTCCAGACCCTTGCTAGAGACCTTATGCCCAAGGATAATGCCTTCACGCACCATAAAATGACATTTCTCCCAATTAAGCACCAAATTAGTTTTCACGCATCTTTTGAGTACGGCGCGCAGATTATTCAAACATTCATCATATGAGTGTCCAAAGACGGAGAAGTCATCCATGAACACTTCGACGTTATTTCCAATCATGTCAGAGAATATAGCCATCATACATCTCTGAAAGGTGGCTGGTGCACCACATAACCCAAACAAAACTCTACGAAAAGCAAATATGCCAAATGGACAAGTGAAGGTAGTCTTTTCCTGATCCTCTGGTGCAATACAAATCTGATTATACCCGGAATAACCATCCAGAAGACAAAAATACTCATGACCCGCCAATCTGTCAAGCATCTGATCAATAAATAGAAGGGGGAAGTGATCCTTCATTGTGGCTTTGTTCAATTTTCTATAATCCATGCATACTCTCCATCCTGTAACTGTTCGAGTAGGGATGAGCTCATTCTTTTCATTTGCGACCACAGTGATACCTCCCTTCTTAGGTACACATTGTACGGGGCTCACCCACGAGCTGTCAGAAATAGGATAAATGATGCCTGCATCTAGCCATTTCAGAATTTCTTTCTTCACCACCTCCTTCATGATGGGATTCAGTCTTCGCTGCTGTTCCACAGTTGGCTTACTACCTTCCTCTAGCAGAATTTTATGCATACAATATGAAGGACTTATCCCCTTGATGTCTGCTATGGTCCATCCAATAGCCGATTTGAATTCTCTCAAAATCCTTAAGAGCTTGTCTTCCTCACTACCTGAAAGGTCAAATGAAATAATAACAGGTAACGTAGATGAATCACCTAAAAAAGCATACCTCAAGTGTTCAGGTAATGGCTTGAGCTCCAAGGTAGGTGCTTTCTCTATTGATGGTTTGAGCTTCCCATCAGCGTTCTTGAGGTCAGAAGTACCAAGAGATTCAAATGGTATGTCCAGCTTTCGCTTCCAGGGAGAAGCGTTCAGATATTGTAATTGCTCATTGCTATCTTCATCATCGCTGTCAAAATCCCCCACTAAGGCCTTTTCCAATGCATCAGACATTAGCATGTGATCGAGTTCCGAAGTAACCGCAGAATCAATCACATCCACTTTTAAGCACTCCTCATCTTCTGTAGGGAATTTCATTGCCTTGAATACGTTGAAGGTCACATCCTGATCTTGGACCCGCATAGTAAGTTCCCCTTTTTGCACATCTATCAAGGTACGGCCAGTAGCCAAGAAAGGCCTCCCCAAGATTATGGGAATCTTCTTATCTTCCTCAAAATCCAGAATAACAAAATCTGCTGGAAAGAAGAGCTTATCCACTTTGACGAGCACATCCTCAACTATGCCCCTTGGGTAAGTAATGGAACGGTCAGCCAATTGTAGTGACATGTACGTGGGTTTTGGATCAGGCAGATCCAGTTTTTTAAAGATCGACAACGGCATCAAATTAATGCTTGCTCCCAAATCACAAAGGCACTTGTCAAACGTCAGATTGCCAATTGTGCAAGGAATGGTGAAGCTCCCTGGATCTTTCAGTTTTGGTGGTAACTTTTGTTGCAGAACAGCGCTGCATTCTTCCGTGAGAGCAACGGTTTCAAGGTCATCCAGTTTCACCTTCCTTGAAAGAATAGTCTTCATAAACTTCGCATAACTAGGCATTTGTTCCAGAGCCTCAGCGAAAGGTATATTGATGTAAAGTTTCTTGAACACCTCCAGAAACTTCCCGAACTGTCTATCCAGCTTTTGTTGCTGCAATCTCTTAGGAAAAGGTGGTGGAGGATAGAGCTGTTTCTCCCCTGTATTAGCCTCAGGCAGAGTGTGTTCAACAGTAGTCTTCCTTGGTTCCGCCGCTTTCTCCTTTTGCTTAGATTCTTCACCTCTAATTTCAGCTTCTATTGCTTTTGCCTTTTCAGCATCAGCTACTTTTCCAGACCTTAAGGTAATAGCCTTGACTTGCTCTTTAGCTTCCTTCCTGCCTGGTACTTGTACTTAAGCTTGGGATTCCTCTTGAATCTGACATGGGAGAATCTCTTGACAATTTGGGCCATTGACTCGTCTTCCAATTGCTCTCTTCCAAGGAATAAAAATCATCATTTGATTGATTTGTAGTAGGAGGATCATATTCTGCTACTAACATATTTTCCTCAGCCTTAGAACACTGTACCATTCTCTCCAATTGTTGAGATTGCTGTTGTTGTTGACCTTCAGCTACAAGTGCAGTAGATGTGCTGACCATTCTATCCTTCCCGTAGACTTCCTTCTGTTGAATCTGCTCCAACTCATAGGTTTTTAACACTCCATAGAGCCTGCCCAAAGAAATCTCACTCAGATCTCTAGCTTCTCTAATGGCAGTGATTCTATGTTCAAAATGAGTTGGCAGTGTTAAAAGGAACTTTTTGTTGACCTCCCTGATTGAATAATATTTCCTATTAATGTTCAGGTTGTTGATCAACGCATTGTACCTCTCAAACACTTCAGTAATTCCTTCTCCTGGATTTGATTTAAAATATTCATACTCAGAGGTTAGGATCTCCAACTTGTTCTCCCTAACTTCCTCTGTGCCTTCATTAATCACCTCAATAGTTTCCCACATGTGTTTGGAATTTTTACAGTTCATCACATGTCTGTTCATCAAGGGATCAAGGGAATCAATTAATATTAATTGAAGGCTGGCATCCAAGGAGGCTTCTTCCTTCTCAGCAGGAGTAAAATCTTCAGGCTCTTTTGGATAGGTTCTAGCTATGGTAATCACAACATCATCTACTATCACCTCTGGTTCAATAACCATCGGAGTTTTTAGACCCTTCTTTAACAAGTTCAGATATTTGGGATTTGCAATTTGTAAAAATAATAGCATCTTCTTCTTCCACATGATATAATTTTCTTTATCAAATAGTGGAATTTTAACGGTTCCAACTTTTTGTGAAGTCATTATGAATTTTTGAATAAATAAAAATTCAAGGAGTTGAAAAATCACAAAAGTCTAGGATCTTGATTTGTTCGTTAATCAGAAGGCTCTGATACCAATTATTAGGTCCCAATGTGTTTGTAGAAGGGGGGTTGAATACAAACAGTACCAAATAATCGAATAAATGCGGAATAAAAAATGTGAAACAAAATTCAAATTAAATAAAAATATTATTAAACTTGAAAGTTCTTACAACAACTGTATCGATTACAAGGTATTAATCTCAAATCAATTATCACAAATCTAGAATAAATTCGACATGAACTTTTTCTATTTTTGCAATAATTAGAATCAAATGCTAAACGCGATTTGAGATTAAGTTCTAGGGATTTTGATCCGCTAGATTGTTACACAAGAACAAGATAAAGATTTCTAGTTGATTGGATTTAACTTTACAATCTAGAAATTGATCTTGAAGTTTTGCAGAGAAGAATAAAATGTTTGCTGCGGCTGCTCTGTTCTTGTTTTTTGACTTGTATATTTGATGATTGAGTTTTTTTTATGAATGAATGACTTCTGCTTCTATTTAATCCAACAGCCGAATAGAATGAACTGGCATGACAATCTCTTTGGCTCAGCAAGACTATCGGTAGGACTATTGTTTAGAACTGGCAAGACAATCAGAATGAACTAGCAAGACTTTCGGTATGACAATCAATTGTCATACCGATTGTCATAGTAGTTCAAACAGATTGTTTTTGCTGAATTAATAAGTGATTTTAATCTAATAATAATTCTGGTAAGACAATCAACTGAATTAGCATGACTTTCGGTATGACTATTGATTGTCATACCGATTGTCATACTAATACAATCAGTTGTCTTGTTGAATTAAAACAGATTTTTAAACCAATTTAAATTCTGAAAATTCTTAATATTAATTCAGAATTAATTAATCAATTAATTCAATTAATCAAATAAATTAATCTTTGCAGATATAATTTATTTTCTTAATTAAATTATATGGCTTAATTAATTAATAGAGAATTAATACTAATCTTGAGCAGCATCCATTCTTCTGTAAATCTCCTGAAAATCACTGAAATATATGAATCAATTCCACCACTTCAATGTTGACACTCGATGTACTGTCTGGTTCATGAGTGACTAACTTCCGTGACGTTTCTTCATGTCTTGACTTTGATACTCTGATTTTCTTCAGATTAAATCCTTGTAATTAATGATACTCTGACGAGATCTCTGTCACTTGATTAAATCCACGATCTTGATTTATATCACTGAGGCTTGATCAATTTCTTGAACTTCTTCCAGTGAATTAACTCCTCAAGTCTATAGATGAACCTTGTTTCTGAATCCTCTGACAGATGTTACTTTGCGAGATCTCTTTGACGGTAGATCCACTATTTACTTATTACATTCTTATTTGAGTTGAGTTGAATCCTCGAATATACAAATAGGCCTATGACATATGACTTACAACCTACCCTAAAGTTATGTCCATGTTATCGATTATAGTTTGCGTCATAAAAGTGAAAGGCTTTATATATATGAAGGGTGTCAGCTTATGAGTTTACGGTTACTGATGTGTGTATATATCCAGGATTTCCAATTTTCCATTATTTAATTTCATCAAGGAAGGCAGAAAGTTGGCTTACTATTTCTAGTCCTCCTGGTTATTAAAAGGAGTGAAATTTTATAAAAATAGACAAATCAGAATAACAGTCTTGGGAGGAGCCATGTCATACATTCGAGATTATCTAGAAATGAAAATCACATAGGTTTCCGTTTATCTAACTTTTCTTATTTAAGTAATCGAAAAATATAGCTGAAGATAAAACACATTGATAGACTAACACAAATAAACTTATATAAAATTTGCAGACAATCAAAACATAAATATTTATAATTAAATAACAGTTAGTACCATCTATTAGACGAACCACTTGTTAAGCACAACTTATAATTGATGACGCCCCGTCTTTGTGTACCCCAGTTAATACATGTAAAAAGAATATATTATTGGCATATACACTAAAGAAACCAATGGGAGTGTTTCACTGAGAGGAAAAATAGAACCTTCAACATTTTTTTCGTGTCTATCAGAATATACACATAACTGAAAAACTAAAATTTGCATATAAAAAAGACTTACATCTTGTATCCAATGAGATTAGAATTTCGGCAGTCTCCTTACATTTTAAGAGGGGGTGACCCGGCCCCTTTTAAAGGTGTAAAACGCAGATGTATTAAGCATGCTAGAAACACTATTACATTCATCATGAAGATTGAGAAATACTTGTATTACAAATTTACAGAAAAAATGTATCTTGCTGCTGAACAAAATTATTGTCCCGCATCACTACCTCGGCTAGTACACGACTTGCACTCTAGGTATAAGGAAATGAATAATCCAATGCATACAACAATATAAATATATAGTTATAAAAACATTGTTGTATAATAATGGTGTATAATCATAATTATCAAGCTAAATTAATTTGTATCTAACATGTCCAAGATAGTTTTTACATTCCCTCAGCATGTTGCCCCCAATTTTCCGTATAATAGCCGAATGATGAGCAAGCTATTGCATAAACCATTTTGCGAGCTACTGCAGAAACAATTTTATCTTAAAAATACAGGGTTTTTAAGTAACTCTTCTCTAAGAACTCATGTCTTTTGTTTTCTCAACTACTTTACTTTGTAAACCCTTCTTTTTGTGCAAAAATTATAAAATTGAGAATGCATCAAATGGATTTAAAGATAAAATATCAATAGTTAGCACATTAGCACATATGAAAAACTAGTAAGGGCAAGCAAATTAACAAACACTTAATGGCATACAAAAAGGGATGATACATGAATGTTTTGTGAAAGTATTCTAAAATGACAGGAATTCCATCTTCTCTTCCCCGTGAAATGATATCCAAAAAATCCCGACCCCTAAATTTCTCCACCAAATTTGCTCAGAAAATCAAATGTAGAATAGAAATCCAATTGCTTAACATTATAAATGGATCTCCTTGCTAGGAGTAACATAATGTTCAAAATTAAAACATAAAAATATATCTCATTGTGGACTTTTATCAAACATGAGACTTGCATATGAGAATAGGAGTTCTGGAGGAGGTGAAAAGAGTATCAGGCATGGGAAAATGTTCTCATGTGTATATGCAAATATAGATGTAAAAATGGCTAGCAAATGATGGGTTGGACTAAAATGGCTAAACTGAAAATAAATGATTGTCTGTCGGTATCTCCCATAACGGACTATGTAACCGTACCGACGGGTAAGAGAAAATGATGGAATAAAATGATGAAGTATTAATAATAGAATAATAGAAAAATTATTAAAATTAGATAAGGACTAGGATTTAAAATTGAATTAGAATAACGGGCCTAAATTTGGATCAGATTCTAATATGGATAACTTGTAGGTTAAGATATAGATTTTGTATCATTATAAATGCATCATATTCGTCTTCCTCGTTTTAATTGTTAAAATTCGTAGGGCTTTATTCACCAAAAATCAGCAATCTTATAAAATTTGTAAAATATTCATCTTAAGTCAGAATTCGTTGATTCTGGACTTTTCAGAAAGATCTTTTCGTAATCTACAACTTTCGTGTTTCGTGTTTTCCAATAAAACATCATTTAGAGGATAAAAAATTGCAAATAAGGATCTGATCAGAATTGAAATCACGGAGAAGATCGAGATTTTAGATGTGCTGTATTTGATGGGTTGCTAAGGATTGATTGTGTGTTCTAATATGAATTATCTGTTTGCATGATTGAGGCAATTTACTTTCCATTGCTCTGTATTATTTGTTTACGTGTTCTGTAAGTAACTTTCAATTACTATGTATTATTTGTTTGCTTACGTGTTATGTAAGTGACTATTCGTTCCACCGTATATTTTGAAACATGAATTATCTGTTTGATTACGTAAGTAGATCTTTATTGCTCCGTATGTATTATATAACGTGCCTTATTATGTGTGATTAGATTTTCTCCGATATTTGTTTAGTTATTATAAGTGTGATACATATATGTGATCAATAAGATAACAAATTTTCGGAAATCCCTAGTCTTAGTCATATATGAGAATTACATTCCGATCACTGGATAGTATGATACATAGATTTTAGAACTAGTTTGCGCACATTCCGGAAGACATCAATATCTTGTCAAGATTCGGTTTCACTTGACGAGGGACGTAAACTATCCCCTCATCGAATAAGAATTAGAACCCGGTCACTTGGGAAGTGTGGCATAAAGTATAAGATGCCGATCACTGGCAAAGTGTGGAATAAGGTGTGCTTTAGGACTGTGGGACTAAAGATAAGAATTTGTTATTAAGATTTATTTATTGATTAAGAATTATGATGATGTGGATTATAAAAAATATTGTGTAATTTGTTTTGATCCTTGTCATAGAAAATATATTGTATGATCATTGTTATCGAATATTTGTGCAATCCTATATGATAGATGTTACGTGTTATGTGTCCAAATTATGTTTTTGAAAAAAAAATAAAAGATATTAATTTTGAGTCTTGGACGGTAGTTGCTTACTGGCCTTCACAGCTCATTCTTACAATTTCAGGTTTTGTCCAAGATTCGAGTTGAATAGCATTGAAGTTCGAGGACCTTAGAATAGGAGTAGATTGACTTTTGGACTTCTGTTAGCTGCGCATTTGTAATAGTAACCTTTGTAATAGACTTTTGGATTAATAGATTAAATTTTGTACTAGTTTCGATTTAGAACTAATAGTCCGGAAGTGCGGGTTGTTACATGTAAGAGAAAATGATGGAATAAAATGATGAAGTGCTAAAAAAATAAGAAAAGTAGAATACACTTCTATGGCAACACCACGTAGGCCGCCCAAGTTTTTACTTTATATAGATATATATAGATTGGTTGTTATAATAAAGATTTTTTTAGAATTTATTTTAATTAAAATTAAATTAGTAGAATAGTTGACTTCAATATCAATTGGAATAATACGGATCTTAAAATGGATTAGGATTTAATTTGGTATAAGTAGTTGACTATAATATCGGTTAGAATAATATAGAGTTTGATATGAATTAGAATAAACTAGTAGAAGAATTTATCTTCAATATCAAATAGAATTAGTTCTATTGTTGCAGAGAAAAATAATTGGTGTATAAGTTTTTATTGGATTAAATTAATAGGAGTTGAAATCGTCTTCAGTATTGATTAGTCTAATATTATATTATAATTATTTATTCGATTAAATTAATAGGATTTGATGTGGTCTTCAGTTTTAATTAGTCTAATATTACGAATTAGAAATTAATTTGGTATAAGTATTTGATTTTAACATCGTTTACGATAATATAGAGTTTAATATGAATTAGAAGAATTTGGTAAAAACATGTTTGACTTCAATATCAATTAAATTTAGAATTGGTTCAATTGTTGTAGAGACAAACAATTGGTGTATAAGTTTTATTCGATTAAATTAATAGGAGTTGAAGCTGACTTTAATATTAACTAGTCTAATATTATATAATAAATTATTATTCGATTAAATTAATAGGAGTTGAAGTCGCTTCAATATTAATTAGTAAATTTAAGTTGGTATAAGGAGTTTGACTTTAACATCGGTTATGATAATATAGAATTGGATATGAATTAAAATAAATTGATATAAGAAGTTGACTTCAATATCTATTAAAATTAGAATTGGTTCTATTTTTGCAAAGACAAATTATTGGTGTATAAGCTTTAATTTGATTAAATTAATAGGAGTTGAAATCGGCTTCAATAATAATCAGTTGAATAAAATAGTTTCAGCAAGTATCGAACAACTACCAAACTTTCAAAGTTTGTTTTATTATAATATCGTAAGGAAAGATGGTTCAGTATTAATTTGAGTTGAATAAAAATCAAATATAAACTTATTTAAAAAAAATTAATATCCCATAATTTTAGATGAATAGTAATAAAAGAACAATTGAAAAAATGATTAAAATTTCACTAAAATTAGGATATCGAAATTGGGTTTGACTAATGGCATTAAAATTTGGATTAGATTTTGTAATTTAAGAAATAGAGTTTTTTATCGTAATAAATACATCATTTTCGTGTTTCTAGTTTTTATTGTCAAAATCCGTAGGGTTTTTATACATAAAATTCACTAGTCGAAATTTGTTGATTTGAACTTTTCGGAAAGATATTTTCGTTCTTTATAACTTTCTTGCTCTGTATTTTTCAAAAAAAAATGTCGTTTAAAAGGTCAAAAAGGCTACATAAGGATCTGATCGGAATTAGAATCATGCAGAAGTTCGAGATTTTAGATGTGCGGTTATTAATGGGTTGCTATGAATTGAATATGTGTTCTTACATGAATTATTTTATTTACGTTGAAAGGATATCTTTAATATATTATTTATTTTGGTATTTGTACGATTAAATATAAAATTTGAATACACGTAGATCCCTAACATTAGGACATGATTTTAATTGATCCAAATCGAAGTCACATGGTCAATCTAGCAAAATTATTTTCAAGACTATCTCTTCTATATATAATAGCACAACAAGGGGATAATATTGTGAGATTAAAAAGTCTCATTAAAAAGACTAAACTACCCCTGTTTTTAATATTTATATAAAAGTTGTGCTTCGTGAGAATCGAACTCGGGTTGCTTTATTATTCTATACAACCTTGTACCACCACACCATATTTTCACATGTACTTTTTATCATACACATAATATGTAAGTGTGCTAAACGAATATTTTATTTAACTTTTAAGATAGCTATTTGAATTCCGCAAAAAAAATGATAGTTACTTAAATATTTGTACAATTAATTTTAAAGAACTGAATTCCAGATATAAAGTTAGGCATAATACATAAATGGATTATTATTTTATTTATTATTATTTTTTAGTTTGAAAATATATCTCATATATTTTTAACAATTTTTTATTATAAAAAGTAATTAAAATGTATATATATAATTTTTAAAGAAAATATTGAAAATAGAATCGCCTATATATAAATAATCTCGATTGGTATTAAATATTTAGATAAACTTGAATTATAATGAGTCAATGAATTTTAGTTTATTTTGAATTTGAAATCAGAATTTGGCCCGTTGTTCAAAAAATACTCGAAATTTGACTACATGACTAGCCGAAAAACATTGTCACATTCTACGTTTAGTAAATTTAAATTACAAGTTTGACGAGAATATCTTACCAATAATGTGAAATTTTTGTATATCTTATATTAATATAAATTAATGTGTTTGAAGTATTTGTAGGATCAAGTCAATTGATTATTTGTATTAAAATTACTAACTTCACTGATAGCGCAATAGTGTTTTGGGACTTGTCCCGATTTTAAAAATATATGAAATTTGATATGAGATCTCACGAGATTTGTTCAAACTACGATGATATATTAAATTGATTTATTTTTCATTTTTCACTTTAAAAAAACTAGCATTTTAAAAAGATTTCTTTTAGATAAATAATATTTATTGATCAAGATAATATTGTACAAATATTTTGAATTATTTTTATATTTTGAATTATTTTAATATTTTGAATTATTCAAATAAAATTTATATCTATACTATATTGTAGCATTTGATTCAATACATTTTATACTATTTAAAAAATATATATATTGTTCAATAATTTGAAGAAATTAACCAGTTCAACTAATATTTATAAAACTTTATCGAATTAAAAAATATTTAATTTTAGGAAAATAGTATACAATATTATCAAATTATTATATGAAGAAATATTAGAGTTGTAATGAAAGAAACTTAAAAATAGTTTAAATAAAAATATAATTACAATTTTTCCTTCAAATTCTTGAAAAAAATCATGAACATCAATAATAAGTCTTACAATATATAATTTATTTTTATGTTACATGATTGATACTCGGTCGCATAAAAAATAGATATGGATTTTTTGTCAGTGATAATGTGAATACCATATATAAATTATTGTAATTTATTTATTATATAATTTTAATTTTTGAATAATTATAAATACACGTTATTTAAGTAATCAATTGCCTCACTAGATATTAATAATGATTATACATGTACATAAATAAGATATTTAGCATATAAATAATTGAAACCATCGTAATTTTCTAAGAAATGTAACATACGATAATTCACATGCTAACATAGACACATATAACTTAATCTTATTTTGTTAAAAGTAGTGTAAAAAAACTAACATTTTTCCAAACATACATACGTTAAATTTCAAAAACTAATATTTTTCATTAAAATCGACTTTTATATTAACAGTAGTGTAAATTTTATATTATTTTATATTATAATTGCAAGTAGTTCTGAATTCAGTTATTCATTTTTTATCTTTTTAAATTGATTAAGTTAATTGTAAGTTAGTAGAGAACTCAGTAATAATATAGACCAGTTATATAGTTTATTTAAATGAAATTCGAATTTTTTGGTCAAATCTGTATTCAACATATATGTTAGTTTTTAACTTTTTTTTTGTAAACATACCAACGACATTCTACATATTAAGTTTATTTGTTTCATTTTAAACGTACACTGACTACCATGTTTATATTCATTCATTAAATACAATTATATAACACAAACAAGAATACATATATTTCTCTTAATAAGCTATATTGGAAACGTTGTATAATTTAGTAATGTCTTGTATGAAAATGATACACAGATAAATACGTTAAACATTATACAACATTTACAAATAAGAATATAATTAAAAATAATATAATTGCATGCATAAAAAAACTCTAGAAAATGACCCTTGTCTTGCACGGGTTATTATGCTAGTTTATGTAAAAGAGATATTCCACTATTCTGAAACATCAAAATTATATCTTTATGGAATACATCTATAAGGCAATATGATCAAATAAGAAATATCAAGACATGATATTTCTTAGATCACATTTGCAACATCAATAAGGCAACAAGTTCGAAAAAGGGATATATCAGAAATATTCCTAAGAAGACTCGTGCTATATCAAAAATATTTTACTTTTCACTCCAAAATATATTTCTACATCTATCAAAAGAGTTTTCATTCAAAGTTTATTAATATTCATTCTTGAAATATTAATATCCAGTTTTATAATCCATTTCATGTATACTTACAATAATTTTCTCTCGTTTCGTAAAATCAGCATTTCACGGAGAAAATTATTCAAAAATACTCAAAAATATTTCCTACCATCCAAAAATATTTTATATATTAGAAAATATATTTTAAGTATTTATTCAAGTCAAAACTTTGGTCAAAAGATTCATATATTTAATTTCAAGACCAATGGTATTTTTACTCAGAAGAAAAGGCTGATAGAACAGTTTTAATTCTAGATAAAATACTTCCACATACTAGAATGACTTGGAATTTAGTATGGATAATTTAAATGATATTTTCTATGCATGGTGAAAATTTCATAATATTTTGAGAATTTTTGTCCAGACACAAATTTCGAGGTAGTTGGTCCCACAGTTGACCACGTTTGACCTAGTTACCATTGATCAAGGTTGACCAAAACTTGCAGGACATCATTTTATAATATTTAGGTAATTATAATATTTTTTTTATGATATTTATTTAAGAGTTTTTAGGGTGGTCATAATTATTGGTGTTTAATGTTTAATTAAATGATTAAACAATGATTAAAAGAAAAAGGAAAATATATTTTTAATCAAATAAATCAGCTGAGATTTGAGCTTCATAAACTTGTTTGTCTTATATGGAAAGTTTGAAAGAAACACAACTAACACACTTTGCTTTCCATGTCATCAATCCATGTGACTAACATCATCCACCATCCATTTTCCTCAAATCTCCACCATTCAATCCACCCAACTTCTCCTATAAATAAACCCCCACCCCAACCCATTTTAACTAAGCTAAAGAGCCAAAAAGTTGCTGGGATTTTTCCAAGAAGTATTTCTCTTCATCTCTTTCAAATTCTAAACACATACTTCTTCTCAAAAACCTTCTCTCTCTTAGATATATATATACATATATACAAGGTTTTTGATATACAAGCTTAGCTTCACCCAACCAAGCTTGTTCCCATCAAGTGAGCTCAACCACTACCATTCTCAGGCCTCCCGAAGGGCTGCCCAAGTTCGACCATAGTGCCAAAATACGGCCGAATCTCTGGCGAATTTTTTCAGCGAACTTTTCCAACTGCTTTCCCAAAAGTGGTATTGAATTTCTTTTATTTGAGCTTTGTACTTAATTTCTCTACTTCATCTCAAACTCTAATACTAGATCTCCTATAAAGAAGGTTCTCAAAGAAAATAGAACAAAGATTCGAACTCGGAATTCGAATAAGTACTCGATCTTCAAAAAGAAGCTTTAAAAGAAGATGATTTATAAAATACAAGTACTTAAATCTCTATAACTCCTCATGACTGAGATTTCATACATTTCTATAACTCCTCACGAGTAAGATTTCATATTTGACAAACCTCGCGAGCTGGCCAATTACTTGCACTTTATTTATTTTGATCTTGACCAACATATTTCGTGAATATAGAAATAATTATGAAAGGTATCATATAATCCCACTAACATCTCTAGTGTTCCATGGGATTATAAAACGATCAATAGTAAGCTTCATAATTTTGTCAAATATTAAAGACGGATTAAATCACACGAGTTGGCCAATTACTTTTACTTTATTTATCTCGATCTTGCTCAACGCATAGTTCGTGTATATAGTATCATTACGAAAAGTATCGTATAATCCCCACTAGCATCTTTAGTGTTCCGTGCGATTTTAAATTGATAAATTGTAAACTTCGTAATCATCCTTTTAAGCTTCAAAGGTGGATTTAATCACACGAGTTGGCCAATTACTTGCACTTTATTTATCTCGATCTTGGCCAATGCATAGTTCGTGTATATAGAATCATTAGGAAAAGTATCGTATAATTCCCACTAACAACTTCAGTGTTCCGTGGGATTATAAATCGATAAATAGTAAACTTCGTAATCATCCACCTAAACTTCAAAAGCACAAATCCAAAGCCAATTAATCGTACTTCTTTTATCTCGATCTTGGCTTATATAGAACCTATAAATTGTGCACGAAGTTAAAAGTATACTTTGGCTCTATAATTGTCAAAACATAAGTATACTAAAATCCTTAAGCCTACGAGCTTATAAGATAGTTACAATTCTGAGATTGTAACTAAAGTATTCTTCGATCCATAAATACATAATCGAAAGAAGAAGAATACTAAAAAAGTCATAAGCTATATTACTTATATATATAAGACTTCTTATTACTCTGATAAACATATATTCTATAAAGACGGAGTAATCGAAAGTATACTTGACATATTATTCTATATCTCAAGTCAAGTATATGTATTGAGCTTTAATATTCCTATTTGAATATTATACTATCTTTCGGGCTAGTACCTTAACATATTAGTTCAACCCATCTTTTCTCTATACGTTTTGTTTTGTGGATTGTCTTATTAGCTTTGTAGTGGGGTGAAGTGATCAAAGGTGATTCTCGTTCTAAGACCCAAGTCCTACACGTACTAACGGGGAGTTAGTAGTATTTGTACCGTGAAGAAGAGGAAAGACCCAAGATCGGATCACTAAGACCCAAGACCGACAAAAGCTAAGGAAGCCAAGTTCACACAAGGGCTCTACATCAACTTTGAAGATATAACGGGGAGTTATAATCTAAGATAAGTTATGTAGGAATTGCATTTATTTTGAGGTGGTGACCCGTGTGTTACACACCAAGACGAATATTTATAAGGGTGTAAGGGCTTCTCCGCCTACTAAAGGAGCGAGTTTATTATGAGGAAAAATCCCGAGTCCGGGAGATGAGCTCGGGGACTGGACGTAGGGGTAAGAGAATCTATTAGGGGTTGCGCCATCACGAACCAGGATAAAATCACCGTAGGATATTTTCTTTTCTTTCACTTTATTTTCCGCACATATAAACTACATAACTACTCGGTAAAGTTTTAAAAAGGATAAAGTATTTTAAAACGCCACAATAATTTTTAAATTGGTAATTAAGTTATTCAACCCCCCTTCTAGCTTAATATAGCCCTCTTACGAGACCTTACATACGTGATTGAAATAAATAATTATCTGTTGATTTGTATTACTTGATTACTTATATTCTCACTAAGTAACTTTTTGTTGCTTCATTTAATTTTGAACATGTTTTCTATTGCTTGATTATGTTTTCATTTGTATAGTTATTATAAGTACGATTTCAATGTGTAATGTGTGATTAATAATATAATATTTTTAGAAATTCCCAATCTTAATCATATATAAAAATTAGAAAATGATCACTAGGTAGCGTGATAACATGGAACCAGTTTGTGTACGCTCCGGAACACATTGGTACATTGGCAAACTTCGGTTTCAATTGACAAGGGACGTAAACTAACCCTTTATCCAATAAGAATAAGAACCTAATCACTTGAAAAATTGTGGCATAAAGTATAAAATATTGTTTACTGTCAAAGTGTGGCATAAGATATGATTTATAATTTAATTTTAAGAGTTATTAATGATCTTGAATTTTGATAATGTAAATTATAGAATATGACGTGAGCATCTCATTCATAATCGTTATAGAGTGTATCGTTTCCATCTAGTCTTATTTATTATGAAATATATGTGTGATTTTGTGTTATGTGTTACATGTTTAAGTTGTGTTTTCTAAAAGATAGAATTATTTTGAGCTGTTGAATGATAATTGCTTACTGGTTTCCTAACTCATTCTTTTAATATTTCAAATTTTGTTTAAGATTCGAGTTCCACAACATTAGAGTTCGAGGACTTAAATTTGGAGTATATTGACTTTTAAACTTTTGTTAGTTTCATTTATTAATAGAATTTTGAATTAAGTGTCATTTTTGTAATAGAATTTTGAATTAATTATCATATTTTATTTTAGTTTTAATTTGAAATTAATAATACGAAAAATCGGGATGTTACAAACACATAGTTCAAGGGCCTAATTATTAAAATTTATTTAATGATCCAATTATCTCACGTGCATGTTTTAACCAAAACGGGTGTAATTATTTCAATTTATACACTTATATACGCATTACCTATTTTAAAAATATTTTAATTAGTTAAAAAGTCTATTATACGTATAAATAAAATTTATATATATATAACATATTCAAAGTAGCATGTGTGAGGTTTAAGCTAGTAACATATAAAATTATAACTGAAAAAGGATAAGAAAAACTTTGAATGGTGTATTATATTAAATAAGTTATATTTAATTTAGATTTTAGAATATTAATAATTAATTATTAATTTTGAAAACTTGTTGTCAATATTAATTTTAAGTGAATTAAAAAAGAGTAAATATACAAATTCCATAGAATTTATGATTTAAAAGAGAGATCTTGAGAATCGTTCAAAATTTTATGAATTTTAGAAATAGTTGAAAAGATAAAAAAATATAATAAAAATAAGATTAAAATACACCCAATTAATGTTTTTTGAAAAATCGAATACCTCTGAATATTAAAATCTATTTTTTAAAAAAAGAATTTTGACCGGAGATACCCCACTACACCATATTTGACCTGTACCAACACTTTTTTGGTGTTACAAGCAAAAATGTTGCCTTAGAACACTAAAATTTGATATATGATAACATTTTATTTTTGTGTTGCAGCAGAGGATAAAAAATGTTACCATAGACATTATGACACAGATATTGTAACACAAAATAGAGTGTTAGTATTGATATTGCAGTTAGTGTTACCATAGGACTAATGTTTTGGGGGCATTATATTGGCGGGCCAAATTTTAGAAAAATTTTAACCAAATTTCGCCAAATTTTGGACCGTCGTGAAATAATATGTAAACCCGCTCACTTTGTTTTATCAAATGTAAACAAAATAGAAAATTATATCTTCTCAATCACCCTCGAACTCAAACTGTGACGACCTCAATCCCGGGGTCAGGAATTGACGTCATCAACCACAACCATAAGATAAACAAATCAATAACAGGATATAACTACGACCCCTTTGCCAAGATCTTTTCCAGGTTTAAGTATGACTTAGGTTACTCAACTAACACAACCCAAATTACCTTACACAATCCTGAACACTAATTCAATGCAGCAACTTAACAGACCTCATCTGGTCTGAACACAACTACCTTAGAGGAGTCTGACACGAAAGGAGCTGGAACTTTCCCCTGACTACCGCGCAAGAATCTCCTAGGCATCTGCAATACATATAAAATATTCTGCAAGGGTGAGCAATTGCTCGCTCAGCAACACCACTATATGAATAACAAATAAAACAGTTTAAAGTAAAGCAGTTATAGGAACATAATTCATAACTTGCCAGAAACATGTAAAACATGTATAAACTGGATATCAAAACTAGAATGCTCTGTAAAACAAAATCAACTGTCGTGTGTTGTGCATAAAAACCATAGTTCAATTTTAGCATGCTATCTCCATTTTCAAACTTTCCGTTCCATTACAGGAACCATAAAACCATATGTCCTGTTACGAGGACCCAAAGCCATTTGTTCCATTACTGGAATCACAAAATCACAATCAGATATGTATTGGATGTTATCTAGGGACGGCTGATCAGGCCTCCAAACAAATTATCTAGGATAGTTAGCCGGGCTATCACACAAAATGTCTAGGAAAGCTGATCGGGCTTTCACACAAAATCACCGGATCCGCAGAGACTAGCTAGGTCTCTGATATCTATGTTGGACTAATCGGTTATGTAATGCGCGCAACCGAATTAGCCACTTACGCAACGTTATCGAATATCTGATTCGTTTTATCCAGTTTCAAAATCACTTTTACCTATCTCTTGTTAAAATCAATTCTGTCACAGCACACTATTCAAAACCTCTTTTCCATTTTTAATCACACTTTAGAGATAGGTATTTTCAGAAGTTACTTTTCCCCAAAACATAATTTTAAACAACATTTTCAAACACAAGGGATACGTAACTTAAAACGTTTATGTTCCTGTTCAAAAATAAAACAACATTTCATTCATATATACTGAACCATAAAAGAATGGTCAGGGGTACTTGCCTTGCAGAGCTTTACAACTGATACTAATTGACTCTGAGCCGACTCGGACGCTCAGGCTTTATCGCTTTACTATTTGACTATCCTGGATCCGACCTCAACGCTCAGGTCCTTCGCTTAGGAACCTCGATGTGCTTGTCAACTGGTCACTAGGTTATCTTTAGTTCAACTTCAATTCTTAAGTCCTTCGACTAGAACCTACAGAGCCGAAATACCCTACGTTAGACGTCTAGGTATGCTTGACATATCCTCGATACCAATTCTACCCAACGATATTCAAACCTGACTCGTAATTATATATATTATTACAATACAATAACACATCCAACAGTTAGGGTTCACGTTTTCGAGAAATCGGTTTGGTGTTCATTTTCAGAAAATACGTATACTCCTCATTTTACGAAATTAGGGTTACTGGATTTTGACAAAACATTCACCACAACATACAATCAGGTTCCGCACAAAATATATATATACACCTATTTATACTCGCTCAACGTTGTGATAATTATAGGGTATGTCCTGCATTTTTGAATTTAACTTCCAAAAATTCGGGCAGCACCTCCTCTGATTATCGGCCTACCCGTCGAACAACTCGACGTCAAATCCCAAAACAACCAATCAATCACACAATCCAAAATTCCACAAATTTCAACCAAAAATTCAACCCAATTAATATTATTAACCGATTATTTACATCTCGAAAATACTGTATGAACTAAATTAATATTTTAGAATTTTAGGACCCAGATAACGATCATCACGGTCCACCGTCGGCTCGCCGAAGCTCATCACCGACGGCGGCAAAAATTCGCGGGTACCCGTACAATCGGGTTTCCAACGCGAACCTTCGCCGATTAAATTTTGGAATAATCAGAAATTTAATTTCGCAAATCAAGAATATTTCATTCGAAATCTCTCCACAAAAATCACATAATAGTTCGAACCTCCAAAGTAAAAGGTCGAAATAATCACAGGAACACAGTAGTAATTAAACCCAACAACACAGCAACTCTCACCAGACACATACACGCAACGCACACAACACTGCACGCACGCGCAACACATGCGCGCGCACAGTACACATAAAAGACACGCACGCAAACACACACAGCCCACCCACTGGCCGCCTCACCGGAAAGAAACCGGCGGCAACCGGAAACACGGCGGCACAGAACACATCAAGCTCACAATCCCTTAAATGATTACACCCATACACATATAAAATCAAGCAAAAACAGGACTAAGCAACCGGAACCAACCGAAATTGGGCGGCGGCAGTGGAAACAGGGGCGGCTGAAATGCAACAAGGACAGGAAAACGAGAAGAGGGAATAGAGAGGAGAGAGAGAGAGGGAGACTTCAGAGAGATAAATTGAGAGAGATTAAGAGAGATTGCGAGAGAGACGAGAGATGAGAGAGATGAAGAGCAGGAGAGAGAGAGAGAGAGTAATTTTTTGATTAATTAAATTTTGTAAAACGTAAGTTGTGTAAACTGAAAATGCAGGGGTTTTGGACACGTATCAAGTGAATTAACACGTGTCCTCTCCTTCCGGTCTTAATTCTGGACTGAATTTAATGAAATAACGTAATAACGCTTGGGTAACGGTTTATCGGAAAAATTCCGAAATAATTTTAAAAATCATAAAATAATTAATTATATAAGACATAAGATTTTCATAATTTTTAAACCATTTTTGGAGTGCAACTTATATCCGCATTTAACGATTAACGGTCCGAGCTGCACTTAAAACAAATTCAGAAAATTACGAAAATAGTCTTAAAATGTCACAAATATCCCGAAGTTTACAAAATCATAAATTTAGTAATTTTAAAATAATTTCTAAAATGCCATTTATACCCGCTTTTATTGATTAAACGAATCAACGCGCGGGTGAAATTAATCCTGAAAATTCCCAAAATAATTTTAAAATTCTCGGAATATTCCAAACTTAAATAATTATGAGTTTCATAATTTTTGAAGTATTCGGGAATTAAATACAGATTTTACAATTAAATGTAATCAGAAAATCATACAGAGCTAAATAATTAATAAAACATTGATTTCTAAATTTTATAAAGTCCCAAAAATAAATATTGAAAGTATAAAGTCATAAAAAAAATTTTAGAGACAATCCAAGTATTTATGGAAATAAAACCGTAATAACACCATTTTTAACAATGATACAAACTCATACAATTCATTAATTAACCACACAATTCAATTCCATACACTAGTAATCACATACCCATAGTGACAAAGTAATAATCCACTTACTGAACCCACACAATCATTTTATTTAATTATTTATTCCATAATTATACATTTAAGTAATAAATAAAATATACGGGTCATTGTATCCTTCCCCCCTTAAAAAGATTATGTCCTCAGAATCTGACTTAACCAAATAAGTGAGGATATTTGTTAAGAAATTCCGACTCTAACTTCCAGGTATACTCTTCAACTCAAGGATTTATTCAAGGCATACTCACTATAGACATAAATTCATTACTAAGGACTCACTTTTAACGATCTAGGGTTTGGATCGATTATTCTGCGTAGAACAAATTTGGATGAGAGCCCATTGGCTCTTAATCAATGGCTTGATTCAAACCAGAGACATATTGCTTTAACATTGACACATATAACATATTATATATATATATATACTGGGACTGCGGCGGTGATATCAACTTATAAACAACTTTACCTATATTTCTTTATACCTCGAATGGTTCAATACAAATAGGACTTTACTTTTCCCTTCTATTCCAACTTAATCAATCTCTTTCAAGGTAAAGCTTTTGCCTATACCACAATCCTCATTCTATATATTCATATTCTTTCGATGTAAATCCGCTTTCTCTCTTTTTCTATCCTGGGCTGTTTCAACTCTTTTCTGAGTCAACACCACCACACTCTTGATGTATTAAATTAATTCAGGACTTAACAATGTCTCTACTTCCACTTTTTCTCACTAGGGGGAGGACTCACACTTATGTCTCCACAACACTTCGCAAAGTAATACTCTCTTACTAACAGGGTAACTATTATCATAGAAAACTCAATCCATGGTAGGTGATTATCGTAGTTCACTTTTTAAACCCATCATATATACTCTCCACATATCTTATATTGTCTGAATCACCTTCTCACTTTGACTCTTTATCTAAGGATGAGAGGTAATACTGATTTTCAATTTAATTTTCAACATCCGATCGCTTCTTACTCATTTCCATCAGTTAAGGCTGGGAAATAATCTTATATACTAACTTCTCATCACCTTCAGATACTCAACTTCAATTCCCATAATTTCCAATTCCTTTACTGATTCCTTAGCAATCTTAATCACATTTAATCATTTTTCTCTGCACGAGGCATAAACTACTACACTGGCTTTGCTTAGATGGTTGTTAGTGAAATACTCAAAATCTTTTGTTATTTCCAACCAAAATTCATACTTTAAAACTTAGCGTATAATTGCTTCCCTTCTAGTCTTCGTAAGGAAATCCTGGGGCGTTCTACACAAACTTTCTTAATCCTAAGACAGCTGAGGATGTTATCAATAAATACAATTTGCTTTTCCAAGTACTCCTTATACACCATGTTCCTTAATTCCTTATAGACAAATGATGCATTTATTACTTCTTTTCTCGCATGATTGGAAGAATTCCTTATATTGCTTCTGCATCCAGAAACTTACCTTACTATTGGCTTCTGTACACTTTATACTTCACTTTTTCTAAAAACCGATCCTTACCTTACTACAGGACAACCAACCAGATCCTAAAATCACATCGAACTCTTCTAGCTCGAAGGGTGGCAAATCAGGTGCAACTACGTCCAAGTTCTAAATGCTCAATCTCTTGGTCCTTTTAGAATTTCTGCCTCTAGCTGTGTTGGATGTTGGGCCTTGGGATATAGTATCTTGAGTAACCGTTCTACAACTCCTTGCAATATGCCCAACTTTTCCACAATTATAACACGTAACTCCTGGATTTTCTGGATCACATTCCGAGGTATAATGACTCTTATGTCCACACTTAAAACATTGCACATTCTTTTTACATGAACCACTGTATCTACTGTCACAGGACTTACCATCCCCTGCTGACTTGACTGACTGAGTTAGAGTGGAAGCAACTGAAGTAGCACTAGACCTAGTCCGTAATAAACTTTGTCTCCGGAATCTCTTACTCCTATTTTGGTCAAACCGATTCTCAAATTCCTGACTGGATTCTCCTTGGTCTACCTTATCTTTAACACCTTCTGACTTCTTTTTCTTATCACTTTCTTCCTTAACATCCAACTTCTGGTCACTTTCCATTACCAGGGCGGCCTGAACCATAGAGGAGTATGTCTTGAGTTGCAATGCCACAACTCCTCTGCGAATCTCAGGCTTCAACCCTTGTTGAAACATCCCTGTTTTCTGAATCTCCGTACTTACATACTCAGGAACTAATCGGGCCAATTCTGTAAACTTGGCCTCATACTCCAGCACACTTCTCTCACCTTGTTTCAGCTCTAGAAACTCGACTTCCAACTGATTCCTTAAACCATCGGGAAAATACTTTTTCAAGAATAATTATGTAAATCTTGCCCAAGAAACAGGGCCTTCTCCTTCCAACACTCGAGTGGATTCCCACCAATAATTTGCTTCATTCTTAAGAAAGTAACTCGCATAATCAGTCTTAAGATCATCATTTACTTGTGTGAGGGTAAATGCCTTGTCCATTTCCTTCAGCCAATTTATGGCAACAACAGGATCCACTTCGCCTTTGAACTCTGGGGGCTTAACAGACTGAAAGGATTTAAAACTAGTAGTTTGGTTTAGCTTTCCTTGTTGATGTTGTTGCTACTGAATCTGTTAGATTAACTGCAATTGTTGTTGCTGTTGCTGGCGCAACATGTCTAGAATTTTATTTATAACTGGAACCTCCGCCAAACTACTACTATTTTCTTTAGACTGGATAGCTTTCTTGGGTGGCATTTTCCTCAAATATAACAGGGAATTTAATCAAAACATAATGAGAATGTATAACAAAATATCACCGTTCAAACGGTGCACCTGTGTCAGGAAAATGCTACCCAATTAAAGCACCCATGTCCCAATTCTTAGGTTCCATTTATAAAAGATATCTAGATCAGCAACACTAGCAACAATAACAATGATAACAGTAGCAGAATTAACAACAGCGCAGAAAACTGGAATATAAAGGTACTAAACATTATAGTATGCTTTCTCAATACAACAACAGCCGAGCAACCTTTTAGCACCAATAAAATACAACATTAACAAATTCCATATACCGCAAAGCTAGACGGGCTATCCTAGGCACCACCTGAAAAAGGTAAACTAGTAAGTCAAATTAATCTTAAGAATCATAGACTTGGCTAATGCACTAGCCTGAGGTTCAATCAAGCATTCTTCCCAAGGCGACTTCTTATCTCTTACAATTGACCCGTCTTCCACGGGGTTGACTTTTCTAAAACCGCAACCTTCAATATCAAATCATAAATCCTCTCTACTATTATCATTTCTGGGATAGCTAGCGATCTGATGTACATCTTATATTTCTTCCAGACAGTCAACTCTCAACTACTTTCGATGAACAGGACTGTCTAATCACAAAAGCTACTGACAATCCACTGCCTCGGGACTTCAAATAAAATCTCAAAGTCAAAGAATCAATCAAATAAGAAGAAACAGTGAGGAAGATATAGGTATGACTGAGAGCAACCATACAAGTACATAAGATGGCCAGTCTTAGTACCGCACAGTTCACAATACATACTTCAGTGGCGTCCCACCAGACCCTTTTGCCACACAGACAAATGGTCAATTCATATGCATTCTTTGCCCCAATCACCCGAAAAATCACCAAGAAAAGAAACAATGCTCAGACAAGAAGTTCACAAATAGAAAAGAAAGAATCTGATTTGTACTGAGGTCAACAGAACCCTAAGTAACTTACTTCGAGTTCACACTTTCTCACAAGAAAGATAAGCAACTTATGGAATAGGAAACAATTACTCTGGAGATAGGATACATTTCAAAGAAGAAATAGAAGGGTTCAAAAATACCACCTCCCGTTCTGATCCACATTCACTATGAAACTTGGACGTCATAGCAGCCAATGACTATTATCATACTATCTGAACTCACCAAGGTCACACAATCGGCCAATAACATCCATTGACATAGAAAAGGTAATATTTAGAAATAACGGGGGCGTCTCTTTAGCTGACACATCACGGGTATGCTCAGAAGCTGACTTTTCTCAATCAGACTCGAATTCTCGGATGAAAAACTAGGAATATCTATCGGACATTATGTTAGGGCGAAAACACGCGCTAATATTCACGCAAGTATACGCGTTCGCAAGTAATATAGAATACTTTCTAGTTCGTTCCCACAGAGACTCAGACTAAATTATTGTCTAATTAAACTCACTCACCAATGTATGATTACTTCTCAATGTTAATATACTAACACTTAAAATTGTTGATTAAATATTAACTATAATTAACTACTTAATTAATCACTTAACTAACACTTCAATTTATCAATAATAAAACACTCATGAGATCACAACTTCATTATTACTTCCTTCTATAGCCATTGTTATTACCTTTAGCATGTGACAGTGATGATATTAATCGAATAACACGAAACTGATAAAAGCCAACTTTCATTGTACTAATACCATTCTACCAAGCATCCACAATTAAGATAGAAGTTGAATAGTCATCAATTATGTTGAGTTCCTATATGTCTACAGAAATTGACAACACACCGATTTAAGCACAAGTTATTCCTTTTGATTACATAGGGCAAATAAAACTGTTAGAGTTACCTACTAATCATGCACAACGTACATGAACCTATGCTAGCATAGCAAGTTCTAAATCTCAAGATCCACCGTCGCTTCACAAGAGATTAACACCCTATCTTATATGTTCGCGACGCACATAAGATGAATACGCACAACCAATACTAGATATCATACAATCATCACACACTAAAGTATTAAACAATTAACTAAAGAATTCCATAATAAATCCGTTGCAACCCCATGATCACGATTAGCCCATAATAGCACTTATCGTCATCATGGGTTCATATGAAATCATGATAAACAAAAATAAGAAAATAATAACTAAACTAATTATATTAAAACAGAGTACGTCACAAGAGTAAATAAGTTCAAAGCAAGAAAACTAGCATCCAACGTTACAATGAAACAAGAATCACAAGAAGATATGCTTCCTCTTCGTTGCGGTGTGCTAAATCGGTCTTCTTCCTTATCTCCTTCGCTCCTTGCGTAAAATCACAATCTTCTTCAATCCACACTTGTGAAAACGTCTCAAATCTACTTATATAATAGTCCCATAAAACTCAGATTACATAGAAGTGGAAACCAAACAGAAGTAGAAGTCCAGAAATATTATATCTTTTTTCCCGACCCTGCGCGGCCGCTCAGCATAGCTGAGCGGGCGCTCAGCTTGCTGCGCGGCCGCTCAGCAATGCTGAGCGGGCGCTCAGACCTCTACTGGAAAAAATCTGATTTTGCTCCGTTTCTTCGTCATAATCTGCCCGTTTCTTTCCTCTCGCAATGGTGAACACATGCCAAGGCTTATTCTTGATGATTCCTCCCCCGAAATGCAACTAATACCCTGAAATGCATAAACACTAGAAAAACGCATCAAATACACAAAATACTTGATTTCAAGACACCAATTTAAGCCATTTTAAGACGTTCTAAGTGGTATAAAATGCCACTTATCACACCCCCAAACTTAAATCGATGCTTGTCCTCAAGCGTCACAGACTCAAAAACAAATAAAAACATGCATGAATGCAATCTATATGAAAATGCAGTGATCCCCCTTACTAAGATTAACCAACCAAATTGCAACATCTCAACGAATGCAGTTAGACAACTAAGATCAATAAACTCATGCAAACGGACATACAGCCAGAAACGTGGTGTGTGCAAATGCTTAACAGATATGCTTCAGAACTAGACCAATTATTATGACTAGACTATCCTCAAGGAAATCCAATGATTATACAAAGAATAAAAAATTCTAGGCACAAAGTGATATACAACACTACAAGAACTCTGGAGCTTATTACGGAATCGTGCTTTTTATTCACAACTCAAATGCTTATTTGATCGTGCAATGAGTGAGGTCCACAAAAGACTTATACAATGGTATCCATGTAACGAGCGTTAGGTTAGCGGATCCCAGACTCTAAAAGCCTTAGGTCACTAGGCACAAAGTCCCCTAAGAACTTAATAACTCGAATACCAAAGAGCCCACTCTTGATCAATTATGCAAAAAAAAATTTTTTTCCTGAGCAAGTGCGTTTCGCTCCATCTTGCTCAACCCTAGACTACTCGCACCATATGCGAGCCGGCTACTAGCCATTTGACGCCTAGCCACAACTAGCAACAACTTCCATATTTTTATTTTTTTTTTCTCCAAAAATTTTTTCTTTTTCATGCCTTTATCACTAAGAACCTATAATCGAATTCTAAGCATAATAAGTAGATTGACCTTGAAAACAACCAAATCATAACAACAATCTAGTCCTTACGCATTCTCTAAGACTTAGTGGACTTATAATTGTTTCTAGCATGCATATCAACCTACACGACTTAATATCACTTTAATGCTATCACTACACTCGCATCAATATCACAATTCAGTCGATAAATCATTGCAAAAGGGTTCATGGTAAATGCATGAGCTACATGACATTCATAACAAGAAAAACTATATGGCATAAATTATGCAACTATATGAACTAAACTATCATGAATATGCAACTATATGACACACACACAATATTCCTTAACTACCACCCCCAAACTTAAAATCTTCATTGTCCTTAGTGAAAGTAGTAGAAAGGAACACAGGGTATACCTACTCGGAGTCATCATCATCATCACCCTCAGTGGTTGGAGTATCAGGCGGCGGGTATGCAGAGTCCTCACCAAAAACTGGCCACTGGATATCAGCTCCAAGGCCCCGAAAAGCAGTCCCTAACGCAAGGGTGAGCTCCTGAGCAAACCTGCTCTGCGTCTCATACATGGCATCCATCCGCCGTAAAAGCCTCCTATACTGGGCATCAACCATCCCAGCACCCTCCTGAGCTCTCGAAGAACCAGCCTCATCATGCCCTGGCCTAGCCATAGTAGCACCTCGTGTTGGACGCCCTCCTGGAAGACGATAACCCAGCCCATGCTCCTCAGGCTCACTACCGGTCCACTCCTGCATCCCATTCAGAGTGCCAGAATCAATCGGAGCTGCCGACAACTGCAATTGCTCATGAGCCGGCCAGTTCACTCCCACTGCTTGGCATAGCTTCGTAACCGTGGATGCATAAGGGATGTTCATATGCTTCGCTCCCCTCAAAAACTTCAGAATTCCTTGGTAGATAAACTCACCAAGGTCCACATAGTACTCCTCATTCAGAATTCCCCACAACAACTGTGCTCTCTCAACTGTGACCTCGTGTGCATGCGAAGAAGGCAAAATATTAGCACAAATAAATGCATTCCATGCACGGGCATACCTGTTCATGGCGATTGCCGGAAAGTGACGATACTCATTAGTGCCGGTCCTGAAGGTCCAAATTATGCCCGGTCGACAGAGAGTCGCACAAATCAAATCCAAGTCAAAATCCTCAGCAGTCTTTTCATTCCAGTTCTCCTCCTCAGGCTTCCTCTCTCGCTGTCCAATCACACGGTGAATCGCCGCAGGATGATAATCAACCGTCAGCCCTCGGACCACAGAAAACCCATTCTTTTCGGCCTTCGCGTTCGCGTAGAACTCGCGAACAACGCTCATCGGTACCGCTTCAGGTGACTCACAAAAAGCTATCCACCCCTTCTCTGCAATCATGGGCAGCAACTCACCATCCCTCCCCGATGGTAAAAACCCCCTCTCCTTCAGAATCGGCTTCCCCAACAGCCTAGTGTACTCCTCCTCCGCGGCTCTATCAGTTAACCGAGGCCTTGCAGCAGTACCCCTCGATGAATCAGCAGTAGGAACTGTGCTGCTGCTGTCAATAGTGCGTGCTCTCTTGGGTGCCATTGATTCGTGAATAAAAGTGTGTAAGAACTGATTTTTGATGTTTGTGAGAGAGTTTAAGTGTAGGAAGTTTTGTGGGAGATATGTAGGATAGGTGTATGTATATATAGGGTGTGGATTAGATTAGGGTTTGGGAATTAAGGGTTAAAATGATGGGGTAGTGGGAACAAATCGTGGGTTTATGGGCTAAAACTGTTTTTGTGTTTTTTTTGTTTTTTTTTCTGAACTTTAAAAAAAATTCTGGTAGTCGACCCCTGAGCGGTCGCTCAGCAAAGCTGAGCGGGCGCTCAGCTTGCTGAGCGGTCGCTCAGCAATGCTGAGCGGGCGCTCAGGTGGTCACTGGAAAAAAAAATTTCAGCCCCTGTTTTTTGATTTTTTTGTGTTTTTGGATAGGTTATTAACTTCTAAGGGTTCCTGTAACAACAATTCATGGGTTGCCTCCCACGTAGCGCTTCTTTTTCGTCATTAGCTTGACGTTTCGTACCCTTCTCAAGTAGTCAACAAAATGGCACTAACCACTTCTCGGTTTGCCATGTCCCCATAGTAGTGCTTCAACCGCTGACCGTTAACCTTGAATGCTTGGTCCGGATCATTCTCAAAAATTTCCACCGCTCCATGTGGAAACACAGTTTTGACAATAAAAGGTCCAGACCACCTTGATTTCAACTTCCCAGGAAAAAGTCGGAGCCGAGAGTTGAATAAGAGAACTTGTTGCCCTGGCACAAATAACTTAGGATGTAGCTTCCTATCGTGCCACCTCTTCACCTTTTCCTTATACATTTTGTTATTCTCGTACGCTTGAAGTCAAAATTCATCAAGTTCATTAAGCTGAAGCATTCTTTTCTTACCAGCTGCATCTAAATCCAGGTTCAACTTCTTCAATGCCCAGTAGGCCTTATGCTCAATCTCCGCAGGTAGATGACATCCATTGCCGTACACCAACTGAAACGGTGACATCCCAAGTGGAGTTTTGTATGCTGTTCTGTAAGCCCAAATAGATTCATCGAGCTTTAAAGACCAATCCTTCCTTGACGGACAAACAACCTTCTCTAGAATGCGCTTTATCTCTCTGTTAGACACTTCCGCTTGACCATTTGTTTGCGGATGATAGGCAGTAGCTACTCGATGATTCACATTATAACGTTGCATCATAGAAGTGAACTTACGGTTGCAAAAATGCGATCCTTCATCACTTATGATTACCCGAGGTGTTCCAAACCTTGTGAAAATTTGCTTATGAAGAAAATTTAGCACTGCCTTTGCATCATTTGTCGGTAAAGCTTTAACTTCGACCCATTTTGAGACATAATCGACTGCCAGCAAGATGTACTGATTATTGCAAGATGAGATAAAAGGCCCCATGAAATCGATTCCCCACACATCAAAGACCTCGACTTCAAGCATCACATTTAATGGCATCTCATCCTTCCTTGACAAATTTCCCACTCTTTGGCAACGATCACACCTTAAAACAAACTGATGAGCATCCTTGAACAAAGTAGGCCAAAAAAAACCTGCTTGCAGAATACGAGCTACCTTCTTCTCACCACCATAGTGTCCACCATAAACCGTGGAATGGCAGTCTCGTAATATCCCCTCCGTCTCACAGAACGGGATACATCTCCTGATGATCTGGTCAGCTCCCTGTCGAAACAAATATGGTTCATCCCACATATACCACTTCACCTCATACAGAAACTTCTTCTATTGAGCGGATGTCAAATTAGGAGGCATTATATTGCTGACGAGATAGTTTACAATATCTGCAAACCATGGCTCTTCCTCCTGAATTGCAAACAACTGCTCATCCGGAAAAGATTCATTGATTAACGTCCTATCTTGTGAAGTAGAATCGGGATTCTCCAACCTAGAGAGATGGTCAGCTACTTGATTCTCAGTACCTTTTCTATCTTTGATCTCTAACTCAAATTCCTGAAGTAAAAGCACCCAACGAATGAGTCTCGGCTTCGAATCCTTCTTGGAAACCAGATAGCGAATAGCCGCATGATCAATGAATACTGTTACTTTCGTACCAAGTAGATAAGATTGAAATTTCTCAAAACCAAAGACTATAGCCAAAAGCTCCTTCTCAGTAGTGGTGTAGTTCAATTGGGCACCATTTAAAGTCTTACTCGCATAGTAGACCACATGGAAGAGGTTTTTCTTGCGCTGTCCCAGAACTGCACCTACCGCATAATCACTCGCATCACACATCATCTCAAACGGTTCTGTCCAATCTGGTGCTGTAATAACTGGTGCAGTGATCAAACTCTTCTTGAGAGTCTTGAATGCTGCCAAACATTCATCATCAAATTTGAAAAGCACATCTTTCTCAAGCAAATTGCACAACGGCTTAGATATCTTTGAAAAGTCCTTGATGAATCACCGATAAAAACCCGCATGACCAAGAAAACTACGGATTCCTTTCACAGAATTAGGTGGGGGAAGATTTTCAATGACTCCCACCTTGGCCTTGTCCACCTCCAGACCCTTTCTAGAGACCTTATGCCCAAGGATAATGCCTTCACGCACCATAAAATGACATTTCTCCCAATTGAGCACCAAATTAGTTTCCACGCATCTTTTGAGTACGGCGTGCAGATTATTCAAATATTCAACATATGAATGTCCAAAGACGGAGAAGTCGTCCATGAACACTTCGACGTTATTTCCAATCATGTCAAAGAATATAGCCATCATACATCTCTGAAAAGTGGCCGGGGTGCCACATAACCCAAACGAAACTCTGCGAAAAGCAAACGTGCCAAATGGACAAGTGAAGGTAGTCTTTTCCTGATCCTCTGGTGCAATACAAATCTGATTATACCCGGAATAACCATCCAGAAGACAAAAATACTCATGACCCGCCAATCTGTCAAGCATCTGATCAATAAATGGAAGAGGGAAGTGATCCTTCCTTGTGGCTTTGTTCAATTTTCTATAATCCATGCATACTCTTCATCCTGTAACTGTTCGAGTAGGGATGAGCTCATTTTTTTCATTAGCGACCACAGTGATACCTCCTTTCTTAGGTACACATTGTACGGGGCTCACCCATGAGCTGTCAGAAATAGGATAAATGATGCCTGCATCTAGCCATTTCAGAATTTCTTTCTTCACCACCTCCTTCATGATGGGATTCAATCTTCGCTGTTGTTCCACAGTTGGCTTACTACCTTCCTCTAGCAGAATTTTATGCATACAATATGAAGGACATATCCCCTTGATGTCTGTTATGGTCCATCCTATAGCCGATTTGAATTCTCTCAAAATCCTTAAGAGCTTGTCTTCCTCACTACCTGAAAGGTCAGATGAAATAATAACAGGTAACGTAGATGAATCACCTAAAAAAGCATACCTCAAGTGTTCAGGTAATGGCTTGAGCTCCAAGGTAGGTGCTTCCTCTATTGATGGTTTGAGCTTCCCTTCAGCATTCTTAAGGTCAGAAGTACCAAGAGATTCAAATGGTATGTCCAGCTTTCGCTTCCAGGGAGAAGCGTTCAGATATTGTAATTGCTCGTTGCCATCTTCATCATCGCTGTTAAAATCCCCCACTAAGGCCTTTTCCAAAGCATCAGACATTAGCATGCGATCGAGTTCCGAAGTAACCGCAGAATCAATCACATCCAATTTTAAGCACTCCTCATCTTCTGTAGGGAATTTCATTGCCTTGAAAACGTTGAAGGTCACATCCTGATCTTGGACCCACATAGTAAGTTCACCTTTTTGCACATCTATCAAGGTACGGCCAGTAGCCAAGAAAGGCCTTCCCAAGATTATGGGAATCTTCTTATCTTCCTCAAAATCCAGAATAACAAAATCTGCAGGAAAGAAGAGCTTATCCACCTTGACGAGCACATCCTCGACTATGCCCCTTGGGTAAGTAATGGAATGATCAGCCAATTGTAGCGACATGTATGTGGGTTTTGGATCAGGCATATCCAGCTTTTTAAAGATCGACAACGGCATCAGATTAATGCTTGCTCCCAAATCACAAAGGCACTTGTCAAAAGTCAGATTGCCAATGGTGCAAGGAATGGTGAAGCTTCCTGGATCTTTCAGTTTTGGTGGTAACTTTTGCTGCAGAACAGCGCTGCATTCTTCCGTGAGAGCAACGATTTCAAGGTCATCCAGTTTCACCTTCCTTGAAAGAATAATCTTCATAAACTTCGCATAACTAGGCATTTGTTCCAGAGCCTCAGCGAAAGGGATATTGATGTGAAGTTTCTTGAACACCTCCAGAAACTTCCCGAACTGTCTATCCAGCTTTTGTTGCTGCAATCTCTTAGGAAAAGGTGGTGGAGGATAGAGTTGTTTCTCCCCTGTATTAGCCTCAGGCAGAGTGTGTTCAACAGTAGTCTTCCTTGGTTCCGCCACTTTCTCCTTTTGCTTAGATTCTTCATCTTTAATTTCAGCTTCTCCTTCTTTTGCCTTTTCAGCATCAGCCACTTTTCCAGACCTTAAGGTAATAGCCTTGACTTGCTCTTTAGCTTCCTTCCTGCCTGGTACTTCCGTGTCACTGGTAAGAGTGCCAGGTTGACGATTGAGCACTGCATTGGCTAATTGACCGATTTGATTTTCCAAGGTCTTGATAGAAACCGCCTGACTCTTGCACAACAGCTTAAGTTCCTCAAAATCAGCACTAGTAGGTGCAGCTGTACTTCCCTGTTGAGGATATGATTGCCTTGTAGCATACTGCTGTGGTTGCTGAAATCCAGGTGGGTTAAACTGTTTAATCACTCCTTGCTGATATGGTGGCTGAATAGCATTCTGATTATTCCCCCAGCTAAAATTTGGATGATTTCTATTGTTAGGATGATAGGTCGCTGGCACAGGCTGCTGTTGTCGCTGATAATTATTCACATAATGAACAGATTTGTTGATAAGAGAACACTGATCCGTAGCATGAGAACCTGCACAAAGCTCACAAACCATAGCTATTTGATTAACTCCATATGTAGCCAGAGAATCAACCTTCATTGATAGCGCTTGGAGCTGGGCTGCAATAGCGGTGGCTGCATCAACTTCCAGAATACCTGCTACCTTGCCTGACGTCATCCTCTGAGTTGGGTTTTGATGCTCATTTGCAGCCATCGTCTCTATAAGATTATACGCCTCAGTATAGCTTTTAGCCCATAAGGCGCCTCCAGCTGCTGCATCGAGCATGGGCCGAGATTGGGCCCCCAAACCATTATAGAAACCAGTGATCACCATCCAATCCGGCATTCCATGATGTGGACATTTTCTCAACATTTCCTTGTAGCGTTCCCAAGCCTCGCACATAGATTCTGTAGGTTGCTGCGCAAACTGAGTAAGAGCACTCCTCATAGCAGCAGTCTTTGCCATCGGATAAAACTTCACCAGAAACTTTTACGCAAGATCTTGCCACGTAGTGATGGACCCAGCTGGTTCAGAATGTAACCAGTCTTTAGCCTTGTCCCTCAGTGAGAATGGGAAAAGCCGCAACTTGATAGCCTCATCAGTCACGCCATTATACTTAAAAGTGCTGCAGATCTCGACAAAATTCCTTATGTGCATGTTGGGGTCTTCAGTTGCCGCTCCTCCAAAAGAAACAGAATTCTATACCATCTGAATAGTGCCCGGCTTGATTTCAAAGGTGTTAGCTTGAATAGCCGGATGAAGGATGCTTGACTGAATGTCATCAATTTTAGGCCGAGAAAAATCCATAAGAGCTGGATCAGCTTGAACAATACGATCTCCCATGTTTACTGGTTCTTTCTGCTCAGTTCCTGAATCCGAATCCTCAAAATCTAACTTCTCCGGAATAACAAGAACTTCGTATGTCTCCTCAGCTGTATCTAAAGTCCTCTTGCGAGCACGAGAACGAGTTTGCATAAACGCTTGCTAAAGTACCTGAAACACAACCGGAAAAAAATAAGTAACTACTACGTCCTAATCACTGAGTCCTAATGACCAATGATGGTAAGTACATAAACTAAACAAATACGCCGAGTCCCCGGCAGCGGCGCCAAAAACTTGTTAGGGCGAAAACACGCGCTAATATTCACGCAAGTATACGCGTTCGCAAGTAATATAGAATACTTTCTAGTTCGTTCCCACAGAGACTCAGACTAAATTATTGTCTAATTAAACTCACTCACCAATGTATGATTACTTCTCAATGTTAAGATACTAACACTTAAAATTGTTGATTAAATATTAACTATAATTAACTACTTAATTAATCACTTAACTAACACTTCAATTTATCAATAATAAAACACTCATGAGATCACAACTTCATTATTACTTCCTTCTATAGCCATTGTTATTACCTTTAGCATGTGACAGTGATGATATTAATCGAATAACACGAAACTGATAAAAGCCAACTTTCATTGTACTAATACCATTCTACCAAGCATCCACAATTAAGATAGAAGTTGAATAGTCATCAATTATGTTGAGTTCCTATATGTCTACAGAAATTGACAACACAACGATTTAAGCACAAGTTATTCCTTTTGATTACATAGGGCAAATAAAACTGTTAGAGTTACCTACTAATCATGCACAACGTACATGAACCTATGCTAGCATGGCAAGTTCTAAATCTCAAGATCCATCGTCGCTTCACAAGAGATTAACACCCTATCTTATATGTTCGCGATGCACATAAGACGAATACGCACAACCAATACTAGATATCATACAATCATCACACACTAAAGTATTAAACAATTAACTAAAGAATTCTATAATAAATCCGTTGCAACCCCATGATCACGATTAGCCCATAATAGCACTTATCGTCATCATGGGTTCATATGAAATCATGATAAACAAAAACAAGAAAATAATAACTAAACTAATTATATTAAAACAGAGTACGTCACAAGAGTAAATAAGTTCAAAGCAAGAAAACTAGCATCCAACGTTACAACGAAACAAGAATCACAAGAAGATATGCTTCCTCTTCGTTGCGGTGTGCTAAATCAGTCTTCTTCCTTATCTCCTTCGCTCCTTGCGTAAAATCACAATCTTCTTCAATCCACACTTGTGAAAACGTCTCAAATCTACTTATATAATAGTCCCATAAAACTCAGATTACATAGAAGTGGAAACCAAACAGAAGTAGAAGTCCAGAAATATTATATCTTTTTTCCCGACCCTGCGCGGCCGCTCAGCATAGCTGAGCGGGCGCTCAGCTTGCTGCGCGGCCACTCAGCAATGCTGAGTGGGCGCTCAGACCTCTACTGGAAAAAATCTGATTTTGCTCCGTTTCTTCGCCGTAATCTGCCCGTTTCTTTCCTCTTGCAATGGTGAACACATGCCAAGGCTTATTCTTGATGATTCCTCCCCCGAAATGCAACTAATACCCTGAAATGCATAAACACTAGAAAAACGCATCAAATACACAAAATACTTGATTTCAAGACACCAATTTAAGCCATTTTAAGATATTCTAAGTGGTATAAAATGCCAGTTATCACATTACTTATAATACATATACGAAGGAGACATACTCTAAACTAGGGCAGTTCCAGTCAATCCAAAATAAACGTCAGGGTAACGCTTCCGAAACCCTTAACTAAACTTATAGACTCGCTCCTCTGATTGAGTTGCTGACTCGCATCTATATATATACCTTTCTGCACTCTTTTGACTCCATTCCTATCCTAAATCAGGGACTCAAACCTATAGCTCTGATACCAACTGTGACGGTCTCAATCCCGGGGTCAGGAATTGACGTCATCAACCACAACCATAAGATAAACAAATCAATAACAGGATATAACTACGACCCCTTTGCCAAGATCTTTTCCAGGTTTAAGTATGACTTAGGTTACTCAACTAACACAACCCAAATTACCTTATACAATCCTGACCACTAATTCAATGCAGCAACTTAACAGACCTCATTTGGTCTGAACACAACTACCTCCGAGGAGTCTGACACGAAAGAAGCTGGAACTTTGCCCTGACTACCGCGCAAGAATCTCCTAGGCATCTGCACTACATATAAAATATTCTGCAAGGGTGATTAATTGTTTGCTCAGCAGCACCACTATATGAATAACAAATAAAATAGTTTAAAGTAAAGCAGTTTTAGGAACAGAATTCATAACTTGCCAGGAACATGTAAAACAGGTATAAACTGGATATCAAAACTAGCATGCTCTGTAAAACAAAATCAGTTGTCGTGTGCTATGCATAAAAAACATAGTTCAATTTTAGCATGCTATCTCCATTTTCAAACCTTTCGTTCCATTACAGGAACCATAAAACCATCTGTCCCGTTACGGGGACCCAAAGCCATTTGTTCCATTACTGGAATCACAAAATCACAATCAGATATGTATTGAATGTTATCTAGGGATGGCTGATCAGGCCTCCAAACAAATTATCTAGGATAGTTGGCCGGGCTATCACACAAAATGTCTAGAAAAGCTGATCGGGCTTTCACACAAAATCACCGGATCCGCAGAGACTAGCTAGGTCTCTGATTATCTATGTTGGACTAATCGGTTATGTAATGCGCGCAACCGAATTAGCCACTTACGCAACGTTATCCAATATCTGATTCATTTTATCCAGTTTCAAAATCACTTTTACCTATCTCTTGTTAAAATCAATTCTGTCACAGCACACTATTCAAAACCTCTTTTCCATTTTTAATCACACTTTAGAGATAGGTATTTTCAGAAGTTACTTTTCCCCAAAACATAATTTTTAACAACATTTTCAAACACACGGGATACGTAACTTAAAACGTTTCTATTCCTGTTCAAAAATAAAACAACATTTCATTCATATATATTGAACCATAAAAGAATGGTCAGGGGTACTTGCCTTGCAGAGCTTTACAACTGATACTAATTGACTCTGAGCCGACTCGGATGCTCAGGCTTTATCGCTTTACTATTTAACTATCTTGGATCCGACCTCAACGCTCAGGTCCTTCGCTTAGGAACCTCGTTGCGCTTGTCGACTGATCACTATGTTATCTTTAGTTCGACTTCAATTTTTGAGTCCTTCGACTAGAACCTACAGAGCCGAAATACCCTACGTTAGACGTCTAGGTATGCTTGACATATCCTCGATACCAATTCTAACCAACGATATTCAAACCCGACTCGTAATTATATACATTATTATAATACAATAACACATCCAACAGTTAGGGTTCACGTTTTCGAGAAATCGGTTTGGTGTTCATTTTCAGAAAATACGTATACTCGTTATTTTACGAAATTAGGGTTACTGGAAAACATTCACCACAACATACAATCAGGTTCCGCACAAAATATATGTATACACCTATTTATACTCGCTCAACGTTCCGATAATTACAGGGTATGTCCCCCATTTTCGAATTTAATTTCCAAAAATTCGGGCAGCACCTCCTCTGATTATCGGCCTACCCGTCGAACAACTCGACGTCAAATCCCAAAACAACCAATCAATCACACAATCCAAAATTCCACAAATTTCAACCATAATTCAACCCAATTAATTATTATTAACCGATTATTTACATCTCGAAAATACTGTATGAACTAAATTAATATTTTAAAATTTTAGGACCCAGATAACGATCATCACGGTCCACCGTCGGCTCGCCGAAGCTCATCGGCAACGGCGGCAAAAATTTGCGGGTACCCGTACAATCGGGTTTCCAACGCGAACCTTCACCGATTAAATTTTGAAATAATCAGAAATTTAATTTCGCAAATCAAGAATGGTTCATTCGAAATCTCTCCACAAAAATCACATAATAGTTCGAACCTCCAAAGTAAAAGGTCAAAATAATCACAGGAACACAGTAGTAATCAAAACCAACAACACAGCAACTCTCACCAGACACATACACGCAACGCACACAACACCGCACACACGCACAACACACGCGCGCACACAGTACACACACAAGACACGCACGCAAACACACACAGCTCACCCACCGGCCGCCTCACCGGAAAGAAACCAGCGGCAACCGGAAACACGGCGGCACAGAACATACCAAGCTCACAATCCCTTAAATGATTACACGCATATACATATAAAATCAAGCAAAAACAGGACTAAGCAACTGGAACCAACCGGAATTGGGCGGCGGCAGTGGAAACAGGGGCGGCTGAAACGCAGCAAGGACAGCAAAACGAGAAGAGGGAATAGAGAGGAGAGAGAGAGAGAGACTTCAGAGAGATAAATTAAGAGAGATTAAGAGAGATTAAGAGAGAGACGAGAGATGAGAGAGATGAAGAGCATGAGAGAGAGAGTAATTTTTTGATTAATTAAATTTTGTAAAACATAAGTTGTATAAACTGAAAATGCAGGGGTTTTGGACATGTATCAAGTGAATTAACACGTGTCCTCTTCCTCCGGTCTTAATTCTGGACTGAATTTAATGAAATAACGTAATAACGATTGGGTAACGGTTTATCAGAAAATTCCGAAATAATTTTAAAAATCATAAAATAATTAATTATATAAGGCATAAGATTTTCATAAGTTTTAAACCATTTTTGGAGCGCAACTTATATCCGCATTTAACGATTAACGGTCTGAGCTGCACTTAAAACAAATTCAGAAAATTACGAAAATAGTCTTAAAAAGTCACAAATATCCCGAAGTTTACAAAATCATAAATTTCGTAATTTTAAAATAATTTCTAAAACGCCACTTATACCCGCTTTTATTGATTAAACGAATCAACGCGCGGGTGAAATTAATCCTGAAAATTCCAAAAATTATTTTAAAATTCTCGGAATATTCCAAACTTAAATAATTATGAGTTTTATAATTTTTGAAGTATTCGGGAATTAAATACAGATTTTACAATTAAATGTAATCAGAAAATCATACAGAGCTAAATAATTAATAAAATATTAATTTCTAAATTTTATAAAGTCCCAAAAATAAATATTGAAAGTATAAAGTCATAAAAACAATTTTAGAGATAATCCAAGTATTTATGGAAATAAAACCGCAATAACACCATTTTTAACAATGATACAAACTCATACAATTCATTAATTAACCACACAATTCAATTCCATACACTAGTAATCACATACTCATAGTGACAAAGTAATAATCCACTGACTGAACCCACACAATCATTTTATTTAATTATTTATTCCATAATTATACATTTAAATAATAAATAAAATATACGGGTCGTTATACAAACACTCTCTTCTCAATCGGTTTTCAAACAAAATGTTTCAAGAGCTGGGAGTTGAGTCGGGTTCTTGTAATTAGGGGTTTTCTTCTCAATTGGATTTATAGCTTTTAATTAGGGTTTGTAGCTCTTTCTTCTTGGAGTAAATTAGGATTTCAAAAGGGGTAATTAGGGCTTTCTTATTGTTCAATCTCTCTCTCACTCTCTCTCTCCCTCCCTCCCTCCCTCCCTCCCTCTCCCTCTCTCCCCTCTTCCCTCCGTATTTGTACAATTTTATTGAAATTGAATTGAATAGGTTTTGTTAACCATTTACATATACAGCAGCTTAATTTCTCCTACAAGTGGCGGTTATAGAAGAAGTTAGTTCTCCGCTCAGAATCGTGCAGTTCGAAGAACTGGTAAAAAATTATATCTACAATGTCTTTATGAATAGTATTACAGAGTCGTGCAGATCGAAGAATTTGATTAAAAATTTATATCTACAATTTCTTAATGAATAGTATTACAGCACATAATAGTATTCTTAATAGTACTTGTAGTTAATGAATACTCAGTGAATGTGTCGGGACTCTTGTTGTTTCTCTACTCGTAAGTTTTGTTTAATCATATGTGTTGTTTTTTTGTTTGTTTCAATAAATGTGTTGCGTGTAAATGATGGAATTGATTTCTAAATTTAGTCTGTGAATGTGGTCTAACTGGTCATTGCAAAGTTTATGTTAAATATTAAGGCATACCAAAAAAGTTAGCAGCCTTTCTAGCTATGAGATGAATATTTCTGCTTATAAATATTTAGAAAGAATAGCTGGTTAGAAAGAATCCTAGCTTTTCATAGTTCTGCATTTTAAGTTGCAATTGGCACTACGTATATAATTCCTGAAGTTATAACTTGCAGGACGCTTGAGGATAAGTATATTAGGCACGCCTTGTTAGTCATGCCGGAGTTTTGTGTATGCATCATTGAAACTGGTATGGATATTTTCTATATTATCTTTAAGTTGCAGATTGCTTGCCTATACTGATTTTAACAAAAATCTTAGAGGGTTTTTTATGCACTATGTTTTATTAATAGATGGATTTGTTTCACCTTCAACTAGTGTTGCCCCTATGTTCCCATTTTATGAAAATTCCTCTGAATGGGATGATTTTGGTGAAGTCATCAATCCAGATGATTATGTAATCAAGAAAGAAGACATGGAACATGCATCCATGGCAGTAAGTCAACTTCCAATATAATGTTCTAGTAAATAGTTTACTCTTGCTTCTCATTTTTCTATAATTTAATTACTCAGTAAATCTAGGATATGTTTGAACAAGAATAAAAAATACACTGATTGAAACTTTACACCTGCTGATAATTTTTTTTCCAAGTATATCCTAGAGCAACAAGATTGGGGTGCCTTAGTATTTGTTAGCAGCATAATATTCGTTTTGATTTGATCGTATTTTAATGTGATATACTCATATGTATATATGATTACCATTCTAAAATACATTTATACTTATATGTAATCGCTTTTTGATAAGATGGATTAGTTCACTTTGCATATATGTTCATGAGATATGTTACTTCATGTGGATAAATGGTCATTAATATAAGGAGCGTAGTTATGTTGCAGTCTGTATGTCTCACATTATTATTCTCCCGTTAGGTTGATGGAGATCTTGATGGAAAATTTGATGAAGGTGCTGATAGTTTAATACTTGACATGAAGCCGTCGAAAGTTGTCTCTTCTGAACTTACAATAAGTCTCTTTTCTGTCATATTATTCTTCAGCACCATGACCATAGTAAGGGTTGCCACAATGAAATGCCTATGTTCACACACACACGTATTTGTTTTTATAGGTACACATACTTTTTGAAGGGACTGGTGATGAGGATATGAACCTACAACCTAGGCATGGGAAGGGTGCACCCTTACCACTAGGTTGTACTTGTTCATCTTATATTATATTATATTACATTATATGATGCATGGATCTAGAAATCTTATTTAGTACTACAGATAAATATATGGATACCTAGAATCTTACAATATGAAATAGGTAATTTTAATGGTTAAATTATGTAATAATAGATTCTGTATACAATTATGTTGCGTAACATTTAATTGTCTTTAAAAATGTAGTCAAATAATTACGTAAGTTTAATAAATTATGTACTAATAGATTCGTATATTTTGGGAATTAAGGGATTGAGATGACCGGTTCCTGGCTCTGCTACCAAGCGATCAGGCTAGTCGGCTCCTGCAGGTAACCAGAACATGTTTGCACATGTTACGATCTATGGGTATACGTCGGCCAGTGTTGCTGTATGTGCTGTAAGTATACAAAATGTAAATTGTGTTATTGATCCACAACCTATAATCCAGTAAACAACAAGTAACATCTGATATTTATCATCTTTAGCCTATATGACTTGTGATGGGTATAATCTGATCATATCTTAAATCTATGTTTTAATAAAAGTTTGACTGGTGATGATTAAATTTTTTGTGTTATTGCCTGATGATGTGATGTACCTTCTTAGTTACCGCATTTGTATACTTCTATTCAGAAACCATGTATCTTATGTAGCATTTATCATTTTTCTCAAGATGGATATACATTTTTAATTATTTCCATTCAGCATATGTTTGGAGTTTGTTCTTCTATGAGCATCTCAGGAAAATAAATTTGTCCTCTTTAGCAACCTGATTATAGGCTTATAGCAATCCTATGTAACCAGATTCCTTTATAGCAGTCCCCTGTAACCAGATTCCTTACATTAACTGATTTTTAAGAATTTTGTTGGTTTTTTTAATGTTATTTATGCCCTTAAAGCGCTTGAATAATTCAATTAAATTTTGACGAGGATATGCTAGCAGAGTGTTTTCATTTCACTGTGTTCTCACAATTACTGCAGGCTGATGAGAAATTGACTGAGATTCCTGCTGAGCACATAGAGACCGAGTCCAAAGTTGCCAACATAGCAGATCCAAATGTCAAGGAGAATAAATCGGAGTCGTCTGATTGTCTGCCCAAATTAAATGTAATCAGTAAGTGAACCTGTTCTTCCTTGTTCCATGCTTCCTGTTGTAATCTAGGGTCAGGAATTTCATTCCATTTATTTGTGATATTGAAATTATATTATATTCACCGGCAGCATGTATGGATGATATGCATAACATAACTATGCTAGAATTATACATTATGCTCTACTTGTGCTGATTCTTGATTTCCAAATCAAATGATGTGTAGTGCTGATTTTGGTCTGGTTTTTTCCTGCAGGAATTTCCCGAGAGCAGTTGTATTTTTGTGAACTTTTCTTTTCTTCTCTTCAAATTTGAGTGGATCAGGGAAGGCTTTTTCTTTTGGTTGTTGTTGGGCCATATGGGCCAGGAATATTTTTGGGCTCTTTTTTTGGAGATGGTGGGCTGGTGTTTGTTTTTAGATTGCGAGGGGGCTTTTTGGTTAAGTTTTTTAGCTTTGCCTTTCTTATTTTAAGTTAGGTTTGATTTTTGATGTAATTTATTTTTGTTTTTTGTTTTTTCTCTTTGTTTTTCTTAGAGCCTGTTCTAAGAGAAATTTTGAGAAGTGACTCGTGTAAATTCTTTCTATTTTATATATTTTACGAGGCTTAGACCTCATTTACCAAAAAAAATACCAGAGTGTTAAAAAAGAATGTTACAATAAGATATAAAAATGTTACCAAAAAAATAAATTGAGTGTTACAATAGCTAATATGGTGTTGCAAAAGAGTCTATTTACTAAAGGGTTAGGTATGTTGCAACAGAACTGGGGTTACATTTTCAACTTGTTACCATAAAAATAGAAAATATAACTATAGGTACTCTATTGTAACACATTGAGAGGTGTTACCAAAATTTCAAAAAATATAACCGTAGACCCCTATTGTAGCAGGCTCAAATTCAACACCCCCTTATTTTTAAAAAGTGTAACCATAGCCAATAATTTGGCTTTAGGTAATATTTTTTGGTCATTTTAATACTTTTTTTTGGTGTTGCTACAGGTCAAATATGGTGTAGTGCCCCTTAATTAGATTAAGCATCTGTTTGTGCTATATATTTTGTTCAAGTAAAGAGAGAGAATATAGGTCAATTTAGTAATAATAATTCATATGATTTACGATATCCGAAAATTTGACAAACCGGAAATAAAGAAGAGTAACATGATACTAAAAGGAAAAACAATTACTTTTAACTGTGAGATAAAATAACATTCTCATCAACAGTCAGCAACATGTACACCATGATCCTTCCATCTTCTAATACAATCAAATCCAAGCAAGAGTATTTTTATGGTTTGTAATACATGTCATTTTAATTCTTGTGTGTAATTTATGGTTTGAACTTTCAATTCGTGATCGGAACAGTTAGCACTATCATTTTATGTCATGTTATTGTGGTCTACTGGGGAAGTCATCATAGAAATTAAATTACAGTACTCGCACTATATCTTCATCGAAACTCTAAGAAGCAGTGCTGAGTTCCCCCATCGAATTCTCAATCTGTGATTCATTCACAAATTCTTCAAGTTCTGCATGTTGTTTGAGATACAAGGGTTGGTATTGTGGGTGTTTTATTGTTGTTGGGTACTTTTTAAAAAGATATATACATCATATACATCTTATTTGGGTGGATCTCTGAAGAAAAATGAGTGACTTGCGATAATCACTTTCGGTATTGTATCTTATAATTTATTCATTGTTCTTAATTTTATGTGTCATTTATTGTGTTTATTTAGTGTTTTTTTCTTGTAAGTGGTGTAATGTCATTGATGACAACTTCTAATAGCGGTGTTTTGGAGAGTAGAGGGAGGAATAGAGAGGTCGTTGATTCTATCTTTAGGGTAGGTTCTTTGAATGTAGGCACTCTTACTGGGAAGTTTTTGGAACTTGTCGATGGGTTAAAGAAAAGATATGTTGATGCAATTTGTGTGCAAGAGACTAAGTGGAAGGGTGCTAAGACAAAGGAAGCCAATGGATTTAAACTATGGTATTCAGGTGTTGTAACTAATAGGAATGGTGTTGGTATTATGTTAAGTATACAACTGAGGAATAATGTAGTGGAGGTGATTCGATTTAATGATAGGGTGATGATGATTAAACTAGTTGTGGATGTTGTGGTTGTTAATATTGTTAGTGCCTACGCTCCGCATGCTGGTTTGGGAGAAGAGGAGAAAAAACTCTTCTGGGATTGTTTAGATGATTTAGTTAGTACAATACCTAATGATCAAATTTTATATATCGGGGGTGATTTTAATGGCCATATTGGAGAGCATTCCGATGGATATGTTGGTACTCATGGGGGTTTTGGATATGGTATAAGGAATGAAGGTGGGTGTACTCTTTTAGAATTTGCATTAGCTCATAAATTAGTGATAGTTAATTCTTATTTCAAAAAGAGAGATGCTCATTTAATTACTTTTAAGAGTGGAGGTTGTAGCACGCAAATAGATTATTTTCTTACGAGAAGATGCAACAAAAATTACAAAGATTGTAAAGTGATTCCGGAGGAGATGTATGTTACACAACATCATTTGTTGGTAATGGATATTTTTATGCGGAGAAAGATAACAGTAGGTATTCAGGAGACGACACCGTGTATTTTATGGAAAAATCTGGAGGGTGAAAGAGTATGGATTTTCAAGAAAAGAATCGGTTTGGAACAAAGAAGCTTTGTTTGGGATGATGTAAACCAAATATGGAATCATTTGGCTTCTTTAATTAGGGGTGTGGCTAAAGATATGATAGGAATAACCTCGGGGAAAATTCATGATCAAAAAGAGGCTTAGTGGTGGAATGAGGATGTGCAAGAGCGAGGAAAAGTTAAACAAGCATGCTTTAAGGAGCTTATATGCTGCAATGAACAAGATGAATTTGATACAACAAAAATTCTCTATAAGGAAGCAAAATGTCTAGCATAAAGGGCTGTGATGGAGGTGAAGGATAAGGCTTATGAAGAAATGTATATAGGTCTATTTACAAATGAGGGAGCAAATGGAATTTATAAACTAATAAAGGCTCGAGAAAGGAGACAACGAGATTTGGGATTTGTCAGATTTATTAAGGATGAAAATGCACGCGTGCTAGTTAAGGATGATGATATTAAATGTAGATGGTATCACTATTTCAGACAGTTATTTAACGAGTCTCGTATAAGTGGAGAGGATATTGAGTGGGAATCAGTTCGTCAATTGCGTTGCGATTCTAATATAAAACCTATAAATGGTGAAGAAATTGAGTTGGCATTAAGGAAGATGGGTAAAGGTAAAGCAACTGGTCCAGACGAAATACCTATAGAGGTATGGTGGAAGGGCGATGTGCAGAATTGTAGTAATTTTCGTGGTATCAAACTTTTAAGTCATATTATGAAATTATGGGAGCGAGTGATTGAAATTAGGCTTAGAATCAAGTTTACAGTGTCAGAAAATCAATTTGGTTTCATGCTTGGAAGGTCGACAACGGAGGCGATTCATCTTCTTAAGCGTTTAATGGAGAAATATAGGGAACATAGGACGGACCTGCATATGGTGTTTATAGATTTGGAAAAAGCTTATGATAGTGTTCCGCGCAACATAATTTGGACAAGTTTGGAGAGTAAAGGTGTGTCCTGGATATATGTGAGGGCAATTTAAGAAATGTATTCTCAAGTATTGACTTGTGTCAAGACACCTGTTGGTGATACCCAATATTTTTCAGTCAAGATAGGACTTCATCAAGGATCATCATTAAGTCCATTTTATTCGCAATAATTATAGATGTACTCATTAGAGGAATCCAGGATGTTGTACGATGGTGTATGCTTTTTGCGGATGACATAGGTATTATTAATGAGAAAAAATCGGAGATTAATGAGAAGTTAGAATAATGGAGAGTTACATTGGAGACTTCATGCTTGCGTGTTAGTCATTCTAAAACTAAATACATGTGGTGTAATTTTATTAACGAACCGGATGAAGAGGGGGTTGATGTTAGAATTGGAGAGCATTAATTAGTTCCAAAAGAAAGTTTCAAGTATTTGAGATCTATGATTCATAAAGATGGTAAGATAGATGCCGATGTTACTCATCGTATCCAATCTGGATGGTTAAAGTGGAGGGCTGCTTCAGGAGTACTGTGTGATAAAAAGATTCCTTTAAAATTAAAAGGAAGATTTTATCGAAGGGCGATTAGACCAGCTTTATTGTATGGGGCGGAATGTTGGGCGGTAACGAAGGCCCAAGAACAACGCCTAGAGGTAGCGGAAATGAGGATGTTGTGTTGGATTTGTGGCCGCACCTTGTTAGATAGATTGCGATGGGTTTTTTCAGAAGGCAATTAAGAGTTGCATCTATAATAAAAAAAAAAAAAGCAAGAGAAGGTAGACTGCGATGGTTTGGACATGTTCGGAGGAGGCATATAACGGCTCCAGTGCGGAGAGTTGAAGGTTTAGTGTTGCCGGGTGTGAGAAGGAAAGGAAGGCCTAGAAGAAGGTGGGATAACCTACTTTCACTAGATTTGCATTGTTTAAACCTTCGCGGGGATATGGTATTAGATAGAAGGTCTTTGAGGCATCGAATTAGAGTGGTTGATTAACTTATGGGTTAGATTGATCTTGTATTTTGAGGGGTTAGTAGCATACAGTGTTAGTAACAGATAGTGTCAGTTTATTCATTCTGTTAAGGTACTTAATTCTATTATTATTGTATTCCGGGTTTCATACATTATTGGTACTAATCATTTTTTTGGTAGATAGAATGTCTTGTCTTTTTTGAATAGGGAGTTATTTGATTAACACATGAGAAGTTTTGCGAGTGTTCTTAACCAAGATTGGGTTGAAGATATCAAAGGTGTTTTTATGTGAGATAAAAGTGACTACAAACAGTCACTATTCGGTATTGCGTATTATATCTTTTTATAATTATATTCTATATTTACATATGTTTACACACAAGCTGGGGGTCTTTTGAGAAACAGCCTCTTCGTTGTTTTGAATGAGGAAAAGGTGCGTACATCATATACTCTCAGACCCTGCTTTTGCGGGATATACTATGTACGTTTGGTTTGGTTTATATCCTCTCCGACCCTGTTTTTGTGGGATATACCATGTAAGTTTGGTTTGGTTTTAACGTAATAGTAAAAGTAACAAGGGAGTAAAAAACTGAACTGGCGTGTACCGGTGAACATGATTAATGATAAGTATGCTACATTTTCAATTTTGTGTGCACTGTCATCTGAAAGTAGCAAGTTTTTTGTGTGTATGTATGTGTTTTGTGTAATAGTAAACGTAATTTTGTGTGTTTGTTCACATTTTAGCACTAGTTTCAAAGTAAGTTCTTTGACATCCACACAGCACTTGTTTTTAATTCTACACTCACACTTTTAAAAAATTGATTGTGTTATCACTTTGTTTTTGTGTATGATCGTTATGATTTTTCATTTAGTTTTCCTAATTTTTTTAAGCCTCGCCACTTGAAATCACTCATGTCCTGTGTATGTATATGCAACTCTATATATGTATATGTTTTGTGTTTATACATGCTCTTGCAATTAATTCCTTTTTTTAAAAAAAAAAAATTAGTTTACGAGTTTGTACACTTATCATCTTCCTGCTGCATGTATACATAGAATTGACTTGGACTTTGGAATTGACTTTGATTTTTATGATTGTAGAAATAGGTCTTTGTTGAGTTTATTGTGTATTTTTACTGTGTGCGTGTTGTTGAGTTTAATTACAAACACCAAGTACAATTACTTGCTCAATAGCAGCGATTAATCATATTTAGGGACGGGTAAGCTATTCACATGTTGTTTGCAGCTTTAGATATTTCCTACATATTTGATTATTTTTTTATTTTAAGTTTCTAATTTGGAATTAAATTTAGCAGCACCACTTGCGTCATGTAGGAATTTATTAAATATATGATCATGTTTACTTTTAACAGTAAATTTGTTATAAATAATCACATCTCCTGCTGATTACGTATCTATTTCTTTTTGTGTTTTGCCTGCATTTGATACTCTACATTGCTTATGTCATCTATAGATATACCTTATCTTATTCCCTAATTATCATTTTTAGGTATTTACTTTTTCTCATAAGATAAATAGTGTTGTTTGAACGTTTGTAATGGAACTGACTTGGATTATAAAACTGTAGAAGCAAGTGTATGTTGCATGTTTCGAGGACGTAATACATTCATCGTGTATGTTATACTGTTATGGTAGTCACTTGAGATACGAGGGATGCCAATTACATGTATTACACATATTGGTCGAATACTTCATACAAAATTTGTTTATGATTAGACATGATTATGATATTTAAAAAAGAGCCATACACATATTTGGCATGTTTCTGTTCTATGTTATTACTCTGTTATTCTATTGTTTGTATGTTTAAGAAGAGAGTTTATGAATCCTCAAAATTTTCTGCCATGTTATTTATAAATTTGTCGACTTATTTTTGGGTTTAGATAGCTTGATATGTACCGTCTTTATTTAAGTCTTAGATCTGAAATGCTTTCTGATACTGGATTTACTTTTTGTTTGTGGTTAGTTTCTTTCACAGTCTTCTTATATTTTAGGTTAATATTGCAGAAGTTTGAATTGAGCCTTAATTGAAGAATTTACTGATCGGTAAACATTCTTTGCTAAAAATGCACTCGAAACGCTCACTTGAACAAGTTAGTTTTGAGGGGTTTGCTAAGCAGGGCAATGACAAGCGCCAGAGAGTTGATCAACATCGTGTGAAATATCTGAACCTTCAAAGTGAGAGGAGAGAGATCGAACCATCATTGTTTTCTGGTTTATCAGCATCAGCTCCTGCAATAGGCAAGTCAACAGAGCTGTCTTATGATAAGAAGGCTGTCAACCCTACCAAGGGGAGAAATAGAGGAAATGTAGTAATGCAGCCACCAAAGGTTGTTAAAAATGCTATAATGGAAATAACGGGTACAAATGGAATTTCCACGCCAGTGTACTTTAATAACCAAAATAGCAGAAATTCGTTATCTGAAACTCATGAAGATTCTCGTCCTCCAAAGAATCTAAATAATGCGGAACATGGGCTTTTGCTTGAAATTATACGAAAGGGTGATGAACTAGGATTTCAAGATGATGAAGGTAAAAGTGAATCAGCAGAAAAATATAAAAACGTTATAGCAGGTTTTGGTAGTGCTAATAATATAAAAGCTACTCAGTTTGGCAAGTCAGTTGCATCTTCTGCGAGTAAGAAAAGTTGAAAGATGGAGGTGAATGTAGTGTTGTTTGTTCATCACAAAGCAATAGTGTGAAATCAAATTTGAGGTTCCATTTGGTTGGTGGAAATAGTTTTTCTGGAGGAACGAACTGTGATCATCAGCCAGATCTTTGTTGTGACAGGGTAAGGAATGTTTTAGATCTGTTTAAAGAGACCTTAGTAAAGCTTCAGCGAGAACAACAGAAAGTGAAAGCAAAGGGTGGTATGAAGATTTATATAGATGCAGCAATGCAACTTAAAAAGCGCCACCAACGGGTTAATGTAAGCAAATCTCTTGGAGCTGTACCGGGTGTTGAATTTGGTGACTGCTTTCAGTCGAGAGCAGAACTTGTCATTATTGGTCTACATGGACAATTCGTTGCGGGCATAGATTATATGAATATAAATGGAAAACTTTTGGCCACCAGCATTATTGCAACTGACCGCTATGGTGATAAAAATACATCCTCAGATGTCTTGACTTATATGGGCGAAGGAGGAAATCCTGTGTCCAATTCTGATAAACCTGAAGACCAAAAATTAGTACGAGGTAATCTTGCATTAAAGAATAGCAAGGATGAAGAAGCTCCGGTAAGAGTTATTCGAAGTTATCAAAATATCATGAAGAAATCGCAACTCATTTATGATGGGTTGTACATAGTAAGTGATTGTTGGAAAGAGGCGGAGCCATGTGGCAGGTTAGTTTACAAGTTTAAGCTAAATAAAATGCAGGGACAACAGACGCTTATAAGGTGGGACACAATGAACGCATCACAAAAATCTAAGAAAGCATCAGTGGGCCCTATCGTGGTAAATGATATTTCCGAAGGGAAAGAAAAGACGCAGATTCGTGTAGTCAACGCTGTTGACTGTGAGAAACACCCAGCTTTCAAGTACATAACCAAGATGATTTACCAACCTCAGCGGTGTGTCATCTCCAAACCTAGTCTTTGTACTTGCCTCAATGGGTGTGCCGAAGATACACCATGTTCTTGCTTCATCAAGAAGAGTTATGAGGTTCCTGTCAACAATAGTGTTTTAATTGCTGGAAAGAAGCCTATTGTTTATGAGTGTGGTCCTAGTTGCAAATGCCCCCCTGATTGCAAAAATCGAATTAGCCAACATGGTATAAAACTCCAGTTAGAGGTGTTCAGGACTTCACCAAAGGGGTGGGGTGTTAGATCAAGAAATTTCATCACAGAAGGGAGGTTCATCTGTGAGTTGGACTATTGCTTCGGTTCAATCAAGAGGAGGGAAGAATTGATTTTGGCACATCAGCATTTGACAATCGAAATTCTTATGGTACTGAAGCCTCCCTCTCTCCTACTCTGCAGTCAGGCTCAACTTCAAAAGATGGTGATGATACCAAAGTTGTGAAGTTTGGGAATGTAGGAAGATTCATCAGGCATAGCTGTTCTTCCAATTTATATGCCAAGTTGGTTCTCTTTGATCATGAAGACAAAAGTAGACCTCATGTCATGCTGTTTGCTGCTAAGAACATAGCTCCAAGGACAGAACTCACATTTGATTACCAGCTGTGGTGAGTATGTCAGATCCGGTAGGTTAGAATATTTACGGAATTACCATGTAGCTAGGTTATAATATTCGTACGAGTAGGATTAATATAGTGTCTATTACTTCATGTAGGTAGAGTCATCAGTCTCTAATTTCAAAATTTAGTTGGTGAACTATGGTGGCCAATCTGGACAAAGTATACATATTGTGTTTTTATTTCCTGGGGTACAATAGTAGTATAAAGTCGGACCAGTAGTTGGACTTGGGGAATGTAAGTTTCATTGGAGTTCAAAATTTTTATAGACTGGAACGGGCCGGGACACCACCATATTGATTTTACGAGTTCAACATGCGGGAAGAAGAACATCACGGAAATCCATTATCGAGCAAGCATAAATAATTTATAAATTTACACCCAGTATTTTTTAGTGTTACACAATTGGAGTGTTTCAACGGAGATAGCGACATCATTAAGACAGCAACAGATTTTCAACAACATTCTATTGCAATTAGACCTGTTTACGGATCGAATTCGCCTAAATTTATATCCAAATATCCAAATTCATTTAAATTTATCGGATTCGGATCAGATCGGATTATAACCCTGATATTTTACATATCAATCTATATACGCTCCATTTAGTTTAATGGATAACGGATCGGATTTCGGATATCCATTAATTCATTTATATTTACTAATTTTTTTTAGCCAGTCAACACTCACCCTTATTTGACATGAATAGAATACTCACTTCATCTTATAAAACTATATCTTTAGTTTGATGTCCTTTTTATAGAATTAAATAGAAAATACATGTACACAATTGGAAAAAAACATGCACATGTCCGAGAGCATTAATTTCCCGATGTTGCAAATAAATAAGATCACGTTATAAGTATTAGGTTTAGGGTTAGGCCTATCTAGTGTCAACTACATTTAACCTCGATTAAGTAATAATCGATAAAGTAATAATCTCGCTATAATAATATTTTTCTCCGGTCCTAACATAATACTCCCGGAAAAGTAATAAACTCGCTAAAGTAATATTTTTTCTTGGTTCCGACCCTATAACTTTAAAGAGGTGTAATTGTAGTTAGATACTTCGATGTTAGATTATATACTATTATTAATATATTATATTATGTTCTATTATATTATATATTTATATATAATATATATTATATATATAATTAAACGAATCGGGTCATGGATAACCGGATCAGATCGACTTAAATCTATATCCAATCCATTTATTATTCGGATTTTCCTTATCGGATCAGGTTGCGCATCAGATAATTTTCAAGTCGCTCCATGTCCATTAAAGAGGACCCGGATTGGATTGGATCCCCGCTTCATTGACAGGCCTAATTGCAATGTCATAAATGGATAGTTACAATTTTTGGCCAAGAACATGTCCATTGGGTGTTGGCTAAATTAGTTGGCTATAACAATTTTAGCTAAAAGGAATGTCACGTGTTTCAATGATGTTATGTATAATTGTAATCGGGTAAAAATATAAATGAGGGGGAATGTTTATGTTTTTTGAAATTCAACATAAATTTGCATTTTAATATGCTATTTGTGCCATTTGGACCAATTTTCACTACAAAAAAAGAAGTTATAGTCGACCACCTATATTAGTCGGTTATGTACAAAAGCGGTCGATTATAAGTTTAAAATCGACAGTTTGTCATCCTCGGTTTTAGCTTGGTCGGTTAAGCAAATTGATCGTGTTTAACACTTATAACCGACCAGTTACGCGATCAGTTATGATATTTTGGAACCATAGAAATATGGGCCATTTTTTTGGACACGTGTCGATAGTTTTCAGTCGAGTCGGCAGGATTGCATATAACCGACCGTAATAAGTGGTCGATTTTGTATTTTAAAGATTGTTGACTCCGCATAAAACCGACCGAAATCATACCTCATGTTATGGTCGATTTTTTAACAGAAGCAAAAAATAACTCACATAACATACCATATTATAATCGACCACATCTAAAGGTGACGGTCGGCTGTTTGATTAAGGAAGACGGTTATAATGTCCTACGGTCGGTTTTATGGTAAATCTTATGGTAAATAACGGTCAGTTATATCTTTTACTGGTTAGTTTTATGGTTTTTAATTATTTTTTTTGCTGAAAATGAATTACAATGTACCATTTTTCAGTACCAAAACATTTTCCTAAATCAAACCAAATCAACTTACAATTTACAAACTTTTACAATTCTAACTAACAATCCCAATACTAAAAATCCAATCCAAAAAAATAATTAAATCCAAATTCATTGATTAAACAAATCCAAATGTTAAATCTCGCCTGAGCGGGCATACAAACAAGACGACTATATTAAAGTTCATATCAATCATACTTAAAAGTCCACAACAACCATACCAACAAAATAACTACTAAAAATAAATTTGTCAAACTAATCATTATATCATCTCCTCGTCTTCATCATTTATGTGACTGTCACCATCACCTTCATCGTCACCTTCACCAACCTCCACGTCTGAGTTTTCATTCTCGTCCGTATAATCCTTCTCTTCTACCACAACGGACCGCACTATCATGCACACATTTAACATATTTTACCAATTACAAGAAAAAATATTTAATATGTTTCAATGATGTTATGTATAATAGTAATCGGGTAAAAATATAACTAAGGGGAAATGTTTACGTTTTTTTTTTAAATTCAACATAAATTTGCGTTTTAATTTGCTATTTGTGCAATTTGGGGCCAGTTTTCCAACTATGGAACATTTTGTTTCAAATTGTGCCCTAAAATGTCGATTAGCCTAATTTAATTATCATCATCAATTGAACGTACAAACAACATAAGTGAGTATTAGAAAGATGGAAATCCAAAATGTATTTATATTTCAATGTTTAGTTTGATTATCTGGTGTGTTCGTATAAAGATCCGTTATATGATTGTAACTTAAATCAATGAAAGATAGAGATGGAATTTTTGGCAGTAACTTGAATCTTATCTTTAATGTGGCTAATAACATATACGACTGGTGATATATTCTTCCATTATGTGTGGAAATTCAGCTAGAATTGACACATGCAGCCATGCCCAAGAGTGAGAATAATTTTGTTAGGAGTCCTGCCAAACCTTTGCAAGAAAAAATTAGTGAATATTATTGGAAGGATTGCAATCTAATTTTGGCAGTTGCTGTGGTTTAAAATGGAGATGGTAAAATTCTCTCTCCATCTCTCTAAAATTTATGGGGAAGGATGTTGACATGAGGGTCAAGTTAACTATATATATATTCATACTTACCATTGAAGAACAACAGAATTTCAACTGCAACTCGTTGAAAGTATTGAAGACTGTGAAGATTTTGGAATGGAGATGACCCATGTGATGCTTTGTTGGATTTCTTTGATGTATCACTACAAGAAATAGAGCAATAGACATCGGTTATAAACTGATGTTAAAAAATTTTAAAAGATGTCTTTGCATGTGTAGAAAAAGGTCCAGTTTTTAGACATCGGTAAGAGACCACTGGACATCAGTACCATATAAACAAATAATGTAATAGACATCATTTTTATTTGATAACTTATGTCTTTAATACTTTTAGACATTAGTTTTTTGTATTGTATGATTGTTATTTATTTTTTTAGACATCAGTTTTATATTGTATCCTTCTTTTGTTGCTGGAGATGTTTGTTTTCTTTGTTTATATAGTTATCAATGTTTATTCATATATTAACCAAAAAAATATCAACCGAAAAAAATTGAAGACCACACCAAATAAATAAAAGATCAATTATTATACCGACCCCATGCATTGTTATGTAAATAAACATCCATTACACGTAAATTCGAGTTACATTTTCTTCATCACTCTTCTCTTTGGTAATTTCCTCGGGCTTTCTCGTCCAGACGGGGTAGCTGATAAACTAGAAATGCTTCTTAACGAGATCACAGAGCATGCACTGCTCAAGGCACTCACTCTAGTTGATCATCTTTAAGATGAAGAACCATCTAATAAAACAGTAGATATGACTTACAAATTTCCTTTGATTTTAAGCCCAGTCACCATCTTTTATTTTGCCTTTAAACTACATATAAGGTTTTATAGTGTCAAGTTGTCAAATTAATGCAATAAATAGGGCCTGACATATAATTGATTAATATAACATAAATTCCCTTGGAGAAAAAGCTTTAGTGGTACATGTCACAGTGAGGCAGTGTAGAATGAATGTTAGCATTACCAAGTTAGATGTATAGATGAATTTGATATCTCCGAAGCAACTTGGAAGACCTTCAAATTTCTTTTATATAAAGGACAGAGAATAAAACTACCAGCATCTGAGCTTTTCTCCTAGGCTCATTTTGTGAAAAGGTTGCCTATATGGCCAGAGTCAGTACAAGAACTAGAAGCCAAATCAAGAGTCCATAAGAACAAATTGCAGAGTGTGTAAAAAACCTATGCGCCTGAAATTTATGACTATGCTAGAACTACTTTGGTCCTTGCAAGAGCTGCTTTGATTCCCCTGACAAATTGCAAAGTGTATAAAAACTGGTTGAAGGATTTCACTTCTAAGAAATTACAGATTTTTTACTCGGTAAACCTGAGTATCTCCTTCAAGGAGCATCCTAATAAAGGAAACTTGTTAATTTCAAAAAGTTCTTTAGAAAATGAGTATCTCCTTTAAAAATGTCAAGGTACAAGGAAATCAGATTGCATATACTACCAAGCATGTGCATACGCATAAAACATGTTATTTCAATATTGGAAAGAAAAAAAGTAGAGTCCATTAATATTGATTACTGAGCAATATGTGTCTATATCTGAAAAGGAAATGGAGTTTGTGTAGTAATGCATTATATCCAAAAACTGGTCCACCGAGAAAAAATGAGAACCTGTTCATGGAAAATTATGAGAAAAATAAAAAAATCACTAATAGCACACTTTTAGTTTCCGAGCTAATAGCTCTGTAATAATTTGTCCAGCAACTGAAATTTTCGGCATTGTCCAACTATCTGCTCAACAGGTGGGTACAAAAAAATAAAAAGTTAGCTGAAGTTGTGGGAATGTTATTTAAATATTATCAATTTTGTGCTCTAATACTAAAAATTATATACAAAAACATATTATATGCACCAAATTAATATAATTACACATACATTTATATACATATTAATAATCTATTTAGCCGTAAAGATGAGGAATACAGACTATATCAACCAACAATTATGTAATTATGCTCGAGAGATAGTAATGTATTACTAGTCTTGATGTGACTAATTAACTTTGGTTTAGTCTTGTTAAATACACTTTTGACATAAATAATTGACTTTATGACTCTAAACTCTGATCATGCAATGCTAAACTCTGATTACTTTATATCATTCTTATTATTTTAAAATAGTTCTTATCCCCTTTGTGTTGGACTAACATTAACTGTTTTAAGCTAATAAGATATGAATATATAGAATTGTCAAAAGAATCGGAATGTACAATCATCCGAGACATCCTTCATGAATCTGTGTGGTGGTAAGTAAAGCTCCTGAATCACTCTGACCTTGATCACTAAATTCTATGATCTGGCACTTTGAAAGTTTGTGATCATCAACCCTCAGTGGTTTTAGGAACTGACTATGAGCCTATCATACCCCACAGGTTCTGACCCAAGGCATAGAACCAAACACTTCTCAAACAGTATCCTTACATTACTCTGATATATTCACTATATTTTGCTCTGATTCACCTGATTTTTCTTGAGATATCAACTTGGTGGTTAGACAAATTAACCATTTGGTTTTGGAGTTGTGCTGAGTGTTGGGGTTCGTAGCACAAACGTAACGAAAAATAAAAAATAAATATGAAAACGAAACCCCAAACGCAGGATCCTTGCGAAATAAGACATTTAATTTGGAGATTAGATGTTTACCTTAAACGAAGCTTTAACAATTGATGAATAATGGAGGTCCAAGCTTGAATCACCACGTATCTCATATATACGATTTACGTCTCTACCGGTATCCACACGAACACTTGATCTTCGAACGAGGAACGATGTACTAGCATCCAAGGTTGTTTCTCTTTATATCTCTCTTTCTGAAAAGGCTAGCCAAAATAACATTAGGTTAACCAGTCTAGAAAGAAATGTATTTATAGAGTACATAAACAAGCTTTTTAGCCCATAATATGATTGAGCCTTTAATTTATATAAACTTTGAATTCTAATTTAAATAACTAATTAAGTCATACTTAATTAATATTTAAATATATTTCGAATTCTAATGAAATCAGATTTCTTGTTTGATTAATTAATTAAGTCCAACTTAATTAATATTATAAATAAATTGATTCATATTTTATTTTTATAAATTCCCCTTCAAGTGTTCTCTGTGTGTGACCCTATAGGTTATTATTAAGTTGAAAATAATTTTATTATCCGATAATAAAATTATAAATAGTGAGCGACATAAATTGTGAGCGACATCTAATAATACATCATTACTATCCAAGTAATAATAATAAATCGGTGATTCGATTAAACCTTTTGCGACAAATGTTCCATGTAATATAATCCTTTTAAACTTGATATTTTGGATTAAACTCGAGGCATGGTTTGTGTCATGCTTTTCATAATTTAATCTTTATTTTCTTGATCGATGAGTACACTATATAAACAAATCAATATTTGAGCACGACCATGCATTTCATAGTCTCACTCAAACAAAAGGCCAATAATATCACTCCTAAAATAGGAGGGTTAAATCACATCTTGATTACTCATATTTTCCCATACGATTCATAATATACTCAATATTTACTTTTATTACTACCCAGTTAAGAATAACTTTTAATAGAATCAAAGTATATTAATTCTCGTATAGAAATACAATGACTTCAGGTCTAAGGACCAATACATCATTATCACTGTGAGATTAACTTATGATACTATAAACATGTAGCATCTCACAACGGGTCAATCCAGCACCATGTATCTAATACGTGCCTGTGTTTTGACTTTAGTATCACCATACCTATGATCAATGAGATGTGATCATCAGTCAATAAATACACTAGTGTCAATGTATTATCATCGTCCCTTAACAATAATACTTGACTAGGGACCTTTAGGAATATCAATACTATTCTCATAATCTCATTTTTAAGTCACGTACTTAGAGATATAGATTTACATATCATATTTGAAGGACATTTATTAATCTAACCTTTTATCACAGAAAATAAAGATATAATAATTTTTTAAAGAATAATCCATAAAATCATAATTAATAATCCAAATGTCTCATAACATAAATATGATAGTGTTGTTTCTGGGGCACACACACTAGCACTGAGAATGAGGGAGATAGTGCCAAGCAGCACCACATAAGGAAGGATTGGTCAACCTTACAGCTCTATCTCTCACAAAGTAGTGAAGTATCTAAACCTCGAGACATCTGTAAACTATTTGTATGCTCTCAAAAGAATATAGAGCTAAAAAGGCATATAAACTGGTACTAGGTGCATTCTCCCAACAAAAAGTAATCTATTGAAATTCGTCTATCAGCCGGGCATCTGAATGAGAGTCACTAACCCTTGATCTAAATAATTCCTATGCACACGTGAGATACACACACAAGGAAGGTATTGACGTAGCAATTGTTGTTGAACCATATCAAGGTCACTAAAAATAATTGGATCTTAATCCTTAGATCTTGGCCTTCAAAGCCTTGCACTTTGATCTTGGATTGGATCAAGACTTTGAACCTCTGATTTACTTACAGGTTCATGATCTTTGATAAAGGTAAGATTCTTGGATCATTGCTCGGTTCATCATCTTTGATTTTGAATTTGGGCTCCTGTTCCTGAATCATTATCTCTGATAATTCTTCACAGACTTCAGAAGAAATCTTTGATCCCTAATGACATATTAGTGATTATTGATTATCTTCTTAGAATTCAAATCTGGCAATGATTTTCACTTTAGTCAAAATTTTAACTTGTAAATGAGGACTCCGATATTATTTGACGAGTTTATAAGGTAAACTTCTTCATGGAAGTTGAGGGATATAAGGAATTCTGCCACTTAAAAGAATCCTAATTTCCCTCTCAAAAGGAAAATTTCTGAATCTCTTGATTGAGAGTTTCCATCCTTGAAGATGGAAGACAACTTTTCAATAAAAAGGATTTTCTTGCAGGTACACTTGGATGTTTGGAGCTTTGAGTGAGTGACACATTGTGAGACTGAGTGAAAAAAATTTGAATGTAGAGTGGAGTGAAACACATTGTGAGATGACTAAACAGAAATCTCACACACTTACACTTTGAGGAAATGGTTACCAACTATAATCTCTTCACTTGGTTGTGTGGTCTTATCCATCTTCCCTGATACATTTGGAAGTATTTTGTTGGGAATATGTTGTAAACTTGATGATTATATTAACAAAAACACCTTAGTAGATTTTGTTGTGTATATGTTGTGAACTTGATGATTTTATTAACAAAACACCTTGGTAGATTCAACTTAGTGTATTTTGTAGCACTCGACGGATAAAGAATATAGTCCCGACGGATGACTCAATATAGTCCCGACGGATGATGATTTATTATCCATCGAGTGAGTAGCTTATGTAACAATAAGTCATGTAGCACATTTCTGCAAACTCCTTTGTTTAGATTCTGTAGTAGCATATAAGTCATGTTGACTTTAATTAGATATGCAGAATAGGTTAATTAATTGTACATAGATGATGTCTTGTAATTCTGCATAAATGAAATAAAGTCAAGTGCCAGAAAGCTACCCGACGGATGATCAACAATGCTACTCCACGGATGATCAACAAGGCAACCCGATGGATGATCATGTACCCGACGGATAATCAATTCAAACATCTGTTGACAGTGACAACACAGTCACATGCATCGAGTGTATGCAAAAGGAATGTGGAAGCCTATTCAACTGGGTTTTTGAGAATAAAGAAGCATTACCATTTTTCATGCTCTTATGAAGTTATTCAAAGATGCTGGAATAGAGTAATGAAGTAGCATAGTATTAGACTTGATAGGTTTTGTTTTTATTATCTTGTCTTATTACTGTGTAATCTTGGTGATATATAAACCAAGAGTAGCAATTAGAACAACAACAAGACTAAGCAAGTAAATTCTCAGAGAAACATTTGTAAGCTGTATTCTTAGCATTTCTCTGTAAGTTTAGTTGTTCTTATTGTGTAAGCAGCTGTGAGCTATTCAAGCTTCACAGAGTTCTCTCGATATATATATATATATATATATATATATATATATATATATATATATATATATATATATATATATATCTGGTGGATACTTTCTAATCCACCAGAAAGTTTTAAAAACTTATGTTTTTATTACTTTGTGTTTTGATTCATATTTAACTTGTTATTCCGCACTTTGTAAATCAAAACACTGTCATATATATCTTAAGTTAGAACATTTTATATTTTTGAAAAAGGTTCAAGAATTCCATTCAACCCCCCTTCTGTAATTCTTGTTGCATTGTTAGGGACTAACAATTGGTATCAGAGCAAGCTCTTGAAGAACAAAGAGTTTAAAGTTCACAACAAACAGCAAGATGAACAAGAAGGATGTTGGAGTCAAGATTCCTTTTCTGGACAAAGATAATTACCATCACTGGAAGGTTAAGATGCATCTTCATTTACTTTCTCAAGATGAGGCCTATGTAGATTGCATAGAGAGAGAGACCCTCATGTGCCAATGAGAGTTGCAACTGGAAATGAGCCATCAGTTCCCAAGCCAAGGCATGAATGGTCATATCCTGATATTGAACAAGTCAGGAAGGACAAGAAGGCCATGAATATTCTGTTTAATGGAGTTGATGGTGACATGTTTGACAACATCATCAATTGTAAAACTGCCAAGGAAGTTTGGGATACAATACAGATTATCTGTGATGGCACTGAAAAAGTAAGAGAAAACAAGATGTAGCTACTAATTTAGCAATATGAGCATTTCCACTTTGAAGAAAGTGAAACTCTCATTGATATCTTTAGTAGATTTTAAAAGCTCCTGAATGCTCTGAAGTTGCATGGAAGAGTCTACCAAATAAAAGATTCTAACCTCAAATTTCTGAGATCCCTACCAAAAGAATGGAAATAATGACAGTCTCCTTGAGAAACTCACAAGAATACAAGGAGTTTACACTAGAGAGACTGTATGTCATTCTAAAGACTTATGAGCTTGAAATAGAGCAAGATGAAAGAATGGAGAAAGGGAGAAAGAAATGAGGATCCATTGCACTGGTTGCTGAGTTAGAAAAGGAGAAGGAGATGAAGATAGAAGCTGTTGAGTCTACTTCAAAGGTCTGTGAAAACAAGGGCAAGGGGCTGGTAGCAGAAACCGAAGTTTCTTTGAGCCAAGATGATATGAATGACATTGATGAACATCTAGCATTTCTTTCCAGAAGATTTGCCAAGTTCAAGTTCAAGAAGAACTTTGGAGCAGCTAAGCCAAATATAAACATGGTGGATAAATCTAAATTCAAATGTTTCAAATGTGGCTTGGCAGGGCACTTTGCGAGTGAGTGTCGAAAGTCAGATTCCAGCAAGAAGAAGTTTGAGCATGTGGATTATAAACAGAAATATTTTGAGTTGCTCAAACAAAAGAAAAGGGCTTTCATTACACAAGAAAATGATTGGGCAGCAGATGGTCTGGATGAGAATGAGGATGTCAGCTATGTCAATCTAGCCCTAATGGCCAAGTCTGATGAAATAGAGACAAGTTCTTCAAGTAATCAGGTAATCACCACTAACCTTGCATATTTATATAAAGCTGAGTGTAATGATGCAATAAATGACATGTCTACAGAATTATATCATTTGCATGTTACACTTAAGTCTCTTACTAAGGAAAACACTAAAATCAAAGAAAACAATTTGTTTTTAAGTGAGAGGAATAATGTGCTAGAATCTCAGTTTATTGAATTTGAAAAATTGAGAATTGAGTGTAAAATTGCTAAGGATGAATTAACTGAGTCCTTGAAGAAAGAAGAGATCTTGAAGAAGGAACTTGAACGAGAACATGAGGTGATTAAGGCATGGAAAACATCTAGAGATGTTCATGCTCAAATCACCAAAGTTCAAGGTATTGAGTCCTTCTGTGATGCAGCCTGGAAGAAGAATAAGGAGAAGCTAGAATCCAATTTGGTTGAAGGATTGCTAACAGATGTGGACTCGACGGATGATGAGAGTCATCCGTCGGATAACCAAAAGGATTATCCGTCGAGTGACATAAATCCTCATCCGTCGGTTATGAGCAATCTGTGAGTAAATCCAAACTTGCCAAGTTAAATGAAAAATATGGATCAGTTTCCAAAAACTTCATTTTAGCATAATCTAGTCAAGTGAAGAAGGAAAAGAATGTGAATGTTGGTCATCTTAAAGGGTTTTTAGCACCTAAACGCAACGAAAACGTAAATTTAAATCTTAAGAAACCAAAACCCTCCGCAGGATCCATGCGAAAAATAATATGTAATTCGTAGTTCAGTATGTTTACCTTAAGAATCTTTACGTTAATGGAAAGATGGAGGTCTTTAATAGCGATCCAAGAACGACGAGCGGAGATCCCTAGCAGCTGCTCCTCAAGTGTGAAGCACTCCACCGGTATCCACCAAGAAAACGATGTAATGAAGGAGGAGGAGGTGGAGAGAATTAGGCTTTTATAAATCTTTGGATTGAGGCAAAAATAGGGTTTATAATGGTATATTTATAGGCAAAATTTTCAGCTGAAAATTTCCCATAAAATATTATTATTATTAACCCTTTATTATTCTCACTAATAATTAAAACACCTTTTAATTATTAATTCTTTTTCTAAACACTTTAGAAATAATTCTCTCTCTTGATTTAATTTTCAAAAATTAAATTCTTAATTAATAATATTAAGAACTTTTCTTAATTAATTTATAATCAATTAAATCTCATTTAATCAATTATTAAATTTGCCAATTAATTATTATTTCATAAATAAATAATTATCAGCCATTATTAATTAATTCCTCCACCATTAAATCATTCTCTTTTATGGTGTGACCCTGTAGGTTCAATATTAAGCCGGTAGTAGAAATAAATAATAATAAAACTATTTTATCATTATTTATATAAATTCTCTAATTCATTAAATATGATTAATTAATTAATCATATTTATTCTACATCGTGAGGGATACTTCTCAGCATATCGCGACTATCCGGATAATACGAATTCACTACTTTGAATACCAAGAACCTATTCAGTGAATAGTTACCGTACAATTAATCCCTTCTACCCTGCAATGTCACGATTAAATATAAGGCATGGAACTTGTGTGAATCCTGTCTTATTTAATCACTTGCTTTCTCATTCACTATGCTTAGTTCTATTTAATGTAAATTAGAAACTCCTTTCTAATTTCATTCACTCTGGCCAGAGATTCTTGAACTAACATAAGTGGATCAGCATTGAACATTCTCTTCCTTCACTGGAAGGGGTAGATCCTTTATTGATCATACACTATTTTCGTGTACAAATTCCTATACCCAGTAGAGCCCTTATAATTGTCCCTTGAGACTAAGAACTAAACCAAAGCATAGTTCAGTGTACACAAGATGACTATGATGACCTCAAGTCTAAGGATACTTGTACAACTATCACTATGTGAACAACTGCTGACACGTGAGTGAACTCCATCAGTTGTTCAGCTGTGTGAGTCATGTTCAGTGAACTTATTCTATAATAAGCACCTACATACCATCTATAGTGTCACCACACAAATGTCTATGAGAACAGACATCCTTCATAATGAAGCAAGCATAGTATGTACCGATCTTTGCGGATTACTAATTATCAGTTAGTAATCCTACGACCAGGAACTATTTAAGTTTATAGTTATCATCTTTTAGGTCTCATTATTATGATCTCATCACAATCCATAAAAAGCTTTACTCTAAACTGTGGTATATCTTATATAAACATTTAAATAGATAGAGCCTGCAATAAAAACAAAATAAGTCTTTTATTAATATCAATGAAATCAAAACAGATTACATAAAAGTTATTACTAAATCCTCATACATGATTGGACTTAGGACATATCTCTTTCAATCTCCCACTTGTACTAAAGCCAATCACTCTGGTATCTAATACCTATCTTATCTTTATGATGATCAAAGTGACTTTGAGAAAGTGGCTTTGTGAGTGGGTTTGCTACGTTGTTATGTGTGTCAACTCTCTCGACGTTGACATATCCTCTTTCAACAATCTCCCTAATCAGATGAAAGTGCCGCAGGACATGTTTGAAATTTTTATGAGACCTAGGTTCCTTGGCTTGTATTATTGCTGCGTTGTTATCACAATACAACACAATAGGCTCTTCAACGCTAGGAACAACTCCCAACCCAGAAACAAATTTCCTCATCCAAACGGCTTCTTTTGCAGCCTCACTTGCAGCTATATATTCTGCTTCCGCTGTGAAGTCAGCCGTTGTAGACTGTTTGGAACTCTTCCAACTAATCGCACCACCATTCAGAGTAAACACGTACCCTGACATGGATTTGCTATCACTTTCTGATTGAAAACTAGAGTCAGTATAACCCTCTATTTTCAACTCAGATTCACCACCAAAAACAAGAAAAATGTCCTGAGTCCTTCGCATGTACTTAAGGATGTTTTTCACTGCTTTCCAGTGGTCTTCACCTGGATTGGACAGATATCTGCTCGTCACACTAATTGAATAAGCAACATCAGGCCTTATACACAACATCACATACATTATAGATCCTATTGCTGAAGCATAAGGAATCTTACTCATACGCTCTCTTTCCTCAAGTGTCTTAGGAGACATTTTTTTTCGCAAAGGGACACTCCATGGCTCATCGGTATGAGACCTCTTTTGGAGTTTTCCATGCTAAACCTTTTAAGAACTTTCTGGATGTATGTACCCTGGGTAAGACCTATCATTCTTCTAGATCTATCTCTATAGATCTTCATACCGAGAATGTAGGATGCTTCTCCCAAGTCCTTCATGGTGAAGTTCTTTGATAGCCATACTTTGACTGATTGTAGCATCGGTATATCATTTCCTATAAGAAGTATGTCATCCATATACAATACAAGAAATGTTACCGCGCTCCCACTAACCTTCTTGTAGACACATGGTTCATCTATGTTTTTGATAAAACCAAACTCTTTGATTGTCTCATCAAAACGGATGTTCCATCTACGAGAAGCTTGCCTTAAACCATATATGGTTCGCAGCAGCTTACACACTAGGTGTTCATTTCCCTTGGAAAGAAAACCCTCTGGCTGTGTCATATACACTTCCTCCTCAAGTTCCCCATTGAGGAAGGCCGTTTTCACGTCCATTTGCCAGATCTCATAGTCGTAGTAAGCAGTAATCACAAGCAAAATCCGAATTGATTTTAACAGGGCTACAGGCGAAAAAGTTTCATCAAAGTCAATCCCTTGTCTTTGTTTGAATCCTTTTGCCACGAGCCTGGCCTTATAGGTCTCCACCTGGCCATCTGCTCCAATCTTTCTTTTGTATACCCACTTGCACCCAATAGGCTTAACACCTTCAGGCACCTCAACCAGAGTCCGTACTTGGTTGGTATACATAGATTCCATTTCGGATTTCATGGCACTATGCCATTTCTCTGAGTCAACACTACTCATAGCCTCATTATAGGTCACAGGGTCGTCATCATCAATGATTGACAACTCATTGCCATTTTCAATGACAAGGCTATAATACCTCTCAGGTTGGCGAGACACTCTCCCTGTCCTACGAATGGGCTGTTCCACAGAAGGTTGTTCAGTCTGAACAGGTGTTTCCATTTGATCCTTAGTAGTTTGTGCTTCTTGAACTTCATCAGGTTCAATTTTGCTCCCACTGTTTCCTTCAAGGATAAACTCCTTTTCCAAGAAGGTAGCATGTCTGGAGACAAACACCCGATAATCGGTGTAAAAGTAATACCCCAAAGTCTCTTTAGGATATCCCACAAAATTACATTTTACGGATCGAGATTCCAGCTTATCTGGGTCAACCTTTTTTAAATAAGCTGGACATCCCCAAATCTTAACGTGTTTAAGACTCGGTTTCCTTTCTTTCCATATCTCATAAGGTGTTTGAGGAACAGATTTGAAAGGCACCTTATTCAGTAAATATATTGAGGTTTTCAATGCATAACTCTTTAGGAATACTGGAAGATTGGCATAGCTCATCATGGACCGAACCATGTCTAACAAAGTTTGATTTCTCCTTTCAGATACCCAATTTAACTGTGGAGTATATGGAGGAGTCCACTGGGAGACTATACCATTTTCTTTGAGATAATCTAGAAACTCTCCATTCAAGTATTCACCACCTCGATTTGATCGAAGAGTTATAATACTGTGTTTGGTTTGTTTCTCCACTTCATGTTTATATTCTTTGAACTTTTCAAAGGCTTCAAACTTGTGTTTCATCAAATACACATATCCGAATCTAGATCTATCATCTATGAAAGTAATGAAGTACGAAAATCCACACATGGCTTGCGTAGACATTGGTCCACATACATCTGTGTGTACCAATCCTAGCAAATCTGCAGCCCTCTCTCCATGTCCACTAAATGGAGATTTGGTCATTTTACCCAATAGACAAGACTCGCATGTAGGATATGATTCAAAATCAAAGGGGTCAAGTAACCCTTCCTTATGCAATGTCTGCAGTCTATTTTCACTAATATGACCTAGCCTACAGTGCCATAAATAGGTCAGATTTTCATCATCTCGTTTTCTTTTATTAGTTTGTTCAATCTGATGTAAATCATGCTCTACGTTACATACATACAGACCATTATTTAAAATACCATGTCCATAAAGAACATTATCTCTAAGGATAGAACATTCATTATTCTTAATAATAAATGAAAAACCATCCAAATCCAACATAGGAATGGAAACAATATTCCTCACAATAGAGGGAACGTAATAACAATTATTCAAAATAATAGTCTTGCCCGTAGGCATATGTAAACTAAATGATCCTACAGATATGGCCACAACCCTTGCTCCATTACCGATACGTAGAATCACCTCATCTTTTTCAAAAGTCCTACTTTCCTTTAGTCCTTGCAACGAATTGTAAATATGAGAACCACAGGCGGTATCTAATACCCAAGTAGAAATTTGACCTAGTGACATATTAACTTCGATCATGAACATGCCTGAATCAGAAGCGGTAGTCTTACTACCCTTCTTCTTCTTCAATTCTGTAAGGTAAACCTTGCACTTCCTCTTCCAATGCCCCAACTTGTTACAGTGAAAACAAACAGCTAAATTAGGATCAGTCAGCTTGTGAGCATCTAGTATGCTCCGGAGTGATAGTGCAGAAGACATGACGAATATAGTAAATCTGTAAATGATAAACACATAACAACACTTAGCAAATATTCAATTTCATTTCAAAACATTATATGAATCGGGTCTTTATTCATAAGTGTCTCCCACTAGTTTATCTAATTTATTCAACCCCCTAAGTGAAAATTAAGCATTCATAATGCTAGTGGGAATAGGGATCCTACATTCCATTACACAACCTCGGCTGTGGCACGAAATGTCATGTGATGTTCAATAGGCAGGAAACTCTTGTCAATTACATCTTATTTTATTCCCTAATATAACTTTAGCCGCTTGAATAATTGAGTCACGGATGTGGCACGACAAACTCAATATTCTAAGTCAAGTCTAACCCAACATTTCGTACAATTGAATCAGTCTCCAACGGCCCATGGCTGTGGCACGAACCGACCTTTAGATTCTAATTCAATGTACATATCTCTATGTAATAGACAAGTATTTCTTATATCGAAATCAAAGCCCTCGACTGTAGCACGAAATGATAATGATTCAAAAATAAGAACTACTTTCTACCATGTTGGAAGGCTTTGACCGACACAAGCCCGTTGTGTCATTGGCCAATTACTACTTGATATTATTTAATTTTAGAGGGATTATATTACGTTACAATCATAATCATATTATAAAGAGATTCTTCCTTTTAAATTAAATATTTTAAATCAATAATCGATAATCAGATGATTTCCAGATCGGGTGGAGCATTGTCAAGAGGCGTCACTTAATAACCCTTTCTTACAGATAGAAAACTGTTATTGACAGAATCATCCTTTCTCTCAATATTGAAAATTCATATTCAATTACGTGTTTCATAAACACAAGAATCTCATGATTGTATTCATAATATTATTGTTAAGGAAAGAAACGATTCCTATTCTAGATTTTCTAGAGCACGCCTTATATTGATTTAAGTTCACCTAAATCTATCATCGCATGGTAAACATAGGCATATATCTCATATATAAAATTAAATAAATAAGTAAATGTAAAGTGCAATAAATTAAATGTGTTTGGTTATGGTCCCATCCTATGTGATCTTTATCAAGCTCATGATAAAGATCAAGGTCAATCTAATATGGTGATGGAAATAAATACAACTATTTATTATATAAGTCTTCTTCTTTGTTTAGACTTCTTGTATGCCTCGTCTTCTTCTTTGTATCACCTCCATTGGATAGCCTTCTTGAGTCTTCAATTACATTACATGATTGAAAGTAAAACTAATCTAATGAACTTACAAGAATAACTCGAGTTACATTCGAGATTTATGATTACAAATATTGACGACATGCAAGTCGTATTTAAAACCAAAATCAAAACCATTACACTAAGGTCGAAAGGCTATAACCATCCACCATGCTCATACAACACATAAAAGCATGTTAAAACACATAATCTGATCTTAACATATCATATTATCCATGATCTAATCATAAAAAAAATATATGACAAAAATCAGAATCATAATCAGAAAAACAAGAATCACTGTTTACGGGCAGTAAACGACGTCAAACGCCTTACAGACGAGTCGTTGATAGCTTTAGCTATCAGTTTTGTTCAGACGCTCGTTTACCTATGGAATAGGTTATTCGTTTGCGTAACTCGAACACCAGACCCAGATTTCAGCAAATCTGCAGCAGCCAATTCAGAATCCGTATCTAATATGATTCTCATAATTAGAACAAACATAAATCATGTATATATCAGTATATATATAGATTACATAATCATCTTACGATTATACAACTCACATGAATATCATATATTCAAAACCATACATATATAAGCATATTATATCAACATCAAATCATGGCGAATCACGTACATGCTCATATATCGAAAACAGTTCAACACATAAACGAATTAAAAACTTTTGGCAAGTAGCTCTGATGCCATTGAAGGGTTTTTAGCACATAAACGCAACGAAAACGTAAATTTAAATCTTAAAAAACCGAAACCCTCCGCAGGATCCATGCGAAAAATAATATTTAATTTGTAGTTCAGTATGTTTACCTTAAGAAGCTTTACGTTAATGGAAAGATGGAGGTCTTTAATAGTGATCCAAGAACGACGAGCGGAGATCCCTAGCAGCTGCTCCTCAAGTGTGAAGCACTCCACCGGTATCCATCCAGAAAACGATGTAATGAAGGAGGAGGAGGTAGAGAGAATTAGGCTTTTGTAAATCTTTGGGTTGAGGCAAAAATAGGGTTTATAATGGTATATTTATAGGAAAAAATTTCAGCTGAAAATTTCCCATAAAATATTATTATTATTAACCCTTTATTATTCTTACTAATAATTAAAACACCTTTTAATTATTAATTCTTTTTCTAAACACTTTAGAAATAATTCTCTCTCTTGATTTAATTTCCAAAAATTAAATTCTTAATTAATAATATTAAGAACTTTTCTTAATTAATTTATAATCAATTAAATCTCATTTAATCAATTATTAAATTTGCCAATTAATTATTTATTTCATAAATAAAAAAATTATCAGCCATTATTAATTAATTCCTCCACCATTAAATCATTCTCTTTTATGGTGTGACCCTATAGGTACAATATTAAGCCGGTAGTAGAAATAAATAATAATAAAACTATTTTATCATTATTTATATAAATTCTCTAATTCATTAAATATGATTAATTAATTAATCATATTTATTCTACATCGTGAGGAATACTTCTCAGCGTATCGCGACTATCCGGATAATACGAATTCACTGCTTAGAATACCAAGAACCTATTCAGTGAATAGTTACCGTACAATTAATTCCTTCTACCCTGCAATGTCACGATTAAATATAAGGCATGGAACTTGTGTCAAGCCTATCTTATTTAATCACTTGCTTTCCCATTCACTATGCTTAGTTCTATTTAATGTAAATTAGAAACTCCTTTCTAATTTTATTCACTCTGGCCAGAGATTCTTGAACTAACATAAGTGGATCAGCATTGAACATTCTCTTCCTTCACTGGAAGGGGTAAATCCTTTATTGATCATACACTATCTTCGTGTACAAATTCCTATACCCAGTAGAGCCCTTATTGTAATAACCCCAATTTTTGGAAATTTTTGAAACCCTTATGAATAGTGTTTTTGCTGAATGAGAAAACTTTTCATGCCACACTATGTAGGGGTTCTGATATGGATATTCTGAGATTTTATTAGTACTTTATATGGGATATAAGTGTATGTAAAGATCGTCAGAATCCAAATCCGAACACTTTGATTTTTCCCGGAAATCCACTAGATACGGAAAGAATCGAGTATAAGGTAATAGGATAAAAAGGATTTAAATTGAAGGATTATAAGAGAGGATCATAAAAGGAATACAATATATTGAGAAAGGTTAAGGGAACCTAAGTAATAAGATCCCGGGTATGATCCCTCAAACGATAAACGAAAACGAAAGTTAAGCGAACCGTATAACAGATCAGCGGTCATTAGGCAAACAATTAGGAAGTTAAGCAAAGGGATTAGAGGAAGTGATGTCACCCAACCAATGAGAAGAGGACAAGGAAGGGAGGATGACATAGCAATGTGATGTAAGCATGACATAGGGAAGGAGGAGGTGTGGTTGGTTTATAACCACACAAATATAAGGTTATTAAGGTAATTAACCAAAAACAAAACAAAAAACAACCAAGCTAAGCCAAACAAATCAAAAAACACAAAATCATTTCATTCTCATCATCTTGCTCTCGGCTTTTCATCTTTTTCAAGGGCAAGAATTTCAAAAATCAAGTTCCAAGCATTGTTAAATCACAAGGTAATTATCTAAGCTTCCTTGTACATAGATATGGATATGCTATAAGTTTAAGCTCCTAATTCCTTCACAATCTCTTCCAATAAATCAAGGAAGAAGATGGTGAATAGTAACCTTCAAGAAATAACTTTAATTTTCTTGAATTTTTATGAAAGATTAAGGTTATACAAGCAAGGATCAAGGTTCTTTTAGGCATTCAAAGCTCTTGGGTTGTGTTAGGAAGCTTCAAGGAGGTATAAACAACTTTCACCTTTAACTTATAGTTTGAACTTTGAGTTTTGATGAGTTTATGGATGGATTAATGTATATATAGAAATATCCATGTATGTATAACAAGATCCATGTATGTTAGATAGTTTGGTTGGATTTGTGGTGATTTTGGATATGAATCTTGGTTAATGGTTAATGAATCTTAAGTTATGGTTAGTAGATCATGTTTGTGGTTGAATAAGTTGGAAAACCTTGAGATTATGGACTGACTTTGCCTTGATATAAGTTGTGTTTGATGTATTGATGATGGTTGGGTGGTTTGTAGTGAATTGGTAAAGAATTTGGAGTGGTATAAATATTGGTAATCGCGTAAACATAGCCGTCGTAACGTCCGATTTTCTTTGGACTGTTTTTGTGCATAACATTAGGACCCTAGAACCCCCTGCTAGATTATGACCACTGCCATGTTTAGATAGCTCATGTTACGAGCTTCGTTTTGATATGTAGTTCGTTCGATTCCGATGCACGGTTTAGGAGAAACGACTGTTTCAAGTAACGGCGTTTCGCGAACGAAACTTTTCCCCTCGCCTTACTTTGAAACATAGGTTAAAGACCAAAAAGGGTTAATTAATGCATGAAACATTTATGGTAAGTGTGTTAGGCAGTTGGTAAGACACTCGCGAAGGAATCGCCTTAAAACTCGTAAAGGTTAAATTATTAAAAATGGTGGAGCCGAGGGTACTCGAGTGACTTAAGAGAATCAGTAAGTGCAAAACGAGCGTTAGAGTCTGAGTTGGTTAGAGTATAGATTTACAAGTGACTTTGGTTTAATTCCAACTTACTTGTTGTTTATAGGTTACCAGACTCGTCCCGAGCCATTCGTAACCCCCAGTCGCTCAGGCAAGTTTTCTACCCGTTATACTGTTGTTGTGATGTATATATGTATATGCATTATCTTGTGATAGATGCATGTTGGTTGATTAGCAAATTTTGTGATATATTGAAGCATGCTGATATGGTATATATATGCATGCCTGTTTCGTATTCTTGCCATATATATATGTTGGTTCAGTTAATAATACCTATGCTAGAGAATAGCGGTAATTTGCATATACCCTTAGTATAGGGACCCAAAGGTGAAAACATTTTCTAAAACCGGGAGTCGAGGATCCCGAGTAGATTTTATATATATATATGGTTATAGTTTTCAGAACTATTAATCAAATAAGGTTTATTCTATAACTTTATTTTATTAATGAATATTACCTTGAATATTCATTCGAGGTTTTATGACTCCTTTACATTATTTATTGGATATTACTTGGATATTCATTTGAGGATGTATGACTCCTTTATTTTATTTAATGAATATTATTTATAATATTCAATCGAGGTATTATGACTCAGCTTATTTTATTTATTGAATATTATTTGAATATTCATTTGAGTATCTATGACTCCGATTATTTGCTGAGATATATTCTTTATTTTATTAAAGAATAAGGTGTCGATAATCAAACTTATTTTTGATTATTCAAATAAAGATATTACTTTCGTATAAGTATATCTTTGATTACTTGCTATTCATTTCAAGTATAAGTTTTAATACTTCTACTTCAATTATTTTATAAAGATTATTCTTTATGGGAATATTATTTAAATAATAATATTCAGACATTTTCTAAATATTCTGGGGACTGATTTACTTCATTAAATCAGCTTCACTCCAAACATTCTTAAAAATGTTTTGCGAGTCTTCAAAATGATTTTTAAAAGTTAGAGCGGATCCCAAAACTCATTTTTATATTTAAGATCTTCCTTTTAAGGGGATTTAAATACTCGCTCAAAACCTGAGGGATCCGGCTCTGTGGTGTGTTTTATATTCGCAACAAGGTTGCTGTTTTGTTAAATGAATTGATTACTTACCCAACACTCGGGAAGTAAAATTCTTGGAACAAGTTAATCCATTAACAGGCATCGCCTGGGAAATATCGGTGAGTTTTCCTTTCCAACTAGATACGACTTCTTGGTGGAGCCGTATCAACAAGTTTCTACTTGGGGAAAGGGGGAACGAGCTTTACGTTTCAGAGTCATGGATTTCATCTGAACTAGGAGTGGCGTAAGTGGTCGAGTGGCGCCGGCCCAGCCTTATTATATTGGCCCAAATGGCCTGGAAGTTCCGCTAAGGCGGTCCATTCCTTAGGAGTTCAGTGTTCGGTTGACAAGTAAATCCGACAGGTTCTCCTCTACATGTAGAAAATGGTGGGGTTGTACTACTACGACTGATCATCGTAAGTGGTCTTCCTGGCGCGGCAAACTCCCGTAATGAGTTCATCATCCAATTGGATAATTTCTGCAACACTACCCAGAGCACTTCGATAGAAAGGCTACGGTTGGGCGATTGTTGAGTGTTGGCAGGGTCAAGTTTTCAAAATGATGTTTACATCAAATGAAGTATCTCGTAACTTCATTTTATTTTGATAATATTTTAAAGATTTAATCTATTCAAATCTTGCCTTATAGTCTCATCTATGTGATGAACTTTTGAAGCTAATTATAACTTGAACGGTGGTAGTTCAAGTAGTATTTGGGAAAGATATAAGTATATTGGGGTATTGTTATTCCTAGAGGACTAACAATGAGATTTACAGAAGGGGGGGTTGAATGTAAATCTCAAAACTTTTTCAAGTTTTGAGAAGTTTATTAAAGCAGTGTGTTCTAGATGAACAAGTGTATGAATTGCTTTGAGCTAATGCAGACAGATATATATTCAAACACAAAATGTAAAGAACACAACAAACTTTAAAAACTTTTCTGGTGGATTTGTTGTTCCACCAGAGATGGTATATTAGAAAATCTGTGTTCAACAATGTTGATCACAGCTGCATCCTAGTACAAACTAGATGAATTTTCTCTCAAGATATTTCTTAACAGCTCTGGAAAATCTCTCTCTAATTACTAGCTTCTTCTTGGTTTATATATTACCAAGTGTACAAGTGAAAAACAATATAAAATTACAATAGTAAAATAAGTTCTTCACTTGCTTCTTTTCCTGTTCACTCAAGTACTTTGTTGACTATTGCATCTTTGTACTAAAGAAGAACGGCTGCTTTTTCTGTTGATCCTGAAATTCGGCTACCACATCTCAGGCTTTCTCTGACAACCCATGTGCCTCTGTTTGTAGGTACAACTACCACTTATCAATGGCTAATTAGCAGAACATCCGTTGAAGCTTTCATCCGTTGATGACTTCATCCGTTGAAGGATGTTATCCGTTGAAGCTTTCATCCGTTGATGCATTTATCCGTTGATGCTCTCATCCGTTGAAGGATGTTATCCGTTGAAGCTTTAGAGACATCCGTTGAAGCTTAGCTTCTCATCCGTTGAAGGTCTTTAAGTCATCCGTTGATACCACTTCATTTATACAAAATTACAAGGCATGAAATATTTACAATTGGCCTTCCTATCTGCATATCATCTAGTAGTCAACATGACTCATAGTTTCTCTCAACTTCTAAGAATTACATTTTAAATACAGAGACTGAAATATGCTACAATACTAGACTTATTTCTAAGTAAAGCTACACCATCAACGGATAGCCAAAGTGGTCTTATCCGTTGAGGCTACAGACACTAAATTTCTACTTAAGTGTTTTGTTAAACATATCATCAAACTAATGCACATATATTCCTAACAATCTCCCCCTATTTATGTCTATAAGAACTGTAGGCATAAATTCAGGATTAACTTGATGATAACAAAACACTTAACAAATATTTGAATTGAAACTAAGTAGAAATATAAAAAGTGCTGCAAAAGTGTATGTACTAGGAGGTAATTGAAGATTTACAGTATTTCCAAGGGTGCTCCTCTAGCCTGAGCAAATCATCATTTTCTTCTTTGTTCCCTGGTTTTCTTTCCTAGCCCTTTGTCATTTTCCTCAATTTGGAGTTGGAGTTGTCTGAAGAATTCAGCTTCATCTTCATCACTGATATCCAACTTAGATTGCATTTCCTTGAGAGTTTCATTGCTGGCAATCTTGAGTTGGTCTTCAAGTCTGAAAAATCTTCTGACTCCTTTGTCATCTCTAAATTCCATCAACCAATGAGGTGATTTGTGAATTTTAGTTCCCCTTTCTTGTATGAGTAAGGTTCTGGGCAAAGCATTTGGTTCCCTCCAAGTCTTCCTTATGTTGGCAATCTTGTTGAGAATTTCAGTCTTGGCTGTTCTGGTAAAGCCAGAATCCTTTTTGATGGCTGAAAAGACTCTGATCAAGGTAGAGTAGCCTTCATTTAGAATCCTGTAGAGAGGCCATGTTCTTTCCCCAGCTCCCTTATATCTGAACACCAATCTCTCTGGTAGCTGTCTGTAGGCAGCTATTCCCCTTACTTCCTCCAGCTCATCCAGATAGAGATTAATGTCTGAAGCTTCTTTTATGTCACAGATGTGAACATAATCATCTTTAGAAATGGGTGGCTTAGGGTTAGGTTTTTGTTTTTGAGTGAATTTCTTAGAGGTTAGGGGAGGTGTAGATTTAGATTTTCTTTTCTGTTTCTTTGGTAGTGGTAGAGTGGTTAAAAAGGTAGGCAATGTGATGTTGTCCCAATCAATAGGTTCCTCTTTTGGAATGATTGGTTCACCATGGATATTTATAGAGGGATCAGCAACAAAAGGTTCAGGTATGGAAGGTAGTGGTTTAGATATAGATTTGGTATCTTCAGGGTTATCTTCACTCCTTCTGTGTGCCTTGGCCTTTCTTCTGTTTCCCTTCTGCCATTCCTCTCTTTCCTCCATATTTTCACCAAATATGCTCCCAAGAACCTCATCTAAGTTAGCAATCTTTTCTTCACCCCTGACTTCAATTCCTTTCATTTCTTCAACTTGGCTTGACTTTAGCTGTTTTTCAAGCTTTGCTTGTGCTCTTTTGTCAGCCTTGAGTTTTACAGCTTCTTTCTTCAACCTTCTGGTTTCTTCCCTTTTAGCCTTTAGAAATTTGGGATGTCCTTGCATCACACAGATACTCTTTCCCTCTCTATAGATAAAGGCCATGTTCATTCTCTCACCCTTGTCCTTGGTCTCCTTCTTCTTTATGATGCTTTCACTTAGAACTTTGTCTCCATCAGGTTTTGGAAGAGGAAAGTCTACTTCCTTTATCTGAGCAAAGTCTAGGGGATTCTTTGTGGAGTCCATACTGGATCTAGTGTTGGGCTTTAGAACCATAGGTTTTAAATTCTTGAAAGAAGTCTCTCCAACCTTATTTCTCCCTACTGGCTTGAGCTCCATGTTGATTGGTTCAATCTTTGTGCTAAATTTCACAGATGTTGATTTATTTTGTGTAGAACCAAACACCAATTGTAACCTTTCATCAATTTTCCTCCATTGTTCTTTCATTTGTATTTCAGCTGCTGCTAGCTGAATCAAATCAATTCCATCAGGTTTTCCCTTGATTTGAATGATTGGAGAGGTAGTGATGGCAGGAACTAGCACTTTAGATATCTGAATCTTTTAGATATCTGAATCTTTGTAGAGGGCTCTCCTTCCCCTTCCCTTTTATTCTCCCCCTTTTTGTTATCATCAAGGAGAGGGGTCAAGCCTTGTGCTTTTGCCAGCTGCATTAGGAGATTGGTTTGAGATTGTTGGTTGAGAAGAAGGGTGGCCACAGAGTCTTCAATTCCTTGAACTCTGTCTTCCAACTTGGCCAGCCTTTGTTCAGTAACTGATTCCTTTTTCAATCTCGAAACCAAGTCCTGCAAAGTACCATAGGGCATGACTGAATCCAATTTTTCTGAAGTGAAGGATTTCAAGTCAGCAATATCTTTCCTGAGATCATCTAGACTCATATTTTGCTTTACTTTCTGCAACTTCATGAGATGCAGTGAGTCCAGGTGAGCTTGGAGGATAGCCTTGATATTTGCATTTGAAGTGTTCTGAATGGCCTGTTGAATAGTGATGATTTGTTTGACCAAGTGGACATTGAATTCACCTGTTCTATGCTCCTTAGTCAGGGCCCATTCAGGTAGATTAGGAATGGAACTAGGGTCTTCATCTCCCCCTATGTTCATGCTTCCATCAGAAGAAATAGAGTCATCATCATCAGAATTTACTCCAAATTCCTCAGATGGCTCACCAGCTGTAGAAGGCATCCTGTTAATAGCAGCTTTATCCCTTTGAAGAGATTCTGTTGTGTGCACTAGATGTAGTGTCCTTTCTGCCTCCTCATTGCCCTGAGCAGCCAACATTTGATAGGCTGTCACAGGATGAGTAAAAGTGTCAGCATCTAAGGAAATGTTATCAATTACAGCTTTGTAATGTTGCTGTAATTGTCTTTCCTTTTCAGCATCATCCACAATCATTGACTCATGAGCAATGGCTGGTTTCACCCTTGTATCAACTGTACCTGCTTTTCTCTCTTTTTCTCTATGTTCTTGCATCAGGGGCTCCCCCTGGCTCACACATCTCACTCCCTCACCTTCACCTTCTAAGGTGGTACTCCACTCACTGACTTTTGCCATGCTGGAAGAAATAGCATGCATTTTTGTGCTCTCAATCTCTCCTTTTGCCTGGGAGCAACCCAGCCTCTCACTCAAATTTTCACTCCCTGCCCTCAATCCTAAAAGTGATTGCACAGTATTCATGTCTTCTACACTTGGAATCATTTCAGTTATTTGTGTAGAGACTATCAACGGATGTGGAATATCCATTGAAGTTGAAACTGATGTTATCAACGGATAACTGCTGTTAAGCTTATCCGTTGAAGAGCAACCACTTGTCAACGGATGAGTGATATCCGTTGAAGAAGGAAAAGAAGATGAAATTGAAAGTGATATAACTGTTGAATCTGTATAGATTGATTTGATATGTGTTGATACAGATCCTTCAATTATATCTGAAAGAATTTGCGGGTGATCCAACAAATCATCTAAAAGATGATGATCACCTGTATTTGAGTGGGGCTCCTCCCTGAGTTGTAAAGAGGGAGAATCAGGAATTGATGGGAATAACATATCCACATCCAGAGATGGTGAAGAAGTATTTGGTGATTGATGTGTAGTTATTGTGAGAGAATGGGGCTGTGACTCCACATTTATTGGAGTCACATCAAACTGAGTTTGAGAAGGCACAGAGACAGATGGATGTATCTGTGCAGTGTGTGCACCCTGTGTAGAAGATTGGGTTCTAGCCTTCTTTCTTCTAATAAAAGCTTTTGTAGGTGAGTGTTTGGCTTTAGTGTCCCTCCCTCTTTTGTTCTGTGTTCCTGGTTGGGAACTCTTTTCAATAGTAACATCCTTTTGGGAGGATGCTACTAGGGATGTGCTAGAAACCTTTTCAACCACCACAGCTTTTTGAGAAACTGGGGCTTGGCTAGCTTGGGAAGCACTCAACTCTCCTTCCTTATCCTGGGGGTTTCTTTGATGTTCACCCCTCCCCTCACCACTCACACCCTGATCACTTCCCTCAGGGTTAATGGTTGTTGTTACAACTGTCGTCTTTTGAGAGACAACAGAGGTGGTTTTCTTTGTCTTGGATTTTGAAAGTTTAGATTTGGTGACCTTGGTAGAAATCTGTTGGGGCATTGACACAGATTTCATGGCCACACTAGAAGATAAAGAAATAGAGGGGTTGGAAGAAGTAGGAGTTGTAGAAGCAATTACCTCACCTACCTGGGGTGCATTCATGATTGGTAAATATACCAATTGCACACTGCTGTTGAGATCCATTCTCAATAAGTCTGCAAGAACTCTTTTCTCTTGTGCCCAGCACTTGAGTTTGTTATTCTCATTGATAATGACTAAACCTTCAGCAACATGGTTAGCCAATAACATAAAGAATCTAGCATAATAGATGTTATTAGGTCTATTAGCTTTGTTACCTAATCTAGTACCTAATTCTAGCATCACATAGTTGCTAAAGTTAAAGTACCTATCAGAAACAAGCATATAGAACATATTAACAAGAGATGAAGTTATGGCATCAAAATTACTAATTTTCCCAGAGAAAACCTTTATGAAGGCATCCCCAAGAAAACTCCATTCTTTCCTAAGGCCTTTTCGTCTAATACCCCCTAAATTAGCAGAGTTAAGAGAGTAACCTATGGAATCTAACATGCTGGATACATCACTATCAGTGTGTGGTGTCATGGCATTGTTCTCAGGTAATTTAAAACATGCTTGTAAGTCATCACAGTTAATACAGTGATTTTTACCTTTGAGAGTGAAGGAGATAGTCATATCCATGGAGTTGAACTCAGCAGTTGTCCAAATCTCCTCAACTACTTCACAGAAAATCGTTGGGGCTTCCAGCATTGCATAGCTAAGTTTACAGTTTTTGATGAAGTCCATCATTTTGTGATAATCTGAGTGGGCTTCATTCTTTTCTACCAGAGCTATGAAATTGTTCTTCTCGTAGATGAACCCAGACTGAGACATAATCTTCACGACTGGTGCCATTGTTGTGAGTAGAAATTGCAGAGAATAACTTGAAGGTTTTGCAGAGAGAAAATGGTAAATGCTTGAAATTCTAAGAAAGCGTAAAGTAATAATGAACAATCAGAAGGGCTTATATGCTTTCAAAGAAAAAGAAATAAATAAAGGATTAATCAATAAATGGGTGTTAGTGAATTTCAGCCGTTTAAGAATAAACTGTAAGTATTCTAATAACTACCTTTAAAACCAATACATACAGATGTATGTATGGTATCAACGGTTAAGAAAATAGAATCAACGGCTGTGAAACACCTCAAACGTCTGATGTGACATTTCAACGGATAATGTAAATTGTCATCCGTTGAAAGGTACTTCAGCTTTATCCGTTGACGGATAAAAGTTCCAGAGATATACTTGTCTTTCAACGGATAATGAATATCCGTTGATAGAGCAATTTTGACTTTCAACGGATAGGGAACATCCGTTGATGGAATAAACTTTGTTAAAAGTCAAATTTGTTCTAGCAACTAATATATTTCAGGCTTCACTTCAAATTGCAAAGAAGACATGAATTTTAAGAGTAATTAAGCATACCTAGCTCACTTACCAATCTTGTGAATGTTGATTCATCAAGTGGCTTGGTAAATGTGTCAGCAATTTGTTGTTCACTTGGAACAAAATGTAGTTCCACTGTACCATTCATGACATGCTCCCTGATGAAGTGGTACTTAATATCAATGTGCTTGGTCCTTGAGTGCTGCACAGGATTCTCTGTTATGGCTATGGCACTTGTGTTGTCACAAAAGATAGGTATTCTATCAACATGAAGTCCATAATCAAGGAGTTGATTCCTCATCCATAACATTTGAGAACAGCAACTTCCAGCAGCAATGTATTCAGCCTCAGCTGTAGAAGTAGAGACTGAATTTTGCTTTTTGCTAAACCATGATACAAGCTTGTTTCCCAGGAATTGGCAGGAGCCTGTTGTACTTTTCCTATCTATTTTGCAACCTGCATAGTCTGCATCTGAATAACCAATTAGATCAAAGCCAGATTCTCTAGGATACCAAATTCCTAAATTTGGTGTACCCTTGAGATATCTGAAAATTCTCTTGATAGCAATTAAGTGAGACTCCCTAGGATCAGCTTGAAATCTAGCACATAGACATGTAGCAAACATTATATCTGGTCTGCTAGCAGTTAAATATAAAAGTGAACCAACCATGCCTCTATAACTTGTAATGTCCACAGACCTTTCAGTCTTATTTAACTCAAGTTTGGTGGCAGTGGCCATGGGAGTTTTTGCAGATGAACATTCCATTAAGTCAAACTTCTTTAAAAGATCATGAATATATTTAGTTTGACTAATGAAAATTCCATTACTAACTTGTTTAATTTGTAAACCAAGAAAATAGGTTAGTTCTCCCATTAGGCTCATTTCATAATTACTTTGCATTAGCTTAGCAAACTTTTTACAAAGTTTATTATCTTTAGAACCAAATATTATGTCATCTACATAAATTTGAACAAGTATACTAGAGCCATTAACATTTCTAAAGAAGAGAGTTTTATCAACAGTACCTCTAGTGAAGTGATTCTCCAAAAGAAATTTTGATAATGTTTCATACCAGGCTCTAGGTGCTTGCTTCAGTCCATAGAGTGCTTTCAACAGATAATACACATAGTCTGGAAAATTTGGATCTTCAAATCCTGGAGGTTGACTTACATAGACTTCTTCCTCTAATTTCCCATTTAGAAATGCACTCTTGACATCCATTTGATAGACTTTGAAATTGGCATGGGCTGCATAGGCTAGAAAGATTCTGATAGCTTCAAGTCTTGCAACAGGAGCATATGTCTCATCAAAATCTATTCCCTCTTGCTGAGAATAGCCTTTAGCAACCAATCTGGCTTTATTCCTTATGATAATGCCATTTTCATCCATCTTATTTCTGAATACCCATTTTGTATCAATGGGACTCTTGTTCTTTGGTTTGGGTACCAGCTTCCAAACTTGGTTTCTCTCAAATTGGTTTAGCTCTTCCTGCATAGCTAATATCCAATCTGGATCCAATAAGGCTTCTTCCACTTTCTTAGGTTCCTCCTGAGATAGAAAACTACTATACAGACATTCATCTTGAGTAGCTCTTCTTGTTTGCACTTTAGATGATGCATCACCAATGATCAGTTCAAAGGGATGATTCTTGGTCCATTTCCTTTGAGGTGGAAGATGAGCTCTAGATGAGGTGATCTCAGTATTGTCATGATGTGAGATAGAGTTTTGATTAGTTGAAACTCCCCCTGAGTTGTTGGTCCTTTGCAGGGAACTTGGAGTTCCATCAATTAATGATGTAAATTGATTATCAGTTGATGAGCTATGATCAACGGATGCTTCATTAAGTACTTCAACGGATGATGCACAATGTCTTTCAACGGATGCTGAATTTTGTGCATTATCCAGGAGCAAATTTTGTATTCCTTTTGAAGTGTCGTCTCCATCAATCTCTTCTTCACTATTATCACAATATATTTCAATATTGTCAAATTTGAGTCTCTCATAATGTTCCTCATCTGTTAGTCCATCAATCTTTTTATCATCAAACACAACATGCACAGATTCCATAACAATGTTGGTTCTTAGATTGTAGACCCTATAAGATTTTCCAGCTGAATAACCAACAAATATTCCTTCATCAGCCTTTGCATCAAACTTCCCTTTATGGTCAGATTGATTCCTCAGTATAAAACATTTACATCCAAAGACATGAAGAAAGTTTAGAGTTGGTTTTCTTTTCTTGAACAACTGATAAGGAGTCATGCCTTTAGCTTGATTGATCAAAGAAATATTTTGAGTGAAACAGGCACAATTAACAGCTTCAGCCCAAAAATATGTTGGTAACTTTGATTCTTCAAGCATTGTTCTGGCAGCCTCAATTAAAGATCTGTTCTTTCTTTCAACTACCCCATTTTGCTGAGGTGTTCTTGGAGCTGAGAACTCATGCATGATTCCATTTTCTTCACAGAACAGCCTTAATGTCAAATTCTTGAACTCAGTTCCATTGTCACTCCTGATGTTTCTTACCTTCAAGTCAGGATGATTATTGACTTGCCTGATGTGATTGATAATGATTTCACTTGCTTCATCCTTTGATCCAAGAAAACAGACCCATGAGAACTTTGAGAAATCATCTACAATCACTAAGCAATATCTTTTTCTTGCTATTGACAATACATTGACTGGTCCAAACAAATCCATATGTAGCAGCTGTAATGGTTCATCAATTGTTGTTTCAAGCTTCTTCTGAAATGATGCTTTCCTTTGTTTGCCTTTCTGACAAGCATCACACAGACCATCCCTTGAGAATTCAACAAGAGGAATTCCTCTTACTAAGTCCTTTTTGACTAGATCATTCATTGTCTTGAAATTCAAATGAGATAGCTTCTTGTGCCATAACCAACTCTCAACTGAACTTGCTTTGCTGAAGAGACAAGTAATAGATTCTGCATCTGTAGAGTTGAAGTCAGCTAAGTACACATTTCCTTTTCTAACTCCAGTTAGAACCACTTTGTTGTCTTTCTTACTAGTGACAACACAGGCTTCAGAATTGAAGGAAACTGTATTCCCTCTATCACATAGTTGACTGATGCTCAGTAAGTTGTGCTTGAGACCATCAACTAATGCAACTTCTTTAATGATGACATTCCTTGTTGAAATCAAGCCATATCCCATAGTAAACCCTTTGCTGTCATCTCCAAAGGTTATGCTGGGGCCAGCTCTCTCTTTAAACTCTGTGAGCAGGGAGAAATCTCCAGTCATGTGTCTTGAACAGCCACTGTCCAAGTACCATAGATTTCTTCTATTTTCCTGCACACCACAAAATCAATCAATTTGATTTTGGTACCCAAGTTTCCTTGGGTCCATTCTTGTTAGCCTTTCTCCTAGACTTCATTCCTCCTGCATCTTTAGACTTAGGTGAGTTTGAGTCAACCTTGGTCTTAGATGTGGTTTGTTGAGGTATAGGGTTAGTCACAACATTATCCAGCACATTTATAGAATTATTAGGCATGGATTGTGCATACATGTTATTCCACATTGGCATATTGTATGGCATTTGAGGCATACTGAATGCAGCAAGATAAGGATTGTTAAAATATGGCATGTTTGCAAAATGTGCATAAGGATTTTGTTGAGACATAACAGGCATAGCATGTAGAGGTGATACAGACATGTTAGGCATGGAAGAGGGTACAGTTATGGGAGATTTCTTAATAGATTTACAATTAGCAGATAGATGATTAACACTACTACAATGCACACAGCTTTTTCTAGGAGCATACTTATCAGGTGTGTAATTGTTATGTTTGTTAACTCCTACCTTCCCATTTCTGTTGGATTTCCTTTTGGATTCCTTTTTATCCTCAACCATCTTGAGCCTATTGTTTAACTGTTCTAAGGTCATGTGCCCTACATTCACCTTTCTGACATCTTTGGATGTGCTTGCTTCTTCTTTGACAAAGTTCTTTGAAGTTGAACCAAACTTTTTGTTGAGTTTCTTTAGATTTTCTCTTTTAGAAACATCTGCCTGTTTTAATTGAGGAACCTTCTACGGATGTTCCTTTTCTTCCTTCAACGGATAACTTTCATCATCCGTTGATTCCACATCCGTTGACAGTCCATCAATTAATTCCAGTTTCTTTTTATTTTTATCCCAGGCAGTTTCACAGAATGATTCAATTCCTTGGACTTTGGCAATTTGAGCACTTACATCCCTAGATGTTTTCCAGGCTTTAATCACCTCTTGCTCTTTCTCTAATTGATTGGAAAGTATTTTTACTTTCTTAACAGATTCAGCTAGTTCATTCTCAACAGATATACAATGCAATTTGGTTTTCTCTAGGTCAATCAACTTATTTTCTAACACAGTATTTCTATTGCTTAAAAACAGATTGTTCTCTTTGATCCTACTATTTTCTTTAGCAAGAGATTTAAGAGACACACGCAAATGATACAATTCAGTAGACATGTCATTGAAAGCATCATTGCACTCTTCTTTAGTAAGCTGTGTTAAATCAGTAGTGATTACCTGATTGCTTGATGAACTAACTTCGTTTTCTTCAGAATCAGCCATGAGAGCAAGGTTGACATAATCCACATCTTCATCCTCTTCATCTCCATCAGCTGCCCAGTCCTTTTCTTGAGTAATGAAAGCCCTTTCCTTCTGTTTGAGCAGATCAAAATATTTCTTTTTGTAATCTACTTGTTCAAATTTCTTCTTTTCAGAGGTTGGCTTTCTGCACTCACTTGCAAAGTGTCCACTTATACCACAATTAAAACACTTGAACTTGGATTTGTCCACCATGTTCTTATAGGGTTTAGTGGCTCTAGTGTTTTTCCTGAACTTCATCTTTGCAAATCTCCTGGACAGAAATGCAAGATGCTCATCAATACCATCAGAGTCATCTTGACTGGAGTTATCTTCATTTTCAGCAACTTGCCCTTTACCCTTGTCTGATTCTGGATTTCTTACACCATCTTTGGAGCTTGATGTAGATCTCACAGTTTCTTCTCTGCATTCTTTCTCATTTTCAGCTACCAATGCAACTGAACCTCCTTTCTTTCTCCCCCTCTCCAATACCTCATCCTGTTCCAACTCTAGTTCATAAGTCTTCAAGATTCCATATAATCTTTCAAGAGTAAAGTCCTTATAATCCTGAGAGTTTCTTAAGGAAACAGTCATGGGTTTCCATTCCTTTGGTAAGGATCTCAAAAATTTAAGATTTGAATCCTTCACCTGGTACACTCTACCATACAGCTTCAGTCCATTCAACAGCTTTTGGAATCTATTGAATGTGTCATTTAAAGATTCATTCTCTTCAAAATGAAAGTACTCATACTGTTGAATGAGAAGCTGCATTTTGTTCTCTTTTACTTGTTCTGTACCTTCACACAGCAGCTGAACTGTGTCCCAAACCTCTTTGGCAGTTGAACAATTTATCACATTATCAAACATATCCTTGTCAAGACCATTAAACAAAATGTTCATAGCCTTCTTATCCTTGTGGACTTCTTCTGTGTCTTCCATTGTCCATTCTGCTCTAGGTTTTGGAATGGATTGACCAACAGCAATTGTGGCCGTAGCAACTGTGGCTACTTTGTGGGGAATGTGAGGACCATTCTCAATGCAGTTTACATAACCTTCATCTTGGGAGAGTAGATGAAGGTGCATTTTCACCTTCCAGTGGTGATAACTGTCTTTGTCAAGAACTGGGATCTTTACTCCAATATCCTTCTTACTCATCTTTGTTAGATTCCAAGATCTTTAAACTCTTTGTGTGTCAAGAGCTTGCTCTGATACCAATTGTTATTCCTAGAGGACTAACAATGAGATTTACAGAAGGGGGGGTTGAATGTAAATCTCAAAACTTTTTCAAGTTTTGAGAAGTTTATTAAAGCAGTGTGTTCTAGATGAACAAGTGTATGAATTGCTTTGAGCTAATGCAGACAGATATATATTCAAACACAAAATGTAAAGAACACAACAAACTTTAAAAACTTTTCTGGTGGATTTGTTGTTCCACCAGAGATGGTATATTAGAAAATCTGTGTTCAACAATGTTGATCACAGCTGCATCCTAGTACAAACTAGATGAATTTTCTCTCAAGATATTTCTTAACAGCTCTGGAAAATCTCTCTCTAATTACTAGCTTCTTCTTGGTTTATATATTACCAAGTGTACAAGTGAAAAACAATATAAAATTACAATAGTAAAATAAGTTCTTCACTTGCTTCTTTTCCTGTTCACTCAAGTACTTTGTTGACTATTGCATCTTTGTACTAAAGAAGAACGGCTGCTTTTTCTGTTGATCCTGAAATTCGGCTACCACATCTCAGGCTTTCTCTGACAACCCATGTGCCTCTGTTTGTAGGTACAACTACCACTTATCAACGGCTAATTAGCAGAACATCCGTTGAAGCTTTCATCCGTTGATGACTTCATCCGTTGAAGGATGTTATCCGTTGAAGCTTTCATCCGTTGATGCATTTATCCGTTGATGCTCTCATCCGTTGAAGGATGTTATCCGTTGAAGCTTTAGAGACATCCGTTGAAGCTTAGCTTCTCATCCGTTGAAGGTCTTTAAGTCATCCGTTGATACCACTTCATTTATACAAAATTACAAGGCATGAAATATTTACAATTGGCCTTCCTATCTGCATATCATCTAGTAGTCAACATGACTCATAGTTTCTCTCAACTTCTAAGAATTACATTTTAAATACAGAGACTGAAATATGCTACAATACTAGACTTATTTCTAAGTAAAGCTACACCATCAACGGATAGCCAAAGTGGTCTTATCCGTTGAGGCTACAGACACTAAATTTCTACTTAAGTGTTTTGTTAAACATATCATCAAACTAATGCACATATATTCCTAACAGGTATCTTGTAACTTCATCTTTTAAACTTATATCTAATTAATAATTGTCTTATGAATGACAAAGATTTTCAGAAAAACGTTGAGACAAGGTTAGATATATGAGATCACCTTGCAACGATATTTTTTTTATACAGTTATACACTGGGACTTTGTGTATATTGTGCATGGAAGAGGGCTTCCAATATTTTGAAAAGTATATATGTATATATATATACTGAATATTTTGCGACTTCATCGCATTAAGATATCAACTTGGTTCATTTCTTTTGACCAAGACTTTCATGAGTACTATGAGAAGGCTCATATATTGTTAATCATTATACATATTATTTTGGTGGGCTTGCTGCTCACCCTTGCTTTCTTCTTTCATCACACAACATCAGATAGACAAGATGAACCGGACCAAGCTCCCGATTCGCAAGAGGTTAGGAGACATTCCGCAGTTTTCTAGAAGCACTGATGCCGCCATAGCTGAGGTAGGAACTACCAATAGGCTAGGCTTTCAACTTTTGATGTATCAGATTATGTATATTTATAAATTGTAATAATGGCAAAGAAATGTAAATTTATTCAGAAACCTGTTTAAGGTGTATTGCCATATAATTGTGGAATAAAACGATTTGTGATTATTTTTGGATATTCATCTCTGAGACTATAACTTGTGGTGTGTGTGTTTATTGTGGGGTCACAGTACAGAGTAGTTGATTATTTATTAAGATTGGGTGTTGTTAAGGGAAATGGAACTCGTGACAACCCGGATCCCCGACCCCGGATTTGGGGGTGTTACAGAAATGGTATCAGAGCCAAACGTTATAAACCTCAGAGATGATGGGACGTTAAGAAAATAAGTTCACTAAGATAATAAGAACTCTTGCCAAGTTCATAGTCGGACTACCTAACGTAGTACTGACAGTTAAAACCCTTATGGGAACCCTTATAAATGTAGCGATAGAAGCGTAGTTCGTTATCGTATATGGTAGCGGGACTCCGAACCCTGAAGTTGAGGAACATCAACGCGATGATGTTTTATTACTAATTGGAGATCAGATTGTGGATCCAATAGAGCGTCCTAACGCAGGACCGGATGATGTTGATATTGAGGATGTAGCGGTTGAGGATGTTGTCCTAGAAGGGATAGTTGCTGAGGAGGATCCAATGGAGGATCCTGACGAGATTGGATAAAGGACCACTGATGAATTGATGACCCTGGTTGGGTCGACTACCAGAGGTAGGATTGGCCGGTCACTACCAGAGGATCGTTCAAGTTTGTAAAGATAGTAGCCCCTTTAACGCGGCTTACTCGTAAGACTGAGAAGTTCGAATGGACAGAGAAATGCGAGAACAACTTTTAAGAACCGAAGCAAAGGTTGGTGACGTTCCCTATGTTGGCGTTGCCGGATGGAAAATGAGATTTTGTGATTTGTAAGTGACGCTTCGCATAAGGAATTAGGGTGCTTCTTATATAGCACAGCAAGATAATCGCGTCTGCGTCAAGACAATTAAGGGAATTTAAAATTTGATATCCCCACCCATGAGCTTGGGCTCGTGGCAATAGTTTTGTCCTAAATATTTGAGGCACTACTTGTATGGAGAGAAGTGTGAGATTCACAAACCATAGGAGCTCTAGTACATTCTTACGTAGAAAGAGCTCAACATACGCCAGAGGAGGCGGTTAGAGCTAATCAAGAATTATGATTGGGAGATTCTTTATCATTCGGGGAAAGCCAATATGGTGGCTGATGCCCTTAGTAAAAAGGAGAGACTCAAGATGATAATGTCTTTTGGAGAATTTATAAGAGATTTTGAAAAAATGGAAATAGTAGTGAAGGTAACTAGAGCCGGTACCGAAAAGCTGTTTGAGATAACAATACAGCCCGAAGTATTGGAAAAGAACATATTGTGCCAGTAAAAGTGATGAATGAAGGCAGAGAGCCAACAAATAGGTATGAGATTAATACCGAGAGTGATGATAAGGGAATAATGAGGTATTCCTATAGAATTTGGGTTCCAAAGGTTTAAGAGCTTAAAGATGAAATCTTAGATGAAAGCTAGTTTGAGGAATAAGAGTTAGAGCAAACCCTGAACGTGATAGTCAGGGAGGTTGCCACCAAGACAAAAGGAACCCATAATATGATGAAGTGGAAAATGAGGATTTAAATTATGTAAGATGACCCCAATTATGGGGAGTAGGAAGAAATATTTAGACTGAGGAAACAAAAGTCGAGTAAGGACAGGAGACCCGAGATGGTACCCCTATACGGCAATTCATGGACCTGTCTAAAGAGAACTTAGACTATTATCCCCAACCACCACCCTGAGGAGACAGTGAGGTGGGAAATTCTTTCATGACCTTTAAGTCGCTAAGCTCTCAGAGTTCCAAGGAACAAGCTGACCCAGTCGAGGCAAGAGCCTGGCTAAAGGAAATAGATGAATCATTTGAGATTCTAAATGATTGACGAACCACAAAAGACTGTTTTGTCACTTACCCTCCTAAGAGAGAGACCGCCCGCTGGTGAAAGGCCAAGGAAGGCACAGAGCAAGAGATTATAATAAACTGATTTAAGTTCAGTCAATTGTTTTCAGGAAAGTACTTCCCAAGGTTATGGAGATAGTGTAAAAGCTTAAGAGCCAGAACAAAGGCAGACGAGTATGATGAATTATGAATCTAAGTTGTAAAAGTTATCAAGATTCGTTCTGAAGACACGAATCCAGAATGACGGGATGTTTGAAATCAATGCTTATGTTGTGTTGGTTCATGAAATAACGATAAGAGAAAGGAATATAAAGGCAAGAGAGTTTGAGGAATGATAAGGGAGTTGGGTATGAGGAAACCCTAAAGACTCGTAGAAATAGAAATAGAAAAGTAGGTAATCGTCCGGATGAGAGTGATTCACCATGAGTTAAATTGATGGTTGAAGGTATAAGAGATACATATATTTTATCCCCTGTAAGTTGGGAAGATTCGAGGAAACCTTGAGATAATTCGAAGGATAAATAATGAGACGCGGATAGACTGAGGAGACAAGAAAGTAAGAAATTAAGAAAATTGGGTGAAGGAAGTGACCTTCAAGAAGGTAAAGTGTAAGACCGGTGGCATGATACCCAGAAAGGGAGACGCCATATATGAAAGATATCCCAACATTGAGATGACTGTTGAGATAAACAACAAAAGTAAATAAGGAATTATTAAGAAGAAGTTCACATTGAACATGACCAATATCTTCCAGAACATCCATGTTATCATTACCAAATCAAGAAAGAAAAGTGGATGACCACTGTTATCTTTTGGAGGCTATATGGATTGACCTCAATTTGAATAAGGATGCTATTATGAAGTTAGGTATGGACTATCGAGGTGGGAATGATTGAATAAGACACCCTTATCAGGGATATATGACTTGATTTATCCATGGAAGGATGCAGGTACCTTTTAAAGGTGGAATTAAGGATAGAACATCGGTAACTTAAAATGAATCCTAGGGGAATGCATAAAGGTTGGAATTTCACCCTTAATAGGGACAGTATGAGTTTTGACAGTATGATTTGGAAAGGGTTAATGTAGCAACAACCTTTAAGAATCAGTGGAGAAATTTTTCAGAAGTATATAGACAATGGTTCTAGTAATAGTAAATGGTATTTTAATATGCCCTGTATCTAGGGAATACAGGAGGAACGATTGAAGGATAACCTTAGAGGTTTTACAAGGAGAAAGGTAATATTCAAAATTTTCAAGAATAGAAATGTTGATAAAGGAAATATGACGTAATTATAATGTTGCCAAGTGGGGCACGTGTTAAACCACGAGAAAGTATGGATCGAACCAGTAATGGTCGAAATTATTCAGGGCAATTAGGACTTAAGATAAAAGATATTCTAATTATGATTGAGAGTCAGTCATGACAGTGATTAACCTCTAAAGACTGAGGCAATAACTTATGGAAAAATGGTGATTTTTTTTTTTACTCATCAGATTTTAAGGAAAGCATTTTCACATAAGCTGTGATTGAAATAAGGTAGAAAATTTATTTGGAGATGGTTAAAGTGACATTGACTGTAAGGAAATTTTACTATCAGGAAAGGCCAAAGAGGTGGCCGACACTTTAAAGGTAAGAGGATAATTATAGGCGCTTGTGCCAAAAGAATACAGTGATGATGGTTAAAACTGTGAAGGTTGTATTATGGTTTGGAAGATTGACATTCCTTCTGATGACTGTGCAATACCCAACCGTAATAGTAATTGGTAAAGGTTTAATTCGTGTAATCGCCATGAATGGGCTATCTATCTTAGAAGGTCCTATCTTGAGATAAGCCAGGACCATGTTTCAAAAAGGACTAGATGAACCCTTGAGTTAATTCTTCTATTTAGGGCGTATGATTAAGAATAGTATTAACCTGCTATCGTTGCTTTGATTGAAACTCTTCTGCACTTTTATCTGCTTCATGTCATGTATGTATGTCAGGATCAGGAGTGTTCTTCATGAATCAGAAATGGTGATTATGTTACCTCCTTAGAAGGATTTGATATGACATGTATGGACTCCGTATGGTTAGCTATTAAGATTTCATGGAAAGTGAATGATGACAGTGGGTCAGTGGTGGACCATAGTAAGGCAGCAATGATTCTGCGAGTAGTGAGCTGATTACAACCATGAGAGTTGTATTGGAATGGGTGTTGAGATTGAGTACCCCTAATCGGGTCGTGGTAGTGTATAAGTTATCATTGATAGACTAATTAAGTAGAGTATCTACATAGTGAATTATTATTCTTTCTTATCAATAGAGAGTTGTATTATTATACGAGGAAGGTTGCGGTGCAAGCATAGAATTCTAGTAACGATGATGTCTAGAATGAGATCCCAGATTCGATTTTTGATGTCGAGGGAGTTTCAAAGGTAATTGTGTATAAGCTCGAGGAAGGGCATGGGTCCATAGAATGATGGACGGGATAGCGAAAATATTTAGGCACGTGAAATACGATGCTATAATACTTGATGTTGATATAAATACATATATGTTTTGTTCTCCTATGACAAACCTCTATAGTTCAGAGGTAGATTCCAAGCCAGATATTTTGTGGCAGTATATTTTTTTCATATATACAATTCTCTTCAGTTCGTTCTTTTTTCTTCTTTTCATTTCATGTAAGTTGAGAAGAACAACCCTTCCAGAAAGGGGAGGTATTGCCGAATGACTATCTATCTGTGTGATAGAAGCCTAGTAGGATACCAGCTATTGTTTAATTGCTTGTCAAGTACTAAAGGCTGGCCACCTTCTGTACTAACTATGCGATATAACAAGTGTTCATGATCTTAGTGATCTCTCAACAAATTCCTTTACTTCTATTTGATTGATCAAATTTTGGAAAATAGAAGCAACTGAAAAAGGAGTAATAAAGTGGTGGTAGTATGCGAAATGGGAACACATTCATGATACTAAGGTTGACGTGGTTATTAAAAGGTTATAGAACGCTAACGAGCAAAAGTATAACCAGTATAATATTAGGAACGGAAGGTAGTAGCGATTACGAACTGGAAAAGAATGGGTATTGAGAAGCAGAAGCTCTAATGTTAAAAGCAATAATGAGAGTCTGTGCAATAGACTTGAAAGAATTTGGAATGATCACTTAATTTGGATTGAGTTATCTTACGACAATAGGTCATATGTCATTATCGAGATGTCGCCTTATGAGATCATTGAGGGAAGACAATGTCGATCTCCCTTATGTTAGGATGAAGTTGTAGAGCGCAAGATGCTCGGACCCGCAGTAGTCCAAAGGACCAAGGATATGATAGATCTAATCAGAGGACGGCTGGTAGTAGCCCAAGATGGTCATGATAAGTATGTTGATTTGACACGAAAGGATAAAGAGTATGAAATAGGGGACCTAGTAATGTTATAGGTATCCCTTGGAAAGGATTGATGAGGTTCGGAAAGAAAGGAAAGCTAAGTCTACAATTTGTTGGACCCTTGGATATATTAAGACGTTTGGGAAGTTAGCATATGAGCTAGCCCTAACCCCAAACATGTAGCAGGTCGTAACGTGTTTCACGTATCAATGTTAAGGAAGTGTAATTCAGATGCCAGATAAATAGGGGCATATGAGCGCATAGATGTGCAACCCGACGTAACCTATATGGAGCAACCAGGAAGGGTTATAGAGTGAAAAGGAACAAGTGCTTAGGAGAAGGATTATCAAACTAGGCAGAGTTTGGTGGTAGAACCACAATGTGGGAAAATTTACTTAAGAGTTAGAAAGTGCAATGCTAGGAAGGTATCCCTATTCATTTTCTATCTGATTCCGGGACGGAATCCTTTTAAGGAGGGGAGACTGTAATAACCCCAATTTTTGGAAATTTTTGAAACCCTTATGAATAGTGTTTTTGCTGAATGAGAAAACTTTTCATGCCACACTATGTAGGGGTTCTGATATGGATATTCTGAGATTTTATTAGTACTTTATATGGGATATAAGTGTATGTAAAGATCGTCAGAATCCAAATCCGAACACTTTGATTTTTCCCGGAAATCCACTAGATACGGAAAGAATCGAGTATAAGGTAATAGGATAAAAAGGATTTAAATTGAAGGATTATAAGAGAGGATCATAAAAGGAATACAATATATTGAGAAAGGTTAAGGGAACCTAAGTAATAAGATCCCGGGTATGATCTGTTACGACCGGCATTTTATGTAATATTATTTGTGAATAATATTAAGTTAAATAAAAATATATTCAATGCTTGTACGTTTGTGTGAGTGAAAATTTCTGCATTTTAAATTTGCTCTGGGTAGTATATGATTTTTCAAAGCAAGAATTTATTTAATTTCTTTATTTTTGATTTATAAGGAATATTCTAAGCTTTGGAAAAATTTTCTTTTAAAAGACATTTTGTACACAAATTTTGAAAATGATTTTATAAAGTCTCTAAAAATCCAAGTTATTTTATGGTATAAATTTTATAATTTTTGAACTTGTACTTTATTATATAAAAATAAATCTTTGGAAATTAGTTGCTTAATAATTATCAAATTACATGAATAACCTTGCATGCAAACTCTCTTCTATTTAACCAAAGGGCTAAAGAGTCAATAACCACCCCACTAACTCACAATTTGCTAGCCAAATTACCTCCTTGACCTTGCATGCAAACTTGCCTAACTTTGGCTAGAGGGTTACTCTTGTAATTTCTCACATCCACTCACTTGTGGGCAAATAAAAACCAAACAATCATGATGATCACTCCACCATTTCTACATTTTTTCTCCCTCTCCTCTCCCTCCTCCCACCATTCCTCTCGGCTTTTTGCCGAAGCCCTACCCCCCTCCCCTTTTCTTCATTCCACATTCAAGTTTCCACCTCCCATACAAGTAAATATTACTTCCTATATCATGATCATTTATATTCCAAAGAGTTTTGAGTAAAAAGTTTAAGTTTTAAAGTTGCATGTTAAGGTTTTAGTGAAACTCAAATATACAATCTTGATTCTTATGGATTTAAGGTTGTTTTTGAGAGGACTACAATGAATGGATAAGTGCCAAGTCATGAGAAGGAAAATCTTGATGATTTAATGGCCATTTCCATCCATTTCATTCGGCCATGACCATATGGGAGCCGAATGAATGGTCCTTGAAATCATTCTTGTTGTTTTGATCAATTTTTGCATGTTTATGTGATAATGACTTAAATTTTGTGGTGATAATTTGATAAAACTCCTTGCATGCTAAGTGATCATCTAGGTATACCTTATGCTAGGCATGCATGCATGTGGAATTCTCTTAGTTTGTTGTAAGATTTTGATCATTTGGAAAAAGATTTTGTTAGTGAGCCTTAATTTCAGTAGGAATAATGTGATAATATGGATTTATGCTTCTTGTTGCATGGTAATAATTTGTGGTTATCTTTTATAAAAATATATATCATGTTGTTTCAAAAGCATAAAGGTTTATGAGTTGTAAAGAGTAGTCTCTTTTATTTTGCCATAGTTGCACCATAGGTAAGGATGATCTCACCAAGGGTATTTTGAGAAAAAAAAAGAGATAGTTCAGTAGAACACCAAGTATAGGTCTTGGTTTAAGTATTTAGTTGTTGATAATTGGGTTTGTCAAGTCAAAACCTTGGAAAATGAGAGTTATAGTTTCTGCAGAAAAATCAGTTTAGTACCCTGAGTTTAGAGTGAGTTTTGACCATGTCATTGATGTGCACTTTGAGGCCCAAGCCACCAGAAGTTAGTATGGGGAGTATATAATAGGTTTTAGGAGTTGGTTGGAGGTTTGCATGTCATTTGGTTAGGTGCACAAGTAGAATAACAAAATCTGTCCAGCAGGGGACAGTTTTGTTGCAACTTGGAAATAGGGAGATTTGGCCATGTCATGGGTAGGCCCTCATTAGGCCCAATTGGGCCTTAGTTAGAGGGTATGTCAGAGAAGTTTTTCCAACCATAGTTCATAGGATATGAGCTAGAACCATGTGTCACAAGTTAATTCAAGTCAGGGCATTTTCTGCCCAGAAAAACAGGGGAACCTTGGACTTTTAGCTTAGGCCCAAGAAGGCCCAAGCCAGGCCTTTGAGCCACATCAAGCTTGTGAGATGCCCTTAGGTCAGGAGAGTCTTGTGTAAAAATTTTGAAGAAAAACTTGTAGTTTAAGAGTGTCTAATGCACTCAAGAAACCTTAGTTACCATTCTGAAATTTGCACCAGTGAGCACTTTCACTTATCGCATAGTTTTAGGACACTTAGAAGTGAGTATTAGGTCGACCACCATAGTTGTAAAATAGTATAAGGTCAGTAGAACAAAAGGCACAAGTGAGGGTCAATAGGTTTTGGATAATTTAGGAAAGGCACATTGAGTTAGGAAGCCCAAATTCGAAGACTTCGTTTAGTTAGCGACCAAGTAACTTAAGTGGTGAGTCGAGATCATCCAAGCCTAGTGTGGCATTATGGTGTATATGATGTTATTTGGTATTAATATACGATATGTGATTATGTGGCTACATGTGTACATTTGAAAATATAAAGGTGGATATGAATTAAGTGCGTATAGGCCTAAGTGCCATCCATGTTTAATTTCGGGTTGTAAATAGGTTAAGATGGAAAGAATATATTATAATGAGGATTATTATTATTATGTAAGATCTCGAGACGAGGGAAAACTTGCCATAAAAGTCGAGTGAAGCTCCAGTTGTTGCTCCTACCAGTCAGACCAGACCAGTCTATCTCAAGGCAAGTGATTCAACTTGACCTTCGCATTTACTGTAAACAGTTCATATATATATCGATGCAATTATCCTGAGTCATTTTGATATATTTAAATCAAGAGTATCTTTTGTTTATCTTTGAGTTACATAGAAATGCCATGAACCCTCGAGTACATATTGCAAGTAGTTCAAAAGTCTTTCATGATAGTTTAATGCCATGATAAATTAGAGATGCGTTATAATATCTTATTGATCCTTTTGTTTATCATGCTATTGATCCCTGAGAAATCTTGATGTTGCACCCTGATGCTTTGAATTCAACTCTTGAAATAGCCTCGATAGAAACTTTATTTTGATACCTAAAAGCCAATCATTTCTTAAATACATTCATGATTGTTTGATAACCCTATCCTTACCCTAAAGCTTGATACCCTGTTATATACTGAGCTGATGATCGCTTTCTTTATATTTTAACACCTTTATCCTATTTGTACCAGTGATGCCTATCTTCTTGATGTTCCAATACCTATACCTTGTCTACAACCATTGCTTTAAGCCTAGTTTGGCATTACTCTTTCATCTTATCCAATAGCCTGGCTTAATTTCCTTGTCTAAGTTCTTGTTTATGGAAACCTCTCAATTACCCTAATATAGTAAAGTCTAGTAGATCATGGCCCTGAGATTTAGTGTCATATTTCCAGTGTTTCAAGTTGATCTATAATCCCTTGATAAAAATAATTACGGTCAAAAGAGGTTTCGTCATAAATCGGCATCAGTTTTTAAAATGATTAAAACGTGGATTTTTCAGTCCCAAAGGGGGACAAATGTTTTCTTGAATGGTGGATCTGGACTGAGACGCGAGTCCTTTCCACACTTATATTAGGCTTAAAAGTTGCCTAGGGATTCCCAATAATGTTTTAGAACCCAGCGAGGTTCGGGATTACTTCGCGGCTGATCACCGGCTGTAATCCGTAGCGTCATAAAATGATTTTGATTAAGAATGGTTTTAAAATTTGTTTTGATGCAAGCAAAATGATGCCAACTCACATAAGATTTATCTCTCGATTATCATTGATTATGTCATTCCATTGTCATTCCTAAAGGTATATCTCGATTTATGCTTTGCGTTGTATTGTTAGCACTTGTTGAGCTTTTGGCTCACTTCTTGCTTTACCCTGATATTACAGCTAGCAGCCATGGTTAGATTCAAGCAGACTGCCCGTAAGACCTGTGATGCGGATGCTTATGTTCGAGCCCAGGTAGAATAAGTAATAATAGCGGTGTGAGGACTCGGTATTTGTAATCAGATGTAATAGTTGATAGTGTTGGGCTGTTCCAAACCCTAAACTGTAAGATCTTGGATTTTGGTTGTGTAGTACTCATTAAAATGATGTAATAACTATAACTATTTTGCTATTTAAGTTGGGGGTGTGACAGGTTTTGGTATCAGAGCTACGGTTTAGAGTCCCTGAACAGCCCAAATAGGTTATAGGATTTGTGTGTAGGTTATAGATATTATGCGAGAGAGTAGGTTAAGTAGATTATTATTAATACTCCTCTTATTGTTTGTCAGCAAAGGGCGCATTCCTCGTCATCCTCTGGATCGGACGACACTATTGCTTTCTCCGTGTATGCTGAGTTGAGGCGCGAGTTCGACATGCTTCAGGGCAAGTACGACCGACTGATAGACCGACTGAAGAACGTGTATCCGGACAGCCGAAACTATGAAGGGAAGCCCAAGGAGCAGATGATTGCGAGACTTGAGACCTTGGTTGGGTACGTCAACACTAAGCTTGAGGAGATGCCAGCGCACCGGGACCGTACCAGCCAGTATGTCATTCAGATGGTGGCGGATGAGCTCCAGAGCATTGTGAAGACACTTCGAGAGGAAAAGACTACCAAGCCCCGTTCAGATGGAGTGGAGCCTTAGTTCTTTCCATTTATCTTTCATGTTGTTGTACTATCAGACTCTATGGAATCCCCAGTTGTTTCCGTCTTTCCTTTAAATAAGCCTGTTATTTCTAGAATCAGACTATGTCCCAATCCTATGTACTGTGACCTTTAAAATTTCAATAATTATGTGCTATTGTTCCATTTGCTCTCAACTGTTATTTTATGTTTTTATCATCATATCTGTTTAATTTGGAAACGTGACCCCATATGTAAACAAGAATGCCATGCGATACCCTCGAATCATTTTATCATTCATATTTGTTATAACACAACTCTTATTTCAGGATCATGCCTCCCAAAAAGAAGAATCCAACAACCACCTTCACCACAGACCCAAACATTCTTCAACTACTGGAAACCTTGCAACAGCAAACCAATGCTATAGCTCAACAACAATTAACTCTTCAACAACGAATTGAAAACCAAGATAACCGTGAGCCATATCAACCACCTGAACCACCAGTACCACCAAGACAAATTGTCACTTTCAAGGCTTTTCAGAATGTGAATCCACCTGTATTTCATGATACCACTGATCCAGTGATAGCAAACACATGGATCAAGGAGATGGAAAGGGCTTTTGAGTTGGTACAGTTAGGGGACGATCAGAAGACGCTGTATGCCACTTACTTCTTGAAGGGAGAAGTCATTTATTGGTGGGAATCAGTAAAAGTTATGGAAGTCACTCAGCAGATTTCTTGGGAGAGATTTAAGAAGTTATTTCTGGACAAGTATTACCCTAAGTACATGCAGAATCAGATGGAGCTAAAATTTCTTGAGTTAAAACAAGGGAACATGACTGTACTGGAATATGAGAAGAAGTTCACTGAGTTGTCAAGGTTTGTGACAAAGTATACCAGCACTGAGGAAGAAAAAGCAAAGAAATTTCAGCAAGGATTGGAGCCTTGGATCAGAGATAGGGTGGCTATGTTTGAACTTGAGACTTATGCGGGAGTAGTACAGAAAGCTGCTCTGATTGAGAATAATGGGATGCAGTCAAGGAAAGAGAGGGATAACAAGAAGAGGAAGGTTCCATTTTATGGAGAAAAGTCTGAAGCTGGAAGTTCGCAAGATCGGAATGTAAAGAGGATTGGTTTCCAGAAGGGCGGAAATTTTCAAAGGAAAGGAAATTTGGGCAAAAGGCAAGAATCAAAAGGGAACAATCAGGTAAACCAAGGGCAAGTTGGAGAAAACAGGTTCCAGAGGCCAGAATGCAAGCACTGTGGAAGAAGGCACCCCGGAGTATGCAATAAGCTGAGTATGACCTGTTATAGGTGCAATCAGAAGGGACATTTGGCAAATGAGTGCAAGATGCCGAAGCCAGGAGTTACGTGCTACAAATGTGGGAAGACTGGACACATGGCTAGGGAATGTAAGGCAACAGGACCAGTCAGAGCTCTGATGAACGTGGCAAGTACCAGTGCAAGCGTGCCAGCTGAGGTATTGGCATTACCTCCACCACCCGCACCAACCCCGCAAGCAACAGCAAGGACATTTGACCTAAAGATGAAAGATGCTGTTCAGAATTCTGAGGTGATAGCAGGTACACTTTTACTCAATAATGTCAAAGCCAAAGTATTGATTGATTCGGGAGCCACAAGATCTTTCATATCAGAATCTTTTATTGATAAGATCCAATGTGATAAAACGGTTATGAGTGAGGTAGTAAATGTGGTAATTGCGAACCAAGAGAAAATTCCTGTGAATCAATTTTGTCCAAAATGTGAGATTGATATTTCAGGATATAAGTTCTCGGCCGATTTGATACTCTTCAAGCTGGGAGAGTTTGATATAATTTTAGGAATGGATTGGTTAGGAGAGAATAGCGCTCAGATAAATTGTAAGACCAAGAGAGTGTATTTAAAGACGAAGAGTGGAGAGAAGGTAGTATTTAAGGGACAGAGGCAAGAGCGACTATTTCTTACAATTATTCAGGCTAAGAAGTTACTTAGAAAAGGTTGTGAGTCGTTCCTAGCATATGTAGTGGATTCAGAGAGAGGCAGCCTCAGCATGGAAGATATTCCTGTAGTTAATGAGTTTCCCGATGTGTTTCCCGACGAACTACCAGGCTTACCACCAGATCGACAAATTGAGTTCGAGATCAACCTTGCTCCAGGCACGGAACCAGTTTCAAAGGCTCCGTATAGGATGGCACCAGCAGAAATGAAAGAGTTGGCGAGCCAGCTACAAGAATTATTGGATAAGGGAGTGATACGACCAAGTACATCGCCATGGGGAGCACCTGTTCTCTTTGTGAAGAAGAAAGATGGGAGTATGCGTCTATGCATAGATTATCGGGAGTTGAATAAAGTAACGATCAAGAACCGCTACCCGCTACCAAGGATAGATGACCTTTTTGATCAGTTAAAGGGAGCAAAATGTTTTTCGAAGATTGACTTGAGATCGGGATACCATCAATTAAAGATCAAGGAAGAAGATATTCCCAAGACCGCATTTAGGACCAGATATGGGCATTATGAATTCCTAGTAATGCCGTTTGGATTGACCAACGCTCCGGCCGCATTCATGGATCTGATGAATCGAGTATTTAAGAAGTATTAGGATAAATTTGTCGTGGTATTTATTGATGACATCCTTATTTATTCTAAATCGGAAGAAGAACATATGCAGCATCTCTGGATAGCCTTGGAGATACTCCGACAAGAGAAGTTGTATGCCAAGTTTACCAAATGTGAGTTTTGGTTAAAGGAAGTTCAATTTTTGGGGCATGTTATTGGAAATGATGGAATTAAAGTAGATCCGGCGAAGATTGAGGCAGTTATGAGTTGGGAGAGGCCAAGGACTCCTACGGAAGTGCGAAGTTTTCTAGGATTGGCCGGATACTATAGAAGATTCGTCAAGGATTTCTCGAAAATCGCCACACCATTGACTAAGTTAACCAGAAAGAATCAAAAGTTTGAATGGAGTGCAGAATGTGAAAATAGCTTTCAAGAGTTAAAACAGAAGTTGGTAACAGCTCCGGTGTTAGTACTTCCAGATGATCAAGGGAATTTTGTAATATTCAGCGATGCTTCACATAAGGGTTTGGGTTGTGTGTTGATGCAACACAGTAAGGTAATAGCATATGCGTCAAGACAGTTGAAGCCACACGAGTTAAAGTATCCGACGCATGACTTGGAATTAGCCGCCATAGTGTTCGCACTCAAGATTTGGAGACACTATCTCTATGGAGAAAAGTGTGAAATCTACACGGATCACAAGAGTTTAAAATACATTTTTACTCAGAAAGAGCTCAATATGAGGCAGAGGAGATGGCTGGAATTGATTAAGGACTATGACTGTTCGATAAATTACCATCCTGGAAAGGCGAACGTAGTGGCCGATGCGCTGAGTCGGAAGGAAAGATTGAATGCAATGATAACATCAAAAGAGTTATCTGAAGAAATCGGAAAATTTGAATTGGAACTTTGTGCTTATGGGAAAGTCAAAGAAGTTTGTCATGCAATGACCTTTCAGCCAACACTACTGGAAAAGATAAAGAAGTGTCAAGAGGAAGTAATGGAAAAAGAGAAAAATCAGTTATCTGGAGAAGAGATTAATACTAAAAAGGATGAGCAAGGAATACTAAGGTTTTCATCCAGAATATGGATTCCCCATGTATCTGAATTAAAGAATGAGATCCTCCATGAAGCCCACCATTCGAAATTTTCAATCCACCCGGGAAGCACCAAGATGTATCAAGACTTAAAGAAGAACTTTTGGTGGCCAAATATGAAAAGAGACGTGGCAGAATGGGTTGCGAAGTGCTATACTTGTCAGAAAGTAAAGGCAGAACATCAACGACCAAGCGGGTTAATTCAGCCCCTGAAGATTCCAGAATGGAAATGGGAAAATATCGCTATGGATTTTATAGTAGGACTACCGCGAACAAAATCCGGACATGACGCAATATGGGTTATAATTGATCGTCTTACGAAGTCGGCGCATTTCCTTCCAATAAATGAGAAGTCGTCACTGGACAAGTTGGTTCATCTGTATGTGCACGAAATCGTATTAAGGCATGGAGTACCTGTATCAATAGTTTCAGACAGAGATCCCCGATTTAACTCAAGATTCTGGAAGCAATTCCAGGAATGTCTTGGCACGAAGTTGAATATGAGCACGGCGTATCACCCGCAGACTGATGGCCAGAGTGAAAGAACAATTCAAACAATTGAAGACATGTTGCGCAGTTGTGCAATCGATTTTGCTGGAAGCTGGGACGACCACCTGCCATTAATTGAATTTTCATATAACAACAGCTATCATTCCAGTATCGGCATGCCACCATATGAAGCTTTGTACGGGCGAAAATGTAGATCACCAACAAGTTGGGATGAAGTAGGAGAAGGAAGAATTCTCGGCTCAGAATTGGTACAACAGTTGCATGACTCAGTCAAGTTAATTCAGAAAAGGTTACTTGCTGCTCAAGATAGACAGAGGAAGTATGCGGATCCAGCGCGTAAAGATGTTCAATTCCAAATTGGCGAAGCTGTGTTGCTAAAAGTGTCACCTAGGAAAGGGTTGATAAGATTTGGCAAGAAAGGAAAGTTAGCACCTAGATACGTAGGTCCTTTTGAGATTTTGAGTCAAGTAGGAAAGGTGGCCTACGAGTTGGCCTTACCACCTCAGTATCAGCATGTGCATAACGTGTTCCATGTGTCGTTGCTTAAGAAGTACAATCCTGACGCTAGCCATGTGATAGAATATGAACCTGTAGAAATTCAGGCAGACCTGTCATTTGTGGAGCAACCGGTTAAAGTACTCGACTGGCAAGTAAAGAGTCTTAGAAATAAATCAGTAAAGTTAGTGAAAGTACTTTGGAGGAACCCTAAGGTCGAAGAGTCGACTTGGGAGTTAGAGTCTGATATGCGTTCCCGGTATCCTCATCTGTTCTCTTAGATTCTGGGGACAGAATCCCTTAAGGGGGAGAGGATGTTACGACCGGCATTTTATGTAATATTATTTGTGAATAATATTAAGTTAAATAAAAATATATTCAATGCTTGTACGTTTGTGTGAGTGAAAATTTCTGCATTTTAAATTTGCTCTGGGTAGTATATGATTTTTCAAAGCAAGAATTTATTTAATTTCTTTATTTTTGATTTATAAGGAATATTCTAAGCTTTGGAAAAATTTTCTTTTAAAAGACATTTTGTACACAAATTTTGAAAATGATTTTATAAAGTCTCTAAAAATCCAAGTTATTTTATGGTATAAATTTTATAATTTTTGAACTTGTACTTTATTATATAAAAATAAATCTTTGGAAATTAGTTGCTTAATAATTATCAAATTACATGAATAACCTTGCATGCAAACTCTCTTCTATTTAACCAAAGGGCTAAAGAGTCAATAACCACCCCACTAACTCACAATTTGCTAGCCAAATTACCTCCTTGACCTTGCATGCAAACTTGCCTAACTTTGGCTAGAGGGTTACTCTTGTAATTTCTCACATCCACTCACTTGTGGGCAAATAAAAACCAAACAATCATGATGATCACTCCACCATTTCTACATTTTTTCTCCCTCTCCTCTCCCTCCTCCCACCATTCCTCTCGGCTTTTTGCCGAAGCCCTACCCCCCTCCCCTTTTCTTCATTCCACATTCAAGTTTCCACCTCCCATACAAGTAAATATTACTTCCTATATCATGATCATTTATATTCCAAAGAGTTTTGAGTAAAAAGTTTAAGTTTTAAAGTTGCATGTTAAGGTTTTAGTGAAACTCAAATATACAATCTTGATTCTTATGGATTTAAGGTTGTTTTTGAGAGGACTACAATGAATGGATAAGTGCCAAGTCATGAGAAGGAAAATCTTGATGATTTAATGGCCATTTCCATCCATTTCATTCGGCCATGACCATATGGGAGCCGAATGAATGGTCCTTGAAATCATTCTTGTTGTTTTGATCAATTTTTGCATGTTTATGTGATAATGACTTAAATTTTGTGGTGATAATTTGATAAAACTCCTTGCATGCTAAGTGATCATCTAGGTATACCTTATGCTAGGCATGCATGCATGTGGAATTCTCTTAGTTTGTTGTAAGATTTTGATCATTTGGAAAAAGATTTTGTTAGTGAGCCTTAATTTCAGTAGGAATAATGTGATAATATGGATTTATGCTTCTTGTTGCATGGTAATAATTTGTGGTTATCTTTTATAAAAATATATATCATGTTGTTTCAAAAGCATAAAGGTTTATGAGTTGTAAAGAGTAGTCTCTTTTATTTTGCCATAGTTGCACCATAGGTAAGGATGATCTCACCAAGGGTATTTTGAGAAAAAAAAAGAGTTAGTTCAGTAGAACACCAAGTATAGGTCTTGGTTTAAGTATTTAGTTGTTGATAATTGGGTTTGTCAAGTCAAAACCTTGGAAAATGAGAGTTATAGTTTCTGCAGAAAAATCAGTTTAGTACCCTGAGTTTAGAGTGAGTTTTGACCATGTCATTGATGTGCACTTTGAGGCCCAAGCCACCAGAAGTTAGTATGGGGAGTATATAATAGGTTTTAGGAGTTGGTTGGAGGTTTGCATGTCATTTGGTTAGGTGCACAAGTAGAATAACAAAATCTGTCCAGCAGGGGACAGTTTTGTTGCAACTTGGAAATAGGGAGATTTGGCCATGTCATGGGTAGGCCCTCATTAGGCCCAATTGGGCCTTAGTTAGAGGGTATGTCAGAGAAGTTTTTCCAACCATAGTTCATAGGATATGAGCTAGAACCATGTGTCACAAGTTAATTCAAGTCAGGGCATTTTCTGCCCAGAAAAACAGGGGAACCTTGGACTTTTAGCTTAGGCCCAAGAAGGCCCAAGCCAGGCCTTTGAGCCACATCAAGCTTGTGAGATGCCCTTAGGTCAGGAGAGTCTTGTGTAAAAATTTTGAAGAAAAACTTGTAGTTTAAGAGTGTCTAATGCACTCAAGAAACCTTAGTTACCATTCTGAAATTTGCACCAGTGAGCACTTTCACTTATCGCATAGTTTTAGGACACTTAGAAGTGAGTATTAGGTCGACCACCATAGTTGTAAAATAGTATAAGGTCAGTAGAACAAAAGGCACAAGTGAGGGTCAATAGGTTTTGGATAATTTAGGAAAGGCACATTGAGTTAGGAAGCCCAAATTCGAAGACTTCGTTTAGTTAGCGACCAAGTAACTTAAGTGGTGAGTCGAGATCATCCAAGCCTAGTGTGGCATTATGGTGTATATGATGTTATTTGGTATTAATATACGATATGTGATTATGTGGCTACATGTGTACATTTGAAAATATAAAGGTGGATATGAATTAAGTGCGTATAGGCCTAAGTGCCATCCATGTTTAATTTCGGGTTGTAAATAGGTTAAGATGGAAAGAATATATTATAATGAGGATTATTATTATTATGTAGGATCTCGAGACGAGGGAAAACTTGCCATAAAAGTCGAGTGAAGCTCCAGTTGTTGCTCCTACCAGTCAGACCAGACCAGTCTATCTCAAGGCAAGTGATTCAACTTGACCTTCGCATTTACTGTAAACAGTTCATATATATATCGATGCAATTATCCTGAGTCATTTTGATATATTTAAATCAAGAGTATCTTTTGTTTATCTTTGAGTTACATAGAAATGCCATGAACCCTCGAGTACATATTGCAAGTAGTTCAAAAGTCTTTCATGATAGTTTAATGCCATGATAAATTAGAGATGCGTTATAATATCTTATTGATCCTTTTGTTTATCATGCTATTGATCCCTGAGAAATCTTGATGTTGCACCCTGATGCTTTGAATTCAACTCTTGAAATAGCCTCGATAGAAACTTTATTTTGATACCTAAAAGCCAATCATTTCTTAAATACATTCATGATTGTTTGATAACCCTATCCTTACCCTAAAGCTTGATACCCTGTTATATACTGAGCTGATGATCGCTTTCTTTATATTTTAACACCTTTATCCTATTTGTACCAGTGATGCCTATCTTCTTGATGTTCCAATACCTATACCTTGTCTACAACCATTGCTTTAAGCCTAGTTTGGCATTACTCTTTCATCTTATCCAATAGCCTGGCTTAATTTCCTTGTCTAAGTTCTTGTTTATGGAAACCTCTCAATTACCCTAATATAGTAAAGTCTAGTAGATCATGGCCCTGAGATTTAGTGTCATATTTCCAGTGTTTCAAGTTGATCTATAATCCCTTGATAAAAATAATTACGGTCAAAAGAGGTTTCGTCATAAATCGGCATCAGTTTTTAAAATGATTAAAACGTGGATTTTTCAGTCCCAAAGGGGGACAAATGTTTTCTTGAATGGTGGATCTGGACTGAGACGCGAGTCCTTTCCACACTTATATTAGGCTTAAAAGTTGCCTAGGGATTCCCAATAATGTTTTAGAACCCAGCGAGGTTCGGGATTACTTCGCGGCTGATCACCGGCTGTAATCCGTAGCGTCATAAAATGATTTTGATTAAGAATGGTTTTAAAATTTGTTTTGATGCAAGCAAAATGATGCCAACTCACATAAGATTTATCTCTCGATTATCATTGATTATGTCATTCCATTGTCATTCCTAAAGGTATATCTCGATTTATGCTTTGCGTTGTATTGTTAGCACTTGTTGAGCTTTTGGCTCACTTCTTGCTTTACCCTGATATTACAGCTAGCAGCCATGGTTAGATTCAAGCAGACTGCCCGTAAGACCTGTGATGCGGATGCTTATGTTCGAGCCCAGGTAGAATAAGTAATAATAGCGGTGTGAGGACTCGGTATTTGTAATCAGATGTAATAGTTGATAGTGTTGGGCTGTTCCAAACCCTAAACTGTAAGATCTTGGATTTTGGTTGTGTAGTACTCATTAAAATGATGTAATAACTATAACTATTTTGCTATTTAAGTTGGGGGTGTGACATGATCCCTCAAACGATAAACGAAAACGAAAGTTAAGCGAACCGTATAACAGATCAGCGGTCATTAGGCAAACAATTAGGAAGTTAAGCAAAGGGATTAGAGGAAGTGATGTCACCCAACCAATGAGAAGAGGACAAGGAAGGGAGGATGACATAGCAATGTGATGTAAGCATGACATAGGGAAGGAGGAGGTGTGGTTGGTTTATAACCACACAAATATAAGGTTATTAAGGTAATTAACCAAAAACAAAACAAAAAACAACCAAGCTAAGCCAAACAAATCAAAAAACACAAAATCATTTCATTCTCATCATCTTGCTCTCGGCTTTTCATCTTTTTCAAGGGCAAGAATTTCAAAAATCAAGTTCCAAGCATTGTTAAATCACAAGGTAATTATCTAAGCTTCCTTGTACATAGATATGGATATGCTATAAGTTTAAGCTCCTAATTCCTTCACAATCTCTTCCAATAAATCAAGGAAGAAGATGGTGAATAGTAACCTTCAAGAAATAACTTTAATTTTCTTGAATTTTTATGAAAGATTAAGGTTATACAAGCAAGGATCAAGGTTCTTTTAGGCATTCAAAGCTCTTGGGTTGTGTTAGGAAGCTTCAAGGAGGTATAAACAACTTTCACCTTTAACTTATAGTTTGAACTTTGAGTTTTGATGAGTTTATGGATGGATTAATGTATATATAGAAATATCCATGTATGTATAACAAGATCCATGTATGTTAGATAGTTTGGTTGGATTTGTGGTGATTTTGGATATGAATCTTGGTTAATGGTTAATGAATCTTAAGTTATGGTTAGTAGATCATGTTTGTGGTTGAATAAGTTGGAAAACCTTGATATTATGGACTGACTTTGCCTTGATATAAGTTGTGTTTGATGTATTGATGATGGTTGGGTGGTTTGTAGTGAATTGGTAAAGAATTTGGAGTGGTATAAATATTGGTAATCGCGTAAACATAGTCGTCGTAACGTCCGATTTTCTTTGGACTGTTTTTGTGCATAACATTAGGACCCTAGAACCCCCTGCTAGATTATGACCACTGCCATGTTTAGATAGCTCATGTTACGAGCTTCGTTTTGATATGTAGTTCGTTCGATTCCGATGCACGGTTTAGGAGAAACGACCGTTTCAAGTAACGGCGTTTCGCGAACGAAACTTTTCCCCTCGCCTTACTTTGAAACATAGGTTAAAGACCAAAAAGGGTTAATTAATGCATGAAACATTTATGGTAAGTGTGTTAGGCAGTTGGTAAGACACTCGCGAAGGAATCGCCTTAAAACTCGTAAAGGTTAAATTATTAAAAATGGTGGAGCCGAGGGTACTCGAGTGACTTAAGAGAATCAGTAAGTGCAAAACGAGCGTTAGAGTCTGAGTTGGTTAGAGTATAGATTTACAAGTGACTTTGGTTTAATTCCAACTTACTTGTTGTTTATAGGTTACCAGACTCGTCCCGAGCCATTCGTAACCCCCGGTCGCTCAGGCAAGTTTTCTACCCGTTATACTGTTGTTGTGATGTATATATGTATATGCATTATCTTGTGATAGATGCATGTTGGTTGATTAGCAAATTTTGCGATATATTGAAGCATGCTGATATGGTATATATATGCATGCCTGTTTTGTATTCTTGCCATATATATATGTTGGTTCAGTTAATAATACCTATGCTAGAGAATAGCGGTAATTTGCATATACCCTTAGTATAGGGACCCAAAGGTGAAAACATTTTCTAAAACCGGGAGTTGAGGATCCCGAGTAGATTTTATATATATATATGGTTATAGTTTTCAGAACTATTAATCGAATAAGGTTTATTCTATAACTTTATTTTATTAATGAATATTACCTTGAATATTCATTCGAGGTTTTATGACTCCTTTACATTATTTATTGGATATTACTTGGATATTCATTTGAGGATGTATGACTCCTTTATTTTATTTAATGAATATTATTTATAATATTCAATCGAGGTATTATGACTCAGCTTATTTTATTTATTGAATATTATTTGAATATTCATTTGAGGATCTATGACTCCGATTATTTGCTGAGATATATTCTTTATTTTATTAAAGAATAAGGTGTCGATAATCAAACTTATTTTTGATTATTCAAATAAAGATATTACTTTCGTATAAGTATATCTTTGATTACTTGCTATTCATTTCAAGTATAAGTTTTAATACTTCTACTTCAATTATTTTATAAAGATTATTCTTTATGGGAATATTATTTAAATAATAATATTCAGACATTTTCTAAATATTCTGGGGACTGATTTACTTCATTAAATCAGCTTCACTCCAAACATTCTTAAAAATGTTTTGCGAGTCTTCAAAATGATTTTTAAAAGTTAGAGCGGATCCCAAAACTCATTTTTATATTTAAGATCTTCCTTTTAAGGGGATTTAAATACTCGCTCAAAACCTGAGGGATCCGGCTCTGTGGTGTGTTTTATATTCGCAACAAGGTTGCTGTTTTGTTAAATGAATTGATTACTTACCCAACACTCGGGAAGTAAAATTTTTGGAACAAGTTAATCCATTAACAGGCATCGCCTGGGAAATATCGGTGAGTTTTCCTTTCCAACTAGATACGACTTCTTGGTGGAGCCGTATCAACAAGTTTCTACTTGGGGAAAGGGGGAACGAGCTTTACGTTTCAGAGTCATGGATTTCATCTGAACTAGGAGTGGCGTAAGTGGTCGAGTGGCGCCGGCCCAGCCTTATTATATTGGCCCAAATGGCCTGGAAGTTCCGCTAAGGCGGTCCATTCCTTAGGAGTTCAGTGTTCGGTTGACAAGTAAATCCGACAGGTTTCCTTCTACATGTAGAAAATGGTGGGGTTGTACTACTACGACTGATCATCGTAAGTGGTCTTCCTGGCGCGGCAAACTCCCGTAATGAGTTCATCATCCAATTGGATAATTTCTGCAACACTACCCAGAGCACTTCGATAGAAAGGCTACAGTTGGGCGATTGTTGAGTGTTGGCAGGGTCAAGTTTTCAAAATGATGTTTATATCAAATGAAGTATCTCATAACTTCATTTTATTTTGATAATATTTTAAAGATTTAATCTATTCAAATCTTGCCTTATAGTCTCATCTATGTGATGAACTTTTGAAGCTAATTATAACTTGAACGGTGGTAGTTCAAGTAGTATTTGGGAAAGATATAAGTATATTGGGGTATCTTGTAACTTCATCTTTTAAACTTATATCTAATTAATAATTGTCTTATGAATGACAAAGATTTTCAGAAAAACGTTGAGACAAGGTTAGATATATGAGATCACCTTGCAACGATATTTTTTTTTATACAGTTATACACTGGGACTTTGTGTATATTGTGCATGGAAGAGGACTTCCAATATTTTGAAAAGTATATATGTATATATATATACTGAATATTTTGCGACTTCATCGCATTAAGATATCAACTTGGTTCATTTCTTTTGACCAAGACTTTCATGAGTACTATGAGAAGGCTCATATATTGTTAATCATTATACATATTATTTTGGTGGGCTTGCTGCTCACCCTTGCTTTCTTCTTTCATCACACAACATCAGATAGACAAGATGAACCGGACCAAGCTCCCGATTTGCAAGAGGTTAGGAGACATTCCGCAGTTTTCTAGAAGCACTGATGCCGCCATAGCTGAGGTAGGAACTACCAATAGGCTAGGCTTTCAACTTTTGATGTATCAGATTATGTATATTTATAAATTGTAATAATGGCAAAGAAATGTAAATTTATTCAGAAACCTGTTTAAGGTGTATTGCCATATAATTGTGGAATAAAACGATTTGTGATTATTTTTGGATATTCATCTCTGAGACTATAACTTGTGGTGTGTGTGTTTATTGTGGGGTCACAGTACAGAGTAGTTGATTATTTATTAAGATTGGGTGTTGTTAAGGGAAATGGAACTCGTGACAACCCGGATCCCCGACCCCGGATTTGGGGGTGTTACACTTATAATTGTCCCTTGAGACTAAGAACTAAACCAAAGCATAGTTCAGTGTACACAAGATGACTATGATGACCTCAAGTCTAAGGATACTTGTACAACTATCACTATGTGAACAACTGCTGACACGTGAGTGAACTCCATCAGTTGTTCAGCTGTGTGAGTCATGTTCAGTGAACTTATTCTATAATAATCACCTACATACTAGCTATAGTGTCACCACACAAATTTCTATGAGAACAGACATCCTTCATAATGAAGCAAGCATATTATGTACCGATCTTTGCGGATTACTAATTATCAGTTAGTAATTCTACGACCAGGAACTATTTAAGTTTAGAGTTATCATCTTTTAGGTCTCATTATTATGATCTCATCACAATCCATAAAAAGCTTTACTCTAAACTGTGGTATATCTTATTTAAACATTTAAATAGATAGAGCCCGCAATAAAAACAAAACAAGTCTTTTATTAATATCAATGAAATCAAAACAGATTACATAAAAGTTATTCCTAAATCCTCATACATCATTGGACTTAGGACATATCTCTTTCACATCTGTCAGTCAAGCAATTGGATGACAGACTAGAAAAGATTGAGGTTAAAACAGAGGCTAAAAGGAAAAACAATAGAAATGGTAAAGTAGGGATTAACAAGCATAACAACTACACACCTGATAAGTATGCTCCAAGAAAAATCTGTGTTAAGTGTGGTAGTGTAAATCATCTGTCTGTTAATTGGAAAACTGCCATGCCTACTTCCATATATGTGCCACCTCCTTTTCCCAACATGAATGCCTTGCCTTCTACCTATGAATGTTATGTCTACACAGAATATGAATGCACAATTTGCTAATATGCCATTTGCACCTAATCCTTATTATGTTGCATTTAGCATGCCTCTAATGCCATTTAACATGCCCTACTGGAATAACATGTTTACTAATAGCATGCCATTTCCTGTTAATCAAAATGTGCATGATAATTCTGTTGTAATGAATGGTTTCAAAGGTCCAACTCAAATGACTAAGGATGGATCTAATATCCTCAAGTCAAATGAGATCAAACCTAAGAAACAGAAAATGAAAGCTAACAAGGCAGGACCCAAGGAAACTTGGGTACCAAAATTAACTTGGTTTGATTTTAATGTGTGCAGGGAAACAGAAAGAATCTATGGTACTTGGATAGTGGTTGTTCAAGACACATGACTGGAGATTTTACCCTGCTCATAGAGTTCAAGGAGAGAGCTGGCCCAAGTATTACTTTTGGAGATGACAGCAAGGGTTATATTGTGGGATATGGCTTGATTTCAAAATACAATGTCATCATTGAGGAGGTTGCCTTAGTGGATGGTCTCAAGCACAATTTGTTGAGTATCAGCCAGCTTTGTGATAAAGTCAATTCAGTAACCTTCAATACAGAAGCCTGTGTTGTGACAAACAAGAGGAGCAATAAAGTGGTTCTCACTGGAGTGAGAAAAGGAAATGTGTACCTAGCTGAATTCAACTCATCAAATGCAGAATCTGTTACTTGTCTTTTCAGTAAAGTAAGTCAAGATGAAAGTTGGCTATGGCACAAGAAGCTATCCCATCTAAACTTCAAGACCATGAATGAGCTTATAAAGAAAGAACTGGTTAGAGGTATTCCTCAAGTGGAGTTTTCTAAGGATGGACTGTGTGATGCTTGTCAAAAGGGAAAGCAAATTAAAGCAACATTCAGAAAGAAGCTTGATTCAACAATTGAAGAACCTTTGCAACTGCTACACATGGATTTGTTTGGACCAGTCAATGTGTTTTCCATCTCAAGGAAAAGATTTTGCCTAGTAATTGTAGATGATTTCTCAAAGTTCTCTTGGATATATTTCCTTAAGTCCAAATATGAGGTTAGTGAAATCATCATCAATCACATAAGGCAAGTCAACAATCATCCTAATTTCAAAGTTAGAAGAATCAGGAGTGACAATGGAACTGAGTTCAAGAATTCTATCATGAGAGCATTTTGTGAAGAAAATGGGATTTTGCATGAGTTTTCAGCAGCAAGAACTCCACAACAAAATGGAGTAGTAGAAATAAAGAACAGATCACTAATTGAAGATGCAAGGACAATACTTGAAGAATCTAAGTTACCAACATATTTCTGGGCTGAAGCTGTGAATACTGCATGCTACACTTAGGATATTTCTCTGGTTAATCAAGAAAAATACATGACTCCCTATCAATTGTTCAAGAACAAGAATCCAACTCTAAATTTTCTTTATGTCTTTGGCTGCAAATGTTATATCTTGAGAAATCAAACTGATCAGAATGGGAAGTTTGATGCTAAAGCAGATGAAGGAATTTTTGTTGGATATGCTGTTGGTAAAGCATATAGAGTCTACAATCTGAGAACCAACATTGTTGTGGAATCAATACATGTTGTGTTTGATGATAAAAATTTTGAAGGACTGCAAGATGGAGATCACCATGAGAGCCTCAAATTTGACAATGTGGAGATGGTTAGTGATGAAAGTGATGATGAAAGTGATCAAGAAACAGTATCAAAGGATAATGCAGAAAAATCCACTACCAATAAAGCACAAAATTCTACATCTCTCGAGATGCGAATTGCTTCATCCGTCGGAAGACAATCTGCTTTATCCGTCGGGAGACAACCAGCTTCATCCGTCGGTACTCAAAATTCACCATCTGTCGGGTCATCAAAAGAAGCTGAAAGTCAGAATAGATCACTTACCGAAAGTTCTCCTTTCTCAAACCAAAGATCCATAAACTCAGGGGGGGTTTCTAATAATCAAAACTCTATCACACATCAAGAAAACAATGAGGCCTCTTCATCTAAAGCTAATCTACCTCAACAAAGGAAATGGACAAAGGATCACCCCTTTGAGCTTATTATTAGTGATGTATCTTCTAGAGTTCAAAAAAGGAGAGCAACTCAAGAAGAATGTCTATATAGCAGCTTCCTCTCTAAGGAAGAACCAAATAAGGTAGAAGAAGCTTTGTTGGATCCTGATTGGATTTTAGCTATTCAGGAGGAGCTAAACCAATTTGAAAGGAATAAGGTATGGAAGCTGGTGCCCAAGCCTAAAGCACTTTATGGACTGAAACAAGCACCTAGAGCCTGGTATGACACTTTGCAGAAGTTTCTTTTAAATAATCACTTCACTAGAGGTACTGTAGACAAAACTTTATTCTTTAGAAATATTAATGGCTCTAGTATACTTGTTCAAATTTATGTAGATGACATTATTTTTGGCTCTATAGATGAAAAACTTTGCAAAAAGTTTGCCAAATTGATTCAAAGTAAGTATGAAATGAGCATGATGGGAGAACTAACTTACTTTCTTGGTTTACAAGTTAAGCAATTAGTGATGGAATATTCATTAGTCAAACTAAATACATTTATGATCTTTTAAAGAAGTTTGATCTATTGGATTGCACATCTGCAAAAACTCCCATGGCCACTGCAACTAAGCTTGAATTAAACACTACTGAAAAGTCTGTGGATATTTCAAGCTATAGGGGCATGGTTGGCTCACTTCTGTACTTAACAGCTAGTAGGCCAGATATAATGTTTGCTACATGTCTTTGTGCTAGATTTCAGGCTGATCATAGAGAATCTCACTTAGTAGATATTAAGAGAATTTTCAGATATATCAAGGGAACACCAAAACTTGGCATTTGGTATCCTAGAGATTCTGGTTTTGATCTAATTGGTTATTCATATGCAGATTATGCAGGTTGTAGAATTGATAGAAAAAGTACAACAGGAACCTGTCAATTTCTGGGAAACAAGCTTGTGTCCTGGTTCAGTAAAAAGCAAAATTTAGTTTCTACTTCTACAGCTGAAGCTGAATATATTACTGCTGGCAGTTGCTGTACACATATTTTATGGATGAAAAACCAATTTCTAGACTGTGGTCTGTATGTTGAAAGGATTCCTATTTTCTGTGATAACACAAGTGCAATTGCCATCACTGAAAATCCAGTTCAGTATTCAAGAACAAAGCATATAGACATCAAGTACCACTTCATAAGGGAACATGTAATGAATGGTACCATGGAACTACATTTTGTTCCAAGTGAAAAGCAGCTTACAGATATATTTACCAAGCCACTGGATGAATCCACCTTTTCAAGGTTGGTAAGTGAGTTAGGTATGCTTAATTACTCTTAAATCTTTACAGATAATTTGCAAGTTGTAATGAAGCCAGAAATCTAATTGATTTTTCAGTCTTGGATGAAATTTTGGCTAATTCAAAATTTACATCTCGACGGATGATCATTACCCATCAAGTTCGATCATCCGTCGGTATACTATTTGTTAATAAAATCAATTATTTTTCTGGAATATTTTATGACTCGACGGATAACTGATTTATCCTCATCCGTCGAATTGTCTTATTTTTAGCCGTTGATTCTCTGAACATTATCCATCGAGTATACTTACAGTTTGTAAGCATAACACGACGGATAATTGATGGAATTTTTACAGTTTATTTTTTTAAACGGCTATTTTGGGCAATTTTTATTGGTCACTTTATTTTACTTTATTATTTTTGACAGTTATTTTTTAGAGAGTATAAAAGCATAATTCATTTCCATTGCTTTTCTTTTTACCATTCTCAAATCATCTGGTCTAACTTCTCTCTTTCTCAAAAACACTTACTCTCTCTCTCTCTGCAAGTTCTTATTCTCTAACAATGGCACCAGTCGTCAAGATAATGTCTCAAACTGGATTTATCTATGAGAAGAACAACTTCACTATTCTTGTGAACAAGGGGATTCAACAGTCTGGCGACTACCACAAGATGATGGATTTTGTGAAGAACTGCAAACTCAACTATGCCATGCTGGAATCACCCACCATATATTGTGAAGTTGTTGAAGAGATGTGGATGACTGCAACATACAACTCAACTGATAAGACTATCACTTTCACTATTAAAGATAAGGAATTATGTGTTAATAGTGACATTGTCAAAGCATGTTTCAAAATTCCTGATAACATCGTAACTTCACCACACACAGACACTGACATTGTTAATATGCTTAACTCCATGGGCTATGCACTCTCTACTTTTAAATTAAGTGAAATTAGGAGGTTGGGTCTTAGGAATGAATGGAGTTATTTATGTGATATAGTTACTAAGGTATTTTCTGGTAAAATCGGTAATTTTGATTCAGTTAATATCTCTATGCTTAACATGCTTTATATGCTTGTAACTGATAAATTTTTCAACTTTAGTGATCTTGTTATAATTGAGTTGGGGTTTAAGTTAGGGGAGCTAAATAAGAGGGGTAAAAATGTTTACTATGCTAGATTTTTAATGATGATTGCTAACCACCTCTCTGAGGATATTGTGCTTGAGAATCCAACCAACAAATTAGATTATTGGGTTCAAGAAAGGAGAATCATTGCAGATTTGAACAGGGTAAACCATCACAAAGAGGTGCCACTCTTCTATTTTCCTGTTATGGAGGCACCTCAGGTAAGTGAGGTAAGTTCATCTGTCTCTATTCTTCTAGTCTCACACACTACTTTGCATTCTAGTGCAACTATGGCAACAGTGTCATTGACCCAACAGTTGCCTACCCAAGCTGCCAAACCCAAAATTTCAAAAACCAAGACAAAGAAAGCCCCCTCTGGTGTCTCTCAAAAGATGTCAGTTGTAAAATCCACCAAACCAAAAGTGGGGAGTGTGATGGTGGGTAAGAAAGGTGAGGGACAGGGTGAACATCAAAGAAACCCTAAGGATAAGGTTGGAGAGGTGAGTGTTTCCCAGCCTAGCCACACTGCAGTTTCCCAACAAACTGCAGTGCTTAATAAGGATATAAGCTCATTGCTAGTTGCATCCTCGCAAAAGGATGTGACTATTGAACAAAGCTCTCAACCAAGAGCACAGGCCAAAAGGGTAAGGGACACAAGCTCACCCCAAACCTATACTAGAAAGAAGAAATGAAAGACCCTTGGGGATACACAGGGTTCACACACTGTGCAAACTGGTGCTAACGACACAGTCACTGCACCTTCTCAAATTCAGTTTGATGTGGCTCCAACAAATGTGGAGTCACAGCCAAAATCTCTAATAATTGAAGCCCCTGAAACACCAAACTCTCCCACACACTCCTTGGATGTTGACATGATAAACACATCACTTCCAAATTATCCATCTTTAACTCTCTTGGAGAAGCCAAAATCCAAGCAAGTGAGCATCATCATTTAGATGATTTATTGGCTCACTTGCCATTTCTTTCTGAGACTGTTGAGACATCTGTGCCAAAATTTTCATCAATCTGCACAGAGTCTACAATAGTCTCCACTCCAAACTCATTTATTTCAACTCTCTCGATGGATATTGTTCATCCGTCGAGTAGTGATTGTATCCCGGCGGATAAGCTTAACAGCAGTTATCCGTCGGATAGTCAAACTGCTAACCCGACGGATATCCTTTATTCGTCGAGTGTCTCTGCACAGCTTCAAATTTCATCAATTATCACAAGTGTAGAAAACTTAGTGGTAGTGCAATCGCTCCTAGGATTGAGGGAAGGGAGTGAAATGAATGAGAGTCTGGGTGGCTCCCAGGAAAAAGGAGAGGAAAAGAGTGAACAAATGCAATCCATTTCTTCAGGATTGGAAAAAGTGAGTATGAGGAGTTCCACCTTAGATGGTGAAGGTGAGGGTGTGAGGGTGGGGAGCCAAGGTGAGACCTTGATGCAACAGAAGAGAGATCAAAAGAGAAATGTAGGTACAGGAGTGATAAGGGTGGAAACCATTGCAAGTGAGTCAATGAGTGTCAATGATGTAGAAAGGAAAAGGCTATTTCAGCAAAAATATCAAGCTGTTATAGATTCCATTTCCCTGGATGCTGAGATATTTACTCACCCTGTGACAGCTTACCAAACTCTAGTTGTACAGGGCAATGAGGAGGCTGAAAGATTGCTAAACTTGGTGCATACAACACAATCTTTACAAAGAGCAAAGGATGCAATCACTGCTATGCCTTCCAACATTGGCAGTGATTTGGAACTGGATGAGACTTCTTTTGGGGATGATGGTGGTGATGGTGAGGAAGATAGCATGGACATAGGGGGAGATGCAGATATTCCAGCCTGGATGCTCACAAAAGAATGCTCCTACTCACATCTTCAATCAACATTTTTCAAGCTGATTCATGACACCCAAGCAGCCATTCAGGCATCTTCCAATGCTAGCACAAAGCAACTACTCAAAGCACATCTTGAAGCACTCCTGCTGCATAAGATTCAAGCCCTCCAACACAGTCAGAGTGTGGATGCCATCAAGCAAGAAATTTCTGAAGTCAAGCAGGATGTTATAGAAAGGATGGATGCTAGACTCCCTGCACCCACAATGACTGAAATTGCTCATAAACTAAGGAAGGAGGCTGATCTAAACAGAAAAGTTGAGGCCATGGACTCAAGACTATCTGCTGTAGAGAAGTCAATGGCCAAGATACTAAACAATCAAGAAGCTCAGACTGCATTACTCCAATAATTGGTGGCAGCTCAACTCCCTCTTACACAACTTGATGATAACAAAAAGGGGGAGAAAGGATCAAGTGAGGGGGAAAAACAACTTAATATTCAAGTCAGTAAAGTAATTGTGCCTACAATTACTTTCACCAAGCCACCAACAACAAACAGTATTGATCTCATAATGAAGCAGCAGCCACATTGAGAGCAGCTGAGAAGAAGCATTTGAGTCCAATCAACTGGGAGAAAATTGATGAGGATATACAAAAGAAATTTGGGTTGGTAAAGAAGCCAGAAAAATCAGCCATTCATCACTTTCAAGTCAGGCAAATATCTGTGAATGAAATGAGCATGAAGAATCTGGAAAGAGGACAACCATCCTGCATCAAATCTCCAAAGGCTAAGATAATTTTGAAGCCAAGGGTGAACTATCCAAAATCTTCACTAAAGAACCCCTTGGACACAGTGTATGAGACACCAAAGCCTGATGAAAAGAAGCAAGGATCCAGCTGATTCAGCATTAAAAAGAAGAATTGCTAAAGTTTTCAGGAATGGTAAAAAAATTGTGTGGTGGCTGGACACCCTCAATTTGCTGAAGCAAAGAGAGAAGAAAAGGCAAGATTGAAGCAAGAGAAGAAACAAGCTGCTCTAGATGCTAAAAAGGTCAAACAAAAGAAGGAGCAAGCTGCTATCTTGGCCAAGCTACAAGCTGTGAAACCTACACAACAAGTTTCTGCACAACCATCTGAAATAATTGAATCTCAAGATCAAGAAATGCAAAATGCACCTCCACAGACAAAGAATCCAAGGTACAAGCAAAGAATCAAGAGAAAATTGGAATTCAGTGATGAGGAGATGGAAGGGTACTTTCCCAAAGAGTCTATTTCTACAACATCCATGCCCTCTGTGGCACATGAAGAATTCAAGATAGATCCATCCAAGAATTTCATGGTGAACCTATCATTCCAAAGGATGAGCCAATAGACTGGGATAGTCTACCAATACATGAACTCAATCTACCTCACTTCATGAAGCCAAAGAAGACAAAGACAAGAGCAGTCAAGAAAGTGAAGCCATCAACTCTCAGATCCAAGTCCCTAACCAAAGCTCAAACCAAAGTCAACAAGGGAGACATAATGTACATCTGTGACATCAAGGAATTCTCAGATTTAAACCTCTATCTAGATGAACTGGAAGAAGTTAGAGGGATTGATGCTTACAGGAATCTACCTAAAAGGTTAGTATTCAAGTACAAGGGAGGAAAAGAGATACAGTGGTCACTTCACAGGATCCTTCAAGAAAGCCAATCTGTGCTTATAAAGGTTTATTCATTCTTCAAGAAGAACTTTGGATTCAATGTGACAGCTAGAAGACTTGTTCTAAAGAAGATTGAAGAACTGGGGAGTATTAGAGCCAAAGATGCACTCCCAAAGACTCTAACTATTCCTTACACAGGGAGTAGAGTGCATCTAAGGCCCTACTGGCTGATGGAATTCATGGATGATAAAGGAGTTAAAAGATTCTTCAGATTAGAAGACCAATTGAGCATCTCTAGCAATGAGACTCTTTTGGAAATGCAAGAAATGCTAAATCTCTTAGAATCTGATGAACTGGAATTCCACAGACAGCTCCAAAATCAGATAGAAGAAAACAACAGAAAGCTTGGAAAGAGATCCAGATCTTCAAGAAAATAGATTAATCTGCTCAGGCTAGAGGAACACCTTGAAAATGACTTTGAGCAAATCTTTGTACATTTTGATAATTGCAGCACTTTACAGTTTTATCTACTTCCATTTAAATTTATATTTTTAGGGTGTTTTGTTATCATCAAGTTTCTCTTAATTTATGCCTACAATTCTAGTAGACATAAATTGGGGGAGATTGTTGTGTATATGTTGTGAACTTGATGATTTCATTAACAAAACACCTTACTAGATTTAACTTAGTGTATTTTGTAGCACTCGACGGATAAAGAATATAGTCCCGACGGATGACTCAATATAGTCCCGATGAATGATGATTTATTATCCATCGAGTGAGTAGCTTATGTAACAATAAGTCATGTAGCACATTTCTGCAAACACCTTTGTTTAGATTCTGTAGTAGCATATAAGTCATATTGACTTTAATTAGATATGCAGAATAGGTTGATTAATTGTACATAGATGATGTCTTGTAATTCTGCATAAATGAAATAAAGTTAAGTGCCAGAAAGCTACCCGACGGATGATTAACAATGCTACTCCACGGATGATCAACAAGGCAACCCGATGGATGATCATGTACCCGACGGATAATCAATTCAAACATCTGTTGACAGTGACAACATAGTCACATGCGTCGAGTGTATGCAAAAGGAATGTAGAAGCCTATTCAACTGGGTTTTTGAGAACAAAGAAGCATTGCCATTTTCATGCTATTATGAAGTTATTCAAAGATGCTGGAATAGAGTAATGAAGTAGCATAGTATTAGACTTGATAGGTTTTACTTTTATTATCTTGTCTTATTACTGTGTAATCTTGGTGATATATAAACCAAGAGTAGCAATTAGAACAACAACAAGACTAAGCAAGTAAATTCTCAGAGAAACATTTGTAAGCTGTATTCTTAGCATTTCTCGGTAAGTTTAGTTGTTCTTATTGTGTAAGCAGTTGTGAGCTATTCAATCTTCACATAGTTCTCTCGATATATATATATATATATATATATATATATATATCTGGTGGATACTTTCTAACCCACCAGAAAGTTTTAAAAACTTGTGTTTTTATTACTTTGTGTTTTGATTCATATTTAACTTGTTATTCCGCACTTTGCAAATCAAAACACTGTCATATATATCTTAAGTTATAACACTTTATATTTTTGAAAAAGGTTCAAGAATTCCATTCAACCCCCCTTCTGTAATTCTTGTTACATTGTTAGGGACTAACAGATTTAACTTAGTGAAAAATGTAGCACTCGACGGTTGATCAAATATAGTCCCGACGGATGACTCAATATAGTCCCGACGGATGATGATTTGACATCCATCGAGTGAGTAGCTTATATAACAATAAGTATTGTAACATATTTCTGTGAACAACTTTGTATAGATCATGTAGTAGCATATGAGTCATGTTGACTATTATTAGATATGCAGAGTAGGCTGATTAATTGTAAATATGAAATGTCTTGTAATTCTGCATAAGTGAAATGAAGTCAAGTGTTAAATAGCTATCTGATGGATGATCAACAAAGCAAACCGATGGATGATCAACAAAGCTACCTGACGGATGACAGGCATGCACCCGACGGATGATCAATTCAAATATATGTTGACAGTGACAAGACAGTCACATGCGTTGGGTATTTACAAAAGGAATGTGGGATTCTGTTTAATAGGAAATGAAGAACAAAGAAGCATTACCATTTCCATGCAAGTTAAGAAGATTTTCAAAGCTGCTGGAATAGAGTAGTGAAGCAGCATGGAGTTTGACTTGATAGTTTTGTTTTATTATCATGTCTTATTACCATGTAAACTTGGTGATATATAAACCAAGTGTAGCTAGTGAAACAAATAACTAAGCAAACACTTTTAGAAGAGAAATAGAAAAAGCTGTAACTGTTAAGAATTTCTCTGTAGTTTGTTTGTTCACTTGTAATGTAGCTGTGAGACAATTTGTTCTTCACAGAATTCTTAAATCGATATATATATATATATATATATCTGGTGGATACTTTCAAATCCACCAGAAAGATTTAAAAACTTGTGTATTTATTACTTTATGTTTTTTGATTTATTTAACTTGTGATTCCGCACCTTGCAAATCAAAACACTTATAAATATATAGTTTGAGTTAAAACATTTTATTGTTCAAGAAAAAGTTTACTAGAATTACATTCAACCCCCCATTCTGTAATTCTTGTTGCATTGTTAGGGACTAACAATTGGTATCAGAGCAAACTCTTGAAGCACAAAGAGTTTAAAGATCACAACAAACAGCAAGATGAACAAGAAGGATGTTGGAGTCAAGATTCCTTTTCTGGACAAAGATAATTACCATCACTGGAAGGTAAAGATGTATCTTCATTTACTTTCTCAAGATGAGGCTTATGTGGAATGCATAGAGAGAGGTCCTCATGTACCAATGAGAGCTGCAACTGGAAATGAGCCATCAGTTCCCAAGCCAAGGCATGAATGGTCAGATCCTGATATTGAACAAGTCAGGAAAGACAAGAAGGCCATGAATATTTTATTCAATGGAGTTGATGGTGACATGTTTGACAACATCATCAATTGCAAGACAACCAAGGAGGTTTGGGACACCATTCAAATAATTTGTGATGGCACTGAACAAGTTAGAGAAAACAAGATGCAGTTACCAATTCAGCAATATGAGCATTTCCACTGTGAAGAAGGTGAAACTCTCACTGATATCTTTAGTAGATTTCAAAAGCTACTAAATGCTCTGAAGCTGCATGGAAAAGTCTACCAAACCAAAGATTCTAACCTCAAATTCCTGAGATCCCTTCTAAAAGAATGGAAACCAATGACAGTCTCCTTGAGAAATTCACAAGAATATAAGGAGTTTACACTAGAGAGACTGTATGGCATTCTAAAGACTTATGAGCTTGAAATAGAGCAAGATGAAAGAATGGATAAAGGGAGAAAGAAAGGAGGGTCCATTACACTGGTTGTTGAGTTAGAGAAAGAGAAGGAGATGAAGATAGAAGCTGTTGAGTCCACTTCAAAGGTCTGTGAAAACAAGGGCAAGGGGCTGGTAGCAGAAAATGAAGATTCTTTGAGCCAAGATGATATAGATGATATTGATGAACATCTTGTATTTCTTTCCAGAATATTTTCCAAGCTCAAGTTCAAGAAGAACTTTGGAGCAGCTAAGTCAAATAGAAACATGGTGGATAAATCAAAATTCAATTATTTCAAGTGTGGCTTGGCAGGGCACTTTGCCAGTGAGTGTAGAAAGTCAGATTCCAGTAAGAAGAAGTTTGAGCCTGTGGATTATAAACAGAAGTATTTTGAGTTGCTCAAACAAAAGGAAAGAGCTTTTATTACACAAGAAAATGACTGGGCAGCAGATGGTTTGGATGAGGATGAAGATGTTAGCTATGTCAATCTAGCCCTAATGGCCAAGTCTGATGAAACAGAGACAAGTTCTTTAAGTAATCAGGTAATCACCACTAACCTTGCACATTTATCTAAAGCTGAGTGTAATGATGCAATAAATGACATGTCTATAGAATTATATCATTTGCGTGTTACACTTAAGTCCCTCACTAAGGAAAATGCTAAAATCAAAGAAAACAATTTATTTTTAAGTGAGAGGAATAATGTGCTAGAGTTTCAGTTTATTGAATTTGAAAAATTGAGAATAGAATGTAAGATTGCTAAGGAGGAATTAACTGAGTCCCTGAAGAAAGAAGAAATTTTGAAGAAACAGCTTGATCGTGAATAAGAGGTGATTAAGGCATGGAAATTATCTAGAGATGTCCATGCTCAAATCACCAAAGTTCAAGGTATTGAGTCCTTCTGTGATGCAGCCTGGAAAAAGAGTAAAAAGAAGCTGGAATCCAATTTGGTTGAAGGATTGCTAACAGATGTAGACTCGACAGATGATGAGAGTCATCCGTCGGATAATCAAAAAGGTTATTCGTCGGATAATCAAAAAGGTTATCCATCGGGTGACATAAATCCTTATCCATCGGCTGTGAGCAAACCTTTGAGTAAAGCCAAACTTGCCAAGTTAAATGAAAAATATGGATCAGTTTCCAAAAACTTTATTTCAGGAGAATCAAGTCAAGTGAAGAAGGAGAAGAAAGTGAATGTTGGTCATCTGTCCATAAAGCAATTGAATGACATACTAGAAAAGATTGAGGTTAAAACAGAGGCTAAAAAGAAAAACAATAGAAATGGGAAAGTAAGGATTAATAAACATAACAACTACACACCTGATAAGTATGCTCTAAGAAAAATCTGTGTTAAGTGTGGAAGTGTTAATCAATTGTCTGTTAATTACAAAATTGCCATGCCTACTTCCATGACTGTACCACCTTCTTTTCCCAACATGAGTGTTATGCCTTCTATGCCTATGAATGTTATGTCTGCACAGATTATGAATGCACAATTTGCTAATATGCCTTTTGCACCTAATCCTTATTATGCTGCATTTAGTATGCCTCAAATGCCACTTAGCATGCCCTACTAGAATAACATGTTTGCAAATAGCATGTCATTTCCTGTTAATCAAAATGTGCATGATAATTCTGTTTTAATGAATGGTTTCAAAGGTCCAACTCAGATGACTAAGGATGAATCTGATATCCCCAAGTCAAATGAGATCAAACCTAAGAAATAAAAGAAGAAAGCTAACAAGGCTGGACCCAAGGAAACTTGGGTACCAATATCAACTTGATTTGATTTTAATATGTGCAGGGAAACAGAAAGAATCTGTGGTACTTGGATATTGGTTGTTCAAGACACATGACTGGAGATTCTACCCTGCTCATAGAGTTCAAGGAAAGAGATGGCCCAAGTATTACTTTTGGAGATGACAACAAGGGTTATACTGTGGGATATGGCTTCATTTCAAAATACAATGTCATCATTGAGGAGGTTGCCTTCGTGGATGGTCTCAAGCATAATTTATTGAGTATCAGCCAGCTTTGTGATAAAGGCAATTCAGTAACCTTCAATACAGAAGCCTGTGTTGTGACAAACAAGAGGAGCAATAAAGTGGTTCTCACTGGAGTGAGAAAAGGAAATGTGTACATAGCTGAATTCAACTCAGCAAATGTAGAATCTGTTACTTGTCTTCTCAGTAAAGCAAGTCAAGATGAAAGTTGGCTATGGCACAAGAAGCTATCCCATCTAAACTTCAAGACCATGAATGAGCTTATAAAGAAAGAACTGGTTAGAGGTATTCCTCAAGTGGAGTTTTCTAAGGATGGACTGTGTGATGCTTGCCAAAAGGGAAAGCAAATCAAAGCATCATTCAGAAAGAAGCTTGATTCAACAATTGAAGAACCTTTGCAACTGCTACACATGGATTTATTTGGACCAGTCAATGTGTTGTCCATCTCAAGGAAAAGATTTTGCCTAGTAATTGTATATGATTTCTCAAAGTTCTCTTGAACATATTTCCTAAAGTCTAAAGATGAGGCTAGTGAAATCATCATCAATCACATAAGGCAAGTCAACAATCATCCTGATTTCAAAGTTAGAAGAATCAGGAGTGACAATGGAACTGAGTTCAAGAATTCTGTCATGAGAGCATTTTGTGAAGAGAATGGGATTATGCATGAGTTTTCAGCAGCAAGAACACCATAACAAAATGGAGTAGTAGAAAGAAAGAACAGATCACTTATTGAAGCTGCAAGGACAATGCTTGAAAATCAAAGTTACCAACATACTTCTGGGCTGAAGCTATAAATACTGCATGCTACACTCAGAATATTTCTTTGGTTAATTAAGCAAAATGCATGACTCCCTACCAATTCTTCAAGAACAAGAAACCAACTCTAAATTTTCTTCATGTCTTTGGCTGCAAATGTTATATCTTGAGAAATCAAACTGATCAAAATGGGAAGTTTGATGATAAAGCAGATGAGGGAATTTTTGTTGGATATGTTGTTGGTAAGGCATACAGAGTCTACAATCTGAGAACCAACATTGTTATGGAATCAATATATGTTGTGTTTGATGATAAAAAGATTGAAGGACTACAAGATGGAGATTACCATGAGAGCCTCAAATTTGACAATGTGGAGATGGTTAGTGATGACAGTGATGATGAAAGTGATCAAGAAACTACAACTAAGGATAGTGCAAAAAAATCTACAACCAATGAAGCTAATAACTCAACATCCATCGAGTTACAAAATGCTTCATCCGTCGGCAGACAATTTGCATCATCCATTGGGAGACAATCAGCTTCATCCGTCAGAACTCAAAATACACCATCCGTCGGGTCATCAAAAGAAGCTGAAAGTCAGAATAGATCACTTACAGAAAGTCCCTCTTTCTCAAATCATAGATTTACAAACTCAGGGGGAGCTTCTAATAATCAAAACTCAATCACACATCAAGAAAACAATGAGGCCTCTTAATCTAGAGCTAATCTACCTCAACAAAGAAAATGGACAAAGGATCACCCATTTGAGCTCTTAATTGGTGATGTATCTTCTAGAGTTCAAACAAGGTGAGCAACTCAAGATGAATGTCTATATAGCAGCTTCCTATCTAAGGAAGAACCAAAGAAGGTAGAAGAAGCTTTGTTGGATCCTGATGGGATTTTAGCTATACAGGAGGAGCTAAACCAATTTGAAAGGAACAATGTTTGGAAGCTGGTACCCAAGCCTAAAGGAAAGAATCCAATAGACACCAAATGGGTATTCAGAAACAAGATGGATGAAAATGGCATAGTAGTCAGGAACAAAGCTAGATTGGTTGCTAAGGGCTATTGTCAACAAGAAGGAATAGGTTTTGATGAAATCTTTGCTCCTGTTGTAAGACTTGAAGCCATCAGAATCTTCTTAGCCTATGCAGCCCATGCAAATTTCAAGGTCTATCAAATGGATGTCAAAAGTGCTTTTCTAAATGGAGATTTGGAGGAGGAAGTCTATGTTAATCAGCCTCCTAGTTTTGAAGATCCAAATCTACCTGATCATGTATACTATCTTTTGAAAGCACTCTATGGATTGAATCAAGCACCTAGAGCCTGGTATGACACTTTGTCAAAGTTTCTTTTAGGGAATCACTTCACTAGAGGTACTGTAGACAAAACTTTATTCTTTAGAAATGTTAATGGCTCTAGCATACTTGTTCAAATTTATGTAGATATTATTTTTGGCTCTACAGATGAAAATTTTTGCAAAAAGTTTGCCAAATTGATGCAAAGTAAGTATGAAATGAGCATGATGGGAGAACTAAATTACTTTCTTGGTTTGCAAGTTAAGCAAGTTACTGATGGAATACTTATTAGTCAAACTAAATACATTTATGATCTTTTAAAGAAGTTTGAACTAATGGATTGCACATCTGCAAAAACTCCCGTGGCCATTGCAACTAAACTTGAATTAAACACTACTGAAAAGTCTGTGGATATTTCAAGTTATAGAGGCATGGTTGGCTCACTTATATACTTAACAGCTAGTAGGCCAGATATAATATTTGCTACATGTCTTTGTGCTAGATTTCAGGCTGATCCTAGAGAATCTCATATAATTGCTATTAAGAGAATTTTCAGATATCTCAAAGGTACACCAAAACTTGGCATTTGGTACCTTAGAGATTCTGGTTTTGATCTAACTGGTTATTCAGATGCAGATTATGCAGGTTGTAGAATTGAAAGAAAAAAGTACAACAGAAACCTGTCAATTTCTAGGAAACAAGCTTGTGTCCTGGTTCAGTAAAAAGTAAAATTCAGTTTCTACTTCTACAGCAGAAGCTGAATATATTGATGTTGGCAGTTGTTGTGCACAGATTTTGTGGATGAAAAACCAATTGCTAGACTATGGTCTGCAAGTGGAAAGAATCCCGATCTTCTGTGATAACACAAGTGCAATTGCCATCACTGAGAATCCAGTACAGCATTCAAGAACAAAGCACATAGACATCAAGTACCACTTCATAAGGGAACATGTAATGAATGGTATTGTGGAACTACATTTTGTTCCAAGTGAAAAACAGCTTGCAGATATATGTACCAAGCCACTGGATGAATCCACCTTTTCAAGTTGGTAAGTGAGTTAGGTATGCTTAATTACTCTTGAATCTTTTCAGATATTTTGCAAGTTATGATGCAGCCAGAAATTTAATTGATTTTTCAGTCTTGGATGAAATTTTAGCTTAGTACAATTTACATCCCGACGGATGATCATTATCCATCGAGTTCGATCATCCGTCGGAATACAATCTGTTAATAAAATCAATTATTTTTCTGGAATTTTTATAACTCGACGGATAACTGATTTACCCTCATCCGTCGAATTGTCTCAATCCTAGCCGTTAATATTCTGAACATTATCCATCGAGTATACTTACAGTTTGTAAGAATAACACGATAGATAAGTGATGGAATTTTTACAGTTTATTTCTTTTTAACGGCTATTTTGGGCAATTTTTATTGGTCACTTTATTTTACTTTATTATTTTTGACAGTTTTTCTTTAAAGGTATAAAAGCAGAATTCGTTTTCATTACTTTTCTTTTATCATTCTCAATTCATCTTCTCTATCTTCTTTCTTTCTCAAAAGCAATTACCCTCTCTCTCTCTGCAATTTTTACTCTCTAAGAATGGCACCAGTCGTCAAAATCATATCTCAAAAAGGCTTTATCTATGAGAAGAACAATTTCACGGCTCTAGTGAACAAGGGGATTCAACAGTCTGGCGACTACCACAAAATGATGGATTTTGTGCAAGGCTGTAAGCTCAAATATGCCATGCTAGAGTCTCCCACTATCTACTGTGAGGTTGTGGAGGAAATATGGATGACTGTAGTGTACAACTCAACTGACAAGACCATCACTTTCACTATTAAAGGTAAGGAATTATGTGTTAATAGTGACATTGTTAAAGCATGCTTTAGGATTCCTGATAATACTGTCTCTACTCCATACACAGACACTGATATTGTTAACATGTTAAACTCCATGGGTTATGCACTCACCATCTCTAAATTAAGTGAAATTAGGAGATTGGGTATTAGGAAAGAATGGAGTTTCCTGTGTGATGTAGTTACTAAAATATTCAATGGAAAAATTAGCAATTTTGATTATGTTAATATCTCCATGCTCAACATGCTTTACATGCTAGTAACTGATAAATACTTCAATTTTAGTGATCTAGTCTTGTTTGAGATGGGGTTTAAGTTAGGGGAGCTTAATAAGAGGGGTAAGAGTGTTTATTATGCTAGATTTTTCATGATGCTTGCTAACCACCTCTCTGAGGATATTATGCTTGAGAACCCAACCAACAAGCTAAATTATTGGGTTCAAGAGAGAAGAATTATTGCAGATCTCAATAGAGCAGATCACCACAAAGAGGTGCCACTCTTCTACTTTCCAGTAATGGAGGCACCTCAGGTAAGTGAGGTAATTTCAACTGTCCCTACTCTTCCAACCTCAAACACTTCTTTGTCTTCTAGTGTAGCAATGGCATCTGTGTCAATGACTAGATAGATGCCTACCCAAGCTACCAAAACCAAAGTTTCAAAACCAAAGACAAAGAAATCCCCCTCTGGTGTCTCTCAAAATATGCCAGTTATAAAATCCACTAAACAAAAAGAGGGGAGTGTGAAGGTGGGAAAGACAGGTGAGGGACAGGGTGAAAATCAAAGAAGCCCTAAGGATAAGGATGGTGAGCATAGTATACCCAAACCAATCCACACCACAGTTTCCCAACAAACTGTGGTTGTTAATAGGGATAAAAGCTCAATTCTAGTCTCATCCTCCCAAAATGATGTAACTATTGAAACAAGCTCCCAACCAGGAGCACAGAACAAAAGAGGTAGGGACACAAGTTCACCACAAACCTACATAAGAAAGAAGAAAACTAAAACACTTGGGGATGCACAGGGTACACACACAGTGAAAACTGGAGCTAAAGACCCAGTCACTGCACCATCTCAAAGTCAAATTGATGTGGCTCCAACAAATGTGGAGTCACAGCCAAAATCTGTATAAATTGAAACACCTCAAACACCAAATTCTCCCACACACTCTTTGGATGTTGACATGATTCAAACATCACAACCATATTCTCCATCTTTAACTCTGTTGGAGAAGCCAAAAATCCATGCAAGTGAGCATCATCTTCTAGATGATTTGTTGGCTCACTTGCCATTTCTTTCTGAGACTGTTGAGACATCTGTGCCAAATTTTCATCAATCTGCACAGATTCCACAATAGTCTCCACTCCAAACTCATTCATTTCTACTCACTCGATGGATATTGTTCATCCGTCGAGTAGTGATTGTATCCCGACGGATGTGCCTAACAGCAGTCATCCGTCGGATAGTCAAATTACTAACCCGATGGATATTTCTCATCCGTCGGGTGTCTCTGCACAACTCCAAAGTTCAACTATAGTTACAAGTGAAGATGACTTAGTAATTGTGCAATTACTATTAGTATTGAGGGAAGGTAGTGACTTGAGTGAGAGTCTGGGTTGCTCCCAGGAAAAAGGAGAGAAAAAGAATGATCCAATGCAGTCCATTTCTTCAGGACTGGCAAAAGTGAGTGTGAGGAGTCCCACCTTAGATGGTGTAGGTGAGGGTGTGAGGGTGGGGAGCCAAGGTGAGACCTTGATGCAAGAAAAGAGAGATAATGAGAGAAATGCAGGTATAGGAGATATAAGGGTGGGTGTCATTGCAAGTGAGTTAATGAATGTCCAGGATGCTAACAGGGAGGAACTATTTCAGCAAAGTCAAGTTGTTGTAGATTCCACCTCCTTGGATGCTGAGGCATTTACTCACCCTGTTCCAGCATACCAACTTCTAGCTGGACAGGGCAATGACAATGCAGAAAGGATGCTAAATTTGGTGCACACCACACAGTCCATGCAAAGAGCTAAGGATGCCATCACAACTTTGCCTTCAACAGCTGGTGATGTTGATTATGAGACAGATGGTTTAGAAGAATTCTTTGAAGGTGAGGGTGGAGATAGTGAAGAAAAGCCATTGGACATAGGGGGAGACATAGGCCCTATGTAACACCCCCAAATCCGGGGTCGGAGATCCGGGTTGTCATGAGTTCCATTTCCCTTAATAACACCCAATCTTGATAATTAATCAACTACTCTGTACTGTGACCCCACAATAAACACACACACCACAAGTTATAGTCTCAGAGATGAACATCCAAAAATAATCACAAGTCATTTTATTCCACAATTATCTGCCAATACACCTTAAAAGGTTTTCTGAATAAATTTACATTTTCTTTGCCATTATTACAATTCATAAATATACATAATCTGATACATCAAAAGTTGAAAGCCTAGCCTATTGGTAGTTCCTACCTCAGCTACAGCGACATCAACGCCTATAGGAAACTGCGGAACGTTTCCTATCCGCTCGCGAATTGGGAGCTTGGTCATGTTCATCTTGCCTATCTGATGCTGTGTGATGAAAGAAGAAAGCAAGGGTGAGCAGCAAGCCCACCAAAATAATATTTATAATAACTTACAATATATGAGCATTCTCATAGTACTCAAGAAAGTCTTGGTTAAGAAGAAATGAACCAAGTTGATATCTTAATGCGATGAAGTCGCAAAATATTCAGTATATATATATATACTTTTCAAAATATTGGAAGTCCTCTTCCATGCATAATACACACAGAGTTCCAGTGTATAACTGTATAAAAATATCGTTGCAAGGTGATCTCATATATCTAACCTTGTCTCAACGTTTTTCTGAAAATCTTTGTCATGCATAAGATAATCATTTACTAGATATAAGTTTAAAAGATGAAGTTACAAGATACTCCAATATACTTATATCTTTTCCAAATACTACTTGAACTACCACCGTTCAAGTTATAATTAGTTTCAAAAGTTCATCACACTGATGAGACTACAAGATAAGACTTGAATAGATTCAATCTTTGAAATATTTTGAAGGAAATGAAGTTATGATATACTTCATTAAGTCCTGATATATATATACACCTATATATATATATACGTTTCCTGAAAACCTCTGTCATGTAAAGTATGAACAGAATTGCAATATCCAATAAATTTGGAAAGGAAAGAATTTTTGCATAAACCTGATATCTTGCTGATCAGGCAAAGATACCAATAAGTAACCTTTTCTACTAGTAGATGGATGAATCCCCCACCGGTCATCACCCTGGCCACATAAGGACCTTGTGCTGGACCGCCACCCGGCCTCTTACGCGTTGATGGACTGCCACCCAGCCACTTACACTTTGATAGACCATACCCCGGCCTGTCACTTATGCCGACTCAATTAGATGGGCTTACTTCCCGAACGTTGGGTAAGTAATCAATTCATTTGTTTTCTCAAAACAGCAACCACGTTGCGAATGTAAAATGCACCACAGAGCTGGATCCCCCAGGTTTTGAGCGATTATTTAAATCCCCTTTGAAAGGAAGATCTTAAATATAAAAAAAAATGAGTTTTGGGGTCCACTCTAACTTTAAAAATCATTTTGAAGACTCGAAAACATTTTTAAGAATGTTTGGAGTACTGCTGATTTATTAAAATAAATCAGTCCCGATATATTAGAAAATATCTGAATATTATTATTTAAATAATATTCTCAGAAAGATAATCCTTATAAAAATAATCGAAGTAGAAGTTTCAAAACTTATACTTGAAATGGATATTAAATAACCAAAGATATACTTATATGAAAGTACTATCTTTATTTGAATAATCGAAAATAAGTTTGATTATTGACACCTTATTCTTTAATAAAATAAAGAATATATTTCAGTAATAAGCGGAGTCATAATACCTCGAATGAATATTATAAATAATATTCATTAAATAAAATAAAGGAGTCATACATCCTCAAATGAATATTCAAATAATATTCAATTAATAAAATAAAAGGAGTCATAAGCCCTCGAATGAATATTCGAAATAATATTCAATAAATAATATAAAGTTATCGAATAACCCTTATTCGATTAATAGTTGTGAAAACTATAACCATATATATATATAAATATATATATATAAAATCTACTCGGGATCCTCGACTCCCGGTTTTAGAAAATGTTTTCACCTTTGGGTCCCTATACTAAGGGTATATGCAAATTACCGCTATTCTCTAGCATAGGTATTATCAACTGAACCAACAGATATATATGGAAAGAATACGAAATAGGCATGCATATGTACCATATCACATGCTACAATATATCGCAAGAATTTGCTAATAATAATCATGCATTTATCACAAGATAATGCATATGCATATATACATCACAACAACAGTATAACGGGTAGAAAACTTGCCTGAGCGACTGGGGGTTACGAATGGCTCGGGACGAGTCTGGTAACCTATAAGCAACAAGTAAGTTGGAATTAAACCAAAGTCACTTGTAAATCTATACTCTAACCAACTCAGACTCTAACGCTCGTTTTGCGCTTACTGATTCTCTTAAGTCACTCGAGTACCCTCGGCTCCACCATTTTTAATAATTTAACCATTACGAGTTTTAAGTTGATTCCTTCGCGAGTGTCTTACCAACTGCCTATTACACCTTAAATAAATGTTTCATACTTCAATTAGTCCTTTAAGGTCTTTAACCTATGTTTCAAAGTAAGGCGAGGGGTAAGGGTTCGTTCGCGAAACGTCGTTACTTAAAAAGGCCGTTTCTCCTAAACCGTTCATCGGAATCAAACGAACCACATATCGAAACGAAACTCATAACATGAACTATCTAAACATGGCAATGGTCAAAACCTAGCAGTGAGTTCAAGGGTTCTGATGTTAAGAACAAAAAAAAACAGTCTACGATAAATCGGGCATTACGACGGCTATGTTTACGCGATTTCCCAAATTTATACCATTCCAAATCCACCACAATTCAACCCCAATTCACAACCCAATCAAAACTCCATCCAAACTACATCATAACAGCCCCAACACTCAACATTAACAATTTATACTTATTCCCCACATGAACTAAAAGCTTTACTTAGGTTCTTTAACTAATTATCAAGATTTACAACTCCAAAAATACCACCAAACCAACTAATCTCTACAAACTCAACCAAACTTTAAACGAACAAGCATCATGCTTCACATATACTATATCAAACATATTCATTCCTAATTACTCAAAACTAAAGCTAGGGTTTGTAGTTTATACCTTCCTTGGAGAGTGGAGAATCAAGAGAATGGCTTGGAATCACCCTTAAAGTCCTTATCCAAGCTTGTATAACCTTAATCTTTCATAAAAATTCAAGAAAACTAAAGTTATTTCTTACTATTCACCATCTTCTTCCTTGATTTATTGGAAGAGATTGTGAAGGAATTAGGAGCTTAAACTTATAGCATATCCATATCTATGTACAAGGAACCTTAGATAATTACCTTATGATTTAACAATGCTTGGAACTTGATTTTTGGAAATTTCTTCTTTGAAAAAGAAGAAAAGCCGAGAGCAAGCTTGGAGAAAGAGAGATTTTTTTGTGTTGTTTCTTTGATTTGATTCTTTGGTTGGTTGTTTTTGATTTGTTTTTGGTTAATTACCTTATTAACCTTGAAAATTGTGTGGTTAAAAACCAACCACACCTCCTTCCTCCCTATGTCATGCTTATGTCATCATGTGATGTCATCCTCCCCTCTTTGTCCTCTTCTCATTGGTTGGATGACATCATCCCCTCTAATCTCTTTGATTAGCTTCTAATTGTTTGCCTAATGACCGCTGATCTGTTATACGGTTCGCTTAACTTTCGTTTCCGTTTATCGTTTGAGGGATCATACCCGGGATCTTATTACTTAGGTTCCCTTAACCTTTCTCAATATATTGTATTCCTTTTATGATCCTCTCTTATAATCCTTTAATTTAAATCCTTTTTATCCTGTTACCTTATACTCAATTCTTTCCGTATCTAGTGGATTTCCGGGAAAAATCAAAGTGTTCGGAATTGGATTCTGACGATCTTTACATACACTTATATACCACATAGAGTACTAGTAATATCCCAGAAGACCAATAACAGAACCCCTACATAGTGTGGCATGAAAAGTTTTCTAATTCAGCAAAACACTATTCATAAGGGTTTCAAAAATTTCCAAAAAAAATGGGGTTATTACAGTCTCCCCTCCTTAAAAGGATTTCGTCCCGGAATCAGATAGAAAATGAATAGGGATACTCTCTTAGCATTGCACTTTCTAACTCTCGAGTAAATTTTCCCACATTGTGGTCCCACCACCAAACTCTGCCTAGTTTGATAATCCTTCTCCTAAGCACTTGTTCCTTTTCACTCTATAACCCTTCCTGGTTGCTCCATATAGGTTACGTCGGGTTGCGTGTCTATGTGCTCATATGCCCCTATTTGTCTGGCATCCGAATTACACTTCCTTAACATTGATACGTGAAACACTTTATGACTTGCTACATGTTCTGGGGTAAGGCTAGCTCATATGCTAAGCTCCCAATACTTCTTAATATATCCAAGGGTCCAACAATTGGTGGACTTAGCTTTCCTTTCTTTCTGAATCTCATCAATCCTTTCCGAGGGAATACCTATAACAACACTAGGTCCCCTACTTCCTATTCCTTGTCCTTTCGTGTCAAATCAACATACTTCTTATGTCCATCTTGGGCTACTACCAGCCGTCCTCTGATTAAATCTATTAAATCCTTGGTCCTTTGGACCACTGCTGGTCCGAGTATCTTGCGCTCTACAACTTCATCCTAACATAAGGGGGATCGACATTGTCTTCCCTCAAAAATCTCATAAGACGACATCTCGATACCTGACATACGATCTATTGTCGTAAGATAACTCAATCCGCGTTAAGTGATCATTCCAATTTCTTTCAAGTCTATTGCACAGACTCTCATTATAGCTTCTAGCATTATAGCTTTTGCTTCTCACTACCCATCCTTTTCCAGTTCGTAGTCGCTACTACCTTCTGTTCCTAATATTATACTGGTTATACTTTTGCTCGTTAGCGTTCTATAACCTTTTAATAACCATGTCAACCTTAGTATCACGAATGTGTTTCCATTCCGAATACTACCACAACTTTATTACTCCTTTTTCAGCTGTTTCTATTTTCCAAAATTTGATCAATCATATAGACGTAAAGGAATTTGTTGAGAGATCACTATGATCATGAACACTTGTTATATCGCATAGTTAGTACAGAAGGTGGCCAGCCTTTAATACTTGACAAGCAATTAAACAACATGTGGTATCCTACTAGGCTTCTATCACAAAGATAGATAGTCATTCGGCAATACCTCCCCTTCTGGAAGGGTTGTTCTTCTCAGCTTACATGAAATGAAAAGAAGAGAAAAGAACGAACTGAAGAGAATTGTATATATGTAAAAAATATTGCCATAAAATATCTGGCTTGGAATCTACCTCTGAACTATAGAGGTTTGTCATAGGAGAACAAAACATATATGTATTTATATCAACATCAAGTATTATAGCATCGTATTTCACATGCCTAAATATTTTCGCTATCCCGTCCATCATTCTATGGACCCATGCTCTTCCTCGAGCTTATACACAATCACCTTTGAAACTCCCTCGACATCGAAAATCGAATCTGGGATCTCATTCTATATATCACCGTTACTTGAATTCTATGCTTGCACCACAACCTTCCTCATATAGTAATACGACTCTCTTTTCATTAGAAGGAATAAATATTCAATAGGTAGATACTCTACTTAATTAGTCTATCAATGATAACTTATACATTACCACGACCCGATTAGTGGTACTCAATCTCAACATCCATTCCAAATCAACTCTCACGGTTGTAATCAGCTCATTACTCGCAGAATCATTGCTGCATTACTATGGTCCAGCACTGACCTACTGTCGTCATTCACTTTCCATGAAATCTTAATATCTAACCATACGGAGTACATACATGTCGTATCAAATCCTTCTAAGGAGGTAACCTAATCACCATTCATGATTCATGAAGAACACTCTTGATCTTGACATACATACATGACATGAAGTAGATAAAATTGCAGAAGAGTTTCAGTCAAAGCAACGATAGCAGGTGAATACCATTCTTAATCGTATGCCTTAAATAGAAGACTTAACTCAAGGTTCGTTTAGTCCTTTTTTGAAATATGGTCCTGGATTATTCTCCAGATAGTACCTTCTGAGATAGATAGCCCGCTCATGGCGATTACACGAATTAAACCTTTACCAACCACTATTACGGTTGGGTATTGCACAGTCATCAGAAGGAATGTCAATCTTCCAAACCATAATACAACCTGCATAGCTTTAACCATCATCACTGTATTCCTTTGGCACAAGCGCCTATAATTATCCTCTTACCTTTAAAGTGTCGGCCACCTCTTTGGCCTTTCCTGATAGTAAAATTTCCTTACAGTCAATGTCATTTTAACCACCTCCAAATAAATTTTCTACCTTATTTCAATCACAGCTTATGTGAAGATGTTTTCCTTAAAATCTGATGAGTAAAAAAAAATCACTATTTTCCATAAGTTATTGCCTCAGTCTTGAGAGGTTAATCACTATCGCGACTGACTCTCGATCATACTTAGAACATCTTTTATCTTAGGTCCTAATTGCCCTGAACAATTTCGACCTTTACTGGTTTGATCCATACTTTCTCGTGGTTTAACACGTGCCCCACTTGGCATCATTATAATTACGTCATATTTCCTTTATCAACATTTCTATTCTTGAGAATTTTGAATATTACCTTTCTCCTTGTAAGGTTATCCTTGATTCGTTCCTCATGTATTCCCTAGATACAGGGCATATCAAAATACCCTTTACTAATACTAGAACCATTATCTATATGTTTCTGAAAAAATTTCTCCACTGATACTTAAAGGTTGTTGTTACCTTAATCCTTCATTCTATACTATCAAAACTCATACTGTCCCTAGTAAGGGTGAAATGCCAACCTTTATGCATTCCCCCAGGATTCATTTTAAGTTACTGATGTTTTATCCTTAATTCCACCTTTAAAAGGTACCTGCATCCTTCCATGGATAAATCAAGTCATATATCCTTGATAGATTATCTTATTCATCATTCCCACCTCGATAGTCTATACCTAATTTCATAATAGCATCCTTATTCAAATTGAGGTCAATCCATATGGCCTCCAAAAGATAACAATGGTCATCCGATTTTCTTGCCTAATTTGGTAACAATAACAAGGATGTTCTGGAAGATATTGGTCGTGTTCAACATGAACTTCTTCTTAATAATTCCTTCTTTACTTTTGTTGTTTATCTCAACAGTCACCTTGATGCTGGGATATCTTTCATACCTGGCGTCTCCCTTTCTGGGTATCAAGCCACCGGTCTTACACTTCACATTCTTGATGGTCACTTCCTTCATCCAATTTTCCTAATTTCTTACTTCCTTGTCTCCTTAGTCTATCCGCGTCTCATTATTTACCCTTCGAATTATCTCAAGGTTTCATTGAATTCTCCCAACTTACAGGGGATAAAATATATGTATCTCTTATGCCCTCAACCATCAATTTTAACTCATGGTGAATCACCCTCATCCTGACAAATACATACTTTTCTATTTATATTGCTACGAGTCTTTAGGGTTTCCTCATACCCAACTCCCTTATCATTCCTCAAACTCTATTGCCGTTATATTCCTTTCCACTTCAATTTCTTTTTTATTTTCCTTTCTCTTATCATTATTTCATGAACCAACACAACATAAGCATTGATTTCAAACATCACGTCATTCTGGATTCGTGTCCTCAGAACGAATCTTGACAACTTTTACAACTTAGATTCATAATTCATCATACTCGTCTGCCTTTGTTCTGGCTCTAAAGCTTTTACACTATCTCCATAACCTTGGGAAGTACTTTCCTGAAAACAATTGACTGAACTTAAATCAGTTTATTATAATCTCTTGCTCCGTGCCTTCCTTGGCCTTTCACCAGCGGGTGGCCTCTCTCTTAGGAGGGTAAGTGATAAAACAGTCTTTTGTGATTCGTCAATCATTTAGAATCTCAAATGATTCTTGTATTTCCTTTAGCCAGGCTCTTGCCTCGACTGGGTCAGCTTGTTCCTTGGAACTCTGAGAGCTTAGCGACTTAAAGAACCTGAAAGAATTTCTCATCACATTGTTTCCTCAGGGTGGTGGTTGGGGATAATAGTCTAAGTCCTTTTTAGACAGTTACATAAATTGCCGTATAGGTTTACCGTCTCGGGTCTCCTTTCCTTACTCGACTTTCTGTTTCCTTAGTATGAAATGTTTCATCCTTCTCCCATACTTGGGGTTATCTTATACGTTAAAATCCTCATTTTCCACTTCATTATGTTATGGGTTCCTTCTATCTTGATGGCAACCTCCCTGACTATCACATTCAGGGTTTGCCCTAAATCTTATTCCTCAAACTATGGCTCCCATCTAAGTTCTCATCCTTAAGCTCTTGAACTTTTGGAACCCAATTTCTATAGGAACACCTCACTATCCCCTTATCATCTTTCTCGGTATGGATCTCTTCTCCAGTCATTGACTCTCTGCCTTCATTCATCACTTTTTCTGGCACAATATGTTCTTTTCCAAAAATTCGGTCTGTATTGCAATCTCAAACAGCTTTTCGGTACCGGCTCCGGTAACCTTCACTTCTATTTCCATTTTCTCAAAATCTCTTATAAACTCTCCCAAAGACATTATTATCTTGAGTCTCTCCTTTTTACTAAGGGCATCAGCCACCACATTGGCTTTCCCTGAATGATAAAGAATCTCCCAATCATAATTCTTGATTAGCTCTAACCACCTCATTTGGCGCATGTTGAGCTCTTTCTACGTGAAAATGTACTAGAGCTCCTATGGTTTGTGTAAATCCCGCACTTCTCTCCATACAAGTGTTGCCTCCAATCTTTAGGGTAAAATTATTGCCACGAGCCTAAGCTCATGGGCGGGGATATCGAATTTTATATTCCCTTAATTGTCTTGACGCGTACGCGATTACCTTACCGTGCTGCATAAGCACGCACCCTAAGCCCTTGGGCGAAGCGTCACTATACTTCACAAAATCTCCTTTTCCATCCGGCAACGCCAGCATAGGGGCCGTCACCAACCTTTGCTCCAGTTCTTAAAAGTTGTTCTCACATTTCTCTGTCCATTCGAACTCCTCAGTCTTACGAGTAAGCCGCGTTAAAGGGGGCTACTATCTTTACAAACTTGAACGAACCTCCGGTAGTGATCGACCAATCCTACCTCTGGTAGTTTCCCTAACCATGGTCATCAATTCCTCAGTGGTCCTTTATTCATTCTTGTCAGGATCCTTCACGGGATCCTCCTCAGCAACAATCCCTTCTAGGACAACATCATCAACCGTTACATCCTCAATATCAACATCATCTGGTCCTGCGTTAGGACGCTCTATCGGATCCACAATCCGATCTCCAATTAGTAATAAAACATCATCGCGTTATTACTCCTCAACCTCAGGGTTCGGAGTCCCGCTACCATATACGATCACGAACTACGCTTCTATCACGATATTTATAAGGGTTCCCTTAAGGGTTTTAACTGTCAGTACTACGTTAGGTAGCCCGACTATGAACTTGGCAAGAGTTCTTATTATCTTAGTTATTATCTTAACGTCACATCATCTCTGAGGTTTACAACGCTTAGCTCTGATACCACTTCTGTAACACCCCCAAATCCGGGGTCGGGGATCCGGGTTGTCACGAGTTCCATTTCCCTTAATAACACCCAATCTTGATAATTAATCAACTATTCTGTACTGTGACCCCACAATAAACACACACACCACAAGTTATAGTCTCAGAGATGAACATTCAAAAATAATCACAAGTCATTTTATTCCACAATTATCTGCCAATACACCTTAAAAGGTTTTCTGAATAAATTTACATTTTCTTTGCCATTATTATAATTCATAAATATACATAATCTGATACATCAAAAGTTGAAAGCCTAGCCTATTGGTAGTTCCTACCTCAGCTACAGCGACATCAATGCCTATAGGAAACTGCGGAACGTTTCCTATCCGCTCGCGAATTGGGAGCTTGGTCCTGTTCATCTTGCCTATCTGATATTGTGTGATGAAAGAAGAAAGAAAGGGTGAGCAGCAAGCCCACCAAAATAATATTTATAATAACTTACAATATATGAGCATTCTCATAGTACTCAAGAAAGTCTTGGTTAAGAAGAAATTGAACCAAGTTGATATCTTAATGCGATGAAGTCGCAAAATATTCAGTATATATATATATATACTTTTCAAAATATTGGAATTCCTCTTCCATGCATAATACACACAGAGTTCCAGTGTATAACTGTATAAAAATATCATTGCAAGGTGATCTCATATATCTAACCTTGTCTCAACATTTTTCTGAAAATCTTTGTCATGCATAAGATAATCATTTACTAGATATAAGTTTAAAAGATGAAGTTACAAGATACTCCAATATACTTATATCTTTTCCAAATACTACTTGAACTACCACCGTTCAAGTTATAATTAGTTTCAAAAGTTCATCACACTGATGAGACTACAAGATAAGACTTGAATAGATTCAATCTTTGAAATATTTTGAAGGAAATGAAGTTATGATACACTTCATTAAGTCCCGATATATATATACACCTATATATATATATACGTTTCCTGAAAACCTCTGTCATGTAAAGTATGAACAGAATTGCAATATCCAATAAATTTGGAAAGGAAAGAATTTTGGCATAAACCTGATATCTTGCTGATCAGGCAAAGATACCAATAAGTAACCTTTTCTACTAGTAGATGGATGAATCCCCCACCGGTCATCACCCTGGCCACATAAGGACCTTGTGCTGGACCGCCACCCGGCCTCTTACGCGTTGATGGACTGCCACCCAGCCACTTACACTTTGATAGACCGTACCCCGGCCTGTCGCTTATGCCGACTCAATTAGATGGGCTTACTTCCCGAACGTTGGGTAAGTAATCAATTCATTTGTTTTCTCAAAACAGCAACCACGTTGCGAATGTAAAATGCACCACAGAGCTGGATCCCCCAGGTTTTGAGCGAGTATTTAAATTCCCTTTGGAAGGAAGATTTTAAATATAAAAAAAAATGAGTTTTGGGGTCCACTCTAACTTTAAAAATCATTTTGAAGACTCGAAAACATTTTTAAGAATGTTTGGAGTACTGCTGATTTATTAAAATAAATCAGTCCCGATATATTAGAAAATATCTGAATATTATTATTTAAATAATATTCTCAGAAAGATAATCCTTATAAAAATAATCGAAGTAGAAGTTTTAAAACTTATACTTGAATAGGATATTAAATAACCAAAGATATACTTATATGAAAGTACTATCTTTATTTGAATAATCGAAAATAAGTTTGATTATTGACACCTTATTCTTTAATAAAATAAAGAATATATTTCAGTAATAAGCGGAGTCATAATACCTCGAATGAATATTATAAATAATATTCATTAAATAAAATAAAGGAGTCATACATCCTCAAATAAATATTCAAATAGTATTCAATTAATAAAATAAAAGGAGTCATAAGCCCTCGAATGAATATTCGAAATAATATTCAATAAATAATATAAAGTTATCGAATAACCTTTATTCGATTAATAGTTGTGAAAACTATAACCATATATATATAAATATATATATATAATCTTCTCGGGATCCTCGACTCCCGGTTTTAGAAAATGTTTTCACCTTTGGGTCCCTATACTAAGGGTATATGCAAATTACCGCTATTCTTTAGCATAGGTATTATCAACTAAACCAACAGATATATATGGAAAGAATACGAAAGAGGCATGCATATGTACCATATCACATGCTACAATATATCGCAAGAATTTGCTAATAATAATCATGCACTTATCACAAGATAATGCATATGCATATATACATCACAACAACAGTATAACGGGTAGAAAACTTGCCTGAGCGACTGGGGGTTACGAATGGCTCGGGACGAGTCTGGTAACCTATAAGCAACAAGTAAGTTGGAATTAAACCAAAGTCACTTGTAAATCTATACTCTAACCAACTCAGACTCTAACGCTCGTTTTGCGCTTACTGATTCTCTTAAGTCACTCGAGTACCCTCGGCTCCACCATTTTTAATAATTTAACCATTACGAGTTTTAAGTTGATTCCTTCGCAAGTGTTTTACCAACTGCCTATTACACCTTACATAAATGTTTCATACTTCAATTAGTCCTTTAAGGTCTTTAACCTATGTTTCAAAGTAAGGCGAGGGGTAAGGGTTCGTTCGCGAAACGTCGTTACTTAAAACGGCCGTTTCTCCTAAACCGTTCATCGGAATCAAACGAACCATATATCGAAACGAAGCTCGTAACATGAACTATCTAAACATGGCAATGGTCAAAACCTAGCAGTGAGTTCAAGGGTTCTGATGTTAAGAACAAAAAAAATAATCTACGATAAATCGGGCATTACGACGGCTATGTTTACGCGATTTCCCAAATTTATACCATTCCAAATCCACCACAATTCAACCCCAATTCACAACCCAATCAAAACTCCATCCAAACTACATCATAACAGCCCCAACACTCAACATTAACAATTTATACTTATTCCCCACATGAACTAAAAGCTTTACTTAGGTTCTTTAACTAATTATCAAGATTTACAACTCCAAAAATACCACCAAACCAACTAATCTCTACAAACTCAACCAAACTTTAAACGAACAAGCATCATGCTTCACATATACTATATCAAACATATTCATTCCTAATTACTCAAAACTAAAGCTAGGGTTTGTAGTTTATACCTTCCTTGGAGAGTGGGGAATCAAGAGAATGGCTTGGAATCACCCTTAAAGTCCTTATCCAAGCTTGTATAACCTTAATCTTTCATAAAAATTCAAGAAAACTAAAGTTATTTCTTGAAGGTTACTATTCACCATCTTCTTCCTTGATTTATTGGAAGAGATTGTGAAGGAATTAGGAGCTTAAACTTATAGCATATCCATATCTATGTACAAGGAACCTTAGATAATTACCTTGTGATTTAACAATGCTTGGAACTTGATTTTTGGAAATTTCTTCTTTGAAAAAGAATAAAAGCCGAGAGCAAGCTTGGAGAAAGAGAGATTTTTTTGTGTTTTTGCTTTGATTTGATTCTTTGGTTGGTTGTTTTTGATTTGTTTTTGGTTAATTACCTTATTAACCTTGAAAATTGTGTGGTTAAAAACCAACCACACCTCCTTCCTCCCTATGTCATGCTTATGTCATCATGTGATGTCATCCTCCCCTCTTTGTCCTCTTCTCATTGGTTGGATGACATCATCCCCTCTAATCTCTTTGATTAGCTTCTAATTGTTTGCCTAATGACCGCTGATCTGTTATACGGTTCGCTTAACTTTCGTTTCCGTTTATCGTTTGAGGGATCATACTCGGGATCTTATTACTTAGGTTCCCTTAACCTTTCTCAATATATTGTATTCCTTTTATGATCCTCTCTTATAATCCTTTAATTTAAATCTTTTTTATCCTGTTACCTTATACTCAATTCTTTCCGTATCTAGTGGATTTCCGGGAAAAATCAAAGTGTTCGGAATTGGATTCTGACGATCTTTACATACACTTATATACCACATAGAGTACTAGTAATATCCCAGAAGACCAATAACAGAACCCCTACATAGTGTGGCATGAAAAGTTTTCTCATTCAGCAAAACACTATTCATAAGGGTTTCAAAAAATTTTAAAAAAATTGGGGTTATTACACCCTAGTTCCAGATCAGGTATGCCATCTTGGGCATTTTCAAAGCAGTGTGATGAACACTATTTCAAGACAACCCTGATTCAACTTATAAACCAGACACATTATGCTCTTCAAACCTCAACAAATTCCAGCACCAAGAAGCTCCTTCAAGCACACCTTGCTTCTCTGCAACTACAACAAATCCAAGGTCTTCAACTTACTCAGGATGTCACCACTATGAAAGGTGATATTGATCAAATGAAAAGGGATATTTCTGAAAGGTTGGACTCTAAACTTCCAAAAGCTACAATGCTTGACATTAAGAGACAACTCAGGAAAAATTCTGATCTTGCCACAAAGATAGATGCCTTGGATACAAGAATGACAGCAATGGAAGCCTCTCTCACAGCAATTCATCTCCACCAAGCACAACAAACAGACTTGCTTCAGAAACTGGTGGCTGCACAGACCTCCTCCTCTACTCAACTTGCTGATAACAAAAAGGAGGAGAAAGAGAGTTCTAGGAGTGAGGGGGAGTAGAAAGTGCTTAACATTCAAGTGAGTAAAGCAATTATGCCAACAATTGCTTTCACAAAACCACCAGCTAAAGATAGCATTGATCTAATAAATGAAGCAGCAGCCACTTTGAGAGCAGCTGAGAAGAAGCAGTTTAGTCCAATAAACCGGGGGAAAATTGATGAGGATATTCAAAAGAAATTTGGTCTAGCAAAGAAGTCAGAACAATCAGGCATTCATCACTCTCAAGTCAAGCAAATTTCTGTGAATGATATGAGCATGAACTATCTGCAGAAAGGCCAACCATCCTTCATCAAATCCCCACTACCCAAAATCTTCACTAAAGAACCCTTTGGACACAGTGTATGAGACACCAAAGCCTGCTGAGAAGAAGCTGTTGGCCAGGTCTATAGTATTCTACAAAGATCCTGCAGATTCAATTCTAAAAAGGAGAATTGCCAAGATTTTCAGAAATGGTAAGGAAATTTGTGTGGTGGCTGGACACCCTCAATTTGTTGAAGCAAAAAGGGAAGAAAAGGTAAGATTGAAGCAAAAAAAGAAGCAAGCTGCTCTATATGCTAAAAAGCTCAAACAAAAGAAGGAGCAAGTTGTTATCTTGGACAAGTTGCAAGTTGTGAAACCCACACAACAAATTTCTGCACAACCATCTGTAATTGTTGAATCTCAAGATCAAGTAGTGCAAGATGAACCTCCACAGACAAAGAAACCAAGGTACAAGCAAAGAATCAAGAGAAAATTGGATTTCAGTGATGAGGAGATGGAAGACTACTTTCCCAAAGAGTCTACTCTTACAACAACTCAAACATCCATGCCCTCTGTGGCACATGAAGAATTCAAGATAGATCCATCCAAGAATTTCCATGGTGAACCTATCATTCCAAAGGATGAGCCAATAGACTGGGATAGTTTACCAATTCCTGAACTCAATCTACCTCATTTCATGAAGCCAAAGAAGACAAAGACCGGAGCAGTAAAGAAAGTGAAGCCCTCAACTCTCAAGTCCCTAACCAAAGCTCAAACCAAGGTCAACAAGGGAGGTATCATGTACATCTGTGACATCAAGGAATTCTCTAATCTAAATCTCTATCTAGATGAACTGGAAGAAGTTAGAGGGATTGATGCTTACAGGAATCTACTTGAAAGGTTAGTATTCAAGTACAAGGGAGGAAAAGAGATATCATGGCCACTTCACAGGATTCTTCAAGAGAGCCAATCTGTACTGATAAAAGTTTATTCATCCTTCAAAAAGAACTTTGGATTCAATGTGACAGCTAGAAGATTAGTTCTAAAGAAGATTGAAGAACTGAGGAATATTAGAGCCAAAAATGCACTCCCAAAGACTTTAACTATTCCTTACACAGGGAGTAGAGTGCATCTAAGGCCCTACTGGCTGATGGAATTCATGGATAATAAGGGAGTTAGAATATTTTTCAGATTAGAGGACCAGTTGAGCATCTCTAGCAATGAGACTCTTCTGGAAATGCAAGAAATGCTAGATCTTTCAGAATCCGATGAACTTGAATTCCGCAGACATCTCCAAAATCAGATAGAAGAAATCAACAGGGGGCTTGGGAAGAAATCCAGACAATCAAGGAAATAGATCAATTTGCTCAGACTATAGGAGCACCTTGAAAATGATTGTGAGCAAATCTTTATACACTTTGTCTTGTAAATTTTTCAGTAAATAATGTAGCACTTTTTAGTTTTATCTACTACCTTTTAAATCTGTATTTACAGGGTGTTTTGTTATCATCAAGTTTCTCTTAATTTATGGCTACAATTCCAGTAGACATAAATTGGGGGAGATTGTTGGGAATATGTTGTGAACTTAATGATTACATTAACAAAACACCTTAGTAGATTTAACTTAGTGAAAAATATAGCACTCGATGGATGATCAAATATAGTCCCGACGGATGACTCAATATATTCCTGACGGATGATGATTTGACATCCATCGAGTGAGTAGCTTATGTAACAATAAGTATTGTAACACATTTCTGTGAACAACTTTGTATAGATCCTGTAGTAGCATATGAGTCATGTTGACTATTATTAGATATATAGAATAGGCTGATTAATTATAAATATGAAATGTCTTGTAATTCTGCATAAGTGAAATGAAGTTAAGTGCTAAATAGCTACTCGACGGATGATCAACAAAGCAACCCGACGGATGATCAACAAAGCTACCCGACGGATGATCAATTCAAATATTTATTGACAGTGACAAGACAGTCACATGCGTTGGGTGTTTACAAAAGGAATGTGGGAGCCTGTTTAACAGGAAATGAAGAACAAAGAAGCATTACCATTTCCATGCAAGTTAAGAAGATTTTCAAAGCTGCTGGAATAGAGTAGTGAAGCAGCATGGAGTTTGACTTGATAGTTTTGTTTTATTATCATGTCTTATTACCATGTTAACTTGGTGATATATAAACCAAGTATAGCTAGTGAAACAAATAACTAAGCAAACACTTTTAGAAGAGAAATAGAAAAAGTTATAACTGTTAAGAATTTCTCTGTAGTTTATTTGTTCACTTGTAAAGCAGCTATGAGACAATTTGTTCTTCACAGAGTTCTTAAATCGATATATATATATATATATATATGGTGGATACTTTCAAATCCATCAGAAAGTTTCAAAAACTTGTGTCTTTATTACTTTGTGTTTTTTTGATTTATTTAACTTTTGAATTCCATACCTTGCAAATCAAAACACTTATAAATATATAGTTTGAGTTAGAACATTTTATAGTTCAAGAAAAAGTTTACTAGAATTACATTCAACCCCCCCTTCTGTAATTCTTGATGCATTATTAGGGACTAACATATTTCAACTAAGGGGAGAGATTATAGAAGATTAAAATATATATATATAGAAAAATAGTCTTTATTATACTAAGAAGGAGAGTTTTTACCTTTGTTGTACTAAGGGGGAGGTTCTTCATCTTAGGGTGAGAGGTTATTGGTTCTGAGTACCAAAATATTTTCTATGTTCTCTATGGGAATATCTAAAGATTGAAGACAAAACTTAGAAGACGTATATACTTGCAACTTTACATAAAGGAGAGAAGAATCAGTCTCTGATGAAGCTAAAAGTTTATTGAAGATGTAGTAGGTAAAAGATAACATTATTTGACAAGTCCAGAGCTGAATGTTTAAAGTTGATTGAAGATCTATTTTTCAAGTTAGTTGAGTTATCCTCCAAACTGTTGCTTCTCCATTATTATTTGTCTGCCAGATGTAACAGTCAAATATAGGGAGATTGTTGAGCAAGTTTGAAGCAAAATGTCTAACTCAATAATATTGGTTTGGATAACTCAACATAGAACAAAGGACATATAAATAATCTATATTCACTAGAATCAGTTCAGAATGTTGACTTGTTATCTACACAATGATCTTAGTAGCTACAATAAAGAAGACTTCAACAGAAGTCTGTATGAAGTTCTTTAATATTTTCTAGAAACGGATGAATAAAGTCGAAGAAATTCGAAGAAGTTATTAGGGTTAGTGTGAAGACCAAAAGGATTTTAGTAAAGCTAAATGTATATTATAGAAGACTTAACAGTGGATTGTATAGTTATAATACGAAGGCCTGAGAACGGAACTAGTCGTCTGTGAATCAGACCAATTACACTAGGTGTCGAGGATCCATAAAGGGAAACTAAGTATTTTTCTCAGAAAGACTGTTAAGTGGTATTCATAACCAAGATTAACTGTTAGATGGTTTAATTATGAAGACAAGAAGACTGAAAATTTGAAGTTAAGGAAGACTACAACTCAAGGCATAGATAAATGAGTTAAAGCTTGAAAATAATCTAAGTACAAGACCCTAGACTTGTAATGTCAATTTGCAGGAATAAATGAAAGCAAATGGGTCGATTAGTAACCCTTCATGGACATATAGTCGATTAGTAGCTTCACAATTATTTGTGTTGGCAACTTGTAGACTTCTAGGACATGTTAAGTCACCATTAAGCTCATTGTTTCTTACTTGTTTGATTTCTAGGAGCCATGAAATATCCATTGTCAATTTCCATGTGATTGAAGATTTCATTGTCGATTTCTAGCCTTATTCTTGGTGGCATTATCAATTTTTCACATGAAAGAGAAAGAAGATGGTGACTAGTAGCTTCCTAGTAGTGCCAAAGTCGATTTCTAAGAAAGTAAGGGTGCTATCGTCGATTTCCAAGTTATAAAAATGATACATTGTTGACTTGTAGCTTAAGGAGAGAGGAAAGGTCTATTTGTAGCACTCTAGTGTCAACTTGTAGCTCTCATTGGTCGATTAGGATCAATTCTAACTCAAATAAATGGACTACAATGAGTCACATGTCCCTATCTTCTCAATCAAGTCACATTAGTATATATACATCAGATTATTGAAGGAACAAGCAGTCTTCTCCAAAATATAGTAATGAAACTCTGCATAATTCTTTTAGTGGGAGCTAGTTTGATTCTTTTAAGGTTTTTACAAGGAGAAGTACTGCCAAAATTTCATCACACCATTAAATCCTTACACATCTTGATACACTCATCATTATGGCTTCTTTGATTGTACTGATTATCATTTGATAAGATCAATTGGTTAGAGTGATAGAAAGAAGCCATTGGTTTGATAGATTATTTATTTGTATTAGCCCTTTCCTTTTGTAACTTTGAATCTATATTCAAAGGTATAAGCAACCATTTGCGGTTTAATTTTTTTAATAAGAATTACTCCATGAAATCTCTCGTATTTGTTTATTTCATTTTAAAGTTTCATTTTTCAATGCATTTTAGAGTTAAAGCAAAGAACATACATTCACCCCCCTCTGTATATACCTTTTGGACCCTTTGCGGTTTAATATCCATTGTTGTTAACCCTGTTAATCATTCTAGAACAAAGCACATTTATGTAAGGTACCATTTCATTAGAGAACATGCTGCAAATTATACAATTGAGCTCATTTATGTTCCAACAAAAAAACAGTTAGCTGACATTTTTACTAAACCTCTAGATAAAGTAGCATTTACAAGATTCGTAATTGAAATTGGAATATTCAATTTTTCATCTCAAGGCAAGAACTTAGCAAACATGTTGGAGCATATAGTTATTAATAAATCAAAATTAATTTAATTTAAGTAAGAATTAAATGGAATATGATTTATAAAATATTTCAGAAATTTGTTGTTCATTTATTTTACAAAAATAAAAAAATCCAACTTATAATTTTTCTAATTCTAAGAAAAACTACCTAGTATTAATTCATATTGATAATATGTGAAATTAATATCAGTCAGAATCAAAATACAGTAAAAGTATGTAGAGAATTGAGTTTGCGACAAGTCATAAATGAGTTCGTGACAAGTCAAAAACTGAATTTGCGATAAGTCAAGAACTGAGTTCGTCACAAGTTATATTGAGATCTCTATATAGAATTATCGACATAACATATCTAGACTTCTCTACAACTCAGAGTGGAATTATTTAAATCAGTAAATTATTTTATTAACATACTTTTGATATAAAAACAATTTTATTTTTCTATTGTAATTTCACAATATAAATTGAAATTGATTGGTTCTAGTTGCAAACTTAGTATTTATATAACATACCGTGATGTCACTATCTAGTTCTTGATAAGATTTATCTACAAGACATCTCAATATCAGCACCCGATAAACTCTATGTGACTTCTCGATACAATTTTTTTACCGTTTCAAATTCCCTTATCGTGAAGTCACATCACTATACTATAAATACCCGGACATCTTGACATAACCCCTCTTTACGCTCTCGAGATCTATTTTAACCTTATTACAGCAAACACTCTCAATTTCTCTTCTCTACAAGCTTTTTTTTCTTAAGAACTTACCCACTCGTTTCTTTCAAACTCTCAAATGGAATCCAACTCAAACAGTGAAAAAGCTGTAATCCCCAAAGAAGGAACTAATTTCCTTGCATGTTGATGCATGGCTGTCAGAACCAAATCAAGCACTGGTAACTTCAAGTGCTTTATGAAATTTTTTTCAGACTCTTATCTTGTAGAAGCTCTTATTACAAACCCCACTATGTATTTAAATGTCTTGAATGAGTTCTGGGGGAGTGCTATTCTCACCATCACTATATATGAAAGCCAAGCTGTGAAAATGGTGGTGTCTTGCACAATTAAGAGGTAGTTGTGGAGTTTGATGCCAAGGACTTGAGCAAAGCTCTATGAATACCTATGGACAAACAAGTTATAGTTCCCACTTCTCAGGAGATTAGAGACTTTATGGACTTCATTCACTATGCATATACCATTAATCTAGCAAGGTTGAATAAGAAGCATCTCAGGATAGAGTGGTCTTTTGTGTTTGACACAATTTTGAGGGCCTCACTTTCCGGAAGACGGGTTTTGACCAAATTTCTAAAATGGTTCAGAAGCTAGTCTTCTCTATGGTCTATGACAGACACTTGGATGTTGGAAGCTTGATCCTGAGTGAGCTAAGCACAAGGCTTACTATGCCATTGGAGACAAGAGGTAAGGAAATTTTATTTCCTAGGTTTATAATGCTTGTCTTAAACCATAAGGTAAATGACATCCATTTAACTGAAGGAATAGATATAAGTTTAATAGGCAGTTTTAAGTCAGTGTCCAAAGTTCTATTTGGACAATTGAACATGAAAAATCAAGTAAAAGTAAGTCTCAATCTCACTAACTTTATGTTAGAGAAATTTAGGACTTACCCTTACCATATGCCTGACATGAGAAACTTCACAAATTCTAGTACAACTATGGTTCCTGGTCCTGTAGAAGTACAAAAACTGAATAGCGCACATGAGCCTTCCACAACTGAAACCACTTCATTCAAATCCCTAGATGGTAGCAAGCCAACTGTTTCATCCTCTCAAAAGGATGGAGTTAGTAAAAAGAAGAGGAAAAATATACCCTTGAGTATGATTGATGAGAGTGGATAGCAACCTAATGAGGATGAGAGTCTGGTCAAAATATCTAGAAAGAAGAAGATAGAGTTGACCACTCAATTGGCCATTTTTGTATATTCTCAAAAAGATGCATATTTGAATAAAGGAATTAAACAGACTTTGGTGACAACTTCTCAACAAGGTGTCACTATTAAAAAGAGCATTCTCCCAAATGCACCATGTAAATAGTCTGCACCCCTTCTTGAGCACTCTCAAAAGGGTGAAACAAGTAATAAGAATGTCACACATATTGAGATCACATCACTTGAAACTCCCAATTCTACTCATGGGGAGTTGTCAACCCTCAATGCTGAAATCACTTTTCTTATCTCTCATACTTCTTCTTCATATAATGAAGGGCTTGAATTTACTTCTCAAGCCTTACCAAAATCAAGTTACATAATTCTTGAAACTGTACTAACCACTCAGAACCAATACTTAGATGGTGAGAGGCCATGTGTTGAGATGGACCTTGATGATACCATCACAAACACATGGGTTTCCACAGTTTTAACTAAAGACCCTGTGAAAGATCAGGCACCTTCATGTGCAAATGAGCCTTCATATGCCCTAATTTTTTAGGGTAGTACTCCTAAGGGGAGCTACTAGTGCATCTGCAACTGAGGCTAGGAGTAAAATTGCCAATGATCCATTAAATGAAAAGGCAAGAGAAGAGGCACCCTCACTTACCATTCATGTGCAAAAAGGATAAGGGTTTGAGGCCATGGTACATGACAGTAACCTGGTTAATGCCCCTCTAATTCCAATGGAGGTTCACTCTCAGGGTGAATAACACACTGTTACAACCACAGTTCCAACCGTGAGTCAAATTGTGACTTCAGTCACAAGTGTCCCTATCACCCCAAACACCTCAAACTAAATACTAACATTCCATCCACATCAACCCAACCACCTCCAAACATTTTAGCACAATGGCTCCAAGATACTCAAGCTTAACCAACTTCAGTAGATGTCATGCTTGTGGATCAAATAGAAGGATTTGCCAACATTGCTCAACAACTACTGACTTCAGGCATGTCCAGCCAAGATTATCAAGCCATTAACTTGGATCATAAAAAATATGTTGAAGCTCAGCAGAACAAAATTATGGATGAAGCTCAACATGATGGCAATGTTAATGTATGGTTGTCAAAATCATTCATTATAGACATGGCGGAGGCCTTGTCAACGTTTAGGGAGAAGTATGTCACCATTTTGGATAGCAATGCCAAGGTTCTTAGTCCTCAGGAAGTGTATGATCCCATTACAGAAGTTTTCAAATCCCAACTCAAAGCATTCAACTAATTGGGAAAGCACTGGAAAAAACTCTGGATGGTCATTAAGAAAGCATAGTGAGGATGGTGAAGAAGAAGATAGATAAGCTCCTACCCAAACAGCCAGAGGCCAAATAATAACTCAACATATTTTATAACAAGTTATCCGCCCTTACACTCTCTAATAGTAAATCCAGCATCAAGCAGCTAAGGGAGTATGGAGCCCCAAAATCCGGGGTCAGGGATCTAGGAGGCCACACCATCTTGAATCATGTTTAACATTTATCTCGTATAAAATTATATAAATACTCACACCTTTATGACCCACGCTTATCAACACACACACACACTTACAAGTTATTATCTTGGAAATGAAAAATTCATTACTAGAGTTTATCAAATCTGCAAAGTGATAGTTATTACAGACCAAAAGTAACTAAGTCTTACCACGGGTGTAACCTTAATTTAAGGTTAGACCGATGGTGAAATATACGTTTCTTCAATATTACCTTACATAAGTCATACTTGTAAATTAGTCGGACTAAAAATAACTGAAAACCAATCCAGCTTATACGTTCTACCTGCGGGTACTGCACTGAACATCCTACAGAACAGTCGGCCATTTCCTACCCGTTTCCTTACCGTGAGTTTCATGATAGGAATCTTGATTCACTGTTGTGTTGTGTCATTTTAAGAAAACAAGTGTGAGCTATAATGCCCATCATAATAAAGTACAATATGAAAAGACTATATAAGAAATTCATATCTGATTCCGTATATAATATATATATGTTTGTTTACAAATAGTTTTTCTTAGTGATACACACATCTTTCCAAAAACAATTCTTCGATTGACTTATTAGTTTAAAAATACCTAAATGGTAAACCTAGCACCTACGCTTGAGTTACGTATTGCATCTCAATTCCAATTGGAAGAATACAGGACATTCACCGGAGCCACCGCATACGATGATCAGTCGTAATACGGAAATCTGTAACCTTTTTACTAGTAGAAGGATAACTCCCATACATCAAGTTGTCACCCTTGCCGCATTCGGGAATATTATGTGTGGCTCATACATCCAGGCTTTCCATATACTTCACATGTTTACATGTGGCACACCGGTAGTCGCTCCAGTACACAAAGTACTAGAGTCTACCCCTTCTCGTCCTTTTAAAAAATCTTATTATAAAACTGGAACTTGAATTATGTCGAAGTTCCTCAAGCGTTTTGCTTGTTGATATATACAACTAGTCTCATATATGTATATATGTACTTCCAAGAATTTTCGGAGGAAGTACTAAGATAATGTGAGTTCACCTTTGTCAACAAATAAGTATTTAATGAGGAGTTTCCTTTAACACTAGTCAAAATAATTAATATACACTGGAATAATATTTTTTCAAGTTCGGATAATACCAAAATAATTTTTAAAACTCAGAAAATATTTTAAAATAAGATTTATAAGTTTTAAACCATATAAAATCATTAAATAAATATTTAATAATCAATTAAAATTTATTAAAATAATTAACCTCGAACAATTTTATTTTAAAAGAATATTTGAAATAATATTCCCCAACTAATTTATGTTTAAGTAAATAGATTAAATCTTAAGTAAATGTTAAATATTTAAAATTTATAAACAAGTATTCATCTAAGAATACTTATTCTTTTAAATGAATATTTAAAATAATATTCATCATTTAAATAATTAATATAAGTTGCGGGAACATGATCTTTGGAAATCGTTTTAATAAAAGTTTGAGGTACTTAATGCTTCGCGAGGGGACATCGAGTCCCTCAGAATAAAATAGCGGTGGACTTTTAATTGTCCAAAGCATCTCCGGGATGATTCTCGGCTTTATACTTTATAAAAGCTGAATGAATCTCGGTCTTACAATAGTACATCACGCTCTACTATATTGATAAAATATTCTACAATATATTCATCGTAATCTCAATCGTTATTGATACGTAGAAACTCGTATTTTACTATCATGGCAAACATGGCATTTGTACAAAAACCGTAAAATAATCTTCACAACACAACATTATATAGAACAGGGTTCGTAAACTTGCATGGGTACTTCGAGATGGAGGGTGCTCTAGGGTCCGTCCGGAAATCTATAATCACGAACAATCTATTTACATATATATATATTTACATATTTATGATTAATAATACTATTTATATACTTCATTGCATAAATAATAAAAGAAGATATAGTAAATACACTATATATATATATATTTGGATAACAATGATAAAATATATTATTCTATAAATATATTTATTTTTTGCCGAATTTAATTGTTTTCAAAGAAGTAATGTTTTTATAAAATATTCCATGTAAACTAGTACATTTTTACGATGATCTAGTTGCTAACATAAGTAGTCTTCGGAATCTCTAATAAAACTCGATCCGATTTAAATTAGAAAAAAGCCCGGCCGGAAAAAAGCCCGGTTAGGCCCGCCTCGAGGGCCCAAACGACCTCTGACATTTTTGGAAAGCCCATCCCGGTCAAAGTTAAAGCCCGAAAAGCCCGGCCCGGGTTAAGGCCCGGTCAAAGCCCGGCCTGGTGAACCTTTTGTGCATCTCTACTTCGAGGTGGAGGGTGCTTTAGGGTCCATCCGGAAATCTATAATCATGAACAATTATCGTTCCGTTAGATTCCGTTTATATTTTTCGTTACGCAATTTAAGTGACTCACTCTCATTATTTAAATAAGTACGACTACTTGTTAAATTCGTTTTATATTCATAATCCTTTACGTCCATTAATATCTTTACATTTTGTCCCCTGGCTCCTCTCGCGATTCTTAAGGATTTCTACTCGCGCGATCTCGGCTCCGATATTTTTATAAAATCTAAAAATCCATATTTTTACTTGAAATTTTAATGAAAGTTAAAAAACTCCATTTCTTACTCTCTGTAAAAATTTCATGATTTTTGAATATTATTAAGTCGATCATTTCTATTTCCAAAGTTCGTAATTCATAGCAGTTTTTATCGCGTTAATCATTTTCACTAAAACGGACCTAATTTTTGAACCGTAAATCGGAATCAAGCGATTCAAGCGCCTAAACGATCCATACAAGAATCTATATCATTTTCAAGTCTTACTTTTAAGAAATCACAGTTTATACATTCTGTACTTCTGCAGAAAACTTATGATTATGTTTCGCTCATTATATTGACGTTATGCTCGCGACTCGAGTTTCGTTTTCGCTCTAATTTATTAATCAACAATAAACCATCACCATACCATAATTTTAACACTTAATACTCTCAAGAACATAAAGTTCTTGAGGCCACAACATCAACCTTAATAACTAACTAACTAATCATCAAGAAAATAACATTTCAACCATCAAAACTAGGCTTATAACTAAGATCCATAATCTTCTTGAAACTTAAATCTTAAACAAAGCTTGGATAAAGATTTATACCTTTTTTGAAATCTTGAAAGATGTTATTTTTGATGGATAAATCTTGGGGAGGCTTGGGTGTGCTTAAGGTTCCTAAATCTTGCCATGCAAATCAAAAAATCAAGAAATGTTACTATTTAGCACTATTCATCATCACTTTCATGGAATTATTTAAATATCCAAAATTTAATAAAATGCTTTCAAAAATTTATCTTACCTTAGTTTGATATGTAGAAAGCTTAGGAATTAATTGGAGGATTTTTCCATGGCTAGAAGTTGAAGTTTTCAATTTGGTTTCTTCCTTTTCTTGCTAGGGCCGAATGGAAGCTACTTAGGGGAGAGGGAGAGGGGGGGATTTTTGTTGCTTGCCTTGGTTTATTCTTGAAATGGTGATGCAATCTTTAGTATATAATCCTAGGATATGCAAATTTATTAATATCTTGCTAGCTTGGACAATATTTTCAAAGCTAGGATGCTGGCTAGGTACTTTATTACTATTCATATTACTATTTGCTATCTAGGTTACTATGCTCATTAGGTTGGTTACTATTTAGTTGCTAATATTTGGTTACATTCTTACTAATTAGTTTGCATGGTTGCATGTCTTGATATGTTTTATTTATTCACTTACAGATTCGCTTGGTTGCTTATTCATTTTCGTAATAAATCTTCTTAAGCGGTTCACGGGGTAAATCCTTTCCTATACTTCCTTTACACTTTGAAGCCTTGTACTTGGCTTTTAATTTGTAGGATTTCAAATTCGTAATTGTATTGTGATTCTCGTATTCCTCGATGGTTCGTAGATACAGTCATTTTACAAATTTCATTTTCTTCAAAAACTAATGGAGTTTACATACACTCAATTGGTACGTATAATCACGATATCGACTCGGAAACTAAATTTCCCATGCATAACATAGTGTGGCCTTAAAAGTTTTCCCCGATTATCATGGTTATTATTCATTAAACATTTTATAAAGTCTCAAAAATTTGAGTTATTACAATCTTCCCCTCTAAAAAAGATTTCGTCTCCGAATCAAATAGAAAACAGGTGGGGATATCTTTCCTTCATCGCGTCCTCTAGTTCCGAAGTTGACTCTTCAACATTCTGGTTTCTCCACAAGATTCTGACCAATTTGACAGCCTTGTTCATCAATACTTGTTCCTTTTGGTCCATTACTCTTACTGGTTGCTCAACGTATGTCAGGTCCGGTTGTAAGTCTACATGTTCGTACTTCATCACATATCGCGTATCGGCATGGTATTTCCTAAGCATTGACACATGGAACACATTGTGCACTTGTTACAGATTATGAGGTAAGGCGAGCTCGTAAGCTAGAGGTCCCATCCTCCTCAAGATTTCTAAAGGTCCTATAAATCTGGGACTCAGTTTCCCTTTCTTCCCGAATCTCATTACTCCTTTCCACGGAGATACCTTTAACAACATTAAATCTCCCACTTCATACTCTCTATCTTTCCTGGTCCAGTCGACGTACTTTTTCAGTCTGTCTTGAGCCGCTACTAGCCTCTTTCTGATGAGTTCTACCGTTTCTCGGGTCTTCCGGACCAACTCGGGTCCTAGAATCTTATGTTCCCCAACTTCATCCCAACATAAGGGAGAGAGGCATATTCTTCCGTAAAGAGCTTCATACAGGGGAATTCATATGCTAGCGTAATAGTTATTATTGTAGGAGAACTCGATCAAGGGTAAGTGGTCATTAAAATTTCCCTTTAAGTCAATGGCACAGACCCTCAGCATATCTTCTATGGTCTGGATAGTCCTTTCGCTTTACCCATCCATTTGGGGGTGGTAGGCGGTACTCATATTCAGTCTGGTGCCTACACATTCTTGGAAGCTTCTCCAAAATCGGGAGTTAAACCTTGGGTCCATATCTGACACTATGGCAACGGGAACCCCGTGCTTTACTATGATCTCTTTCAGGTAAATATCCACTAGCTTGTCTACGAGGTACCTTTCGTTAATTGGCAGGAAGTGCGCGGACTTGGTCAGTCTATCTAAGATGACCCATATGACATTGTGATTGGTTTTAGTCCTTGGTAGGCATGTCACAAAATTCATGGCTATATGCCCCCATTTCCATTTCGGAATTTCCAAGGGCCATAATAGTCCACTCGGTCACTGATGTTCAGCCTTTACTCTCTGTCACGTCAAGCAGCTAACCCATTCGGCTGCATCCCTCTTCATGTTAGGCCACTAATAATATTCCTTTAGGCCGCGGTACATTTTTGTACTTCCTGGATGGATTGAATACCTGGAGCTGTGCCCTTCATGCAACAGCCCGTCCTTTAGTTTTTGCACATTCGAAACCCAAATTCGGGATGCATATCCCATGATCCCTCTCTCATCCTTCTCACATCTGATCTCCTCACCGGTCAATGTTTCTATTTCTTCATTCATCTTTCTCTTGACACACTCATATTTTCTCATCTAGTTCCAGTACTAACCTGATTTCGAATAGTCCTTCTGATCTTTTACCGTTTATTCTCACTTTGATCTCCATCTTTTCAAATTCCTTAACCAACTCCTCATATATCATTATCATTTTAAGTCTTTCTTTCTTACTGAGGGTGTCAGCCACCGCATTGGCTTTACCCGGGTGATATAGGATTTCACAATCATAGACCTTAATCAGCTCTAGCCATCTCCTCTGTCTCATGTTTAATTCCTTCTAAGTGAAAATATACTTGAGGCTCTTATGGTTTTGTAAATCTTGCATTTTTCTCCATACAGGTAGCGTCTCCAGATTTTCATGGAAAATACTATGGCTTCTAATTCTAGGTCGCGGGTAGGGTACCTTATCTCTATTCCTTTAACTGCTGAGAGGCATTCACAATCACTTTTCCGTGCTGCATGAGCACACGCCCTAACCCCTTATGCGAGGAATCGCTGTATATTACAAACTCTTATTTTCCATCGGGAAGAGCAAGTACTGGTGCTGACACCAGTCTCTTCTTCAGCTCTTGAAAGCTCTCCTCGCATTTCTCTGTCCACACAAACTTCTCCATTTTTCGGGTAAGCCTGGTCAATGGCTCTGCTATCTTGGAAAAGTCTTGCACGAATTTTCGGTAATATCCTGCTCAACCCACAAAACTCATAACCTCGGTTGGGGTAGTCGATCTTTCCCAATTGGATATCGCCTCTATCTTGGCGGGGTTGACTAGAACTCCTTCGCTACTTACTACATGTCCTAAGCACTGAACCTCCTTTAACAAAAACTCACATTTTGAAAATTTGGCATACAACTTTTCATTCCTCAAAATCTCTAAAACTATCCTCAAATATTCCGCATGTTCTTGCTTTATCTTTGAGTAGATAAGAATATCATCTATAAAGACTATCACACATATATCTAGGTACTTTTTTGTCACACCCCCAGATCCGGGGTCGGGGATCCGGGTCGTCACGGTCTTTCTTTCCACAATATCACTTAACTGAATTAATAATAAAAAACCTCATGCTGTGACCCCACACTAACACACACCACAACCCGTTATAGTCTCAGAGATGAAATTGAAATAAGTACAAGTCTTTGAATCCACAATTTAAAATTTATTACAACCCAAAATGATTACTTGATAAGTTTACAATTAATTGCCATTATCTGCCACAAGTTATAATTATACATAATTGATTCCCAAAAGTAGAAGGTCTGATCTACAGATAGATCTACCTCTGCAGCTATAGCAGCTAGGATCTCAACGGGAAGGCGCGGGGCGCTTCCCACGCTCTTGTGCTGGGTCTGCTTGAGTCTGGCCATCTTTCCTAACTGTTGTTGTGTGATGAAAAAATAAAGCAAGAGTGAGCATTACAGCTCGCAAGATAATATATAGTGTAAACAATAATGCAAGTATCTAAATGGATAACTTACTGGAAACCTTTATCAAGTGTAAGGTAGATACTTACTGGATATAAGCTTAAAGGAAGATGAAGTTACCAATTACTTCTCTATACTTATACCATTTTATAAAGCTACTTGAACTACCACTGTTCAAAGTACTATCGGTTTCAAAAGGTCATCCCATAGATGAGACCACAAGTTAAGACTTGAAAAGATTCAATCTTTGATATATTATTGAATAAAATGAAGTTACGAGATACTTTATTTAGTCCCGATATATATATCCACATATATATCTCTTATACATTTCCTGAAAACCTCTGTCATATAAAGTATGAACAGAGTTGCAACATCCAATGAATTTTGGAAAGAAAAAGAATTTTGGCATAAACCCGATATCTTGCTGATCAGGCAAAGATACCAATAAGTAACCTTTTCAACTAGTAGATGGACGAATTCCCCACTGGTCATCACCCTGGTCGTAATAGGACCTTATACTGGACTGCCACTCAGCCACTTATGCATTTGATGGACTCCCACTGAGCCACTTACACTTTCATGGACGCCCACTGAGCCCATGTTGCTTATGCCGACTCGATAGATGGACTTACTTCCCGAACGTTGGGTAAGTAATCAATTCATTTACCAAAACAGCAACCTTGTTGCGAATATAAAATACACCATAGAGCCGGATCCCTCCGGTTTTGAGCGAGTATTTAAATCCCCTTTAAAAGGAAGATCTTAAATATAAAAATGAGTTTTGGGATCCGCTCTAACTTTTAAAAATCATTTTGAAGACTCGAAAACACTTTAAAGAGTGTTTGGAGTAATGCTGATTTAATAAAGTAAATCAGTCCCGATATATTAGAAAATATCTGAATATTATCATTTAAATAATATTCCCATAAGGATAATCCTTATAAAAATAATTGAAGTAAAAGTTTTAAAACTTATACTTGAAATGAATAATAAATAACCAAAGATATACTTATACGAAAGTACTATCTTTATTTGAATAATCGAAAATAAGTTTGATTATCGAAACATTATTCTTTAATAAAATAAAGAATATTATTTAGTAAATAATCGGAGTCATAGGTCCTCAAATGAATATTCAAATAATATTCATTAAATAATATAACTGAGTCATAAGTCCTCGAATGAATATTCAAGTAATATTCATTAAATAAAATAAAGTTATCGAATAAACCTTATTCGATTAATAGTTTTGAAAACTATATCAATATATATATATATTATACTCGGGAACATCGACTCCCGGTTTAGAAAAATGTTCACCTTTGGGTCCCCTATCCTAAGGGTATACGCAACTACTGCTTATCTCTAGCATAGGTATTATGCAACTTATAAGCAATTGAATCAACAATTAGATATCAAGATTACGAAACAGACATGCATATATACCATATCACATGCTCCAATATATCGTAAGATTTGCTAATAACAATCATGCACTTATCACAAGATAATGCATATACATATATTCATCACAACAACAGTATAACGGGTAGAAAACTTGCCTGAGCAACTGGGGGTGACAAATGGCTTGGGACGAGTCTGGTAACCTATAAACAACATATAAGTTGGAATTAAACCAAAGTCGCTTATGAATCTATACTTTAACCAATTAGACTCTAACACTCGCTTTGCGCTCAATGATTTCCTTACGTCGCTCGAGTACCCTTGGCTCCACCATTTTTAATAAATTAACCATTAAGGGTTTTAAGGCGATTCTTTCGCGAGTGCCTTACCAACTGCCTAATACACTTTACATAAATGATTCATACTCCAATTAGTCCTTTAGGGTCTTTAACCTATGTTTCAAAGTAAGGCGAGGGGTAATGATTCGTTCGCGAAATGCCGTTACTTAAAACGGTCGTTTCTCCTAAACCGTACATCGGATTCAAACGAACCACATATCAAAACGAAGCTCGTAACATGAACTATCTAATCATGGCAATGTTAAAAATCTAACAAGGTCTTCTCGGGTCCTGATGTTAAGAGCAAAACAGTCTAAATTAAATCGGACATTACGACGGCTATGTTTACGCGATTACCAATTTTTATTCTACTCCAAACCGACCACCAATCAACCACAATTCATTCATACAACCAAAATCAATCCATACCATACTAAAACAGCCCCAACAACTCAATATTACCAATTCATACTCATTTCTCAATCATGAACTAAGAGTTTACTTAAGTTTATTAACTAATCAACAAGATTTACAACTCCAAAACATAATAAAACCAAACAATCTCTAAGTCTACAAGAATCATGCTTCTCATGAACCATAACAACAAAACTAAACCTAATACTCAAGTAAAGTTAGGGTTTGGAGGGGTTATACCTTCCTTGGAGAGTGGAGAATCAAGTAATTAGCTTGGAATCACCCTTAAAAGTCCTTATCCAAGCTTAATCTAAACAAAAACTCAAGAACAAAAATTTAAGTTCTTGAAAAACACTATTCACCCTCTTCTTCCATGATTTTTAGGTAGAGATTGTGAATGAATTAGAAGCTCAAACTTATAGGATAGCTATATCTATGCATAAGGAGTATTAGATAATTATCTCACTAATTAACAAGGCTTGGATCTTAGATTTTGGTTTATTTCTTCTTGAAAACAAAGAGAGGCCGAGAGCTTTGATGAAGAAAAGAGAAGTCAACTTTATGTTTTGGTGAAATGAATTGTTGGTTGGCTTGGTTGATTGTTTTGTTTTGATTTATTACTTTTAACCATGGTAACTTTTGCATGGCCAAGAATCAACCAACAACACCCTTCCTTTTTGTCATGCTTATGTCACCTTGTTCTGTCATCCTCCCACACTTGTCCTCTTCTTATTGGTTTGATGACATCATCCTCACTAACCTCTTTGATTAGCTCCTAATTACTTGGCTAATGACCGCTGATCTGTTATACGGTTCGCTTATCTTTCATTTTCGTTTATCGTTTGAGGGATCATACCCGGGATCTTATTACTTGGGTTTCCTTAACCTTTCTCAATACATTATATTCCTTTTATGATCCTCTCTTATAATCCTTTAATTTAAATCCTTTTTATCCCGTTACCTTATACTCAATTCTTTCGGTATCTGGTGGATTTTCGGGAAAAATCAAAGTGTTCGAATTTGGATTCTGACGATCTTTACATACACTTATATATCATATAGAGTACTAATAAGATCTCAGAATAACAATAAAAGAACCCCTACATAGTCTGGCATGAAAAGTTTTCTTATTCAGCAATATCAGCAAAAACACTATTCAAAGGTTACAAAAAAAAAGTTCAAAATTTTGGGGTTATTACAGTCTCCCCTCCTTAAAAGGATTCCGTCCCGGAATCAAATAGAAAATAAATGGGGGTACTTTTCTAGCATTGCGCTCTCTAGTTCCCAAGTTGATTCTTCCACATTATGATTCTGCCATAGCACTCTAACTAGCTTGATCACTTTGTTCCGAAGCACCTGCTCCTTCTTATCCATAATCTTTACTGGTTTCTCCACGTAAGTCAGATCTGGTTGCATATCCACATGCTCGTACTCCACTATGTGTCTGGCATCCCGATGATACTTCCTTAGCATTGACACATGGAACACATTATGAACTTATTGTAGGTTCGGGGGTAAGGCTAGCTCGTAAGCCAACTTCCCTAACCGTCTTAGTATCTCAAAAGGTCCAATGTATCTTGGGCTTAGTTTCCCTTTCTTTCCGAACCTCATCAACCCCTTCCAAGGGGATACTTTTAGTAGTACTAAGTCCCCTACTTCATACTCCTTGTCCTTTCGGGCTAGGTCTGCATATTTCTTTTGTCTGTCTTGGGCTGCTACCAGCCGTCCTCTGATAAGATCCACTATGTCTTTGGTCCTTTGGACCACTTCGGGTCCGAGCATCTTCCGCTCTCCTACTTCATCCCAGTATAAGGGAGATCGACACCTTCTTCCGTACAGGGCCTCATAAGGCGGCATTCCGATGCTAGCATGAAAGCTATTGTTATAAGAAAACTCGATCAACGGCAAGTGATCATCCCAACTTCCTTTAAAGTCTGTTGCACAGACTCTCAACATATCCTCTAGTGTCTGGATGGTCCTTTCACTCTGCTCATCCGTCTGGGGATGGTAAGCGGTACTCATTTTTGACTTGGTCCCCGCACATTCTTGAAAGCTCCTCCAAAATCTGGAGTTGAACCTGGGGTCTCGGTCTGAGACAATGGACGCTGGGACTCCATGTCGCGTCACTATTTCCTTAAGGTAAATGTCCACCAGTCTATCGATTGTGTATCTCTCATTGATAGGAATGAAATGAGCTGACTTTGTCAGTCGGTCTATAATCACCCATATGGCATCATGGTTGGCTTTCGTCCTTGGTAAACCGACAACAAAATCCATGGCTATCTGTTCCCATTTCCATTCGGGAATCTCCAGGGGTCGTAAAAGTCCACTGGGTCTCTGGTGCTCTGCCTTTACTCTTTGGCAAGTCAAACATTTGTTTACCCATTCTGCTACGTCCCTCTTCATGTTGGGCCACCAGTAATACTCCTTCAAATCCCTATACATATTGGTGCTTCCCGGGTGAATTGAATACCTTGAACTATGGCTTTCATCCAGAATCTCATCTTTAAGCTCTTGAACGTTCGGAACCCAAATCCGGTAGGAGTACCTCATTATCCCTTTATCATCCTTCTCAGTATGGATCTCTTCTCCAGTCATTGACTCTCTGCCTTCATTCATTACTTTCTCTTGGCACAATCTAATCTTTTCCAATAACTCTAGCTGCATCGAGATCTCAAACAGCTTTCCAGTTCTGGTTGCGGTTACCTTTACTTCTATTTCCATTCTCTCAAAATCCTTTATCAATTCTTCCGAAGTCGTTATCATTCTGAGTCTTTCCTTTCTACTAAGGGCATCAGCCACCACATTGGCTTTCCCCGGATGATAGAGAATCTCACAATCATAGCCTTAATTAGCTCTAACCATCTCCTCTGGCGCATGTTGAGCTCTTTCTGCGTAAATATGTACTTGAGGCTCTTATGGTCTGTGAAAATCTCGCACTTCTCTCTATACAAGTAGTGCCTCCAAATTTTTAGGGCAAAAACTATTGCCGCGAGCTCAAGGTCATGAGTAGGATATCTAATCTCGTATTCCTTCAGTTGTCTCGACGCATACGCAATTACTTTACCGTGCTGCATAAGCACACACCCTAATCCTTTGTGCGACGCGTTACTATATATCACAAAATCTCCTTTTCCGTCTGGCAATGCCAACACTGGGGCCGTTACCAACCTTTTCTTTAATTCCTGAAAACTATTCTCGTATTTTTCCGTCCATTCAAACTTCTCTGTCTTACGAGTAAGTCGTGTCAAAGGGGCTGCGATCTTCGCAAAGTCCTGTACAAATCTACGATAGTAGCCGGCCAATCCTATGAAACTCCTTACCTCTATGGGTGTGATTGGCCTTTCCCAATTTGAGCCCGCCTCTATCTTGGAGGGGTCGACCAATACTCCTTCTTTATTGATCACATGTCCTAAAAACTGTACTTCATTCCGCCAGAATTCACACTTCGATAATTTGGCATATAACTGTTCCTCTCTGAGTATTCCTAGAGCTATCCTCAAATGCTCTGCATGTTCTGCCTCGGTCCTTGAGTAGATTAAAATATCATCGATAAAAACTATCACACACTTGTCCAAGTACTTCTTAAATACTCTGTTCATTAAATCCATGAAAGTCGCTGGGGTGTTGGTTAATCCAAAGGACATTACCAAGAACTCATAGTGCCCATACCTGGTACGGAACGCGGTCTTGGAAATATCTTTGGGTTTAATCTTTAGTTGGTGATATCCAGTTCTCAGGTCAATCTTGGAAAAATAAACAGCATCCTTTAGCTGGTCGAACAGATCGTCTATTCTAGGTAACGGGTACCTGTTCTTTATGGTTAGCTTGTTCAACTCTCGGTAGTCGATGCACAACCTCATGCTCCCATCCTTCTTCTTAACAAATAACACCGGTGCTCCCCATGGAGACACACTGGGTCTTATCATACCCTTATCCAAGAGTTCCTGCAATTGGGTAGCTAATTCCTTCATTTCTAATGGGGCTAACCGGTAAGGTGCTTTTGAAACTGGCGCCGTCCCTGGGGCCAACTCAATAGCAAATTCATTCACTTTATCAGGTGGTAATCCCGGAAGGTCTTGTGGGAATACATCTTCAAATTCGTTGACTACCGGAATATCTTGTAAGTTGGGCACCTCCTTCTGCGTGTCCACCACATAGGCTAGGTAAGCCTCATTTCCTTTTCGTAGCATCCTTTTGGTCTGGGCCACAGTCAAAAATTTATGCGTCTGCCTCTTTCCTCTAAATATGACTTCTTTCTTTCGTGGGATATTCAACTTAACTTTCTTCCCCTTACAGTCTATCTGAGCATTATTGCTGGATAGCCAGTCCATTCCCAAAATTACATCAAACTCCCCTAATTTAAAAGGAATTAGATCAACACTAAAAGATTGTTCCCCTATGCCTAACTCACAGGCGGGGTGAATCTGGTTAACAGGAATAACTTCATGATTGGCTATTTCTACTCGTAAGGGTTCTATCAAGGGTTCAGCCTTAAGTCTTAATTTATGGGCAAAGTCCTTTGATATAAAAGATTTAGTTGCTCCTGAATCAAATAAAATGTTTGCACTGACTGAATTTAGAGAAAGGGTACTTGCTATCACATCTGAGTCTTTCATAGCATCCTGGACTGTCATGTTAAAACTCCTCACAGTAGGTGGCTTATTGGAGGCAGCCCTGCTGGCTCCTGAAGCTGCTGGTTTGTTCATTGGGCATTCCCTCTTCCAATGACCCGGGCGTCCACACTGATGACAAGTGGTGGTTGGAATGACAGCAGGGGTTGATGAAGGGCACTTAGTTGAATAGTGACCCTCTCGACCGCACTTAAAGTAGGTTACTGGCTTTCCTTTACACTCCCCAGTATGCATCCTTCCACAAGTGTTACAGGCTGGCAATGGGGGTCGAGATTGGTTGGAATAGGGCATTCTTGACTTCTGGCCGCTCTGGCTCACATTCACACTCATTGGCCGCTTAAACCCAGTATTCTTTCCCAGTAGGGACACTGCTCCTCGATTAAATCTAGTTGGGAAGCTCCCTCCTGCGGAACCTCCACCCATGCTCATACTTTTCCTCTTTATTCCCTTCTTCTCTCTTTCCTTCTGCATCTGTTCACTTCCGGCTTCTACAATTGTTGCCTTTTGCACCAGAGTGGCATAATCCGTAAGCTCAAGGATTGTCACCCTATTCTGAATCCACAGTTTCAGTCCCTGCTGAAACCTCCTAGCTTTCTTTTCCTCGGTGCTCACAAACTCCGGCACAAACCTTGATAATCGGTAAATTTTGCTTCGTACTCTGCTATAGATAAGTTATTTTGCTTTAGCTCCAAGAACTTGAGCTCCATCTGGTTCTTCATAAACCTCGGGAAATACTTTCCCAAAAACAACTGACTGAACCTCTCCCAGGTTATGATAGCATCTGTCTCCATGTTTTTCTTGGCCTCCCACCAGTAGTTGGCCTCTCCTTTCAGGAGGTAGGTAGCAAATACAGTCTTCTGTGCCTCATCGGTACTCAGAATCTCAAAGGATTTCTCCATTTCCTTTAACCATGCCCTTGCCTCAACTGGGTCGGCTGATCCGTGGAACTCAGGGGGCTTAAGGGACTTGAAAGCCCTGAAAGAGTTTGCCATTGCATTGTTATTTCCTTGAGGGGGTGGGTTGGGTTGATGTTCCAAGTTATGCCTTAGTAGTTGCATGAACTGTCCCATGGGATCCATGCCTGGGTTTGGTACTAGTTGCTCAACCTCAGTTTCTCCTTCTTCAGCCTCTATCTCAAATCCCTCAACATCATATGTTTCCTCCTCCTCTTCATACAGGGAGTCATCCTGTTTAACATAATCCTCGTCTTCCTCTTCACTGTATTCCTGGTTCCTATCGTCCTGGTTATGGCTTCCCTGGTCCTCAGATCCAGGGTTCGTCCTAGTTCCAATCTTTCTTGGCGGCTTGATACTGATAAAATTGTTTTTTGGGAAATTCAACGTTAGGCCACAATCATACACAATATTGTGCCTTGCACAGTTCTATAATGGGGAGAATGTATCTCGTAATTCTATTACATTAAGACAGTTCTAGAAGAAGTGCAGTAATAATAATGATAAAAATAGTGATCTCGTCACTAAGGAACTGAACTGAAAGGAAACAAATATATACATAATGCGAGAAATACATAGTTTGATCTGGTCAAAAGTACAATAGTGCTACAGCCATCTGCCCAAAAGTGATACACAAGAGTCTATCTGTCTAGTCAGAAAAAGGGATGCTATATACAAGTCAACTATCCCGGAAAATTGGCTATTACTAAGGCCTCGACTAACTAGACAACTAGACTATCCCATCGTCAGTCCTGAATCACACACCAGAGCGGGTCAGCTCCCATACCCTTTCCGTCGCACGACGGAAGATATAGTCGGCCTGCCGCCTGGAGATCCTACCATGCCTGTCCCCTTGGAGCGATCGGAGTCTCGCTCGGGATGTGAGCTCTATCCCCATCAGCTCCCTCCTCAAGGATCGGGGTATAGTAGCCCTAGTCTCATAAGCTCGGACACGCCTACCCGCCCTCTCTGCATCCAACTCCCTCCTGACCTCATCCAGCCGGGCCTCAGCAACAGCCACTCGGGTCCTCAATACATCCTGAACATAGCCGTGAGCTAACAAAGACTGCCTATGGGCAGGGTCGAGAGGTGGTGAATCCCGAGCCGCTGGGGGTGCCTCATCTGTCTGCCTAGGCTCAGGAGTATGGGTCTCTGAGCTGTCATCATAGGGGTTCCAAGATAGGGGTGGAGGGGTAGGAGCTCTGACCACCGGGAGTGTGGGTAAAGGGGTACCAGTGTACTCCACTATAGCTCCGACATGCTCCTCAGCTACTGGGACCTCATCCGGGTCCTCCTCATCGGAAATAGCAACAACCTCTGTCTCTGACTCCTCTGAGGGGTCCTCCTCATCCTCCTCCATCTCAGGCTCCTCCTGATCCTCGGCATCTAGCAGTGCCTCATCATGCTCATGCTCGAACATCTCAGGGTCCTCTATCTCATGTGCCTACACATTAAACGAGATAAGTTACTATCATGATACTTATAAGGGTTCCCGTAAGGGTTTTAACTGTCAGCGCTACTTTAAGTAGTCCGACCATGAATTTGGCAAGAGTTCTTATTATTTTTGTGAGTTTATTATTATATCGTCGCATCATCTCTGAGGTTTATAACACTTAGCTCTGATACCATTTCTGTCACACCCCCAGATCTGGGGTCGGGGATCCGGGTCGTCACGGTCTTTCTTTCCACAATATCACTTAACTCAATTAATAATAAATAACCTCATGTTGTGACCCCACACTAACACACACCACAACCCGTTATAGTCTCAGAGATGAAATTGAAATAAGTACAAGTCTTTGAATCCACAATTTAAAAGTTATTACAACCCAAAATGATTACTTGATAAGTTTACAATTAATTGCCATTATCTGCCACAAGTTATAATTATACATAATTGATTCCCAAAAGTAGAAGGTCTAATCTACTGATAGATCTACCTCTACAGCTATAGCAGCTAGGATCTCAACGGGAAGGCGCGGGGCGCTTCCCACGCTCTTACGCTGGGTCTGCTTGAGTCTGGCCATCTTTCCTAACTGTTGTTGTGTGATGAAGAAATAAAGCAAGAGTGAGCATTACAGCTCGCAAGATAATATATAGTGTAAACAATAATGCAAATATCTAAATGGATAACTTACTGGAAACCTTTATCAAGTGTAAGGTAGATACTTACTGGATATAAGCTTAAAGGAAGATGAAGTTACCAATTACTTCTCTATACTTATACCATTTTATAAAGCTACTTGAACTACCATTGTTCAAAGTACTATCGGTTTCAAAAGGTCATCCCATAGATGAGACCACACGTTAAGACTTGAATAGATTCAATCTTTGATATATTATTGAATAAAATGAAGTTACGAGATACTTTATTTAGTCCTGATATATATATCCATATATATATCTCTTATACATTTCCTGAAAACCTCTGTCATATAAAGTATGAACAGAGTTGCAACATCCAATGAATTTTGGAAAGGAAAAGAATTTTGGCATAAACCCGATATCTTGCTGATCAGGCAAAGATACCAATAAGTAACCTTTTCTATTAGTAGATGGACGAATTCCCCACTGGTCATCATCCTGGTCGCAATAGGACCTTATGCTGGACTGCCACTCAGCCATTTACGCATTTGATGGACTCCCACTGAGCCACTTACACTTTCATGGACGCCCACTGAGCCCATGTTGCTTATGCCGACTCGATAGATGGACTTACTTCCCGAACGTTAGGTAAGTAATCAATTCATTTACCAAAACAGCAACCTCGTTGTGAATTTAAATACACCACAAAGCCGGATCCCTCCGGTTTTGAGCGAGTATTTAAATCCCCTTTAAAAGGAAGATCTTAAATATAAAAATGAGTTTTGGGATCCGCTCTAACTTTTAAAAATCATTTTGAAGACTCGAAAACACTTTAAAGAGTGTTTGGAGTAATGCTGATTTAATAAAGTAAATCAGTCCCGATATATTAGAAAATATCTGAATATTATCATTTAAATAATATTCCCATAAGGATAATCCTTATAAAAATAATTGAAGTAAAAGTTTTAAAACTTATACTTGAAATGAATAATAAATAACCAAAGATATACTTATACGAAAGTACTATCTTTATTTGAATAATCGAAAATAAGTTTGATTATCGAAACATTATTCTTTAATAAAATAAAGAATATTATTTAGTAGATAATCGGAGTCATAGGTCCTCAAATGAATATTCAAATAATATTCATTAAATAATATAACTGAGTCATAAGTCCTCGAATGAATATTCAAGTAATATTCATTAAATAAAATAAAGTTATCGAATAAACCTTATTCGATTAATAGTTTTGAAAACTATATCAATATATATATATATATATTATACTCGGGAACATCGACTCCCGGTTTAGAAAAATGTTCACCTTTGGGTCCCCTATCCTAAGGGTATACGCAACTACTGCTTATCTCTAGCATAGGTATTATGCAACTTATAAGCAATTGAATCAACAATTAGATATCAAGATTACGAAACAGACATGCATATATACCATATCACATGCTCCAATATATCGTAAGATTTGCTAATAACAATCATGCACTTATCACAAGATAATGCATATACATATATTCATCACAACAACAGTATAACGGGTAGAAAACTTGCCTGAGCAACTGGGGGTGACAAATGGCTTGGGACGAGTCTGGTAACCTATAAACAACATATAAGTTGGAATTAAACCAAAGTCGCTTATGAATCTATACTTCAACCAATTAGACTCTAACACTCGTTTTGCGCTCAACGATTTCCTTACGTCGCTCGAGTACCCTCGGCTCCACCATTTTTAATAAATTAACCATTAAGGGTTTTAAGGCGATTCTTTCGCGAGTGCCTTACCAACTGCCTAATACACTTTACATAAATGATTCATACTCCAATTAGTCCTTTAGGGTCTTTAACCTATGTTTCAAAGTAAGGCGAGGGGTAATGGTTCGTTCGCGAAATGCCGTTACTTAAAATGGTCGTTTCTCCTAAACCGTACATCGGATTCAAACGAACCACATATCAAAACGAAGCTCGTAACATGAACTATCTAATCATGGCAATGGTCAAAATCTAATAGGGAGTTATCGGGTCTTGATGTTAAGAGCAAAACAGTCTAAATTAAATCGGACATTACGACGGCTATGTTTACGCGATTTCCAATTTTTATTCTACTCCAAACCAACCACCAATCAACCACAATTCATTCATACAACCAAAATCCATCCATACCATATTACAACATCCCCAACAACTCAATATTACCAATTCATACTCATTTCTCAATCATGAACTAAGAGTTTACTTAAGTTTATTAACTAATCAACAAGATTTACAACTCCAAAGCATAATAAAACCAACCAATCTCTAAGTGTACAAGAATCATGCTTCTCATGAACCATAACAACAAAACTAAACCTAATACTCAAGTAAAGTTAGGGTTTGGAGGGTTATACCTTCCTTGGAGAGTGGATAATCAAGTAATTAGCTTGGAATCACCCTTAAAAGTCCTTATCCAAGCTTAATCTAAACAAAAACTCAAGAACAAAAATTTAAGTTCTTGAAAAACACTATTCACCCTCTTCTTCCATGATTTTTAGGAAGAGATTGTGAATGAATTAGAAGCTCAAACTTATAGGATAGCTATATCTATGCATAAGGAGTATTAGATAATTACCTCACTAATTAACAAGGCTTGGATCTTAGATTTTGGTTTTTTTCTTCTTGAAAACAAAGAGAGGCCGAGAGCTTTGATGAAGAAAAGAGAAGTCAACTTTGTGTTTTGGTGAAATGAATTGTTGGTTGGCTTGGTTGATTTGTTTTGTTTTGATTTATTACTTTTAACCATGGTAACTTTTGCATGGCCAAGAATCAACCAACAACACCCTTCCTTTTTGTCATGCTTATGTCACCTTGTTCTGTCATCCTCCCACACTTGTCCTCTTCTTATTGGTTTGATGACATCATCCTCACTAACCTCTTTGATTAGCTCCTAATTACTTGGCTAATGACCGCTGATCTGTTATACGGTTCGCTTATCTTTCGTTTTCGTTTATCGTTTGAGGGATCATACCCGGGATCTTATTACTTGGGTTTCCTTAACCTTTCTCAATACATTATATTCCTTTTATGATCCTCTCTTATAATCCTTTAATTTAAATCCTTTTTATCCTGTTACCTTATACTCAATTCTTTCGGTATCTGGTGGATTTTCGGGAAAAATCAAAGTGTTCGAATTTGGATTCTGACGATCTTTACATACACTTATATATCATATAGAGTACTAATAAGATCTCAGAATAACAATAAAAGAACCCCTACATAGTCTGGCATGAAAAGTTTTCTGATTCAGCAATATCAGCAAAAACACTATTCATAAGGTATGTGAGGTATGTGAGGAGGGCAAGGGGCCCAGCATACCTAGGTCAGGTATGTGAGGGTGAACGGTCGGGAGAGGGTACATCTCTATGTTTGTATAGTTTACGCCATCGCCCTGGGCTACTCGACATCATCATGTATAGGGGTAAGGAAGTCAGTCTCCTCCTCCGGGGGATCCTCGGTAGGGTCATCATCTGAGTCATAAATAGGTGGGTCCTCCGGCTCGGGAGTAGGGTCGCTCTCAGGGGCCACAACGTCCTCAACAGGGTCAACCTCCCCCATAGGCTCCACTGGTTCCTGACACAATAGGCAGGGTGTTAATAACTTAGAGTCGGAATTCCCTTGAGGGTAAAACTGTCAAGAATACTCATACAGTCTGACGAAGAACTAAACTTGGGTTCTAATTGATTATTATTATTCTTATATCTACGTATTTTATTTCCTATCATTCCCAAAATTTGATAACCTAAGGCTCTGATACCATTTCTATGGCGCCCCAAAATCCGGGGTCAGATATCTATGAGGCCACACCATCTTGAATCATGTTTAACACTTATCTCGTACAACAATATCTAAATACTCACACCTTTATGAAACCACACTTATCAACACACACACACTTACAGGTTATTATCTTGGAAATGAACAATTCATTACTAGAGTTTATCAAATCCGCAACGTGATAGTTATTACAGACCAAAAGTAATTAATTTTTACCACGGGTGTAACCTTTATTTAAGGTTAGACTGCTGGCCAAATATACGTTTCTTCAACATTACCTTACATAAGTCATACTTGTAAATAAGCCGGACTAAAAATAACTGAAAACTAATCCAACTTATACGGTCTACCTGAGGTACTGCACCGAACATCCTACGGAATAACCATCCATTTCCTACCCGTTTCCTGGCTGTGAGTTTCATGATAGACATCTTGATTCACTATTGTGTTGTGTCATTTTAAGTAAACAAGTGTGAGCTATAATGCCCAACATAATAAAGTACAGTATGGAAAGACTGTAAGAAATTCATATCAGATTAAATATATAATATATATTTATTTAAAAATAGTTTTTCTTGGTGATACACACCTCTTTCCAAAAACAATTCTTTGATTGACTTATTACTCTGCAAATACCTTAATGGTAAACCTAGCACATAGGCTTGAGTTAAGGTATTGCATCTCAATTCCAATTGAAAGAATACAGGACATTCATCGGAGCCACTACATACGATGATCAGTCGTAATACAGAAATCTGTAACCTTTTCTACTAGTAGATGGACGACTCCCATACATCCAATTGTCACCCTTTCCGCATTCAGGCATATTATGTGTGGCCCATACATCCAGGTTTTCCACATACTTCACATGTTTTCATGTGGCACACCAGTAATCGCTCCAGTACACAAAGTACTAGAGTCTACCCTTCCTTGTCCTTTTAAAAAATCTTATTATAAAACTGGAACTTGAATTATGTCGAAGTTCCTCAAGCGTTTTGCTTGTTGATAGACATAACTCGTCTCATATATGTATATATGTACTTTCGAGAATTTGCGGAGGAAGTTCTAAGATAATGTGAGTTGACTGTTGTCAACAGATAAGTATTTAGGGGGGTTTCCTTTGACACTACAGTCAAATAATAAATTTATATTGAAATAATATTTTTCGAAGTTCGGAAAATTCCAAGATGATTTTCTGAAACTCAGAAAATATTTTGAAATAAGATTCATAAGTTTTAAACCATATAAAGTCATTAAATAAATATTTAATAATCAATTAACATTTATTAAAATAATTAACCTTGAAGAATTCTATTTTAAAAGAATATTTAAAATAATATTCCCCAACTGATTTATGTTTAAGTAAATAGATTAAATCTTAAGTAAATGTTAAATATTTAAAATTTATAAATAAGTATTCATCTAAGAATACTTCTTCTTTTAAATAAATATTTAAAATACTATTTATCGTTTAAATAAATAATATAAGTTGCGGGAACATGATTTTTGGAAATCGTTTTAATAAAAGTTTGAGATACTTAATGCTTCGCGAAGGGATATCGAGTCCCTCAGAATAAAATAGATACGGACTTTTAATCGTCCAAAGCATCTCCGGGATGATTCCCGGTTTATACTTTATAAAAGTTGACTGACTCTCGGTCTTACAATTGTACATCACGCTCTATTACAATGTTAAAATATTCTACGATATATTCATCGGAATCTCAATCATTATTGATACGTACAAACTCGTATTTTACTATCATGGCAAACATGGCATTTGTACGAAAATGTAAAACAATCTTCACAAAAGAACATTATATAGAACAGGGTTCATAAACATGTCTGGGTACTTCGAGGTGGAGGTTGCTCTAGGGTCCGTCCGGAAATCTATAATCACAAACAATTATCGTTCCATTAGATTGCATTCGTATTTATCGTTACTTGTACATACTCAATACTTACTATTCATTTACGTGACTCGCTTTACTCTCATTATTTAGAACAGCCCGCACTTTCCGGACTATTAATTCTAAATCGAAACTAATACAAAATACACTTTAAATCCAAAATCTATTACAAAGGTACTATTTCGAAAGCGCAGCTAAAGGAAGTACAACAGTTAATATGCCCCAATTCCAAGTCCTCGAACTCCAACGATTTCCAACTAGAATCTTATGATGAAACCTGAAACTGAAAGGGGTGAGCTACAAAGCTCAGCAAGTACAAATTGACTAACTATTTAACTGAAAAACAATGGGTGTTTTTAATAAAACAATTTTTCTCAAAACAATAATAATTTTGTAAAAACAATTTCTAAAATAAATCCAATCCAAAGTTTTATATTTTAAAATTCAGAATTTAAAACATAAGAGAGAGAAGATTTTTATAACAGATCAGAACAGAGTAAAACAGAACGAAACGATAATTCTTATAAATACCACAGTCTTGATCTACGGCCACACTTTACCAGTAATCGGTATCTTATTCTTATTCTTATTCTCATATACCACACTTTGCCAGTGGTCGGCATCTAAAATTCAATAATTATGTGCCCTTAATAGGTATCTAAAGTTGCACACCCGTGCACCTACTAAAGGTATCTAAGGCTAGTTCCGGAACTATAACGTAAATTACGAACGGGTTCGAAGACGTAGAGACTGGGTTTCAAAAGATTCTCGTATCTTATTTCTTATACAGTTCGAAACAAAATTCTTATATCTTATACGAAATTCAAAAATTTGAGTATCAAAACTTTTCCGAAAACAAAAATAAATCAAAAAGTACTTACCTCAAAGTCTAATCAGATCTAAATATAGCCTTTTTGACCCTCTAAACAATGTTATCTATAAAAACATAAACCACGAAAGTTATAGAGAACGAAAAGAACTTTCCGAAAAGTCCAGGATCACTGAATTCCGAGTTACGATGAATTTTCTACGAATTTTACAAGACTGCTGACTTTTATGAAGAAAAGCCCCTACGAATTTTAATGAATAAAAATGAGGAAGACAAATAGGGTGTATTTATAACAATATAAAACCCTATATCTTAACCCACAAGTTATCTATATTAGAATCTGATCCAAATTTTAGGCTCATTAATCGAATCTGGTTCTAATATCCTAATCTTTATCTAATTTTAATCCTTTTTATTATATTATTTTATTATTAATCTAATTTTGAAATTTACGGGATATTACATACTACCCTCCTTAAAAAGAATTTGGTCCCCAAATTCACAACAATCCTATACGTCTAGTGTTACTAATCTCTTAGAGGTCAAACTTAAATTATGGTCCACATGAACGCATCCTAGGAAATGTACTAGTCCCATGCCCAATACGCTCCGAAAGACAACCTGCTCTTGATACCAATTGGAACAGCGCGCACTTTCCGGACTATTAATTCTAAATCGAAACTAATACAAAATACACTTTAAATCCAAAATCTATTACAAAGGTACTATTTCGAAAGCGCAGCTAACGGAAGTACAACAATTAATATGCCCCAATTCCAAGTCCTCAAACTCCAACGATTTCCAACTCGAATATTATGATGAAACCTAAAATTGAAAGGGGTGAGGTACAAAGCTCAACAAGTACAAATTAACTAACTATTTAACTGAAAAATAATGGGTGTTTTTAATAAAATGATTTTTCTCAAAACAATAATAATTTTGTAAAAACAATTTCTAAAATAAATCCAACCCAAAGTTTTATATTTTAAATTCAGAATTTAAAACAGAAGAGAGCATATTTTTATAACAGATCAGAACAGAGTAAAACAGAACGAAACGATAATTCTTATAAATACCACATTCTTGATCTACGACCACACTTTACCAGTAGTCGGCATCTTATTCTTATTCTTATTCTCATATACCACACTTTGACAGTGGTCGGCATCTAAAGTTCAATAATTACGCGACCTTAATAGGTATCTAAAGTTGCACACTCGTGTGCCTACTAAAGGTATCTAAGGCTATTTCCGGAACTATAGCGTAAATTATGAACGGGTTCGAAGACGTAGAGACTCGGTTTCAAAAGATTCTCGTATCTTATTTTTTATACAGTTCGAAACAAAATTCTTATATCTTATACGAAATTCGAAAATCAGAGTATCAAAACTTTTTCGAAAACAAAGCAAATCAAAAAGTACTTACCTCAAAGTCTGACCAGATCTAAATATAGCCTTTTTGATCCTCTAAATGACGTTATCTAGAAAAAAATAAACCACGAAAGTTGTAGAGAACGGAAATACCTTTCCGAAAAGTCCAGGATCACTGAATTTCGAGTTACGATGAATTTTCTACGAATTTTACAAGACTGCTGACTTTTATGAAGAAAAGCCCCTACGAATTTTAATGAATAAAAATGAGGAAGACGAATAGGGCGTATTTATAATGATATAAAATCTTATATCTTATCCCACAAGTTATCCATATTAGAATCTGATCCAAATTTTAGGCTCATTAATCGAATCCAATTCTAATATCCTAATCTTTATCTAATTTTAATCCTTTTTATTATATTATTCTATTATTAATCTAATTTTAAAAATTACGGGATATTACATTATTTAGATAAGTACGAGTACTTGTTAAATTCTATTTCTTTTCATAATCCTTCACATCTATTAATATCTTTTACATTTTGTCCCTCGGCTCCACTTGCGATTCTTAAGGATTTCTACTCGCACGGTCTCGGCTCCGACATTTTTATAAAATCGAAAAATCCATATCATCGCTTGAAATTTTTATGGAAGTTAAACAAGTCCATTTATTACTCTATTCAAAAATTTCATGATTTTTGAATATTTTTAAGTTAATCATTTCTATTTTCAAAGTTTGTAACTCGTAGTAGTTTTTATCGCGTAAATCGTTTTCACTAAAACAGACTTAACTTTTGAACCATAAATCGGAATCAAGCGTTTCAAATGCCTAAATGATTCTTACAACAAACTCTATCATTTTCAAGTCTTACTTTTCAAGAAATAACAATTTATACATTCTGTACTTCTGCAGAAAACCTATGGTTATATTTCACTCATTTTATCGACGTTACACTCGCGACTCGAGTTTTGTTTTTGCACTTATTCATTAATCAACAATAAACCATCACCATACCATAATTTTAACACTTACTTCTCTCAATAATATCAAGTTATTGAGGCCACAACATGAACCTTAATAACTAACTAATCATCAAGTAAACAACATTTCAACCATCAAAACTAGGCTTATAACTAAGATCCATAATCTTCTTGAAACTTAAATCTTAAAAAAAGTTTGGATAAATATTTATACCTTTCTTGAAAGATTTGAAGGTGTTCTTCTTGATGGATGAATCTCGGGGAGGCTTGGGTGTACTTAAGGTTCCTAAATCTTGCCACGAAAATCAAGAAATCAAGAAATGTTACTATTTGGCACTATTCATCATCACTTTAATGGAATTATTTAACCATCCAAACCTTAATAAAATGCTTTCAAAAATTTATATTAACTTAATTTGATATTTAGGAAGCTTAGAAATTAATTGGGGGATTTTTCCATGGCTAGAAGTTGAAGTTTGCAATTTGGTTTCTTCATTTTCTTGTTAGGGCCGAATGGAAGCTATTTGGGGGAGGGGGAGGGGGAGGGGGAGAGAGAGAGATAGAGAATTTTTGTTGCTTGCCTTGGTTGCTTCTTGAAATGGTGATGCATTATTTAGTATATAATCCTAGGATATGCAAATCTATCAATATCTTTCTAGCTTGGACAATATTTTCAAAGCTAGGATGCTAGTTAGGTACTTCATAACTATTCACGTTACTATTTGCTAGCTAGGTTACTATGCTCATTAGGTTAGTTACTATTTAGTTGCTAATATTTGGTTACATTATTACTAATTAGTTTGCATGGTTTGCATGGTTTGATACGTTTTATTTATTCGCTTACATATTCGCTTGGTCGCTTATTCATTTGTAATAAATCTCCGTAAGCGGTTCGCGGGGTAAATCTTTTCCTATACGTCCTTTACGCTTTGAAGCCTTGGACTTGGGTCTTAATTTATAGGATTTTAGATTCGTAATTGTATTATGATTCTCGTATTCCTCGATGGTTCGTAGATTCGGTCATTTTATAAATTCATTTTCTTCGAAAACCAATGGCGTTTACAGACACTCAATTGGTACGTATAATCATGATATCGACTCGGAAACTAAATTTCCCATGCATAACATAGTGTGAAATTAAAAGTTTTCCCCGATTGTCAGGGTTATTATTCATCAAACGTTTTACAAAGTCTCAAAAATTCGAGTTATTAGAGGGAGTTATTTCTAGCTCTACATATAATCCTACAAAATCAAATATCTCATCATAATGACACCAAGGTCAAACTAGATCGGCTCCACAAATCTAGGTTTGAGCCTTCTGCTTTGATGGATGGAGAAATTAGAAGGGTGGTTCATGACAGCATGGAGTGTAGTCTTTTCTAGCTCAACCACATCTACACTTCCCTAAATCTAAACTCTTCAAAATCAAGTCCTTGAACTTTAATCATCCAAAAACAACATGATTTCAAAAGTCAATCAACTAACTCAACAAGTAAAAATCCAACAACATGACATTAAGTCATTAATAGACTCTCAGAACTCTTTTCAAATGAAGACTAATATGTCACTATGGGCTATCATGGCAGCATTAAACATTCCACCTCAGAAATTTTTCCAAAATATCAAGGCTCGGATCTCTACACATCCTACTCTGCCTGATTCCAAGACTAAGGGAGATGGAGAAAAAAAGTCCAGGCTAAAATCTACAAATCCAGAAGAGGTTGGTTGAGAGAGAGGCTCAAGAAGGCTGCTGAAGGACCTTGCTCAGGCAAAGAGTTTGGTGAATTACTAGAGTGCCTGAGAGTCTCAAGGAACCATAACTACCACACCTACAAGAAAAATGTTGAAAGAAATGTGAATTTCCTAAGGGTGCTTCTAGTCACAAATGGCATGATGAAAGAAAAGAGGGTTGTGATCAATGTCAAAGATGTTGGGGTTAATAGGTACATGCAGGTATATTTATCATTTCTTAAATCTAGGAGAGCCTCAGGCCTGGATATCTTCATCAACAAAGTGAAGAGTATGATTCCAGAGGACACCCTCTTGCTAAAGGAACTCAAATCAGGGCAAGAAGGAACTTTTCCTGAAGCATTTCTTTATCCTAGCAAAGGGGTGACTTACATATGCCCAACCACCTGAAAGTACAAACATTTCCAAATCCCTAAACATTGTGTGTGGGAAATAAAAGGTTGATAATGACTTTGGAATCAGGGTTAAAGCTAAAAAAATAGATTTATGGAGGGTATTGAAATAATCAAGATTCAGAGGAGGTACATTGACAATGCTGAGAGCATGCTACCCAAGACTGCTATTAACACTAAGGATGAGGATAATTATGATGATGAGTAAGAGAAATATGAGCATAAATCTCTTGGCTCAAATACCGGTCACTCTAGCAAAAACAGTGGGACTAATAAGGATGGGAAGGGTAGCAATGATGACAATAAAGGGAGGAATAAGAATGAAGATAAGAAAGAAAATGACAAAGATGGGAAAGATACCAAGAAGACACCAACAAGCAAAAAACCTCTAACTCAAAAACTCAGAAACAAATGCTTAGCCAAACTGTAACTCCGATTGTTCAAATCTCCATGCCAAGATAATTCTACAAACTCACAGCCAACTCTTTACTAAAAATACATATCATAGCCAATTAAGTCATATTAAGAAGTTAGTTAAACCTCCATCATTCAATCCACCAATCAAGACACACTTCAAGTCTGTTGAAATAAAACAAGAAAGAATAAGGTTGAAATGAGAGCAATATAAGCATGTTATAATTAAAATATTTTTCTACCAGACTCAGAAGAATTCTCTAAAGATGATTACAATATTCGACAGGCTGAACTTATATACAAAGTTTTTGTAGATATTATGGGAGAGGTAAGGATCTACTTCAAGGATGACTCATTCAACATATTCAAGAAAGAAATAATGGAAAAATTATCAATGGTGGAGCTTGAAAGGGTGATTAGTCTGATGACTAAAGATGATATGTTCATAAGAATGAGGAATGTACAACTAGCTGAGATGTCAATAAACGGAAATGAAGGAAGAGCAAGGGAAAATATGGAGATGGAAGAGAGAGCTATTAAGATGACTGGGGTGTTGGACAAAATAGAGATAAGATCAAATGGACTTAAAGCTCAAGGATTAAGCAGGGTTTTTGAGAATGGTGTGTTTCTAAATATCAGAACCCATAGATTGTCAAGGTACAGGGTTGAACATCTTGATAGTTACTCATTGGAAGAATATGTGAATCTGGTGAAAGCATTAAGAGGAACTAAGATCATTGACGAACTAGATTGTCTTGTAAGATTGAAGGACTTAGTTAGATCTCAGCCTGGATATGAAAACTTTAGCTATTTTGTAATTTAAATTTTCATTGGAACTGTTAAGTAACAACCTTGTATAAAAAGATGTACTTTGTCTATATTTGTTTTTCTCATTTTAGCTTGGGATTAGTCTTGTCATCAGGCATGAATTTGTGACAAACAATCTTCTCACAAATTATGAGATATTATTGTGCAAGACATGCTTTAACATAATAAGACTAAGTCATATTGACAATCCTAAGAATTAGTTAACTTGTAATAATTTGTGTAATTTGTAAATGTGTTCTTTGAGTCTGTAAAAATGATTAGAAAACTAGACTGAAATATTGTTTTATGAACAACCATCAAATTAAGAAATAAAACTCTAGAAGAAGATCAAGCCTGATCATGTCTCGGATTGAAGATACATAGCTTGAAGAAAAATAATTGTATAGATTGAAAATGTTTTAAGTTAAAAGTGAGAAGTCACATATCAAAGAATATCGAGAACTGTTCAAGTCTATAGAGAAGTCATGTCAAGAACTATTCAAGCCTATATAAAAGTTATATAGAGATGGAAGTTATAGAGAAGTATCTACAAACTACAGAGATCTCTACCGCGAAGTCATATAAAGATGTGGAGATATCGACAAGTAAAATGCATATAAGATGTGGGGATATCGACAAGTCAAATACATATAGAGGCGTGGAGATATTGACAAGTCAAATACATATAGAGATGTGGAGGTGTCGACAAGTCAAATACATATAGAGATGTGGAGATGTCGACAAGTCTTTTTGTATCGCGATGTGTAGATATCGCCAAGGCTTTTGTACTTAGAAGATCTAGGTAACAGTTTCATTTACAAAATATAATTATCAAGAAGATTCCAAATTATCGGTCAACATACTATTTTATCATTAAAATGGGAAGTTTATAAATGCAACTTGAAGAGTGCAAAAATCAAAGGTCAAGATGAACTAGAGAAGGGAGTGTGGAAGCTCTGTAAGATTGTCTGCAAATCTGTAGCATTTAAAATAGAAATAGACAAAAGGGTTTTAAAAATTATGTTAGTCTATTTTAGTGCAATTCCTGTAAACTGTGCATGCTGGTTTATACAGCATGTCACAGGTCCTTTGTCTAGTAATAACAAAACAGTTTAGATCTATCAAGTAGAAGCTAAGTTCTTACTATTCAAGAATTTAGATTTGTAGCACAACACATTTGATTTTGAAATAAAATCAAGTGAGTTTTGATAATTATTTATATGTTCTTTACAGTTGATCAAATTATCACTACAGAGATACTTAAGCTGTTAAGTTCAAACCAAGCTCAAAAACACCAAAACTTGATTTACTAAAAATAACTTGAAAAAGTTATAAAATCAAGAAATACACATTCACCCCTCTCTGTGTGCCTTTCATACCTAAGAGTCACCGTTTTAATAGACTTCTGACTAGTAAATTGGATTTTATTTAAGTTTTGATTTAAACTTAATAGTCTAGAAAATCGGGTTATTACAACGCTACATTCGAATTTAGTTGGTTGTCTCAAGCAAATCCAAAAGTAAATTTAATTCATTAAAATGGGAAGATTTTTTGTAAAATATATTTATAAAGAATACGAATCAAGTAAGTTAAAATTTCATTTTGAATTGAATTGGTCAATTTTTAAATTCATATACTCGTTACGAACATATCGCCCGATACAAATACAACATAAATAATAAAATATTAACAAAATTTAAATTTCCATTTATTATGAGATCAATATAATATATTTATTTTTTTGGTTTTGATACCAAGATATACAAATTTAAATAATGGATAATTTGACTTTTTTATTTAAATAAAATGCTTTTTTAAAGCTCACATGAACCTATCCCTTTTAATGGGCTTGTTTATGAAATGAGACGGCCTGGCCTGTAAAACCAAAAGGCCCAAAGAAAACCATATAAACCCTAACCATTAGGGTTCCCTCATCTCTTCACAATCTCATTTACAAAACTCTCGCCTCTCCCCCTCACTCTCTCCCTCCCACCACCAAACCCTAATTCCTCAATCATGGCAGAAAGAGGCGGCGCAGGCGAGCGAGGCGGTTTCTCCCGCGGCTTCGGCGGACGTGGCGGCCGAGGCGGTGACCGTGGTCGTGGCCGCCGTCGCGGCGCTCCCAAAGAAGAAGAGAAATGGGTCCCAGTCACCAAACTCGGTCGACTCGTTCGAGACGGCAAGATCAAATCAATCGAACAAATCTATCTCCACTCTCTCCCAATCAAAGAGTACCAAATCATTGACCTCTTAATTGGCCCTTCTCTCAAAGACGAGGTGATGAAAATCATGCCGGTTCAGAAACAAACCCGGGCCGGTCAGCGAACCCGGTTCAAGGCCTTTGTGGTCGTTGGTGATGGAAATGGTCATGTTGGATTGGGTGTTAAGTGTAGTAAGGAAGTTGCTACTGCTATTCGCGGTGCGATTATTCTGGCTAAGTTGTCGGTTATTCCTGTTAGGAGAGGCTTTTGGGGGAATAAGATTGGGAAACCCCATACTGTTCCGTGTAAGGTTACTGGCAAATGTGGTTCTGTTACGGTTAGGATGGTTCCGGCTCCTCGTGGTGCGGGGATTGTCGCTGCTCGAGTGCCTAAGAAGGTGTTGCAGTTTGCGGGAATTGAGGATGTTTTTACTAGCTCCCGTGGCTCTACTAAGACTCTCGGGAATTTCGTCAAGGTCCGATAGCTTATTTTGTTTGTTATTATTTGTTTTCATGTGGTTTTTTATGTTTAGTTCGTGTATGTTGGTTGTGCAATTTAGTTTATTTTGTTGATAACAATTTTGTTTGGTTGATTTTTTAAATATATCTTTGTCTTCTATTTTATTTTTGAAGCTGATTTGGTTTGTTTTTTTTGCTTTCGATGTAGTTTTATGTTAAATTTGTGTATGTTGATTGTGCATGTTATTGTAAATTGTAGATAATGAAGGGAATGCTGATGAGTAAATGCATCAATTTTTGTGTAATGCAAAGCTGCTCTATTATTTTGCTGTAATTTTTTTTAATGAATATGTAAGCTATAATGAGAAAATTTTAACATGTGTCTTTTTCTTGACTGGTGTGGTTCAATATTTTGTCAATGTAGTTAATTGTTGTGCAAAGACTTTGGTTTTTAAAAAGAGACTTGTTTGGTTATGAAAACTGTAATTCTTCTAAACATTGCTCAAATTAAAACACATAAAAGCCAAATGCATTTCAAAGTTTTGAGGTTAGTTAATTTATTAAGTGATTGTTCTGTACTGGGCTGTTAATTCCAGACAGGAACTTCCAGTTGGTGGCTTAACATTTCGAAAGTGTGTCATTAATGTTCTTGTGCCAACACAGATTGTTGGGATTTACATAGATTTATACTCTATATAGCGTGTAGTAGATCTGCTTTGGTACTTTTTGATGGTTTAAACTGTAGTTACTCTCTGAGTTGTTCGGTTAGTGGCTTGTCTATTTTTTGTTTTACAAAGAAAATTGGATCTTCAAAGCGGAATGCTTCTAGTTTATGAAATTTTCTTACGGTCTGGGATGACCAATCATCCCTTGTTTGATGTAATTATATTTTAAGTATGTTGTTTAAGTAAACAATTTTTTTTTGATGAACTGCATCCCATTGTTTTATGAAGAAAATTGGATATTGAAAGCGAAGTACTTTTAGTTTTAGAAAATTTCTTTTTTTCCGTCTTGGATGACCAATCATTACTTTTTTTTATGTAATTATATTTAATCTGTTTATATGGTAAACAATGTGTTTTATGAAATGCATTCCCAATATTGTTTTGCTTCCCCATTGTTCTTTGTTGTCTTTGATGTGGAGCCCTGCTAATGTAATGTGTTGCAGGCTACTTTTGATTGTCTGCTGAAGACTTATGGCTTCCTCACTCCAGACTTGTGGACAGAGACTCGCTTCACAAAATCCCCATACCAGGAGTACACAGATTTGCTGGCCAAATCCACCAAAACAATTACCTATGTTGAGGATGTTCCAGCTGACATATGAGTTGGTTTTTCTGCACTTTTTTAATTTGAACTTGATGCTTGTTAGGATATTTTCATATATATTGCTGGTTGTCTAAAATATTGTCCCTTTTCTTTTGAATCCTGTACTTTCAATGTGATATTGGTTGCTGTTTAAGACAATCCAAGTATTTTTAAATCAAGTTAGTTTACTTCCTCATTTGTGAGTTACTTTCTTGTAGATGTTATTATGCATCTTTTCTGATTAGTTACTCTGTTCAGGTTAAACTGGGTTCTTACCTGAATTATAGCGTCTCTTCATCTAATCATCTTTCTTTTTTGCCAACCTATAAAAGGTTTTAGGAAATATGATTTTTGCATTACTGCATTGTTGAAGGGAAGTGATGAATTTTTTTTGTATGTCTGAGGATTGAAATGCTCGGAAGCATGCTGATTAACTTTTGCCTGTTAGAAATGGCTCATTGTTGTCTACTTGAGTTTAAGTTTTAACGCCTACAGCTCTGAAATGTCTTATTGGTAAAATGATTGTTTGACAAGTCTTAGTTCCTGTTTGGCTGGGTAAATGTTTTGCTTAAATGGGTTCAAAGCCCTTTTCCTGTTCATGTTTGGCAAGTTTATGGTAATGCTCATGTTTGGCAAGTTTATGGTAATGCTTATATCTTCACTGATACGCTGATAATAAGAAAGTGCGTATTTTTCCATTTCAGCTTACATTCTTTTTGTTTTTGTTGTACACCAACTCAATGTCTTGATTTCTTGTTATATTATTCCCCAGATGCCACAATTTGCTCACAAGCTTATAAATTATAATTAAAATATTAGAAGAGTGCCTGGATTATTACTCCCTCGTGCTGTCCTTTTGTTTTTGTGCTGTCAAATTTACCGAAATCTGACTAAAATTTATTAATATTTTATAATGATACAAATAAAATAAATTATATCATTAGAAAATATATATAATTTACTATTATAGATAATTTTCAGTTTTTTTAAATTATATTAGGGTAATGTTTAATATTTGCTCAAAAATTCATTAATTTGAAAACTAAAAAGGCTAAAAAGGTTTTGTACATGTGGAATGCAAAGTTAAGGCCGTAAATATTGTAATATTTACTTTACTTTTGTTTTTAGGAATTTTTTTAATATTTTTGTTGAATTTTATTTTAAATATTAAAATTTTAAATTTCTTCTTAAAAAATTTCTGACTTATGAGTTATGATTTTTCAAACACATCAATAATTTATAAGAAAAATTATTCAAACGTCTAAATAACTTGTAAGTTATAATTTACATATTAATTATATAACATTTTTCAACTTTAAGTTATTAGTTTTATTTTTAAAAAAACCCCAACGGGACCCTTGATTTTTTAAAAATGAGAAATTTTAGTTCAGGTATTCCAAATTCCAAATTGGTAAATTGTTAGCTTTCTTCCTGTTCATTACGCAACTTCTAAGTTAATTTAATTTAAAAATTATAGAAAATATAATTGTTGTCAAGGACTTATATTTTGTAAGAAAAATTACTAAATGAGAGGGAAAATTGTTAGACAAATTTTAATGTCTCTGGCACAAGGGGAAAAATTTAGACAAATTTTAATGTCTCTAGCATTGAAAAAATTACCAAGTACCCAAGCGATAGAAGGAATTTTTTTATTGCCTTTATTGGTAACATGAAAAATTTCTTTCAACGTCTGATGACAATAAATCAATTTTTATTGAAATATTTTAGTTTTTGTGATTTTAAAAGAAGAATCCTTTTAAGAGAAATTCAAATATCCCACTCCTTTATTTGATTAGTTTATTTATAATTATATACACAACAAATCACTTCTTTTAAGAGGTTTGGGGAAAGGGATTTAGGCTCTTTTGGTATTAGTGTTTTAAAAGTTAAAACAGTTTTTGTTAGTTAGGTAAATTCTAAAAACTGCCGTTTGGAAAAACGTTTTTGGTTTAAAATTTGTTGTTAGTAAAAACATGCCTTCATATTTTTGGAAAAAGCTGTTTGTAGTTTTGCAGAAAATAGCTATCAATTTCACTATGAAACCTTCTCAAAAATATTATTTATATATATTATATCTCAAAATATACATAAATTAAAAACAAAGCCTTGTGAGGTCCTCAGAAACTCAATCACTTCTTATGGAGGGCCTGTCAAGGGTTATATTATCAACATATCGTTATTAGTCCGCAGTGTAAAGTATGTGGAGCAAGAGAGGAATCAATCATTCATGCATTATTTAACTGCAAGTATGCGCTTGAAATTTGGAGTCTGAATCCCCCTGACCCAAAGAATATCATGGGTTGCTAGCAAAATATCAAGAAAGAAGCTGCTTACTTTTGCAACCTTAATGTGTGACGCGTGGACAAGTAGAAATCAATTGTTATTTGAGCGAATTACTTCAAACACAGGTCAACTTGCTACAGGATTTCTAAGGCTGGTGGAAGATTATTGCGGATATGCATCAAAAGTATTTGGACATAATGGAAAGGATGGGTTGAAGTCTGGTGCAACTTGGTCATATTCGAGAGGGCAGGTATGTGGGTCTGGGAGCAGTACTAAGGAACTCAGTGGGGAAAATTTGTGCTGTAGCAGCTAGAAAGATAGAGGTGCAATGGGATGCTGAAATGGCAGAGGTAGCAGCTGCGTTAGCTTGTCGACTTGGATATAGTCGGGTGATTTTAGAATGTGATGCCAGAAACGTGATAGCCACCATCTTCTTATTCTATGATGATATTACAAGGACCAAAGCTAGATTAGAATGATTTGATTATTCTCATGTTAAGAGAAGCAGTAACATTGTTCCTTATTTTGTAGCTAGATGGAATGTACAAATTCTATTCCAGGAAGCATTACTGCCCTGGCACAACTTGATTTGGTTTAATAAAATTTCTTAAGACTTCGAAAATAACTAAAATCAAGAACCTCACACAAGTAATCTAGGCCAATACGCAAACCATGTCTCTATTTTTTTTTTCCTCAAGTGTATTGTATATATAGACCATCAGACGTCCACAAAAATAATCAACATTCTACTAGGGTATGTTACTATGGTATACAGGTCATCAGAGAAGCTTGTAAAGCAGTTAGAATGATGCTATTCATGGTACATTATACTGTCCTCACGGACGATGACTGCTAATCAACCTGATACCACTAAAGAATAACTTCAGAACCCAAAAATTGAACAAAGTAGTGAACTCTTTGAAAGGTACAATAACTAGAGAAACATGTCATTTACACCATTTACTTCATCACGAAGATTTCTGCATTCAGATTTGCATTCGATTGTAAGTAACAGAACCATCTCAAAATCAATATTTGCATGACCTTCAAACACCAACACAGAATTACAACACTGTTTTCAAAAATTTATAGATGATAACTAGCAAAAATATTGGTAAAAGTTGGTCCTCAAGCATTTGACATGATGTCAATATATCCTCTGAAAATTTGAGATAAATTGCTACCATCTGCAACTAATTGTATCCACTTCATTGAACAAACTGCAAACAAACAAAACCATCATTGTAGATACTTTAATAACTGGAACAAAGCAGTTCAAATGCAGCAAAAGTTGATCTGAATTTTCAGTTGAAACTATTTGACAATATATAAAGGAACAGTAAAATATTTACTTTCAAAAGAACACTTATAAGGAAAAACATATTGACAAGAAAGAATGAGAATCTTTCATCCAACATTGTGGGTAAGCAGCACCAAGCTAGAAATTAGACTGATTAGTAGACCACGTGAGCTTAACTCGCAAAAAAGACATCAATAAATATCATTTACAAGTGAAGGCTATTGTTTAGTTGCCAATCCAACGCATAAGTAGATTGCACACAGATGTTTTTTTTATCAAAACAACCTATATATCAAAGAAATTCAGTGTGTGACAATTAAGCAAGAGAGTTTCCAGGTATGTTGTAAACAGGTATGTTTAAATATCTAATTTATGGAAGATAAAGGGAAAATCAAAAAGTAAATAGGGTCACCACAAGTGTATAAAAAAATAAGGCAGTCATCTACTGTAATTAATTTTGTATTACCTAAAAGCATCCTACTCTTGCGAATCATCATTAGACTTTCACTTTCTGCAAAATTAATTAAATTATAAATAAGTAAAAAAGAATCGTATAAGCATACTATTATATATATATATAGGTTATCTTTCATATTCTCTGAAAAATTGTGCAAGGCAAACTCACTGGGTTTTAGCATCTGCCTTCCCTGTCCTCGGTGGGTTTTTCCTGCTAGGAGTATTGGCCTGAACTCCACCTCTTTTCTTTTCTGCCCTGGGAACTGTTTTGCTGCTTGAAGCGACTGCAGTGGTATCATCATCATGTTCCTTTAACAGAGCATCCTTTGACTTTCCAGCTCCTCTTGTAGTTCTTTTACTTGGCTCCACTGAAAGGTTTCCCTTTGGATTAGAACTTCCAATAGTGAGGGGAGCCGCTTCCTTCGGCTTAGGACTTCCAATAGTGAGCGGAACCTCTTTCTTTGCAGGAAGCCTTTTCTTTGGCTTAGAACTTCCGATAGTGAGAGAAGCCTTTTTCTTCATTTCTGAGCTGTGCATGTCCTTGTCACTTTCTGATTCTTCCTCAGCTTTGTCTGTTTTCAGAACTTTCTTTCCTTTCACGTTCTTGTGCACTGCAACCTGGCCTTTTGTGGCAACTCTTGTAGCCCTTTTACTTGTGGAATCTGGACAAGTAAAATCAACAACAAGTGAACAAGAAGCTTTAGCACCAGATCTTATAGCCTTTTTACTTGTAGAATCTGAACGAGTAAAATCAACAATAAGTGAACAAGAACCTTTAGCAGCAAAGGGCATGATTGCTTCTTTTTTGGCTTTTGCAGAATACTTCTTAACAGCTTGCTTTCCAGCTTCACTACCTTTCTTTCCACTGTTTGATCTAAGTACCCGGGTAGTCCCACCTGCAGCACCCTTATCCATCTCGTTCTTGTTCCTAGTTTTGGCTTTTTTCCCTTGACTACCAGAAGCTTCTGTGTTCCCCTCGTGTGATATAGCTTTTCTCTTCTGAGCAGTTTCACTTTCTCCAGGATGACCAAGCTTTAGCTTTTCACTTGCAGCAGTCTTCTTTTCCTCAGTCTTTTCATCAGCTATCATAGGCATCTTCCCCTTGGCCTTTGCATCAGCTTTCAGAGGCATCTTTCCTTTGGCCTTTGCATCAGCTTTCACAGACATCTTTCCTTCGCCCTTTGCATCAGCTTTCACAGTCATCTTTCCCTTGGCCTTTTCTTCTACTTTTGCCTCTTCAGTAGTTGGTTTTCCTGACCGTAGTACCCTAGTACTTCCAGTTGCAACGGATTCAGTTTCTTTCTTCTTAGCCATGATTTAGGTTGTACAAAATGTTCTGCAATATACAGGGAACAGTCAAAGCACATCTTGCCATTTCTACTATAAAATAACTTACCACGGAAAACATTAACAAAAGAAATTAACACCAATGCCACAAAAAACAATGCTCTAGACAATTAGCAACACTAGATCAATGTAGTTGCTCTAAGACTTGATAACCATCCAGCCATCAAAAACAAAATCTTACTCCATATATATAAATATATAAACAATTTAAGAGTATTTAAAAGACCCCAGACAACGTTCGTTTCATGGGATTATAATCTCCAACTACTAGCTTATTTACTCTAAATTTCTTCTACATGTAATCTTTAAGTCATTCTGTGGACAAAATCGCAATTGGTATTCCATGGTACTTTAAAATCTAAAGAGGGGTGGACTTAATTATCTCTCGCAAATCAATCAAAACTGGTTCATGGAATTGTTTTAAGGGATTGAAGCATTGATAAAATGAGTAAAAATTATAAATCATGGAGAGATCATAGTCCTTGACTCCTTGCAAATAAAAAGGGAACACCATTGCAAATAAACGCAGCCCAGTTTTACCAAAGGACATTATTTTTTCAATCAGAACATAGCATGTCAGCAAAGGGAAGACGGTTGTACAAGACGATTACCAAATGCTGTATGCATCTAATATTAAAATAAAAATAAAAATTACATTAAAGTAATAAACAGAAAATCTATCCAAGATATGGTTAACACTTACATATATACACAAATGACTACTGAAATCGTACAATCCCCAATACAATAATTAGGGGGCACAAAGAAAGGCTTAACCTCTGTTAATTACTACTTACACCCAATCTTAATCAAAATAGATGCTATTACATCTTATAAGGAGCATATATAGGACCCTATAAGCAATGTGAAAACTTTAAAAAGCCCAAAAATACTGAATACGTCATGCAGAAAATCTACTATAGTACGATACTTGAAACGAAAAAAACCCTAATTACTAACACCAAGAACAGAGAGACTAAAAACATATATGTAATCCAAAATATGTTAAATTAACACTTGTCATTATATGAATGACTACTGAATTAATAGAATCCTGAACCCTATTAAATGGGGGCGACGAATAAAATGAATAATACACCGATAATTTACACCAAATCTTGATGAATTTAGCAACAATTTTAATTAGAAAATTCGATAAATCATCCCCCAATTGAAGTACATCCATATATAGAATCATAATAACTCACATTTATTTCAAGAGATTAACTATGCAAAACTAGTCAAAACCCTAACCAAGATTACATATACATGACTATAAATTTAGAGAGAGAGAGAGAGTGAGAGAAAGAGAGAGAATGATTCTTGAAACAAACAAACCCTAATTACCAAATCAAGTACAGAGAGATTGATTACACACACATATTGTGTATAATATACACACAAATATATAAAATAAGGAAATGACAAGAATCAACACATACAGAAAGATAGCATCCGTGTGTAACGAGAGAGATAGCGGGAGGGGGGGAGAGAGAGAGCGGGAGGGGGGGGAGAGAGAGAGAGGGGAGAGAGAGAGAGAGGGAGAGAGAGAGAGAGAGACGCACCTTGAAGAAGATTCTAGAGAGAGGAGTAAGAAGAGAGGATTAAGACTTGGGAGCTGAAGCAGTATATATAGACAGGCGGGGGTATGCATATGCAGCCAGAGAGGTGTACGGTTATGTTTTTTAGGCGGGAAATTTACCAATATTTGGCTACTCCATTTGCTATCTTTTTATACTTATATTTTCTCTTTCCTAGTTGCTACTATTTCTTATTTGCTATCTTAAATAATCTTTTTTTATTTGTTTTTACTTCTCACCTTGGTAAAACCTAAAAATCTATTTATCTGCGTGACTAACAGCAGCAATAGGTAAACGAGTGAAGTTCTCTTAAATATGTAGGTATTTTTTGATCTTACATTGTGTTTTTATTATAAATTTGGATATTTAGAGAGAAATGCTAAATTTATAAATAAACTAAAATAATGATTTAATTTCATAAATAAATATGGGGAGGTAGTGACTTTATACCCGTGTTTTAAAAATTACGGAGTCGGCTTTTAATTACTCATATGCTCAGGGGCAAAATCAGGAATCTAACATAGGGGACCAAAATAAATAAAAGTAGAAAACATACCGATTTATTTGAGATATGCACGCCTTTCTTTCATCAAATAAAAAGAATCAATGATCTCCTCGGCAGAAATGGTCTCCGCAATCTCCTTTTCAATATACACTATCAAATAATCCCTAAGAAATTCATTTTTCATTCGATTGCGAAGACTTGTTTTCACACTTTCTTCGAGTTGCAGCTTTCATCATGTCCTCTGAATACACAAGCTTGGAATGTCAACCATTTGATTGCATCTATCGATGTTTTAAGACGCATTCGATTTCGTTTGATCTCTTCTGTACTTTGTTTCTCCACTATCTTCTCCAAGTGACAAGACTGATTTTTAAGATTATAATAACATTTAGCCGCAAAATTATGAGCTGAATTAGAACCATCTCCTTTCCCAATATGACATCTAAAAGCACAATCTTTTCCATTGTTTACTTTCCTCCAACTGTTAAACCCCTTGACAATAAAAGTATTCGAGCCACACCTTCCTAATGGATTTTTAGCAAAAAGAAAACAATAAAAATAATATGCTGCATCTTTTTCTAGGGAGTACTCTAACCAAGGAAATTTATCAAACCAACTCTTTTGAAATCGACGGGGATGGTTTTCTGGACCAGAGAAGGGATAAACTTGCACAGGTTGATATGGGCCAAGATCAATGTATGCTCTCCTAATTAAATCTTTTTTATTTGGATGATAAATCTCAATTTGTTTCCGCAAACTAGGATCACGTATTAACGAATTGAAATCAATAATTTCATCAGTGTTCTCAGAATCAATACCTTCATTAAAAATCTCTGGATTTTGAGGATTTTGCTCGGAGTTTCTGTTTATCCCATCAAAAATCAGAGGCTCAACTCCATCTCCAGTGACTTCAATTGAGGCGGCAGAAGGTTCTTCATCTTCACAAGTAGTTGTTTGCTTCTTCTTGGGTTAAAAATAGGATGTAATCTCTTTTCTCTTACTCATATTTACGTATTAGATGCAAAGGTAGAGTATGAAAGGAATATGTCCTAAGTCCAATCATGTATAAGGATTTAAGAATAACTTTTATGTAATCTGTTTTGATTTCATTGATATTAATAAAAGACTTGTTTTGTTTTTATTACGGGTTCTATTTATTTAAGTGTTTAAATAAGATATACCATAGTTTAGAGTAAAGCTTTTTATGGATTATGATGAGATCATAATAGTGAGACCTAAAAAGATGATAACTCTAAACTTAAATAGTTCCTGGTCATAGGATTACTAACTGGTAATTAATAATCCGCAAAGATCGGTACATACTATGCTTGCTTCATTATGAAGGATGTCTCTTCTCATAGACATTTGTGTGGTGACACTATAGCTAGTATGTAGGTGCTTATTATAGAATAAGTTCACTGAACATGACTCGCACAGCTGAACAACTGATGGAGTTCACTCACGTGTCAGCAGTTGTTCACATAGTGATAGTTGTACAAGTATCCTTAGACTTGAGGTCATCATAGTCATCTTGTGTACACTGAACTATGCTTTGGTTTAGTTCTTAGTCTCCAGGGACAATTATTAGGGCTCTTCTGGGTATAGGAATTTGTACACGAAGATAGTGTATGATCAATAAAGGATCTACCCCTTCCAGTGAAGGAAGCGAATGTTCAAGGCTGATCCACTTATGCTAGTTCAAGAATCTCTGGCCAGAGTGAATGAAATTAGAAAGGAGTTTCTAATTTGCATAGAACTACGCATAGTAAATGGTAAGCAAGTGATTGAATTAGATAGGCTTGACACGAGATCCATGCCTTGTATTTAATCGGGACATTGTAGGGTAGAAGGAGTTTATTGTACGGTAACTATTCACTGAATAGGTTCTTGGTATTCTAAGCAGTGAATTCATATTATCCGGATAGTCGCGATATGCTGAGAAGTATCCCTCACGATGTAGAATAAATGTGATTAATTAATTAATCATATTTAATAAATTAGAGAATTTATATAAATAATGATAAAATAGTTTTATTATTATTTATTTCTACTACCGGCTTAATATTGAACCTACAGGGTCACACCATAAAAAGAGAATGATTTAATGGTGGAGGAATTAATTAATAATGGCTAATAATTATTTATTTATGAAATAAATAATTAATTGGCAAATTTAATAATTGAATAAATGAGATTTAATTGATTATAAATTAATTAAGAAAAGTTCTTAATATTATTAATTAAATGATTTAATTTTTGGAAATTAAATCAAGAGAGAGAATTATTTCTAAAGTGTTTAGAAAAAGGATTAATAATTAAAAGGTGTTTTAATTATTAATGAGAATAATAAATGGGATAATAATACTAATATTTATGGGAAAATTTCAGCTGAAAATTTTGCCTATAAATACACTATTATAAACCCTATTTTATTCCAACCCGAAAACCCAAAAAGTTTGGAAAACCCAATTCTCTCCACCTCCTTCCTCCTCCTTAACATCGTTTTCTTGGTGGATACCGGTGGAGTGCTTCACACTTGAGGAGCAACTGCTAAGGATCTCTGATCGTTGTCTCCGAATTATTTTAAAGGTTAGATTCGATCTCTCAAATTTTTATTCATGATCTGTATGCTTTTATTTGGATTTTATATGTGTAAAAGTGTTTTGCCATGCCCCCGCTGCGATTAAAATCCAACAATGGTATCAGAGCATAGGTTGTATGCATATAGATCTGTGGCAAAAATTTCAGAATTTTATGTGCTTGTATGAATTAATTATGATTTTTACAAGTTATATCATGGATTAATTTTGTCTGATGAGAAATCGTTTCTCAGAATAATTTTGAATGTTGATCTGGGTTCTAAAAGTGTTGTAGATCGTCTGGGTATTTTTTTCATAATTTTAGGATGTATAGATTTTTTATTATGAATTTTTGAAGTTATTGTAATTAAAATTCGTAATTAAATAAATCATATATATATATAAATTGTTTATAAGTATGTATATATATCTGTACAACATCTGTATGTTGTCTGTTGATGCGGTTGGCACGGAGAAGGGCTGTCAGTACGGCGGCACGCAGATCGAGGAAGAAGTGACGGCTGCTGCAGAAAAACAAAACAAAAAAAATAATAATAATAAGGGTGTCGCGCATTCCGGGAATGCGTTACACCCTGTGGCGCATTCACGGAATCCGTTACACCGTTTTAATGGCTTAAAAGGCGTGTAACGCATTACCGGAATGCGTTACAGGGCTTGTAACGCGTTCCTGTAATGCGTTACAGCCCGACTGTTTATATTAAAATTGATTTTCTAGGAGTTTCGTAACTCCGTTTTGGGCGTGCAATATACCGTTGGATTCGTTTTTCCGAGACGGATCTAATGGAGTATTCAAATTTTAGTTTATATAAAAGTTTTGAACTGTTTATATTCCATGAAGTGTTTTAAAGCTGTTTTTGATCGTTTGAATTGATTTTAAATGCTTCTTGTGATACATAGAGATGTATATTGCTTGTTCTAATATGCTAGATGATGTAACATGCCTACCTTGATGTTTATTCATGTTGATATATGTGATATATGCTTAGTTTATCATGCGATGATAGATTTAGGTGAACTTAAATAAACATAAGGCGTTTGTTAGACAACCTAGTATAGTGAAATTGTTTCATAACCTTAATAATAATATTATGAATACAATCATGAGATTCTTGTGTTTATGAAACACGTAATTGAATATGAATTTTTGATATGAGAGAAAGGATGATTCTGTCAACAACAGATTTCTATCTGTAAGAAAGGGTTATTAAGTGACGCCTCTTGACAATGCTCCACCCGATCTAGGAATCGTCTGATTATTGATTATTGATTTGAAATATTTAATTTAAAAGGAAGAATCTCTTTATAATATGATTATGATTGTAACGTAATATAATCCCTCTAAAATTAAATAATATCAAGTAGTAATTGGCCAATGACACAACGGGCTTGTGTCGGTCATAGCCTTCCAACATGGTAGAAAGTAGTTCTTATTTTTGAATTATTATCGTTTCGTGCCACAGCCGAGGGCTTTGATTTCGAAATAAGAAATACTTGTCTATTACATAGAGATGTGTACATTGAATAAGAATCTAAAGGTCGTTACGTGCCACAGCCGTGGGCCTTTGGGGACTGATTCAATTGTACGGAATGTTGGGTTAGACTTGACTTAGAATATTGAGTTTGTCGTGCCACAGCCGTGACTCAATTATTCAAGAGGCTAAAGTTTGATTAGGGAATAACATTAGATGTAATTGACAAGAGTTGTCTGCCTATTGAACATTACATGGCGTTTCGTGCCACAGCCGGGGTTGTGTAATGGAATGTAGGATCCCTATTCCCACTAGCATTATGAATGCTTAATTTTTCATGTAGGGGGTTGAATAAATTAGGAAAACTAGTGGGAGCCACTTATGAATAAAGACCCGATTCATATAGTGTTTTGAAATGAAATCGAATATTTGCTAAGTGTTGTTATGTGTTTATCATTTACAGATTTACTTTGTGCGTTATGTCTTCTGCACTATCACTCAGGAGCATACTAGATGCTCACAAATTGACTGGTCCTAATTATGCTGACTGGCTTCGAAACTTGAGAATTGTTCTCAGGATTGAGAAGCTGGAATACGTGATTGACTCACCTAAGCCTACTGAACCTGCTAGTGATGCACATAATGATGAACATGTTGTGTATCGTAAGTGGATAGATGATGCAAATGTTGCTCAATGCATCATGCTAGCTTCCATGAACATTGAGCTACAGAAGCAACATGAGCATATGGATGCTCACACTATCCTCATGCATCTACAAGAGTTGTATGATGTGGCGGGGAGGACAACTCGATATGAGATATCGAAGGAGTTGTTCAGTTGTAGGATGTCTGAGGGATCATCTGTGAATGACCATGTACTTAAGATGATCAATTTGATTGAACGTCTTGGACAACTTGGTTTTGCCATGGATGGGGAGCTGAGCCAAGACTTGGTCTTGCAATCGCTTCCGAGTTCATTCTCGCAGTTTGTTGTGAACTTTCACATGAATAAGTTGGATGTCAGCCTGCCTGAACTCCACAACATGTTGAAGACTGCGGAATCGAATTTTCCCCCTAAGAAGAGTTCTGTTCTTCTAATTGGTGAAGGTTCCAATCCTAAGAAAAGGAAGAGGAACTCTTCCAAGAAGAAGAAAGTAGGTGAGAAAACGCCGGTTCCACCAAAAGCTGAAGACCCCAAGAGCAAAGTTGTTTGCTTTCACTGTAACAAGGTGGGGCACTGGAAGAGTAACTGCAAGGTTTACCTTACAGAATTGAAGAAGAAGAAGGGTAGTGAGACTGCCGCTTCTGATTCAGGTATGTTCATGATAGAAGTGAATATGTCATTAAATCAAATTTCTACTTGGGTATTAGATACCGCCTGTGGTTCTCAAATCTGCAATTTGTTGCAGGGACCAAGGAGAAGTAGGACTCTTGAGGAAGATGAGGTGATTCTACTGATGGGAAATGGAGCAAGAGTTGCTGCTGAAGATGTAGAATCATTTCATTTACATAGGCCTACGGGCAAGACTATTGTTTGAAATAATTGTTATTTTGTTCCCTCGATTGTGAGGAATATTATTCCCATGTTAGACTTGACTGGATTTTCATTTATTATTGAGAATAATGAATGTTCTATTCTTAGAGATAATATTCTTTATGGACGTGGTGCTTTAAATAATGGTCTGTATGTATGTGACATAATTTATTTCAGATTGAACAAACTAATAAAAGAAAAGGGATGATGAAAATCTCACTTTATAGTGGCATTGCAGTCTCCATTTAGTAGACATGGAGAGAGGGCTGCAAATTTACTAGGAATGGTACACACAGATGTATGTGGACCAATGTCTACGCAAGCCATGGGTGGATTTTCATACTTCATTACTTTCATAGATGATAGATCTGGATTCGGATATGTGTTTGATGAAACACAAGTCTGAGGCCTTTGAAAAGTTCAAAGAATATAAGTATGAAGTGGAGAAACAACCAAACATAGTATTATAACTCTTCGATTAGATCGAGGTGGTGAATATTGAACGGAGAGTTTCTGAATTATCTCAAAGTAAATGGTATAGTCTCCCAGTGGACTCCTCCAGATTAGTATCTGAAAGGAGAAATTGAACTTTGTTAGACATAGTTCGGTCCATGATGAGCTATGCAAATCTTCCAGTATTCTTATGGGGTTATGCATTGGAAACCTCAACATATTTACTGAATAAGGTGCCTTCCAAAATCTGTTCCTCAAACTTCGTATGAGATATGGAAAGAAAGGAAACCGAGTCTTAAACACGTTAAGATTTGGGGATGTCTAGCTTATATCAAGAAAGTTGACCCAGATAAGCTGGAATATCGATCCGGAAAATGTAGTTTTATGGGATATCCTAAATAGACTTTAGGGTATTACTTTTACACCGATCATCGGGTGTTTGTCTCCAGACATGCTACCTTCTTGGAAAAGGAGTTTATCCTTGAAGGAAACAGTGGGAGCAAAATTGAACTTGATGAAGTTCAAGAAGCATAAACTACTACAGATCGAGTGGAAACACATGTTCTGACTGAATAACCTTTTGTGGAACAGCCCATTCATAGGTCAGGGAGAGTGTCTCGCCAACCTGAGAGATAATATGGCCTTGTCATTGAGAATGACAATGAGTTGTCGATCATTAATAATGACGACCCTGTGACCTATAATGAGGCTATGAGTAGTGTTGACTCAGAGAAATGGCATAGTGCCATAAAATCCAGAATGGAATCTATGTATACGGTATACAAAAGATAGATTATAGCAGATGGCCAGGTAGAGACCTTTAAGGCCAGGCTTTTGGGAAAAGGATTCAAACAAAGGCAATGGATTGACTTTGATGAAACCTTTTACCTGTAGCCCTGTTAAAATCAATTCGGATTTTGCTTGCGAATGCTGCTTACTACGACTATGTGATCTGGCAAATAGCCAGATGGTTTTCTTTCCAAGGGAAATGAAAACCTAGTGTGTAACCTGCTGCGAACCATATGTGGTTTAAAGCAAGCTTCTCGAAAGATGGAACATTCGTTTTGATGAGACAATCAAAAGTTTGATTTTATCAAAAAACGTAGATGAACCATGCATCTACAAAAGGGTTAGTGGGAGCGCGGTAACATTTCTTGTATTGTATTGAATTAGAGTTGACACACATAACAACATAGCAGACCCACTCACAAAGCTACTTTATGAAAGTCACTTTGACCGTCATAAAGACAAGGTGAGTATTAGATACCAGAGTGATTGGCTTTAGTACAAGTGGGAGATTGAAAGGAATATGTCCTAAGTCCAATCATGTATAAGGATTTAGGAATAACTTTTATGTAATCTGTTTTGATTTCATTGATATTAATAAAAGACTTGTTTTGTTTTTATTACGGGCTCTATCTATTTAAGTGTTTAAATAAGATATACCATTGTTTAGAGTAAAGCTTTTTATGGATTATGATGAGATCATAATAGTGAGACCTAAAAAGATGATAACTCTAAACTTAAATAGTTCCTGGTCATAGGATTACTAACTGGTAATTAATAATCCGCAAAGATCGGTACATACTATGCTTGCTTCATTATGAAGGATGTCTGTTCTCATAGACATTTGTGTGGTGACACTATAGCTAGTATGTAGGTGCTTATTATAGAATAAGTTCACTGAACATGACTCGCACAGCTGAACAACTGATGGAGTTCACTCACGTGTCAGCAGTTGTTCACATAGTGATAGTTGTACAAGTATCCTTAGACTTGAGGTCATCATAGTCATCTTGTGTACACTGAACTATGCTTTGGTTTAGTTCTTAGTCTCCAGGGACAATTATTAGGGCTCTTTTGGGTATAGGAATTTGTACACGAAGATAGTGTATGATCAATTAAGGATCTACCCCTTCCAGTGAAGGAAGCGAATATTCAAGGCTGATCCACTTATGCTAGTTCAGGAATCTCTGGCCAGAGTGAATGAAATTAGAAAGGAGTTTCTAATTTGTATAGAACTACGCATAGTAAATGGTAAGCAAGTGATTGAATTAGATAGGCTTGACACGAGATCCATGCCTTGTATTTAATCGGGACATTGTAGGGTAGAAGGAGTTTATTGTACGGTAACTATTCACTGAATAAGTTCTTGGTATTCTAAGCAGTGAATTCATATTATCCGGATAGTCGCGATATGCTGAGAAGTATCCCTCACGATGTAGAATAAATGTGATTAATTAATTAATCATATTTAATAAATTAGAGAATTTATATAAATAATGATAAAATAGTTTTATTATTATTTATTTCTACTACCGGCTTAATATTGAACCTACAGGGTCACACCATAAAAAGAGAATGATTTAATGGTGGAGGAATTAATTAATAATGGCTAATAATTATTTATTTATGAAATAAATAATTAATTGGCAAATTTAATAATTGATTAAATGAGATTTAATTGATTATAAATTAATTAAGAAAAGTTCTTAATATTATTAATTAAAGGATTTAATTTTTGGAAATTAAATCAAGAGAGAGAATTATTTCTAAAGTGTTTAGAAAAAGGATTAATAATTAAAAGGTGTTTTAATTATTAATGAGAATAATAAATGGGATGATAATAATAATATTTATGGGAAAATTTCAACTGAAAATTTTGCCTATAAATACACTATTATAAACCCTATTTTATTCCAACCCGAAAACCCAAAAAGTTTGGGAAACCCAATTCTCTCCACCTCCTTCCTCCTCCTTAACATCGTTTTCTTGGTGGATACCGGTGGAGTGCTTCACACTTGAGGAACAACTGCTAAGGATCTCTGATCGTTGTCTCCGAATTATTTTAAAGGTTAGATTCGATCCCTCGAATTTTTATTCATGATCTGTATGTTTTTATTTGGATTTTATATGTGTAAAAGTGTTTTGCCATGCCCCCGCTGCGATTAAAATCCAACAGAGTAGATAAAGAGAGATGATATTAGGGATTGTAATTTTGTAACTTGTATGTATAGTGTGTATTGGGGGTTTTGGGACCGGAGCAGAACAACTGAACAAGTATGTTCTATTTTTAGACTTTAGTTTTAAGCATCTTTTTTTTTGTTTCAAATTGTACTATCTTTATCTTATATGTTTATTTATTAATTATTAAGATTAATGGATAAATTCCATGATTTCCATCTAATCAATATTATTTTGAATGAAATAATTAACAAAATCAATAAAATTTTGTATAATCAATTCTCAATTTAATTTTTTTTTTAAATCTAGGGGGACCAAAAAAATTTTTGATAGTAAATTTTAAAATTTTATATTAAAATTTTGGGGTTATTCCGCAGTTGGCGGGGACCGGGGCTCCCTTCGGTCCCCCTAGTTCCTCCCCTGCATATGCTGCGATTTTTGAGTATTTCAGTTTAAATATGATTTTATTAAAAATTGGTCAAAATTTGATTTTGACTCAGAGTACTCGAGATCAAATCCAATTTTGACTTTATCATATATTTTTTTAAAATTATCTCAAAAAAGATCAAACTTTAAATCATATATTTTTTATTATTATTTTAAGTATTGACTTTTGTTATAATGATACGTGAAATTTTATTAAATTTATTTTTGATTATATTGTCAAAAATTATCAAATAAGTAATCTCTACTTAACCTCTATTATATCTAGGGTAATATAAAATTTTTTTTGTACAATTAAGTAATTTTATTTTTTGATAAGTGCTCTGAATAACTATATATTATCTTATAAAAATGTATTTAAGTCTCAATACACACATAAAATTAGAATAAAATGGATTTAATATACGAGAGATAAATATCCAAACCAAACTAAACGTACCCGGTATATCCCGCAAAAGCAGGGTCTGGGGAGGGTATGATGTACGCAGCCTTCCCCTCATTCAAAAAACGAATATGTTATTTCCCGAAAGACCCTCAGCTTGTGTGTAAATATGAAATATAACTATAGAGAAATATAATACACAATACCGAATAGTGACTGTTTGTAGTCACTTTTATCCCACATAAAAACACTTTTGATATCTTCAACCCAATCTTACTTAAGAACACTCGCAGAGCTTCTACTTTGTAAATCAAATAACCCCCTGTTCAAAAAAGACAAGACATTCAATCTACCAAAAAATGATTAGTGCCAATAATGTATGAAACCCAAAATACAATAATAATATAATTAAGCACATTAACAAAATGAATAAACTGACACTATGTTACTAACACCTCAAAATACAAGATCCATCTATCCCATAAGTTAATCAACCACTCTTATTCGACGCCTCCAAGACCTTCTATCTAATACCATATCCCCCCAAAGGTTTAAAAAATGCAAATATAGTGAAAGTAGGTTATCCCAAGTTCTTCTCGGTCTTCCTTTCCTTCTCGCACCCAGCAACACTAAACCTTCAACTCTCCGCACTGGGGCCGATATACGTCTCCTCCGTACATGTCGAAATCATGGTCTACCTTCCCTTACTTTATTTATTATAGATGCAACTCGTAATTGCCTTCTGAAAAAACCAATCGCCAATCTATCTAACAAGGTGCGGCCACAAATCCAACGCAATATCCTCATTTCCGTTAAATTTAGTCGTTGTTCTTGGGCCTTCGTTACCGCCTAACATTCTGCCCCATATAACAAAGCTGGTCTAATCGTCATTCGATAAAATCATCCTTTTAATTTTAAAGGAATCTTTTTATCACACAGTACTCCTGAAGCAGTCGTCCACTTTAACCATCCGGATTGGATACGATGAGTAACATCGGCATCTATCTTACCATCTTTATGAATCATAGATTCCAAATACTTGAAACTTTCTTTCAGAACTAATAAATGCTCTCCAATTCTAACATCAATCCACTCTTCCTCTAGTTCATTACTAAAATTACACCACATGTATTCAGTTCTTGAATGACTAACCCGCAAGTCTGAAATCTCCAATATAACTCTCCATTGTTCTAACTTCTCATTAATATCTGACTTTGTCTCATTAATAATAACTATGTCATCCACAAAAAGCATACACCACGGTACAACATCCTGAATTCCTCTAGTTAATACATCCATAATTATTGCGAATAAAAATGGACTTAATGATGATCCTTGCTGAAGTCCTATCTTGACCGAAAAATATTGAGTACTACTAACAGGAGTCCTGACACAAGTCATCACTTGAGAATACATTGCTTGAATTTCCCTCACATATATCCAGGACATAACTTTACTCTCCAAACTTGTCTAGATTACGCTGCGCGTAACAATATCGTAAGCTTTTTCCAAATCTATAAACACCATGTGTATAACGACTCGTATTTTCGTATTATTTTAAGTGTAATTATAGCATTATTAAATAAATAAAAATGCGTATTGGTTCTATCAGCTGTGTGTTGCTTTATTATTAATTATGTGTGTGGTTTATTTGAGGTTCGAGGATTATTTATATAATTAATTTTTGAGCTGTGTTGTTCTATTTTCACTTTTAATAGTGATTTATGGGAGATTTATTTTCATAAATAGTTGAATTGCTTCTAATTTTTTTATGGTTTTATAATTACAATAATGATTTTTGGGATTTTATAAAATTTAGAAATCAATATTTCATCAATTATTTAGCCCTAAATAATTTTCTGATTGCATTTAAGTGTAAATTCAGTATTAAATTCAAAAATGTCTCAAAAATTACGAAACTCATATTTTATAAATTTTGGAATATTTTGAGAATTTTAAAATTATTTCGGAAATTTTTCTGATTAAATTCACCCGCGCATTTATTCGTTTAATTGTAAAACGCGGGTATATTGCGCAATTCAAAAATACTTTAAATATTACGAACATTTTATTGTATTAGTTTTTAAATATTCTTATAATTTTAAAAGTATCGGGTAATTTTTCGTGCTAGTTTCATTTGCAACTTGGTACATTAAAACGCAAATCGCGAGACTAAATTGAGTTTCAAAAGGTTGATATCGATCCTCTTAGATAGGTGTTAGATTCTCAGAGGAGTTGGACATGTGTTACTGCTGGGATTTTTCAACAACAATAAAAAAAATAATGATAAAATACTATCCTACCCAATTCCCCCCACCAGCGGCTCTCTTTCAATCTCTGTATCTCTTCTCTCTGAAAAATCTCTCCCTCTCGATCAGTTTCTTCCCCCTGTGCCCCTTCTTCCCCTTGTGCCCCGCTTCTTTCTCTCCCTTTCTTATTCCGGCCGCCTCCCTATTCTCCCCTAATTCCGGTAAGTCGCCATTCTAACTCCGGTTGGTGATGGTGGTTTCGATTTTGATCTTGTTTGGATGTATATATATACGTGTATACATGTATGTACGGTTGGGTGATTACTGTGGTGACAGTGATTGTGTGTGTTGTCTTTGTATCTTTTCGACTTTGCCTTATTTTTTTCGGTCGCCTGTTGTTTGTTCCGGCTGTGACTCTGTTATTTCTCCGGTTATGGTCGCGCGTGTAATGTGTTGAATTTAATAATTTTATATAGAAATTTTTTGATTATTTCAACGATATTAATTGGAATGTGTGCGAGAAATAAATAATTATTGGTGAAATTCGCGTTGGAAACCCGAGTTTATCGGGTACCCGCGAATTTTACCGCCGTCGGCGATGAATTTCGATGAGCTGACGGTGAATTGTGATGAATTATTCTGATTCTTAAATTTATAAAATTTTAAAATAAATAATTTAGTTCGTAAAATTATTTTTGAAACGAAAATTCGTTAATTAGTAAATATTATGACTTGGAATGATTGTTGGGTTGTTTATTGATTGTGACGTCGATTATGTTTCGACGGGTAGCTCGATAAACAAAGGAGATGTTGCCCGATTATCGGGAACGTATCCTGTAAATTATCGGGAATATCGGTCGAGCGTATATACTTATATAATTATAAATATTTCACGAGAGCTACTTGCATGACATGATCAACTATTTTGTATAATAACTGACAACCCAGTTTTTCTGTAGCGACGGATATAGGTATTTTACGAAAATGACTACAGAACCAAGTTTTGAGTACATGGACCTTATATGTTATGTGTTTTATTGGTAGTGCGAACACTTACGAGTCGGGAATTGTTATCGTTTGGGTAGAAGTGATAGCGAGGATATGTCAAGTTTAATTGGACGTCTAACATAGGGTATTTCGACTCTGTAGGTTCTAGTCAAAGGACTTGAGAATTGACGTCAGACTAAAGATAGTCTAGGGATCAGTCGACAGGCTCAACAAGGTTCCAATCGAAGGACCTGAGTGTTAAAGTCGGATCCAGGATAGTCTATTAGTTAGACTATAAAGCCGAGCGTCCAAATTGGTTCAAGATCAATCAGAGATAATTATAAAGCTCTGCAAGGCAAGTACCCTGACCATACTTTTATGATTCAGTATATATGAATGAGCTGTTGTTTTATTCTCGTACATGAACATAAACATTTTAAGTTACGTATCCCCCTGTATTTGAAAAATGTTGTTTAAAATATGTTTTGGGGAGAAGTAACTTCTGAAAGTACTTATCTCTAAATGTGATGGAAATGGAAAAGAGGTTTGAATAGTGTGCTGTGACAGAATTGATTTTTATCAAGAGATAGGTAAAAGTGATTTTGAAAACTGGATAAAACGAATCAGATATTGGATAACGTTGCGTAAGTGGCTAATTCGGTTGCGCACCCTATCTTCACCGATTAGTCCAACATAGTTAATCAGAGACCTAGCTAGTCTCTGCACATCCGGTTAATTTGTGTGAAAGCCCGATTAGCTTTCCTAGACAATTTGTGTGATAGCCCAGCCAGCTATCCTAGAGAATTTGTGTGGAGGCCTGATCAGCCGTCCCTAGATAACATCCAATATATATCTGATTGTGGTTTGTGGTTCCAGTGACGGAACAAATGGTTTTTTGGTCCCCGTAATGGGACATATGGTTTGATGGTTCCTGTAATGGAACGGGTGATTTGAAAATGGAAGTAACATGCTAAAATTTGACTCTGATATTTACACACAACACACGACTGATGTCATTGTTTTACAGAGCATGCTAGTTTTGAATATCCAGTTATACATGTTTTACTTGTTTTGTAACAAGTTATGAAATTCTGTTCCTATAACTGTTTTATCGTAAATTGTTCTACTTGTTATTCATATGGTGGTACTGCTGAGCAATTGATTGCTCACCCTTGCAGAATGTTTTGTATATATTCATTACAGATGTTAAGGAGACCCCTTCCCGTCGTAATTAGGGCAAAGTTCCAGTTCCTCCCGTGCCAGGCTCCTCTGAGGTAGTTGTATCAGACCAAAGATGGTCTGTTGAGTTGCTGTATTAAGTTAGTTGCGTCAGGGTTGTTTTAATAAGTTGGTTTTATAATAGTTGTAACTTAAGTCATACTTAAACCTGGAAAAGGTCTTGGTAAAAGGGGTCGTGTTTATGTATTATTATTGAATTGGATTATATTATATTTATTATTATTGTTGTTAGTGACGTCAACTCCTGACCCCGGGGTTGAGGCCATCACAGTTGGTATCAGAGCTACAGGTTTAAGTCCCTGATTTAGGTTAGGAGTAGAGTCAAAAGAGTGTAGGAAGGTTTATATAAAGTTGTGAGTCAACAACTCAATCAGAGGAGCGAGCCTAAGAGTTGAGTCGAGGGTTTCGAAGGCGTAACCTTGACGTATATTGAGGATTGGCTGGAATTGCCCTAGCTTTTAGTATGTCTCCCTTGTATATAGGTATTATTGTCAATGTCCGGTAGAGATTTCTAGTTCTTTCTTTCGAGAAAATGAGTCTGATCGTGAAAGTTCAGTTTCTGAGCGAACCCTTGATGTGTTGGCTGAAGGGAGACTAATATTATCCCTAAATATCAAAATTTCTATGTCAAGGGATGTTGCTGGACCGGGTGTGTAACCTCGGTGAATTCAGATGGGATGATAGCAGTCAGCGGCTGCTATGACAGCCAAGTCTCGTAGCGTATGTGGGTCAGTACTATTGTTTATATTTTGAACCCTTACACTTATTTCTTGAAATGCATTATGTTTCCAGAGTAATTGTTTACCATTTAATAAGTTGCTTGTTTTTCCCGTAAGAAAGTTAAAGCTCGGATTAATCAACTTAAGGTTCTGTTGATTTTATCATAAACCATATTTCCCCTTCCTATCCATTAATTTTTAATTTAAAAGTTACTTTTTACCTCAGTAATTATATCGGTTGATTGGGGCAGACAATGCAAAAGAGTTGACTATTTGTCTATGTGACAAAGGGTCGGGTGGGACGCCACCGAATTATGTGGTGTACACTATGCGGTACTAAGACTGGCCATCTTATATACTTGTGTGGTTGCTCTAGTCATATTTATATCTTCTTCATCTTTCCTTCCCTTATAATTGATTCCTTGATTTTGAAATCCCATTGGATATTCCATGACAATGAATTCATCAGTAACCTTTGTAGTTAGACAGTTCTGGTTATTGAAAGTAAACAAAAGTTGACTTTCAGGAGGAATAAAAGTTTTATATCGGGTTGCTACTTCAGAAATGAAGATACCAGAGAGGATTTAGGATCCATTGGCGAAGAGTGCAACTTTAGAAAAGCTAACTCAGTGGTGGACGAGACACTTGCAGATGGTAAGAAATCGCCTTTAGAAGAATGGTTGGTTAAAACTCGGACTAGTATGCCTAGTAGAGTCCGGAGTTCCTTAAGTTGACTTGGTTTACCAGTTTGCTCTATATAGTTTGTGGTTGGTATAGCCAGTCAAGTTTTGTTGTATATTGGATTAGTTTAGCTATTGCATTTGGTAGTGATGGGAGGTTAATCAGTTGTTGTGGTACTGAGGAGCCATGCTACGGTGTTTAGTATTTTTATATTATAACTTTCATGCACTGTTGTTGATTCTTTTGTTGTCATTGCTGCTATTGTTGCTAGCGTTGTTAATCTAGATATCTTTTATAAATGGATCCTGATAATAAAGACATGGGTACTTTGATTGGGTAGCATTTTCCTGATACAGGTGCATCGTTTGAACGGTGATATTTTCTGTTATACATCCTCGTTATGTTTTTTAAATAAATTCCCTGCTATATTTGAGGAAAATGCCACCCAAGAAAGCTACCCAGTCTAAAAAAGATAGTGGTAGCTTTGCTGAGGGTCCAACTATAAATGAAATTCTAGATTTGTTGCGCTAGCATCAACAACAACAGCTGTAGTTAATCCAACAGATTCAGCAGCAGTAACATCATCAAAGGGAGCCGAACCAAACTATTAGTTTTAAGTCCTTTCAGTCTGTTAAGCCCCCAGAGTTTAGGGGTGAAATGGACCCTGTTGCTGCCAGAAATTGGATTAAGGAAATGAAAAAAGCTTTTACCCTCACTCAAGTAGGTGATGATTTTAAGACGGATTATGCGAGTTACTTTCTTAAGGGTGAGGAAAATTATTGGTGGGAATCCACTCGTGCGTTAGAAAGAGAAGGTCCTGTTTCTTGGACCAGATTTACAAAATTGTTCTTGGAAAGGTATTTCCCCGATTGTCTATAGAACAGTTGGAAGTTGAGTTTTTAGAATTGAAACAAGGTGAAGGAAGTGTGTTGGAGTATGAGGCCAAGTTTACGAAATTGGCCCGATTAGTTCTTGAATATGTAAATACAGAGATCCAGAAGGCAAGGAGGTTTCAACAAGGGTTGAAGCCTGAAATTCACAGAGGAGTTGTGGCATTGCAACTCAAGACATATCCTTCCGTAGTTCAGGCCGCCCTGGTAATTGAAAGTGACCAGAATTTGGCCGTTAAGGAAGAGGGTGATAAGAAAAGGAAGTCTGAAGGTGTTATCAACAAGGAGGATCAAAGAAAATCCAGTCAGGAGTTTCAGAAACGGGTTGGACAAAATAGGAGTAAAAGATAAGGGAGAAGAGTGCATCTAAGGCCCTACTGGCTGATGGAGTTCATGGATGACAAGGGTGTGAGAAGATTCTTCAGATTAGAAGACCAATTGAGTATCTCTAGCAATGAGACTCTCTTGGAAATGCAAGAAAGGCTAGATCTCTCAGAATCTGATGAACTGGAATTCCACAGGCAACTCTAAAATCAGATTGATGAAAACAACAGAAAGCTTGGAAGAAGATCCAGACCCTCAAAAAACTAGAAAAATCTGCTCAGGCTAGAGGAGCATCTTGAAAATGACTGTGAGTCAAACCTTGTACATTTTGATTATTTGAAGCACTTTCAGTATTATCTACTTATCTTTAAAGCTGTATGTTTAGGATGTTTTGTTATCATCAAGTACCTCTTAATTTATGGCTACAATTCCAGTAGACATAAATTGGGGGAGATTGTTGTGCATATGTTGTGTACTTGATGATTTCATAAACAAAACATCTAAGTGGATTTTACTTAGTGAAATAATGTAGCACTCGACGGATAAGAATTACAGTCCCGACGGATAACTCATTATAGTCCCGACGGATGTTAACTTGTTATCCATCGAGTGAGTAGCTTATGTAATAATAAGTCTGTAGCACAGTTATGTATGCACCTTTGTATAGAATCTGTAGTAGCATATAAGTCATGTTGACTTTAACTAGATATGCAGAATAGGTTGATTAATTGTACATAAATGATGTCTTGTAATTCTGTATAAGTGAAATGAAGTCATATGCTTGATTGCTACCGGACGGATAACCTACAAAGCAACCGACGGATGATCAACAACCCGACGGATGATCAACAACCCGACGGATGATCATGTACTTAACTAATAAAGAATTCAAACAGCAGTTGAATAGTGAAAGCTGAGCACAGCCGTCGAGATGTATACAAATCTACTGTGGAAGCCCATTAACCGGGTAATAGAGGACGAAAAGCAGCAAAGCTTAAGACTGATAGTTTTTATATTTGTTCAGTCTTTTTGACTTTGTAATCTTGGTGATATATAAACCAAGAATGTAGCAAATAGAAAGAGAGAGCCGAGATAAACAAAAACAGAGAAATCTTTGTAAGCAGAATTATTAGCATTTCCCTGTATTCTCAGTAGTTCAATTTGTAAGCGGCTGTGAGCATTCTTGCACACAGAGTCCTCTCGATATATAATATATATCTCTGGTGGAATTGTTTAAATCCACCAGAAAGTTTTTAAAGACTCTTGTTTTTAATTACTTATGTTTTGATTCAATTAAGTTTCTATTCCGCATTGTGCTAATCAAAACTTTATATCTATATTCGAGTTGAACATTTTTATTTCGAGAAAAAGATTCAAGAATTCCATTCAACCCCCCTTCTGTAATTCTTGCTATATTGTTAAGGGACTAACAATTGGTATCAGAGCAAGCTCTTAATCTATAAAGAGTTTAAAGATCAAAACAATTCAGCAAGATGAACAAGAAAGACGTTGGAGTCAAGATTCCTTTTCTTGATAAAGATAATTACCATTATTGGAAGGTAAAGATGCATCTTCATATGCTTTCTCAAGATGTGGCTTATGTGGACTGCATAGAAAGAGGTCCTCATGTTCCAATGAGAGCTGCAACAGGAAACGAGCCATCAGTTCCCAAACTAAGGCATGAATGGTCTGATCCTGACATTGAACAAGTCAGGAAGGATAAAAACGCCATGAACATTCTGTTCAATGGAGTTGATGCAGACATGTTTGACAACATTATAAACTGCAAAACTGCCAAGGAAGTCTGGGATACTATACAGATAATCTGTGATGGCACTGAGCAAGTTAGAGAAATAAAATGCAGCTCTTAATTCAGCAATATGAGCATTTTCACAATGAGGAAAGTGAGTCACTCACTGACATTTTTAGTAGATTTCAAAAACTACTAAATGCTCTTAAGTTGCATGGAAGAGTCTATCAGACTAAAGACTCTAATCTGAAATTTCTCAGATCTCTTCCAAAGGAATGGAAACCAATGACAGTCTCATTGAGAAACTCACAAGATTATAAGGAGTTTACTTTGGAGAGACTGTATGGCATCCTGAAGACCTATGAGCTTGAGATAGAGCAGGATGAAAGGATGGAGAGAGGAAAGAAGAAAGGAGGATCCATTGCACTAGTTGCTGATTTGGAAAAGGAGAAGGAAGTGAAGATGGAAGCTGTTGAATCAACTTCAAAGGTCTGTGAGAATAAGGGCAAGGGGCTTGCAGCAGAAAGTGAAGATTCATTGAGCCAAGATGACATGAAGGACATTGATGAGCACCTAGCATTTCTTTACAGGAGATTTGCCAAGCTCAAGTTCAAGAAGAACTTTGGAGCAGCCAAGCCAAATAGAAACATGGTGGATAAGTCAAAATTCATATATTTCAAATGTGGCTTGGCAGGGCATTTTGCAAATGAGTGTAGAAAGTCAGATTCCAGTAAGAAAAGGTTTGAGTCTGTGGATTATAAGCAAAAATACTTTGATCTACTCAAACAAAAGGAAAGGGCTTTTATTACACAAGAGAATGACTGGGCAACAGATGGTTTGGATGAAGATGAAGATGTCAGCTATGTCAATCTAGCCCTAATGGCCAAGTCTGATGAAACAGAGACAAGTTCCTCAAGCAATCAGGTAATCACTACAAATCTTGCACATTTATCTAAAGCTGATTGTAATGATGCCATAAATGACATGTCTACAGAATTGTATCATTTGCGTGTTACACTTAAGTCTCTCACTAAAGAAAGTGCTAAAATCAAAGAAAACAACTTGTTTTTAAGTGAGAGGAATAATGTGCTTGAGTCTCAGTTTGTTGAGTTTGAGAAACTAAAAATTGAGCGTAAGATTGCCAAGGAGGAATTAACAGAGTCCTTGAAAAAGGAAGAGATTTTAAAGAAGCAGCTCGAGCGTGAACAAGAGGTGATTAAAGCATGGAAAACATCCAGGGATGTCCATGCTCAAATCACCAAAGTTCAAGGAATTGAGTCTTTTTGTGATGAAACCTGGAAAAAGAATAAAGAGAAACTAGAACCTATTTTGGTAGATGGTTTGCTGACAGATGTAGACTCGACGGATGATGAGGACTATCCGTCGGATAACAAAACGTGTTATCCGTCGAAAGGTGAAAATCCTCATCCGTCGGCTGTGAGCAAGCCCATTAACAAAGCCAAACTAATCAAGCTAAATGAGAAGTATGGGTCTGTTTCCAAGAACTTTGTTTCAGGAGAGTCAAGTCAAGCTAAGAAAGGGAAAAAGGCTAATGTTGGTCACATGACTGTTAAACAGTTAAGTGACAGACTTGAGAAAATTGAGGTAAAAACAGAGACTAAAAGGAAAAACTATAGGAATGGTAAAGTAGGGATTAATAAACACAATAACTACACACCTGATAAATATGCTCCTAGAAAAATTTATGTCAAGTGTGGTAGTGTAAATCATTTGTCTGTTAATTGCAAATCTGCCATGCCTACTCACATGTCTGTTCAGTCTCAATTTCCTAACATGAATGCAATTCCTCCCATGCCTATTAATGTTATGCCTACACAGAACATGAATGCACAGTTTGCTAATATGTCATTTGCACCTAATCCATATTATGCTGCATATAGTATGCCTCAAATGACATTTAGCATGCCCTACTGGAATAACATGTTTACACCAAGCATGCCATTTCGTGGTAGCCATAATATGCATGATAATTCTGTTGCATTAAATGGTTTCAAAGGTCCAATCCAAATGACTAAGGAAGAATCTGAAATTCCTAAGTCAAATGAGCTAAGACCTAAGAAACAGAAGAAAAAAGCTAACAAGGCAGGACCCAAGGAAACTTGGGTACCAAAATCAACTTGATTTGATTTTGATGTGTGCAGGGAAATATAAGGAATCTTTGGTACTTGGATAGTGGTTGTTCAAGACACATGACTGGTGATTCTACCCTGCTCACAGAGTTTAAGGAGAGAGCTGGCCCAAGTATTACTTTTGGAGATGATAACAAGGGTTATACTGTGGGATATGGCTTGATTTCAAAGGACAATGTCATCATTGAAGAGGCTGCCTTAGTGGATGGTCTCAAACACAATCTGTTGAGTATCAGCCAACTTTGTGACAAAGGCAATTCAGTAACCTTCAATAAAGAAGACTGTGTTGTGACTAATAATCAAAGCAAAAAAGTGGTTCTCACTGGTGTCAGAAGAGGAAATGTGTACCTAGCTGAGTTCAACTCAACTAAAGCAGAATCTGTAACTTGTCTTCTCAGTAAAGCAAGTCAAGATGAAAGTTGGCTATGGCACAAGAAGCTATCCCATTTAAACTTCAAGACCATGAATGAACTGGTAAAGAAAGAACTAGTAAGAGGCATTCCTCTAGTGGAGTTTTCAAAGGATGGACTATGTGATGCCTGCCAAAAGGGGAAGTAGATTAAAGCATCATTTAGGAAAAAACTTGATTCAGCAATTGAAGAGCCTTTGCAACTGCTTCACATGGATTTGTTTGGACCAGTCAATGTATTGTCAATTTCAAGAAAAAGATTCTGCCTAGTAATTGTAGATGATTTCTCAAAGTTCTCTTGGACATATTTCCTAAAGTCTAAAGATGAAGCTAGTGAAATCATCATCAATCACATAAGGCAAGTTAACAATCATCCTGATTTCAAAGTTAGAAGAATCAGGAGTGACAATGGAACTGAGTTCAAGAACTATGTCATGAGAGCATTTTATGAGGAAAATGGGATTCTGCATGAGTTTTCAGCAGCAAGGACTCCACAACAGAATGAAGTAGTGGAAAGGAAGAACAGATCACTTATTGAAGCTGCAAGGACAATGCTTGAAGAATCTAAACTACCTACATATTTCTGGGCTGAAGCTGTAAATACTGCATGCTACACTCAGAACATTTCTCTGATTAATCAAGCAAGATGCATGACTCCCTATCAATTGTTCAAGAACAAGAAGCCAACTCTAAACTTTCTTCATGTCTTTGGCTGTAAATGCTACATTCTGAGAAATCAAACTGATCAAAATGGGAAGTTTAATGCTAAAGCAGATGAAGGAATTTTTGTTGGGTATGCTGTTGGTAAAGCATATAGAGTCTACAATCTAAGAACCAACATTGTTGTGGAATCTATACATGTTATGTTTGATGATAAAAAGATTGAAGGACTGAAAGATGGATATCACCATGAGAGCCTCAAATTTGACAATATTGAGATGGTTAGTGATGAAAGTGATGATGAGAGTGATCAAGAAACAGTGTCTAAGGATAATGCAGACAAATCGACCACCAATGAAGCACAAAACTCAACATCCGTCAAGTTGCATAATGCTTCATCCGTTGGAAGGCAATCTGTGTTATCCGTCGGAAGACAACCTGCCTCATCCGTCGATAATCAAAATTCACCATCCGTCGGGTTATCAAAAGGAGCAGGAGGTCAAGACAGACCACCTACAGAAAATTCTCCCTTCTCAAATCAAAGATCCATAAACTCAGGGGGAGTTTCTAGCAATCAAAACTCAATCACTCATCAAGATAATTATGAGGCCTTTTCATCTAGAGCTAATCTACCTCAGTAATGGAAATGGAAAAAAGATCATCCCTTTGAGCTTATCATTGGTGATGTGTCTTCTAGAGTTCAAACAAGAAGAGCAACTCAGGAAGAATGTCTATACATCAGCTTTCTATCAAAGGAAGAACCAAAGAAGGTAGAAGAAGCTTTGTTAGATCCTGATTGGATTTTAGCTATGCAGGAGGAGCTAAACCAATTTGAAAGGAATAAAGTATGGAAGCTGGTACCCAAGCCTAAATGAAAGAATCCAGTAGACACCAAGTGGGTATTCAGAAACAAGATGGATGAAAATGGCATAGTAATAAGGAACAAAGCTAGATTGGTTGCTAAGGGCTATTGTCAGCAAGAAGGAATAGATTTTGATGAAACATTTTCTCCTGTTGCAAGACTTGAAGCCATCAGAATCTTCTTAGCCTATGCAGCCCATGCCAATTTCAAGGTCTATCAAATGGATGTCAAAAGTGCCTTTCTGAATGGAGATTTGGAGGAAGAAGTATATGTAAGTCAACCTCCTGGCTTTGAAGATCCAAATTTTCCAGAATATGTCTATTATCTTCTGAAAGCACTTTATGGACTGAAGCAAGCACCTAGAGCCTGGTATGACACTTTATCAAAGTTCCTTTTGGAAAATCACTTCACAAGAGGTACTGTAGATAAAACTTTATTTTTCAGAAATGTTAATGGCTCTAGCATACTTGTTCAAATTTATGTAGATGATATTATTTTTGGCTCTACAGATGAGAAACTTTGTAAAAAGTTTGCCAAATTGATGCAAAGTAAGTATGAGATGAGTATAATGGGAGAACTAACTTACTTTCTTGGTTTACAAGTTAAGCAAGTTAGTGATGGAATATTTATTAGTCAAACTAAATATATTTTTGATCATTTAAAGAAGTTTGATCTAATGAATTGCACATCTGCAAAAACTCCCATGGCCACTGCAACCAAGCTTGAATTAAATACTACTGAAAAGTCTGTGGATATTTCAAGTTATAGGGGCATGGTTGGCTCACTTCTGTACTTAACAGCTAGTAGGCCAGATATAATGTTTGCTACATGTTTATGTGCTAGATTTTAGGCTGATCCTAGAGAATCTCACTTGATAGCTATTAAGAGAATTTTCAGATATCTCAAGGGAACACCAAAACTTGGCATTTGGGACCCTAGAGATTCTGGCTTTGATCTAACTGGTTATTCAGATGCAGATAATGCAGGTTGCAGAATTGATAGAAAGAGCACAACAGGAACCTGTCAATTTCTAGGAAACAAGCTTGTGTCCTGGTTCAGTAAAAAGCAAAATTCAGTTTCTACTTCTACAACTGAAGCTGAATATATTGCTGCTGGCAGTTGTTGTGCACATATTTTATGGATGAAAAATCAATTGCTGGACTACGGTCTGCAAGTTGAAAGAATTCCCATTTTCTGTGATAACACAAGTGTAATTGCCATCACTGAAAATCCAGTACAACATTCAAGGACAAAGCACATAGACATCAAGTACCATTTCATAAGGGAACATGTAATGAATGGTACTGTGGAGTTACATTTTGTTCCAAGTGAGAAGCAACTTGCAGATATCTTTACTAAGCCACTGGATGAATCCACCTTTTCAAGGTTGGTAAGTGAGTTAGGTATGCTTAATTACTCTTAATTTATCTAAGTTATTTTGCAAGTTAAAGTAGCCAGAAATTTAGCTGATTTTTAAGTCTTGGATGAAATGTTGGCTAAGTCAAAATTTGCATCTCGACGGATGACCCTTATCCATCAAGTTTAGTCATCCGTCGATATACTATTTGCCAATAAAAATCAATTACCTTTCTGGAATTTTTTAAAACTCGACAGATAACAGCTTATCCTCATCCGTCGAATTGTCTAAATCTCAGCCGTTAATTCCTTGAACATTATCCATCGAGTATATTTACAGTTTGTAAGCATTGCACGACGGATAATGGGTGGAATCTTTAGAGTTTATTTTTAAATGGCTATTTTTGGCAATTTTTATTGGTTAATTTACTCTTCTTTATTATTTTTATCCGTTGTTTTTGAGATAGTATAAAAGCTTATTTCATTCCAATTGTTTTCTTTTATCATTCTCAAATTCAACTGCTTTTAATTTCATTCTCTCTCAAGCAAATATTCTCTTTCTCTATTCAAGCTTTCTTTCTCTAACAATGGCACCTGTAGTAAAAATTATGTCTCAAACTGGGTTCATTTATGAGAAGATAAACTTCACTGCTTTGGTCAATACGGGTATTCAACAATCAGAAGACTATCACAAGATGATGGACTTTGTGAAGAACTGCAAGTTAAATTACGCCATGCTGGAATCACCCACAATTTTCTGTGAAGTTGTTGAAGAGATGTGGACCACTGCAATCTACAACTCTACTGACAAGACCATCACTCTAACCATCAAAGGTAACGAATTCTGTATCAATAGTGATGTGATAAAAGAATGTTTCAAAATTCCTGATAATAATGTGACTTCACCACACACTGACACTGATCTTATCAATATGCTTAATTCCATGCATTATGCACTTCCTACTTCTAAACTAAGTGATATTAGAAGAATGGGTCTTAAGAAGGAGTGAAGTTTCATGTGTGATGTAGTTACTAAGGTTTTCTTTGGAAAAATCAGTAATTTTGATTCTGTAAACATTTCCATGCTTAACATGCTAACATGCTAGTCATAGATAAATTTTACAATTTCAGTGACCTTGTCTTGATTGAGTTAGGTTTTAAACTAGGTGAGTTAGCTAAAAGAGGAAAGAATGTGTATTATGCTAGATTTTTCATGTTATTGGCTAACCATCTATGTCAAGAAATTGTGCTTGAGAACCCAAACAACAAACTGGCTTGTTGGGTTCAAGAGAGAAGACTCATTGCAGATTTGAACAGAGCCAACCATCACAGGGATGTGCCAATGTTCTATTTTCCTGTAATGCAGACACCTCAGGTAAGTGAGGTAAGTTCATCCATCCCTACAACTATTCCAACCTCCTCTATTACTTTGAGTTCAGGAGTAGCTATGACAACTGTGATAATGACCAAACAGTTGCCTACCAAAGCTGCCAAAACTGCTATTATTTCTAAATCCAAATCAAAGAAAACCCCCTCTGGTATCTCTCAAAAGGTACCAGTTAAAAAATCCACCAAAGCCAAAAAGGGGAGTGTAAAGGAGGGTAAGTTAGGTGAGAGAAGGGGTGAACATCAAAGAAACCCCAAGAATAAGGTTGGAGAGTTGAGTGAATCCCAGCCTAGCCACACTGCAGTTTCCCAACAAACTGCAGTGCTTAAAAAGGATAAAAGCTCACTTCTAGCTGCATCATCCCAAAAGGATGTAGTTATTAAACAAAGCTCTCAGCCAAGAGCACAGGACAAAAGGGTTAGAGACACAAGCTCACCCCAAACTTACACAAGAAAGAAGAAATCCAAAACCACTGGGGATGCACAGGGCACACACACAGTGCAAACTGGTGCTAAAGACACAGTCCCTGCACTTTCTCAAATTCAGTTTGATGTGGCTCCAATAAATGTGGAGTCACAGCCAAAATCTCTAATAATAGAAGCATCTGAAACACCATACTCACCAACAAACTCTCTGGAAGTGGATATGATAAACACTTCAATTCCTGATTCCCCTTCTTTAACTCTGTTGGGGAAGCCAAAATCTAGTGCAAGTGAGCATCATCTTTTAGATGATTTGTTGGCTCACTTGCCAATTCATTCAGATTCTATTGTGACATCTGTGCCTCAAATATCTTCAATCAACACAGAGTCAACAATAGTTTCTCTTCCCACCTCATTCATTTCTACTCTCTCGATGGATATTGTTCATCCGTCGAGTAGTGATTGTATCCCGACGGATAAGCTTAACAGCAGTTATCCATCAGATAGCATTACCACTCACTCGACGGATATCACTTATCCATCGAGTATCTCTGTACAACTTCAAACTTCAATTATTTTAAGTGCAGAAGATTTAGTGGTTGTACAGTCACTCTTAGGACTGAGAGAGGAGAGTGTATTGAGTGAGAGGCTGGGTTGCTCCCAGGCAAAAGGAGAGGAAAAGAGTGAAACTCAGCAATCCATTTATTCAGGATTGGCAAAAGTGAGTGAGAGGAGTCCCACCTTAGTAGGTGAAGGTGAGGGTGTGAGGGTGGGGAGCCAGAGTGAGACCCTGATGCAACAAAAAAGAGATTTTGAGAGAAAAGCAGGTACAAAAGAAATAAGGGTGGATCCAGCCATTGTTAGTGAGTCAATGATTGTGGATGATGCTGAAAAGGAAAGACAATTTCAGCAACATTACAAAGCTGTAATTGATAACATTTCCTTGGATGCTGACACTTTTACTCATCCTGTGTCAGCCTATCAATTGTTGGCTGCTCAGGGCAATGTGGAGGCAGAACAGACTTTGAACTTAGTACACACCTCAGAATCTCTTCAAAGAGGTAAAGCTACTGTCAATAGGATGCCTTCTCAAGCTGGTGAGCCATCTGAAGAATTTGAAGTAAATTCTAATAATGATGACTCTGTTTCTTTGGATGGAAGCATGAACTTAGGGGGAGATGAAGGCCCAAGTTCTGTTTCAGATTTACCTGAATGGGCATGGACAAAGGAATCTACACCAGGACAATTTGGTGTATCCTTGGTTAAGCAAGTGATGGCTATTCAAAAGGCCCTTCAGGAAACTTCAGATGCTGGTATCAAGGCTATTCTTCAAGCTCATCTAGACTCTCTACATCTCATAAATATCCAGCAGTTAAGACAGAATCTGAGTATGGATGAACTAAAAAGGGATATAGCTGACTTGAAGACCTACAATTCTGAGAAGCTGGATTCCGTCATGCCATATGGTACCATGCAAGATCTATTACTAAGATTGAGGAGAGAATCAGATTCTGAAAAGAAGCTGGCCAAGCTGGAAGACAGAGTTCAAGTTATTGAGAATTCAGTGGCTATCCTTCTTCAAAATCAACAGACTCAGACAAATCTTCTCATGCAACTGGCTAAAGCACAAGGCCTAACTCCTCAACTTGATGATAACAAAAAGGGGGAGAGAGAATCAAGTAAGGGGGAGAAAGGACCAACTGAGGGGGAGAAACTTCAAGTACAAATCAGCAAAGTAATTGTACCTTCAATTATCGTCTCCAAGCCACCAGTTGCAGATGGTATAGATCTAATTCAAGCAGCAGCAACAAATTTGAAAATTGCTGAAAAAGGAAAGTTGAGTTTGATCAACTGGAATAAGATTGATGAGGAGATAAGAAAAAGTTTGAACTTGTCAAGGAGCAAGTTAAGTCAGCCATCCATCACTCTCAAGTCAAGCCAATTAGTGTGAATGAGATGAGCTTGAATTATCTGGAAAAAGGATAATCTTCCTGCATCAAGTCTCTAAAGGCTGAAACAATTCTAAAACCAAGGGTAAATTATCCAAAATCATCTTTGAAGAACCCCTTGGACACTGTGTATGAGACACCCAAGCCTGATGTGAAGAAGTTTCTGTCAAGATCTATTATCTTCTATAAAGATCCAGCTGATTCAGCTTCAAAAAGGAGAATTGCTAAGATATTCAGAAATGGAAAGGAAGTTTGTGTGGTAGCTGGACATCCACAATTTGCTCAAGCAAAGAGAGAAGAAAAAGGCAGATTGAAGCAGGAAAAGAAGCAAGCTGCTCTAGATGCAAAGAAGTCTAAACAAAAGAAAGAGCAGATTGCTATCTTGGCCAAGCTACAGGCTGTGAATTCATCTCAACAAATTCCCTCTCAACCATCTAAAGCTGCTGAATTAAAAAAGAAAATTGAAGAACAGAAGAAATCCCCATGGAAGAAAGAATTGACTAGAAGAACAAAAAGGAAACTGGATATTGTTGACAAGGAATTGGAAGATCAATTTCCTAAGGAATCCACATCAGCTACAACTCAAGCATCAAAGCCCTCTGTGGTATTTGAAGACATAAGGGTGGTGGATCCCTACAGGAATATTCATGGTGAACCTATTGTGCCAAAGGATGAGCCAATAGAGTGGGATAATATACCAGTTCCTGACTTCAGCTTACCAATCCTTAGCAAGCCAAAAAGGACAAAGTCAAGGGCAGTCAAGAAAGTGAAGCTGTCACCTCTCAAATCCAAATCAGTAGTTAAAGCTCAACCCAAAGTCAACAGGGGAGACTACTTGTACTTGTGTGACATCAAAGAATTTACAGATCTAAATCTTTATCTGGATGAACTGGATGAAGTAAGGGGAATTGATGCATACAGGATCCTACCTGAAAGGTTGGTGTTCAAGTACAAAGGAGGTAGGGAGATTCAGTGGCCACTTCACAGGATTTTTCAAGAGAGCCAAGCTGTGCTAATTAAAGTTTATTCATCCTTCAAGAAAAACTTTGGGTTCAATGTCACTGCAAGAAGACTAGTATTGAAGAAGATTGAAGAACTAAGGAGTGTTAGAGCTAAAGATGCACTCCCAAAGACTCTAATCATCCCATACACAGGGAGAAGAGTGCATCTAAGGCCCTACTGGCTGATGGAGTTCATGGATGACAAGGGTGTGAGAAGATTCTTCAAATTAGAAGACCAATTGAGTATCTCTAGCAATGAGACTATCTTAGAAATGCAAGAAAGGCTAGATCTCTCAGAATCTGATGAACTGGAATTCCACAGGCAACTCCAAAATCAGATTGATGAAAACAACAGAAAGCTTGGAAGAAGATCCAGACCCTCAAGAAACTAGAAAAATCTGCTCAGGCTAGAGGAGCATCTTAAAAATGACTGTGAGCCAAACCTTGTACATTTTGATTATTTGAAGCACTTTCAGTATTATCTACTTATCTTTAAAGCTGTATGTTTAGGATGTTTTGTTATCATCAAGTACCTCTTAATTTATGGCTACAATTCCAGTAGACATAAATTGGGGGAGATTGTTGTGCATATGTTGTGTACTTGATGATTTCATAAACAAAACATCTAAGTGGATTTTACTTAGTGAAATAATGTAGCACTCGACGGATAAGAATTACAGTCCCGACTGATAACTCATTATAGTCCCGACGGATGTTAACTTGTTATCCATCGAGTGAGTAGCTTATGTAATAATAAGTCTGTAGCACAGTTATGTATGCGCCTTTGTATAGAATTTGTAGTAGCATATAAGTCATGTTGACTTTAACTAGATATGCAGAATAGGTTGATTAATTGTACATAAATGATGTCTTGTAATTCTGTATAAGTGAAATGAAGTCATATGCTTGATTGCTACCCGACGGATAACCTACAAAGCAACCGACGGATAATCAACAACCCGACGGATGATCAACAACCCGACGGATGATCATGTACTCAACTAATAAAGAATTCAAACAACAGTTGAACAGTGAAAGCTGAGCACAGCCGTCGAGATGTATACAAATCTACTGTGGAAGCCCATTAACCGGTTAGTAGAGGAGGAAAAACAACAAAACTTAAGACTGATAGTTTTTATATTTGTTCAGTCTTTTTGACTTTGTAATCTTGGTGATATATAAACCAAGAATGTAGCAAATAGAAAGAGAGAGCTGAGATAAACAAAAACAGAGAAATCTTTGTAAGCAGAATTATTAGCATTTCCTTGTATTCCCAGTAGTTCAATTTGTAAGCAGCTGTGAGCATTCTTGCACACATAGTCCTCTCGATATATAATATATATCTCTGGTGAAATTATTTAAATCCACCAGAAAGTTTTTAAAGACTCTTGTTTTTAATTACTTATGTTTTGATTCAATTAAGTTTGTATTCCGCATTGTGCTAATCAAAACATTTATATCTATATTCGAGTTGAACATTTTTATTTCGAGAAAAAGATTCAAGAATTCCATTCAACCCCCCTTCTGTAATTCTTGCTATATTGTTAAGGGACTAACATAATGTTATGGAAGCCAATATTAAGGTAAGTTTCTAAGGGCAGAAGCAAGATAAGAAGTTCTTCCAATCATGCGAGAAAAGGAGTTAATAAGCCAAGGATATAAGTTAGATCCACCATATGTAGAGATACGAAGAAGGAAGTACTTAAGTTGGAAGAAATTCGAGTAGTAAATGAATTCCCGGGAGTCTCCCTAGATGAATCACTGAGATTACCCTAGATTATGGGATAAAATTTCTCATTGATATAGTAATTTGAGCCAAACCAGTGTCAAAGACTCCATGTTATATGGCCAGTGAGAATGAAAGAATTAGTTAAGTAACTGCATGAGTTATTGGAAAGGGAGGTGATCATACCAGGTATATCCCCGTGGGGTGCACCAGTGATGTTATTGGAGAAGAGGGATGAAATTATGAGATTATGTACCGATTATCAGAAGTTTAACAAGATGACGAATAAGAATAAGTAACCCCTATTTAAAACTGATTACTTATGTGACCTAATATAAGGAGTGTGTTATTTCTCGAAGGTTAACTTAAGTACAGCCTGAGGACGTATCAAAGATTGCGGTTAGAACGAGATATGGGCATTATAATTTTGGTGATTTTATTTGGATTAACAAGTGTACAAGTCGTCTCTAAGGATTTAATGAACATGGTGTATAAGGAGTGCTTGGATAAACATAATTGTAATTATTGATAACATCCTCAACTATTCAAATAATAAGAAATTCTTTGTAAAATGCCCAAGGATTTCCCTATGAAGAATAGAAGGGAAGCAACTATACGTTAAGTTTTCAAGTATGAATTTTGGCTGAGATTAACAAAAGATTTTGATTATTCCATTAATAACCACCTAAGCAAAGCCGGTGTAGTAACATATGCTTTGTGTAGAAAGAAAGGATTGAATGTAATTAAGATCATCGAGGAGTTAATAAAAGAATTGGAGAGAGTGGAATTTGAAGTTCGAATACCTGAAGGTGATAAGAAGTAAATATATGAGATTACTTTCCATCCATAACTGATGGAAAGGAGTAAGAGGTGTCTGAATGTTTGGAAACTAAGTTGAAAATGAGTACCGCCTATCATCCTTAGACGAAGGGTCAAAGTGAGAGGACGATTAAGATGATATAAGATATGTTAAGAGTATATGCTTTGGATTTTAAAGGAAACTGAGATAATCAACTACCATTGATTGAGTTTTCCTATGCTAATAGTTATCATGATAGTAGGGGAATGCCACCTTACGAAGCCGTGTATGAACGTAAACATAGAACTCCGCTTTATTGAGATGAAGTGGGAGAAAAGAAGTTATAAGGTCCTAAATTAGTTCAACAAACCTAGAACGCAATGGTATTGATCCGGACAAGGTTAAAAGCAGTTCATGATAAACCAAGAAAGAGCGTAGACTTGTATCGAGGAGATATGGATAAAGGGATAAGATTGTTGGTATTTTGGAAAAGTCATCTTGAAAAAGATTGGTCAGGTTCAGATAGAAGGACAAACTGAGTTCCAGATATATTGGACCGTTTGAAGTATTGAGAAAACAAGTTAAGTCACTTATGAGTTATCACTGTTGCCATAGCTGCAGCATACTCATGGTGTGTTTTACGTCATTATGTCAAAATAATATATCCTTAATTTGAACCAAGACAATGTGTATGAATCAATCTAGATTCTAGAACGTAAAACGAGACCTTAGGAATAAGTCTATTCCTATAGTGAGTATACTTTGGAAGAATCCTCGAGTAGAAGGGTCTACTTGGGAGTTAGAGTCAAATATACTTGACAAATGTCCTCACTTATTTAATTAGTTAAGATTCTAATGACATAATCTTTTTAAGGGGGGAAGGATATGATGACTCGTATTTTCGTATTATTTTAAGTGTAATTATAGAATTATTAAATAAATAAAAATACGTATTAGTTCTGTCAGCTGTGTGTTGCTTTATTATTAATTATATGTATGGTTTATTGAGGTTCGAGGATTGTTTGTATAATTAATTTTTGAGCTGTGTTATTTTATTTTCACTTTTAATAGCGATTTATGGGAGATTTATTTTCATAAATAGTTCAATTGCTTCTAAAATTCTTTTTATGGTTTTATAATTATAATAATTATTTTTGGGATTTTATAAAATTTAGAAATCAATATTTCATCAATTATTTAGCCCTAAATGATTTTCTGATTGTATTTAAGTATAAATTCAGTATTAAATTCAAAAATATCTCAAAAATTATAAAACTCATATTTTATAAAGTTTGGAATATTTCGAGAATTTTAAAACTATTTCGGAAATTTTTCTGATTAAATTCACCCGCGCATTTATTCGTTTAATTATAAAATGCGGGTATATTGCATGATTCAAAAATGCTTTAAATATTATGAAAGTTTTATTGTATTAGTTTTTAAATATTCTGATAATTTTAAAAGTATCGTGATAATTTTTCGGGCTAGTTTCATTCGCAACTTGGTACGTTAAAACACAAATCACGGGACTAAATTGAGTTTCAAAAGGTTGATATCGATCCTCTTGGACATGTGTTAGATCTCAGAGGAGTTGGACACGTGTTACTGCTGGGACTTTTTAACAACGATAAAAAAAATGATAAAATACTATCCTACCCAATTCCCCCCACCAGCGGCTCTCTTTCAATCTTTGTATCTCTTCTCTCTGAAAAATCTCTCCCTCTCGATCAGTTTCTTCCCCCTGTACCCCGCTTCTTTCTCTCATTTTCTTGTTCCGGCCGCCTCCTCGTTCTCCCCTAATTCCGGTAAGCCGCCGTTCTAACTCCGGTTGGTGCTGGTGGTTTCGATTTTGATCTTGCTTGGCTGTATATATATATCTATACTTGTATATATGTATGTACAGTTAGGTATTGCTGTGGTGACAGTGATTGTGTGTGCTGCCTTTGTATCTTTCCGACTTTGCTTTTTTATTTTTTCCGGCCGCCTGTTGTTTGCTCCGGCCGTGACTGTGTTGTTTTCCCGGTTATGGCCGCGCGCGTAATGTGCTAAATTTAATAATTTTCTGTAGAAATTTTATTGATTATTTCAATGATATTAATTGGAATGTGTGCGATAAATAAATAATTATCGGTGAAATTCGCGTTGGAAACCCGAGTTTATCGGGTACCCGCAAATTAACCGCCCTTGGCGATGAATTTCGATGAGCTGACGGTGTACTGTGATGAATTATTCTGAGTCCTAAATTTATAAAATTTTAAAATAAATAATTTAGTTTGTAAAATTATTTTCGAAACAAAAAATCATTAATTAGTAAATATTATGACTTGGAATGATTGTTGGGTTGTTTATTGATTGTGACGTCGATTATGTTTCGACAGGTAGATCGATAAACAAAGAAGACGCTGCCCGATTATCGGGAACGTATCCTGTAAATTATCGGGTATATCGGTCGAGCATATATACTTATATAATTATAAATATTTCACGAGATCTACTTGCATGACATGATCAACTATTTTATATAATAACTGACAACCTAGTTTTTCCGTAGCGACGAATATAGGTATTTTCCGAAAATTACTACAGAACCAAGTTTTGAGTGCATGGACCTTATCTGTTCTGTGTTTTATTGGTAGTGGAAACACTTACGAGTCAGGAATTGTTATCTTTTGGATAGAAGTGATACGAGGATATGTCAAGCATAACTGGACGTCTAACATAGGGTATGTAAGAACCCAAAATTTTGACATCGGTAAAAGACCTTTATGAATAGTAATCTTGCGGTTTAATAAAAACTTTTGCGACCACACTATATACGAGTTTTTAATTTAAGATTCCGAGTTGATATTGTGATTATACGTACCAAATGAGTGTACGTAAACGCTATTAGTTTTCGAAGAAAACGAACTTTGAAAAACGACCGTATCTATGAACCATCAAGGATTACGAGAATCACAATATAATTACAAAGTTAAAATCCTACAAATTCAAATCCAAGTACGAAACTTCAAAGTGTAAAGGACGTATAAGAAAGGATTTACCCCGCGAACCGCATACGAAGATTTATTACGAAAACGAATAAGCGACCAAGAAAATACGTAAGCGAACGAATAAACAAACCAAGGCCATGTAAATTTAATACAAATATAATTCAAATAAATTATCAATTAATTAATGAAGCTAGCTAATTAAATTATAAGCTAGTACAAAACAACTTTCCCTAAAATAAGAATTCTTATTTTTTTAATCATGATATAGCTTGACAATTGGTGTGCAATTTAGGCCTAGACTTGGAAAAAGAAAGGCTTTTTCTATACACCTTAGTAATAAACAAAATGCATACAATTTCCACCGCATTTCCAAGAAGCAAGCCAATCAATTCTCTCTCTCTCTCTCTCCAAAAACACAATGCTGATTTTCAAGAACACCATGGAAAGAAAAATTCATATCTCATGTTCTACTCATTCACAAATCACCAAATATTTACCAAACCTCTTCCATATCATGGGTAAGTCACACACCAAATTTCAATCCCATAAATTAAGTTTTCAATTTTATAAAAATGTTTGAATAGTAACTCCGAAAATCACTAACTTGTTTTCTTGATTTTTCATGAAAGTTTAAGGCTCCTAAATCTAGACCAAGGCTTCATCAAGGATCTTAGGACTTTATTAAGTATTAAAAAGCTTCAAGGAAGGTATAAACATTCATCCAAACTTTGTTTAAGTTTTAAGTTTCAAGAAGAGTAGGGATCTTGGATATAAGTATGGTTTTGATGATTTATTTGATATTATCTTAATGTTTAGTTAATTAGTTTTAAGGTTGATAATTGTTGCCTCAAGAACATGATGTTCTTGAGAGGAGTTAGTGTTGAGATGATGATTTGATGATTGTTGATGGTGGTATAATGATTAAAGACGTAGACGAAACTCGAATCGTAATCGTAACCTCGTTAAAACGAACAAAACTCAACTTAAGTTTCTGCAGAAGTTCCCGAATGTATTAACTGTAGTTTCTTAAAAAGTATCACTTAATTATGATAGACAATGTTATAAGGATCGTTTAGGCGCTTGAATCGTTTGATTTCGTGTGACGACATCAATCTCAGGGTTAGAAAATGAGGACTCACACACCAGTAAACTAATAATATCAACATATAGAATAAACCCCGATTAAATACTAACAGGATCTAAACAGGATTAAGTTTGAGACAAGATTACAATTACCAACCAAAATAAATAAATTACAACCCAAAATATTAACAAATTCAATTTATTCGATTCCGAAATGGAATCGATAGATAACCCACTATATCTGAACCAACTTAAAGAATCCTTCCAACTACTACGCTTGCTCACACACACTGCTACTTGCTTTGGCATCTGGAAACCTATGACACGGTAGGGACTGCCAGGAACACTTATGCGAGCTGAACGCCTAAGTCTGGCCATCTTCTTTCTTAATTGCCATGGATAGAGCAAAGCAAATATAAATGAGCACAAAAGCTCAGCAAGTAACTACAAAATAGTTATATAAAGCAATAATAATAACAATAGCAAAATTTGAGGCATTCTACTTTTAAATCTCTAGGTGGCAGATTTCTATCTTTGGCTATACAAAGGTTATGAAGAAAGGTTTGGGCTTTCAAGAATCAAGGATCAAGATAGGGTGAAAGCCGATATTTATCGCAATTCAGTAGCAGAAATCATATCAGAAAAGCATAATAATATCATGGAACAAGATATATGGTATCATGGCATCATTATTCAAATAAAAACTTTTTAACCAAATCATTGCTCAAAATCATTTTATGATGCTACGGATTACAGCCGGTGATTAGCCGCGAAGTATTTCCGAACCTCGCTAGGTTCTAAAAAATATTGGTGGGATCCCGAGGTAGCTTTTAAGCCTCAAATAATAAGTGTGGAAAGGACATGCGTCTTAGTCCAGATCCACTATTCTCAACAAAACATTTTGCCCCTTTGGCAATTCTCAAGAAAACATTTTGCCTCTTTGGCAATTCAACTTTTAAAAACTTTGCATTTTTATAAGAATTAGATGCCAGAAAGAATAACATTTCAAAAGTTCTTAAGGCATGAAAGAATCATATCAATCTTTAAGGGATTCCAAACAATAAGATTACGATCAACAATCATATGATTAGGATTACGAGATTCTTATCAAAAGAAGAACTATCCTCATACTAGAGGGGTCATCAAGGATGAATATCAATGATTCAACAACTAAGGAAGAAGTATTGAAAAAGAGTTATAAAGATAATCAACAAAGGTGGGGGTGTCTGATATCAAGTGTAGTACATGGCATACATCCAGTTACAAAGTTTGGATATGGAAATAAAGGATAGTTATCAAATAAATGTAGTTCAAGGAATTCGAATTAGAAGCAATGGTCAATATAGGGAATTATTGAAGCAATACTAGAAATCAAGTTCAAGGTATTCAAGAGAATTAATCATCAAGGCAAAGGTATTCAAGTTAATGAAGAATTCAGGTTACTCAAGACATTTTGCAAGGGAATTCATAAAGGTTCTCTTAGGGTTTACGAGATCATAGGGTGACAAAGGAAATAGGCAATGTAATCGGGTATAAATCAATCAAGTGGTTGTAAACGGTTGAACATGATTCAATAACAAGTTATCACAAGAATCAATATTAGGGTTTCTCAGAAATCAATAACAGGTTTATCACAAGTATAAAAAAATCACTACTTTATCATGGCATTAGCAATATCAATTCAAAAGAGAAGGAAGAGTTACTTGCCTTAAATCGCTTTCCTGCTTTACTAAAATTGAAACTGAACTACTGAAGCTGAACTACTGCCACCTAAGTTTCCTTTCCCTTTTCTAGCCCAAATACCTCCACTATTTGAATCTACAATCTTGAATGCATCCGCTATTTGAATCTACCATCCAAAACATAATCCCTAATTAGATACTTATTCGCACTCGAAGTTCCCTGAACGTCTAACGATTAAAGCTTAACTTATTCATACTTATCTACTCACATATCCAATATAAACCAAATTCTATTTTCAAATTAAACAATAACCCAATTAACAACAAAACAACTTGTAGAATCGACATGCAATCAATCAACTCAACATGCAATACTCTAAATCACAAATCCAACTTAATTAAACCCATGATCTAATCATTTAACCCATCTTTTTTCCAAACCAAACAAAATATAACTTGATTACACTTAGGACTTTACATGCATGCAAGGAAACCAACTCAAAAACAAAGGTATATATATATATCATCAAAATCAATCGAACATTAAAACCCTTTTGCAAAACTCATTCATTTGAACCAAAAACCAAATCTTTGAACCAAAACCCTTTATAAACTTTAAATCAAAATCAAAACCCACCTTTTTAATAGAAAAAGTCGAACCTATCTCCAAAACAAACCAAGAAAATCACATAACTTATGTACTATACTCTCTCTTAAGGTCATACACTAAGAAATTGTATTTTTTTAGATATAACCAAGAGATGTTGATGCAAAAACATCCTTAAACGCTTACATATTAAGAGTATATGGATAGAGAATTGAAAAGGATGAAGATAAATGGCAAGATCTTTGAATTCTAAGTAGGATTTGATGTTGCATGTAGAGGAGAGAGAGAAAGAGAGCTTGAATGAGAGAGAGAAGAAGAAGAAAGGGAGAGAGAACCGGGAGAGAAGAAGGAGAAAAGAGAGAGATGTGAGAAATGAAATGAATGAAGTGATGATGGAAGTAACAAGCTTTTATCTCATCCTTTTATTCACAAAAGTTAATGGAATTGTGAAATTACCAACCTACCCTTCTCTTACTACTAGCACAAAAATGCATGCAAGGATGATATGGTCATTTAACTATGTGTACTAGGGAGACTACCAAAGGTACCACAGGCGAATGTACTCTGTGTACTCAGGAACTTGTGAAGTATGTGTATACCCAAAATGGGACACGTAGCCCGAATGCGTCAAGGGTGATAACCCGGATACGAAGGTGTAGTCCTTCTATTAGTAGAAAAGGTTACTATTTTCTCTTATACGACTGATCATCGTATGCGGTGGCTCCAGTGAATGTCCTATATTCTTCCAATTGGAATTGAGATGCAATACCGTAACCCAAGCCTAGGTGTTGGGTTTACCATTAAGGTATTTGTAGACTAATAAGTCAATCAAAGAATTATTTTGAAAAGAGGTGTGTATCACCAAGAAAACTACTTTGAATTAATACGTATCCTTGTACGGATTAATATAATTTCCTTTAGCAGTCTTTTCATACTGTTGATTATTATGGCTGAGCATTATTGCTCACTCTTGCTTTCTTTTAAATGTCACAACACAACATACCAGTATGCCGGCGTGGGACTTAGTCACTTGAAATCGTGGGGAGAATCCCTTACAGCTTTGTCTCAGGTGGACCAGAGTATCCAAATAGGTATAAGATGTTAGTAGTAATTATTGTAACTTCATGTAGAGGTTACGAATAATTGTTTAAGATCCTATTAAGTACATTTGAGTGTAATAAAAGAAGATTACATTTTGTACATCGTTTCTAAGGCTATAAATTGTGTGTGTGTGTGTGCGTGAGATGGGGGTCTGTTGGATTATTGAATCAATACAGGTTACACATGAGTGAAGGATGGCATGACGACCCGGATTTCTAACCCCGGATTTGGGGGCGTTACAGAAATGGTATCAGAGCAATAAGTTATATTAATTAGAGACGAGAGTGTTAGGAATCTGTCGAGATGCAAAATTGCGTAAGAGCTCATATAGAGTTCATCATTGGACTACCAGATGTAGCCCCAATGTGTAGGTTAGGATAAAGTGTATATTTGAGGTATTAAAGTACGACTAATAGGACCATTGGAGATTATCAGAATGATGAGAAGAAAAATTAGAATCATATATGATTTGGCAAATATGTGGTTTTAGAACTTGGAGCTAAGTCTCTAGGGCATTTGGGGTAAAGACGATATTACCAACACCATATGTTCATTTTGATAACACGATCCTTGTTACTCGTAGTTCTGTATAGGTTGCCCATGAGGGGGAATCACATGTGAGAACCATGAAGTCTAATTATTAATATACAGTTGAGCTTATTGACCCAAACTAGTTGAAGGTGTCATTTTACCAATGAGGATGTGAATATCGTATTAATCACGAATTCACCAGAGATAGTGTCCAATATACCCTTAAGGATATTTTTCTATTAAGGAAGATTTGAATGTAATATAAGAATGTTATCGTAAGACGACTACACTACATGATATTATTAGTGTGCTTAACATATAAGGTTATGATGGTTTAGCTCAGAGATCAAGAGCGTCGAGAATTGATGGCATGTCTACAATCTAATGGCGTAAGATTATAACGAGCGATAGTCCGATCTTAGAACCTTCTAAAAGGATAGACCAATGAGTCTAGAGCGGAATTCTTTGGTAGAAATGATGTCAGATACTACGTATATATACTCATAGACCTCTAATATATACGATAATGTATGTTCACTTACACACACATGCCACTGAGCTTATGGACTGCATTGGGATCTCTAAGTGATCTATTTGATCTGTTCCCAGGGGGAACTGGCCACTTGTAATTCATAACGGATGCGTGTAGCAGGCCCCTACCGGCTTAGCTTTTGGAATAATTCTGAGTAAGGTCTTCGAGGTAAAATACCAGAATAATAGATATACTTGCGAAAGTCAAGTTAGTAAGCGATTTTGAAATGATGTTGAAAGAGACACTAGCTGAAATGAGGAATTACAAAGACGAAGAGGTGGTATCATCCTCAGACAGATAATAAGGAGAGTTAGGATAATCTGTGAAATATTTTGGCACCTACTCATTGTCACGTTACTCCCTCCAAACTGTTGATCATTCGTATTGCCTTGATAAGTCATATCAGGCAATCCTTTTAGTTCCCTACTTTGAACTTCTGATGTGACCAACAACTTGAATAGTCTTTCTCCGCATCAGTACTTGTTAAATTCTTTTAGTTAATCCATAATTTTTTATTCATAGATCATGGTCTTATTGTTCGGCTCAGAGCTAATTATACTTTCTTTCAACTATCCAAGAAATTTTAATAAACTTTCCTTCATTAATCGATGAATATTCATAATGAATATCTTCACTTGATTCTTCTTTCATACTACTCTTCTCAGTCAAGATGGTAAGTATTTAACAAATTGTTAAAAACATGGATGATCTAATCTTCATAGATTCTTCGGGAATCCTTTTCTTCTATTCGGGATGAAATTGTATATTGAACTTTGAAATCATAGTAAGGGTATCAATTTGATATTGGTATTCCGAATTCACTTCTATTCGAGAATCTGATAAAGTATGTGAACGAGGAAACCTATATGAGTACCATTTTATTGGCAAGAAATATTTGATGAGAGGCTATCGATTGTTCCGATGCCAAGACCACTCGATTCAGAGTTATAATTGTCTTTCTCGACCCAAATTTGAAAACTCTTTATTTTAAAATCGTCATCCGGGTGGCCACAAATTTCTTCAGTGGTTACGATGTTGAGATATTTTTTTCCAAACAAACTGAAATATGCTTAGTTGCATATGTTCTCATGAATGACTAGTTAATCTTCCTAACTAGTCGAAATTTTAATTAATACGACGAAATCCTAGCTAATCGTCCTATCTAGTTGCTTTGGGCCAAACCAATTGAGCTGGCCATTTTCTTAGCCAGTTGATAATATTGCTTGATACAGACTAGTTATTATTTTTCTAGTTCCACTTCCAATCAAATTTTAATTATTCCATAGCGCATCATATATGCAAAATTTAATTGTTGATGAAATTTTCAAAGAATGATTTAATTGAGACCTAACTAGGTCGCCCACTCAAACGAGAATTCATATTCAGTTTTATGAAATATTTTGTTCATAAAATTTTCTATTCTTTCGTTTATATAAAGAATATCCAATTTAAATCATAAAGTGATTGAAGAACAATATACTTCCTTATTTGTTAATCATTGAATAAAATTCCTTCTTTCAAAATAGCATCTCTTTGAAACCTCAATAAATAATCTTTGGTTGAGGATGTTATTCGAAATTTCTTTCATTACTCGAAAAGAAAATTATTCTTTCATTGGGGAAATCTTACAAGTATTGTTCGTATGATGTTATTATTCAGCAATCATCGCTTTCAAGGAATATTCTTTATAACATCATAATATAAATTTCTAAGGAGATGAAATGATAATCCTTGTTATATTCTTCCTTCCAAGTAATAAATCTTTTGAGTGTTGCGACTCTTTTATTCAGAGCTCATTGTTTCTTCAGATATTACATTTTGAAATCTTGTTAAGAATGTCGAAATTACATCGATATCATGAAAATCATTCTTCCAAGGCTAATTGCCTTCCGAACAAAGAGAGGTATAGTTAATAACTGATTGTTGTAATATAAGACTGAAAAACTCAGTGTTATGATGGAGCAATCGAAGCATCGTGATGAGTAAGTTATTTTGAAAAGGGAATACCATGTTTAGTTATTATCATAAGGATCTTTAACATGGTTATAGAAGGACGATAATATAGATACCAACGTGATTAGTGAGGTACGCTTCTGTGAAACACTATCGGGATAAGTATTAATGAATTCGGGAAAGACCGATCATGTATGAATTTGAGGAATATAATTTTATGTGATGTATAATGATATGTCTATGGGACTTAAGGACAGTGACATAAGGTATTCTAATAATAATCTAGAATAATCGTGATAAGGTTCGCACTGGAAGGGACAAAAAGTTTAATTGATGAGGAAAATTTGGATTTTTTTTCTTAAATTGAACACGAGGTAGATGCTACAATCAAATTGATCAAGATTTATGATTGAGAAATCTATTATCATCAAGGAAAGGCCAATATGGTGGCCGACACTTTAAGTAGTAAAAGATAGATTGAGATTAATAAATTTCAGGACAATTGATGAAAAGGACTGCATGAATGAATTTTGAAGTTGAGACAAGGTGAATAAAACCCTTTATTAGGTAACCGGAAGACTTGATGATGCCTAGAAACTTAAAAGGATGTTAGTCATGACTGAATATGAAAGGGATGCCATTGATTAGGCAAGTAAGTACTCAACATGGTTGAAAGTGAAAACGGAAAGGCGAGGTTTAAAATTTTTGACGATTACGGCCTGTAAATGCCCCGAATGGGAGTAAGAGTTTATTATAATAAATTTTGGAGGAGGATTATCAGGAACCAAGTAATCCGTCATGCTATTTTAGGATTTTGAGTAATAGGTTAAATAAGACCGCTTATTTTATTATGCAAATGATAGATCTCCGCTCTACAAAATTGTTATGAACACAGAAAAGCTAATGGGTGACAGAGAGACCCCGTGACAATTGCGCCGCACAAGGACCCACGATTTAATTTCACAAAGGGACTATTTCCCAAGATATTTTGTGAAAAATACGGACCGAGGCACGACTTAGAGTTCTCAAATTGAAAAGTAGAATGAGAGGACTATCCTGATCATGAAGATACGTCTATCGGCTTGCCTTTTATTTGTAACGGTTAGGAGAATCGCCTATCGTTGATAGAAAATTTGTACAGATATACTTACCACACGAGCATACGGAAAATAGATGTCGATATCCCTTATGATGGACAACATGGAAGAATGAAGGATGTCATTGTTAGAGCTGACAAAAGGCATAGAAGATCGTACATGCCCTTTAAAAGGCCACTAGTAGCAGTTCCCAATAAATGTGAATACGTCTTATGTGCTAGCGAGAATAATGAATATGACCCGAAAGGTATTATAATACTATAAATATTATACGAGGAATGATTAAAGAAGTTTGACCGATAGCGGAAGCTGAGCGTTCCACGATTCTAAAAGCATATCAATTAATTGTATATGAAATGGTGCTTCCTTCAAGATGGCAACAGGACCCGACGTGCCTTACGTTACTATGGGAAGAAATGTTAAATCTGACGCTAAACATGTAATATGATACGAGCGTGTAAAAATGCAACGAGAACTTCTTACATAAAATAATAGACAGAGATGATGCGCCAAAATGGGAAAAAGTTAAGGAACAAAACTCTAGAACTAGTAGGAGCGATGGAGGGGGAAACAAATAAGTTGAAGGATTATTCCAAACACTAGAAGATACGCTAATCGTCCATATTATCGATTTTTAAGGGAAATAAAGTGACCAATTGACGTTAATAAATTACCAACAATAACGAGTTATCATGCGGGCATTGGAACGGCTACAAAGCTTTGTATGGAAGAAAGAATCGTTCTCCCTTAGGTTGGGAAGAAGTTGGTAAGCAGAGGATACTTGGACCATAGTTGAGTCAACAGACCAAAGAAATTCCTAGAACTGATCAGAACCCGGCTAGTAGCAGCCCAGGATAAACAATAATGATATACAGAACAGAACTATAAAGTCAGAAAGTACGAAATAATGGACCAAGTATTGTTGAAAGTGCCTCCCGGGGAGGGAGTGATGAGATTCTAAAGGGAAAGAAATGTTGAACCCAAGGTTTATTGGACCAGTTGAAATATTTAAAAGACTAAGAAAGTTGGCTTATAAATTAGCACCATCGTCGAACGGTCTCCAAGTTTATAAAGAGTACCACGAATCGAGGTTAGGAAATTTAACCGTCAACGCCAAACATATGATTAAAAACGAGCTAATGAACTTACATCCAGACTTAGCGTATGTCGAGTAACGTGTAGAGGTCATAGGTCTACAAGAACGAGTACCCGAAAATATATTTGATGTACGAGTGGAAATTTTATGAAGAGATCCAATACTGCGAAGTCAACGTGAGAACTCGGGGTGGTCATGTGAGAAGCGTATCCCCGTCTATTTCTAAACTGATTCCGGGACGGAATCCTTTTAAGGGGGAAGACTGTAAGAACCCAAAATTTTGACATCGGTAAAAGACCTTTATGAATAGTAACCTTGCGGTTTAATAAAAACTTTTGCGACCACACTATATACGAGTTTTTAATTTAAGATTCCGAGTTGATATTGTGATTATAAGTACCAAATGAGTGTATGTAAACGCTATTAGTTTTCGAAGAAAACGAACTTTGAAAAACGACCGTATCAATGAACCATCAAGGATTACGAGAAACACAATATAATTGCAAAGTTAAAATCCTACAAATTCAAATCCAAGTACGATACTTCAAAGTTTAAAGGACGTATAAGAAAGGATTTACCCCGCGAACCGCTTACGAAGATTTATTACAAAAATGAATAAGCGACCAAGCAAATACGTAAGCGAACGAATAAACAAACCAAGGCCATGCAAATTCCATGCAAATATAATGCAAATAAATTAGCAATCAATTAATGAAGCTAGCTAATTAAATTAAAAGCTAGTACGAAACAACTTTCCCTAAAATAAGGATTCTTGTTTTTTTAATCATGATATAGCTTGACAATTGGTGTGCAAGCTAGGCCTAGACTTGGAAAAAGAAAGGATTTTTCTATACACCTTAGGAATAGACAAAATGCATACAATTTTCACCACATTTCCAAGAAGCAAGCCAAGCAACTCTCTCTCTCTCTCTCTCTCTCTCCAAAAACACAATGCTGATTTTCAAAAACACCATGAAAATAAAAATTCATATCTCATGTTCTACTCATTCAAAAATCACCAAATTTTTACCAAACCTCTTCCATATCATTGGTAAGTCATGCACCAAATTTCAATCTCATAAATTAATTTTTCAATTTTATAAAAATGTTTGAAGTTGAGGGTGAATAGTAACTCCGAAAATCACTAACTTGTTTTCTTGATTTTTCAGGAAAGTTTAAGGCTCCTAAAGCTAGAACAAGGCTTCATCAAGGATCTTAGGTCTTTATTAAGTATTAACAAGCTTCAAGTAAGGTATAAACATTCATCCAAACTTTGTTTAAGTTTTAAGTTTCAAGAAATGTAAGGATCTTGGATATAAGTATGGTTTTGATGATTGATTTGATATTATCTTAATGTTTAGTTAATTAGTTTTAAGGTTGATGATTGTTGCCTCAAGAACATGATGTTCTTAAGAGGAGTTAGTGTTGAGATGATGATTTGATGATTGTTGATGGTGGTATAATGATTTAAGACGTAGACGAAACTCGAATCGTAATCGTAACCTCGTTAAAATGAACAAAACTCAACTTAAGTTTCTGCAGAAGTTCCCGAATTTATAAACTGTAGTTTATTAAAACATAACACTTTATTATGATAGAAAATGTTATAAGGATCGTTTAGGCGCTTGAATCTCTTGATTCTGATTTACGGATCAAAATTTATGACCATTTTAGTAAAAGGGATTTACAAGACAAAACTGCTACAAATTACGAACTTTGTAAATATAAATAATCGACTTAAAAATATTTAAAAATCATGAAATTTTTACAGAAATTAATAAATATAATTTATTAACTTCCATAAAAATTTCAAGTAAAAATATTGATTTTTCAATTTTATAAAAATGTCGGAGTCGAGGTCATGCAGTTTAAAAACACCCAACGCACTGTTAGGAAACTGCCACTTTGGGATTTTTACCCCTGGTACCAGATTTTTTTTTAAAATAATGTGTTCTAAATTTTTTCTAGATCGTACACGCAAAAACGTTGCATCAATTGAGTCAATAGTTTGAGAGATATCAACGTTTTAGTGAAAGCGGCTTGAATAGTAAAACTCCGTAGTTGACCGAACTTTTAAAATGTTTTTCACCTAATTAAATTCATTTTATAAAAATGAAACTTTTATGTTATTCCCTAATAATATAACAAGAATTACAGAAGGGGGGTTGAATGTAATTCTGGCTACTTTTTCAAGATTTTAAAACAGTTCTAACTCGACAGATATATAAGAGTTTGATTTGCAGATTGCGGAATGATGTAGTTATTTAAATCAAAATACAAGATATATATATATATATATCGAATGAGGACTCTGTGAAGCTTGAATAGCTCACAGATGCTTACTAGTTTGAACAACTAAACTTATAGAGAAATGCTACAGAATACAGCTTGAAAATATATCTCTGAAAATGTGTGTGCTTAGTTAATTGTTATACTAGCTACACTTGGTTTATATATATCACCAAGTTTACATGACAATAAGATAAGATAATAAAATAAAATATATCTAGTCTAACTTCATGCTGCTTCACTACTCTATTCCAGCATCTTTGAATATCTTCATAATAGCATGAACATGGTAATGCTTATTTGTTCTCAAATCCCTGATAAATAGGCTGTCACATTCCTTTTGCAAACACCCAATGCATGTGACTGTGTTGTCACTGTCGACAGATATTTGAATTTGATCATCCGTCGGGTAGCTTTGTTGATCATCCGTCGGGTAGCTATTTCTCACTTGACTCCAGTTCACTTATACAGAATTACAAGACATCTTATATTTATAATTAATCAATCTATTCTGCATATCCACTAGTAGTCAACATGACTCATATACTCCTACAAAAATCTACACAATGTTGTTTGCAGAAATGTGCTACATATCTTATTTTTACATAAGCTACTCACCCGGTGGATGTCAAATCGTCATCCATCGGGACTATATTAAATCATCCGTCGGGACTATATTTGATCATCCGTCGAGTGCTACAAAATTCGCTAAGTTAAATCTACTAAGGTGTTTTGTTTAATTTATCATCAAGTTCACAACATATTCCTAACAATCTCCCCCAATTTATGTCTACTGGAACTGTAGCCATAAATTAAGAGAAACTTGATGATAACAAAACATCCTAAAGATACAGAATAAAAATAGTAGATGAAACTGATAAGTGCTGCAACTTTTACTGAAAATTGAACAAAGCAAAGTATACAAAGAAGTTGCTCACAATTATTATCAAGGTGCTCCTCTAGTCTGAGAAGATAAGTCTATTTCCTTGATTGTCTGGATTTCTTCCTAAGCCTCCTATTGTTCTCCTCTATTTGATTCTGGAGTTGTCTGTGGAACTCAAGTTCATCAGCTTCTGAGAGATCTAGCATTTCTTGCATTTCCAATAGAGTCTCATTGCTAGAGATACTCAACTAGTCCTCCAATCTGAAGAATCTTCTTACTCCCTTTTCATCCCTGAATTCCATCAACCAATAAGGCCTCAAATGCACTCTCTTTCCTGTAAAGGGAATTGACAGAGTTTTTGGTAGTGCATCTTTAGCTCTATTACTCCTCAGCTCCTCAATCTTTTTTAGAACTAATCTCCTTGCAGTTACATTATATCCAAAGTTCTTTTTGAAAGATGAGTAGATCTTTATTAGAACTGATTGGCAAACTATCCAAGTCTACTGGCTCATCATTAGGAATAATAGGCTCATCATGAATGTTCCTAGTTGGATCCACCATCTTGAATTCTTTAAATACCACTGAGGGTGTTGGTGTCTGAGTTGAAGTTGTAGGCTTTTTGGGAATATAGTCTTCCATTTCCTCATTACTGAAGTCCAATTTCCTTTTGGAGTAGAGCTTGTATCTGAATCTTCTTTTCTGTTGTGGTTCATCTTGCACTTTTTGATCTTGAGGTTCAGTAATTACAGATGGTTGTGCAAAAATCTCAGTTGTAGTCTTTACAGCTTGAAGTTTGGCCAAGATAGCAGCTTGCTCTTTTTTTTGTTTGAGCTTCTTAGCATCTAAGGCAGCTTGCTTCTTTTCTTTCCTGATCCTTTTCTTCTCTTCCTTTTTAGCTTCTACAAACTGAGGGTGTCCAGCCACCACATAGATTTCTTTACCATTTCTGTAAATCTTGGCAATTCTTCTTTTAAGTGCTGAATCAGCTGGATCCTTGAAAAATGTAATTGACCTAGCCAACAGCTTCTTCTCATCTGGCCTAAGTGTTTCATACACAATATCTATAGGATTTTTGTCTGAAAACTTTGAGTAGTTTCTTTTAGGCTTCATGACCAGCTTTGTTTTTAGAGATTTGATGCAAGATGTTTGACCCTTTTCCAGATAATTCAAATTCATTTCATTCACAGAGATGTGCTTGACTTGAGAGCGATGATTGAAGACTTTGTATGGTGTCTGAATTGGTCCAAATTTCTGTTGAATTTCTGCATCTATTTCCTCCATTTCTCTTTTAACTCCTTCTCAGCTGCTGCTACATCAGTCTTTAGCAGTTTGTCATTTGTTTCCAGTTTTGCTGCTACCAGATTTATGATGTCAATGTTGTCCATGGCTGGTGGCTTTGTGAAAGCAATTATTGGCACAATTACTTTGTTGACTTAAATGTTGAGCTGTTTCTCCCCCTCGCTAGATGAGCCTTTCTCCCCATTTTTGTTAGCATTAAGTTGGAGAGTGGAGGGGAGTTGAGCAGCCACCAACTGTTGGAGTAGAGCAGTCTGAGTTTTCTTGATTTGCAAGTATCTTGGCCATTGACTTCTCCACATCAGATAATCTAGAGTCCATGGCCTCAACCTTTCTATTGAGATCAGCCTCCTTCCTTAGCTTCTGAGCTATCTCAGTCATGGTGGTTCCAGGAAGTCTAGTATTCAACCTTGCTATGAAATCCTGTTTTACTTCAGAGACTTCCTGCTTGATTTCATCTACACTTTGACTGTGTTGGAGAGCTTGAATCTTATGCAGCTGGAGTGCTTCAAGATATGCTATTAGTAGCCTCTTTGTGCTGGCATTTGTAGATGTCTGAATGGCTGTTTGGGTGTCATGAATCAGCTTGAATAGTGTTGATTGAAGATGTGAGTAGGAACATTTTTTTGTTAGCATCCAGGCAGGGACATCTGCATCTCCCCCTATGCTCATGCTGTCTTCCTCATCATCCCCACTAACATCCCCAAATGAGTCTTCAGCCAGTTCAAAATCACTTCCTGTAGTTGAAGGCATAACAGTGATTGCATCCTTTGCTCTTTGTAGAGATTGGGTAGTATGCACCAAATTAAGAATTCTTTCAGCCTCCTCATTGCCCTGTACAGCTAATGTTTGATAAGCTGTAACCGGATGAGTAAATGTCTCAGCATCTAGGGAAATAGAATCTATGACAGGTTTATATTCTTGCTGAAATAGTCTTTTCCTTTCTGCATCATTGACATTCATTGACTCACTTGCAATGATGTCCATCCTTATCTCTGCAGTACCTGCATTTCTCTCAATATCTCTCTCTTTTTGCAACAGGGGCTCCCCTTGGCTTCCCACCCTCATACCCTCACCTTCACCATCTAAGGTGGGACTCCTCTCACTCACTTTTTCCAGTCCTGAAGAAATGGAATGCATTTGTTCACTCATATTCTCTCCTTTTGCCTGGGAGCAACCCAACCTCTCACTCAATTCACTCCCTTCCTTGAATCCTAAGAGTGATTGCACTACCACTAAGTCTTCTGCACTTGTGAGAATGGAAGAAATTTGAAGTTGTGCAGAGATATTCGACAGATGATGAATATCCATCGGGACAGTAGTATGGCTATCCGACGAATGACTGCTGTTAGGCTTATCTGTTGGGATACAGTCACTACTCGACGGATGATGAATATCCATCGGGATAGAAGAAATGAATGAGTTTGGAGTGGAGACTATTGTAGACTCTGTGTAGATTGATAAAAATTTAGGCACAGATGTCTCAACAGACTCAGAAGAAAATGGCAAGTGGGCCAACAAATCATCTAAAAGATGATGTTCACTTGCTTGGATTTTTGGCTTCTCCACAAGAGTTAAAGATGGAGAATTTGGAAGTGATGAATTGATCATGTCAACATCCAGTGAGTGTGTGGGTGAATATGGTGTTTCAGGGCTTCAATTGTTAAGGATTTTGCCCGTGACTCCATATTTATTGGAGCCACATCAATCTGACTTTGAGATGGTGTAGTGACTGGGTCTTTAGCTCCAGTTTGCACTGTATATGATCCCTGTGCATCCCCAAAGGTTTTTATCTTTTCTTTCTAGCATAAGTTTGTGGTGAACTTGTGTCCCTAGCCCTCTTGATCCGTGCTCCTGGTTGGGAGCTTGTTTCAATAGTAACATCCTTTTGGGAGGATAAAACTAGAATTGAGCTTATTTCCTTACTAACAACCACAGTTTGTAGGGAAACTGTGGTGTTGCTAGGCTTGGGTACACTCATCTCACCAGCCTTGTCCTTAGTGTTTCTTTGATTTTCACCCTGTCCCTCACCTTGCTTACTCACCTTCACACTCCCCTCTTTGTGTTTAGTAGATTTTGCAACTGGTTTCTTTTGAGAGAAACCAAAGGGGGCTTTCTTAGATTTTGATTTTGAAATTATTGGTTTAGCAGCTTGGGTAGGCATCTATTGGGTCATTGACACAGATGCCATAGCAAGAAATGTGTGAGGTTGGAAGAGTGGAGACAGTAGAGCTTACCTCACTTACCCGAGGACCCTCCATGACTGGAAAGTTGAAGAGGGGCACCTCTTTGTGGTGATTAGCTCTATTAAGATCTGCAATAATCCTTCTTTCTTAAACCCAACAATTCAGCTTGTTGGTTGGGTTCTCAATTACAATGTCCTCAATAAGATGGTTAGCAATCATCATAAAGAATCTAGCATAATAGACACTTTTACCTCTCTTATTGAGTTCTCCTAACTTAAAACCTAACTCAAATATGATTAAGTCACTGAAGTTAAAGTACTTATTAGTAACTAGCATATAAAGCATGTTAAGCATGGAAATGTTAACATAATCAAAGTTACTAATCTTACCAGAAAATACCTTAGTTACCACATCACATAAAAAGCTCCATTCCTTTCTAAGACCTAACCTTCTAATTTCACTTAATTTAGAAGTAAGATGAGCATAGCCCATGGAATTTAGCATGTTAACTATATCAGTGTATGTGTGTGGAACAATAGCAGTATTATCTGGAATGCTAAAGCATGTTTTGACAATGTCACTATTAATGCAAAACTGCTTACCTTTGAGAGTGAAAGTTATGGTCTTGTCAGTTGAGTTGTACACGGCAGTTGTCCATATTTCTTCTACAACCTCACAGTAGACTGTGGGAGATTCCAGCATCGCATAGTAGAGTTTACAGCCTTTCACAAAATCCATCATTTTGAGATAATCTCCAAACTGTTGAATCTCCTTGTTCACTAGAGCTGTGAAGTTGTTCTTTTCATAGATATATCCACTTTGAGACTTGATTTTGACGAATGGTGCCATTGTTAGAGAATGAGAAATTTGCAGAGAGAATTTTTGCTTTGGAGAAGAAAGGAAGTTAGAGCAACTGAATTGAGAATGATAATAGAGTATAATAAAAATGAATTCTGCTTTTATACTATCTCAGAAATAAACTGTCAAAAAATAATAAAGTGAAATAAAGTTACCAATCAAAATAGCCCAAAATAACCGTTTAAAAATAAATAAACTGTAAAAATTTTGTCACTTATCCGTCGTGTCATGCTTATAAACTGTAAGTATACTCGATGGATAATGTTCATAGTTTTAACGGCTAAGATTGAGACAATTCGACGGATGAAGATAAATCAATTATCCGTCGGGTTATGAGATAATCCAGAATAGTAATTGATTTTTATTAACAAGTAATATTCCGACGGATGATCAAACTCGATGGATAATGAGCATCCATCGGGATGTAAATTTTGACAGCCAAAATTTCATCCAAAACAGAAAAATCAATTAAGTTTCTGGCTGCATTAAAACTTGAAAAAATATCTGAAATAATTCAAGAATAATTAAGCATACCTAACTTACTTACCAACCTTGAAAAAGGTGGATTCATCAAGTGGCTTGGTAAATATATCTGCAAGCTGCTTTTCACTTGGAACAAAATGAAGTTCCACAGTACCACTCATCACATGATCCCTAATGAAGTGGTACTTGATGTCTATGTGCTTTGTTCTTGAATGCTGTACTGGATTTTTTCATACCCCCAACTTAACAATACATAATATAAAACTATTACAGTAGATAAAAGAAAGTAAATACAACCGAATCCAAGATCTTACAGTTTAGGGTTTGGAACAGCCCAACATTATTAACTATTACAACTGGTTTTAATATCAAGTCCTCACACAAAACTATCTCTTATTCTATCTGAACTCGAACATACGCATCGGCATCACAAGTCTTACATGCTGTCTGCTTGAATCTAACCATATCTGCTAGCTGTAATATCAGGGTGAAAGCAAGTAGTGAGCCAAATGCTCAACAAGTGCTAAACAATACGGTACAAAACATAAATCGAGATATATTTTAAAGAATAACAATGTGACGATAGAGCTAATAATAATAAGAGACGAACTTTTGGGTGATGGCATCATTTGTTTATATCAAAACATTTCCAAAACCATTTCTTAATCAAAAACCATTTTATGACGCTACGGATTACAGCCGGTGATCAGCCGTGAAGTAATCCCGAACCTCGCTGGGTTCTAAAACATTAATGGGATCCCTAGGCAACTTTTAAGCCTACAACATAAGTGTGGAAAGGACTCGCGTCTCAGTCCAGATCCACTATTTAAAGAAAACATTTATCCCCCTTTGGGACTGAAAATCCAAATTTTAACCATTTTAAAAACTGATGCCGATTGATAATTAATTTCTTAAACAGTAAACATTTTATCAAGGGATTATAAATCAGCTTTGAAACACTGGAAATATGTTCATTAAATCTCAGGGCCATGATCCACTAGACTTCACTCTATCAGGGTAATTGAAAGGTTTCTATTTACAAAGAATTATTGGTTCCAGGTATGATATAGGTGTTAAAATACAAAGAAAGTGATCATCAGCTCAAGGTATATCAGGGTATCAAGCTTTAGGGTAAGGATAGGGTTATCAAACAATCATGAACGACTTTAAAGAATAACTGGCTTTTAGGTATCAAGATAAAGTTTCTATCGAGGTTCTTACAAGAGTTGAATCAAAGCATCAGGGTGCAATATCAAGATTTCTCAGGAATCAATAACATGTTAATCAAAAGGATCAATAAATTATTATAACAAATCTCTATTTTATTATGGCATCATAATTACTTTGGTATACTAGCATGGTATGACTTTTGATCTACTTGCAATAAATACTTGAGGGTTCATGGCATTTCTATATAATACGAAGATAGATTTGAGAATCACTTGGTTCAAGTATAACAAGATAAATCAGGATACTCACATCATATATATAGGAACTAGTTATCACACATTCGCAGTGTAAACTAAAAAGCAGGTTGAATCACTTGCCTTGAGCCAGGCTGGACTGGACTGGCAAGTAGGAGCAATTGGAAGCTTTACTCGACCTTTATGGCAAGTTTACCCTCGTCTCGAGATCCTACACAAATAATAATAACCACATTATAATATATCCTTACCAACTCAACATATTTACAACCCGAAATTAAACACAAATGGCACTTAGGCCTATATGCACGCAATTTATAATCACCTTATAAACATAGTAGTACACAAAGCCACATATGCTCACATACCATATTTAAGTACCAAATAATATCACACACACCATATTGCAGCACTAGGCTTGGATGATCTCGCTCCACAACTTAGGTCACTTGATCGCTAAACTAGACAAAATCTCCAAATTTTGGCCTCCTAACTCGATGTGCCTTTACTAAACCATCAAAATCCTATTGACCCTCACTTGGGCCTTTCACTCTACTGACTTTATGCTATCTTGCAACTATAGTGGTCAACATAGGCCTCACTCATAAGTGCTCTAAAATTATGTGGTAAGTGAAAGTGGTCATTATGGTAAATTTCAGAATGACACCTATGGTTTCTTGGGTGCATTAGACACTCTTACACTACAAGTTTACCTCTAAAACTTCTACACTAGACTTTTCTGATCATAAGTATAACGACTCGTGTGTTTTTGAATTATTTAAATATGTGATTATTACAGAAATTATTAGATAAAATATGTGTATTGATTTTGACCGCTCTGTGTTGGTTGATTACTATATAGGTGTAATTTATAATATACCGGGTTGTTAGTGTGATTAATTATGGAGTCGTAGATTGTTTTCATTTTCAAAAGTGGATTTGGTGCAAATTTATTTGCATAAATATTGGGTATGTTTCAAAAATTATTTTTATAATTTTATAATTACAATAATTATTTTTAGGAATTTTATAAAATTAAGAAATCAATATTTTATTAATTATTTATCTTTAAATGATTTTCTGAATGCTTTTATTTGTAAAATCCATATTTAATTCTAAAATTCTTCAAAAATTATGAAACTCATATTTATTTAAGTTTGGAATATCTCGAGAATTTTAAAATTATTTTGGAAATTTTCGGGATTAATTTCACGCGCTCGTTATTTCGCTTCATTGATAAAAGCGGATATAAAGTGCATTTTAAAAATCATTTTAAAATTTCAAAATTCATATTTTTATTAACTTCGGGATATTTGTAATATTTTAAGATTATTTTCATGATTTTCTGAATCTGTTTTAAGTACACATCGGTTCGTTAAATGAGAAATACGGGTATAAATTGCGTTTCAGAAATTATTTTAAAATTACGAAATTTATGTTTTTATAAACTTCGGGATACTTATGATATTTTAAAAATATTTTCGTAATTTTCGGGGGCTGTTTTATTCGCACCTCGTTTCGTTAATTTCGAATTTCGGGGCAAAATGAGACCGTCAGAATAAGGGAGAGGGGCATGTGGCAGGTTGTTGGGCTAATTTCAGATATGTGGCAGCAGTATAATTGCAATTGGTGATTTCTGTGGATAAAAAAAACAAACAAAACAAAATAAAAACGCACGCACAAACCCCCATCCCCGTTCCTCACCGTTTCTCTCGTCCCAATCCCTTTAATCTCTCACAATCTCTCTCTCAATCCTCTATCTCTATCTGTTCATTTTCTCTCCTCGGTTTCTCTTTCCTGTTCCCCGCTGTATTCTTCCGGTGAGCCTCCGGCTGCATCTCCGTTACCCCTGTTCTGTTCGGTTCTTATTCAGGCATATATATATATATGTGTGCATATATGTGTGTGGCTGTGTGTGTGTCATGTGTGTGTGTGCCGTGGTTGTAGTGTGGCCTCCGGTTTCTTTATTTTTCCGGCTCTGTGTTCATTTTGTGTTGTTGGCGCGTGTAGCGCGTGTGTGTTGGGTGTTCTGTTAGTTACTTCCCCGTGTTGATTTGTACGGATTAATTCCAAACTGAATTTTTAATTATTTTTACAGGAAATTGTTGATTGAGTATTTGTGATATAAATAATTTCGTGCGTAAATTATTATTTTTAATCGGTAGAATTTATTTGGACACCCGAATATTGTGGGCACCAATAAATTTTGCCACCGTCGGTGATGAGCCTCGGCGAGCCGACGGTGGACTGTGATGATGTGATTCTGAGTCCTAATATAAATAATTATATAAAATACGAATAATAGAAATAATTGAATAATACCGGTGATTGGGAATTTGTGATTAGTGGATTAATAGTTGGGTTGTCTGTTAATTATGACGTCGATTAATGTTTCGACGGGTAGTCCGATAAACAAAGGAGACGCTGCCCGATTTTCGGAAACTGAATTACGTAAATACGAAAGCATATCCGAGGATTATCGGAACGTCGAGCAAATATAAGTAAATACATATATCTATTTTATACAGAACCTGATTGTATATTGTGCTGTATGTTTTGTCCAAAACGCAGTAACCTTAATTTTGTAAAATGACGAATATACGTATTTTATAAAAGCGAACACTGGATCGATTTCAAGAATGTGAACCCTAATTGTTGTCTGTGTTACCCTAATATGAATGATTACAAATCAGGTTTGAATATTGTTGGGTGAGAATTAGTATTGAGGATATGTCAAGCATACCTAGACATCTAACATAGGGTATTTCGACCCTGTAGGTTATAGTCGGGAACCTGAAAGTGGGTAATGGACTAAAGATAACCTACTGGTCAGTTGACGAACTCAGTAGAGTTTCAACATAAAGACCTGAGTGTCAAAGTCGAATCCAATGAGATCTAGTGGTTGGAAGTTAGAGCCTGAGTAGCAGAGTCGGCTCAGAGTTGATCAGTAATAGTTGTAAAGCCTTGTAAGGCAAGTATTTTTGAACTTTTCTTCAAGATATATTACCAATGTTTTCGAACTGTTTCATAACATGTTGCTATTACTAAACATAAGTCCTGTTTTATAATGCAAGTGCTTTAAACTATTTACCCTTGAATCCTGATTATTTCTTGATCTTGAGCCGTAAGCCTTATTCTTTGTAAACCATCATTTGTTGATCCTCAGATACCAAACCACACAGATATGATACTACACCCCAAATGTTTAACTACCAAACACCAAATACTGGAACAAAATTATTTGAAAACACAGAAACTTCTATGCTCCAACCATTCCTTATAACATCGAATAACTATACCTTGAAAAATCATTACTGATCCAATACCTGATGCTTTTACAAACTGAAAACCGTTTCTTGTACATACCCTGATATACCCTTGAGCTATCCACGAGTTTCCTTATGTTTTTATTCAAAAATTTAGCCATCATTAATTATGATCTTGTTTTATGGAATTATATTGTTATCATATTGAACTGCTTTAGGATTGGATAGTTTTTATATATGTGGACCAGATTCGTGGTCAGACCATACCAATGGTCAAGTTAGGCCAATGTGTACCTTGGATCCAGTAATTAGAGCAGTGTTGTGTGCTTGCTCGGGGTTAGTGCGTGAATGATCAGCAACCTAACCTTGGTTTTTAAAAACTTAAAATGAATATCCAATTCTAATGACTAGTTAAAAAGAGACTTGATTCCTTTGAATCATCTCATTTGATCATTGTTTAACCTCAGTTATCGATATCATGACTTGCTGAGCTAGTTAGCTCACCCTTGCGATTCTTTTATATATTTTACAGTTGAAAAGAATATGGATGATAGTGAAGTTCCTCGGTCTAAAGTGCGGGCTAAGGTTCCAGATAAGTTGAATCAAGCTAGCAGAAGCTTCATGAAGTATAGAGATAGTCAGATTGTAAGAATGTTTTTATTATCAATTGTAAGTTAAATTAGTTGGGATTTGGTACGTTGTAATAAGTTAAGATTGTGGCTTGTTTTCATACTTTAACCTGTTGCGATCCGTGGTTATGTAAAGCAGGGTCATTACATATAATGTTTCTTATTCAGGTTTATATATGGTATATGTGTTGTGGACCCCAAACTTCTGACCCGGGTTTGGAGGATGCCACAGGTTGGTATCAGAGCTACAGGTTATAAGTCACTGAAATAAGCCTAGATTGTCGGGAATGGGTAGAGGGTTAGGATTAGGAGTAGGAAATAGAAAGATAAGACGTTGTGAGGTTGAGTGCGATGGTATAGTAAGTCTTCGGCACGGTTTGTGTTGCAATTCGGGATTCTCAGTTTGTGACGTGAATTCCAGACAACGGCAATGGCAGATTTTGATTTCCCGGTGTTATTTGATTATTTGGAGCTTTCCGTTCGAGGATCGTCATCTTCTCTCAGATTTGATTTGCACCTTGTTCCTCCACCAATATTAATGGCATTACCTTCTGTCATAACAGTTGCACTTCTTCAAGCTATTCTACGCTACTTTTCCACCTCTTGATATGAGATTACCTATTCAAAAACCTCCATCTGTTTATTCTTGTTTCACGAGACATTCAGCTGTGAGTGTATCTCTTTACTTTACCCTACATCCTGTTCTATACCCCCCAATTTAGAACTTGTCCTATGAAGCGATTGTATCTACGAGGATGGATTCGAGAGTTATAGTAAATGGTAAGCGCTTGAGTTATAAATAGAGGTGAGATGAAGTTTAGAGAGGAGATTTAAGTGTTTCAGAGGATAGTTGTTATTGGGTTAAAAGAAGCCCTTAGTGACTAAGCCACCCGTGAATAAGTATGGGATGAACCAGGTGAATTTTGAAAGAGTAAGAGAGAAAAGTATAAACCTGGGATTTTTGTGAAATTAAATGTCGATGATATGATAAATGCGATATGTAAAGTAGTAATGTGATGTGATACGAGCAAACTTTGTTATATGAAATAGACTTATTGACTATTGGATAGCCTGTTTTACTTAACTACTGCAATGTTAATGTTGGGAGTATTATCAGTATGGAAGCTTTGATGTGAAGTTATGGATAAGATAACATGCAACGACAATTGAAGTTTTCGTCGATTAAGGAAGGCAAATGGATCCGATGAAGAAGAAAAGGTAGATTGGAGTGAACGAACTTTTATGTAATTATTTCTTTAATATGGTACCTTGTTATAGGTCAGAAGGACAACAACCAACTCATATAGTGAGGACAAACAGAGGGTGATTTTCAAAATTTTCAAAAATTTTAACAAGTTTTCGAAAAAGATTTTTCCTCACAAAATTTATAAAAGCCTTTTTGAATAAAATAAGTTTTAAACCTTAGTTGTCAAGTTACTACTTGAGTTTCTTGTTTGTTAAAAGACCCGGATTATATGGAAGGATGTTGTTTCAGACTTAGTATTGTTAACTTGGAGAACGAGGTAACCTGCGATTATGAAGAAATGGGTGCAAATATTGTCTGATAGGATTGATAACAGTTGCAGCGTACGGAGTAACTACTCATCCAATTACTGGGATTATCAGAGTTCAAAGAATTCATTGATTAAACGGAAGCCTGGGCATGACCGAAGAAGATTGGGAAAATTTCCAGACTTTTCTAAAGGAAGAATATTATTAATAAAATGATCGTTATGTTGATTGATTTATGGTTATTCCAAATTAAAAAGAGGAAACTCAAGGTTATTTAATAAGAACGCCATTATGATCGAATTATTAAAGTATTATACGTGTGGGTGCGACGTTACAGACGCGAGACTTAACAAGTAAGAATCTACCATAATGCTTAACTGCAAAGGCATTTTAGCATATTTCTAAAAGTTATTATATGAAACAATGGAGATATGATCGAACAAGCTCGAAAGATGAATACAAGTGAAATGTGGATGGTGACCAATGGTATCGTTCTTGTCTTCAATATTATAGCGTATATTCCCTTTTTGATTCCTAAATAAGTATGAACTTCTTTTCTTAAATAAACTCCTTGTTATGTTATCGAAAATGAGGATATTGCATTCCTTTCAAATTTAGTTGTTTCCCTCAATTTCTTTTACTTTCTGAGTGGGACGAACAGTGTTATGGTGAGACACTTTGTCGGAATGACGAAGAGTCGGGTGGGACGCCACCTAATCATGTGATGTATGCCATATGGTATGAAAGACTGGCCATCTTAAGTACCAATGTGGTTGTCTCATTCATATTCAAATCCTTGTTTCTTCTTACTTTTCAACTCTATTTTTGTTGAATTTTGAATCCTTCTAGTCGTTTCGTTGTACTATCGTTCTTTGCAAGAAGTTTTCAAACAGAAATCAACGTATCCTGAATTAAGCGGACGAAGTTCCATCTACGTCTTATGCATGGGAAGGAAATAAGGGCATCTGGTGAGGATTGCAAATTACTAGTCCCAGTGAAGAATCCACTAAGAATCAAGGGAATCTACTCCAATAAGGAATATGTTTTCAAGAATGAGAATACGCGATTTTCCTGTGAAATATGTTATTCAAAATACGGATGTGATGATATGGATGATCAAGGTGAATACCTTATGCGTTAAAGTATTAAAAGATGTGAGAGAAACTTAAGTGTTTATCTCTCAAGATTTTATTGATGAGATGAATTACTCTGTTGAATTGATAAGATTATGATTAAAGTACTAACAAGTCAAGAACGTGTAATTGTCACATAAGAAAATACCAATGATGGACTTGAGATTTCTGGCAATAAGTTGTAAAGAATTTATATCATTTGAGACAATAAGGACTCGACATTATTCTAAGGAATGGATTGACTATGGAAGCATGATGCCTGGACAAATCGTCGTGATAAAAAGATAGCTCTGAAGATGTCAGATGAGAATATGATGAGGCATAAAGGAAAAAGGAAGGTAAAGAATTGGTTAACGATGATTACAATAATCAAGATGTGAGTATTACGGTAATTATGAGATATATAAAAGTTAGAGGCAAACAAAATTAAAGATTCTATAGCAATTAAGGGAGTTTCAAGATATGTTTCCAGATGAGTTATCAATATTTCTTTCCAACAGAGAAATGAAGCTCGCGATTGACGTAGCACCTGAAATGAAGCCAGTGACCAAGGCCTTAAACAAAATGGCACCAATTAAAATGAGGAAGTTAGCAAAGCAGATGCAAGAGATGCTAGAAGAAGAAGCGATTAGACCCAGTGTATCCCATAAAGTGCACCGGTACTAATGATTAATAAGAAAATGGAAGTATGAGATTATTCGTCGACTAGAGGAAACTCAACAAGTTTACTATCAAGAGTAAGTATTCGTTACCTCGAATTAAGGATAATTTTCAAAATTAAGTATTGCTGCTATAAAATTCTAAGTAATGTTATTTGGATTAACCAATATACCAGTAATATTTGGACTTGATGGACAGAATCTTTGAGGAATATCTGGATAAGCTGTAGTTGTATTACTTAAATTCAACAGAGGACCATGCAAAGCATTTAATGACAACTGAGAAGTTGGAGAAGAAAGAAGTTGTGTGAAATATAGTTCTTAGCATAAATAGTCAATGTGGAGAAAATCAAAAGAGATCCAGTAGAAATTAAAGTTACTATGAATAAAGAAAGGCCAAAAGCATCAACAAATGTAAGAAGTTTTACCATGGACCTGCTATACTGAAAATTTGTACACGATTTCTTGAAAATTACAATACCTTTGACGAAGCTAATTTGGAAAAGCAATAATTAAGTATGAAATGGAGAAGGGTGAAAAAAGTTCTGTAGAGTTAAATAAAGGAATGATTATAGTACCTGCTTTATCACTTTGAAGATATCAAGGAGATTTGGTAGTTTATAGTGATGCTTCTCATAAGGAAGTAGGATGTGTGTTGATGCGGTATAATAAAGTTATTGTATAGGCACCCAGACAACCGAAACCTTATGAGCAGAAGTATCCTACTCACAATCAGGACTAGCATAATCATATTCGCTTTGAATGATTGAGAAACATGATATGTAAGGAGAAAGGTGTAAGATTTATACAGACCATAAGAGTTTAAAGTAAGTATTCACGAGAAAAACAAATGTAGTGGCAGGCGATAAACAAAAAGAAGAGAACGAACATAGAGACTACATCAGAAGGATTAACTATAGGATTCTCGAAGTTGGAATTGGAAGCTAAAGTTTATAATCCAAAAGGAAGAAAGATGGATAGTGTGACCTTTCAGTTGAAGTTGTGAAGGGAAAGATAAAATGTCAAGAGAAGATAATGGATCACGATGTTAGTAGTTAGAAAAAGGAAATTTATGCGCCCAGGAGAACGATCACGATATCTCCAGATTTTCTTCCAGCACTTGGATGCTACAAGTAGAAGAATCAAGAAATAAGATCCCACATGGAATTCACAATATTAAGTACTTAATTAGAGAAGAGACGCCAATATATATGGAAATTTAAAGAAAAATAGTGATAACCAAGTATAAAAAGGAAATTTCAAGATAGATCAGGAGGTGTTGGACATGTCAAAGAGTTAAGACGAAGTATTGGAAAACCTAGTGGATAAGGCAGACCCAGGAAGTGACTTTACAAGAGGCAAATCGTGAAGTGGGAGTTTAGCAAAATAACGAATAAGAATAAGTGACCCCTATAAAGAATTAATTTCCTACGAGACCTAATTCAAGCAATATATTATATCTCGAGGATTAACTTTAGATCCAACCTGAGAAAATATCAGAGATTATGATTAAAGTGAGTTAAGAGCATTGCAAACTCTGGTAATATTATGTGAAATGACGAGTGTATCAGGTGGCTATAAGGAATTAAGGAACGTGGTGTAAAAGGAGTACTTGGATGAGCAAACTGTATTTATTGATAACATCCTCAGCTACCCAAGGAATAAGAAAGTCTGCGTGGGATGCCCAAGAATTTTTCTCCAAAGACCAGAAGGAAAGCAACTATACTTTGAGTCTTCAAGAATAAAATTTTGACCGAGGTTAACAAAAGATTCTGAATTAATCCATTAATGACTACCCAAAACAAAGCTGTATGGTAACAGATGCCTTATGTCGACAGAAAGGATTGGATGTAAATAAGACCACCGAGGAGTTAGTGAATGAATTGGAAAGAGTAAGAGATGTTTAAATGTTTGGAAACCAGGTTGAAAACGAGTACCGCCTATCATCCTTGAATAGAGAGTCAAGGTACGAAAGTGATTCAGGAAAGGTAAAATATGTTGAGAGGTGGAGTTTTAAGGAAACACTGGAATGATCATTTATCAGCGATGTCAGCTTTGGAATGCCACTTTACCAAGCTTCATGTGAATGCAAGTATAGGTCCCCATTTCTATTAAAATAAAGTGGGAGAAAGAAAGTTGTCAAATTCTAAGTTAGATCAGCACACCAAGAGCGTAATGATATTGATTGAAGCAACTCGGAGTAGACAAAGAAAGAAGGCGAAATTATATCGAGAAAGAGTATGAATATAGAAATAGGACCAGTAGTGTTAGTAAAAGTGTCGTCTTGGAAAAGATTGGATAAATTTGAATAGAAGGGACAAGCTAAGTCCTAAAATTAGTGAACCATTAGAGGTATTGATGAATATAGATAAAGTTGTTCATAAATGATATGACCGTCAAATCAGTATGTACACCTAATGTATTTTACTTGTCAATGTTAAAGCGATAAGTATTGGGTTTAAATTAAGTGATTAATCAGGAGCCAATGGGGGCTCTTGTCCAAATTGTTCTGCATATAAGGATCAATCCAAATTCTTGATCGTTAAAGGCAAGTCCTTGGGAATGAGTGCATGCCTATTGTGAGTATGTTCGAACCCTCGAGTAGAAGGGTCTACTTAGAAATTTGAGTCAAATATGCTTGACAAATATCCTCACTTAATTAGTTAGACCAGATTCTGAGGACAAAATCCTTTTAAGGGGGGAAGGATATAACGACTCGTGTATTTTTGAATTATTTAATTATGTGATTATTACGGAAATTATTAGATAAAATATGTGTATTGGTCTTGACCGCTCTGTGTTGGTTGATTATTATATAGGTGTAATTTATAATATACCGGGTTGTTAGTGTGATTAATTATGGAGTTGTATTGGATTGTTTTCATTTTCAAAAGTGGATTTGGTGCAAATTTATTTGCATAAATATTGGGAATGTTTCAAAAATTATTTTTATGATTTTATAATTACAATAATTATTTTTAGAAATTTTATAAAATTAAGAAATCAATATTTTATTAATTATTTATCTTTAAATGATTTTCTGAATGCTTTTATTTGTAAAATCCATATTTAATTCTAAAATTCTTCAAAAATTATGAAACTCATATTTATTTAATTTTGGAATATTCCGAGAATTTTAAAATTATTTTGGAAATTTTCGGGATTAATTTCACGCTCTCGTTATTTCGCTTCATTGATAAAAGCGGATATAAAGTACATTTTAAAAATCGTTTTAAAATTTCAAAATTCATGTTTTTATTAACTTCGGGATATTTGTAATATTTTAAGATTATTTTTATGATTTTCTGAATCTGTTTTAAGTACACCTCGGTTCGTTAAATGAGAAATACAGGTATAAATTGCGTTTCAGAAATTATTTTAAAATTATAAAATTTATATTTTTATAAACTCCGGGATACTTATGATATTTTAAAAATATTTTCATAATTTTCGGGGGCTATTTTATTCGCACCTCGTTTCGTTAATTTCGAATTTTAGGGCAAAATGAGACCGTCGGAATAAGGGAGAGGGGCACGTGGTAGGTTGTTGGGCTAATTTCAGATACGTGGCAGCAGTATAATTGCAATTGGTGATTCTCGTGGATAAAAAAAAACAAAACAAAAATAACAAAATAAAAACGCACGCACAAACCCCCATCCCTGTTCCTCACCGTTTCTCTCGTCCCAATCCCTTTAATCTCTCACAATCTCTCTCTCTATCTGTTCATTTTCCCTCCTCAGTTTCTCTTTCCTGTTCCCCGCTGTATTCTTCCGGTGAGCCTCCGGCTGCATCTCCGTTACCCCTGTTCTGTTCGGTTCTTATTCAGGCATATATATATATATATGTGTGTGTGCATATATATGTGTGGATGTGTGTGTGTCATGTGTGTGTGTGCCGTGGTTGCAGTGTTGCCGCCGGTTTCTTTATTTTTCTGGCTCTGTGTTCATTTTGTGTTGTTGGCGCGTGTAGCGCGTGTGTGTTGGGTGTTCTGTTAGTTACTTCCCCGTGTTGATTTGTACGGATTAATTCCAAACTGAATTTTTAATTATTTTTACAGGAAATTGTTGATTGAGTATTTGTGATATAAATAATTTCGTGCATAAATTATTAATTTTAATCGGTAGAATTTATTTGGACACCCGAATATTTTGGGCACCAATAAATTTTACCGCCGTCGGTGATGAGCCTCGGCGAGCCGACGGTGGACTGTGATGACGTGATTCTGAGTCCTAATATAAATAATTATATAAAATATGAATAATAGAAATAATTGAATAATACCAGTGATTGGGAATTTGTGATTAGTGGATTAATAGTTGGGTTGTCTGTTAATTATGACGTCGATTAATGTTTCGACGGGTAGTCCGATAAACAAAGGAGACGCTGCCCGATTTTCGGAAACTGAATTACGTAAATACGAAAGCATATCCGAGGATTATGGGAATGTCGAGCAAATATAAGTAAATACATATATATCTATTTTATACAGAACCTGATTGTATATTGTGCTGTATGTTTTGTCCAAAACGCAGTAACCTTAATTTCATAAAATGACGAATATACGTATTTTGTAAAAGCGAACACTGGATCGATTTCGAGAATGTGAACCCTAATTGTTGTCTATGTTACCCTAATATGAATGATTACACATCAGGTTTGAATATTGTTGGGTGAGAATTAGTATTGAGAATATGTCAAGCATACCTAGACATCTAACGTAGGGTATTTCGACCCTGTAGGTTATAGTCGGGAACCTGAAAGTGGGCAATGGACTAAAGATAACCTAGTGGTCAGTTGACGAGCTCAGTAGAGTTTCAACATAAAGACCTGAGTGTCAAAGTCGAATCCAATGAGATCTAGTGGTTGGAAGTTAGAGCCTGAGTGGTAGAGTCGGCTCAGAGTTGATCAGTAATAGTTGTAAAGCCTTGTAAGGCAAGTATAATGAACTTTTCTTCAAGATATATTACCAATGTTTTCGAACTGTTTCATAACATGTTGCTATTACTAAACATAACTCCTATTTTATAATGCAAGTGCTTTAAACTATTTACCCTTGAATCCTGATTATTTCTTGATCTTGAGCCATAAGCCTTATTCTTTGTAAACCATCATTTGTTGATCCTCAGATACCAAACCACACAGATATGATACTACACCCCAAATGTTTAACTACCAAACACCAAATACTGGAACAAAATTATTTAAAAACACAGAAACTTCTATGCTCCAACCATTTCTTATAACATCGAATAACTATACCTTGAAAAATCATTACTGATCCAATACCTGATGCTTTTACAAACTGAAAACCATTTCTTGTACATACCCTGATATACCCTTGAGATATCCATGAGTTTCCTTACATTTTTATTCAAAAATTTAACCATCATTAATTATGATCTTGTTTTATGGAATTATATTGTTATCATATTGAACTGCTTTAGGATTGGATAGTTTTTATATATGTGGACCAGATTCATGGTCATACCATACCAATGGTCAAGTTAGGCCAATGTGTGCCTTGGATCCAGTAATTAGAGCAGTGCTGTGTGCTTGCTCGGGGTTAGTGCGTGACTGATCAGCAGCCTAACCTTGGTTTTTAAAAACTTAAAATGAATATCCAATTCTAATGACTAGTTAAAAAGAAACTTGATTCCTTTGAATCATCTCATTTGATCATTGTTTAACCTCAGTTATCGATATCATGACTTGCTGAGCTAGTTAGCTCACCCTTGCGATTCTTTTATATATTTTACAGTTGAAAAGAATATGGATGATAGTGAAGTTCCTCGGTCCAAAGTGTGGGCTAAGGTTCCAGATGAGTTGAATCAAGCTAGCAGAAGCTTTATGCAGTATAGAGATAGTCAGATTGTAAGAATGTTTTTATTATCAATTGTAAGTTAAATTAGTTGGGATTTGGTACGTTGTAATAAGTTAAGATTGTGGCTTGTGTTCATACTTTAACCTGTTGCGATCCGTGGTTATGTAAAGCAGGGTCATTACAGATAATGTTTCTTATTCAGGTTTATATATGTATGTGTTGTGGATCCCAAACTTCTGACCCGGGTTTGGAGGATGCCACAATAAGGCAACTCCCAAACTTGATGTGGCTCAAGGGCCTAGCTTCGGCCTCCCTAGGCCTAAGCTTAAAGTCCATGGATCCCCTGTTTTTTCTGGGCAGAAAAGGTCCTGACTTGAACTAACTTGTGACACATTATTCCAACTCAAATCCTATGAACTATGTCTGAAAAAGTCCTCTTACACTCCCTCTAACTAAGGCCCAACAGGGCCTAATGAGATCCTACCCATGACATGGTAAAATCTTCCTATTTCTAAGTTGCAACAAAACTGTCCCCTGCTGGACAGATTTTGTGATTCCACTCGTGCACCTAACCAAACATCGTACAAACCTCCAAAAAACACCTAAAACCTATTGTATACTCCTAGTGCTAGCTTCTGGTGGCTTGGGCCTCAAAGTGCACAACAAATTCCCAATCAAAACTTCCCCACAAACTAGTGCAACATTCTGGAAAAATACAAACACTAAGCAAACCCTTTCCACCTTAACTCCCACTTATTAACCAAGCATCCAACCTTTACCAAAGCAAACCTAGTGCATCAACATCCTAAAATAGTGCCTCAACAGGAGTGGAGATCATTTGTAATATCCGGGATATATCGTGTAATTATTTTTGATATTAAATAATTATTATGTGTGTTCAGTATCTATTCTGTGAGTTAATTGTTAAGTGTTATCTGTACTTGGATATTCAAAAATAATATTAATTGAGTATTTTAATTTTTATATATCCAAAATAAAATATAAATAATTGTCATATCTTCCTAATTATTTTTATGTTGATTTATGGATTTATAAGAATCATATGAAATTTCTAAAATCTTTTTCCGGGTAATTAAAATCTATTTTATAAAAACGGGAACCAATCGACGTCACCCGTTGTTACGTTTTTGGAACCCGAAACTCTTCCGAGAACTCCTTCTTAACCTAATTTTAATATTCCGAGCATATTCCATGTTTCGACTTTTTCGATCCGGTGTACGGTTTGTCCTGCGCGGGTCCCGGCGCAACATTTTCGATACAATATTTGTTTCGGTAAATCAATAAAACCCGTATTTCTGATAAACGGGAGCTTTTTATTAAACTATCCCAATTATCACTTCGTAGTACGTGTAACCAGGCGCTGAGACCAAGACCGTAGTACAAATTGTACTGATTTGGATAATTATCCCGAAAACCGATACCGTTTGGATAAGTTTTTACAAATAAACGTACCGTTTTATATCCGGAATGATCCAACGGGATACTAATTTTCCGTAAATATAAATAGCCTTTTTCCGTATTTTATTTCGTATCAAAATCATTTACAGACAGATAAATATATAATTTTACAGAGAAAAATCCTATATTCATAAACTGTTTCAAGAATCAAACCAACTTTTGAAGGTGTTATTGATCTTTGTTTGAAAAGCTCGAGTATTGGATTTGAAGGTCTTGAGAAGCTCTATCAGAATCTGTAATCCATACACCTGCAGAATCAAAGGTTTAATTTCTAAAAATTTAATTATTTTCGAATTATTTTTATAAAAAATATGAATTTTTGTTCGGATGATTATTTGTATGATTTGATGATTGCATGTATAGAGCTTGTTTTCCTGATGATTTTGGTATATTATACGTCTGATTTGGAGTTCAATAACATGTTCAAATTTGAGTTTGATTTTCGAATTTCAAAATTAGGGTTTATAACCCGTATGAATGTTCTTAATTGAAATTTGGGGGTTTCTTATTCTGGAATAGATTGATGTTGTGGTATAGTGGATTGTATTCTCTGTGAAATTTGCAATCTAGTCGTGTAAGTTTCATGAATCACCGAGGACTGTAGAGAAGGGAGTTATATTTTGAATATTTCCGAAGTTCGCCGGAAACTGGCAAACTTCACGGCCAAATTCCGGCCAACTCAGAGATGATTAGAACGATTTGTTGGCTTGGTTGTGTTCCTGGTAAAGTATAGATGTGATCTGGAGGTGTTGGTGGGGTGAGGACGCCGGGAACGTGTTCTCCGGCCACCTCTGTGTTTTCCGGCGACGGGGTGTAAAATTTACAGTTTGGTCCCTGGACTATTGGGGACGATACAGTTAGATCCCTGAAGTTTCCAGACTTTGCAAATTTACGATTCCTGTTTATAAAATGTTTAAAAATCATATTTCCTATTTATTTTTATTATAAAAATTCATTTTTAATTTCTGAAAATTCTAAAAATTATTATTTTAATTCCGAGAATTATTTTTAATTCACAAATAAATTTGAATTAATTAGTTAATTAATTTTAGTTAATTTTTATTTGATTAATTGGTCAATTAATTCAAAAATTAATTGATTAATTGATTTAATTAATTATTAATTGATTTTATTTAATTATTTAATTAGATTTAATTATTTAAAAATGATTTAAAAATTCCGAAAAATAGTTTCGAGCTTTAAAATATTATTTTAAATTATTTCCAAGGCTCGATAATGGTCAGACCATATAATGGTCAAGTTAGGCCAATGTGTGCCTTGGATCCAGTAGTTAGAGCAATGCTGTGTGCCTTGCTCGGGGTTAGTGCGTGACTGATCAGCAGCCTAACCTTGGTTTTTAAATTAAAAGTATAATATCCAATTCTAAATCATGATCCATTGTTCACTTGATATCATAATCGTATTCACCTGATGATCATTATTCTCAGTTTTGTCATTGTGACTTGCTGAGCTAGTTAGCTCATTTGTGCGATGTTGTGTATATTCTTTTCAGTTAAAAAGGAACCAGTTGGTAATGAGGATCCCCAGTCCAGCGCGAGAGCTAGGGGTTCAGGTTGAGGAAGCTGAGCTAGTAGGCTTCTTTTGGAATAATTTAAGTCTGTAAAAGGTTGTAATAATGTTTAATACTCAGTTTGAGTTTGAAATAGTTGGCATTTGAACGGTTTGTAATATATTAGTGTGCTTGGCTTCTGTGCATACTTTAACCTGTTGCGATCCGTGGTAGTTAGTAAATAGGGTCATTGCATATTATTATTATCTTTAATATTGTTATAAGCAGGTTTTAAATAAGGTGTGTGTGGACCCCAAACTTCTGACCCGGGTTTGGAGGGCGCCACAGGTTTGATATCAGAGCTACGGGTTATAAGTCACTAACACAAGCCTAAGTTGACGGGAATGGGTAGAGGATTAGGATTAGAAGTAAGGAATAGAAAGATAGAACGTCGAGAGGTTGAGTGCTTCGATATATCAGGTATTAGTGTAATTCACGTTATGGTATGAGATTCTTATATTGCGATATAATTTCAGATAACAGCGATGGCCGACTCTTTTATTCCCGTATCAGCTGATCACTCAGAGCCTTCAGTTGGAGTGCCATCTTCGGATCCACGTCTTGTTGTTCCACCCGTGTTGGCTATACTACCTCCACCTGTGTTGCAGCCCGTACCATTGCAGGCTATTCCACCTCCAGGCGTGAGGCCACCTGTTAGAGGACCCCCACCTGCTGATTCAGGCTTTACTAGTCATTCAGTCACAGAAGTACCTTTCCAGTTCTCTTCCTATCCTGTCCCATATCATCAGTTTGAGGCTTGCCTTATGGAGCAGCGATTCCTACAGGGTCAAATCCAGGAGTTATTGCATATCATGCGTACCAGAGAGATGGGGAGTGGTGAGAGGCGACTTAGGGAGAGGCTCCAGGCATTTCGTAGAGCAGCTGCTGTGAGGATTGCTGAGGCTACACATGAGGACATCACCCCTGATTTCCTAGTATAGTGGGCTAAGTGGGTTCTAGAGGAGCTTGAGGACATAGGAGGTCCAGATTGGCCATGAGCCAGAGATTCAGAGATGAAGATATTGAGCAGTGTTGTTATGGTTGTATAGTATGTACAGTAGTGTGTAGTGTGTATTAGTAGATTTTTGAGTTGTATTTATAGACTAGCTATGCTGACTAGTGAGTAGGTTGTTGTACCCTTTTTGCTTTTACTTCTGAAGCGTCTTTACGCTTGTACTACCTAAAACTTTTGATCTATATATATCAGTACCTTTTTCCTTTCCAGCACTGTCATTTACTTTATTGCACCTGTTTTACCTTACCTTATTTACTGCACCAGTTATACCCTGTGATACCATGTACCCTGTTTTCCATAACTATTTATATTCTGTAAAGAAGCATGCAATTTACTTAGTTACAACTGTTTTCAAAAAGAGATATTCCTGTTTTACAAAACTTTTCCTTTATGCAAAGATTTGATTCAAAAGCTAAATAAATTGATTGATTCTTTACAGAAAATGCCTCCCAGAAGAAATACCCGCACCAACACCCAAAATGAAGAAACCAACAATAACAACCAAGATGATACAAACCCGAATGTGAACCCAGGACCCATGGACCGAGCAATAGCCCAGATTCTTCAAATTTTGGCACAACAAACAGTTCACCTGGCACAACAACAACAAAGACAGACCAACCCCCAGGTAACTTTTAAAACTTTTCAGGCAGTAAACCCACCAGAATTCAAGGGTTCCTTAGAACCAATTGAAGCAAATATGTGGTTAAAGGAAATAGAGAAGGCATTTGCCTTGGTAAAAGTGAAAGAGGAGCAGAAGGTTGAGTTTGCAAGTTACTATTTGAAGAATGAGGCCACCTACTGGTAGGAGATGGTGAAGACATTGGAAGGTATAGATGTTATTACTTGGGAGAGGTTTAAGGAATTATTTCTAGAAAAGTATTTTCCTCAGTTTGTTCAAGATCAGATGGAGCTGAAGTTTTTAGAATTAAAGCCAGGGAACATGTCGGTAACAGATTATGAGAGTAAATTTGAAGAATTGTCAAGGTATGTGCCGTCGTATGTTGATACTGATAGAAAGAAAGCTAAGAGATTCCAGCAAGGTTTGAAACCATGGATCAGAGGGAAGGTAACCATTTTTGAATTGGATACCTATGCAGGAGTAGTACAGAAGACTATGATCGCAGAGACAGAGAGTGAGATGTTCCAGAAGGAAAAGGAAAGCAAGAAAAGGAAAGTTGAGGGAAGTGAGGGTCAGTCACAACCAGGGAAGTTTCCAAATTTTAAAAAGGGCAAGTTTCAGTCAGGGAGAAATTTTAATTTCAGGAAACAAAATACAGGAGACGGAGGCTAGGGCAACCGTCCAGCTAATGTGAATCAGCCGAATCAGTTGAGATTAACTTTTCCAGATTGTCAAGTATGTGGAAAGAAGCATGGAGGAGTTTGTAACAAGTTGAATGTGGTATGTTTTAGATGCAACCAGAAAGGGCACTATTCGAGGGAGTGCCGAAATCAGCCCGCTAGAGAGCCAGCAAATAAGGATCAGCCTATCTGGAATCCAGCAGTGAAGGTTCCAGCCATTGGATTTGCGTGCTTCAAATGTGGAAAGCCAGGACATATGGCCAGGGATTGCAAGACATCAGCCCCAGTCAGTAATGCCTTGAGGATCATGGGATCTACCCCAGCAGTAAATGAGACTCCAAGGGCTAGAGTTTTCGACATGTCGGTGAAGGATGCGATCCAGGATACGGATGTTGTGGCAGGTACGCTTAATGTGAATTCTTTATGTGCCAAAGTGTTAATAGATTCGGGAGCAACTCGATCATTTGTTTCACAAGATTTTGTTAGTAAGTTAAATTGTCCAGTTGGGTATTTAAATGAAACAATGACTGTGGAATTAGCAAATCAAGAACGTGTACTATGAATCAAGTTTGTGGGAATTGTGAGGTTGAGATTTCTGGTAGTAAGTTTTGTATAAATTTGATACCATTTAAGTTAGGAGAATTTGACATTATATTAGGGATGGATTGGTTATCTAAGCATGATGCTCAGATAGATTGTCGAAATAAGAAAGTAATGGTGAAAACGCCAGACGAAAGAATAGTAACGTTCAAAGGTCAGAAACAAGTAAAGAAGTTCTTAATGATGATTCAAGCCAAGAAGTTACTACGACAAGGATGTGAGCATTTGGTAGCATATGTGATCGACAGAAGTCAGGAGCCAGCAAAACTTGAAGATATTCCAGTTGTAAATGAATTTCCAGACGTATTTCCCGACGAATTACCAGGACTTCCTCCAGATAGAGAAATTGAATTTGCGATCGACTTAACACCTGGAACGGAACCAGTATCCAAATCCCCATACAGAATGGCGCCTGTTGAGATGAAAGAGCTAGCAAAGCAATTGCAGGAATTGTTAGAGAAAGGAGTGATCAAACCCAGCGTATCCCCGTGGGGAGCCCCGGTGTTATTTGTCAAGAAGAAAGATAGAAGCATGAGATTGTGCATCGACTATAGGGACTCAACAAGCTTACAATCAAGAATAAGTATCCGTTACCTAGAATTGATGATTTGTTTGACCAATTGAAGGGAGCCAAGTACTTCTCCAAAATTGATTTAAGATCGGGATATCATCAACTGAAGATCAAGCCAGAAGATATACCAAAGACAGCTTTCAGAACAAGGTATAGACATTACGAGTTTTTAGTGATGTCTTTTGGATTGACCAATGCCCCGGCAGTGTTTATGGACCTGATGAACAGAATTTTCAAGGAGTATTTGGATAAGTTTGTTATTGTGTTTATAGACGATATTTTAATCTATTCAAAGATGGAAGAGGATCATGCGGAACATGTGAGAACGACTTTGGAGATTTTAAGGAAAAAGAAGTTATATGCTAAATTCTCGAAGTGTGAGTTTTGGCTACAGGAAGTTCAATTCTTAGGACACATAGTCAGTAACGAAGGGATCAAAGTGGACCCGGCAAAGATCGAGGCAATTACGAATTGGGAGAGACCGAGAACACCCAATGAGGTAAGAAGTTTCTTGGGATTGGCAGGATATTATCGACGATTCGTTCAGAATTTCTCAAGGATTGCAACACCATTGACAAAGCTTACACGAAAGAATGAAAAGTTTATATGGAACGACAAGTGCGAAGAAAGTTTTCAGGAGTTGAAGCGGAGATTAATCACGGCACCTGTTTTGTCACTTCCAGACGATCAATGGAATTTCGTAATTTATAGTGATGCTTCTTACAAAGGATTATGATGTGTTCTTATGCAGCACGACAAGGTGATTGCGCATGCGTCAAGGCAATTGAAACCACACGAACAAAAGTATCCTACTCATGACTTGGAGCTAGCAGCTATAGTTTTCACTTTGAAGATTTGGAGACATTATTTGTATGGAGAAAAGTGCGAGATTTTCACGGATCACAAAAGCTTAAAGTACATATTCACATAAAAGGAACTTAATATGAGGCAAAGGAGATGGTTAGAATTGATCAAAGACTATGATTGCTCGATTAATTATCATCCCGGTAAAGCGAACGTTGTGGCAGACACGTTAAGTCGAAAGGAAAGGTTAAATGTGTTATCCGTACCTGAAGAGATATATAAAGAATTTCAGAAATTGGAATTGGAGATTAGAATTTGCAAGCCTGAGGAAGCAAAAGTGTACAGTATGATTTTCCAACCGGAGTTATTGGAGAAAATATAGAAATGCCAGAAAGGGGTAATGGATCAAGGTATAAATCGTTTGGTAGGTGAGAAATTATGCACGCAACAAGATGACCAAGGTATTCTGAGGTTTTCATCTAGAATTTGGATTCCACCGGTGATGGAGTTAAAGAATGAAATTCTAAAGGAGGCACATAATTCAAAGTATTCCATCCATCCAGGGAGTACCAAGATGTATAGAGATTTAAAGAAGAATTATTGGTGGCTAGACATAAAAAGGGAAATTGCGGAATGGGTTAGCAAATGCTATACTTGTCAGAGAGTTAAAGTAGAACATCAGAGGCCAAGTGGATTGCTACAGCCATTGGAGATTCCAGAATGGAAGTGGGAACATATTGCCATGGATTTTATAGTTGGATTACCAAGGACAAGGGTTAATCATGATGCCATTTGGGTTATAGTGGATAGACTTACCAAGTCAGCTCATTTTCTGCCTATAAATGAAAAAATTTCGCTCGACAAGTTGGTCCATATGTACCTAAAGGAAATTGTAGTTCGTCATGGAGTTCCTGTGTCTATTGTATCTGATCGAGATCCAAGATTTAATTCAAGATTTTGGAAGAGTTTTCAAGAATGTTTGGGAACAAGACTGAATATGAGTACAGCTTATCACCCCCAGACGGATGGCCTAAGTGAAAGAACGATCCAGACAATCGAGGACATGTTACGTGTTTGTGCTATTGATTTCAAAGGAAGTTGGCACGAACATTTACCTCTGGTAGAGTTTGCTTACAACAACAGTTATCATGCCAGCATTGGAATGCCACCCTATGAAGCCCTTTATGGACGTAAATGTAGATCTCCAGTATATTGGGACGAAGTAGGAGAATGCAAGATACTTGGACCTGAACTGGTACAGCAGACAAAGGAAGTTGTTGAACTTATCCAGAAAAGATTAATAGCCGCACAAGATCATCAGAGGAAATATGCAGACCAGTCAAGGAAAGACATGGAATTTGAAGAAGGAAGCTTGGTATTATTGAAAGTATCACCGTGGAAAGGACTAACGAGGTTTGGGAAGAAAGGGAAGCTAAGCCCAAGTTATGTCGGACCTTTTAAAATCCTAAAGCGCGTTGGCAAAGTAGCTTACGAATTGGCGTTACCTTCGCACATGGAGCACATTCACAATGTTTTTCATGTATCTATGCTCAAGAAATATAACCCAGACTCCAGGCATGTAATAGAATATGAGCCAATAGAGCTTCAGGCAGATTTATCATATGTAGAGAGTCCGATAGAGATTCTAGAGGAAAGAGAGAAAGTATTGAGAAATAAAGTGGTAAAGTTAGTAAGAGTATTGTGGAGAAACCCAAAGGTTGAAGAGTTAACCTGGGAATTAGAAAGTGATATGAGAGAAAAGTACCCTCATTTATTTTCTTAGGAGATTCTGAGGACAGAATCCTTTTAAGGGGGAAGGATGTAATATCCGGGATATATCGTGTAATTATTTTTGATATTAAATAATTATTATGTGTGTTCAGTATCTATTCTGTGAGTTAATTGTTAAGTGTTATCTGTACTTGGATATTCAAAAATAATATTAATTGAGTATTTTAATTTTTATATGTCCAAAATAAAATATAAATAATTGTCATATCTTCCTAATTATTTTTATGTTGATTTATGGATTTATAAGAATCATATGAAATTTCTAAAATCTTTTTCCGGGTAATTAAAATCTATTTTATAAAAACGGGAACCAACCGACGTCACCCGTTGTTACGTTTTTGGAACCCAAAACTCTTCCGAGAACTCCTTCTTAACCTAATTGTAATATTCCGAGCATATTTCATGTTTCGACTTTTTCGATCCGGTGTACGGTTTGTCCTGCGCGGGTCCCGGCGTAACATTTTCGATAAAATATTCGTTTCGGTAAATCAATAAAACCCGTATTTCTGATAAACGGGAGCTTTTTATTAAACTATCCCAATTATCACTTCGTAGTACGTGCCAGGCGCTGAGACCAAGACCGCAGTACAAATTATACTGATTTGGATAATTATCCCGAAAACCGATACCGTTTGGATCAGTTTTTACAAATAAACGTACCGTTTTATATCCAGAATGATCCAACGGGATACTAATTTTCCGTAAATATAAATAGCCTTTTTCCGTATTTTATTTCGTATCAAAATCATTTGCAGACAGATAAATATATAATTTTACAGAGAAAAATCATATATTCATAAACTGTTTCAAGAATCAAACCAACTTTTGAAGGTGTTATTGATCTTTATTTGAAAAGCTCGAGTACTGGATTTGAAGGTCTTGAGAAGCTCTATCAGAATCTGTAATCCATACACCTGCAGAATCAAAGGTTTAATTTCTAAAAATTTATTTATTTTCGAATTATTTTTATGAAAAATATGATTTTTTGTTCGGATGATTGTTTGTATGATTTGATGATTGCATGTTATAGAGCTTGTTTTCCTGATGATTTTGGTATATTATACGTCTGATTTGGAGTTCAATAACATGTTCAAATTTGAGTTTGATTTTCGAATTTCAAAATTAGGGTTTATAACCCGTATGAATGTTCCTAATTGAAATTTGGGGGTTTCTTATTCTGGAATAGATTGATGTTGTGGTATAGTGGATTGTATTCTCTGTGAAATTTGCAATCTAGTCGTATAAGTTTCATGAATCACCGAGGTCTGTAGAGAAGGGAGTTGTATTTTGAATATTTCCGAAGTTCGCCGGAAACTGGCAAACTTCACGGCCAAATTCCGGCCAACTCAGAGATGATTAGTTTGATTTGTTGGCTTGGTTGTGTTCCTGGTAAAGTATAGATGTGATCTGGAGGTGTTGGTGGGGTGAGGACGCCGGGAACGTGTTCTCCGGCCACCTCTGTGTTTTCCGGCGACGGGGTGTAAAATTTGCAGTTTGGTCCCTGAACTATTGGGGACGATACAGTTAGATCCCTGAAGTTTCCAGACTTTGCAAATTTAGGATTCCTGTTTATAAAATGTTTAAAAATCATATTTCCTATTTATTTTTATTATAAAAATTCATTTTTAATTTCTGAAAATTCTAAAAATTATTATTTTAATTCCGAGAATTATTTTTAATTCACAAATAAATCTGAATTAATTAGTTAATTAATTTTAGTTAATTTTTAATTGATTAATTGGTCAATTAATTCAAAAATTAATTGATTAATTGATTTATTAATTATTAATTGATTTTTATTAATTATTTAATTAGATTTAATTATTTAAAAATGATTTAAAAATTCCAAAAAATAGTTTTGAGCTTTAAACTATTATTTTAAATTATTTCCAAGGCTCGATAATTATTCTAAAATTATTTCGGAGCCAGAATTGGCCAACCGAACCCTGTTTATTAACCCGAAATTGATTCAACGATCCATTTTAATTTCGAAAAATGTTTTAAAAATCATTTTAAATATCAGAAAGCCTATTTATGACCCGAGACTTCTATATAAATGATATATCATTGATTACGTGATGTATTATGTGCTATATGTGACTTGTTAATTGACTATCGGTCTATATATTCAGTGTTTACTTGATTATTGCGTAACTTTCAATCCGTTAATCGGATTTGGGTAAAGCGAAGGGTAGATAGAAGTATGTATTGAATAGAATTCTATGAGTCGATTATTGATAGATGCTTATGATATGTGAGCAGAAGAGGCAAGGCATAGAAAAGGGAAACAGATAGTTGAGGAGTAAGACGGTTGTGATTGGAAGCGATTGCAGTGTAGTAAGCTAATACCAGGCAAGTGTTCTGAACTTTCTCGAGATATTGTAGTACTTGATAGTCTTGTTGATATTGCAAGTGCTTTGAAGCACTGAAACCCAAACCCTGATTCCAGTTATTGTTCTTGAGCCATGAACCTTATTCTTTCTAGACCATTAATTGTTGTGTACCCAAACACGAATCTCAAGCATACGATACTACTCTACAAATACATGCAAACAAAATCCCAAACACTGAACTGAATTACTTGTATACTCAATCATTGCATCCTATGCTTTGAAAGCCCAAATCTTTGAAACCCTGAAATGTTGATTCCTTTGTTATCCAATTCTTTCATTACCCAGCATCCAAGCTTTTAAATTGACTTATTGATCCTTACAAGGATTGAAACCCTTTCATTGTTAAACACTTATTGTTGTTATTGATTCTGGTTATTGTTTATTATTGCATATTCTGTTATTATGTTAGAATTGGACTGTTTTTATAAAATTGTGGACCAGATTCGTGGTCAGACCATATAATGGTCAAGTTAGGCCAATGTGTGCCTTGGATCCAGTAGTTAGAGCAATGCTGTGTGCCTTGCTCGGGGTTAGTGCGTGACTGATCAGCAGCCTAACCTTGGTTGTTAAATTAAAAGTATAATATCCAATTCTAAATCATAATCCATTGTTCACTTGATATCATAATCGTATTCACCTGATGATCATTATTCTCAGTTTTGTCATTGTGACTTGCTGAGCTAGTTAGCTCATTTGTGCGATGTTGTGTATATTCTTTTTAGTTAAAAAGGAACCAGTTGGTAATGAGGATCCCCAGTCCAGCGCGAGAGCTAGGGGTTCAGGTTGAGGAAGCTGAGCTAGTAGGCTTCTTTTGGAATAATTTAAGTATGTAAAAGGTTGTAATAATGTTTAATACTCAGTTTGAGTTTGAAATAGTTGGGATTTGAACGGTTTGTAATATATTAGTGTGCTTGGCTTGTGTGCATACTTTAACCTGTTGCGATCCGTGGTAGTTAGTAAATAGGGTCATTGCATATTATTATTATCTTTAATATTGTTATAAGCAGGTTTTAAATAAGGTGTGTGTGGACCCCAAACTTCTGACCCGGGTTTGGAGGGCGCCACAGGTTTGGTATCAGAGCTACAGGTTATAAGTCACTGACACAAGCCTAGGTTGACGGGAATGGGTAGAGGATTAGGATTAGAAGTAAGGAATAGAAAGATAGAACGTTGAGAGGTTGAGTGCTTCGATATATCAGGTATTAGTGTAATTCGTGTTATGGTACGAGATTCTTATATTGCGATATAATTTCAGATAGCAGCGATGGCCGACTCTTTTATTCCCGTATCAGCTGATCACTTTGAGCCTTCAGTTGGAGTGCCGTCTTCGGATCCACGTCCTGTTGTTCCACCCGTGTTGGCTATACTACCTCCACCTGTGTTGCAGCCCGTACCATTGCAGGCTATTCCACCTCCAGGCGTGAGGCCACCTGTTAGAGGACCCCCACCTGCTGATTCAGGCTTTACTAGTCATTCAGTCACAGAAGTACCTTTCCAGTTCTCTTCCTATCCTGTCCCATATCATCAGTTTGAGGCTTGCCTTATGGAGCAGCGATTCCTACAGGGTCAGATCCAGGAGTTATTGCATATCATGCGTACCAGAGAGATGGGGAGTGGTGAGAGGCGACTTAGGGAGAGGCTCCAGGCGTTTCATAGAGCAGCTGCTGTGAGGATTGCTGAGGCTACACATGAGGACATCACCCCTGATTTCCTAGTAGAGTGGGCTAAGTGGGTTCTAGAGGAGCTTGAGGACATAGGAGGTCCAGATTGGCCATGAGCCAGAGATTCAGAGATGAAGATATTGAGCAGTGTTGTTATGGTTCTATAGTATGTACAGTAGTGTGTAGTGTGTATTAGTAGATTTTTGAGTTGTATTTATAGACTAGCTATGCTGACTAGTGAGTAGGTTGTTGTACCCTTTTTGCTTTTACTTCTGAAGCGTCTTTACGCTTGTACTACCTAAAACTTTTGATCTATATATATCAGTACCTTTTTCCTTTCCAGCACTGTCATTTACTTTATTGCACCTATTTTACCTTACCTTATTTACTGCACCAGTTATACCCTGTGATACCATGTACCCTATTTTCCATAACTATTTAAATTCTGTAAAGAAGCATGCAATTTACTTAGTTACAACTATTTTCAAAAAGAGATATTCCTGTTTTACAAAACTTTTCCTTTATGCAAAGATTTGATTCAAAAGATAAATAAATTGATTGATTCTTTACAGAAAATGCCTCCCAGAAGAAATACCCGCACCAACACCCAAAATAAAGAAACCAACAATAACAACCAAGATGATACAAACCCGAATGTGAACCCAGGACCCATGGACCCAGCAATAGCCCAGATTCTTCAAATTTTGGCACAACAAACAGTTCACCTGGCACAATAACAACAAAGACAGACCAACCCTCAGGTAACTTTTAAAACTTTTCAGGCAGTAAACCCACCAGAATTCAAGGGTTCCTTAGAACCAATTGAAGCAAATGTGTGGTTAAAGGAAATAGAGAAGGCATTTGCCTTGGTAAAAGTGAAAGAGGAGCAGAAGGTTGAGTTTGCAAGTTACTATTTGAAGAATGAGGCCACCTACTGGTGGGAGATGGTGAAGACATTGGAAGGTATAGATGTTATTACTTGGGAGAGGTTTAAGGAATTATTTCTAGAAAAGTATTTTCCTCAGTTTGTTCAAGATCAGATGGAGCTGAAGTTTTTAGAATTAAAGCAAGGGAACATGTCGATAACAGATTATGAGAGTAAATTTGAAGAATTGTCAAGGTATGTACCGTCGTATGTTGATACTGATAGAAAGAAAGCTAAGAGAATCCAGCAAGGTTTGAAACCATGGATCAGAGGGAAGGTAGCCATTTTTGAATTGGATACCTATGCAGGAGTAGTACAGAAGGCTATGATCGCAGAGACAGAGAGTGAGATGTTCCACAAGGAAAAGGAAAGCAAGAAAAGGAAAGTTGAGAGAAGTGAGGGTCAGTCACAACCAGTGAAGTTTACAAATTTTAAGAAGGGCAAGTTTCAGTCAGGGAGAAATTTTAATTTCAGGAAACAAAATGCAGGAGACGGAGGCCAGGGCAACCGTCCAGCTAATGTGAATCAGCCGAATCAGTTGAGATTAACTTTTCCAGATTGTCAAGTATGTGGAAAGAAGTATGGAGGAGTTTGTAACAAGTTGAATGTGGTATGTTTTAGATGCAACCAGAAAGGGCACTATTCGAGGGAGTGCCGAAATTAGCCCGCTAGAGAGCCAGCAAATAAGGATCAGCCTATCCGGAATCCAGCAGTGAAGGTTCCAGCCATTGGATTTGCGTGCTTCAAATGTGGAAAGCCAGGATATATGGCCAGGGATTGCAAGACATCAGCCCCAGTCAGTAATCCCTTGAGGATCATGGGATCTACCCCAACAGTAAATGAGACTCCAAGGGCTAGAGTTTTTGACATGTCGGTGAAGGATGTGATCCAGGATACGGATGTTGTGGCAGGTACGCTTAATGTGAATTCTTTATGTGCCAAAGTGTTAATAGATTCGGGAGCAACTCGATCGTTTGTTTCACAAGATTTTGTTAGTAAGTTAAATTGTCCAGTTGGGTATTTAAATGAAATAATGACTGTGGAATTAGCAAATCAAGAACGTGTACTGTGAATCATGTTTGTGGGAATTGTGAGGTTGAGATTTCTGGTAGTAAGTTTTGTGTAGATTTGATACCATTTAAGTTTGGAGAATTTGACGTTATATTAGGGATGGATTGGTTATCTAAGCATGATGCTCAAATAGATTGTCAAAATAAGAAAGTAATGGAGAAAACGCCAGACGAAAGAATAGTAACGTTCAAAGGTCAGAAACAAGTAAAGAAGTTCTTAACGATGATTCAAGCCAAGAAGTTACTACGACAAGGATGTGAGCATTTCGTAGCATATGTGATCGACAGAAGTCAGGAGCCAGCAAAACTTGAAGATATTCCAGTTGTAAATGAATTTCCAGACGTATTTCCCGACGAATTACTAGGACTTCCTCCAGATAGAGAAATTGAATTTGCGATCGACTTAACACCTGGAACAGAACCAGTATCCAAGGCCCCGTACAGAATGGCGCCTGTTGAGATGAAAGAGCTAGCAAAGCAATTGCAGGAATTGTTAGAGAAAGGAGTGATCAGACCCAGCGTATCCCCATGGGGAGCCCCGGTGTTATTTGTCAAGAAGAAAGATGGAAGCATGAGACTGTGCATCGACTATAGGGAGCTCAACAAGCTTACAATCAAGAATAAGTATCCGTTACCTAGAATTGATGATTTGTTTGACCAATTGAAGGGAGCCAAGTACTTCTCCAAAATTGATTTAAGATCGGGATATCATCAACTGAAGATCAAGCCAGAAGATATACCAAAGACAGCTTTCAGAACAAGGTATGGACATTACAGCTTTCAGATCAAGCCAGAAGATGTGCTTTTACCACTATCTCCCTTCTCTTATTGAAAGTAAAAATGCATGCAAGGGTGTTTTGGTAAAGTGGCATTGATAGAAGTGGGTAGTGGGGTGTTAATTGTCCCTAGTGCCCTTGAGTTGAATTAGAAGTGATTTGCATGCATGGGCAAAAGAGTAAAATGCAATTTAAATAAATAATTATTTGCAAAGAATAATTTTTATAAATAAAATTAATATTTCGAAAATTATAAAAGTTGTACCATAAAATAACTTGGATTTTTAAAAAATTTATGAGATCACTTTTGAAATTTATGAATGAAATAATTTTTAAAAGAAAATTTTCCAAAGTATAGAATATTCCTTATAAATCAAAAATAAAGGCAAATAATAAAACTCTTGCTTTGAAAAATTTATAATCTACATAAAGCAACTTATAACGCAGCAAATTCCATTCACACAAACGTACAATCACAAAGTATATTTATAATCGGCTCTAATATTATACAAAGTTCACAAATAATATTACATAAAATGCCGGTCGTAACAGATTTTCAGTGATGGCAATTGTACTTGTGTTATCACAGAAAATGGGAATTATATCCACTTGTCGACCATAGTCCAACAATTGGTATTTCATCCATAAAATCTATGCACAGCAACTACCAGCAACAATATATTCAGTTTCAGCTGTAGAAGTAGAAACTGAATTTTGCTTTTTACCGAACCAGGACACAAGCTTGTTCCCTAGAAATTGAGAGGTTCCCATTGTACTTTTTCTGTCTATTTTACAACTTGTATAATCTGCATCTGAATAACCAGTTAGATCAAAACCAGAATCTCTAGGGTACCAAATGCCAAGTTTTGGTGTTCCCTTGAGATATATGAAAATTCTCTTAATAGCTACTAAGTTAGATTCTCTAGGATCAGCCTGAAATCTAGCACAAAGACAAGTAGCAAAAATTATATCTGGCCTACTAGATGTCAAGTACAGAAGTGAGCCAACCATGCCCCTGTAACTTGAAATATCCACAGACTTTTCAGTAGTATTTAATTCAAGCTTAGTTGCAGTGGCCATGGGAGTTTTTTGCACATGTGCAATCCATTAAATCAAACTTCTTTAAAAGATCCTGAATATATTTAGTTTGACTAATGAATATTCCATCACTAACTTGCTTAACTTGTAAACCAAGAAAGTAAGTTAGTTCTCCCATCATGCTCATTTTATACTTACTTTGCATCAATTTGGCAAACTTTTTACAAAGTTTTTCATCTGTAGAGCCAAATATAATATCATCTACATGAATTTGAACAAGTATACTAGAGCCATTAACATTTTTAAAAAATAAAGTTTTATCAACAGTACCTCCTGTGAAGTGATTTTCCAAAAGAAACTTTGATAAAGTGTCATACCAGGCTCTAGGTGCTTGCTTCAGCCCATAAAGTGCCTTCAAAAGATAGTAGACATGTTCTAGAAAATTTGGGTCTTCAAAACCAGGGGGCTAACTAACATAAACTTCCTCCTCCAAATCTCCATTCAGAAAAGCACTTTTGACATCCATTTGATAGACCATGAAATTGGCATGAGCTGCATAGGCTAAGAAGATTTTGATGGCTTCAAGTCTTGAAATAGGAGCAAAGGTTTCCTCAAAAGCTATTCCTTCTTATTGACAGTAGCCCTTAGCAACCAGTATAGCTTTGTTCCTTACCACTATGCCATTTTCATCCATCGTGTTTCTGAATACCCACTTGGTGTCAATTGGATTCTTTCCTTTAGGTTTGGGTACCAGCTTCCATACCTTGTTCCTTTTAAATTGGTTTAGCTCCTCCTGCATAGCTAAAATTCAATCAGGATTCAACAAAGCTTCTTCTACGTTCTTTGGTTCTTCCTTAGATAGAAAGCTTCTATATAGACATTCTTCTTGAGTTGCTCTCCTTGTGTGAACTCTAGAAGATGCATCACCAATGATGAGCTCAAAAGGGTGATCTTTATTCCATTTTCTTTGTTGAGGTAGATTAGCTCTATATGAAGAGGCCTCATTGTCGTCTTGATGTGTGACTGAGTTTTGATTATTAAAAACTCCCCCTGAGTTTGTGAATCTTTGATTTGAGAAAGGGAAACTTTTTGTAGGTGATCTATTCTGACCTTCAGCTTCTCTTAATGTTCCGACGGATGATGCACTTTGTGTCCAGATGGATGAAGCTGATTGTCTCCCGACGGATAAGATAGATTATCTCCTGACGGATGAAGCATTTTGTAACTCGACAGATGTTGATTTATATGCTTCATTAGTTGTAGATTTTTCTGCATTATCCTTATTCACTATTTCTTCATCACTTTCATCACTATCCATCTCCACATTATCAAACTTGAGGCTTTCATGGAAATCTCCATCTTGCAGTCCTTTAATCTTTTTGTCATCAAACACAACATGTATTGATTCCATAACAATGTTGGTTCTTAGATTGTAGACTCTATATGCCTTTCCCACAACATATCCAACAAAAATTCATTTATATGCTTTAGCATCAAACTTCCCATGTTGATCAGTTTGATTCCTCAAGATATAACATTTGCAGCCAAAGACATGAAGAAAATTTAGAGTTGGCTTCCTGTTCTTGAACAATTTATAGGGTGTCATGCATTTTGCTTGATTAACCAAAGAGATATTTTGAGTGTAGCGGATAGTATTCACAGCTTCAGCCCATAAATATGTTGGTAACTTTGATTTTTCAAGCATTGTCCTTGCAGCTTCAATAAGAGATCTGTTCTTTCTTTCCACTACTCCATTTTGTTGTGGAGTTCTTGCTGTAGAAAACTCATGCACAATCCCATTCTCTTCACAAAATGATCTCATCACATAATTCTTGAACTCAGTTCCATTGTCACTCCCGACTCTTCTTACTTTAAAATCAGGATAATTGTTGACTTTCCTTATGTGATTGATGATGATTTCACTAGCTTCATCTTTAGATTTTAGGAAATATGTCCAAGAGAACTTTGAGAAATCATCCATAATTCCTAGGCAAAATCTTCTCCTTGAGATAGACAACACATTGACTAGTCCAAACAAATCCATGTGTAACAATTGCAAAGGTTCTTCAATTGTTGAATCAAGATTCTTTCTGAATGATGCTTTGATCTGCTTTCCTTTCTGGCAGGCATCACACAATCCATCCTTAGTAAACTCCACTTGAAGAATACCTCTTACCAGATCTTTCTTGACAAGCTCATTCATGGTCTTGAAGTTTAAATGGGACAGCTTCTTGTGCCATAGCCAACTTTCATCTTGACTTGTTTTACTGAGAAGACAAGTGACAGATTCTGCATTAGATGAGTTGAAGTAAGCTAAATACACATTTCCTTTTCTCACTCCAGTGAGAACCACTTTGTTGCTCCTTTTGTTTGTCACAACACAGGCTTCTGAATTGAAGGTTACTGAATTGCCCTTATCACAAAGCTGGCTGATACTCAACAAATTGTGCTTGAGACTATCCACTAGAGCAACCTCTTCAATGATGACATTGTCTTTTGAAATCAAGCCATATCCCACAGTATAACCTTTTCTGTCATCTCCAAAAATAATACTTGGGCCAGCTCTTTCCTTAAACTCAGTAAGCAGGATAGAATCTCCAGTCATGTGCCTTGAGCAACCACTGTCCAGATACCAAAAATTCTTTCTATTTCCCTGCATACATCAAAATCAAATCAAGTTGATTTTGGTACCCAAGTTTCCTTGGGTCCTTCCTTGTTAGCTTTCTTCTTTGATTTATTAGGTTTAATCTCGTTTGACTTAGAGATTTCTGATTCATCCTTAGTCATTTGATTTGGATCTTTGAAACCGGTCATTAGTACATAATTATCATGCACATTTTGGTTAACAGGAAAAGGCATGCTATTTGCAAACATGTTATTCCAGTAAGGCATGTTAAATGGCATTTATGGCATACTAAATGCAGCATAATAAGGATTATGTGCAAATGGCATATTAGCAAATTGTGAATTCATATTCTGAGTAGACATAGCATTTATAAGCATGTTAGGCATAACAGTCATGTTTGGAAAAGAGGGAGGTACAGACATAGGAGTAGGAATGGCAAATTTGCAATTAACAGACAAGTGATTAACACTACTACACTTAACACGGATTTTTCTTGGTGCATATTGATCAGGTGTGTAGTTGTTATGCTTGTTAATTCCTACTTTCCCATTTCTATTGTTTTTCCTTTTAGCTTCTGCTTTAACCTCAATCTTTTCTTGTCTGTCATTCAATTGCTTGATGGACATATGACCAACATTAACTTTCTTCTCCTTCTTCACTTGACTTGATTCTCCCGGAACAAAGTGTTTGGAAACTGATCCATATTTCTCATTCAGCTTGGAAAGCTTAGCTTTGCTCACAGGTTTACTCACAGCCGACGGATGTGGCTCTTTGTCACTCGACGAATAATCCTTTTGATTATCTGACGGATGATTTCATCATCTGTCGAGTCCACATCTGTCAACAATCCTTCAACCAAATTGAATTCCAGCTTCTCCTTACTCTTCTTTCAGGCTGCATCACAAAAGGACTCAATGTCTTGAACTTTAGTGATTTGAGCATGAACATCTCTGGATGATTTCCATGCCTTAATCACTTCTTGTTCTCGATCAAGCTGCTTTTTTAAAATCTCTTCTTTCTTCAAGGACTCAGTTAATTCATCCTTAGCAATTTTACACTCAATTCTCAATTTTTCAAATTTAATAAACTGGGACTCTAGCACATTATTCCTCTCACTTAAAAACAAATTATTTTTGTTAATTTTACCATTTTCCTTAGTGAGGGACTTAAGTGTAACACGCAAGTGATATAATTCTGTGGACATGTTATTGATTGCATCATTACACTGAGCTTTAGATAAATGTCCTAGGTTAGTGGTGATTACCTGATTACTTGAAGAACTTGTTTCTATTTTATCAGATTTGGCCATCAGGGCTAGGTTGACATAGCTGGTTTCTTTATCTTCATCCAATCCATCAGATGCCCAGTCATTTTCTTGTGTAATGAAAGCCCTTTCCTTTTGCTTGAGCAGCTCAAAGTATTTCCGTTTATAATCAACAGGCTCAAACTTCTTCTTGCTACAATCAAACTTTCTACATTCACTTGCAAAATGCCCTGCCAAGCCACATTTGGAACATTTGAATTTGGATTTATCCACCATGTTTCTACTTGGCTTGGCTGCTCCAAAATTCTTTTTGAATTTGAGCTTGGCAAATCTTCTGGATAGGAATGCTAGATGTTCATCAATATCATCCATGTCATCTTGGCTCAAATGATCTTCATTTTTAGCTACGAGCCCTTTACCCTTACATTCACAGACCTTTGATGTAGACTCAACAACTTCTACCTTCATCTCTTTCTCTTTCTCTAACTCAGAAACCAGTGCTATGGACCCTCCCTTCTTCCTTCCTTTCTCCATCCTCTCATCTTACTCTATTTCAAGCTCATATATTTTCAGGATGCCATACAGTCTCTCCAAGGTGAATGATAAGTGGATTTTATATCCACTTGGAACGCTTCATTACAATCTTAAATTGTTGTTTTGGACTCAAGTTGTTGGTATTTTGATTTGATTTTGTGTTATTGCATTTCAGGTATCAGTTAAATGAAGAAATGAGCTTTTAAAGGAAATATAATGAAAAGTGATCAGATTTGGAAGCCAAGGCCATTTTCAAGTTGTTGAGAATCTCGTTAGCTTCGCGTGGGAAGTTGAATCGCCTAATTCTGATGAGTAGAACTCAAGTTATGGCCAAAATAAGATTCATCGGAATTTTCCAGAAAGGCTACACGCGGCCGCGTCAGAAGGGTACGCGGCCACCTCCGACCCGCACGCCACCGCGTGCTGATGCGCGGATGACTCACTGATTTCGCTGAAAAAGCCTTTTTTGAGTTGAATTTAATGATTTTAAGGGTCCGGGTTCAATATGGGCTTATATATACTTAAAAAAGGGTTTTCATCATCCGGGAAGATTGGGAGATCAAGGAGAAGACCTAGAAGCATAAAACAACTCCGAAAAAGAAGATCTTGTTTTCAACTTGTGATTCTTTGAATTAGTTGTAACTTTGGATGCTCGTTTTCGTTCTTGTTGAACCTAGATCTCATTTATTCGTACTTTAATTATTATTCAGTTTATTAAGACCTTATTTTATACCATGCTTTCATTGGAACCCATGGTGATGATGAGTTCGATTATGAATTAATCGTTGTCATGGGATTCTAGCGGATTTACTTATGGATTTCAATAGTTAATTATTTTGATATCTTGGTGTGTGATGATTGATTGATATCCTAGTATTGGTTGTGCTTATTCGTCTTATATGCGTAGCTAACATATAAGATAGTGTGTTAATCTCTATTGAAGCGACAGTGAATATAGAGGTTTAGAACGTGCCATGCTAGCATAGGTTCATGTATTTGTCATGCATGATTCGTAGGTAATTTTAACCATCTTACTTGCCCTATGTAATCACGATAGATAACTTGCGCATTAAACCGTTATGTTTTCAATTCTTATAGACATATAAGGACTAAGCATAATTGGTGTCTATTCAACTTCTATCTCTTTTGTGGATGTTCGGTAATAGGGTATTCGTACAACGAAAGTTGGCGTTTACTAGTTTCGTGTTATCTGATTAGTGTCATCACCATTACATGCTAAGGTTAAGAACAATAAGGCTATTGAATGAAGTATTTAATGAAGTTAGAATCCCATGTTTGTCATATATAGTAATTCAACCTCAATTCTCTTAGTTAATGTTATTTAGTATAATCTCTTAGTTTAATAAAAACCCAATTTGTTATTTATCTTAGCATTGAGTGATAACCATACATTGTTGCATAGGTGCATAAGTTGAACTTAACCTAAACCAGTCTATGTGGGAACGAATCTGATTTATATCTTATACTACTTGCGAACGCGTATACTTGCGTGAATATTAGCGCATGTTTTCGCCCTAACAAGTTTTTGACGCCGCTGCCGGGGACTCGGTGTTAATTTTTAGTTTATGTGCTTGTCATCAGTGGTCGTTAAAGTTCACTGACTCAGATTCTTTTAGTTTCACGGTTTATTTATTTGTGTTTCAAGTACTCATTATAATGGGAGATCCAGCAGCACAAACGAAAGCCTTGATGAATTTTTCTCAACCCAAGATCAATGACATTCAATCTAGCATTGTCCGGCCAACTATCACAGCTAATACCTTTGAGATCAAGCCTGGCATAATTCAATGGGTGCAGAATTCAATCCAGTTTGGGGGTTCTCCAACTGAAGATCCCAATATGCATATTAGGGATTTCATTGAGATCTGCGACACCTTCAAGTTCAACGGTGTTTCTGAAGATGCTGTGAAGCTGAGACTGTTTCCATTCTCTATGAGGGACAAGGCTAAGAGTTAGTTACACTCTCTACCAGTTGGTTCGATTACTAATTGGGAAGATCTTGCTCAGAAGTTTCTTACTAAATTCTTCCCTATGGCGAAGACAGCTGCACTCAGGAATGCTATTACTCAATTTGCGTAACAAATGGGAGAATCGCTATGTGAAGCTTGGGAGCGCTATAAGGAGATGCTTAGAAAGTGTCCTTATCATAGAATGCCTGATTGGATGATCATCAATTGTTTTTACAATAGGTTGGGAGCACAGTCCAGACCCATGCTCGATGGAGCATCAGGCGGAACATTATGGGCAAAGAGCTATGAGGAAGCTTATGATCTAATTGAACTGATGGATGCTAATGAATATCAGTATCCGACCTAGAGATGTCCACAGGGCAAGGTAGCAGGAGTTCTTGAAGTGGATACAACTATGGCTATCACTGCTCAACTAAAGGCGTTGTCTATGAAGATCGATTCTCTGGCTAACTATGGTGTTAAGCAGATAATCAGTGTTTGTGAGCTATGTGCAGGTCCGCATGTGACGGAGCAATGCGCTATATCTAGTGACTCAGCTCAGTTTATGAGCAACTTTCAGAGATTGCAGCAACCAGTTCCAGACACTTATCATCCTGACAACTGGAATCATCCTATCTTCAGCTGGAGCAACAATCAGAATGTGATGCAACAGCCGTTCCAGCAGTTTGGAAATAAGCTATTCAACCCTCCTGGTTTTCAGCAACAATTTGTACTAAGACAACAACTCCAACTTCAACAACAAACTCATGATGAAGGTCTATCTTCGAATAAAAAATCTGAATTGGAGGAGTTGAGGCTTATGTGCAAAAACTAGGCTCTTATATGCCAAAGCCAGGCTGTTTCTATTCAGAATCTGGAGAACCAAATAGGACAAATGGCTAACGCCTTATTGAATCGACTACCAGAAATGCTTTCTAGTGATACAGAAGTTCCAGGCAAGAGGGAAGCATAAGAGCAGGTTAATGCAATTACATTAAGGTCTGGGAAGGGTGCAAGCCCTAAAAATTCTCAAGTTTCAGAAAATGCAGTTCTGGCTGAAGAAGAAGTGCAGAAGGAAGTAGAGGTGGAACCAAGGAAGACTACTGTGGAATACACTCCTCCTGAGGGCAATACAGGGGAGAAACAGATCTATCCTCCACCTCATTTTCCTAAGAGGCTGTAGAAGAAAATGCTGGATAAGCAGTTTGAGAAGTTTTTGGAGGTGTTCAAGAAACTTCATATCAACATACCTTTCGCTAAAGCTCTTGAACAGATTCCTAGCTATGCGAGGTTTATAAAAGGTATTCTCTCTCGGAAAGTGAAGCTCGATGACTTAGAGACCATTGCTTTAACGGAGGAATGCAGTGTTGTGCTGCAACAGAAGTTGCCTCCGAAGCTTAAAGATCCTGGAAGCTTCACTATTCCTTACACCATCGAAAACTTGTTGTTCGACAAGTGTTTATGTGATTTAGGAGCTAGCATCAATCTGATGCCCTTATCTATCTTCAAGAAGCTTGGTCTTCCTGATCCGAAACCAAAATACATGTCATTGTAACTAGTTGACCGTTCCATCGCTTATCCACGAGGTATAATGGAGAATGTCTTGGTAAAGGTGGATAAACTCATCTTCCCTGCTGACTTTGTAATTCTTGATTTTGAGGAAGATAAGAAGATTCCCATTATCTTGGGAAGACCATTCTTGGATACAGGCCGAACTATGATCGATGTGCAAAAAGGAGAGTTTTCAATGAAGGTTTACGATCAAAAGGTCACTTTAATGTGTTCAAGAAAATAAAGTTATCAACAGCTAACGAGGAGTTCTTTAAAGTGGAGTGGGTCGACTCTGTAATAAATTCTGAAGATAAAGAAGGAGCAGAGCAATTGCAGGATTTGAATGCACCTCCGTGGATGAGGAAGTTGGATTTGTCATTTGATTCTCTTGGGTTAGCAGAGCTGAAAATTTCTCAGGAGCATTTTGAACAATTTATTCAAAAAGCTCCCACACTTGAGCTCAACCGAATGCCAGATCACTTGAGTTATTCATTCTTAGGTGCACCCCATGATAAGGGGTTGAGATATATTTTTGATGATAGAGAGAGTGGCTGGACGGATATTCCCGTGCCTATAAAGGATTCTTCTCATGTGCAACAGGTAGTTGATAGGACTGGTGTTGGTGATGCCCAGTATAGAAGATTGACTAGGCGTATAAAGGCTATGCATGTCATCCACCGATATTTTGCTGAAGATTTGACACACGCATTCGATACTGTTGTTCGAGACACTGGTGGCGAGGTTCATTGGCCACCTGATCCTCCACCCGACGAGGGTGACTCTCCCGCTAACTAGGTATGCCTGAAATCCTTATTATTACCTTCAATGAGGACATTGAAAATTTTAAGTTTGGGGGTGATAATGTAAGGATTAGTAGTGTGTGTCCATATAGATTCATATAGATTCATATTGCATATTTAGTTGTAGTTCATTCATATTTTTGCATGATTGTTCATTTAGGACATATTTGTTTATTTTTATGTGATTTTATATAGTTACATTTGCATGCATTTTTAGCATGATCCCTTAAGATGAACTATGATATTTGATAAGTTGATGTTGATTTGAGTGTGGTGATGACGAATAGAGGGATGTTTAAGTCCTAATGAATTGATTTGAATGCCAGAAACAAATATTTTCACAAAGTCTTATAGGTTTGCTTTTGAACTAGATCATGATCATACTTGTTTATTTGTTGAGATTTAATCACTTGGTTATATTTAGAATTTGTGATATTCTCGTAATGACGTAAAAATACTGATTTTTTTTAAACTGGAGAAAATCTTGGATTTTATTGCTAGTTGTTGTAAGGCTAGACGTCAAATGGCTAGTAACCGGCTCATAGTTTTATGAGTAGTCTAGGGTTGAATGAGATGGAGCAAAACACACTCATTCAGAAATTATTGAAAGAAAAAAGAGAAAAAAAGGAAAAAAAAGTATGTGTTTATGCATAATTGATCAAGAGTGAGCTCTTTAATACTCGAGTTATTAAGTTCTAGGGGACTTTGTGCCTAGTGACCTAAGGCTTTTATAGTCTGGGATCCGCTAACCTAACGCTCACTACATGGGTATTATTGCATAAGTCTTTTGTGGACCTCATTCAAATAAGCATCTTTGTTATGTGTTCAATAATAGTGTGAATCCTTGTATAACTCTAGGAGAAAGGAGGTGTTGTGAGTCATAATGTGTTTATTGTCTATTCTGTTTATAAACTTTTGATTGTTTCGATGATAAATAAGTTAAGATTATTGATCTAGTATCGATAGATATCTGTTAAGCATTCCACACACGCACGATTCTGGTTTGTGAGTTGGTTTGTGGGACTTATTCGAACTCTGTTTTAAGTCATTGCATTCTTAGAGGCATTGGCTTATTCATTTGGTTATGGTTATTCTGAGGGGATCGATTGCATTATCATTTATTGCATTCATGTAGTCGCATTCATGCATTAGGTTTGTTTTGTAGTTTTGAGTCTATTTATTCTTGAGAATAAACATCAATTCAAGTTTGGGAGTGTGATAAGTGGATTTTATATCCACTTGGAACACTTCATTACAAGTTTAAATTGGTGTTTTGGACTCAAGTTGTTGGTATTTTGATGTATTTTTATGTTATTGCATTTCAAGTATCAGTTAAATAAAGAATGAGATTTTAAAGGAAATATGATGAAAAGTGATCAGATTTGGAAGCCAAGGCCATTTTCAAGTTGTAGAGAATCTCGTTAGCTTCGCGTGGGCAGTTGAATCGCCTAATTCTGACGAGTAGAACTCAAGTTATGGCCAAAATAAGATTCATCAGAATTTTCTAGAAAGGCTGCACGCGGCACGCGGTCGCCTGCTGACACGCGGCCGCCTCCGACCCGCACGCGACCGCGTGCTGATGCGCGGCTGACTTCGCTGAAAAAGCTTTTTTTGAGTGGAATTTGACGATTTTAAGGGTCCAGGTCCAATATGGGCTTATATATACTTTAAAAAAAAGGTTTTCATCATCCGGGAAGATTGGGAGATCAAGGAGAAGACCTAGAAGCACAAAACAACTCCGAAAAAGAAGATCTTGTTTTCAACTTGTGATTCTTTGAATTAGTTGTAACTTTGGATGCTCATTTTCGTTCTTGTTGAACCTAGATCTCGTTTATTTGTACTTTAATTATTATTCAGTTTATTAAGACCTTGTTTTATACCATGCTTTTATTGGAACCCATGGTGACGATGAGTTCGATTATGAACTAATTGTTGTCATGGGATTCTAGCAGATTTACTTATGGATTTCAATAGTTAATTATTTTGATATCTTGGTGTGTGGTGATTGATTGATATCCTAGTATTGGTTGTGCTTATTCGTCTTATGTGTGTAGCTAACATATAAGATAGCGTGTTAATCTCTATTGAAGCGTCAATGAATATAGAGGTTTAGAACTTGCCATGCTACCATAGGTTCATGTATTTGTAATGCATGATTTGTAGGTAATTTTAACCATCTTACTTGCCCTTGTAATCACGATAGATAACTTGCGCATTAAACCGTTATGTTTTCAATTCTTATAGATATATAAGGACTAAGCATAATTGGTGTCTATTCAACTTCTATCTCTTTTGTGGATGCTTGGTAGTAGGGTATTCGTACAATGAAAGTTGGCGTTTACTAGTTTCGTGTTATCTGATTAGTGTCATCACCATTACATGCTAAGGTTAAGAACAATAAGGCAATTGAATGAAGTATTTAATGAAGTTAGAATCCCATGTTTATCATATATAGTAATTCAACCTCAATTCTCTTAGTTAATGTTATTTAGTATAATCTCTTATTTTAATAAAAACCCAATTTGTTATTTGTCTTAGCATTGAGCGATAACCATACATTGTTGCATAGGTGCATAAATTGAACTTAACCTAAACCAGTGTCTGTGGGAATGAATCTGATTTATATCTTATACTACTTGCGAACGCGTATACTTGCATGAATATAAGCGCGTGTTTTCGCCCTAACAGTGAACTTCTTGTAATCCTGTGAATTTCTCAATGAGACTGCCATTGGTTTCCATTCCTTTGGTAGAGATCTCAGGAACTTGAGGTTAGAGTCTTTTGTTTGATAGACTCTTTCATGCAACTTAAGAGCATTTAGTAGCTTTTGAAATCTACTAAGAATGTCAGTGAGAGACTCACTTTCTTCACAGTGGAAGTGCTCATATTGCTGAATTAGCAGCTGCATCTTATTCTCCCTTACTTGCTCAGTACCAACACAAATAATCTGGATTGTGTCCCAAACTTCTTTGGCTGTTTTGCAGTTAATGATGTTATCAAACATATCACCATCAACTCCATTGAACAATATATTCATGGCCTTCTTGTTTTTCCTGACTTTCTCAATATCAGCATCTGATCATTCATGCCTAGGCTTGGGAACAGATGGTTCATTGCCTGTTGCAGCTCTCAATGGTACATGAGGACCTCTCTCTATGTGATCCACATAGGCCTCATCTTGGTAAAGAAGATTGTTATGGATTAAAAACTAGGGTATATGATTGTTGTATTTATTACTAGGGAACGTAAGCTTTGAGGCTTGATTTGACTGCTCTTGTGTTTCGTGATTCAATCTGCCTTAACAAGATGTCTACGTACCTTGCTGATTGCCAAGGATCAAGTCAAAAAAATGTTGTTCTTGGTGATACTTGCCCTCGGGGCTATGGCGACGAGGGCTCACGAAGGATGTAGTGACTTTTATGTCCACCAAGGACTAAGTCTAAAATGTAGTTCTGATTGCTGAGGTGAGGCCCCTTATATAGATGTGGGGAGTCCTTGAATTGGACTTGGGTTAGGAGACTTGGTGGGCAAGTCTCAGAATTAGAATGGACTTTGGAGTCTTAAGTGGTAGGAAACTGATTCCTTATCCTTTTAGGTCCCTTGGAGGCTAATCTACTAGGATTTATGTCCTTATTGAGACTCTTCTTAATAGATGATTTTTCCCTTATAAATTAATTACAAAATTAATTAATATTCAGGGTTTTGGGCCCTTTCGAACTGGGCTTCATTGTTGGACCTTATCTGGTTTAATTAACTTTAATACCAATTATATTCCTGGGCTATTTTTGGGCCCCTATTCAAGTGTCTTGGGCCTCTTCTAATGGGCTTAACTGTCAGCCCAATGTTGATATAATTGGTGCGATATTAATTACGCAATCAGGGTTTATTTTATTCCATATCAAAGATGTAGGTGCATTTTCACCTTCCAGTGGTGATAATTATCTTTGTCCAGAAATGGAATTTTGACTCCAACATCCTTCTTGTTCATCTTGCTGTTTGTTGTGATCTTTACACTCTTTGTACTTCAAGAGCTTGCTCTGATACCAATTGTTATTCCCTAACAATACAACAAGAATTACATAAGGGGGGTTGAATGTGATTCTGGCTACTTTTTCAAGATTTTTAAAACAGTGCTAACTCGACAGATATATAAGAGTTTGATTTGCAGATTGCGGAATGATGTAGTTATTTAAATCAAAACACAAAGTAATAAAAACACAAGTTTTTAAAACTTTCTGGTGGATTTGAAAGTAACCACTAGATATATATATATATATATATATATATATATATATATCGAATGAGAACTCTGTGAAGCTTGAATAGATCACAGCTGCTTACAAGTTTGAACAACTAAACTTACAGAGAAATGCTACAGAATATAGCTTGAAAATGTTTCTCTGAAAATGTTTGTGCTTAGTTAATTATTCTACTAGCTATACTTGGTTTATATATATCACCAAGTTTACATGACAATAAGACAAGATAATAAAACAAAACATATCTAGTATAACTTCTTGCTGCTTCACTACTCTATTCTAGCATCTTTGAATATCTTCATAATAGCATGGAAATGGTAATGCTTCTTTGTTCTCAAATTCCTGCTAAACAGGATGCCACATTCCTTTTGCAAACACCCAATGCATGTGACTGTGTTGTCACTGTCAACAGATATTTGAATTTGATCATCCGTCGGGTACATACTTGTCATCCGTCGGGTAGCTTTGTTGATCATCCTTCGGGTGGCTATTTGTCACTTGACTTCATTTCACTTATACAGAATTATAAGACATCTTATATTTATAATTAATTAACCTATTCTTCATATCCACTAGTAGTCAACATGACTCATTTGCTCCTACAAAATCTACACAAAGTTGTTTGCAGAAATGTGCTACATATCTTATTTTTACATAAGCTACTCACCTGGTGGATGTCAAATCGTCATCCGTTGGGACTATATTAAATCATCCGTCAGGACTATATTTGATCATCCGTCGAGTACTACAAAATTCACTAAGTTAAATCTACTAAGGTGTTTTGTTTAATTTATCATCAAGTTCACAATATATTCCTAACATTTTATGATAAATATTACAAGAACTCAAGAAGCTCCTCGAGGTGGTTTCGTATTAAAATATTAGTTTTACGATTTATTAAAAATGATAGAGTACGAGTCGCGTAATAGTAACATTCGGCAAAGTCAACTCTAGAAGACTACTTTGACCGTCCGTTTCGACCAAGGATTGATACTTATTTTGAGTCGGTCGGATATTGAAAATTATGAAGTATTATACTTATTAGAAATATAAGTCGGTGTTGGGATTAGTAATATTGATTAAGATTATGATATTTGTTGATTAGAATACCTGGAACGAGAGGAAGTCGGAAAACGTATCTTGGACTCCAGGCAAGTTTTCAAACCCTACATTTTAAAAATGTTGTGTTGTGATTGTTTTCAAATAATGTTGATATATACATAATGCTATATTTAAAATCTTGTATGAATTATGTTCTATACCTAACTCATGTTTAGGCACTCCCCCGAATGTCTATACACGTGTTGAAAGAGTGAAGTCTGGGGACAGAAATGGTGGAAGATGAAGAGAATCCAGAGTTCATGCGATATGATAATGATTTTGGTATATGAATATTACTGAATTTCAATCGATAACGCTAGAGAGAAGCGTTGTATATATGAGGTGTATATTTTAGACCGAGGATCGTTATAATTTGATAAAAACTCGAAAGTATTCCAGAGGTGTTTTATTTAAGAATATTAACGCTATAATAGAGCGTGATGTATAAGTTGTAAGACCGAGAGTCGGTCAATTTATATAAAGTATAAACCCGAGAATCATCCCGGAGATGTTTTGGACGATTAAAAGTCCGTATTTATTTTGTTCCAAGGGACTCGATGTCCACTTGCGAAGTATTAAATATCTCGAATTTATTTAAAACGATTTCCGAAGATCATATTCCCTCGACTATATTTAATCACTCGGACAATGAATATTATTTCGGATATTCATTTTAAATAGGAGAAGTATTCTCCAACAATTATTTATTACAAACTCGATTACTTATATCTATTTAAGATTACTTGAATTATTTAAACATAAATTAGTTAAGGAATATTATTTCAAATATTTTTTTAAAATATAATTATTCGAGGTTTAATTATTTAATAATTATTATTTAATAATTAAATATTTATTACATGAGGTAATATGATTTAAAAATAGTAAGACTTGATTTTAAATATTTTCTGAGTTTAAGAAAAGCATTCTACTTATTTCGGACCGTCGGAAATGTTATCTCGACGTATTTTAAATATTTTGAATATAGTTTCAAAAGAAACTCCCCATTATTTATTTATTTGTTGACAACGATCAACTCACATTATCTTAGTACTTCCTTCGAAAATTCTCGGAAGTACACACATATATATATACACATATGAGATAAGTTGTACCTATCACCAAGCAAGACGCTTGGAGAACTTTGATGTGATTCGAGTTCTTGAGATATGATAGAATTTCTTGAAAGGACACGGGAGGGGTAGACTATAGTACTATGTGTACTAGGGAGATTATCAAAGGTACCCCAGGCGAAGGTACTTTGTGTACTCAGGAACTTGTGAAGTATGTGTATACCCAAAATGGGACACGCAGCCCGAATGCGGCAAGGGTGATAACCGGGATACGAAGGTGTCGTCCTTCTACTAGTAGAAAAGGTTACTAATTTTCCGTAATACGACTGATCATCGTATGCGGTAGCTCCGGTGATTGTCCTATATTCTTCCAATTGGAATTGAGATGCAATACCGTAATCCAAGCCTAGGTGCTGGGTTTACCATTAAGGTATTTACAGACTAATAAGTCAATCAAATAATTATTTTGAAAAGAGGTGTGTATCACTAAGAAAACTACTTTGAATAAATACGTATCCTTGTACGGATTAATATAATTTCCTTTAACAGTCTTTTTATACTGTTGATTATTATGGCTGAGCATTATTGCTCACTCTTGCTTTCTTTTAAATGTCACAACACAATAAATTACCAGTTTGCCGGTGTGGGACTTAGTCACTTGAAATCGTTGAGAGAATCCCTTACAACTTTGTCTCAGGTGGACCAGAGTATCCAGATAGGTATAAGATGTTAGAAGTAATTATTGTAACTTCATGTAGAGGTTACGAATGTTTAAGATCTTGTAAGGTACATTTGAGTGTAATAAAAGAATATTGCATTTTGTATGTCGTTTCTAAGGCTATAACTTGTGTGTGTGTGTGTGTGCGTGTGAGATGGGGGTCTGTTGGATTATTGAATTAATACAGGTTACACATGAGTGAAGGATGGCGTGATGACCCAGATTCCTGACCCCGGATTTGGGGGCGTTACAGGGTATTTCGATTCTGTAGGTTCTAATCGAAGGACTTGAGAATTGACGTTGGACTAAAGATAGTCTAGGGATCAGTCGATAGGCTCATCAAGGTTCCAATCGAAGGACCTGAGTATTGAAGCCGGATCCAGGATAGTTTATTAGTTAGACGATAAAGTCGAGCATCCAAATTGGTTCAAGGTCAATCAGAGATAATTATAAAGTTCTGCAAGACAAGTACCCCTGACCATACTTTTATGGTTCAATATAAATTAATGAACTGTTGTTTTATTCTCGTACAGGAACACATGTGTTTTAAGTTACGTATCTGTTGTGCATATGTTGTGTACTTGATGATTTCATAAACAAAACATATAAGTAGATTTTACTTAGTGAGATTATGTAGCACTCGACGGATAAGAATTATAGTCCCGACGGATAACTCATTATAGTCCCGATGGATGATTAACTTATTATCCATCGAGTGAGTAGCTTATGTAATAATAAGTTTGTAGCACAGTTATGTATGCACCTTTGTATAGAATCTGTAGTAGGATATAAGTCATCTTGACTTTAACTAGATATGCAGAATAGGTTGATTAATTGTACATAATTGATGTCTTGTAATTCTGCATAAGTGATATAGAGTCAAGTGCCAAAATAGCTACCGACGGATGTTTAACAAAGCCATCGACGGATGATCAAATGACTATCAACGGATGTTTAATATAGCAGTCGATGGATGATCAATTAAATCATCAACGGATATTCTGAAAATCGACGGATGATCATATGAAGAATTCAAACAGCAGTTGAACAGTGAAAGCTGACACACAGCCGTCGAGATTTATACAAACACACTGTGGAAGCCCATTAACTGGGTAATAGAGGATGAAAAGCAGCAAAGCTTAAGACTGTTAGATTTTATATTTGTTCAGTCTTTTTGACTTTGTAATCTTAGTATTATATAAACCAAGAGAGTAGCAAATAGAAAAACAACCGATATAGCTGAGAAACACAAAAACAGAGAAATCTTTGTAAGCATAATCTTTAGCATTTCCTGTATTCTCAGTAGTTCCATTTGTAAGCAGCTGTGAGCATTTCTGCACACAGAGTCCTCTTGATATATTATATATATCTCTGGTGGAATTGTTTAAATCCACCAGAAAGTTTTTAAAGACTCTTGTTTTTAATTACTTATGTTTTGATTCATTTAAGTTTACATTCCGCATTGTGCTAATCAAAACAAATATATCTATAATTGAGTTGAACATTTTTATTTCAAGAAAAAGGTTCAAGAATTCCATTCAACCCCCCTTCTGTAATTCTTGCTATATTGTTAAGGGACTAACAATTGGTATCAGAGCAAGCTCTTAATCTACAAAGAGTTTAAAGATCAAAACAATTCAGCAAGATGAACAAGAAAGATGTCGGAGTCAAGATTCCTTTTCTTGATAAAGATAATTACCATCATTGGAAGGTAAAGATGCATCTTCATATGCTTTCTCAAGATGAGGCCTATGTGGACTACATAGAAAGAGGCCCTCATATTCCAATGAGAGATGCAACAGGAAACAAGCCATCTGTTCCAAAGCCAAGGCATGAATGGTCTGATCCTGACATTGAACAAGTCAGGAAAGATAAAAAGGCCATGAACATTCTGTTCAATGGTGTTGATGCAGATATGTTTGATAACATCATCAACTGCAAAACTGCCAAGGAAATTTGGGACACAATACAGATTATTTGTGATGGCACTGAGCAAGTAAGAGAAAATAAAATACAGCTCCTGATTCAGTAATATGAGCATTTTCACAATGAAGAAAGTGAGTTACTCACTGACATTTTTAGTAGATTCCAAAAACTACTAAATGCTCTTAAGTTGCATGAAAAAGTCTATCAGACTAAAGACTCCAATCTGAAATTTATCAGATCTCTTCCAAAGGAATGGAAACCAATGACAGTCTCATTGAGAAAGTCACAAGATTATAAGGAGTTTACTCTGGAGAGACTGTATGGCATTCTTAAAACCTATGAGCTTGAGATAGAGCAGGATGAAAGAATGGAGAGAGGAAAGAAGAAAGGAGGATCCATTGCACTAGTTGCTGATCTGGAAAAGGAGAAGAAAGTGAAGATGGAAGCTGTAGAATCAACTTCAAAGGTCTGTGAGAATAAGGGTAAGGGGCTAGCTGCAGAAAGTGATGAATCATTGAGCCAAGATGACATGGAGGACATTGATGAGCACCTAGCATTTCTTTCAAGGAGATTCGCCAAGCTCAAGTTCAAAAAGAACTTTGGAGCAGCCAAGCCAAATAGAAACATGGTGGATAAGTCAAAATTTAAATGTTTCAAATGTGGCTTGGCAGGGCATTTTGCAAATGAGTTTAGAAATTCATATTCCAGTAAGAAAAGGTTTGAGTCTGTGGATTATAAGCAAAAATACTTTGATCTACTCAAACAAATGGAAAGGGCTTTTATCACACAAGAGAATGACTGGGCAGCAGATGGTTTGGATGAAGATGAAGATGTCACCTATGTCAATCTAGCCCTAATGGCCAAGTCTGATGAAACAGAGACAAGTTCCTCAAGCAATCAGGTAATCACTACAAACCTTGCACATTTATCTAAAGCTGAGTGTAATGATGCCATAAATGACATGTTTACAGAATTGTATCATTTGCGTGCTACACTTAAGTCTCTCACTAAAGAAAATGCTAAAATCAAAAAAACAACTTGTTTTTAAGTGAGAGGAATAATGTACTTGAGTCTCAGTTTGTTGAGTTTGAGAAACTAAAAATTGAGTGTAAGATTGCCAAGGAGGAATTAACTGAGTCCTTGAAAAAGGAAGAAATTTTGAAGAAGTAGCTCGAGCGTGAACAAGAGGTGATTAAAGCATGGAAAACATCTAGGGATGTTCATGCTCAAATCACCAAAGTTCAAGGAATTGAGTCTTTTTGTGATGAAGCCTGGAAAAAGAATAAAGAGAAAATAGAGCCTATTTTGGTAGATGGGTTGCTGACAGATGTAGACTCGACGGATGATGAGGACTATCCGTCGGATAACAAAAAGTGTTATCCGTCGAATGATAAAAATCCTCATCCGTCGGTTGTAAGCAAACCCATTAGCAAAGCCAAATTAATCAAGCTAAATGATAAGTATGGGTCTGTTTCCAAGAACTTTGTTTCAGGAGAGTCAAGTCAAGCTAAGAAAGGGAAAAAGGCTAATGTTGGTCACATGACTGTCAAACAGTTAAGAGACAGACTTGAGAAAATAGAGGTAAAAACAGAGACTAAAAAGAAAAACAATAGGAATGGTAAAGTAGGGATTAACAAACACAATAACTACACACCTGATAAATATGCTCCTAGAAAAATCTGTGTCAAGTGTGGTAATGTAAATCATTTGTCTGTTAATTGCAAATCTGCCATGCCTACTCCCATGTCTGTTCAGCCTCAATTTCCTAACATGAATGCCATGTCTCCCATGCCTGTTAATGTTATGCCTACACAGAATATGAATGCACAGTTTGCTAATATGCCATTTGCACCTAATCCATATTATGCTGCATATAATATGCCTCAAATGCCATTTAGCATGCCTTACTGGAATAACATGTTTGCACCAAGCATGCCATTTCCTGTTAGCCATAACATGCATGATAATTCTGTTGCATTTAGTGGTTTCAAAGGTACAACCCAATTGACTAAGGAAGAATCTGAAATTCCTAAGTCAAATGAGATAAAACCTAAGAAACAGAAGAAGAAAGCTAACAAGGCAGGACCCAAAGAAACTTGGGTACCAAAATCAACTTGATTTGATTTTGATGTGTGCAGGGATACAAAAAGAATCTTTGGTACTTGGATAGTGGCTGTTCAAGACACATGACTGGTGATTCTACCCTGATCACAGAGTTTAAGGAGAGAGTTGGCCCAAGTATTACTTTTGGAGATGACAACAAGGGTTATATTGTGGGATATGGCTTGATTTCAAAGGATAATGTCATCATTGAAGAGGTTGCCTTAGTGGATGGTCTCAAACACAATCTGTTGAGTATCAGCCAGCTTTGTGACAAAGGCAACTTAGTAACCTTCAACAAAGAAGCCTGTGTTGTGACAAACAATCAAAACAACAAAGTGGTTCTCACTGGTGTGAGAAGAGGAAATGTGTACCTAGCTGACTTCAACTCAACTAAAGCAGAATCTGTAACTTGTCTTCTCAGTAAAGCAAGTCAAGATGAAAGTTGGCTATGGCACAATAAGCTATCCCATTTAAACTTCAAGACCATGAATGAGCTGGTAAAGAAAGAACTAGTAAGAGGCATTCCTCTAGTGGAGTTTACAAAGGATGGACTGTGTGATGCCTGCCAAAAAGGGAAGCAGATCAAAGCATCACTCAGGAAGAAACTTGATTCAGCAATTGAAGAGCCTCTGCAACTGCTTCACATGGATCTGTTTGGACCAGTCAATGTATTGTCGATTTCAAAGAAAAGATTTTACCTAGTAATTGTAGATGATTTCTTAAAGTTCTCTTGGACATATTTCCTAAAGTCTAAAGATGAGGCTAGTGAAATCATCATCAATCACATAAGGCAAGTTAACAATCATCCTGATTTCAAAGTTAGAAGAAGCAGGAGTGACAATGGAACTGAGTTCAAGAACTATGTCATGAGAGCATTTTGTGAGGAAAATGGGATCTTGCATGAGTTCTCAGCAGGAAGGACTCCACAACAGAATGGAGTAGTGGAAAGAAAGAACAGATCTCTTATTGAAGCTGCAAGGACAATGCTTGAAGAATCAAAATTACCAACATATTTCTGGGCTGAAGCTATAAACACTGCATGCTACACTCAGAACATCTCTCTGATTAATCAAGCAAGATGCATGACTCCTTATCAATTGTTCAAGAACAAGAAGCCAACTCTAAACTTTCTCCATGTCTTTGGCTGTAAATGCTATATTCTGAGAAATCAAACTGATCAAAATAGGAAGTTTGATGCTAAAGCTGATGAAGGAATTTTTGTTGGATATGCTGTTGGTAAATCATATATAGTCTACAATCTAAGAACCAACATTGTTGTGGAATCTATACATGTTGTGTTTGATGATAAAAAGATTGAAGGACTGGAAGATGGAGATTACCATGAGAGCCTCAAATTTGACAATGTTGAGATGGTCAGTGATGGAAGTGATGATGAGAGTGATCAAGAAACAGTGTCTAAGGATAATGCAGACAAATCTACCACCAATGAAGCACAAAACTCAACATCCGTCAAGTTACAAAATGCTTCATCCGTCGGAAGGCAATCTGTGTTATCTGTCGGTAGACAACCTGCCTCATCCGTCGGTACTATAAATTTACCATCTATCGGGTTATCAAAAGAAGCAGGAAGTCAAGACAGATCACCCATAGAAAATACCCCTTTTTCAAATCAAAGATCCACAAACTCAGGGGGAGTTTCTAGCAATCAAAACTCAATCACACATCAAGACAACGTTGAGGTCTCTTCATCTAGAGCTAATCTACCTCAACCAAGGAAATGGACAAAAGATCACCCCTTTGAACTGATTATTGGTGATGTTTCTTCTAGAGTTCAAACCAGGAGAGCAACTCAAGAAGAATGCCTATACAGCAGCTTTCTGTCAAAGGAAGAACCAAAGAAGGTAGAAGAAGCCTTGTTAGATCCTGATTGGATTTTAGCTATGCAGGAGGAGCTAAACCAATTTGAAAGGAATAAAGTATGGAAGCTGGTGCCCAAGCCTAAAGGAAAGAATCCAATAGACACCAAATGGGTATTCAGAAACAAGATGGATGAAAATAGCATAGTAGTAAGGAACAAAGCCAGATTAGTTGCTAAAGGCTATTGCCAGCAAGAAGGAATAGATTTTGATGAAACATTTGCTCCTGTTGCAAGACTTGAAGCCATTAGAATCTTCTTAGCTTATGCAGCTCATGCCAATTTCAAGGTCTATCAAATGGATGTCAAAAGTGCCTTTCTGAATGGAGATTTGAAGGAAGAAGTGTATGTTAGTCAACCTCCTGGCTTTGAAGATCCAAATTTTCCAGAGTATGTCTATTATCTACTGAAAGCACTTTATGGACTGAAGCAAGCACCTAGAGCCTAGTATGACACTTTATCAAAGTTCCTTTTGGAAAATCACTTTACAAGAGGTACTGTAGATAAAACTTTATTCTTCAGAAATGTTAATGGCTATAGCATACTTGTTCAAATTTATGTAGATGATATTATTTTTGGCTCTACAGATGAGAAAATTTGTAAAAAGTTTGCCAAACTGATGCAAAGTAAGTATGAAATGAGTATGATGGGAGAACTAACTTACTTTCTTGGTTTACAAGTTAAGCAAGTTAGTGATGGAATATTCATTAGTCAAACTAAATATATTTTTGATCTTTTAAAGAAGTTTGATCTAATGGATTGCACATCTGCAAAAACTCCCATGGCCACTGCAACTAAGCTTGAACTAAACATTACTGAAAAGTCTGTGGATATTTCAAGCTATAGAGGCATGGTTGGCTCACACTTGTACTTAACAGCTAGTAGGCCAGATATAATGTTTGCTACATGTTTATGTGCTAGATTTCAGGCTGATCCTAGAGAGTATCACTTGATAGCTATTAAGAGAATTTTCAGATATCTCAAGGGAACACCAAAACTTGGCATTTGGTATCCTAGAGATTCTGGTTTTGATCTAACTGGTTATTCAGATGCAGATTATGCAGGTTGCAGAATTGACAGAAAAAGCACAACAGGAACCTGTCAATTTCTAGGAAACAAGCTTGTGTCCTGGTTCAGTAAAAAGCAAAATTCAGTTTCTACTTCTACAGTTGAAGCTGAATATATTGCTGCTGGCAGTTGCTGTGCACAGATTTTATGGATAAAAAATCAATTGCTAGACTATGGTTTGCAAGTTGAGAGGATTCATATTTTCTGTGATAACACAAGTGCAATTGCCATCACTGAAAATCCAGTGCAACATTCAAGGACAAAGCACATAGACATCAAGTACGATTTCATAAGGGAACATGTAATGAATGGTACTGTAGAGTTACATTTTGTTCCAAGTGAGAAGCAACTTGCAGATATTTTTACCAAGCCACTGGATAAATCCACCTTTTCTAGGTTGGTAAGTGAGTTAGGTATGCTTAATTACTCTTGAATCTATCTGAGTTATTTTGCAAGTTGATATGTAGCCATAAATCTAACTTATTTTTAGTCATGAGTGAAATTTTGGCTAAGTCAAAATTTGCATCTCGACGGATGACCATTATCCATCGAGTTGAGTCATCCGTCGATGTACTATGTGCAAATAAAAATCAATTACTTTTCTGGAATCTTTTAAAACTCGACGGATAACAGTTTATCCTCATCCGTCGAAGTGTCTAAATCTTAACCGTTAATTCCCTGAACATTATCCATCGAGTATACTTACAGTTTATAAGCATTACACGACGGATAATGGGTGGAATTTTTACAGTTTATTTTTAAACGGCTAATTTAGGCAATTTCTATTGGGTAATTTACTTTTCTTTATTATTTTCATCCGTTGTTTTTGAGATAGTAGAAAAGCTTATTTTTCTAATTATTTTCTTTTATCATTCTCAAATTCAACTGCTTTCATTTTATTCTCTCTCAAGCAAATATCCTCTTTCTCTTCAAGCTTTCATTCTCTAACAATGGCACCTGTAGTAAAGATGATGTCTCAGACTGGGTTCATTTATGAGAAGAACAACTTCACTACTTTAGTCAATAAGGGTATTCAGCAATCAGAAGACTATCACAAGATGATGGACTTCGTGAAGAACTGCAAGTTAAGTTATGCCATGCTTGAATCACCCACAGTTTACTGTGAAGTTGTTGAAGAGATGTGGACCACTGCAATTTACAACTCTACTGACAAAACCATCACTCTAACTATCAAAGGTAATGAGTTCTGTATCAATAGTGATGTGATAAAAGCATGTTTCAAAATTCCTGATGATAATGTAACTTCACCACACACTGACACTGATATTATCAATATGCTTAATTCCATACATTATGCACTTCCCACTACTAAGCTAAGTGATATTAGAAGATTAGGTCTTAGGAAGGAATGGAGTTTCATATGTGATGTTGTGACTAAGGTTTTCTCTGGAAAAATCAGTAACTTTGACTCTGTGAACATTTCCATGCTTAACATGCTATACATGCTAGTTACAGATAAATTTTACAATTTCAGTGACCTTGTCTTGTATGAGTTAGGTTTTAAACTAGGTGAGTTAGCCAAAAGGGGAAATAATGTATATTATGCTAGATTTTTTATGCTATTGGCTAACCATCTTTGTCAAGAGATTGTACTTGAGAACCCAAACAACAAATTACCTTGTTGGGTTCAAGAGAGAAGAATCATTGCAGATTTGAACAGAGCCAACCATCATAGGGATGTGCCAATGTTCTACTTTCCTGTAATGCAAACACCTCAGGTATGTGAGGTAAGTTCATCCATACCCTCAACTATTCCAATCTCCTCAATTTCTTTGAGTTCATGAGTAGCTATGGCAACTGTGACAATGACCAAACAGTTGCCTACCAAAGCTGCCAAAACAACTGTAATTTCCAAATCCAAGTCAAAGAAAACCCCCTCTGGTATCTCTCAAAAGGTACCAGTTGAAAAATCTACCAAAGCCAAAGAGGGGAGTGTGAAGGAGGGTCAGTTAGGTGAGGGAAGGGGTGAACATCAAAGAAACCACAAGGATAAGGTTGGAGAGTTGAGTGAATCCCAGCCTAGCCACACTGTAGTTTCCCAACAAACTGCAGTGCTTAAAAAGGATAAAAGCTCTCTTCTAGCTGCATCCTCCCAAAAGGATGTGGCTATTGAACAAAGCTCTCAGCCAAGAGCACATGCCAAAAGGGTTAGGGACACAAGCTCACCCCAAACTTACACAAGAAAGAAGAAATCCAAAACAACTGGGGATGCGCAGGGCATACACATTGCAAACTGGTGCTAAAGATACAGTCCATGCACTTTCTCAAATTCAGATTGATGTGGCTCCAATAAATGTGGAGTCACAACCAAAATCTCTTATAATAGAAACCTCTGAAACACCATACTCACCAACAAACTCTCTGGAAGTGGATATGATAAACACTTCAATTCCTGATTCCCCTTCTTTAACTCTGTTGGGGAAGCCAAAATCTAGTGCAAGTGAGCATCATCTTTTAGATGATTTTTTGGCTCACTTGCCAATTCTTTCAGATACTATTGTGACATCTGTGCCTCAAATAACTTCAATTAACACAGGGTCAACAATAGTTTCTCTTCCCACCTCATTCATTTCTACTCTCTTGATGGATATTGCTCATCTGTCGAGTAGTGATTGTATTCCGTCGGATAACTGCTGTTAAGCTTATCCGTCGGGATACAATCACTACTCGACGGATGAGCAATATCCATCGAGAGAGTAGAAATGAAAGAGGTGGGAAGAGAAACTATTGTTGACTCTGTGTTGATTGAAGTTATTTGAGGCACAGATGTTACAATAGTATCTGAAAGAATTGGCAAGTGAGCCAACAAATCATCTAAAAGATGATGCTCACTTGCACTAGATTTTGGCTTTCCCAACAGAGTTAAAGAAGGGGAATCAGGAATTGAAGTGTTTATCATATCCACTTCCAGAGAGTTTGTTGGTGAGTATGGTGTTTCAGAGGTTTCTATTATAAGAGATTTTGGCTGTGACTCCACATTTATTGGAGCCCCATCAATCTGAATTTGAGAAAGTGCAGGGACTGTGTCTTTAGCACCAGTTCGCACTGTGTGTGTGCCCTGTGCATCCCCAGTTGTTTTGGATTTCTTCTTTCTTGTATAAGTTTGGGGTGAGCTTGTGTCCCTAACCCTTTTGGCATGTGCTCTTGGCTGAGAGCTTTATTCAATAGCCACATCCTTTTGGGAGGATGCAGCTAGAAGAGAGCTTTTGTCCTTTTTAAACACTACAGTTTGTTGGGAAACTGCAGTGTGGCTAGGCTGGGATTCACTCAACTCTCCAACCTTATCCTTGGGGTTTCTTTGATGTTCACCCCTTCCCTCACCTAACTGACCCTCCTTCACACTCCCCTCTTTGGCTTTGGTAGATTTTTCAACTGGTACCTTTTGAGAGATACCAGAGGGGGTTTTCTTTGACTTGGATTTGGAAATTACAGTTGTTTTGGCAGCTTTGGTAGGCAACTGTTTGGTCATTGTCACAGTTGCCATAGCTACTCCTGAACTCAAAGAAATTGAGGAGATTGGAATAGTTGAGGGTATGGATGAACTTACCTCACTTACCTGAGATGTCTGCATTATAGGAAAGTAGAACATTGGCACATCCCTATGATGGTTGGCTCTGTTCAAATCTGCAATAATTCTTCTCTCTTGAACTCAACAAGCTAATTTGTTGTTTGGGTTCTCAAGTACAATCTCTTGACAAAGATAGTTAGCCAATAGCATAAAAAATCTAGCATAATATACATTATTTCCCCTTTTGGCTAACTCACCTACTTTAAAACCTAACTCATACAAGACAAGGTCACTGAAATTGTAAACTTTATCTGTAACTAGCATGTATAGCATGTTAAGCATGGAAATGTTCACAGAGTCAAAGTTACTGATTTTTTCAGAGAAAACCTTAGTCACAACATCACACATGAAAATCCATTCCTTCATAAGACCTAATCTTCTAATATCACTTAGCTTAGTAGTAGGAAGTGCATAATGCATGGAATTAAGCATATTGATAATATCAGTGTTAGTGTGTGGTGAAGTTACATTATCATCAGGAATTTTGAAACATGCTTTTATCACATCACTATTGATACAGAACTCATTACCTTTGATAGTTAGAGTGATAGTTTTGTCAGTAGAGTTGTAGATTGCAGTGGTCCACATCTCTTCAACAACTTCACAGTAAACTGTAGGTGATTCAAGCATGGCATAACTTAACTTGCAGTTCTTCACGAAGTCCATCACCTTGTGATAGTCTTCTGATTGCTGAATATCCTTATTGACTAAAGTAGTGAAGTTGTTCTTCTCATAAATGAACCCAGTCTGAGACATGATCTTTACTACAGGTGCCATTGTTAGAGAATGAAAGCTTGAAGAGAAAGAGGATATTTGCTTGAGAGAATATAAAATGAAAGCAGTTGAATTTGAGAATAATAAAAGAAAATAATTAGAATGAAATAAGCTTTTATACTATCTCAAAAACAATGGATGAAAATAATAAAGAAAAGTAAATTACCCAATAGAAACTGCCTAAATCAGCCGTTTAAAAATAAACTGTAAAAATTCCACCCATTATCCGTCGTGTAATGCTTACAAACTGTAAGTATACTTGATGGATAATGTTCAAGGAATTAACGGTTAAGATTTAGACACTTCGACGGATGAGGATAAACTGTTATCCGTCGAGTTTGATTCCAGAAAAGTAATTGATTTTTATTTGCACATTGTACATCGACGGATGACTCAACTCGGTGGATAATGGTTATCCGTCGAGATACAAATTTTGACTTAGCCAAAATTTCACTCATGACTAAAAATCAGTTAGATTTATGGCTACATATGTAACACCCCCAAATCCGGGGTCGGGGATCCGGGTTGTCACGAGTTCCATTTCCCTTAATAACACCCAATCTTAATAAATAATCAACTACTCTGTACTGTGACCCCACAATAAACACACACACCACAAGTTATAGTCTCAGAGATGAATATCCAAAAATAATCACAAGTCATTTTATTCCACAATTATATGCCAATACACCTTAAAAGGGTTTCTGAATAAATTTACATTTCTTTGCAATTATTACAATTCATAAATATACATAAATCTGGTACATCAAAAGTTGAAGCCTAGCCTATTGGTAGTTCCTACCTCAGCTACAGCGACATCAACGCCTATAGGAAACTGCGGAACGTTTCCTATCCGCTCGCGAATTGGGAGCTTGGTCCTGTTCATCTTTTCTATCTATTGTTGTGTGATGAAAGAAGAAAGCAAGGGTGAGTAGCAAGCCCACCAAAATAATATGTATAATGATTTACAGTATATGAGCCTTCTCATAGTACTCATGAAAGTCTTGGTCAAAAGAAATGAACCAAGTTTGATATCTTAATGCGATGAAGTCGTAAAATATTCAGTATATATACATATATACTTTTCAAAATCTTGGAAGTCCTCTTCCATGCATAATATACACGGAGTTCCAGTTTATAACTGTATAAAACTATCGTTACAAGGTGATCTCATATATCTAACCTTGTCTCAACATTTTTCTGAAAATCTTTGACATGCATAAGATAATCATTTACTAGATATAATGTTTAAAAGATGAAGTTACAAGATACTCCAATATACTTATATCTTTTTCCAAATACTACTTGAACTACCACCGTTCAAGTTATAATTAGTTCAAAAGTTCATCACATAGATGAGACTACAAGATAATACTTGAATAGATTCAATCTTTAAAATATCATCAAAATAAAATGAAATTATGAGATACTTCATTTGATGCAAACATCATTTTGAAAACTTGACCCTGCCAACACTCAACAATCGCTCAACCGTAGCCTTTCTATCGAAGTGCTCTGGGTAGTGTTGCAGAAATATCCAATTGGATGATGAACTCATTACGGGAGTTTGCCCCGCCAGGAAGACCACTTACGATGATCAGTCGTAGTAGTGCAACCCCACCATTTTCTACATGTAGAGGAGAACCTGTCGGATTTACTTATCAACCGAACACTGGACTCCTAAGGAATGGACCGTCTTAGCGGAACTTCCAGGCCATTTGGGCCAATATAATTAGGCTGGGCCGGCGCCAATCGACCACTTACGCCACTCCTAGTTCAGATGAAATCCATGACTCTGAAACGTAAAGCTCGTCCCCACTTTCCCCAAGTAGAAACTTGTTGATACGGCTCCACCAAGAAGTCGTATCTAGATGGAAAGGAAAACTCATCGATATTTCCCAGGCGATGCCTGTTAATGGATTAACTTGTTCCAAGAATTTTACTTCCCGAGTATTGGGTAAGTAATCAAAAACTCTTTTATCAAAATAGCAACCTTGTTGCGAATATAAAATACACCACAGAGCCGGATCCCTCAGGTTTTGAGCGAATATTTAAATCCCCTTTGAAAGGAAGATCTTACATATATAAAAAAATGAGTTTTGGGATCCGCTCTAACTTTTAAAATCATTTTGAAGACTCGCAAACATTTTTAAGAATGTTTGGAGTAATGCTGATTTAATGAAATAAATCAGTCCCAATTTATTAGAAAATATCCGAATATTATTATTTAAATAATATTCTCATAAAGAATAATCTTTATAAAAATAATTGAAGTAGAAGTTTTAAAACTTATACTTGCAATGTATATTAAATAACCAAAGATATACTTATACGGAAGTATTATCTTTATTTGAATAATCAAAAGTGAGTTTGATTATCGACACATTATTCTTTAATAAAATTAAGAATAATAATTTGTAAATAATCGGAGTCATAAGTCCTCGAATGAATATTCAAATAATAATATTCATTAATAAAATAAACGGGGTCATAAGCCCTCGAATGAATATTCAAAATAATATTCAATAATAAAATAAACGGGGTCATAAGCCCTCGAATGAATATTCAAAATAATATTCAATAATAAAATAAACGGGGTCATAAGCCCTCGAATGAATATTCAAAATAATATTCAAAAATAAAATAAACGGGGTCATAAGCCCTCGAATGAATATTCAAAATAATATTCAATAATAAAATAAACGGGGTCATAAGCCCTCGAATGAATATTCAAAATAATATTCAATAATAAAATAAACGGGGTCATAAGCCCTCGAATGAATATTCAAAATAATATTCAATAATAAAATAAACGGGGTCATAAGCCCTCGAATGAATATTCAAAATAATATTCAATAATAAAATAAAGTTATCGAATAAACCTTATTTGATTCATAGTTTTAAAAACTATTCATATATATATAAATATATATATATATATAATATACTCGGGAACATCGTCTCCCGGTTTAGAAAATATGTTCACCTTTGGGTCCCCTATACTAAGGATATACGCAACTACTGCTTATCTCTAGCATAGGTATTATGCAACTTATAAGCAATTGAATCAACAATTAGATATCAAGATTATGAAACAGACATGCATATATACCATATCAGCATGCTCCAATATATCGCAAAATTTGCTAATAACAATCATGCACTTATCACAAGATAATGCATATACATATATTTATATCACAACAACAGTATAACGGGTAGAAAACTTGCCTGAGTGCTCCGGGGTAGACTTAAGCTTAGAGTGGATCCGATAACCTATGAACAACAACATAAGTCGGAATTAAACCCCGGTCGCTTAATAAACTAGACTTTAACCATTTAGAGTCCTAACGTTCGCTTTCGCGCTTAAAGATTTACTTAAGTCTCTCGAGTACCCTCGGCTCCACCATTTTTAATAAATTAACCATTAAGGGTTTTAAGGCGATTCTTTCACGAGTGCCTTACCAACTGCATAATACACTTTACATAAATTATTCGTACTCCAATTAGTCATTTAAGGTCCTTAACCAAGGTTTCAAAGTAAGGCGAGGGGTAATGGTTTGGTCGCGAAACGCCGTTACTTAAAATGGTCGTTTCTCCTAAACCGTACATCGGAATCAAACGAACTACATATCAAAACGAAGCTCGTAACATGAACTATCTAATCATGGCAAAGTTACAGATTGGTCAGTGAGTTATCTGGTCCGAGGTTCATGTACAACAGTCTAAGGAAAACGGGCATTATGACGGCTATGTTTACGAGTTTTCCAAGTTTCTCACTACACCAAAACCTCATCAAACAACCCACAATCATTAACACATCAAAACATCAACTAAATAATACTATACCAGTCCTTATTCTTCATATTCTTCACCTCAACCAACCACAATCAAGTTCTATTAACTATAACAAGATTCATTCACCAAATCACTCCAAATTCAAATCAAACTACTAATAATCAAAGATCATGCTTCTCATTTAGAAACTCAACCTTCAAACTCACTAATAATCAAAGTAAAGGCTAGGGTTTGAAGTTTATACCTTCCTTGGGAGGTGTTAAGTTGCTAGGAAACCTTAGGGAGCCTCCTACAAGCTTGATCTTTCCAAAGAAATCAAGAACACAAAGTTAGGATTTGAAGTTTCTAAAAGTCCGATTGAAAGAACTGTAAAAATGAGGGTCTTACCATGCTAATTTGGACGAGACTTGTGAACAAGAGTTATAGGCCATCTCAATAACTTTCCAACAAGCTATATAACACAACATTTGAGTGAGTATTGAAGGAGATATGGCAGTTTAAAGTTGCTGGGTTTGTTTTGGCCGAGAGCTTTTGCTCTTGGAAGCAAAAGTCAACTTCTAATTTTTGTGTTTTATGATATTTGCTTGGTTGCTTCTCCTTTTTGCCTTGGAAAATGTTTTAGCTTTTTACCATGGTAAATTTTACATGGCTCAAAATCAACCAACAAAACAAAATCCCTTGTCATGCTTATGTCATATTGCTTGTGTCATCTATTTGCCACATGTCTTTGTCTTGTGGTTTGATGATGTCATAATACATTGGATTCTTGTACAAGCTTATCTCTTGGTTGCGTATTTGTTTTACGGTTCGCTTAACTTTCGTTCTCGATACCCGTTTGAGGGATCATATCCGGGATCTCATTATTTGAGCTTCCCTAAATCTTTCCTAATATTTTATAATCCTTTAATGATCCTCATTTATAATCCTTGAATTAAAATCCTTTCAATCATGTTACCTTATACTCAATTCTGTCGGTATCTGGTGGATTTTCGGGAAAAATCAAAGTGTTCGAATTCGAATTCTGACGACCTTTACATACATTCATTTACTTTATGGAATACTAATACGATCTTAGAATTTCCCTAATAGTACTCCTATATAGCGTGGTCTGATAATTTTTCTTAATCAGCATAGTCAGCAAAAGTTACTATTCATCAAGGTTTCAAAAATTCCAAAAATTGGGGTTATTACAGTCTCCCCTCCTTAAAAGGATTCCGTCCCAGAATCAGATAGAAAATGAATGGGGATACTTTCTTAGCATTGCACTTTCTAACTCTCAAGTCAATTTTCCCACATTGTGGTTGTGCCGCAAACTCTGACTAGCATGATAACCCTTCTTCTAAGCATTCGTTCCTTTTCGATCTATAACCCTTCCTGGTTGCTCCATATAGGTTACGTCTGGTTGCATGTCTATGCGCTCATATGCCTCTATTATCTGGCATCCGGATTACACTTCCTTAACATTGATACGTGGAACACGTTATGAACTTGCTACATGTTCAGGGGTAGGGCTAGCTCATATGCTAACTTCCCAATACGTCTTAATATATCCAAGGGTCCAACAATTTGTGGGCTTAGCTTTCCTTTCTTTCCGAACCTCATCCATATTTTCCAAGGGAATACCTATAACAACACTAGGTCCCCTACTTCTTATTCTTTGTCCTTTCGTGTCAAATCAATATACTTCTTATGTCCATCTTGGGCTATTACCAGCCGTCTTTTGATTAGATCTATTATATCCTTGGTCCTTTGGACCACTGCTGGTCCGAGCATCTTGCGCTCTGTAACTTCATCCTAACATAAGGGAGATCGACATCGTCTTCCCTCAAGGATCTCATAAGACGATATCTCGATAATGACATATGATCTATTGTCGTAAGAAAACTCAATCCGCGTTAAGTGATCATTCTAAATTCTTTCAAGTCTATTGCACAGACTCTCATCATAGCTTCTAGCATTATAGCTTTTGCTTCTCAATACCCATTCTTTTCCAGTTCGTAATCGCTACTACCTTCCGTACAGAATACTATTTTTGATATACATTTACTCGCTAGAGTTTTATAACCTCTTAATAACCACGTCAACCTTAGTATCACGAATGCGTTAGAATCGGAATACCACCATACTTGGTACCACTTCCTTTCCAGCTGCCTTCATCTTCGAAAGCTTGGTCCTTCATATAAAAGTAAAAGAATTTATTGAGAGATCACTATGATCATGAACACTTGTTCTATTACATAGTTAGTACAGAAGGTGGCCAGCCTTTAGTACTTGACAAGCAATTAAATAACATGTGGTATCCTACTAGGCTTCTATCACACAGATAGATAGTCATTCGGCAATACCTCCCCTTCTAGGAGGGTTGTTCTTCTCAGCTTATATAAAATGAAAAGAAAAGAACGAATTGAAGATAATTGTATATATGAAAAAAATATACTGCCACAAAATATCTGGCTTGGAGTCTACCTCTGAACTATAGAGGTTTGTCATAGGAGAACAAAACATATGTGTATATATATCAACATCAAGTATTATCGCATCACATTTTGCATGCTTAAATATTTTTGCTATTCCGTCCATCATTCTATGGACCCATGCTCTTCCTCGAGCTTATACTCAATCACCTTTGAAAATCTCTCGACATCGAAAATCGAATCTGGAATCTCATTTTATACATCATCGTTACTAGAATTATATGCTTGCACCGCAACCTTCCTCGTATAGTAATACGACTCTCTATTGATAAGAAGGAATAAGTATTCAATAGGTAGATAATCTACTTAATTAGTTTATCAATGATAACTTATACATCACCACAACCCGATTAGTGGTACTTAATCTCAACATCCATTCCAATACAACTCTCACGGTTGTAATCGACTCTTTACTCGCAGAATCATTGTTGCATTACTGTGGTCCATCGCTGACCTACTGTAGTTATTCATTTTCTATGAAATCTTAATAGCTAACCATACGGAGTCCATACATGTCGTATCAAATTCTTCTAAGGAGTTAACATAATCACCATTCATAATTCATGAAGAACACTCCAAATTCTGACGTACTTTCATGACATGAAGCAGATAAAATTGCAGAAGAGTTTCAATCAAAGCAACGATAGCAGGTTAATACCATTCTTAATCATATACCTTCAATAGAAGACTTAACTCGAAGGTTCGTTTAGTCCTTTTTGAAACATGGTCCTGGATTATCCTCAGGGTAGTTCCTTCTAAGATAGATAGCCCGCTCATGGCGATTATACGAATTAAACCTTTGTCAAACTACTATTACGGCTGGGTATTGCACAGTCATCAGAAGGAATGTCGATCTTTAAAATTATAATACAACCTTCACGGCTTTAACCATTATTACTGTATTCTTCTGGCACAAGCGCCGATAATTATCCTCTTACACTTAAAGTGTTGGCCACCTCTTTGGCCTTTCCAGATAGTAAAATTTCCTTACAATCAATGTCATTTTAACCACCTCCAACTCAATTTCTACCTCACTTCAATCACTACTTGTGTGAAGATGTTTTCCTTAAAATTTGATGAGTAAAAAAAATATCACCATTTTTCCATAAGTCATTGCCTCAGTCTTTAGAGGTTAACATTGTCACGACTGACTCTCGATCATACTTAGGACGTCTCTTATCTTGGGTCCTTCTTGCTTTAACAATTCTGACCCCCATTGGTTCAATCTATACTTCTCATGGTTTAACATGTGCCCCACTTGGCATTATTATAATTACGTCATATTTCCTTTATCAAGATTTCTATTCTTCAGAACTTTGAATATTACCTTTCTTCTTGTAAGACCTCTAAGGTTATCCTTGAATCGTTCCTCCTATATTCCCTAGATACAGGGCATATCAAAATACCATTTACTAATACTAGAACCATTGTCTATATACTTCTGAAAAATTTCTCCACTGATCCTTAAAGGTTGTTGTTACCTTAGTCCTTCCAATTTGTACTGTCAAAACTCATATTATCCCTATTAAGGGTGAAATGCCAACCTTTATGCATTCCCCTAGGATTCATTTTAAGTTACCGATGTTCTATCTTTAATTCCACCTTTAAAAAGGTACATGCATCCTTCCATGGATAAATCAAGTCATATATCCCTGATAAGGGTGTCTTATTCAATCATTCCCACCTCGATAGTATATGCCTAATTTCACAATAACATCTGTATTCAAAATGAGGTCAATCAATATGGCCTCCAAAAGATAACTACGGTTATCTACTTTTCTTGCTTGATTTGGTAACGATAACAAGGATGTTCTGGAAGATATTGGTCGTGTTCAACGTGAACTTCTTCTTAATAATTATTTATTTACTTTTGTTGTTTATCTCAACAGTCATCTCAATGTTGGGATATCTCTCATACCTGGCATCTCCCTTTCTGGGTATCAAGCCACCGGTCTTACACTTCACATTCTTGAAGGTCACTTCCTTCATCCAATTTTCCTAATTTCTTACTTCCTTGTCTCCTCAGTCTATCCGCGTCTCAATATTTATCCTTCGAACTATCTCAAGGTTTCCTCAAATCCTCCCAACTTACAGGGGATAAAATATATGTATCTCTTATGCCTTCAACCATCAATTTAACTCATGGTGAATCACCCTCATCCTGACGATTACATACTTTTCTATTTATATTGCTACGAGTCTTTAGGGTTTCCTCATACCCAACTTCCTTATCATTCCTCAAACTCTATTGCCTTTATATTCCTTTCCACTTCAGTTTCTTTTTATTTTCCTTTCTCTTATCATTATTTCATGAACCAACACAACATAAGCATTGATTTCAAACATCCCGTCATTCTGGATTCGTGTCCTCAGAACGAATCTTGACAACTTTTACAACTTAGATTCATAATTCATCATACTCGTCCGCCTTTGTTCTGGCTCTAAAGCTTTTACACTATCTCCATAACCTTGGGAAGTACTTTCCTGAAAACAATTGACTGAACTTTAATCAGTTTATTTTAACCTTTGGCTTCGTGCCTTCCTTGGACTTTCACCAGCGGGTGGCCTCTCTCTTAGGAGGGTAAGTGACAAAAACAGTCTTTTGTGATTCGTCAATCATTTAGAATCTCAAATGATTCCTATATTTCCTTTATCCAGGCTCTTGCCTCGACTGGGTCAGCTTGTTCCTTGGAACTCTGAGAGCTTAGCGACTTAAAGGTCCTGAAAGAATTTCTCACTGCATTGTTTCCTCAGGGTCGTGGTTGGGGATAATAGTCTAAGTTCTGTCTAGAAAGGTCCATAAATTTTCGTATAGGAGTACCGTCTCGGGTCTCCTTTCCTTACTCGACTTCTGTTTCCTTAGTCTGAACATTCCCTCCTCCTCCCCATAATCGGGGTCATCCTACATATTTTAAATCCTCATTTTCCACTTCATCATGTTATGGGTTCCTTCTATCTTGATGGCGACCTCCCTGACTATCACGTTCAGGGTTTGCTCTAAATCTTATTCCTCAAACTAGCTTTCATCTAAGATCTCATCTTTAAGCTCTTGAACATTTGGAACCCAAATTCTGTAGGAATACCTCATTATTCCCTTATCATCTTTCTCGGTATTAATCTCTTATCTATTTGTTGGCTCTCTGCCTTCATTCATCACTTTTTCTGGCACAATCTGTTCTTTTCCAATAATTCGGGCTGTATTGCAATCTCAAACAGCTTTTCGGTACCGGCTCCGGTTACCTTCACTTCTATTTCCATTTTCTCAAAACCTCTTATAAACTCTCTCAACGACATTATCATCTTGAGTCTCTCCTTTTTACTAAGGGCATCAGCCACCACATTGGCTTTCCCCGAATGATAAAGAATCTCATAATCGTAATCCTTGATTAGCTCTAACCACCTCATTTGGCGCATGTTGAGCTCTTTCTGCGTGAAAATGTACTAGAGCACTTATGACTTAGGTAAATCTCGCACTTCTCTCCATACAAGTAGTGCCTCCAATCTTTAGGACAAAACTATTGCCACGAGCCCAAGCTCATGGGTGGGGATATCGAATTTTATATTCCCTTAATTGTCTTGACACGTACACGATTACCTTGATGTGCTGTATAAGAAGCACCTTAATTCCTTATGCGAAGCGTCACTACAGATCACAAAATCTCCTTTTCCATCCGGCAATGCCATCATAGGGGCCGTCACCAATCATTGCCTCAGTTCTTAAAAGTTCTTCTCGCATTTCTCTGTCAATTCGAACTTCTCAGTCTTATGAGTAAGCCACGTTAAAGGGGCTACTATCTTTACAAAACTTGAACGAACCTCTGGTAGTGACCGGCCAATCCTACCTCTGGTAGTCGCTCTAACCATGGTCATCAATTCCTCAGTGATCCTTTATTCATTCTTGTCAGGATCCTTCACGGGATCCTTCTCAGCGATAATCCCTTCTAGGACAACATCCTCAACCGCTACATCCTCAATATGAACATCATCCGGTCCTGCGTTAGGACGCTCTATTGGATCCACAATCTGATCTCCAATAACTAATAAAACATCATCGCATTTTTGCTCCTCAACCTCAGGGTTCGGAGTCCCGCTACCATCTACGATAATGAACTACGCTTCTATCACGAGATTTATAAGGGTTCCCATAAGGGTTTTAACTGTCAGTACTACGTTAGGTAGCCCGACTATGAACTTGGCAAGAGTTCTTATTATCTGATGAACTTATTATCTTAACGTCACATCATCTCTGAGGTTTATAACGCTTAGCTCTGATACCATTTCTATAACACCCCCAAATCCGGGGTCGGGGATCCGGGTTGTCACGAGTTCCATTTCCCTTAATAACACCCAATCTTAATAAATAATCAACTACTCTGTACTGTGACCCCACAATAAAAACACACACCACAAGTTATAGTCTCAGAGATGAATATCCAAAAATAATCATAAGTCGTTTTATTCCACAATTATATGCCAATACACCTTAAAAGGGTTTCTGAATAAATTTACATTTCTTTGCCATTATTACAATTCATAAATATACATAAATCTGGTACATCAAAAGTTGAAGCCTAGCCTATTGGTAGTTCCTACCTCAGCTACAGCGACATCAATGCCTATAGGAAACTGCGGAACGTTTCCTATCCGCTCGCGAATTGGGAGATGGTCCTGTTCATCTTTTCTATCTATTGTTGTGTGATCAAAGAAGAAAGCAAGGGTGAGCAGCAAGCCCACCAAAATAATATGTATAATGATTTACAGTATATGAGCCTTCTCATAGTACTCATGAAAGTCTTGGTCAAAAGAAATGAACCAAGTTTGATATCTTAATGCGATGAAGTCGCAAAATATTCAGTATATATACATATATACTTTTCAAAATCTTGGAAGTCCTCTTCCATGCATAATATACACAGAGTTCCAGTTTATAACTGTATAAAACTATCGTTGCAAGGTGATCTCATATATCTAACCTTGTCTCAACATTTTTCTGAAAATCTTTGACATGCATAAGATAATCATTTACTAGATATAATGTTTAAAAGATGAAGTTACAAGATACTCCAATATACTTATATTTCCAAATACTACTTGAACTACCACCGTTCAAGTTATAATTATTTCAAAAGTTCATCACATAGATGAGACTACAAGATAATACTTGAATAGATTCAATCTTTAAAATATCATCAAAATAAAATGAAGTTATGAGATACTTCATTTGATGCAAACATCATTTTGAAAACTTGACCCTGCCAACACTCAACAATCGCCCAACCGTAGCCTTTCTATCAAAGTGCTCTGGGTAGTGTTGCAGAAATATCCAATTGGATGATGAACTCATTACGGGAGTTTGCTGCGCCAGGAAGACCACTTACGATGATCAGTCGTAGTAGTGCAACCCCACCATTTTCTACATGTAGAGGAGAACCTGTCGGATTTACTTGTCAACCGAACACTGGACTCCTAAGGAATGGACCGTCTTAGCGGAACTTCCAGGCTATTTGGGCCAATATAATTAGGTTGGGCCGGCGCCACTCGAGAACTTACGCCACTCCTAGTTCAGATGAAATCCATGACTCTGAAACGTAAAGCTCGTCCCCACTTTCCCCAAGTAGAAACTTGTTGATACGGCTCCACCAAGAAGTCGTATCTAGATGGAAAGGAAAACTCACCGATATTTCCCAGGCGATGCCTGTTAATGGATTAACTTGTTCCAAGAATTTTACTTCCCGAGTATTGGGTAAGTAATCAAAAACTCTTTTATCAAAATAGCAACCTTGTTGCGAATATAAAACACACCACAGAGCCGGATCCCTCAGGTTTTGAGCGAATATTTAAATCCCCTTTGAAAGGAAGATCTTGCATATATAAAAAAATGAGTTTTGGGATCCGCTCTAACTTTTAAAATCATTTTGAAGGCTTGCAAACATTTTTAAGAATGTTTGGAGTAATGCTGATTTAATGAAATAAATCAGTCCCAATTTATTAGAAAATATACGAATATTATTATTTAAATAATATTCTCATAAAGAATAATCTTTATAAAAATAATAGAAGTAGAAGTTTTAAAACTTATACTTGCAATGTATATTAAATAACCAAATATATACTTATACGAAAGTACTATCTTTATTTGAATAATCAAAAGTGAGTTTGATTATCGACACATTATTCTTTAATAAAATTAAGAATAATAATTTGTAAATAATCGGAGTCAAAAGCCTCGAATGAATATTCAAATAATAATATTCATTAATAAAATAAACGGGGTCATAAGCCCTCGAATGAATATTTAAAATAATATCCAATAATAAAATAAACGGGGTCATAAGCCCTCGAATGAATATTCAAAATAATATTCAATAATAAAATAAACGGGGTCATAAGCCCTCGAATGAATATTCAAAATAATATTCAATAATAAAATAAACGGGGTCATAAGCCCTCGAATGAATATTCAAAATAATATTCAATAATAAAATAAACGGGGTCATAAGCCCTCGAATGAATATTCAAAATAATATTCAATAATAAAATAAACGGGGTCATAAGCCCTCGAATGAATATTCAAAATAATATTCAATAATAAAATAAAGTTATCGAATAAACCTTATTTGATTCATAGTTTTAAAAACTATTCATATATATATATATATAAATATATATATATATATATAATATACTCGGGAACATCGTCTCTCGGTTTAGAAAATATGTTCACCTTTGGGTCCCCTATACTAAGGGTATACGCAACTACTGTTTATCTCTAGCATAGGTATTATGCAACTTATAAGCAATTGAATCAACAATTAGATATCAAGATTACGAAACAGACATGCATATATACCATATCAGCATGCTCCAATATATCGCAAAATTTGCTAATAACAATCATGCACTTATCACAAGATAATGCATATACATATATTTACATCACAACAACAGTATAACGGGTAGAAAACTTGCCTGAGTGCTCCGGGGTAGACTTAAGCTTAGAGTGGGTCCGATAACCTATGAACAACAACATAAGTCGGAATTAAACCCCGGTCTCTTAAGAAACTAGACTTTAACCATTTAGAGTCCTAACGTTCGCTTTCGCGCTTAACGATTTACTTAAGTCGCTTGAGTACCCTCGGCTCCACCATTTTTAATAAATTAACCATTAAGGGTTTTAAGGCGATTCTTTCACGAGTGCCTTACCAACTGCATAATACACTTTACATAAATTATTCGTACTCCAATTAGTCCTTTAAGGTCCTTAACCAAGGTTTCGAAGTAAGGCGAGGGGTAATGATTTGGTCGCGAAACGTCGTTACTTAAAACGGTCGTTTCTCCTAAACCGTATATCGGAATCAAACGAACTATATATCAAAACGAAGCTCGTAACATGAACTATCTAATCATGGCAAAGTTACAGATTGTTCAGTGAGTTATCTGGTCCGAGGTTCATGTACAACAGTCTAAGGAAACGGGCATTACGACGGCTATGTTTACGAGTTTTCCAAGTTTCTCACTATACCAAAACCTCATCAAACAACCCACAATCATTAACACATCAAAACATCAACTAAATAATACTATATCAGTCCTTATTCTTCATATTCTTCACCTCAACCAACCACAATCAAGTTCTATTAACTATAACAAGATTCATTCACCAAATCACTCCAAATTCAAATCAAACTACTAATAATCAAAGATCATGCTTCTCATTTAGAAACTCAACCTTCAAACTCACTAATAATCAAAGTAAAGGCTAGGGTTTGAAGTTTATACCTTCCTTGGGAGGTGTTAAGTTGCTAGGAAACCTTAGGGAGCCTCCTACAAGCTTGATCTTTCCAAAGAAATCAAGAACACAAAGTTAGGATTTGAAGTTTCTAAAAGTCCGATTGAAAGAACTATAAAAATGAGGGTCTTACCATGCTAATTTGGATGCGACTTGTGAACAAGAGTTGTAGGCCATCTCAATACCTTTCCAACAAGCTATAGAACACAACATTTGAGTGAGTATTGAAGGAGATATGGCAGTTTAAAGTTTCTGGGTTTGTTTTGGCCGAGAGCTTTTGCTCTTGGAAGCAAAAGTCAACTTCTAATTTTTGTGTTTTATGATATTTGCTTGGTTGCTTCTCCTTTTTGCCTTGGAAAATGTTTTAGCTTTTCACCATGGTAAATTTTGCATGGCTCAAAATCAACCAACAAAACAAAACCCCTTGTCATGCTTATGTCATCTTGCTTGTGTCATATATTTGCCACATGTCTTTGTCTTGTGGTTTGATGATGTCATAATACCTTGAATTCTTGTACAAGCTTATCTCTTGGTTGCGTATTTGTTTTACGGTTCGCTTAACTTTCGTTCTCGATACCCATTTGAGGGATCATATCCGGGATCTCATTATTTGAGCTTCCTTAAATCTTTCCTAATATTTTATAATCCTTTAATGATCCTCATTTATAATCCTTGAATTAAAATCCTTTCAATCATGTTACCTTATACTCAATTCTGTCGGTATCTCGTGGATTTTCGGGAAAAATCAAAGTGTTCGAATTCGAATTCTGACGATCTTTACATACATTCATTTACTTTATGGAATACTAATACGATCTTAGAATTTCCATAACAGTACTCCTATATAGCGTGGTCTGATAATTTTTCTTAATCAGCATAGTCAGCAAAAGTTACTATTCATCAAGGTTTCAAAAATTCCAAAAATTGGGGTTATTACAACATATCAACTTGCAAAATAACTCAGATAGATTCAAGAGTAATTAAGCATACCTAACTCACTTACCAACCTAGAAAAGGTGGATTCATCCAGTGGCTTGGTAAAAATATCTGCAAGTTGCTTCTCACTTGGAACAAAATGTAACTCTACCGTACCATTCATTACATGTTCCTTTATGAAATGGTACTTGATGTCTATGTGCTTTGTCCTTGAATGTTGGACTGGATTTTCAGTGATGACAATTGCACTTGTGTTATCACAGAAAATAGGAATCCTCTCAACTTGCAAACCATAGTCTAGCAATTGATTTTTCATCCATAAAATTTATGCACAGCAACTGCCAGCAGTAATATATTCAGCTTCAGCTATAGAAGTAGAAACTGAATTTTGCTTTTTACTGAACCAGGACACAAGCTTGTTTCCTAGAAATTGACAGGTTCCTGTTGTGCTTTTTCTGTCAATTCTGCAACCTGCATAATCTGCATCTGAATAACCAGTTAGATCAAAACCAGAATCTCTAGGATACCAAATGCCAAGTTTTGGTGTTCCCTTGAGATATCTGAAAATTCTCTTAATAGCTATCAAGTGAGACTCTCTAGGATCAGCCTGAAATCTAGCACATAAACATGTAGCAAATATTATATCTGGCATACTAGCTGTTAAGTACAGAAGTGAGCCAACCATGCCTCTATAGCTTGAAATATCCACAAACTTTTCAGTAGTGTTTAGTTCAAGCTTAGTTACAGTGGCCATGGGAGTTTTTGCAGATGTGCAATCCATTAGATCAAACTTCTTTAAAAGATCAAAAATATATTTAGTTTGACTAATGAATATTCCATCACTAACTTGCTTAACTTGTAAACCAAGAAAGTAAGTTAGTTCTCCCATCATACTCATTTCATACTTACTTTACATCAGTTTGGCAAACTTTTTACAAAGTTTCTCATCTGTAGAGCCAAAAATAATATCATCTACATAAATTTGAACAAGTATGTTAGAGCCATTAACATTTCTGAAGAATAAAGTTTTATCTACAGTACCTCTTGTGAAGTGATTTTCCAAAAGGAACTTTGATAAAGTGTCATACCAGGCTCTAGGTGCTTGCTTCAGTCCATAAAATGCTTTCAGTAGAAAATAGACATACTCTGGAAAATTTGGATCTTCAAAGCCAGGAGGTTGACTAACATACACTTCTTCCTCCAAATCTCCATTCAGAAAGGCACTTTTGACATCCATTTGATAGACCTTGAAATTGGCATGGGCTGCATAGGCTAAGAAGATTCTGATGGCTTCAAGTCTTGCAACAGGAGCAAATGTTTCATCAAAATCTATTCCTTCTTGCTGGCAATAGCCTTTAGCAACCAATCTGGCTTTGTTCCTTACTACTATGCCATTTTCATCCATCTTGTTTTTGAATACCCATTTGGTGTCTATTGGATTCTTTCCTTTAGGCTTGGGCACCAGCTTCCATACTTTATTCCTTTCAAATTGGTTTAGCTCCTCCTGCATAGCTAAAATCCAATCAGGATCTAACAAGGCTTCTTCTACCATCTTTTGTTCTTCCTTTGACAGAAAGCTGCTGTATAGGCATTCTTCTTGAATTGCTCTCCTGGTTTGAACTCTAGAAGAAACATCACCAATAATCAGTTCAAATGGGTGATCTTTTGTCCATTTCCTTGATTGAGGTAGATTAGCTCTAGATGAAGAGACCTCAACGTTGTCTTGATATGTGATTGAGTTTTGATTGCTAAAAACTCCCCCTGAGTTTGTGGATATTTGATTTGAAAAAGGGGTATTTTATAAGGGTGATCTGTCTTGACTTCCTGCTTCTTTTGATAACCCGACGGATGGTGAATTTTGAGTATCGACGGATGAGGCAGGTTGTCTACCGACGGATAACACAGATTGCCTTTTGATGGATGAAGCATTTTGTAACTCGACGGATGTTGAGTTTTGTGCTTCATTGGTGGTAGATTTGTCTGCATTATCCTTAGACACTATTTCTTGATCACTCTCATCATCACTTCCATCACTGACCATCTCAACATTGTCAAATTTGAGGCTCTCATGGTAATCTCCATCTTCCAGTCCTTCAATCTTTTTATCATCAAACACAACATGTATAGATTCCACAACAATGTTGGTTCTTAGATTGTAGACTATATATGATTTACCAACAGCATATCCAACAAAAATTCCTTCATCTGCTTTAGCATCAAACTTCCCATTTTGATCAGTTTGATTTCTCAGAATATAGCATTTATAGCCAAATACATGAAGAAAGTTTAGAGTTGGCTTCTTATTCTTGAATAATTGATAAGGAGTCATGCATCTTGCTTGATTAATCAGAGAGATGTTCTGAGTGTAGCATGCAGTGTTTACAGCTTTAGCCCAGAAATATGTTGGTAATTTTGATTCTTCAAGCATTGTCCTTGCAGCTTCAATAAGAAATCTGTTCTTTCTTTCCACTACTACATTCTGTTGTGGAGTCCTTGCTGCTGAGAACTCATGCAAGATCCCATTTTCCTCACAAAATGCTCTCATGACATAGTTCTTGAACTCAGTTCCATTGTCACTCCTGATTCTTCTAACTTTGAAATCAGGATGATTGTTAACTTGCCTTATGTGATTGATGATGATTTCACTAGCCTCGTCTTTAGACTTTAGGAAATATGTCCAAGAGAACTTTGAGAAATCATCTACAATTACTAGGCAAAATCTTTTCTTTGAAATTGACAATACATTGACTGGTCCAAACAGATCCATGTGAAGCAGTTGCAGAGGCTCTTCAATTGCTGAATCAAGTTTCTTCCTGAATGATGCTTTGAGTTGCTTCCCTTTTTGGCAGGCATCACACAGTCCATCCTTTGTAAACTCCACTAGAGGAATGCCTCTTACTAGTTCTTTCTTTACCAGCTCATTCATGGTCTTGAAGTTTAAATGGGATAGCTTCTTGTGCCATAGCCAACTTTCATCTTGACTTGCTTTACTGAGAAGACAAGTTACAGATTCTGCTTTAGTTGAGTTGAAGTTAGCTAGGTACACATTTCATCTTCTCACACCAGTGAGAACCACTTTGTTATTTTGATTGTTAGTCACAACACAGGCTTCTTTGTTGAAGGTTACTGAGTTGCCTTTGTCACAAAGCTGGCTGATACTCAACAGATCGTGTTTGAGACCATCCACTAAGGCAACCTCTTCGATGATGACATTATCCTTTGAAATCAAGCCATATCCCACAGTATAACCCTTGTTGTCATCTCCAAAAGTAATACTTGGGCCAGCTCTCTCCTTAAACTCTGTGAGCAGGGTAGAATCACCAGTCATGTGTCTTGAATAGCCACTATCCAAGTACCAAAGATTTCTTCTGTTTCCCTGCACACATCAAAATCAAATCAAGTTGATTTTGGTACCCAAGTTTCCTTGGGTTCTGCCTTGTTAGCTTTCTTCTTCTGTTTCTTAGGTTTTATCTCATTTGACTTAGGAATTTCAGATTCTTCCTTAGTCAATTGGGTTGTACCTTTGAAACCACTAAATGCAACAGAATTATCATGCATGTTATGGCTAACAGGAAATGGCATGCTTGGTGCAAACATGTTATTCCAGTAAGGCATGCTAAATGGCATTTGAGGCATATTATATGCAGCATATTATATGCAGCATAATATGGATTAGGTGCAAATGGCATATTAGCAAACTGTGTATTAATATTCTGTGTAGGCATAGCATTAACAGGCATGGGAGGCATGGCATTCATGTTAGGAACTTGAGGCTGAACAGACATGGGAGTAGGCATGGCAGATTTGCAATTAACAGACAAATGATTTACACTACCACACTTGACACAGATTTTTCTAGGAGAATATTTATCAGGTGTGTAGCTATTGTGTTTGTTAATCCCTACTTTACCATTCCTATTGTTTTTCTTTTTAGGCTCTGTTTTTACCTTTATTTTCTCAAGTCTGTCACTTAACTGTTTGACAGTCATGTGACAAACATTAGCCTTTTTCCCTTTCTTAGCTTGACTTGACTCTCCTGAAACAAAGTTCTTGGAAACAGAACCATACTTATCATTTAGCTTGATTAATTTGGCTTTGCTAATGGGTTTGCTTACAGCCGACGGATGAGGCTTTTTATCATTCGACGGATAACACTTTTTGTTATCCGATGGATAGTCCTCATTATCCGTCGAGTCTACATCTGTCAGCAACCCATCTACCAAAATAGGCTCTAGTTTCTCTTTATTCTTTTTCCAGGCTTCATCACAAAAAGACTCAATTCCTTGAACTTTGGTGATTTGAGCATGAACATCCCTAGATGTTTTCCATGCTTTAATCACCTCTTGTTCACGCTCGAGCTGCTTCTTCAAAATTTCTTCCTTTTTCAAGGACTCGGTTAATTCCTCCTTGGCAATCTTACACTCAATTTTTAGTTTCTCAAACTCAACAAACTGAGACTCAAGTACATTATTCCTCTCACTTAAAAATAAGTTGTTTTCTTTGATTTTAGCATTTTCTTTAGTGAGAGACTTAAGTGTAACACGCAAATGATAAAATTCTGTAGACATGTCATTTATGGCATCATTACACTCAGCTTTAGATAAATGTGCAAGGTTTGTAGTGATTACCTGATTGCTTGAGGAACTTGTCTCTGTTTCATCAGACTTGGCCATTAGGGCTAGATTGACATAGCTGACATCTTCATCTTCATCCAAACCATCTGCTGCCCAGTCATTCTCTTGTGTGATAAAAGCCCTTTCCTTTTGTTTGAGTAGATCAAAGTTTGCTTATAATTCACAGACTCAAATCTTTTCTTACTGGAATCTGACTTTCTAGACTCATTTGTAAAATGCCCTGCCAAGCCATATTTGAAACATTTGAATTTTGACTTATCCACCATGTTTCTATTTGGCTTGGCCGCTCCAAAGTTCTTTTTGAACTTGAGCTTGGCAAATCTCCTTGAAAGAAATGATAGGTGCTCATCAATGTCCTCCATGTCATCTTGGCTTAATGATTCTTCACTTTCTGCAGCTAGCCCCTTACCCTTATTCTCACAGACCTTTGAAGTTGATTCTACAGCTTCCATCTTCACTTCCTTCTCATTTTCCAGATCAGCAACTAGTGCAATGGATCCTCCATTCTTCTTTTCTCTCTCCATTCTTTCATCCTGCTCTATCTCAAGCTCATAGGTTTTAAGAATGCCATACAGTCTCTCCAGAGTAAACTCCTTAGAATCTTGTGAGTTTCTCAATGAGACTGTCATTGGTTTCCATTCCTTTGGAAGAGATCTGAGAAATTTCAGATTGGAGTCTTTAGTCTGATAGACTCTTCCATGTAACTTAAGAGCATTTAGTAATTTTTAGAATCTACTAAAAATGTCAGTGAGTAACTCACTTTCTTCATTGTGAAAATGCTCATATTGCTGAATCAGGAGCTGCATTTTATTTTCTCTTACTTGCTCAGTGCCATCACAAATAATCTGTATTGTGTCCCAAACTTCCTTGGCAGTTTTGCAGTTGATGATGTTATCAAACATATCTGCATCAACACCATTGAACAAAATGTTCATGGCCTTTTTATCTTTCCTGACTTGTTCAATGTCAGGATCAGACCATTCATGCCTTGGCTTTGGAACAGATGGTTCGTTTCCTATTGTAGCTCTTATTGGAACATGAGGGCCTCTTTCTATGTAGTCCACATAGGCCTCATCTTGAGAAAGCATATGAAGATGCATCTTTACCTTCCAATGATGGTAATTATCTTTATCAAGAAAAGGAATCTTGACTCCGACATCTTTCTTGTTCATCTTGATGAATTGTTTTGATCTTTAAACTCTTTGTAGATTAAGAGCTTGCTCTGATACCAATTGTTAGTCCCTTAACAATATAGCAAGAATTACAGAAGGGGGGTTGAATGGAATTCTTGAACTTTTTTCTTGAAATAAAAATGTTCAACTCGATTATAGATATATTTGTTTTGATTAGCACAATGCGGAATGTAAACTTAAATGAATCAAAACATAAGTAATTAAAAACAAGAGTCTTTAAAAACTTTCTGGTGGATTTAAACAATTCCACCAGAGATATATATAATATATCAAGAGGACTCTGTGTGCAGAAATGCTCACAGCTGCTTACAAATGGAACTACTGAGAATACAGGAAATGCTAAAGATTATGCTTACAAAGATTTCTCTATTTTTGTGTTTCTCAGCTATATTAGTTATTTTTCTATTTGCTACTCTCTTGGTTTATATAATACCAAGATTACAAAGTCAAAAAGACTGAACAAATATAAAATCTAACAGTCTTAAACTTTGCTGCTTTTCGTCTTCTATTACCCAGTTAATGGGCTTCCACAGTGTGTTTGTATACATCTCGACGGCTGTGTGTCAACTTTCACTGTTCAACTGCTGTTTGAATTCTTCATATGATCATCCGCCGACTTTCAGAATATCCGTTGATGATTTAATTAATCATCCGTTGACTGCTATAGTAAACATCCGTTGATAGTCATTTGATCATCCGTCGATGGCTTTGTTAAACATCCGTCGGTAGCTATTTTGGCACTTGACTCTATATCACTTATGCAGAATTACAAGACATCAATTATGTACAATTAATCAACCTATTCTGCATATCTAGTTAAAGTCAACATGACTTATATGCTACTACAGATTCTATACAAAGGTGCATACATAACTGTGCTACAAACTTATTATTACATAAGCTACTCACTCGATGGATAATAAGTTAATCATCTGTCGGGCTATAATGAGTTATCCGTCGGGACTATAATTCTTATCCGTCGAGTGCTACATAATTTCACTAAGTAAAATCTACTTATATGTTTTGTTTATGAAATCATCAAGTAAACAACATATGCACAACACCAATTTTCTTTCTGATAAAAGTGCGTTCTTCTTTGTTGAATAAAACTTTGAAACCTTTGTCTGCAAATTGGCTGACCCTGCGAAGATTCACTTCAAGACCATCTACCAGTGCTACATCTTCAATTACAATATTTCTAGAAATTAATTTGACATATCCCATTGTGAAACCCTTGTTGTTGTCTCCAAAAGTCACTAATGGGCCAGCCTTTTCCTCAAACTGTGATAACAGGGCCATATCACCTGTCATATGTCTTGAGCATCCAGCATCCACTGTCTATGATCCATATGACTTTCTTCTTTTTTCCCTACACACAATGAGTTTAAGTGTGTTTAGAAATCTAAGCAGTGTTGGGTACTTTCTTCTTGTTAACAGAGTGAGCGGAATCAGAATGAGTTGTTTCAGATAAAATAGAGTTTATTGACTGTTGTGCATTTTCCTTTTTTGATGTAGACCTAGTTTTTACTTCTTTGAGGCCTACTCTCAGCTTGTGGCAACTTTTCATCACTTTCAAGTTGCAAGGGATGCAATCATACTTGTCACAGAATGAGTAGGGATCATTTGCATTTGCTTCATTATACTTGCATGCTCCTTCTACTGGCTTTCTAACAACCTTTTTACAAAGGTGAGTTAGATGATTCACATAGCCATATTTTTGACATTGTTTCCTTGGAGCATCTGCAACATAAGAAAAATTATTGTTTTTGTTTATCCCAATCTTTCCATTTCTATTTTCTTTTTATTTCTTACATCTTCAGTTTTCATTTTCTTGACAGGTATCTTGGAATCTTGGTTGACCATGGGCTTCTTTTCAGCTTTGGAATTTGGAGTTGTTTCTGCATTCTTCTTCTCATTGTCTTTATCATCAATTTCTTGCTTTATGATCAACTCGTTTTCACTGAAATCTACTTCACATGATTTGAACATGGGTGAACCAACCTTTTTCAGCATAGCTGAAATATCTTCGTTTTCATTTGCTTTCCCTTTTTAACCTACAGTTTTCTTCTTATTGTACCAATAGCTATATTAGCATATGGCTTGTTCTTCTCATGGTACTGTCCAACCAACTCATATGCATTCCCGAAAGGTTTTAGTTTAACTTCATTCTTTGCAATCTTCTCTCTTAACACAACTTCAATCTCATTGGTACACTTCAACTTATTTTTCAATTATTCATTTTCTTGCTTGACTGACTCAAGCTCCATAAGCAGTAGATCCATATTTTGCTTTTCACTCTCAAGTTTCTCATTAGCTTTTGTTATCCTACTGACTTCCTCAGTAGCTGCCACTAAGCTAGTATGTATATGAAATATCTCCACACTCATCTTTTTCACAGTTTCCTTATATTGACTAGCATTTAAATCAATAGTGGTTAGAGTTGGTACCTTTAATTTTGAAGTAGATGTTTCTCCTTGCTCAAAAGCCATGAGTGCATAATTTCCAACTTCTTCATCCTCATCATCAACATCAGTGTCATTTCAACTCTTTCCTTCTGCAATATAAGCTTTTCCAAACTGCTTCTTCAAGAGAGCTTCATACTTTGCTTCTAGTTCAAGATATGCGTTGTCTTTCTTCACCTTTTTAGGCTTTATGCATTCAGTAAAAAAGTGACCCAACTCATCACAGTTGAAGCACCTTATATTTGATCTGTCCACAGATCATGTTTTGTAATCACCTTTGCTAACTGATTTATACTGAGTTTTTGGTTTCCAATTGTTATTGTTCGAAGATTGTCCCTTGCCTTTGAAAAACCTTGGCTTCTTGACTCTTATGTTGGAGAACTTCCTAGCCAATTAAGCCATGGATTGGTCCATTTCATTTAGCTCATCCAAGGTATAATATTCATCTTCCTCCAGTTCCAACACAACTTTCTTCTGAGGTCCTTTGTTCTTTTGTTCTATAGCTTGAACAACTGAAACTTGATCATCCTGCTCACCTTCACTTTCTTCTTTGTTATTTACAATTAAAGTACTTGAACCATCAACAACATGACCATGGTGTGCTTTCAATGACTTTCTTTGCATCATTTCAAGTTCATAAGTTTTCAAGATTCCATATAGAACTTCTAAAGTTATTCTGCTCAAATCTCTTCCTTCTCTAATAGCTGATATTTTCTGTTCAAGATGGTCAGGAAGAGCTAGCAGAAACTTTAGGTTTACCTCCTCAGCTTCATAATATTTATAATGAAGCTGCAAGTCATTTATCAGTTTATTGAACCTTTCAAAAACTTCAGTGATTCCTTCTTTTGGTTTAGCCATAAAACCCTTCATACTAAGAAACAAGAATCCTCATTTGGTTTGACATAACCTCCTCTGTTCCTTCACATAAGATTTCTATTTTCTCCCAGATTTGTTTGGCTGTGTCACAGTTAACAATGTTATTGTACATTACCATGTCCCCATCTGTAGATACCTCAACTCTTATCATAGGAGTGAAAGGCCCATTCTTGAGGATCTGAATGTATAATGGATTGGTCATCCTGATGAACAACAACATTTTCTTTTTCCATAGTATATAGTTAGATCTGTCAAAGGTGGGGATTTTGATTGATAAGTTTCTGTGTATTCATTCTTCCAAGATCTTTAATCTGTTTCCTTTCAGATTTTGCTCTGATACCACTTGTTGGATAATGAATACAACACAGGGGGGTGAATGTGTTTTAAACAATTTTAATGGCTTTTTGAACTTTTAAGAATGGTGAAAAAAGTAATCTATATTGTAGAGATAATGTGCTTTAACAGAGTAATTAAAACATGCACATGAACACACTTATCTTTCAAAACTCACTTAATTTTATACTAAAATCAAGCTAGTATTTTGCTACAAATTTATGGGTTCTTTGTTGATAAAGAACTCAGCTTCTCTCTTCAGAATTACAAGAATTTTTAGATTTATTTGATATAACTATAAACAAAACATCCAGTGTTTACTTTATAGGACAGTAAACACTGGTTTTACACAACATGCAAAAGCATGTACTAAACCCTACTTTAAGTTGACTAAAACTTTCTATTTTTGCCTTAGTGTATCTTTGCAAGTCGTGCATTTCTGTGACTTTACTTTGTCAGTTAATCTTGGTATTTGATCTTGTACTCTTCAAGCTGCTTTTGTAGACTTTTCGAATCATTGATTGATTTGTTTGTTGATTGATAATTTTGGATATTAAACTGATCTGCGTTCTGTACTTGAGCTTTACATCGAAATCTACAGTTTGTTATATAGAGAACTCGACATATCGATAAGTATAACGACTTATCGAGATCTCTAATTACTCTATAGTTGTGTGACTTATCGAAGTCTCTGAGTTCTTTATAAGAGAACTTGGCTTGTCGAGATCTCTCATCTTCGTGTCTTCATTTTACATTATCAATATCTCTGAGTTCTCTAGTGACAAATTGACTTATCGATACCTCAGAGATCTCTACTGATTTTTTGACTTATCGATATCTCAGAAATCTCTAGTGATATTTTGACTTGTCAATATCTCAGAGTTCTCTAGTGAAGAAATTCCTTGTCGATATCTCGAATCTTCATGTCTTCAGTCTTCATGTCTTTATTAGAATAAAAATAATTTAATATAGGACGAGAGATAAACATGTATAGAAAAATTAGAATAAAAATAATTTAATATATGAAAGATAAAATTAATAAAATAATGATACTTCATCATCAATCCTAATACTCATTTCGTATACTTTTCAAATTTCGAGAACTCATTTTTTTAAAATAAAACCGAGAATCAATTTATGATTTTACAATCATCCTTTATACCCATGTAATATGAGGTACTCCCTCATCCTATTTGAGTGGTATTTGACTTCTTGAGACGTGTTTTAAGATAATAAAAATATCAATTATATATAAAATTAATTGTATAATAAATTAAATCTTAGATTCTAAATATTTATTAGATAAATGTACCAAGTATTATAAAATTTAAGTATGCCTTGTACTTCCCCTTTGGACTGTATGTCAATCCGCCACGACTTATTCGTTGACCGGAGGTCCTCATTATTATTTTAGTTTCCGTTTGTAAAATTTTAAAATAAATTATTTACTATTTAAAATGATAAGTTACTTACAAGTAATAAATATATAAATACTAAAAAATTATATAAGTTTTTAAATAATTTTACGTATAAGTTATTTTTTTTTACAATATACGAACTACAATAAATAATTTTTAAATAAAATTATCTTAATTCTTATCTTTTAAGTTAGACTAACATTTAAAAATATATTTTTTTAAAAATTAAAATTAAATAAAAAATAAAAAATCTAAATAAATTGAGAATAAAGTACGTACTTATCAGCTTATAAATTATAAATTAAAATTATAAATTGGGTTGATAAACACTCGTCAATGAGTTGTTGTGCTGCGGATTTTTAAGTTAATAAGTTACAAAATTTGCCAAACAGGTAATATTTTGTTTTTTTTCAATATTATCCTCGGGTGATATTAGTTTCTGTATCCAACCTTTTGAGTTTTTTGCAATATTAGGAAGTAAAAGTTTGACTTATTTAGTTTGAAAATCATTTATATGATATATTAATTAAACTGAAATGCTTGATTTGAAGTGGTGTGAAATGAAACATGGATGAAAAATGGTAAAAAGTCATCTTTCACAGTAAAGTCACACATCTCTATTTTCAAGTTATTTCATTTAAAGTGGTTGAATTTTTAGATCCAGTTTAATGAATGTATTAGTTAGTTTTTTTTTAATTAGGGTTTTATGTAGAAGTTTTGGGTTCTATTCCTTTCATCTATTTTAGATCTCCCATTATCTAATAATATATTAATACATACGACCGAAACAGGTAAATACGACCGTCCAAAAACTGGTTGTATTTAGTTAAATACGACCGTTTTCGGTCGTATTTAATAGTATTTAACTAAATACGACCGGTTTTTGGACCTGTCGTATTCGGTCGAGTCATATTTAGTAACCAGTCGAATTTAGTATACGGAGCGGCTAAATTCGACCGCTTAAATTCGACCGAAAGCGGTCGAATTTATTTTTCACCTAAAAACTTGAAAATCCCACCCAAAATTTTGAATTGTTGAAAAAATTTGAAAAGTTCGCCTAAAATATAAATTCAACCGTATATGATTCAAAATATTGTTCTAAATTCGACCGAATGCGGTCGAATTAATGAACACTACATTTAAAAAAAACACGCCGGAAAATTCTCAAATTTCGGCGAGTTTCGAAAAATCCGGCAACTCACTCACTAAACTAACATATCAACCATACACTCCATTTTCTTTAGCCATAATCGACTGAACTAATAAAAGAACTAAAACACACAACTATTTTGAACACAATAGAATTAGCAATTTACTCAATTTACTCATTCGACGATTAAACTGATCCTACACAAACAATTTCTATGCACAATTACAACTCTTCACCATTACAACTCTTCACCAATACGTACTGTATATACACAACCTATTGGAATTAACAGAGAATGCATGTTTTCATGCTATTTCGTTCACCTCAAACTCTCTCCTGAACCACGGATCTCCACAAATGAAATAACTTCAAAAAGTACTAGCTACGCATACCAACGAACTAAACCTCCACAACAACATATTTACATTTCAATCCCGCAATTTACAAAAAATCAAATCAGATACTCACGGGCAACATATCAAACAGTTGCGATGCACCTGTACGTCACACCTTCAGTACTAACACCAATTCACAATTTCAATTTCTTCACAATCAATAAACAAAAGCTTTAAAAATCACAGATGAACTTACGAATCAAAAGAGGTTGAGGGTGTTTGTACGGGTAAAAAATAAAAGAGATTGGCGGAAAAAAGGGGGTTGGCCGTAAGAAAAGAAGAACGGAAAAGAAGAGGTTGGGGGAGGGGGTTGAAGAGAACAGGGGAGAGAAGACAACAGGGGAGCAGGAGAGGGGGAAGGGGGCGTGGGGAGGACAGGGGGTTGGGGGGTTAACTTAAAAAAATATTGATTTTTAGTGTTTTTATAAAATGTATAATCAACCGTTGATTATCTTTTAGTACTTGAATTTGGCACGTTGGATCTAAATCACGCGGATTGCTGACGTGGCCAGGTTAATACGACCGTAGTCGGTGGAATTTAGGAGTTTCAATTTATAAATTCAACTAAGTTCATATATTACATATTTGTTGTTATGAAAATTAAAATCCGGATAATTTTTATAAATATTGTAATTTGAATCTTTTTCTTAAAATATTATAATTTTATAATTTATTTTAACAGTTCATCATTTTAATAAAAAATTAAAATTGTGATTTGATCGACTTTATGGTTAACATATTTATTTATTAAAATAATTGAGATCTAACGATTAAAATACATTTGTTTATTTCTAATTTTTTTATAATATCACTAAAATATATAGATTTTGAAATGTGTAAGTTTTGATCATTCATAAACATTTTTTAAAAAATCAAAACATTAATATAGGACTAAACACTAGTAAATTACTAGTTATACTACTAATTAACTGTTAAAATAGCAAATCAAATAAATTTATTTTTTTCTAAAATTTTTACCATATCAGTAATATATATAAATATCGACATCTGTAAGGTTGGATCATTCATAATTTTTTTTTTAAAAATTGAAATATCAGTATGGGACTAAACACTAGTAAGAAGTACGGATCAAACTTCTTATATACTGTTAAAATAGCAAACCAAATAAAAAAATTCTAAAATTTTTATCATATCATTAAAATATATAGATATTGACATCTGTAAGGTTAGATCATTAATTATCATTTTAAAAAAAAAATCGAAATATCTGTATGACACTAAACACGAGTAAGAAATACTGCTCAAAGTACTTGTTGATTGTTAAAATAGTAAACCAAATATTTTAATTTTTTCTAAATAATTGATTTCTACTAAAATTACAATTTTTAGAAAAAGGCAACATTTCAATCATTCATAAATATATTTTTAAAAATCGAAACATCGGTACGTGACTAAACACTAGTAAAAATAACAGGTCAAACTACTAGTTGACTGTTAAAATAACAAACTAAATACATTTATTTTTTTCTAAAATTTTAATCATATCATTAAAATATATAGATCTTGACATCCTTACGATTGGATCATTCATAAACATTTTTAAAAAATTGAAACAACGGTACATGACTAAACACTATTAAGAAGTACTGGTCAAACTAGTAGTTGAATGTTAAAATAGCAAACCAAATACTTTAATTTTTTTCTGAATTTTTTATCATATCATTAAAATATATAGATCTTGACATCCTTACAGTTGGATCAATCATAAACATTTTTTAAAAAATCAAAACAACAGTACAGGACAAACCACTAGTAAGAAGTACTGGTCAAACTACTAGTTGACTGTTAAAATAGCAAATCAAATATATTTATTTTTTTCTAATTTTTTTATCGTATCATTAAAATATATAGATCTTGACATCTTTACAGTTGGATCATTCATAAACATTTTGTAAAAAATCGAAACATTGGTATGTGACTAAACACTAGTAAGAAGTACATGTCAAGCTACTAGTTGACTGTTAAAATAGCAAACCAAATACATTTATTTTTTTTCTAAAATTTTTATCATATCATTAGAATTTATAGATCTTGACATCCTTACGGTTGGATCATTCATAAAAAAATTGTAAAAAATCGAAACATTGGTATGAGACTAAACACTAGTAAGAGGTACTAGTCAAATTACTAGTTGACTGTTAAAATAGCAAATCAAAAACATTTATTTTTTTCAATTTTTTTATCATATAACTAAAATATATAGATCTTAAAATCCTTACGGTTGGATCATTCATAAACATTTTGTAAAAATCGAAACATCGGTATGAGACTAAACACTAGTAAGAAGTATTGGTCAAACTATTAGTTGACTGTTAAAATAACAAACCAAATATATTTATTTTTTTCTAAAACTTTTATCATATCACTAAAATATATAGATCTTGACATCCTTACGGTTGGATCAATCATAAACATTTTTTAAAAAATCGAAACATCGGTAGAGGACTAAACACTAGTAAGAAGTACTGGTCAAACTACTAGTTGACTGTTAAAATAACAAACCAAATACATTTATTTTTTTCTAAATTTTTTTTCATGTCATTAAAATATATAGATCTTGACATCTTTACGGTTGGATCAATCATAAACATTTTTTAAAAAATCGAAACATCGGTACATGACTAAACAATAGTAAGAAGTACTGGTCAAACTACTAGTTGATTGTTAAAATAACATACCAAATACATTAATTTTTTTCTAAATTTTTTATCATATCATTAAAATATATAGATTTTGACATCCTTACAGTTGGATCAATCATAAACATTTATTAAAAAATCGAAACATCGGTACAGGACTAAACACTATTAAGAAGTATTGGTCAAACTACTAGTTGACTGTTAAAATAGCAAACCCAATAAATTTATTTTTTTCTAAATTTTTTATCATATCATTAAAATTTATAGATCTTGACATCCTTACGGTTGGATCATTCATAAACATTTTGTAAAAAATTGAAACATTGGTACGAGACTAAACACTAGTAAGAAGTAGGGGTGTACGCAGTTCGGATCAGATCGGTTTTGTGGTAAAAGTCGAACCAAACCGCGAAGAGCGATTTTAGAAAATTGTCATCCGCAAATGCGGTTGCGGTTAACTGCGTCAATTGCGGTTGCGAATTTGCGGTTATTGCGGATCGGTTTGTTTTGCGGTTCAACCACTTATTTTTAAAATAATTAATAATTTATAAAAAAATAAATTCGAAATATTAATAAATTCAAGTTTAAGTTACGTTATAAATTTGAATTCAAAAATAAAATACAAACTAATACTCTGTGTGGAGCAAGGATATTAAAAATATACAAAAATATGGAGGCGAGAGAAAAGAAAAAAGAAAATAATTAATATTACTGAATGTATTCATAATAGATAAATATAATTGATTTCTACTAAAATTACAATTTTTAAAAAAGCGGAAAATTCCCCTAATTTTTGCAACCAATGTTTTAAAAGTGCATGAAATTTCCCGCCATTTCAAAATATCAAATTCGACCGAAAATGGTTGAATTTAGTAGTGTCAAAAAAAATTGCCTGGCAGGAAAATTTACCCCATTTTTTTGATAAGGCTAAATTCGACCGAATACTGTTGAATTTAGGAGTACTGCTAAATTCAACCGCATGCGGTCGTATTATTTAAATACGACCGCATGCGGTTGAATATAACCGCGCCCCTTAAATTCAACCGAAAGTGGTTGAATTTGACTCCAGTTGTATTTGTGCGGTTGTATTTAGTCTTATTTTCTTGTAGTGATTTGACTCATCGATTCACTGCTAATTGCTCCCCTCTAGATCATGATAAAATAATTTATAATTTTTAAATATTTATTAGAATTTTTGATGTTCCAAAGTACTTATTAAGAGTTTAGATCACTTTACTTGTGTAATTTTTATATTATAGTTTTTCTTTCTAAATGTAGGCGATGTGTAGCTATGTTATGTTAGTAACAAAAAGTTATACAAATTTTGTTTCAAATTTGTCAAAAAAAAATGAAGTCCGCTTGAAATTTGTTAAAAATTTTGTTTAATCCTGATTGAAGATTAAGAATAAAAAATTACCCAAAATCAAAATACATGTAATAGAATCTCGATATTGGATAAATAAAATAATCTCATACACAAGTACTTCCTATCACAGACGGAGCAGGTGGTGGCCGGCGCCACCCAAATTCCGGTATAATTATTAAATTAGTATTAAAATTTGTCAAAAAAAATTAAAATATTTATATATTTAGTAGTAAATGAAAATATTTTCAATTTTCGCCACCTAAAAAATATATAAGTTTTTGAATTTAGTACTAACATTAATGATATTTACAATAATTATGAATTTAGATACATAAATTCAAGTATATATTGTACATTGAAATTGTTAAAAATATTATTTATTAATTTATTTAATATATAATAAATTAAAAAATATATTAATTATTCCGGAAATTTTTTTACCATCCCGAATCCCGACTTGTCGCTCCGTCCCTGCTCCCTCTCTCAGTATCTATTAATATATTAGATCCAATAAATAAATTTTAATACACAGTAATAAGTCATATATTCTCGAAAAATACTTCTAAAGTTCATTATTTTATAAACATATATATACTTCAACAAAATGAATGTAATTAAAACGTTACGAAAATGATAATCATTGTAATTTTAAGTAGTTTTAGACATAAAATGTATGCAAAAATATGTCAAATCAAAATGTATAAAAATAAATTATTATAAATAAATTTGTTTAAAAACTATTTAAATGAATTAATATTCATTTACCAATTATTAAATAATCTTTTTAGTTGAATCATATTCATTTGGCGAGATTCCGTGTATGTTGTATAAATGTGCCTTCAACCGCGCAACACAACCTGGTTTCAGTTTTTAGGGCCTGGTGTGTGTACATGCAGAGTATCAGATAATATTTATCATCGTTTATGGCCATCTCCTCCGTATCACCTGACTTCCCATGGAAATTTTGTCCGGTACGGCGGTCGACAACCGCATCGCCACCGTCAATTTACTTTCTTCATTCTCATTTTATTCCTAAATTTACTTTAATTTCATCAAACAATACAACTGTTTTTCTCAATTATAAACCGATTTCAAATGCTAGATTAATTATCAATTCAAGTTCCAATACCTGTTTTTCGCTTTGCAGTCTTTTCGATTACGATTATGATCAAACTTATAATGATCTTCGTAGAATGTTGGCTTCTTCATTAGTACTTTTAGTTGCCATGCTTATGTCTTTATTCTTTACCCAACATCCTGCATTTGCTGTTTCTTATGGTAGAATGGGATCATCTTCTAGGTCTAGTTCTTCGTCGTCGAGTTCTAGTTCATCATCAAGGCCTTTTAGGACTAGTACTAGTTCTACTTTGTCATCCAGGCCTTCTAGGTCTAGTTCCTTGTCCACACCTTTTAACTGTACTTCATCGTCATACCTAACATATATTCCATATAGAATCTATGATGATATGAGATGTTGTAGTTGCAACTGTTACAAAGGGGATCATATAACCTGTACTAATTGCAGTTGCTTTAAAGAAAAAGAGAGTGAGCGCATTAGTAGTAGTAGTGATGTTAATAATGGCACCAACTTATCGACTTCTAATTTTTGTAATTGCAAGTGCCACAGTCCTTGTAAATGCAGGTGCCACTCTGCCACAATTCCTAAACCAGTCTGGGTTATAATATGCCTTGTGTTTGTACTTGCTGTAATCGAAGAGGTCAAGCATCAAAATTCTATTTCAGATGATACAAATAAAGACAATGTGCAAGCACCGGTGGCAGACATTAGAAAGGGAAGTGTGCTTATGGTTCAGGTTTGGCACATTTTAGTTGACAATTGGCTTTGTAATGTCTATTACTAGATATGTATAAGTATTAATCTTTATCTCACTATATAAGTTTATTTTAAGGTTGGGATTGTAGACAAGAAGCGAGAATTGCAAAGGAAGTTATATAGAATTGCTGGAACTGCGGACACATACACCATGAGTGGTTTAAACAACCTTAAGAAAGGTGCACATTCTTATCGTCCCTCTTTTTTCATGTGGCAAATCTGTTTTCCTTGTTTCATGACCATACATCGTTTTGTATATTTGTATATATAAAACACATATATCTTTCATAAATGTTAAACAGAACAAACAAGAGTGAATAATTTATGCATGTGGTAAAATCAAAGATATGATGATACACAAGTTTCTCAACCCGAAATTCCCCTAATCAATGCCTAGGCTTCGCTTTGCCTTGACAAGCATGATATAATGTACTTTTATCGATTTCCATTTTACAAATTGTTGAATCACATAATAAAGAAATTTTATCCTAGCATATCCACGTTTCTAACCACTTCTTCGAGAATTTTACTCAAACTTTATGATCTTCTTTCAGCTATTAGATTGTAATATCCCTATGATAAGATTGTTATCATGCTAGAAGTAAATTAGATCCTCCCTGAAAATGACTATACTATTTGCCACTGTTCACTGAATGAATAGGTTTAGTAGGTGTTATGGTAATTTATGCTAACCAAATATCTGAAGTTCAGTGAGATATCAGATGCTTTCCATGTGGATAATTACTTAATAATTGTCATTCTGTTAAAAACATTGCATTCAAGCAAATATATATGTGTTGTGTCCGACTTTTTTGACGTTCCTTTTATATTTTTGTTGCAGAAGTGGTGAAAGCTCTACTTGAGCATCACGATTCTTGCCATTTTGCTTATCTATTTGTAAGTTGGTGTATATCCTATCCTGAATATGTCTATTCGGGGTCATTCTTGTTTTTAAAGACCAATTTTCATTAGTTCCAAGTCAGTTTTAATTTACCTGTAAAGAAAAGCTGATATATTATAAGCGTTATACTTAATGCCTAATGACATAGTAGTTTGCAATTAAACTTCTGAAACTAGACACCATATGACAAGTCAAGATATCTCTCACCTAATCCTCTGGATCTGCCAATAGGAGCAAGTAGTTCCCATTTGTTTCTGTAAGGTAAATGCACGGCAGGCGTATTTATGTAAAGTTTCTTATGTATTTTATGGTCATGATATTTTTATCTACAGACCACAAATCCAATTTTGTTCCGCCTAATTCACTTTCTTAGTTTTTTCTTGCTTCAGATGTTTTAACTTTGATCTCTCTCAATTATTTTCTCCTTTTATGTTACAGTTTTCCTCATCTGATGGCTGATGCATGCTTCTTTATACATTTTGTATTTGTATTCACATTTCTTGTACTATGACTGTTTTTCTGTTTTCTGTTATAATTCTATGATTTACTTGGTGCAATCAGTCTTTGATAATCTATTTTGTTGTTGCTACTTTATAATATTATAATTTCAAATTTTCATGTTTGTCCGATTAATTAAATTTGCAGATCTGTAAAATATATAATAAAAAATAATGTTTTCTTAATCAAATGCGTAGTTTCATTTCTTTGTCATTGATGATGGTAAGACATTATTGTATAATCTATAATATTGTGTTGCAGATCAAATTAAGTAACTATGGACTTCATAATTAGTTTTAACAGTCTTGAATCTCCCTGACCTGGTGAGGCTAGATTCACTACTGTGGAACTGCCTAAACTTGAGTCAAATATGCTTCGTTTGTCCTATTTTTAAAAGGTGGATTATAGTGGTACAAGTGTTTTAATGTACTGATAAAACTTTGGTACTTGTTTTAATGTGTTGATGAGACTTTGGTTATTGTCAGTCCTCGTAATGTGTTGATGACGTTGGAAGTTTAAACATATCAAATTGAGTGCCTGCTTGCCTAGCACATGTACTTGTTATGTTCTTCAACATGAGCAGAGACGTATGCGAATTCTTGACAGTCACCGGCTCGATGTACATATTGGATATTGCTGACCCCTGAGCACTAATTTTTATAATGTTTTTATATTTCATGTCCTAGTTAGTATGTATTTTAATCCGCTCATGAACTCATGATATATTATAGGCAAAATACGATGATATGGAAAAGTATAGCAGACCATGTTTCAGAGGATTTCTTGAGACAGAGCTTGCAAAATTTGAGAAAGAAGATGAGACATTTGTGAATGTCGATGGTGTTATATGTAAAAAGGATTCTGGAGGGAATGTTAACAGCATTGACAATGAGTATTCAGTGGTAATTTCATCTCTGCACATGAAACCAAAACCACTTTTCAGTTTAAAGATTTTGCAAATTTTCTTATTTAAACTCTGCAATGTGTATGATACTATATATCAGTTGACTTTGAAGTTTGAGTGCACATAAAATTGCAGTAGTACTTATTCAAGTAACGTTATTAGGCCATAAATATTTGTGCTATACATTTGGTTATCCAGGTAACGTTGTTGGTACTCGCTGATGGTGAATACTGGATTCCATCAGTGAAGTGGCATACACCACTTGTGAACAAGGTGGACGTTAAAACCGCATTGCAAAAGATCCTTTCGATCCCAAGGAGCAATTTAGAGGTGAGTTTACAGTGTACATTAATTCTTCTCATAATTTACTACTAGTATACAAAATTTTAAGACAATACGCATTTATACATACAGGCGCTTGAGGTGCTGTGGACCCCACAAACAGAGAAAGACAGTATTTCGGAACAAGAACTTCGTAGAGATTTCGGACTTCTAATGAGACCTGTTAAGTTAATCAAGAAACGGTATAGCCTACTCTCTTGGTTTTAATATGCCCTGTTCGTATATAATGGTAAATATCATCTTCAGGCATTGTAAATGATCTCTGGAAAAAAAGGTGACCAAGCCATTTTTTTCACAAACTGAACGGATATCTCATTCAAGAATTGAACTACAGTGTCTTTACGAGGGGCCTCGCCAGGGTTGATCCTACTACTAGGCACTAGCTGCCTTGAAATAATTGTTTGTTCAATAGATCCCGGGTGCTGGATGTCATGATTATGCTTGTATTCCTCAAACTGTTGAAGAGGAAACAATGACAATTAAACTGGGTTAAGAAAACAATGACAAATACACTGGATTTTGGGTGAAGATGGACGGAAATAAAAATTAATGGTCAACTTTACTGATATATACATACAATTCAAGAAAAAAGGCTTTTAGTCTTGCAACAATGTTGTTATTAAGTTTTTTTTTTAAAATTTGGGCAGCTACCTCTAAATAGATTTTCTTTGTACATATTTGGTCATGCAATTAGATTTTACTTTACTGACTTTAGCATTTTGTTTAAAGAACCCAAATTTGTAATTTGAATGAAAGAAATTTTGATGTAATATTTATTACTGCATACTGAAATTCAAAGAATAAAAAGGCAAATATAAATACCAAATATGAAAAATACCGAGACATAATAAAATGTTACGAAGAAATATTGGTTTAAAAACACAAAACTTCAATCGTGTACTTATTTCTGGGCCTTCAAAATAGGGGAAAATTAAGTAAGCGGGAATTAGGGTTAGGGAGAATCGAAAACATAGGTGTATTTGATCACCGGTTGTCATTAGAGCAGTTCCTTCTGATCCTAGAAAACGCCCTAACAACACAAACGCCTTAACAACACTGCTGCCAAAAAAAGAGTTACAATCAATTCTATGGCCCATCTGCCAAGCAGGGAGTTTTTAAATCTTGGGGAACAGAAAGCGTTCCCACCACCCACCTTCTAGCACTGAGGGCTCTTTCTGTACAAGTTACCCGAACACCTTCAATATGCCTTCCTGGGACCATAAAAAACTTACCCGGTAATAGAATCGTCAACTTTCAGTCACTTAACACTAACTTAATTCTTCTGTACTCTTGAGCTTTCAGAAAGGGATCCCATACTTTATCAAAGTGCCGAATTTCTCAATATCCTCACTAAGATTATCTAGGAACTTGTTCAAAAATACCGTAATGAAAGGAACAATGGAGTTTGTCTTTATGTATTTGACCAAATAGGATCGTTTAGTTCCTATAAAACCTATCACTAAATGGCGATGAAAAAAGGCAGGATTCTTGGAGGCGAAGAAGAAGACAGAACCATCACGTTAGCATATGAACTAATTCACAAAATCCTTTCATATGTTGATGCAAACAAGCAAACCAGCGTTATGGAGGTTTATATGGACTAATATATCTTTTATCAGTTTTAATTGGTTTCATATCAACAATAATCATAAGTTTATTCGCCATGTTTTGTCTAACCGAAACCATCAATCTCATATTTCCAAAATGAAGTTATATATATTGAGTGGTAAACCTCCAACGGGTTTAGTTGAAAGCTTTGTTGAGTATGCAATCTCGTACAATATTCTAAACTTACATTTATGTATCTTTTGTGAATATAAACTTTATAAATTATCCACCTTCAGCTCTAAATCGTTAAAGAAACTAATATTAGAAGTACCACTTGAAGTTTGTGAATCGGATTCAGATCTTTGGGATCTACCTGCCTTAACAACTCTCCATTCAGCATTCTTCGATTATCATGACTACAAGTTATATGATTCTTGTTTGGCATGTTTACCTACCTTCACAACTCTCCACTTATCGTTCTTGGATTTGTATACCGTCCAGTTATCTAATTCATGTTTGACATGCGTACCTGCCTTAAAAACTCTGGGTTTTTATAGTTTGGATTTAACAACCTCGCCATTATCTTTCAATTTGCCAAATTTAACAACTCTATATCTATCTCGCTCTAAGTTGCCCCAAATAAATTGGAATTTCTCATCTCTATTAAGTCTATATCTCCGTAAGATAATATTTCCCGATAATATGAGTGACATATTCTCCACACTTTTTAATCTACAATATCTCACATTAGAGTTTAGGGAATCTCCAACAATGATACAAAAATCCAAATTTGGGGCAGATTATTCCAAATTCTCCTCCAACAGTGATCTAAATGGTGATCCAAATTTGGATCAGTGAAAAGTACAGATCCAAATTTGGATCACCGGTGTTCACTGGTCCAAATTTGGATCAAATTTACTTTAATATAAAATAATAATTATATTACTTTTATAATTTTAGTTTATTAGATTAAAATTGATTTGTGATTAATTGATTAATGTTAATGATATTTTAGATGTTAATTAATGAAATTAATATGTTTTTAGTTAATTAAGTCTATAATTTGAATATTTTTCAAGTGTAGTAAAAGAAATTATTTTTGATTTAATTAATTTATTAGATATAATATCAATAGTTATTCATGTTTAAACACTAAATTTAAGAACAAATAGTTTAATATGATATTTGCGTATTATAATATGTAAAAGATAATTTGGATCAAAATTTGGATCACGCTATTGGAGTTCATCAGAAATTTGGATCAGAGTTTGGATCAGTTGGTGATCCAAATTTGAATTTTTGGATGACATAACAGGATCATCCATGCAACGGGATCATATCATATTTTGTTCTCGGTTGAACTTGAAAATTTTAACAGACTATTATCTTCCCTGTAATATTGTGGTTTTGGCACCAAAACTTTCCTATTTCAGTTCTGTTGGTAGTTTTTCCACCACTTTTGGAGTTCTTGAGTTGGAGAATGTATGTATAGAGCTACGAAATTTCTATGATATCCCGGGTAAAGGTAAAGATAGGAAAAAAATATTATCCACAGTTTACAAGTATGCTTCGAGGGCTTGGTAGTGCAAGGATTCTTACATTGGACTCAAAGAGCATTCATGTACTTTCTGAGTTTTCTAACCTTCTTGTTAGTCTTCCATCTCTCTTCTATTACTTGGCATATGTGAAGCTACCACTGGGATATAAAGAATCAAGTATACCTAGTGCTTTTACGAACTAGTTACTTGGTGGTTCTCCAAAGAGCTACCATTGTCACGAAATTGCCTCAGGATAAAATGATTCCTCAAACAGCAATAATTTTGGTGACAACTAAAAATGCATTGCTTGAAGAGCCTTTGGCAGCTTAAACCAAGGCGGTGACAACTAAAAATGCATTGCTTGAAGAGCCCTTGATAGCTCAAACCAAGGGGATGGTTGACTGTCAGTATGTTGATAAAACTGTAAGCGTTGAGACTCATGACTTGAGGGTTCGAGAACACCATGTGGTAGATAATTCTCTAGTATATGCAGACAATGTTAGACTAATTGGTTCTCCGGTTGAAGGGATAAACAATAATTGGGTGAGCTTTGTTGGACAAACTTAGTATTTTAGACTAAGTTGTGAATCATTTTGAGACTCTATATGAGTGAGACACATTATATGTTAGTGGTGTGTATTTATTGGAACATATTATCCTCTTTGAGGGGATTCAAACGCATATTTACACTTTCAAAATGAGTAAAAGGTGAATGAGAACTGATGTTCCAAAGTGTGACCTTTTAATGTGAAAAGTGGATTTTGTACCACATCGAGAGTAACACAAACCTATTCCTTGGTTTTTCTTATAAATACCATGTACCACATCGAAAATAAAGACAAGTCCTTTTAAGTCTCTCTTTATAGATAGAGTCTTAGGGTACCATTTTTATCAAGTCGAGAAAATAAGAATCATCTCTTTAATTTTCGGTCTCTTCAGTCTTAAATTTTCCAAATATTCCGGTGATAGTTCTCGGGATCACTTCAAGTTCGCTGAGAGTATTTTCGATTTATCGATTATACTAGTATCTCATTTAATCATGGGAAGCAGGTCGCTAGACACGGATGGTGCGGGGCGAAACTGCTTTAAGGAGACAGTTTTCTGGACTCGAGATTAAATCCAATCTCTGTTTGTTTTCTCAAACCATTCTTCTAATTCATTTTTTAATTCTTATATGCTTATGTGATTTAAGAATTAGCAATATTCTTGTGAATTAGTTATATATTAGATATATATAATAATGTCTATATAGTACAGGATTGATAACAATCTTAAAGCAGTTTATTTTAATTCTAACGATTCAGAGGTTTACACAATTCAGTTGAATTGTTTCGTATTATTAAAATTCTGATCGTTGCTTTTTAGTGTGCACCATATGTTTGTGAAATTGCATTGCACAACTCTGAAATTAATCTGTTGTACACATACTCACTTTAATCATGGTCAAATAGGCATGCTAAAATCATAAATTTATCACATGACATGCTGTTATTTTTTGTTTGTGATTTACTTAATATTAATTAGAAAATAATGTGTTTCAACGAGTTTATACGTGATAATTTACATGCGGGTTTGAGCTTTGTGATGGATTTTTCAGTTTTGTTATAGCCCCAGTACTTTTGTTAGTGACATTGTAATTTGTTACATGGTATATTCATTTGTCCTTCATGCACTAATTGAATCTCTTCTATATATAATAGGAGAACAAGGGGATAAATTAATGAGATTAAAAAGTCTCATTGAAATGACTAATTTACCCTTGTATTTTAAATTTATATAAAAGAGGTTGTTGCACTAATTGAATCTCTTCTATATATAATAGGAGAACAAGGGGATAAATTCATATGATTAAAAAGTCTCATTGAAATGACTAATTTACCCTTGTATTTTAAATTTATATAAAAGAGGTTGTTGCGAGGAATTGAACCTGGGTCTTCAAGTTTGCAAGCACATCACCTTATCACTACGCCACACTGTTACTTAAATTTTTTATCATACACGTAATATGTGAGTCTCGTAAATAACGACAATTTATTTAACTTTAAACATGATTACTAATATATTTGTAGAGTTAGTTTTGAATAATTGAATTTGAGATATAAAGTTAAGTACAGTATATAAACGGATCATTACCTTATTTATTAAATAATTTAGTTTGAAAAGTATGTCTCATATATTTTTAATATATATTTTTAATAAAAAATAAATTGTACATATAATTAATATTTTTATATGTTAAAAAGAGATAAACTTATATAAATAATATATATATATATATATATATGTACTACATATTTAGATTAGTTATAATTAGCGTATTTCAATTTATTTCGAATTCAAAATTAGAATTTGACCCATTTTTCAAAAAATACTCGAAATCTGACTAAATGGTCTGCCCGTAAATACCACGTCACTACATAGGTTTAATTTGAATTACGAGTTTGACGAGAAAATATTACCAACAAAATTAATATCTTTGGGATATTTATAGAATCAAGTCAATTGATTTATGTATCAAAATTACTAGACTCAAAATCAGAATTTTACCCATTTTAAAAAATACTCGCAATTTGAATAAATGACCCAGCCGAAAATATATCATCACTATCTAAATTTAATAAATTTAAATTACGAGCTCGACGAGTTATCTTACCAATACAGATAAATTTTATAATATCATATATTTAATTTTAGAAAAATAGTATATAAAGTTATAAAGTTACTATAAAAAGAAATATTAGTATCATAAATGAAAGAAACTTTAAAATGATTTGAATGATGATATTAGTATAAATTTATCTTCACATTCTTGGAAAAAAAACTTCTGAATATCAGTAGTTACTCTTGACGATATATGAATTATTTTTATGTCAGATCCATGACTCATGCTATGTTGAGTAAAAAATAGATATTGTTTAATTTTCAGTGCTACCACGACTACGATATATAAATAATTGTAATTTATTTATTAGATAATTATATTTTTTGAATAATCATAAATACATGTTATTTGAGTAATTTACTGAATAACAATTAGATATATACATGACCAAGATATCTAGAATATAAATAAACAAGACCAACATAATTTACTCAAAAATATAATAAATAATAATTTACATACATAAACACACATGTGACTTTATCTTAACCAATATTAAAAGATTCAATTTTGATGTTGTATTTCAGAGTTTTTTTATCGTAGTTAACCCGCAGCCGCTACCCTTCGGACTTTTTCAGAGTTATTGATATATATATATATACTATAATAAAATAACAAAAGTCTTTTATATTTTGAAAATAAGAATGATCAATTAAATTTAAGTTTTTTTTCAATGTGTTAAAAACTAAATAGATTATGTCAATTTTAATTATGAATTGACAATAATCTGACATCTTATAAAATTAACTTTATATAATGGAGATGATTAAAAGCTAAATACATGACTGAGATCAACTTTAATTAATGAATTAAGACATTAACAATTATCAATGATATTAAATTAACATAAACGTTGAATTAGAGAAGTAATATTTTTCTTAAAAAATAAACTTATATTAATTGAACTGTAAATTCTACTTTGTTGAATATTACGATTGCAGCTCTTGACCACTTTAATTATACATTACTGATCCTTTTAAATTAAGCAAGATAATTATAAATTAGTAATTACTTTAGTAATAAAATACCTCATTACTCCGGGTTTATTTGACCAAAACTCAAAAAATTTACTCGACTCTGTAATATACATATATGTTAATTTTTAGTTTCTTTTTATAAACATATTGACAATATTTGATGGATTAACTACAATTTTTTTTCTTTTACACGTACTGACTACCCTGCTTGTATTTATTTAATAAATACAAATTACATGATACAAATAAGAAAATATGTATTATAGTTAATGAGATATATTTAAAAACGTTATGAACATTATTAATATTTTACATGAAATCATACACATTGATAGATACTCAACTTGTATTTGATATGTTTTAGACGTTATACAATTTTATCAATAAGAAAATGATAAATTTTTTTACTAATATAATTGTATGATGTACATAAAAATCTAGAAAATGACATGTGTCTCGCACATGTTATTATGCTAGTTTATTTTAATTAGTCATAAAATGACATTGGCTGATTTGATATATGAATGTTAGCTTGTTGGGTTAGTTAAAAACCTATATAGCCATAAATTACTAGTTTGACATACTGAGCACATGCGTAATGTGTTAGTATATTTGTTTGTACAAGACAACGGTTCCCATATCTGTTGGATATATTAATATAATGGCTATTTATGAGAGAGCGATAACATGGTTTTTTGTATGTTAAAACATGATTTGTAGGAGGCCTGCCATTATAACTAGTTAATTTAATGGTATATTAACTAGTTGAATTTGTGGTACATTAATTTATTAAGTGGCATTTAGTTTAATGTATGCTAGTATACAATATACTACAAGTTGATGTGATGTACATGGCATTCATTTAAGATTTTGTGATGTGCAATGCCCACTAGTGTTGATTTATATTTGTTATAATATAATCGAGGGAAAATGTGGGCATATGATAATCTTGTTTGATCGGTACAAAATCAATTTTAAATTGATTTATTGGATATTCATTGAGACGTTATGCTAATTTAGTTCCTGACTAATCAAATAATTTGGTATGTTCATACATGGATGATTTACAGGAAGAAACTGTCAGTGAACTGAAATTCCTCGGGAATATTCATAACGTTAAAAACTTAATGTGCCTGAAATATAGGTTATGGGTCGGCATGAGATTAAAATTTTCTGGTTGAATCTTATTCTCCAGTTAAATAATTATTTCTCGTGTTGGTGTCGGTCTGCTGCGGCAGTGACACACGATCCTATTACGGTGATCCATATGATACCTAATATGGCAACTATTGATGTCAGCTTTGTCAGCTGAATTTTGGAAAAATCCGGAATGATGTAAACCCTAACACATTAACTGATCAAATATCACCGAATGTGGGTTTATTGGAAGCCTATGGGTCTCTTCTAGTTGTACCAGTAGGTGAAGCAGAAATGTTAATTCATGCGAACCATGTTAAAATTCTAGAGAAATTCAGTAATTGCACCTTACTCGCATTAAATAAATGGAGTAGATGCAGCCTTGAGTTGCGCTCTGAGGGAGATGCAAAACGGCTGTGATCAGCTCAGAGTATCACTGAATTTAAGGATATTAGTTACGAAGGGCTAATCGTTCCTTAAACAAGATACCACGAAAGGAAATAATTAAATTCCCTATTAGTTTTGGAATGTTTTCTGACATTCTGTGAAATATTAAAATTGTGGGGGTATCTAGAATAGAAAATTATTGAATTTTCTATGAATAGTGGAATGTAATGAAACATTCTTGATAATAATTGAAATATGGGGGTATCTCGAAGCTTGATACTAATACCTCTATCGGTAACATGAGATCCAAAATCCATTGAGATATTTTGGATGGATACATAGACAATGGTTGAGTCTAATAATATCCGATATTTGAATCTAATTTGTGAGATTCGTAAGAATACTATTACAGAGTTTAGGAATGCTTATGCGATAAGCTAGTAGTTCCTAGTAGATCTGGAATTAAAAGTCATCTAAATGAACTTACGAGTTATTTGATGAATGTGAGGATGAACCTGTATAGAGGAAAAGACTTGGGTAATTGCTAGTCCCAAATGTCTTGATAATTTGCTTGAAGGTAAACCTGTAAGTTTAATAGAAGCAATGCGCTTCTCGTATAATTCCTTGATAAGTGAATATATCAAGAGAAAATTTGACTATTATTTTGAAGTCAATAAATCAAGATTTTCTAGCACGTGTACTAGAAAATGGATTGTGTATGTTCTTTCTATGTCCTTTGTGGGGTAAAGGATGTTAAGAAATAGAGAGAGTGGTTCCGTTTGAAAAAATCTTGTTTAAAAAATATATGGATCTTCTTACGAGATAGAAGCATTAGGACCCAAATGAATTTTCAAATTGGAAAAATATATGTGGGTTGGAAGGAAGTAAAAGGTCAGACTGATAATAAAATATTACAATCAAAAGCGATGACCTTATATAATTTATGAAATATTCTCGAGTTTTGAGAATGAGGTTCATTAAGATGATACTAAAATTATCGTATTGTGAAATTTAAAAGTGCATCAATGAACATTGAGATGGTCTTTCTAAATAGATATTCGGAGAAATATCTATTTACGTGAACCTGAGGGTTGTTCTAGATAAAGCAAAAGTAGAACGTCTGTAATTTTGGTGATCATGTTGAGTGAAACAACATAGACACGAAATAATGGCATGTTAAATTTGATATTTATATGATAATCAATGGCTTCAAATAAACGACATGGTTGCCATTTTGAGGACGCTCAAAATTGGTTATTATGTGAATAAGGATTTCCATTTTAAGGACGCTTAAACTTGGTAATGATGCAAACTGAAATTGCTGGTTTTTGGGATGCTAAAAGCTGGTAACATCAATAACAAGTGGAAGCCTTGAGTTATAACTGATAAAGTTATTTCATAAATGTGAAATATGTCAATATGAGATGTCAAACTGATTCAAAATCAGAGAATTGACAACTGTGCATGTGTTATTTACACATGATATGCAAGTCATAATTGATTGCATATGAGTGATCTGATCATTGCGAGAAGTAATGACAAGAGGATCATCTCTGAAGATCTTGATGAGATTGAAAGATTTTGATTTGAAGATTACAATCTTCGTGAATTTAAAAGTCTTAGATGATAAATGTCACATGTTGGTGATGTGAATCTTGAAGAGATCAACGAAGCTAAAGTTGTCATAGGTAGAATGAATTTGTATTATCCAAGCATAGACGAACAAGGATCTCCCAAGAATGATTGCAAGTCTGTTGTACTTTTTAAAATTATAAAAAATCAAAAATAGGCTACACAGTTGGTAAACTGAGTAGATGCATGAGTACAATGAAAATTGGTCACTTGGAAGTGATTACAATGGGATTTAAGGTGTATGATATGTGCTCGTGAGCTTGGACTGCAATACGAAAGATATCTAATTGTACTATGTGAATATAGTATGTAAATTAAATATTTGACTTTAAGAACTTAAAAGTCATTAGAGAATACATTTCACACTTAGCAGTCGTGTCATGGAAATCCTAAACTTAGCTCGATTCATGATGGAATACAAGTCTGGTGCATAAAATAAATGCAGTTAAAAGGATGAATAGCCACTTTGTAAGGATATTCCTAAATGACAAGGAAAACGTGTCTTCAATATGCATATATTGTATAATTAATCTGCAAATTAGGAGATCACATTATTGTGTATGCAATGATATGTCTCACATCTATGATGAGGACATAATACCATTAAATAACTATTCTCAACAAGAATTATCATGATTGACCATGTAAAGTCAAATGATAATGTTTGGATCCACTAACTAGATGTTTAAACTAAGCGAATCTGTTTAAGCCAAGTGAATCTAGTTAGACCGAGAGATAGTTGTAAAATTATCGAGAGGAATGGGCATTGCCTATTGCTTAACGGTATCATGGTGGACACCCAACCTTGCTGACTGGAGATCCCAAGAACTTGGTTCAATGGGACAACTAAATCATGCTGAGCAAATCACCTTGGGGGTAACCCCTGGCACATTTCTATGATGATGAAACAGTGAGACCCGTAAGGTACGAGGTTAAACTTTATGCTTTTAATGATCTTTGACGAATACATGGATTTCAAGTTTGAATACATGGAATTCGGTTGAGTAAACACGGGTTACTCTATAAGATAAAGATCACCTATGTGAGAAAGAAGTGGGGCCGCTTCAAAGGAGAATTGCGAGGCATAATTCTTTAGAAACTCTTGCGGAACTAGGATGATGTTCCAGGGCCAAAATGGATATAATCATGAGAACTGAACGAGTTAGGAAAGATATAGTGATAAGTATATCATCATTTATATAAACGGTCGAACAGTTTAAGGACATCGCGTCATACTGTCTACCAATAAAGTCGATATACTTATTTGAGCAAAGGTTCAAGGAGCATTCTGTAACTATCGTATGCTATATTTGACCGTAGGAACTATCACCAAGTCAAGCTCCGCGTCTGTATGTCTATGTGGTGCGTGCTACTAGACCATCAATCTCATTCGTGGGGGATTGTTGGAAAAACTTAGTATTTTAGACTAAGTTGTGAATCGTTTTGAGACTCTATATGAGTGAGACACATTATGTGTTAGTGGTGTGTATTTATTGGAACGTATTTTCCTCTTTGAGGGGATTTCAACGCATATTTACACGCTCAAAATGAGTAAAAGGTGAATGAGAACTGATGTTCCAAAGTGTGACCTTTTAGTGTGAAAAGTGGGTTTTGTACCACGTCAAGAGTAGCACAAACCTATTCCTTAGTTTTTCTTTTAAATACCATGTACCACATCGAAAAGAAAGACAAGTCCTTTTAAGTCTCTCTTTATAAACAGAGTCTTAGGGTACCAGTCTTATTAAGTCGAGAAAATAAGAATCATTTCTTTAATTCTCGGTCCCTTCAATCTTAAATTTTCCAAATATTCCGGTGATAGTTCTCGGGATCAGTTCAAGTTCATTGAGAGTATTTTTGATTTATCGATTATACTAGTATCTCATTTATTCCTGGGAAGCAGGTCGCTAAACACGGATGGTGCGGGGCGAAACTGCTTCAAGGAGACAATTTTCTGGGTGGTGGCCTTAATTATCACTTCATTGCAAATTATGGTCCAAATTGTCACTTTTGAAAAAAATGGCCCGATATGTCACTTCATAACAGAATTTCTTCTAGCGTTTTGCTTTTATTTTTTTAAAACCTAAAACGCTACTTCGTGAACCGTTCAACGTACAGGGAAAAGATAAAACTTGGGATCGTAAACCATTTTCATTCTTTTTTAAAAAAAATTTATAAATACATAAAATGACACATAATAAACCGTTATGCTAACTATTTTATTAAAATAAAATAAAAAATAAACGGTACATTGAGAAACGTGTTAGGCAAAAACGGAGGTTAATAAGTCATTTTTTCTATTTTTTAAAATAATAAAAAAACATAAAATGCGGAATAAAGAATCGTTTAGAGGGTAAAATGTTGATGATTATTAAAATAAAATAAACAACATAAACGGTACATTAAGAAATGTGTAAGGTCAAAACGGCGGATAATAAATCATTTTCCTGTTTTTAAGATAATAAAAAAATATAAAACGCGGGTTAAAGAAACGTTCACAAGTAAAACGGGAGATGAATATCCGTTTTGACCTAAACGCCAGTTAAAGATCCGTTTTGTACAGGGAACATCAGTAGCTTCTGTTCTTTTCACTACCCACTGGAATTTTTTAATTTTTTACTAAATCCATAAAAACACTATAAAATTTTTGCTATTTCACGGAATTAAAGCATACAATTAAATTAACAATAACAAAATACACAAATACACTAAAATGATCAATAAAAATCTCCCAATTCAATACATTTTTTTAGCCAACATTATTACTAAACAAATCATTAAAACAACTCATTTTTCCCCTTGGGTGCTTGAAAATCCATCGCATTTTGATACCTCGTCGACTTCCTTCTTCCTTTCTTTTTCTCAACATCTTTGTCATGGATCACGTTTGGAAAGTTAATACCCGTCGGCCAACGAGAATCTCCTTTGCTCGGAATGGATTCGAAAACACCATTATAAACCATCAATACATTTACTAACCTATAGATTTCATCAACCAACGATTCATGGCTCAATTTTAAATACGCGCAATAGGCTATAACATGAGAACAAGGAATACGATACGTTTGCCTTTTCCCACAAGAACACAAGTACTCAGGAAGCCTAACGGTATGCCTATTCCCACTCTTTTGATCAACTTTCCTAGTGACTACTTCAAACAACAAAGAATTTCGATCATAAACTTTAACACTATGACCCCTTGCACACACAATTGACCGACTCAACCTCTTGCTTGCATGATTAGTAAACAATCGACCTTTAGATATTTCAGCTGTAATTTCCAAATGCCTTTCATCAAAATACTCAATCGTCTTCAAAAATAGTGCTCTAACCAATGAACTAATCGGGAGCTTTCTAGCATTAAGGATCGCGTTATTCCAACTTTTCGCATGGTTGGTGGTCATCATGCCAAAATGTTTCCCTCCATCATATGCTAAAGACCATTTACTTAATGATTTATCCTCAAACCATTCCGCCATCCTTGGCTCCTCAATCAACAATTGTTCCCATATAAAATCAAACTTCTTCTCTTGCACCTGAGAAGCCAACTCAACTAACCTATTTTTCAATCCCTTTCTCCTATGTGCAGTAGAAATTTTTTTAGCCAAGTGTCTAATGTAAAATCTATGATGGTCAAGGGGCTCGCACCATCCTGTCCGTCGCATAGCAGCAATAATCCCAGCATGTCTATCTGAAATGACACAAATCCCATGTCTCCTACCTGCCACAAATCTCCTCAATCTATCCATGAACCACCCCCAACTAGAAACGTTCTCGGATTCAACAATAACAAATGCAAGTGGAAGAATATGACTAACGCCATCCACTGCCACAACACTCAATAGTACATCCGGATATGGACCGTATAGGTGAGTCCCATCTATATGTATGACATGCATACAATACTCAAATCCATTAATGCATGGTTTGAAAGCCCGGAAGAGTCTCTTGAATGTCACTTCCTGTTCCAAATAAAGACATAATATACTCGTTAAGTACAAAACATTACATAAATATGAAAAAAAGCATTTAAAAATGTATACGATACTAGTATAAAAAAATAGTTAACCTCTAAACTCCCACGATCTTCCATCTCATCCTCCTTAAAAACCCAATCAACCTTGGATCCCACAATTAAACATTGGAACGCTTCCATAAAAAAGGGAGGTCTTCATATGATCCTTCCAAAGATCCATGTTCTTAATTCATTGCTAGCTTTTTGGCATCTCTAATCTTCTTTCTTCCCGGTTGGTAACCAAAAAATACTTTTCACCGTGGCCATCAACACTTTTTCCTTAACCGTGGGATAGACTACGATTTGATCCTTAACTAGTTCAAGAATATCATGAGATGTCAAATTAGGATGGTCTTGAGTAACGGTGGTGCACAAACATGTGTGTGGTACCGAAGTTTCCATAATTTGGAATTTCCCAAGTGATTTTCGCAACCTAGCTTTTACACTCCATTCACAACCACTATCCTTATTCTTACAAACCACAATCCAATACACATTACTTGATCTAACCACCTTAATCTCTTGATAATTCCGGATATAAAAATCTCTAACCTTATACATCAACACTTTTTTTGAGTCGAATATCTCCCCTCCCTCAACTCCATTGGCTCCAATGTCTCCTCCCGTGTAATCAAAGCCGACTCAACAACATCATTAGAATCCAAACCTCTACTACTAATCGTATCACCACCATTATACATACTACTAGTAGTTTGATAATCAAAACCCTTACTAGCACTCCTCTCGGAAACTCTCGAATTAGTTTCCACAACTCTCGAACTTGTTTCACTCAGTGAACAAGTTAAAAATTTTTGTAAATAAATTTCAACAAAGAAAGGAGGTCCATTCGAAACAATAATTACAAACATCATCTCAACATCATCATCATCAACCGGAATAATACCAAATTTCATATCATTGAAATTTTTTCATCGATAACTCAACTTAAAATCATACAAACTCCAATCAATTTTCAATTTCAAAAAAAAATACATCGCACAAATTATTAAAATTCATACTAGAATCGAGTCTTACTTGCTTAGAAACCGGTTTATCATATACATAACCCTCTAGTTGAGTTTGTCGTACATTACCATCGGTATAAATCTACGCAATCACCGTAACCGATTGTGCTCCCGATCCCGAACCCGAAGCCATTACTAAATCTTTAGGAATTTTAATAAATATTTATGTAATAAAATTTATCTTGATATTTGGATTTTTAGGTTTGTAAAGTGAGAAACAGGTGATTGAGTTTTGCGCGTCTGTTGTTAGTTACAAAAAGCATATAAAACATCACTTCGTCCACCGTTTGGTTATTTTATATTTTTTTATTAAAACAAAGACGGGACATGAAGGTGCGTTAACTGTCTTTTTTTTAAAAACATGTAAAACGGCACACGATAGACCTTTAAGGGTTTATTTTTTTTAAACCACATAAAACGGAAGATGAAATATCGTTTTTAGTTTATTTTTTTTTAAAAAAAACATGTAAAACGGAATTTTAAGCAGCATTTTTGGCAAAACGTTTTTAATTTGCTGTTTTGCTTCAATTACTTTGAACTGTTCCATTTCAACAATTCTGTAATGCCCTGTTTTGCTAAAATTAAATATCTAATACTAAATCTCTTAAACTATAAATTATCCCCAAAAAGAAAAAAATTAATACAACCAACAAACTTAAAGTTAAGTTTACCCTCATTTCTTCGCGCACTTCTGCCCATCTGTTCCACAGTTTAGAGGATTACAAGTTCTCTTTGAACGCCATTTACCCTGAGAAGTGTAGAAATGTCCATACTTCCCGGGACGGTCCTGTGAACTCTGGTCCTGGGAACTCTGGCCATGGGTACTCTATGAAGAAGTGACATCCGTACCGGCATCAGTATCAGTAGGAGGTGTAGGTGTAACATGGAGACTGCATCAGTATCTGTAGCAACATGATCATCGTCAACCAGAACTCTAGCTCGCCTACCAGCAGCAGCTCGTGCACCGCCGCGTCTACCTCGACGGGCTGGTTTCTGCCTCTCCTCCAACTGCCTAACTCGATGAACCTCCTCAAACATCTCATCAAAACCATGTAATGTGTACTCTTTGATAAAATCACGTCAGTGGTCAGTAAAATAAGACACGTTAGGAAGAACATTCTGTGTCCGCTCAGATATCTGCCTGAACATAAGATCCTAAAAAGACAAACAAACAAAAGACACACATGTTACAAGATTCATGTATCAAATAAAGCAACTACTAAAGCATTTATAATGAAACTGCGAAAGCAAAACAACCTATACAATAAATTGATTTAATAAGAAGAAAACTTACAATACGATGATTAAATGCACCAACACGAGATATGAATCTAATAATTCTCTCTAAATACCAAGGATGGTACTCAGGCACTGCAATCCCAGCAACAATCGCATCTCCAACAAATAAATGATCTAAATGATGCGCCCATATAGATGTGCTAGCTGCATGTTTCTGAATCCATCTGATTTTATCATTGCCCTTTAAGTTTGTACTATGCTTTACCTCCGAGTATACAACATTAACATGTATAATCTGCACGAGCCTAAACTGTCTAGCAACTCTATCAGGGCAATAAAGCTCGACTATGAAAAGACATATAAAAGGCCCGCAGTAGCATCAAATACACTCACCAGTCTAGCAATAAGAAGGAAGATCAGAAATGACATCGAGAGGGTAAGGCTGCCATATAAACTGAGATGGTCCAAGCCCATCCAATAGCGTCTGAATAACAGGAAGGGTACGACCACCCATACTAGCGTAGGAATGACCATAAAACCACCTATAATGACATTAAAATAAACAGTCAGTTTTTTATTTAAATTAAAGTCCGTATCATATTAAATTATTTTAAACATTTCTAAAACCCAGTTTGGAGATTAATGAACCCTAAAAAATTAAAAAGTGTTAAATTCTAATCTTACATGAAAATAAAGTCGGGGCCCTATACCTTAACCCGTTCCATATCAAGTTCTTTTAAATAATTCTAAAACCTAATTTGGGGATTAATGAACCCTAAAATATTAAAAAGTATTAAATTCTAATCTTACATGAAAATAAAGTCTAACCATAAACCCTAACTCATCACATATCATACGAAGTTCTTTTAAACGCTTCTAAAACCTAATTTAGGGATTAATGAACCCAAACAAATTAATAAATGCTAAGTACCTGAGTCCACGTGGAGCTGCAGCCTGACCCTCCCAGAAACGAGCATCAAGTAAAGGATTAGAGGTCTAAATGAGAGCAAGAGTGGAAAATCTCTCCCATGCCCATAACTGCAACAAGAGCAGACAACTAGCTATCTCATCAACTTCATTTTTGCTTGTCTTGCATAACTCCCTATACAAATATGCAAGAACTGCAGCACCCCAAGCATAATCTCCACACCTGTCTAGGTCACCAATAAAATGTAGAAACATGGGATGGAAGAGACCTCCCGAATGATCAGTAAAAAGTACACCACCAAACAGATAAACAAGATAACACAAGACCTGAAACCGAATATCATCTACTAATGCATCCTGCGGTAAATGTGCTGGAGCGCATGAAGAAATAAAAGACAACTGAACTCTTGATCTATTCATGTCTTTCTTCGGATCGGGATCTTTACCAAAAACCTAAGCAACATAAGAACGCCAACTCATATTATGGCCAGGGGTGACATCTGAAATAACAATATCACCATCAACAGGAAGCCCTAAAAGAACACCTACATCATGTAGAGTAATAGTGACCTCTCCAACAAGAAAATGAAAGGTATAAGTCTCTGGCTGCCATCTCTCAACAAGAGTTGATATGAGACTCTAATCCATATGTAAAGATGCCACCTGAGCTACACCATAGAAACCAGTAGACTGAAGTAAAGGGACCATATGAAGATCTAGAGGTGGAAGATCATCTTGATTATTAGGGTTTTTTCGGCGATACTTCAACATATAACCACCACCTAACCTCCAAATATCTAAAGATCTATGCGTATGCTGAAGATGAAGAAGGCTAGGGTTAACAGGGCCTGGATGCATGTCCTACAAATATATAGAAGTACAAGCTAAAAAATAAATAATCAAATTATATCAGTTAATATGACGCAATAAAGTATAGTAGACAACAATCATTATGAAGATCATGATATGTTTCATTTAATACTATCTAATACCTTTGTTGATGAATTTCCAGTTGGTTATATTTAGTTGCACACTTTATATACCTTATTTTGTTTTTTGTCATGATATAAATACTTTCTCAGTTTAATGAGAGTACTTGATGTGTAAAACTTGTATTCTTAATGTTAATAAAGATTAATAAAGATTCCACCTTATATACTGTCACTGGGGGGCAAGGAGTTATTATCTTATTTACGGTTTATATAATGGAGGAATCCATTTGGATGCTGTTAAAGACAATTTTAGGCTACACAAGACAAGCAATATATCAGTTATCCTGCATACAGACTTTGTTACTGGATTTGAATCAAATGACAGGGTTCTTTGTTATTATGGCTTAAGCTTGATGTAATTGTATAACTGAAATGTAAGGGTTGTTTGTTGAGTTTATTGATGATATAATTGTTTTGATAACTTGTTACATAATTTCTCACAGACTTGCGTGCAAGGCGAGGAAGTGCATTGAGGGGTTTGGCCTCAACCCCAACCCCAAGTCAAATATGCAACTAGCTAGGCAGTGGTATCTTGAGTGAACACATGTATAAAGATATCATTAGAATGTGAATACAATGCAATTGGCCTAGTACTACAAGGATGTAATGGAAACTCTCTGAATCAGAACATAAATCTTGATCATTTAGGTCTGGAGCGCGGTTATGTTAAGCTAACCAATTGTTCCTGCAGGAATTTATTAGTTTAACATGGTTTTTAGAAAGAAAAAAAAGCAATCAACAAAAAGATAGGAATTACATAATAATTGGCATAATTTTGTCTTTTTTTTCTCTCTTGTTGAACCATTATCGTATGATTTTGGTGCATATCTGTTATTAAAAGAATGTAATTTGTTCAGAGATCTTCCTAGTAACATGACATACTCTTCTGTTATTATCGTTCTACTTAACGAGTTTAAGTTCTGTTGCTTGATTGAGATATCTACTATTGCAGGGATGGATTTCTGTCCAAAGGATTCAATTTGTAGCTGTAAGATATTTGGACGATGAAAAGATGGGAAAACAGGTTAACTAGCTAAATTTATTAAATTTCAAGCTGTTGTTACTTTATTGGAATTTAATTATAGCAATCTAGTTTATGTTTTAACATCAACAACTTATACTTCAACAACAGAGAAAGCAATATGAAGTGGACATGAAAAGCAAAGAGCAAATGCCATCTCTGCCTCAACATCAACTAGATAAAACAATAACCGATGCGACAAGTGCACAAAATTCACTCATAAAAAACACAAAAAACACAAAATTCCAATGAGTAATTTAATCAAACACTTAGTATGCAATCAAATCATAAACTCAAAAACTCAAAAATTATAAATGAATAGTTGATTACCTCAATGTTCATGGACATGATTGTTGTAGGGAGGAATGAGAAATGTTATGTGGTCATGTTATGTGTTTTCTCAGTCTTCTCCGTTTTACTCTTCCTCAACCTGGCTGGGAGGCTGTGCTTTCTCTAACTCCTGTAAGGTGGTGTGCTTTGTTTGTATATTTTTTTATATAATTTAAAAAGGCAAAATGGTAGACGATGCTCCTTTTTGGGTGTATACAAAAACATTACATTATATAACGTTATTAAGTGACATTTTGGGCCTTCTTTCCCAGAAGTGACAATTTGGGCATTTTTTACTTGTATTGTGACAATTTTGGCCTTTTCTCCAGTTTTCTGGACTCGAAATTAAATACAATCTCTGTTTGTTTTCTCAAACCCTTCTTCTAATTTAATTTTTAATTCTTATATGCTTATTTGATTTAAGAATTAGAAATGTTCTTGTGAATTAGTTATATATTCGATATGTATAATAATGTCTATATCCCACAAGATTGATAACAAGCTCTTCTAAGGGGGAAAGATATCCCATATTATGGAGGAGCTACGAGGTTAACTGCCAATTTATATGCCTACTTGATCGCATTATACAGAAGTACCTAGAAGCCTTTAATAACTTCACCACACAAAATAAGAAGTTATGTACAGTGAGGTTAAATATGTTGTGCACCTCACTGAATAATTTTACCAATATATCTATGTTGGAGGTTGATTATGAGATTATTGGCCAGTACAGGGATATATTTGTCTACTTACAGAGTCTGGGACTCAACTTAAGTTGGGTTTTGAACCGCCTGAACTATATACAACATCTCCTATTTTCGAAGCCCCTAATTACGGAGCTTCATGCAATTGATTGTCGTATCGATGATGCCAAAAGTATCGTACAAGATCTACATGATAGTCTTGGTGATGCCGTAGATAAGCTTCAAACTTTGTAGACACTTCGCATAGAGAAAATTAAAGAAATTGAGAAAGATTTTGGACCTATGGCTACTAACCTTGCTATTGATTTTATTGGTTATGAACTATTATCTGGTTCCTAATTTTTATGTATTAGTTGTTCGCTTCAGACTTTTTATGTGTTAGTTTCTTCCAAATCCTAACATGTTGTATTATTGTTTTTGTCTGGTCCTGAACTTTCAAAGGATCATGCTTATTGACTTGGTATCAAACCAATCTCGGTGTTATATTTTCAAGTACTTGTCATTGAAGGTTTGAATGCTTGCTGGGTAGCTTGTAAGACATTATCTCACTTCACTTGAGAAAAAATTAATTTTTAGGATAAATAGATTTTTACGTTTTACAATGGCGAGAAAGAAAAACAAATGAAAAAGATTATTAAAAAGAGTGAATAGACAAATAGTTTTAAACTTCTCGCCTAAAAAGAGAAGCGTGCACTGTCTGTATATGCCTAAAAAGAGAAGCGTGCATAATACAATACTCCCTATGTTTCATTATATATGTCGTTTTAGGTGTTTGCACAGGAATTAAGACTAATTCTAATCACATTAATTATTATTTACTTTTCCTAATTTGCCCATATATACCAGACACGTGAGTTAATACTTTTTCTAGAAACTAGAAGCTAAGCTGTATAACTATTCATCTTCATCAGAGTACTCTAAAAAATTTGTTTAGAACTTGTAGTTCCCTCCAAAATATTTCATTTGATTTTAATCAAAATTTAAATATTTTTATTTTCCCTCCATTATTTGCCTCTTTTTGTATGGTTAATCTCTGTATATATATGTGTCTTGCACAAGTAGAGAAGTCACTAAAAAATTAGGTTAAAAATATATGGAGTCAAATAATTATATTGATCTCAACTTTCCCCCGATAATTCAAGATGTTTTCAGGCATTCAATAAGCACAGGTTTCTCATTTCATTTACATACAAGTTTTTATGATTTTATGATTGGGTATTTATCACTTTATTTTATGTTTGTATTATACATGCAGGTGAAATTATTTTTTCACGTGTAGAAACTTGGAATGAATATCAAAATTTTGATTTGAATGATATTACTCATCTCCCGGAGATTGATATTGAAGGTTCTTTAGATTTTGATTTATATAATTTTATTATTTTTATATTTGCTCAATACAAAATAAGTAAAATTAAATTGAAAACTTTAATTATATTATTTTATTTTTGAGTTACGTTGTTTGTTTTATGTGTTATAGCTGAGAGTCATTCCAGGCGTATACAAAATCCAATTAGAGATATTGATTTGAATGATCCTCCTTATTATGAAGGTAAATTTTTATAATGTTAAATCATTATTTTGTAATAACATATTCCTGTGTATACATATTTTCACAAAATATATCAAATACATTGTTATTATTCTTTACAGATGCAAGTGAATTCACAGATATGGATTATGATGAACAAATACAATTTGACACTATTGAACTTTTATCTTCTGATGGTAATTGATTTATAATTTTTTTCTTATAATGTTTTGATTATTTTATCTTCATTATATTGACCTTTTTAATTTTTTAGATGAGGAAGAAGGTCATGAGAATAAATCGGTGAAAAAAATAAAAATGGTGACTAATGAGAAAAGATATGTAATTTATGCAGCCTTGTTACAAAGAAACAATAATGGAAAACTTAGAGAGAAAAATACAAGAGAGGTGGCCTCAATTTTTTGTGTATCAATACGTACGGTTCAACATATTTGGAAGCGATCACTAGAAAATATTGAAGATGGGGTTCCTAATGTATCACACAGGAAGACAAAGAATTGTGGGCGTAAACGAATAGAAATTGATATGGAGCGTTTTTGGAATATACCTCTCCAACAAAGGACAACTTTACGTAGTACAGCAAGTGCCATGAATGTGAACACATCACTGGTATTTAGAAATTTCAGGTCAGGAAGGATAAGACGACACTCTAATTCACTCAAACCATTATTGACGGAACAAAACAAGAAAGCGAGAGTACATTTTTGTTTATCCATGCTTGAAGAAAGAAGTTTACCATACGACCCAATATTTAAGAATATGTACAATGTGATTCATGTTGATGAGAAGTGGTTTTACATGACGAGAAAAAACGAGAAGTATTATCTTCTTCCAGATGAGGAAGAACCTTATCGTACTTGTAAAACCAAGAATTTTGTGGTAAAAGTTATGTTTTTGGCTACTATAGCTCATCCACGCTTTGATGAAGAAGGTAATGTAACATTTTCAGGAAGAATTGGGATATTTCCTTTCATTACCAAGGAGCCCGCCAAGAGGAGTAGTGTGAATCGAGTCGCTGGAACAATGGAAACAAAAGCAATGACTTCAGTTAAAAGAGACACCGTGAGATCATATTATATCTATAAATTACCTAAAAAGAGAAGCGTGCATAATACAATAGTACCTACACAAATCTCTGCTCCAGGTCATACTCTTGTCTTATCAACCCTCTATCTAGAATTTTTGATTATTCTCCATTCCTTGCTTGTTTTATGCGCGCGTCTAGTAATCTCCTTGTCCCTGATATTGTAATTAGGGCTTTTATCGTTTCAAGAATAATTCTCTTCCTCTCTCGCTCTACTGAATTTGTAGTCATATGTATGTATTCTATTAGTTAGAGTTTTCAGAAATATGTATGAATTTGGTGTAGTTATGAATTTGGTGTAGTTAAGAGTTGATTATCCATTACCCCAAATTAAGGAGTCGTTTGGTTCACCAAATTCTGAAATCAGATATGGGTTTCAGTCATTAAAACCCCATGCCTGGTGTTTGATTCAGAAAAAAAGTTTAATACCCATTTCTCAAACCCCAAGCTATGAGTTTTCATAACCAAGTGGGGAGGTGGGTATAAGAGAGCGGTATGTGAATCAACTTTATAACTACTATTTTAATTTCTATTTAAGCATTTAAATAAATTTTTTTTAATACCAAAATAAATATATGAACCAAAAATATATTAAAATAATAATAAAATTATATATTTTATTAAATTAAAATTATTGACTTAAAATAATTTAAATTAAAAATATTTATTTCAGCACTCAACCAAACGATATCAAATATGATACCGCAACAACATAGCACCTTAACCCGAAACCTGATTACAACCCGATACCACATCTTGAACCAAACGACCTCTAATAGGGTTGGGGATTCTACTAATTCAGTAATCAATTTTATAAGTGATGATGAAAAGTTGAATGAGAGAAGAGTGTTGCTAGTGAAAAGCTAAGGGGCTTACAGTTTTCTATTTCAATTTTCTAATTTTTATTTTTTATTTTTTCATCTCTTAGAAAAAAGATGAAAACTAAGAAAATGTGTTCCAGTAACATAAAATAGACTTGACTAATTTTTTGTTTATTTAGGTTCATAAATTGTATATGTATATTTTTTGTCCCAAATGTATATAAGTATGGTTTATTTGACAAGTATATATAATTTAACAGTTAACTAGTAATTTTACATAACATAAACGTGCTTTATTCATAAATATATTTTCATACATTTGACATTAAAAACAATTAAATATTGTTTAAGAAAAAATAATATATAAAATATATTTTTTTTTATCACAAAGTCAACTACTGTTTTATTGTTTTATGCATACGCCATCGGTTTCATAAGGCAACATTCATTGATAAATTTTAATTTTAATATAAATATTGTTAATATAAACTTAAATATTATTGAAGTTGATACTTATATCACATACAATTTTTATTTATAAACAACAATTTAAATCTTGCCCGATTTAAATTTAATACATCAAAAAGTATTTGAAAAATAAATTAACACTTTATTGTATATCTATAATTCATTAATGGCTACTTTAAAATAACTCTATATATGATATATCATCTGTTGTAGTTTTATTTTTTATATATTTACTATTTTATTATGTACTAAAAAATATATTTCTGAATTTTGATTTATAAATTTGTTTACTAACAAACAACTAAAATATGAAACAGGTAATAATTTTATAACTATTTTGTTTTATAACTCTGTTAAATAAGTTTTATCATTTGTCACTAAATATAACACTCATATGTATATGTATGTGTCTTGAACACCTAAATAACATAAAAATGAGGAAATAAGTGTGTTTATGAAGACTCGATGGGTGTTCTCTTGTACATGTCCAACGTCTTTTCTATTTTTCAGATGTAGAAAATAATCAAATATTGTTTTCTATAGTTTTCTAAATTAAAACTATAATTTGGGAGATGTTGTTCTCCAGTTGTCCATTTCCCAATTTGAAAAATTCTTAATTTGAACATGTTTTTATATTTTTTTTTTCTGTTTTTTTAGAAAATTATTCTGAAAAAATTGTTCAAGTAAACTGCCCCTAAAGATCGGTACTTTTGGATAAATGGAACTACTCGGAAGATAAAAGTTATGTCACACAGGGGAACACATAAGATTCTGGAATTCAAGTGACAAATAAAAACCAGGAACAAAAATGGGATGGATAAGGATGCTGCAGGTGGAATCACCCATGTACTTAGATTAATAAATAGTGCAAATAAATGAGGTGAAGGAGAAACAGGGCGTGCTTGAGAGTGTGCGAGTGGTTCAACGGAGGCCCTCAAATTTTGAGGGGTACATTTGTATATGTATATGTATATTATACTTTATTTAAAAAAGTTAAAAATAGGCATACATTGGATTTTTCAATAAAAGTAATGTACAAATAAAAGAAATGTCAAAAAATAGTAAAGGTAAAAAATTATAAATTATTATATTGAGCAAAATTATAAGATTTTGTTATGGGTAAAAAACTAGGGTGTATTTAACGCTGTATTTAAGACTAGGGTTCGTGAGCTCAAGGCTCTATTTGACTGCTATCATGTTTCATGACTCAATCTGCCTTCACAAGATGCCTACGTATCTTGCTGTCTGCTAATGATCAAGTCAAAAACGTAGTTCTGATTTATGGGGTGAGGCCCCTTATATAGGCATGGGATGCCTTGAATTGGATTAGGGTTAGGAGACTTGGTGGGTAAGTCTCAAATTTAGAATAGACTTTGGAGTCCTAGACTGCAGAGATTTGCTTCCTTATAGTACTGTGTGGCTTGAAGACTACCCTTTTGAGAGTTCGATTCTGATTTGAACTTGTTTTCTTAATCACAACTTGGGTTGATACCAGACCTACGAATTTTAGTAATAAATCCTTGGTTTACGGGCCCTTTGAGCGCAATTAATGACATATTAATTGTTGGTCCTTAATAACTGGGTTTTGTCATTGGACCAAATTAGACATAATTAATGCACTTATTTATTACGCCGTCAGGATTATTTTTATCCCCTATCATTTGCCCCCCAATTTCTAGGAAAACATATAAGATTTCATAGAAGTTAAGTTATCGTTTTGCCCTTGCAGGGTAAACGTAAAGTGTTGAACGACCTACACATTTACAACGATTTGCCTTATCCGAGGCTTCAAGATATTTTCTGAAATTTACACATTTTTCTATGCTCATTTTCTCACCTTATTCCTATTTTAAGGAATTTTCTGGTATTTTCCTGGATTTTTCCTTAATTTTCAGGATTTTTCCTTAATTTTTAGGATTTCCTTTAATTCCTGGTCGAACCGATTAAGTGTCATTCCTTTATCCTGGTTGAACTAATTTTCGACCAGAATGTATCCTGGTCGAATTGATTTTCGACCAGGATGCATCCTGGTCGAAATTTGGTCAGGATACATCCTGGTCGAAGTTTGGTCAGGATACATTCTGGTCGAAGTTTGTCTAGAACTTTGATTGAACCATGAGCTGATTTGTCATCCTGGTCGTATGAAATTTTGACCAGGATTCTCCCCTTTTTTGACGAGCACTCTCGTTGGATTATGGGCTATTTTGTCACTCTGGTCGAAGAAAAATTCGATCAGGATACTTCCTTGCTCCGACGAGAGCTTCTGGTCAAAATATGGTCAGGATGCATCATGGTCGAATTTTGACCAGAACTTTGATCGAACTATGAGCCGATTTGTCATCCTGGACGTATTGAATTTCAACCAGGATCCTTCCCTTTTTTGATGATCATACACCTCGTATCTTCTAGACTTTTCTAGACTCTTCCTTTTTCGACGAGTACTTCTCCTCGTACCTTCTAGGCTTTTCTAGACTCTTCCTTTTACGGGCCACCCCTTTTTGGGATTTGATCAAATGGGCTTTTGGTCATTTTAAATTCCTTTTTTGAGAGCTATATAAGAGTGGAGTGAAGTGTAGTTCTTTACTTATACTTTCCTTATTCTCTAAGTTCTCTCAATCTCTCTCTTATTAAGGCGATTTCCGGTTGAGATTGTTCCACCACACCCGGTCTTTTTCCGCTAGGGTTCCACCATAAGGCGATTCCCGGTATCCTTTCTTCCACCTCATACCTGGGTTTCTGATTGAAGATCTACTTTTATCTTCTTTTTCTTCACTCATACCTGCAAATCGAACCTTCATCCCAAGCATTTTAATGGCGGACCGTGATCTTGCTAGGTTGGCGAAGATGAATTCTTCAAAAATAGGTACTCTTATTAATATTCGCTCATACAAATATTCATCTCTAATAGATATGATAAATGTTAGGAGGGAAGAATATCCCTCATTAGCTAACCTAGATTCTTACAATTATGAGAATAGATTCCATGAAGAAGATGATACGATAGAAAACTTTAACCGCGTTTACAACCTTTCACCCCACCTTAGGATTACTCCGACCCTTCCTGGTGACCGTAACTGTCAATGGAAGGGTGACACCTTGTTTATATACTGTGGAGCCTTAATTGCAGGCCTTAGGTTTCCATTTCATAAATTTATTCCCCGCTTACTTGCGGATGTTCAGATAAACCCCTATCAACTCCTTCCAAATGTATGAAGAAATATTATATGTTTTACGATTTTATGCCTTAGAAATAATTTCCCCCTTTTCGTTCCTCTTTTTAGAAAAATATTCCAATTTCACGATAGCCCCCTAACCCAAATAGGTTGGATTTTAATTCGTCTAAGACCCAAATGCCCTCACATTTTCAATGGGAACTCTATCCCTGGGAATAATCATAAGTGGAGGGACGAGTTTGTTAGGTTGACTTGGATCGGAGGAGATTGGGGTACTTTATTTCGCAAGCCCTTTTGTAAAGTGGTAGATGGTAGCCCAAACACAATTAGGCTAAATAATGTCGATGAGGCTGCATATCAAGCCTTTATCTCAGATAACGGCCAGACTAATGCATGGACCCTTTTAGAGGAATTTTCTTTGAAGAAACTCGGCCTTTCTCAGGCGATTGATAAGGGTAATTTTATATGTATTTCATCTTTTTCGCGTTTTTTTGCTTTTCATAATTTCATCACTTATGTGCTTTAATGTTTCTGTTGCAGCTTGTGAAGCTATCAACAACATCAATAAGCCCAAGAAAGGGGAATCGAGCTGCCAGAAGCGGGCCAAACTCAACAAAGACCCAAGGTGTAAACCTGATGCCCCTATTTTCTTGAGACCACATGTTCCCGAGAATCCCTTGGGAGATGATGTGGATCCCCCTATCAAGGGGTATGCTTATAGGCCCAACTGGGCTTCAAGAGAGGTGACACAGTGGTTGGGTCCACCAAACATGCAAAAGATTGGTCTTATCACTCTATCACTTCCCATGACTACACTGACATCATCACAGGGAGTGACATAGAGACTATTGAGCATCTGGGTTCTCAAGCACAAGCCTCGGTAATTTACTTACTCTCCCTATCTTCCAATTATCTCCTTTTGTTATAGGCTCTGAATTATCTTCTTTCTTGTGTAGAGCAATGCTTATTTTCAGGCAGCATTTTACCAGGCCAGGTCCTGGGAGGGTAACTTGGATGAATTTGAGAAGGAGATGAACAAGTGGAAGGAGAGAACTGGGGTTCTTGAGAAGAAGTTAAAGAATAAGGACGAAGAGCTGTCCAAAGCTCATGTTGAGCTGGTAAAACTTCGAAGCGATAAAGAGACCCTCATCAATGACTACATGTACTCCCAGAAGTTCAAAGACTTAATAGAGATACATGATGAGGGTCTCTATCATATTCAGTTCATGCATGGATGGGATGCTGCAGTGAAGGCGGTAATGGAGAAACATTCTGGCTTAATAGAGGCCAAGGATTTCATTAGTCCTGAGAATCCAGAAACCGAAGATAGCTTGAACGCTCTTTTTGATTACCCCATGCAGGAAGATCGCATCCTTGATCCTAACACTACCTCTCCTCATACTCTCCAGCCAAAAATGCAGACACTTCAGCTGATGCTCAAGGGGAAGGGCATAATGAAGAGGAGAGGAACAAGGATGAATCAACTAGGGGCGAATTGAGCTTTACTTAGTCTTTCATGACTTTTGTACTTTATTTATCATACTTTGATTTTATCACCCTTCAGGATTTATTAATATTATTGTCTTCTTCCGCGTATCTCGCAAGTTTTTTATAGTCATTTCCTTGCTTTGATTACTTGTTATACTCAACATTTCATTAAAGTTTACAAAGCATTACTTCAACTCAAGAATATGACTTGGTTTTTTTCAAAGCTTAGTAAAATAAACTCAAAGAATCATAATTTGGTCTTTCAAAACCGAGTAAACCATAACTTCAAGATCTTAACTTGGTCTTTCAAAATCTTACATAAAATGGGTCCAACCCTGATAATTATAAACTAAAATATAAATCCTAAAGAACCGGAATAGCTTAATAAACTGGGATATAGGTCCTATTACTCGCAATATCTTTTTTGAGTATAGCAACTAGACGTAATAAACCTTCAAGTTCTGGGCATGCCAAGTCCTTGCCACTTCTTCTCCTTCCATAATTTCCAACTTGTAGGATCCTCTTTCGTGAACACTTTTAACCTTGTACAGCCCTTCCCAATTTGGGGCAAGTTTTCCTTTCTGTCGTACTCCAGAGGCTTCCACCTTTCTTAAGACCAAATCACCTTGCTTGAAGAATCTTTCCTTCATCCTCAGGTTATAATAGAAAGAAGCTTTCTTTTGATATTTCATAATCTTTGCATGTGCTTCATCTCAAACTTCATCTATTAAATCCAGGGCTAATCTCTGGCCTTCCTCATTTTCCTCAGCATTGTAGGCTTGGATTCTCGAAGACGAATGTGTTATCTCTACTAGGACGACCGTTTCTACCCCATATGCTAAGATAAATGATGTTGCTCCTGTTGTGACTCAACATGTGGTTCTGTAAGCCCAAAGTATAGGGAGTATCTCATCCACCCAGTTATTCTGGACTTCTCAATCCTTTATTTTAATCCATCTAAGATAATCTGATTCGCCACTTCTACTTGCCCATTGGCTTGAGGGTGGGCTACAGAGGTGAACCGTAGTTCAATCTCATTCTCTTCACAATACTTCCTGAATTCCTCATTATTAAATTATGTTCCGTTATCTGTTACTAGGATGCGAGGAATTCCATATCTGCACATGATATTTTCCCCCAGGAATTGTGCAACCTGCTTGGTCGTAATCTTGGCCAAGGGTTTGGCTTCGATCCACTCAGTAAAGTAATCAATTGCTACAATTAAAAACTTCCTTTGGGCTGTAGCCATTGGGAACGGTCTAAGAATATCCATTCCCCACGTAGCAAACGGGATAAGGGTGTTTATGGAGGTCAGCATTTATGGCGGCTGCCTTACTACTGGGGCATGTTTCTGACAGCGATCACATCTCTTCACATAATCCTTGGCATCAGCCATCATCTCTGGCCAATAAAATCCTAAACGAGTAATCTTGTGAGCTAAGGCCCTGCCCCCCAAGTGTTGGCCATATATACCTTCATATACCTCTTCCAGAGCAAGTTGGGCCTCATCAAGCCTGAGATACCTTAAATAGGGAATTACAAAGGATCTTTTATAAAGAATCCCATCAATCAAGGAATGCCTCAGGGCCCGTACAGATAATTTTCGCGCCTCTGCTGCATTGCTAGAAAGCTATTTGGTTTGTAGGTGAGCCTTAATAGGATCTATCCAAGATTCTCCAAGCCCGATAGGGGCAACCAGCTTAACATCAATACTCCTTTTCTTCAAAACACGGAAGTATATGCTTTTAGAACTATTCTCGATCTCAAAAAAGGCAAATTTGGATAATACATCTGCTTTAGCATTTTCTTCTATTGGAATATGCTCGACATGGAACTCGTCAAATTGAGTCATGACAGCTCTCACTAGGCGTACATATTTCTCCATGGTCTCGCCCCTTACTTTGAACTCTCCCTTGGGACACTACAAGTTTCGAATCCCACATACTTTCAAGTTCTTGACTCTTAATGTCCCAGTTAGGCCTAGACCAGGCATTGAAGCTTCATACTCAGCCTCATTATTCGTGGTAGGAAAATCTAACTTCATAGCATATTCATTTAGGAAGCCATCAGGGCTTTGTAAAACTATCCCTGATCCACTTGAATTTGTTTTTGATGCTCCATCAAAATAAAGTACCCATAATTCCTTGTCCTTGACCTATTCTCTTTCATTCTCCTTTTTGCCCTAGTATCTTCCTACCCCCCGACTTCTTGGTTGGGGATAGTACACTCAACCACGAAGTTAGCCAAGGCCTGGGCTTATATCGCCGTTTATGGCTTATACTTAATGTCAAATTCCCCCAGCTCTATGACCTATTTAATCAGCCTTCCACTGGCTTTAGGACCATGAATGATGTTCCTCAAAGGCTGATTTGTTAGCACCTCAATCTTATGAGCTTGGAAGTAAGGACGCAACTTCCTTGAAGCCATTACCAAGGCTAATGCAAAATTTTCTATAGTCAAATAATTCAACTCAGCCCCATGCAGAATCTTACTGACATAATATATAGGTTTCCGAACTTTAAGCTCCTCCTTCACCAACACGGTGCTCAGGGTGTATTCAGAAACAACCAAGTATAAGTAAAGAGTCTCATTCAAGACTGGCTTAGCCAACATAGGGGCTTGAACCATGTATTTCTTCAACTTCTCAAACACCATCTAACTTTCATCAGTCCATATGATGTTTTTTACTTTCTTTAAATCTTTGAAGAATGGCAAGCACTTGTCCCCAGACTTAGAGATAAAATGTCCTAAAGCTACAACCCTCTAGGTAAGTTTCTGAACATCTTTTACGGAACTTGGAGGCTCCATGTACAAGATGGCCTTTGTCTGGATTAGCCTCAATTTTCCTCTTAGAAACCATCAAACCTCAATTTTTTCAAAAACCTACTCTAAAAGCACACTTGGCAGGATTCAACATCATTTTGTGGTATTTTAAAATCTCAAAACCTTCACTCAAATGGGATATATGATCAGTATTTATAAGACTCTTGACTAACATGTCATCCACATATAGTTTCATAGTTTTTTCGATAAGGTCTTTAAAGATCTTATTTACCAACCTTTGATAGGTAGCTCCTGCATTCTTGAGACCAAATGCTATAACAAGATAACAAAAAATACCAAAGTCAGTGATGAATGATACCTTTGGGATGTCATCCTTACGCATCTTGATTTGATTGTAACCGCTGAACCCATTCATAAAGCTTAGCATCTCGTGACCAGCAGTTTCGTCTATCAGAGTATCTATCCTTGAAAGCGGGAAACTATCCTTTGGGCATGCATCATTTAGGTCAGTAAAGTCAACACACATCCTCCATTTTCCGTAAGCCTTCTTCACAATCACAGGGTTTTCCAACCACTCAGGAAGCTTTATTATGAAACTTTATTATGCTCTAATAAGCTTTGGATTGATGCATTTATACTCAAGTTTGTAAGTATTTTAACATGTTTCTAGTGTTTTTGCATTTCAGGCATTAATCTGTGAATCAGGTGAATTAGCATTATTTTGGTGCTAATATGGTGTCTAGGTAGTGTTGGAATAAAAGCCCGTTGAAGCCGGCTCGAAGCTACAAGATAAAGAAAAAAGAAAAGAAATTGTTTCTGGCAGAAGCCCAGCGCGCCTGCGCTAAACAAGCGCGCGGCCGCGCCAAAGTACAGAAAGCCAGCGCGCTCGCGCTGATGAAGCGCGTGACCCCGCCTTATTGGGATACTAAAATCCTAATTCTATTGTAATTCTGTTTTCTGGACTCCTGGGGTGATTGGAATGCTATATATTTATAACTCAAGATCATTTTTTAATAAGGAGACTTACCAGAGCACAAGGAGAAGACGAGAAGAGACCTATAGCACAATTCAACAAAGGCGAAGATGATCTAGTTTATTCTTGTGAATCTTTGTTTTGTGTTATAATCTTGGATGCTCATTTCTTGTTTTGTTGAACCTATACATTTGTTTGTACTTGGTTTTATTTATTTGTTATAAAGACTACATTTTATATACCATGCTTTTATTGGAACCCACTTTGATAATGAGTCTGATGATGGGCTAATTGTTACTGTGGGGTTCTAACGGATTTATTTATGGATTTCTTTAGTAAATTATTTGATGGCTTAGTATGTGGTGATTGTATGATATCCTAGTATTGGTTGTGCGTATTCGTCTTATGAGTGTCGCGAACTTATAAGATAGTGTGTTAATTCTTAATGAAGCAAAAATGAATTTAAGGATTTAGAACTTGCCATGCTAGCATAGGTTCATGTATTATCGTGCATGATTCATAGGTAATTTTAACCATCTTACTTGCCCTGTGTAATCAAGATAGATAACTTGTGCTTAAACCGTTATGTTGTCAAATTCTATAGACATAAAGGGTCTCACTATAATTGGTGTCTATTCAGCTTCTATCTCCTTTGTGGATGTCTGGTAGTATAGTACTCGTGTAACGAAAGTTGGCATTTATTAGTTTCCAGTTATCTGATTAGTGTCATCACCATTGCATGTTAAGGTTAAGAACAATAAGGCTATTGAATGAAGTATTTAATTAAGTTAGAATCCCTTGTTTTTTGTACTTATTAATTCAACCAATCTCATTCTCGTAGTTATAATTATTAGTTTAATTCTTAGTTATAAACAACCTCATTGCGTTATCGTCTTGGAATTGAATAATAATCATACATTGTTGCTTAAGTGCGTGAATTAATTAGTTAATCAGTACAGTCTCTGTGGGAACGAACTAGAAAAGATTCTATACTACTTGCGAACTCGTATACTTGCGTGTATTATTAGCGCGTGTTTAGCGACTAACAAGTTTTTGGCGCCGCTTCCGGGGACTGCAGTGTTAATTGATAGTTTATGTGTTTTCCTTTAGTGGTCGTTAAAGTTCATTGACTCAGACATTGTTACTTATCTGTTTCCTGGTCTTAGTTCAGGTACTCTAGCGAGGGTGTATGCATACGCGTTCGCGTACTCATAAGAGAACACTGGATAAAGCCGAGGAAGAAGTTGTGGTAGTTCGTAAGGAAGTTTTCGAGGAAGAAAAGAAGGTAGAAGAAGAAGAAAAAGTCGAAGAACCAGTTGTAGTAGCGATGGGAGATCAAGCAGAAAATCTGAAAGCTTTGATGGACTATTCTCAGCCTAAGTTTAATGACATTCAGTCAAGCATCATCAGACCGGCCATCAGGGATAACACTTTTGAAATCAAGTCAAGCACGATTCAGATGATACAAAACTCAGTTTAGTTTGGGGGTTCTCCTACTGAAGACCCTAACATGCACATCAGGGATTTCATCGAGATCTGCGATACTTTTAAATTCAATGATGTGACTGAAAATGCTATCAAGCTACGCCTGTTCCCATTCTCTCTGAGGGACAAGGCTAAGTGCTAGTTACACTCTCTGCTAGCAGGATCTATCACTACTTAGGAGGATCTTGCGCAACAGTTTCTCTTCCAAATTATTCCCCATGGCGAAGACTGCTGCAATCAAGAATGCTCTTACCCAGTTTGCTCAGCAAACAGGGGAATCTCTGTGTGAAGCTTGGGATCGATATAAGGAGATGCCAAGGAAGTGCCCACACCATGGCATGCCTGATTGGATGATTATTAATTGCTTCTACAATGGATTGGGTGCTACTTCTAGACCCATGCTTGATGTAGCATCAGGAGGAGCCTTGTGGGCTAAGAGCTATGATGAAGCTTATGAACTTATTGAACTGATGGTTGCTAATGAGTATCAGAATCCTTCCCAGAGGCTGACTCAGGGGAAAGTCGCAGGAATTCTGGAGTTGGACGCAGCTACTGCTATCGCCGCCCTACTTAAGGCTTTGACGATGAAGGTGGACACTTTGGCTAATTATGGAGTAAATCAAATCATTAGTGTCTGTGAGCTTTGTGCTGGTGCCCATGAGACTGATCAGTGCATAATTTCTAGTGAATCAACTCAGTTTGTGAGCAACTTCCCATGATCGCAGCAACCAGTGCCAGCCACCTATCATCCCAACAACCGCAATCATCCTAATTTCAGTTGGAGCAATGCTCAAAATGCGGTTCAAAAACCTTATCAGCAGTACCCAGCTAAACAGTACAACCCCCTGGTTTTCAGCAACCATAGTATGCACCTAGACAGCAACTCCAGCTACAACAAGCCAATGAAAAATCTGAATTAGAGGAGTTGAAGCTTATATGCAAGAGTCAAGCTGTTTCTATCAAGACCTTGGAAAATCAAATTGGACAAATTGCCAGTACCTTGCTAAATCGTCATCCTGGTACATTACCTAGTGATACTGAAGTGCCAGGAAAAAGGTAAGCTAAGGAGCAGGTAAAGGCAATCACTTTAAGGTCCGGAAAGGTTGCGAATCCCGAACAAACTCAAGAGTTGACTAAAGAAGTTGGGGCTGAGAAAGAAGTAGTGCAGCAGGACGAAGAAGTGGAACCAAGGAAGACTACTATTGAGCACACTTCGCCTGAGGGTAATACAGGGGAGAAACAGATCTATCCTCCACCGCCTTTTCCCAAGCGGCTGTAGAATAAAAAGCTGGACAAGCAATTTGAGAAGTTTCTGGAGGTGTTCAAGAAACTTCATATCAACATACCTTTCGCCGAGGCTCTCGAGCAGATGCCTAGTTATGCAAAGTTTATGAAAGGTATTCTTTCTTGGAAGGTAAAGCTAGATGATTTAGAGACAGTCGCTCTCACGGAGGAATGCAGTACCGTGCTGCAACAAAAGTTGCCTCCGAAGCTTAAAGATCCAGGAAGCTTCACTATTCTATGTACTATTGGAAAAGTGTCTTTTGACAGATGCTTATGTGACTTGGGAGCTAGCATCAATCTAATGCCTTTGTCAATTTTCAAGCAGTTGGATTTACCTGATCCCAAACCGACTTATATGACCTTGCAGTTGGCCGACCGTTCTACTACATATCCGCATGGTATTGTGGAGGATGTCTTGGTCAAGGTTGATAAACTCATCTTTTCTGCTGATTTCGTAATTCTTAATTTCGAGGAGGATAAGAAGATTCCCATAATCTTGGGAAGACCTTTCCTGGTGACTGGCTGAACCTTGATAGATGTGCAGAAGGGTGAGCTCACCATGCGAGTTCTGGATCAGGATGTTACTTTTAATATGTTCAATGCTATGAAATTCCCTACTGATAATGATGAGTGCTTAAAAGTAGAGTTGGTTGATTCGGTGGTCACCTCGGAACTTGATCAATTACTAAGGTCTGATGCCTTAGAAAAAGTCTTATTGGGGAATTCAGATAGTGAAGATGACGAAGGGGAAGAATAATTGAAATATTTGAATGCTTCTCGCTGGAAAAGGAAAATTGATATGCCTTTTAAATCTCTTGGAATGGAAGAATTGAACAAAGCTGCTAAACGCCTCAAGCCTTATATTGAGGAAGCTCCCACTCTTGAGCTTAAGCCTTTACCTGGACATTTGAGGTATACATTTTTAGGTGATGCATCTACTCTGCCTGTTATTATTACATCTGACCTTTCAGGTAGTGATGAGGAAAAGCTTTTGAGGATTCTGAGAGAGTTCAAGTCGGCAATCGGATGGACTATAGCAGATATCAAGGGAATCAGCCCTTCCTACTATATGCATAAAATTATGCTAGAGGAAGGTAGCAAACCTACGGTCGAGCAGTAAAGAAGACTTAATCCAATCATGAAGGAAGTAGTGAAGAAGGAAATTCTTAAGTGGCTAGATGCAGGGATCATCTACCCTATCTCTGACAGTTCATGGGTAAGCCCGGTTCAATGTGTGCCAAAGAAAGGTGGAATTACGGTGGTAACAAATGAGAATATTGAGCTTATTCCTACAAGGACAGTCATGGGGTGGAGAGTTTGTATGGACTACAGGAAGCTAAACAAAGACACTCGGAAGGATCACTTCCCTTTGCCCTTCATTGATCAGATGCTTAACAGGTTGGTCGTTCATGAATACTATTGTCTTCTGGATGGATATTCAGGTTACAATAAGATTTGTATCGCTCCAGAAGATCAGGAAAAAACTACCTTCACTTGTCCATTTGGTACTTTCGCCTTCAGACAAATTTCTTTTGGTCTGTGTGGGGCGCCAACCACATTTCAGAGATGTATGATGGCCATCTTTTCTGACATGATTGGCCAGAATGTTGAGGTGTTCATGGACGACTTCTCAGTCTTTGGCGATTCTTTTGATGAATGCTTACAAAATCTTGGAATGTTCTCAAGAGGTGTGTTGAGACCAATCTGGTTCTCAATTGGAAAAAATGTGACTTTATGGTGCGACAGAGCATCATTCTCGGGCATAAAGTTTCTAGTAAGGGTCTTGAGGTGGATAAGGCCAAGGTGGGAGTCATTGAGAATCTTCCTCCACCCATTTCTGTTAAGGGAATTCACATTTTTCTTGGTCATGCGGGTTTCTACAGGCATTTCATCAAAGACTTCTCAAAAATTTCGAAGCCTTTGTGCAGTCTGTTGGAGAAAGATGTTCCTTTCAAGTTTGATGACGAGTGCCTTGTAGCTTTTGAGACATTGAAGAAGAGTCTAATCACGGCACCGGTCATAATTGCACCTGATTGGAAAGAGCCTTTTGAGATGATATGCGATGCAAGCGATTATGCAGTTGGAGCAGTTCTTGGGCTAAGGAAGAACAACATATTTCATGTGGTCTACTATGCTAGTAAGACCCTAAATGGTGCCCAACTGAATTATACTACTACGGAGAAAGAACTTTTGGCTATTTTCTATGGTTTTGAGAAATTTCGATCTTACCTACTTAGGACTAAGGTGACAGTTTTCACTGATCACGCCGTAATCCGATATCTCGTCTAAAAAAAGGACTCGAAGCCTAGATTGATTAGATGGGTTCTTTTGCTCCAAGAATTTGAACTAGAGATCAAGGACATAAAAGGAACTGAAAATTAAGTCGCTGATCATCTCTCGCGTTTAGAAAATCCTAATGCTACTTCATTGGATAAGACATTGATAAATGAGTCTTTTCCCAACGAGCAACTGTTTGGAGTGCAAGAAGAAGAACCGTGATTTGCAGATATTGTGAACTACCTTGTGAGTAATATCATGCCTCCCGACTTATCTTATTCTCAAAAGAAGAAGTTTCTACATGAGGTGAAGTGGTATATGTGGGATGAGCCATTTCTTTTTTGCCAAGGAGCTGACCAAATCATCAGGAGATGTATTCCTTACAGCGAAACGGGGGGGATCTTGTGAGATTGCCACTCAACGGCTTATGGAGGACATTATGGTGGAGAAAAGACAACAACTTGTATTCTTCAAGCAGGCTTCTTTTGGCCGACGTTGTTTGAAGATGCTCATCAGTTTGTTTTGAAATATGATCGATGTCAACGTGTGGGTAATATGTCTAAGAGGGATGAGATGCCTCTTAATGTGCTTCTCGAGGTTGAGGTCTTCGATGTTTGGAGAATTGACTTCATGGGGCCATTTGCTCATCTTGTAACGATCAGTATAACTTGTTGGCGGTTGATTACGTGTCGAAATGGGTAGAAGTTAAGGCATTGCCAACGAACGATGTGAAAGTGGTGCTTAATTTTCTTCACAAGCAGATATTCAGGAACTCCAAGAGTCATAATCAGTGATGAGGGGTCGCATTTTTGTAATCACAAGTTCACTACTATGATGAAAAGGTATAATGTGAATCATTGCATTGTTACGGCTTATCATCCTTAGACTAATGGTCAAGCTGAGGTATCTAACAGAGAGATAAAGCGCATTTTGGAGAAAGTGGTGTGTTCATCAAGGAAGGATTGGTCTTTGAAGCTTGATGAAGCTGTTTGAGCGTATAGATTAATATATAAGACTCCATTGGGAATGTCTCCATTTTAGTTGGTTTATGGTAAGGGGTGTCATTTGCCTGTGGAGCTCGAGCATAAGGCATATTGGGCTTTGAAGAAGTTGAATCTGGAGTTGGATGCGGCTGAAAAGAAGAGGATGCTTCAATTGAATGAACTTGGCGAGTTTCGACTTCAAGCTTACGAGAACAACAAAATGTATAAGGAAAAAGTCAAGAGGTGGCACAATAGGGGTCTAGTGCTCAAGACATTTGTTCCGGGGCAACAAGTTCTTTTATTCAACTCTCGTCTCCGTCTTTTTCCTGGAAAGTTGAAGTCAAGATGGTCAGGGTCGTTTATTGTCAAAACTGTGTTTCCACATGGAGCGGTGGAAATTTTTGAGAATGATCCGGGCCAAGCATTCAAGGTAAATGGTCAGAAGTTGAAGCATTATTATGGTGACACGGCAAACCGCGAGGTGGTTAGTGCCGTTTTATTGTCCATTTGATCACAAGATTCTACGCCGAGCTAGCGACGTAAAAGAAGCGCTTCTTGGGAGGCAACCCAAGTATGTTGTACATTAGTAGGTAGAAGAAGTAAGAAGAAAAGAGAAAAACACAAAAAAACCATAAAAAGGAAAAAATTCAGGGCCAACTATAGAAGCTGGGCGCGCCCGCGCTGAACAAGCGCACGGCCGCGCCGTTTTTCCAGTAGCCAAGCGCGCCCGCGCTATTCTAGCGCGCGCCCGCCCCGGTTTTCCAGAAAGTGAGCGCGCTTGCGCTGTCCTAGCGCGCGGCCACGCCGGGTCCCTGTTCAAAAAATAAAATAAATAAAAACGGCAGTTTTCAGGTAAAATCGGGATTTTTAACCAAAAAATCAATTCCAACCCGATTTTTACTCTTCCACATCCCATAATTCCCTCTCCTAATCAATTCCCTTATTCCCACGATTCCCATAATCAATTCCCACTTCTTTTCCTTATAGAATTCATACCTCTCCACCTATAAATACATAAACTTATACACAACTTCTCCACCAATTCACAAACTCTCAACACAAATTCTCTCTAAACACTTAAGCTTTTATTCTTTCTTCTTTAATCCCGATGGCACCCAAGAGACAAAGAACACAAGTTGGAAGCAACACCACCGACTCTTCATCTGTGGGTGGTGTGAGGCCCAGGTTTTCTACTCCTGAGGTTACGGAGGAGTACACGAGGCTTCTCTCGAAGACTATTGCTAAGGAGCGAGGTTTTCTGCCATCAGGGAAGGATGGTAAGTAGTTAGAGATGATTCTCGAGATGGGCTGGGTTTCTTTTTGTGAGGCACTCGCTGCTGTGCCCATGAGTATTGTGCGGGAGTTCTATGCGAATGCCAAGGCAAAGAAGAATGGGTTCACGGTGGTGAGGGGGAGGACTGTAGAGTATAATGTTGATGCTATCAGGGCGGTGATTGAGCAGCCCGCAAGGAAGGTGGGTCAGGACACCTGGAATGATAAAACTCTGGAGGACTTTGATTTGGATCTCATCGTTGCTACTCTCTGTGTGCCTGAGACTCGTTAGAAGTTCAAGAGGGGCACTACTGATTACTCCACGTTCCCAGTGTCATGCATTAACAGGTTTGCACGGGCTTGGAACTCATTTATTTGTGCTAATATCATGCCATCTTCGCATGTGCATGAGATAATTATGGAACATGCTCGTCTGTTATGGGGTATTCTGCAGGGTGATTACATTGACTTGGGGATAGTGATACATCAGGGGATTTTGAGATTCTTGAGGGGAGGTACTATAGGTGCTATTCCGTACGTGGCAGTTGTGATGAAGTTGTGCGTGGCGGTTGGAGTTTATTGGCTAGCACATGAGCAACTTCAGCTTCCCAGTGCTCCTATTGATATTTCTACGCTATAGAGCATGCAAGAGTGGTATGGAGGGAAGCCCGATCCTAAGGGGCTTGGTTATTCATATGATCATTTGCTAGGTGGTGTGCCTATGGAAGCAACTACAGCAAGAGGTTCTCAGCATGCCCGTAGAGCAGCTTGGAGAGCTCAATATGGAGAGGAGGCTGGTTCATCACAGCAGCAGCAACAGCAAGAGGAGGATGGATGTGATGCACAACATCCATAGTCGGTTTACACACGATCTAACCCAGGCACTTGGGACAGCTTTTAGAGCCACCGGTGTTGACATCCAGTGGCCAGTTTTTATTGAGGATTCAGTGTATCCGCCTCCAGACATGCCTGACACTCCACCTGTTGAGGGTAAGGATTCTGATTCATAGTAGGTATGCCTGATTCCTTTCTATTACCTTCACTGAGGACAGTAAATATTTTAAGTTTGGAATAATAGTTGAAGGAATATAGTTTGTGTGAGTCTCATATAGTTTTCATGTTCATGATAGTTTTATTTCATATAGTTGCAAATTTTGCCATGTAGTTTTTTTTTTATTATTTTTGGTAGCTTTATGATATTTTGTTCATGTAGTTTCATTCATTTGCATTATAACATGATCCCTTAGATAATTTTCTGATTAACTTGTGATATTGATGCTAGTGTAGTGATGTCGTATATGGTGATGTTGAGTCTTATTAGATTGATTTGCATGCTAGAGATACTTGTATTTCACTAAGTCTTATAGGTTGATAGAGTGTTAGATTATAGTCATGATTTGTTTGATTGTCGAGGTTTAATCGCTTGTTTATATTTGGAATTTAGGGTATTCTCTTAATAATAAAAGACATGGATATTTAACAATTGGAGAAATTGGATTTCATTGCTAGTTATGTGGCAAGGTGTCAATTGGCTAGTAGCCGGCTCATATTTATATGAGTAGTCTAGGGTTGAACGAGATTGAGCGAAACACACTCGTTCAAAAATTTGTGAAAAAGTTACAATAAAAAGAAGAAAAAAAAGAATAAGTGTTATGCATAATTGATCACGAGTGGGCTCTTTAGTACTCGAGTTATTAAGTTATTAGGGGACTTTGTGCCTAGTGACCTAAGGTTTTATAGTCTAGGATTTGCTAACCTAACACTCAATATATGGGTACTATTGTAAAAGTCTTTTATGGACCTCACTCATTGCACGATCAAATAAGCATACTTGTGTTGTGTTACTGTGAATAAAATCATGAATCCATAAAAACTCTGATATAAGAATTGAAGTGTTTTAAGTTATTTTGAGTCTAGCTTTTATTCTATTTATAAACTTGCGATTGTTTTGATAAGTAGTGAGTCATGATTGTCGATCTAGTAGCAATAGTGTATCTGTAAGCATTTGCACACACGCACGTCTCTTGTTTGTAGGTTGATTTGAGAGATTTGATTGATCTTTATGCGAATAATTGCATTTGCTGAGGTGTTGCTTATTAGTTGGTTTAGTTACTCTATGGGGATCATTGCATTCATATTAGTTGCATTCATGCATTTTTATTTCTTGTTCTTTGATGTAGTTTCATGCATTTTCATTATAACATGACCCCTCAGATAATTTTCCGATTAACTTGTGATATTAATGCTAGTGTAGTGATGTCGTATTTGGTGATGTTTAGTCTTATTAGATTGATTTGCATGCTAGAGACACTTGTATTTCACTAAGTCTTATAGGTTGCTAAAGTGCTAGATCATAGTCATGATTTGCTTGATTGTCGAGGTTTAATCGCTTTTTTATAATTGAAATTTAGGGTATTCTTTTAATAATAAAAGACATGGATATTTAACAATTGGAGAAATTGGATTTCATTGCTAGTTATGTGGCTAGGTGTCAATTGGCTAGTAGCCGGCTCATATTTATATGAGTAGTCTAGGGTTGAACGAGATGGAGCGACACGCACTCGTTCAGAAATTTGTGAAAAAAACAATAAAAAGAAGAAAAAAAAAGAATAAGTGTTATACATAATTGATCACGAGTGAGCTCTTTAGTACTCGAGTTATTAAGTTCTTAGGGGACTTTGTGCCTAGTGACCTAAGACTTTTATAGTCTGGGATGTGCTAACCTAACACTCGCTACATGGGTACTATTGTATAAATCTTTTGTGGACCTCACTCATTGCACGATTAAATAAGCATACTTATGTTGTGTTATTGTGAATAAAAGCATGAATTAATAAAAACTCTGATATAAGAATTGAAGTGTTATAAGTTATTTTAAGTCTAGCTTTTATTCTATTTATAAACTTGCGATTGTTTTAATAAGTAGTGAGTCATGATTGTCGATCTAGTAGCAATAGTATATCTGTACGCATTTGCACACATGCACGTCTCTTGTTTGTAGGTTGATTTAAGAGATTTGATTGATCTTTATGTGAATAATTGCATTTGCTGAGGTGTTGCTTATTAGTTGGTTTAGTTACTCTATGGGGATCATTACATTCATATTAGTTGCATTCATGCATTTTTATTTCTTGTTCTTTGAGTCTGTTTATGCTTGATGACAACCATCGATTCAAGTTTTGGGGAATGTTGAGTGACATTTATGACACTTTATTATGCTCTAATAAGCTTTTGATTGCTGCATTTGTACAAGTTTGTAGTGTTGTAACGTGTTTTCTAGTGTTTTTGCATTTCAAGCATTAATCTATGAATCAGGTGAATTAGCATTATTTTGGTGCTAATATGGTGTCTAGGTGGTGTTAGAATAAAAGCTCATTGAAGCCAGCTCGAAGCTGCAAGATAAAGAAAAAAAAAGAAATTGTTTCTGGAAGAAGCCCAGCGCACCCGCGCTGAACAAGCGCGCGACCGCGCCGTATCGGGATACTAAAATCCTGATTCTATTGCAATGCTGTTTTCCGGACTCCTGGGTTGATTGGACTGCTATATATTGATAACTCAAGATCGTTTTTTAATAAGGAGAATTACCAGAGCACAAGGAAAAGATGACAAGAGACCTATAGCACAATTCAACAAAGGCGAAGACGATCTAGTTTATTCTTGTGAATCTTTGTTTTGAGTTGTAATCTTGGATGCTCGTTTCTTGTTTTGTTGAACCTATACTCTTGTTTATACTTGGTTTTATTTATTCGTTATAAAGACTACGTTTTATATACCATGCTTTCATGGGAACCCACGTTGATGATGAGTCCAATGATGGGCTAATCATTATCGTGGTGTTCTAACAGATTTATTTATGGATTTCTTTAGTTAAATTGTTTGATGCCTTAGTATATGGTGATTGTATGATATCCTAGTATTGGTTGTGCGTATTCGTCTTATGAGCGTCGCGAACTTATAAGATAGTGTGTTAATTCTTAATGAAGCGAAAGTGAATTTAAGGATTTAGAACTTGCCATGCTAGCATAGGTTCATGTATTTTCATGCATGATTCGTAGGTAATTTTAACGATACTTGCCCTATGTAATCAAGATAGATAACTTGTGCTTAAACCGTTATGTTATCAAATTTTATAGACATATAGGGTCTCAATATAATTGGTGTCTATTCAGCTTCTATCTCTTTTGTGGATGTCTGGTAGTATGGTACTCGTGCAACAAAATTTGGCGTTTATTAGTTTTGTGTTATCTGATTAGTGTCATCACCATTGCCTGCTAAGGTTAAGAACAATATGGCTATTGAATGAAGTATTTAATGAAGTTAGAATCCCATGTTTGTCGTACTTATTAATTCAATCAATCTCATTCTCGTAGTTATAATTAATAGTTTAATTCTTAGTTATAAACAACCTCACTGCGTTATCGTCTTAGCATTGAATAATAATCATACATTGTTGCTTAAGTGTCTGAATTAATTAGTTAATCAATACAGTCTCTGTGGGAATGAACTAGAAAAGATTCTATACTACTTGCCAACTCGTATACTTGCGTGTATTATTAGCGCGTGTTCAGCGACTAACACCATACAAACACATCATTATTTTCTTGTAAGAAACTTATCAACTTCCATTTAAGGGGTTCTTCCAACGATGCCCCAACGAAAGCTACCTTCTCGGGGTCTTCGAAAATCAAGGGAATGGGAACCAAATCCTCAGCCAGCTTTCCATGTTTTTCATCATTCTCATGGATATCCATATCTTCAATAGGTAGATTCTGCCCCCAGCTCCATCTTCCCTTAATGATGCCACATAATAACTCCTTTCCATCTTTTGGTTTACCCTTTCCTTTCCTATCCCATTCCTAGTTGGAAGCTTTATCACAGAATGGTTTGATGAGCGAATTTCCTTAAAGGCATGTATTCCTGTTCTCCCCATGATCGCATTATACGTTGACCCTGCCTTAATCACTACAAAGTTCAACATCTGGTTGCTTGCTTTGGATCCTGTCCCGTGGTGAAAGGCAACTTAATTATCCCTTCCACGGGGCATTCGACTTCAGTGAAACCATATATTGGCGTAGTAGTTGGGGTTAATTGAGAGTCGTTGTATCCCATCCTTATAAAGGTGTCATAGAGTAAAATGTCCACTAATGCCCCATTATCTACAAGGACTCTCTTCAACGGGCTGTTTCCTATGATAGGTGTCATGACTAAAGGATCGACATGAGGAAATTTGACCCCTTTCAAATAGAAATCATGGAACGACATTGTTACTCCAGTCTTGGCCCTTTTCGGGGCATCCCCAGCTATGTGGATAACCTAGCGAGCATAGGCCTTCCTTGAGGTCTTAGAAGTACCAGCCACAGTTGGTCCTCCAAAGATCATGTTTATCACTGGTCCTCGGGGTTGGGGATTTTGCCCCTGATCATCTTGATCTCTTCTACGGTCATCAAAGTTCCTTCTCCCATTATTGTTCCTTTCTCCATCTCCGGTATACTTACTCAACTTTCCTTTTCAAATAAGGAACTCAATTTCATCTTTCAATTGTCAACACTCATCGGTATTATGGCCATAATCCTTGTGAAATCGATGATACTTACTTTTATCCAACTTGGAAGGATCTGCCTTCATAGGCTTTGGTCAACGGACATCTCTGTCCCTCTCGATTTCCTTTGAAATTTGACTTCCAGGAGTATTAAGTCTAGCATACTCAGTGAACTTCTGTCCAGGTCCACCTTTCTTGGGCGATGATTCGGCTTCTTTGTTAACCCTATGATACTTGTCCTTGGCACTGTATTCTTGACCAGTTCACTTCTTGCCACTAGCGGGATCGTTGTTCACTACCATCTTCTTCATACTTTCTTCCACCTTGATATACTTCTCGGCCCTATCCTGGAGCTGGAACATGCTTTCAGGGGGAGCTTATCTAGGGACATCTTGAAGAACTCGTCTTAAGTCCCTTGCTGCAGTGCTATCATCACTACCTTGTCGTCAAGATCCGGGACCTTCAAGGCTTTCTTCATGAAACAATTCAGGTAGTCTCTTAGGGACTCTTTCACTCCTTGCACAATGCCCATGAGGGATGCTGAACTTTTCTCATGCACTCTACCACTAATGAATTTCTTGATGAAAGCTTGGCTCAAATCCTTGAAAGATCAAATCGAGTTTGGGGGTAGACGGCTGTACCACCTTTGAGCCATACCCTACAGGGTTTCAGGAAAAGGCCCGACACTTAATAGCGTCATTCACGGGCTGTAGCAACAGGGTGTTAGAGAACGTCCGGATATGGTTAGCCGAGTCGCTAGTACCATCATATGCTTTGATGGTGGGCATCTTAAACTTTCTTGAGATGTGGGCATTCATTATCTCTTCAGTGAACGGTGCTTTTGGATCATCTGGATCTCCTAGAGGCATCAAATCACTAGGATCAGCCCTCGGGGCTGGAGCCCTCCTTCTAGATGTCGGACCTTCTAGGTTTATAATAGGAGGAGAATCTCTTTGTCTTACCGCCGGTAGAGGTCTCGATGTCAGATGCATCTCCAAATCGCGCTTCAGTCTTTGGATCTCAGCTTCATGTGCATGCTCCTATCTTGCACTTTTTAGGGAGTCGTTCCTTGAGTGCTCCGGGGATGGTCGGTGGGCATCAGCTCTTTACCAACACGCCTCCTCCTTGGAGCTACTTTGTCATCCGATGAGTTAGAGTCTCTAGCGAAATAAGGTCCAGAGAATTCTTGATTCTCAAGAATAGGTTCCAAACCATGGACATATAAGGGCGCCTGCCCTTTCCCCCCACCTCGATTAGAGGGTCCACTTCCCTGAATCTCAGGGTATATAGGCATCCCATAAGGTGGGTTGGTGGTTTTAGGAGTTACGACCGTAGTGTACTTGTAATTAACAGGCTGAGGGTTTATGGGAGCAGTAGCTTCTGGAACTGGGGATTCGTCCCTTGAAGAGCTCGGGGATTCGTTCCTTGAAGTGGATCTTGGATTGGGGGATTCGTCCCTTGAGGCTAGGCTTTAGAGGCCCCTACGGGGATCCCTTCTTGAATGGAGGCATAAGTTGAATGCAGGTGTATTTGCACTACTAATGAGATTGTTTATGACGGGACAGGATTGTCAGTTCCATTGTTGTTTATGCTTCGTGTGTTCACCATGGTTGTTGTTAGTCCCACAGAGAGCGTCAAATATTATGGGTAAAAAACTAGGGTGTATTTAACCCTATATTTAAGACCAGGATCAAGTCAAAAATGTAGTTCTGATTTGTGGGATTAGGCCCCCCTATATAGGCATGGGATTCCTTGAATTGGATTAGGGTTAGGAGACTTGGTGGGAAAGTCTCAAATTTAGAATAGACTTTGGAGTCCTAGAATGTAAAAATTTGCTTCCTTATAGGACTGTGTGGCTTGAGGACTACCCTTTTGAAAGTTTGATTCTGATTTGAACTTGTTTTCTCAATCATAACTTGGGATGATACTAGGCCTACAAATTTTAGTAATAAATCCTTGGTTTGCGGACCCTTTGAGCCCAATTAATACATATTAATTGTTGGTCCTTAATAACTGGGTTTTGTCTTTGGACCTAATCAGGCATAATTAATGCGCTTATTTACTACACAGTCATGATTATTTTTATCCCTTATCGGATATTGTTATGAAATATCAATTTTTTTGGTAAGTAATTTATACTATTGATTTTAATAATAAAATACAACGACGAACAATAATTTTCATTTAGAAAATTTGTACACTATATCATTTTTCAATAATTCTTTTTAGGTGATTAATTTAATTTAAATTATATATATATATTTAATGTTTATATATTTATTAAAAAACTTTAATTCAAAAATTAATTTAATTAATTGATATTCATACATAAATTTAAATAAGTTTACTATTTATGTACATGTTGAAGGAATTTACGGATCAGCTAAAGCGTGATATAACAATTATTCCGTAAAAACCATGTATCACACATATAGAAAAATGTATAAAACAGAAAAATGGAGGAATCGTAACCATACCTTGAAAATTGAAGCTTTATAATATGGTTGCTAGCAGTTGCTCCTCAGTGTGTGAAACACTCTACCGGTATCCACCAAGAATGATCCTCTTCGATGAAGCTTTTTATAAAACCAAGCTTTTATAAAAATGGAGTTTTGGGGGGGAGAGAGAGGAAGAAGATGGAGGCTAGTTCTTCTTAGGGTTTTCACAAAACCAAGTGTGTATTTAGAATGAGCCATCTCATTCTATTTATAGGGCTCTCCTAGGATTTTATAATAATATATCAATATATATATATATATTAGCCCCACATTTTATCTTTATAAAATGTGTTAATAATAATTAAAACTATTTTAATCATTATTTCTTTTTCTAAACTATTTAGAAAATAATTCTCTCTCTCATTATTTCATCAAAGACAATATTCTTTTATGGTGTGACCCTGTAGGTTCAATATTACGCCGGTAGTAAAAATAAATAATAATAAACTTTTATTAATTATTTACATGAATAATAAAATTCACCTAATATAATTAACTGATTAATTATATTTATTTTACATCGTGAGTGATGCTTCTCAACATATCGCGACTATCCGGATAATATGAATTCAGTGCTTAGAATACCAAAAACCTGTCAGTGACTAGTTACCGTACAATGAATTCCTTCTACCCTTAATATATCCTGATTAAATACAAGGCATGGATCTCGTGTCTGGCCTATCAAATTTAATCATATGATTTCTTAATCATAATGCAAAGTTCATATTAATGCAAATTAGAAACTCCTTTCTAATTTCATACACTCTGGCCAGAGATTCCAGAACTCGCATACTAAGAATAACATAGGATATTCTCTTCCTATGCTGGAAGGGGTAGATCCTCTATTGACGTTAACTATCTCTATACACAAATCCCTATGCCCAGAATAGACCTAATGGATGTCCTTGAGACTAAGGACTAAACCAAAGCACAATTCATTATATACAAGATAACTTTAACGATCTCAAGTCTAAGGACACTTGTACAACTATCACTCAGTGAATAACTATTGACACGTGAGTAATCTCCATTAGTTGTTCAACTTATCGAGTCATGTTCAGTGAACTTATTCCCTAATAAGCACCTACATACTAGCTATATTGTCACCACACAAATGCCTATGAGAACAGATATCCTCCTGAAGGGAGCAAGCATAGTATGTACCAATCTTTGCGGATCCACTAACATCCGATTAGTTATCCTATGATCAGGAACTGTTTAAGTCTAGAGTTATCATCTTCTAGATCTCACTATTATAATCTCATTATAATTCTAGAAGTTTTACTCTAAACTATGGAGCATCTTATTTTAAACACTTTAAATAGATAAAGCCCATAATAAAAACATAACAAGTCTTTTATTAATTTCAATGAAATCAAATATGAATACAAGAAAGTTCTTCCTAACTCATCATACATGATTGGATTTAGGACAAACACTTTCAATCTCCCACTTGAACTAAAGCCAATCACCCTGGTATCTAATACCCATATTCTCTTTATGATGATCAAAATGAATCTGAGACAATGACTTTGTGAGTGGATCTGCTATATTGTTATGTGTGTCAACTCTCTCAATCTTGACATCTCCTCTTTCAATGAATTCCCTAATCAAATGAAAGCGTCGCAAAACATGTTTGGAATTTTTATGAGACCTAGGTTCCTTGGCTTGTGCTATTACTGCGTTGTTATCACAATACAACACAATAGGCTCCTCAATGCTGGGAACAACTCCCAACTCAGAAACAAATTTCCTCATCCAAACGGCTTCTTTTACAGCCTCACTTGCAGCTATATATTCTGCTTCCGCTGTGGAGTCAGCCGTTGTAGACTGTTTGGAACTCTTCCAACTAATCGCACCACCATTCAGAGTAAACACGTACCCTGACATGAATTTGCTATCATCACTTTCTGATTGAAAACTAGAGTCAGTATAACCCTCTATTTTCAACTCAGATCCACCACCAAAAATAAGAAAAATATCCTTAGTCCTTCGCAAGTACTTAATGATGTTCTTCACTGCTTTCCAGTGGTCTTCACCTGGATTGGATTGATATCTGCTCGTCACACTAACTGAATAAGCAATATCAGGCCTAGTACATAACATCACGTACATGATAGATCCTATTGCTGAAGCATAAGGAATCTTACTCATACGCACTCTTTCCTCAGGTGTCTTAGGAGACATCTTTTCGGAAAGGGACACTCCATGGCTCATCGGTATGAGACCACTTTTGGAGTTTTCCATACTAAACCTTTTAAGCACTTTCAGGATGTATGTACCCTGGGTAAGACCTATCATTCTTCTAGATTTATCTTTATAGATCTTCATACTGAGAATGTAGGACGCTTCTCCGAAGTCTTTCATTGTGAATATCTTTGATAGCCACACTTTGACTGATTACAACATCGGTATATCATTTCCTATAAGAAGTATGTCATCCACATACAATACAAGAAATGTTACTGCGCTCCCACTAACCTTCTTGTAGACACATGGTTCATCTATATTTTTGATAAAACCAAACTCTTTGATTGTCTCATCAAAACGGATGTTCCATCTACGAGAAGCTTACTTTAAACCATATATGGTTCGCAGTAGCTTACACACTAGGTGTTCATTTCCCTTAGAAAGAAAACCCTCTGGCTGTGTCATATACACTTCCTCTTCAAGTTTCCCATTGAGGAAGGCCGTTTTCACGTCCATTTGCCAGATCTCATAGTCGTAGTAAGCAGCAATCGCAAGCAAAATCTGAATTGATTTTAACAGGGTTACAGGAAAAAAAGTTTCATCAAAGTCAATCCCTTGCCTTTGTCTGAATCCTTTTGCCACGAGCCTGGCCTTATAGGTCTCCACCTGGCCATCTGCTCCAATCTTTCTTTGTATACCCATTTGCACTCAATAGGCTTCACACCCTCAGGTGCTTCAACCAAAGTCCATACTTGGTTGGTATACATAGATTCCATTTCGGATTTCATGGCACTTTGCCATTTTTCTGAGTCAACACTACTCATAGCCTCATTATAGGTCATAGGGTCGTCATCATCAATGATTGATAACTCCTTGTCATTCTCAATGACAAGGCCATAATACCTCTCAGGTTGGAGAGACACTCTCCCTGACCTACGAATGGGCTGTTCCACAGAAGGTTGTTCAGTCTGAACAGGTGTTTCCACTTGAACCGTAGTAGTTTGTGCTTCTTGAACTTCATCAAGTTCAATTTTGCTCCCACTATTTCCTTTAAGGATAAACTGCTTTTCCAAGAAGGTAGCATGTTTGGAGACAAACACCCTATGATCGGTGTAAAAGTAATACCTTAAAGTCTCTTTAGGATATCCCACAAAACTACATTTTACGGATCGAGATTCCAGCTTATCAGGGTCAACTTTCATGACATAAGCTGGACTTCCCCAAATCTTAACGTGTTTAAGACTTGGTTTCCTTTCTTTCCATATCTCATATGGAGTTTAGGAACAGATTTGGAAGGCACCTTATTCAGTAAATATGCTGAGGTTTCCAATGCATAACCCCACAGGAATACTGGAAGATCCGCATAGCTCATTATGGACCGAACCATGCCTAACAAAGTTCGATTTCTCCTTTCAGATACCCCATTCAACTTTGAAGTATGTGGAGGAGTCCACTGGGAGACTATACCATTTTCTTTGAGATAATCTAGAAACTCTCCATTCAAGTATTCACCACCTCAATCTGATCGAAGAGTTATAATACTATGTTTAGTTTGTTTCTCCACTTCATGCTTATATTCTTTGAAATTTTTAAAGGCTTCAGACTTGTGTTTCATCAAATACACATATCTGAATCTAGATCGATCATCTATGAAAGTAATGAAGTATGAAAATCCACCCATGGCTTGCGTAGACATTTGTCCACATACATCTGTGTGTACTAATTGTTACAGCCGACATTTTTGTGTAATATTAATTGTGAATTTGGTGTAATTATAAAGCCGAATCCCAATATATTAAACTATTGTATGCTTGTGTGAATGAGAATTTCTGCGTTTTAAATTTTCATTATGTGGTATATGATTTTTTCAAAGCAAAAGTTTATTTATTTCTTTTATTTTTGATTTATAAGGAATATTTTAAACCTTGAGTAAATTTCTTTTTTTAAAAGTTATTTTGCTCAAAAAATTCAAAAGTGGTTTTATAAAATTTCCAAAAATCCAAGTTATTTTATGGTATAAATTTTATAATTTTTGAACTTGTGTTTTATTTTATAAAAATAAATCTTTATAAATGTTAATTGTTATAATTAGCAAATTACATAGTTATCCTTGCATGCAAATCCCTTCTATTCAATCCAAAAGGGCTAAAGAGTCAATAACCACCCCACTAACTCTTATTTCCTAAGCCAAATACCTTCTTTACCCTTGCATGTAAATTGAACCAAGTTCAAGTGGAAGGCTAATCATATCAATTCTTAATTCCACTCACTTTTGGCAACACAAAAACCATAAAACAAGCAAAGACATGATCATTCACTCCACTCACCACCACACTTTCTCCTCCCTCCCTCCTCCCTCTCTCACTCTCTTACTCTCGGCCCTCCTCCCCCTTCACTCTCGGCTTTTAGCCGAAACCCCCTCCCCATTTTTTTTCTTCAATCCTCAACCAAGCTTCCACTCTCTATACAAGTAAATTTTACTTCCCATACCATGATCACTCATATTTCAAAGAGTTTTGAGTAGAAAGTTTAAGTTTAAAGGTTGCATGTAAAGGTTTTAGTTGGAACTCAAAGTACAATCTTGATTCTTATGGATTTAAGATTGTTTTTGAGAGGACTACAAGGAATGGAGAGGTGCCAAGTCTTGAGGGGAAACTCTTGATGATTAAATGGTCATTCTCTTCCATTTCATTCGGCCATGACCATATGGGAGCCGAATGAATGGTCCTTAAGACTATTCTTGTTGCTTAATTCGATTTTTGCATGTTTATGTGATAATGGCTTGAATTTTATGGTGAATATTTGATAAAACTCTTTGCATGCTAAGTGATCATCTAGGTATATCTTATTCTAGGCTTGCATGTCAATTTTATGATAGAATATATGTAGAAAATATGTTGTTTTGGTTTGCAAAACCCGAAGACATGCATGCATGTGGATTTCTCTTAGAATGTTATAAGATTTTGATCATTTGGAAAGATTTTGTTAGTGAGCTTAAATCTCAGTAGAAATAAGGTGTTAATATTGATTAATGCTCCTTGATGCATGGTAATAATTCGTGGTTATCTTTTATAAAAATGTACATCTTGTTGTTTCAAAAACTTGATGATTTGTGGTGTAGTTTCTTTTGTTTTGCCATAATTGCACCTTAGGTAAAGGATGATCTCCACCCAAAGTTATTTTGAGAATAAGGGAGTTAGTTCAGTAGATTATCATGTTTAAGTCTTGGTTTGAGTATTGGGTTGTTGGTAGTTGAGTTTGTCAAGTCAAGACTTTGGAGAAAGGAGAGTTATAGTTTCTGCAGAAAATCAGTTTAGTACCCTGAGGTTTAGAGTGAGGTTTGACCATGTCACTAATGTGCACTTTAAGGCCCAAGCCACCAGAAGTTAGTATTGGGAGTATATAAAAGGTTTTAGGTGTTGGTTGGAGGTTTGCATGTCATTTTGTTAGGTACACAAGTAGAATAACAAAATCTGTCCAGCAGGGGATAGTTTTGTTGCAACTTAGAAATAGGGAGATTTGACCATGTCATGGGTAGGCCCTCATTAGGCCCTGTTGGGCCTTAGTTAGAGGGAGTGTCAGAGAAGTTTTTCCAACCATAGTTCATAGTATATGAGTTAGAACCATGTGTCACAAGTTAGTTCAAGTCAGGGCGTTTTCTGCCCAGAAAAACTGGGGAACCTTGGACTTTTAGCTTAGGCCCAAGAAGGCCCAAGCCAGGCTCTTGAGCCACATCAAGTTTGTGAGATTCCCTTAGGTCAGGAGAGTCTTGTATAAAAGTTTTAAAGGAAAACTTGTAGTTTAAGAGTGTCCAATGCACTCAAGAAACTATAGTTGTCATTCTGAAATTTGCACCAGTGAGCACTTTCACTTATCTCATAGTTTTAGAACACTTAGGAGTGAGTATTAGGTCAACCACCATAGTTGTAAGATAGTATAAGGTCAGAAGAATAAAAGGCACAAGTGAGGGTCAATAGGTTTTGGATAGTTTAGTAAAGGCACATCGAGTTAGGAAGCCAAAATTAGAAGACTTTGTCTAGTTTAACGACCAAGTGACTTAAGTTGTGAGTCGAGATCATCCAAGCCTAGTGTTGCATTATGGTATATATGGTGTTATTTGGTATTAATATATGATATGTGATTATGTGGCTATTTGTGAACATTTGTAATTTAAAAGTGAATATAAAATTAAGTGCATATAGGCCTAAGTGCCATCCGTGTTAAATTTCGGGTTGTAAATAGGTTAAGTTGGTGAGAATATATTATAATGAGGATTATGATAGTTCAAAAGTATTGAATGCCATGATAAAATGAAGAGTTGTTATATTAATTGATTGATCCTCTTGATTAACATGCTGATGATTCCTAAGTATTGATATCTCATCTTGATACTTGAATCCCTATAGAAACTTACCTTGAATCCTGAAAGCCAGATATTTATCAAAGTGATTCCTCATTGATTGATACCCCTCTTTCTTATCCTAAAGCTTGACAATACTGATATATCCTGAGCTAAAGATCATTTCTTCATACCTTAACACCCTTAGTATTCATGAAGCTTATCTTCTTGATGATCCAACACCTGTACCTTGACGAGAAACCATTGCTTTAAGCCCAGTTTGGCATTACCCCTTCATATTATCCATTAGCCTCACTAAATTTCCTTGTCCAAGTTTTGGCATATGAAAACCTTTTAGTTACCCTAATAGAGTAAAGTTTTGTGAATCATGGCCCTGAGATTTAGTACCATATTTCCCGTGTTTCGAGTTGATCTATAATCCCTTGATAAAAAAATGTTTACTGTTAAAAGAGATTTTGTTATAATTCGGCATCAGTTTTTGAAATAAATAAAATGTGGGTTTTCAGTCCCAAAGGGGGATAAATGTTTTCTTTGAATAGTGGATCTGGACTGAGACGCGAGTCCTTTCCACACTTATATTAGGCTTAAAAGTTGCCTAGGGATTCCCATTAATGTTTTAGAACCCAGCGAGGTTCGGGATTACTTCGCGGCTGATCACCGGCTGTAATCCGTAACGTCATAAAATGATTTTGATTAGGACATGACTTTGAAATTGTTTTGATACAAGCAAAAATGATGCCATCTCCCATAGTTTTATCCCTCGTTATCATTGGTTATGTCTTTCCTTTGTCATTCTTTAATGTATATCCCGATTTATGTTTTGTATCGTACTGTTAGCACTTGTTGAGCATTGGGCTCACTCCTTGCTTTACCCTGATATTACAGCTAGCAGCTATGGTTAGATTCAAGCAGACTGCCCGTAAGACCTGTGATGCTGATGCTTATGTTCGAGCTCAGGTAGAATAAGTGATAGTAGTTTGTGTGAGGACTCGGTATTTAAAATCAGATGTAATAGTTGGTAGTGTTGGGCTGTTCCAAACCCTAAACTGTAAGATCTTGGATTTGGTTGTGTTATTTCTGTTAAAATTTTGTAATAGCTATATTTAATTTGCTGTTTAAGTTGGGGGCGTGATAGGTTTTGGTATCAGAGCTACGGTTTAGAGTCCCTGGACAGCCCAAATAGGTTATAGGATATGTGTGTAGGTTATAGATAATATGCGAGAGAGTAGGTTAAGTAAATTTATTATTAATACTCCTCTTATTGGTTGTCAGCAAATGGCGCATTCCTCATCATCCTCTGGGTCGGACGACACTATTGCTTTCACTGTGTATGCTGAGTTGAGGCGCGAGTTCGACATGCTTCAGGGCAAGTATGACCAACTGATAGACCGACTAAAGAACGTGTATCCGGACAGCCGAAACTACGAAGGGAAGCCCAAGGAGCAGATGACTGCGAGACTTGAGACCTTGGTTCAGTACATCAACACTAAGCTTGAGGAGATGCCAGCGCACCGGGACCGCACCAGCCAGTATGTCATTCAGATGGTGACGGATGAGCTCCAGAGCATTGTGAAGATGCTTCGAGAGGAAAAGACTACCAAGCCCCGTTCAGATGGAGTGTAGCCTTAGTTCTTTCCATTTACTTTTCATGTTATTGTACTATCAGACTCTGTGGAACCCCCAGTTGTTTCCGTTGTTTCCTTTAAATAAGCCTGTTATTCCTGAAAACAGACTTTGTCCTAATCCTATGTATTGTGACCTTTAAAAATTTCAATAATTATGCTCTATTGTATTATTTGCTCTCAATTGTTATTTTACGTTTTTATATGCATCACCATATCTGCTTAATTTGGAAACTTGACCCCATATGTAAACAAGAATGCCATGCGATACCCTCGAATCATTTTATCATTCATATCTGTTTTGACATAACTCTTATTTCAGGATCATGCCTCCCAAAAAGAAGAACCCAACAACCACATCCACCACAGACCCAAACATTCTTCGACTACTGGAAACTTTGCAACAGCAAACCAATGCTATAGCTCAACAACAACTAACTCTTCAACAACGAATTGAAAACCAAGATAATCATGAACCACACCAACCACCTGAACCACCAGTACCACCTAGACAAGTTGTCACTTTCAAGGCTTTTCAGAACGTGAACCCACCTGCATTTCATGATACCACTGATCCAGTGATAGCTAACACATGGATCAAGGAGATGGAAAGGGCTTTTGAGTTGGTACAGTTAGGAGACGATCAGAAGACGCCGTATGCTACTTACTTCTTGAAGGGTGAAGTCATCTATTGGTGGGAATCAGTAAAAGCTATGGAAGTCACTCATCAGGTTTCTTGGGAGAGATTTAAGAAATTATTTATGGACAAGTATTACCCTAAGTACATGCAGAATCAGATGGAACTTAAATTTCTTGAGTTGAAGCAAGGGAACATGACTGTACTGGAGTATGAGAAGAAGTTTACTGAGTTGTCAAGGTTTGTGACGAAGTATACCAGCACTGAGGAGGAAAAAGCAAAGAAATTTCAACAAGGATTGGAGCCTTGGATCAGAGATAGAGTGGCTATGTTTGAGCTTGAAACTTACGCGGGAGTAGTACAGAAAGCTGCTCTGATTGAGAATAATGGGACGCAGTCAAGGAAGGAAAGGGATAACAAGAAGAGGAAGGTTCCATTTTATGGAGAGAAGTCTGAAGTGGGAAGTTCACAAGATCGGAATGTAAAGAGGATCGGATTCCAGAAGGGCGGAAATTTTCGAAAGAAAGGAAATTTGGGTAAAAGGCAAGAATCGAAGGGGAACAATCAGGCAAGCCAAGGGCAAGTTGGAGAAAACAGGTTCCAGAGACCGGAATGCAAGCACTGTGGAAGAAGGCACCCTGGATTATGTAATAAGTTGAGCATGACATGTTATAGGTGCAACCAGAAGGGACATTTGGCAAATGAGTGCAAGATGCCGAAGCCAAGAGTTACGTATTACAAGTGTGGGAAGACTGGACACATGGCTAGGGAGTGCAAGGCAACCGGACCAGTTAAAGCTTTAATGAACGTGGCAAGTACCAGTGCAAGCGTGCCAGCTGAGGTATTGGCATTACCTCCACCACCTACACCAACCCCGCAAGCAACAACAAGGACATTTGATGTGAAGATGAAGGATGCTGTTCAGAATTCGGAGGTGATAGCAGGTACACTTTTACTCAATAATGTCAAAGCTAAAGTATTGATTGATTCGGGAGCAACAAGATCTTTCATATCAGAATATTTTGTTGATAAGCTTCAATGTGATAAAATGATTATGAGTGAGGTAGTAAATATGGTAATTGCGAACCAAGAAAAGATTCCTGTGAATCAACTTTGTCCAAAGTGTGAGATTGATATTTCGGGGTATAAGTTTTTAGCCGACTTGATACTCTTCAAGTTGGGAGAGTTTGATATAATTTTAGGAATGGATTGGTTAGGGGAAAATAGCGCTCAGATTAATTGTAAGACCAAGAAGGTGTATTTAAAGACGAAGAATGGAAAGAAGGTAGTATTCAAGGGGTAGAGATAAGAGCAACTATTTCTTACAATTGTTCAAGCCAAGAAGCTACTTAGAAAAGGTTATGAGTCGTTCCTAGCATATGTAGTGGATTCAGAAAAAGGCAGCTCTACCTTAGAAGATATTCCTGTAATTAACGAGTTTCCCGATGTGTTTCCCGACGAACTACCAGGCTTACCACCAGATCGACAAATCGAGTTCGAGATCAACCTTGCTCCAGGCACGGAACCAGTTTCAAAGGCCCCATATAGGATGACACCAGCAGAAATGAAAGAGTTGGCGAGCCAGCTACAAGAATTGTTGGATAAGGGAGTGGTACGGCCAAGTACGTCGCCATGGGGAGCACCTGTTCTATTTGTAAAGAAGAAAGACGGGAGTATACGACTATGCATAGATTATCGGGAGTTGAATAAGGCAACGATCAAGAACCGCTACCCGCTACCAAGAATAGATGACCTTTTTGACCAGTTGAAGGGAGCAAAATGCTTTTCGAAGATTGATTTAAGATCGGGATACCATCAATTAAAGATCATGGAAGAAGATATTCCCAAGACCGCATTTAGGACCAGATATGGGCATTATGAATTCCTAAGTAATGCCATTTGGTTTGACCAACGCTCCGGCCGCATTTATGGATCTGATGAATCGGGTATTTAAGAAGTATTTGGACAAATTTGTCGTGGTATTCATTGATGACATCCTTATTTATTCTAAGTCGGAAGAAGAACATAAGAAGCACCTCTGGATAGCATTGGAAATACTTCATCAAGAGAAGTTGTATGCCAAGTTTACCAAATGTGAGTTTTGGTTAAAAGAAGTTCAATTTTTGGGGCATGTCATTGGAAATGAAGGAGTTAAAGTGGATCCGGCAAAGATTGAGGCAATTATGAGTTGGGAGAGGCCAAAGACTCCTACGGAAGTGCGAAGTTTTCTAGGATTGGTAGGATACTACAGAAGGTTTGTCAAGGATTTTTCGAAAATCGCCACGCCATTGACCAAGTTAACCAGAAAGAATCAAAAGTTTGAATGGAGTGCAGAATGTGAGGATAGCTTTCAAGAGTTGAAGCAAAAATTGGTAACAGCTCCGGTGTTAGTACTTCCAGACGATCAAGGGAACTTTGTAATATTCAGCGACACTTCACATAAGGGTTTGGGTTATGTGTTGATGCAACACAGTCAAGTGATCGTATATGCGTCAAGACAGTTGAAACCACATGAGTTAAAGTACCCGATACATGACTTGGAACTAGCCGCCATAGTGTTCGCACTTAAGATTTGGAGACATTACCTCTACGGAGAGAAGTGTGAAATCTACACGGATCACAAGAGTTTAAAGTATATTTTTACTCAGAAAGAGCTCAATATGAGGCAGAGGAGATGGCTGGAATTGATCAAGGACTATGACTGTTCGATAAATTACCATCCTGGAAAGGCGAATGTTGTGGCCGATGCTCTGAGTAGGAAGGAGAGATTGAATAAGATGACAACACCAAAGGAGTTATCTGAAGAAATCAAGAGATTTGAACTGGAACTTTGTGATTGTGGAAAAGTTAAGGAAGTTTGTCGTGCAATGACTTTTCAGCCAACACTAGTGGACAAGATAAAGAAATGTCAAGAAGAAGTAATGGAGAAAGAGAAGAATCAGTTATCTGGAGAGGAGATTAATACTCAAAGGGATGAGCAAGGGATACTAAGGTTCTTTTCCAGAATATAGATTCCTCATGTACCTGAATTAAAGAATGAGATCCTCCATGAAGCCCACAATTCGAAATTTTCAATCCACCCGGGAAGTACCAAGATGTATCGAGACTTAAAGAAGAACTTTTGGTGGCCAAATATGAAGCGAGACGTGGCAGAATGGGTTGCGAAGTGTTATACTTGTCAGAAAGTGAAGGCAGAACATCAACGACCAAGCGGATTAATTCAGCCCCTGAAGATTCCAGACTGGAAATGGGAAAATATCGCTATAGACTTTATAGTAGTACTACCCCGAACGAAATCCGGGCATGAAACAATATGGGTTATAGTTGATCGCCTTACGAAGTCAGTGCATTTCCTTCCAATTAACGAGAACTCGTCACTGGACAAGTTGGTTCATCTATATGTGCGCGAAATTGTACTGAGGCATGGAGTACCCGTATCAATAGTTTCAGACAGAGATCCCCGATTTAACTCGAGATTCTGGAAGCAATTTCAGGAATGTCTTGGCACGAAATTGAATATGAGCACGGCGTACCACCCGCAGACTGATGGACAAAGCGAAAGGACAATCCAAACAATTGAAGACATGTTGCGCAGTTGTGCAATCGATTTTGCAGGAAGTTGGGACAATCACTTGCCGTTGATTGAATTCTCTTACAACAACAGCTATCATTCCAGTATCGGCATGCCACCATACGAAGCTTTGTACGGGCGAAAATATAGATCACCAACAAGTTGGGATGAAGTAGGAGAAGGAAGAATTCTCGGATCGTAATTGGTACAACAGTTGCATGATTCAGTCAAGTTAATTCAGAAAAGTTTGCTTGCTGCTCAAGATAGACAGAGGAAGTATGCGGATCCAGCGCGTAAGGCTGTTCAGTTCCAAATTGGCGAAGCTGTTTTGTTGAAGGTGTCACCTAGAAAAGGATTGATGAGATTTGGCAAGAAAGGGAAGTTAGCACCTAGATATATAGGTCCTTTTGAAATTTTGAGTCAAGTGGGGAAGGTGGCCTACGAGTTGGCCTTACCACCTCAGTATCAACATGTGCATAATGTGTTCCATGTGTCATTGCTTAAGAAGTATAATCCTGACGCTAGCCATATAATAGAATATGAACCTGTAGAAATTCAGGCAGACCTGTCATTTATGGAGCAACCGGTTAAAATACTCGACTGGCAAGAGAAGAGCCTTAGAAATAAGTCAGTAAAGCTAGTAAAAGTACTTTGGAGGAACCCTAAGGTCGAAGAATCGACTAGGGAGTTAGAGTCTGATATGCGTTCCCGGTATCCTCATCTGTTCTCTTAGATTCTGGGGACAGAATCCCTTAAGGGGGAGAGGATGTTACAACCGGCATTTTTGTGTAATATTAATTGCGAATTTGGTGTAATTATAAAGTCGAATGCCAATATATTCAACTATTCTATGCTTGTGTGAATGAGAATTTCTGCGTCTTAAATTTTCATTATGTGGTATATAATTTTTTCAAAGCAAAAGTTTATTTATTTCTTTTATTTTTAATTTATAGGGAATATTTTAAACCTTGAGTAAATTTCTTTTTTAAAAGTTATTTTGCTCCCAAAATTCAAAAGTGGTTTTATAAAATTTCCAAAAATCCAAGTTATTTTATGGTATAAATTTTATAATTTTTGAACTTGTGTTTTATTTTATAGAAATAAATCTTTATAAATGTTAATTGTTATAATTAGAAAATTACATAGTTATCCTTGCATGCAAATCCCTTCTATTCAATCCAAAAGGGCTAAAGAGTCAATAACCACCCCACTAACTCTTATTTCCTAAGCCAAATACCTTCTTTACCCTTGTATGCAAATTGAACCAAGTTCAAGTGGAAGGCTAATCATGTCAATTCTTAATTCCACTCACTTTTGGCAACACAAAAACCATAAAACAAGCAAAGACATGATCATTCACTCCACTCACCACCACACTTTCTCCTCCCTCCCTCCTCCCTCTCTCACTCTCGGCCCTCATCCCCCTTCACTCTCGGCTTTTAGCCGAAACCCCCTCCCCATTTTTTTCTTCAATCCACAACCAAGCTTCCACTCTCTATACAAGTAAATTTTACTTCCCATACCATGATCACTCATATTTCAAAGAGTTTTGAGTAGAAAGTTTAAGTTTAAAGGTTGCATGTAAAGGTTTTAGTTGAAACTTAAAGTACAATCTTGATTCTTATGGATTTAAGGTTATTTTTTAGAGGACTACAAGGAATGGAGAAGTGCCAAGTATTAAGGGGAAACTCTTGATGATTAAATGGTCATTCTCTTCCATTTCATTCGGCCATGACCATATGGGAGCCGAATGAATGGTCCTTAAGACTATTCTTGTTGCTTAATTCGATTTTTGCATGTTTATGTGATAATGGCTTGAATTTTATGGTGAATATTTGATAAAACTCTTTGCATGCTAAGTGATCAACTAGGTATATCTTATTCTAGGCTTGCATGTCAATTTTATGATAGAATATATGTAAAAAATATGTTGTTTTGGTTTGCAAAACCCGAAGACATGCATGCATGTGGATTTCTCTTAGAATGTTATAAGATTTTGATCATTTGGAAAGATTTTTTAAGTGAGCTTAAATCTCAGTAGAAATAAGGTGTTAATATTGATTAATTCTCCTTGATGCATGGTAATAATTCGTGGTTATCTTTTATAAAAATGTATATCTTGTTGTTTCAAAAACTTGATGATTTGTGAGAAGTGTAGTTTCTTTTGTTTTGCCATAATTGCACCTTAGGTAAAGGATGATCTCCACCCAAAGTTATTTTGAGAATAAGGGAGTTAGTTCAGTAGATTACCATGTTTAAGTCTTGGTTTGAGTATTGGGTTGTTGGTAGTTGAGTTTGTCAAGTCAAGACTTTGGAGAAAGGAGAGTTATAGTTTCTGCAGAAAATCAGTTTAGTACCCTGAGGTTTAGAGTGAGTTTTGACAATGTCATTAATGTGCACTTTGAGGCCCAGGCCACCAGAAGTTAGTATTGGGAATATATAAAAGGTTTTAGGTGTTGGTTGGAGGTTTGCATGTCATTTTGTTAGGTGCACAAGTAGAATAACAAAATCTGTCCAGCAGGGGACAGTTTTGTTGCAACTTAGAAATAGGGAGATTTGACCATGTCATGGGTAGGCCCTCATTAGGCCCTGTTGGGCCTTAGTTAGAGGGAGTGTCAGAGAAGTTTTTCCAACCATAGTTCATAGGATATGAGTTAGAACCATGTGTCACAAGTTAGTTCAAGTCAGGGCGTTTTCTGCCCAGAAAAACAGGGGAACCTTGGACTTTTAGCTTAGGCCCAAGAAGGCCCAAGCCAGGCTCTTGAGCCACATCAAGTTTTTGAGATGCCCTTAGGTCAGGAGAGTCTTGTGTAAAAGTTTTTAAGGAAAACTTGTAGTTTAAGAGTGTCCAATGCACTCAAGAAACTATAGTTGTCATTCTGAAATTTGCACCAGTGAGCACTTTCACTTATCACATAGTTTTAGAACACTTAGGAGTGAGTATTAGGTCGACCACCATAGTTGTAAGATAGTATAAGGTCAGAAGAATAAAAGGCACAAGTGAGGGTCAATAGGTTTTGGATAGTTTAGTAAAGGCACATCGAGTTAGGAAGCCAAAATTAGAAGACTTTGTCTAGTTTAACGACCAAGTGACTTAAGTTGTGAGTCGAGATCATCCAAGCCTAGTGTTGCATTATGGTATATATGGTGTTATTTGGTATTAATATATGATATGTGATTATGTGGCTATATGTGAACATTTGTAATTTAAAAGTGAATATAAAATTAAGTGCATATAGGCCTAAGTGCCATCCGTGTTAAATTTCGGGTTGTAAATAGGTTAAGTTGGTGAGAATATATTATAATGAGGATTATTATTATTATTGTAGGATCTCGAGTCGAGGGAAAACTTGCCATAAAGGTCGAGTGAAGCTCCAGTTGTTGCTCCTACCAGTCAGACCAGACCAGCCTTTCTCAAGGCAAGTGATTCAACCTGTCTTTCGAATTCACTGTAAATAGTTCATATATATCGATGCAATTATCCTGAGTCATTTTGATATATTTAAATCAAGCGTATCTTTTGTTTATCTTTGAGTTATATAGAGATGCCATGAACCCTCGAGTACGTATTGCAAGTAGTTCAAAAGTCTTTTCATGATAGTTGAATGCCATGATAAAATGAAGAGTTGTTATATTACTTGATTGATCCTCTTGATTAACATGCTGATGATTCCTAAGTATTGATATCTCATCCTGATACTTGAATCCCTATAGAAACTTACCTTGAATCCTGAAAGCCAGATATTTATGAAAGTGATTCCTCATTGATTGATACCCCTCTTTCTTATCCTAAAGCTTGACAATCCTGATATATCCTGAGCTAAAGATCATTTCTTTATACCTTAACACCCTTAGTATTCATGAAGCTTATCTTCTTGATGATCCAACACCTGTACCTTGACGAGAAACCATTGCTTTAAGCCCAGTTTGGCATTACCCCTTCATATTATCCATTAGCCTCACTAAATTTCCTTGTCCAAGTTTTGGCATATGAAAACCTTTTAGTTACCCTAATAGAGTAAAGTTTTGTGAATCATAGCCCTGAGATTTAGTACCATATTTCCCGTGTTTCGAGTTGATCTATAATCCCTTGATAAAAAAATGTTTACTGTTAAAAGAGATTTTGTTATAATTCGACATCAGTTTTTGAAATAAATAAAATGTGGGTTTTCAGTCCCAAAGGGGGATAAATGTTTTCTTTGAATAGTGGATCTGGACTGAGACGCGAGTCCTTTCCACACTTATATTAGGCTTAAAAGTTGCCTAGGGATTCCCATTAATGTTTTAGAACCCAGCGAGGTTCGGGATTACTTCGCGGTTGATCACCGGCTGTAATCCGTAGCGTCATAAAATGATTTTGATTAAGACATGATTTTGTAATTGTTTTGATACAAGCAAAAATGATGCCATCTCCCATAGTTTTATCCCTCGTTATCATTGGTTATATCTTTCCATTGTCATTCTTTAATGTATATCTCGATTTATGTTTTGTATCGTACTGTTAGCACTTGTTAAGCATTTGGCTCACTCCTTGCTTTACCCTGATATTACAGCTAGCAGCTATGGTTAGATTCAAGCAGACTGCCCGTAAAACCTGTGATGCTGATGCTTATGTTCGAGCTCAGGTAGAATAAGTGATAGTAGTTTGTGTGAGGACTCGATATTTAAAATCAGATGTAATAGTTGGTAGTGTTGGGCTGTTCCAAACCCTAAACTGTAAGATCTTGGATTTTGTTGTGTTATTTCTGTTAAAATTTTGTACTAGCTATATTTAATTTGCTGTTTAAGTTGGGGGCGTGACACTAATCCTAGCAAATCTGCAGCCCTCTCTCCATGTCCACTAAATGGAGATTTGGTCATTTTACCCAATAGACAAGACTCACATGTAGGATATGATTCAAAATCAAATGGGTCAAGTAACTCTTCCTTATGCAATGTCCGCAGTCTATTTTCACTAATATGACCAAGTTTGTAGTGCACAAAAAGATGAGATTTTCATCATCCCTTTTTTTTATTAGTATGTTCAATTTGTAGTAAATTATGCTCTACGTCACATACATACAGACCATTATTTAAAATACCACTTCCATAAAGAACGTTATCTCTAAGAATTGAACATTTATTATTCTGAATAACAAATGAAAATCCAGCCAAGTCTAACATGAGAATAGAAATAATATTCCTCACAATCGAGGGAACAAAATAACAATTATTTAAAACAATAGTCTTGCCCGTAGGCATATGTAAATGAAATGATCCTACAGCTTCAGCAGCAACTCTTGCTCCATTTCCCATCCGTAGAATCACCTCCTCTTCCTCAAGAGTCCTACTTCTCCTTAGTCTCTGCAATGAATTGCAAATATGAGAACCACAGGCGGTATCTAATACCCAAGTAGAAATTTGATTTAATGACATATTCACTTCAATCATGAACATACCTGAAACAGAAGCGGTAGTCTCACTACCCTTCTTCTTCTTCTTCAATTCTGCAAGGTAAACCTTGTAGTTCCTCTTCCAGTACCCCACCTTATTACAGTGGAAGCAAATAGCTTTGCTCTTGGGGTCTTCAGCTTTTGGTGGAACAGGCTTTTTCTCACCTACTTTCTTCTTCTTGGAAGGGTTCTTCTTTATTTTCTTAGGATTTGAACCTTCACCAATTAGAAGAACTGAGCTCTTCTTAGAGGGAAAATTCGATTCCGCAGTCTTCAACATGTTGTGCAGTTCAGCCAGGCTGACATCCAACTTATTCATGTGAAAGTTCACAACAAACTGCGAAATGTTCATCGTCAGCAGGTTCAACAGGCTTAGGTGAGTCAAGCACATATTCCAGCTTCTCAACCCTGAGAACAATTCTCAAGTTTCGAAGCCAATCTGCAAAATTGGTACCAGTCAACTTGTGAGCATCTAGTATGCTCCGGAGTGATAGTGCAGAAGACATAACGTATATAGTAAATCTGTAAATGATGAACACATAACAACACTTAGCAAATATTCAATTTCATTTCAAAACACTATATGAATCGGGTCTTTATTCATAAGTGGCTCCCTTTAGTTTATCTAATTTATACAACCCCCTTAAGTGAAAAATTAAGCATTCACAATGCTAGTGGGAATAGAAATCCTACATCCCATCACACAACCTCGGCTGTAGCATGAAACGTCATGTGATGTTCAATTGGCAGACAACTCTTGTCAATTACATCTTATGTTATTCCCTAATAAAACTTTAGCCTCTTGAATAATTGAGTCATGGCTGTAGCATGACAAACTCAATATTCTAAGTCAAGTCTAACCCAACATTTCATACAATTGAATCAGTCTCCAACGGCCCAAGGCTGCAGCACGTAACGACCTTGAGATTCTAATTCAATGTACACATCTCTATGTAATAGACAAGTATTTCTTATTTCGAAATCAAAGTCCTCGGTTGTAGCACGAAACGACAATGATTTAAAAATAAGAACTACTTTATACCATATTGGAAGGCTATGACCGACACAAGCTTGTTGTGTCATTGGCCAATTACTACTTGATATTATTTAATTTTAGAGGGATTATATTATGTTACAATCATAATCATATTATAAAGAGATTCTTTCTTTTAAATGAAATATTTCAAATCAATAATCGATAATCAAATGATTCCCAGATCGGGGGGAGCATTGTCAAGAGGCGTCACTTAATACCCCTTTCTTACAGATCGAAATCTGCTTTTGACAGAATCATCCTTTCTCTCAATATTGAAAATTCATATTTAATTATGTGTTTTATAAACACAGGAATCTCATGATTGTATTCATAATATTATTGTTCAGGCAAGAAACGATTCTAATTCTAGATTTTCTAGAGCACGCCTTATTTTGATTTAAGTTCACCTAAATCTATCATCGCATGGTAAACATAGGCATATATCTCATATATAAAAATAAATAAACAAGTAAGCATGCCAGTAATATCATGTCACACATAGATATAATGATGTATGGATTTATTATAGCATTTAAAAGCAATTAAAACACGCTTTAAAACACTTTCGGGAATATAAACAAGTCAAAAATTTTATATAAAAAATATTTAACCACTCCATTTGATCCGTCTCGGAAAAACGAATCCAACGATATATTGCACGCCCAAAACGGAGTTACGAAACTCCCAAAAAATCAAATTTAATGTGGACAGACGGGCTGTAACGCATTGCCGGAACGCGTTACAAGGGCTGTAACGCTTTCCGGTAATGCGTTATAACACTTTTAAGCCATTAATATTTGTAACGCATTCCGTAAATGCGCAACAGTGTGTAACGCATTCACGGAATTCGCGACACCTCCCCCCCCCGCGCGTGCGCTACACGCGCTTGGCACAACCGACCTTGCAGAATTTTTTTTTCTTTCTTCTCAGCCGTTTGTCCGTTTGTTTGCTTACTGCTGTTACAAAAAAAAGAGTAACCCCCTTTCTTTTACTCCCTCACTTAATAACTTTTATTAAATATTATTATTTTAATTTTACTATTAATAAATTAATTAACATTTAATTAATAAATTAATAAAAATCAAAATAATATAATTTCTTAAATCAGGCAGTAGCAGAAAATTAACAGATCAGCCAGGGGTACTAGTGCAAGTTTTAATCATATTTTATTCACATGCATAATTATTTCATGAATTTTAATTAATTTTTTTTAAAAATTCATAACAAATAATCTACACATCACAAAATTATAAAAAAATACCTAGATGATCTACAACACTTGTAGAACCCAGATCAGTAGTCATAACAAATCATAACAAATCCATACATGCATAAAAATGATAACAAATCCATACATGCATAAAACCAAATAAACTTGCAAAAATCATAACAAATCCATATATGCGTAAAAAAATCTGAATTTTTTATATGAATCTCTATATGCAGAACCTAGCTCTGATGCCATTGAAGGAATTTACGGATGAGCGGAAGCGTCATATAACAATTATTCTGTAAAAACCATGTATCGCACATATAGAAAAACGTATAAAACAGAAAAACGGAGGAATCGTAACCATACCTTGAAAATCGAAGCTTTATAATATGGTTGCTAGTAGTTGCTCCTCAATGTGTGAAACACTCTACCGATATCCACCAAGAATGATCCTCTTCGATGAAGCTTTTTTTTATAAAACCAAGCTTTTATAAAAATGAAGTTTTGGGAGAGAGAGAGAGGAAGAATATGGAGGCTAGTTCTTCTTAGGGTTTTCACAAAACCAAGTGTGTGTTTAGAATGAGCCATCTCATTCTATTTATAGGGCTCTCCTAGGGTTTTAAAATAATATATCAATATATATATATTAGCCCCATATTTTATCTTTATAAAATGCTTTAATTATAATTAAAATAATTTTAATCATTATTTCTTTTTCTAAACTATTTAGAAAATAATTCTCTCTCTCATTATTTCATCAAAGAAAATATTCTTGTATGCTGTGACCCTGTAGGTTCAATATTACGCCGGTAGTAGAAATAAATAATAATAAACTTTTATTAATTATTTACATGAATAATAAAATTCAATAAATATAATTAACTGATTAACTATATTTATTCTACATAGTGAGTGATGCTTCTCAACATATCGCGACTATCCGGATAATATGAATTCACTGCTTAGAATACCAAGAACCTGTCAGTGACTAGTTACCGTACAATGAATTCCTTCTACCCTTACAATATCCCGATTAAATAAAAGGCATGGATCTCGTGTCAGGCCTATCAAATTTAATCATATGATTTCTTATTCATAATGCAAAGTTCATATTAATGCAAATTAGAAACTCCTTTCTAATTTCGTACACTCTGGCCAGAGATTCTAGAACTCGCATACTAAGAATAACATATGATATTCTCTTCCTATATTGGAAGGGGTAGATCCTCTATTGATGTTAACTATCTCTATACACAAATCCCTATGCCCAAAATAGACCTAATGGATGTCCTTGAGACTAAGGACTAAACCAAAGCACAGTTCATTATATACAAGATAACTTTAACGATCTCAAGTCTAAGGACACTTGTAAAACTATCACTCAGTGAATAACTATTGACACATGAGTAATCTCCATTAGGTGTTCAACTTATCGAGTCATGTTCAGTGAACTTATTCCCTAATAAGCACCTACATACTAGCTATAGTGTCACCACACAAATGCCTATCAGAACAGACATCCTCCTGAAGGGAGCAAGCATAGTATGTACCAATCTTTGCGGATCCATTAACATCCGATTAGTTATCCTATGATCAGGAGCTATTTAAGTCTAGAATTATCATCTTCTAGATCTCACTATTATAATCTCATTATAATTCTAGAAGCTTTACTCTAAACTATGAAGCATCTTATTTAAAACACTTTAAATAGATAAAACCCATAATAAAAACATAACAAGTCTTTTATTAATTTCAATGAAATCAAATAGGAATACAAGAAAGTTCTTCCTAACTCATCATACATGATTGGATTTAGGACAAACACTTTCACATGTAAGATTATTTTTTAATTTTTAGTTTAATAAAATAATGTTAAAATCTCAGGCACGTAAAATCTCAGGGCACATTTCTTGATATTGTACAGGGCACGTAAAATCTCAGGCACGTAAAATCTCAAACACGGCTCTGAGCAGAAAATCAAGTTGTTATGAAGTTGTGCAAAACCCAAAACTAAGAAAAGTGTAGAAGGAATCATTCCCTCTGTTGCTAAGGGTTTGTTTGGATCGGGGGTTGGGGTGGGGGATGGGTTGGGTTGGGATGGGTTTAAATCTCAACCCCTGTTTGGGATTTTTTTTTAAATGGAGGGTTGGGTTGTGAGAGGATGAGCGAGGTGGCGGAGAAGGTTGTGGTCTAATACAAATGAGAGAGTGTTTCAACACCCCAAATCGAGGTGTTGGGAATGCTAGAGCCTTTCCATTCGCTGCTTCCATTTTTACAGTTTCTCTTTTTACATTTTTTTCTAAATTTTCTGTATTGTAACTTACTTACGTCCCGTACGTCCATCAATTATAAGGTACCCTCCCCATTATTAATTTTTTTAATCTCCACCTACTGTCCATTTTAATTATAATTAGTATGTTATACATGTTACATTATTATTTAATTAATTAATCACGTTTACGTATTTTATGCAAGCTTAATTTGCTTAGTCTACTATTTTATAAAAATCATTCTTCTTTTCTAATCCTCTCTTCTATATAATATAGCCCAACATGGATATAAAATTAGTGAGATTTTTTATTTTTAGTGAAATGACGGATTTGTCCATGTATTTATCATAATTAAAAAATTATTATTGGCGGAATTCGAACCACAATCTACATATTAATTCTAACACTACAATACCACTATGGCACTACATCTTTTATGTTTTTAATCAAGCACTTAATATGTTTGTATCGTTAAATAGTAAAATTCCAGCTTCCTCATAGGAGATGAAAATAATCCTGATTGCGTAATAAATAAGCACATAAATTAAGTCTGGTTATTAAGACCCAACAATTAATATGTCAGTAATTGGGCTCAAAGGGCCCGTGGACCAAGGATTTATCATTAAATTCATATATCATATATCAGCCTAAGTTATGGTTGAGAAAACAAGTTCAAGTCAGAGTCAAACTCTCAAAAGAGTAGTCCTCAAGCCACACAATCCTATAAGTAAGCAAATCCTAACATTATAGGGCTCAAAAGTCTATTCAAAATCTGAAACTTGCCCACCAAGTCTCCTAACCCTAATCTAATCCAAGGCATCCCACGCCTATATAAGAGGCCTCACCCCACAACTCAGAACTATGTTTTTTGACTTGATCATTTACATAGAGCAAGGTACGTAGGCATCTTGTGAAGGCGGATTGAGTCACGAAGCATGAGAGCAGTCAAATAGGGTCTTGAGCTCACGAGCCCTAGCATTAAATACAACATTAAGTACGCCCTAATTTTTTAGCCATAATATTTGGCGCCATCTGTGGGAAATGACAACATCCATGGTACTCACACGGAGCAGAAACAACGTTCCTGAAGGAACATCGACTGGAACTACCCAAACAATCTCATCTACCATTGAGATTCCCCCCACTCGATTTATTCCCAAGGGACAACGAATCCTTCGATTCCCTGATCTGAATCTTAGCCACCCCCAATTTTAGGGGCAAACCCTCAAAACCCGAATCTGAATGCTTTTTTAGGAGCACAATACATGGGTTTTGAGATGTCAACCATAGTGCATCATATGCCTATAATCCCCACTTATGGGATGCTAATATACTCAGAGGCTGGAGGGAGTAGGCCACCTCTACCACCTCGATCACAGCCTTGGGACGACCCTAATTATCTTAGAAGTCTGCAATCAACCAACGAAGAAAGAGATGTATCTGGACCCTATACAACTGAGGAGAGTAGGGAGTCAACTGATGAAGATGCCCATCACAGGAGGAGACGAAGGGATAAAGAGCCCATTGGAGGAAAGCGCCTCGAGCCCAGACTTTCGAAGAAAGGATACGCGCTCATGAGGCAAAAATCCTAAGGTTAAGGAGGGATATGGAGAGAATTCAGGATAGACAGCCAACGAGGACCAACCGAGCTAGAGGAACTAAGGGAATTGCTCAAGTCATCGATTTGGAGGAAATTTCTAGAAGAAAATCGATGGATGTCCCTCGGGGAAACCCATTTGAGTTGCTTCCCCTCGGAGACCCAGACGATCCAACCCCACCTTTCACAGCAGAAATCATGAACACTCATATCACAAGGAAGTTCAAGATGCCGACTATAAAGGCCTAATAATAAAAGGAGATATTACTTAAAATCCATAAACTTGCAAACAGAGCACTTGTAATAACTCGAATTTTTGAGACCTTGTAAAACGTTTAATGAATAGTAACCCCGACATACGGGAAAAACTTTTGAGCCCACACTATGTAATGCATGAGAAAATGAGTTTCGGAATTGATATTACGACTATACGTACCAAAAGAGTGTATGCAAACGCTATTAGATTTCGAAGAAAACGAACTTGGAAAACGACCTTATTTATGACTTATCGAGGATTACGGGAATCACAATATAATTACGAGATTAAAATCCTACGGATTTATATTCAAGTAGGATAAATAAAAATATAAGGAAAAAATACGAAAGGAATTACATCGCGAACCATTTACGAGTAAGTATTACGAAGAACGTTTTAGTAACCGAGCGAACGCGTAAACGATTAAATAAACGTAACGCACTAACTAAACCATGGTAAGGAAGTAACCATGGTTACTTCATCAAATAGTGAGCTAACCATAGGATGACCAAGCTAGCTAGCAAAATAGTGTGCTAAGGAAGCTAACCTTGTAGTTAGCTTGTAAGCTAGCAAGCTACAGAGATTTGTCTCCAAGATTTGCTACAAAGAATAAACCTAGAATGCTATACTAGGAAGAATAAAATCAAGTTGCAAGATATCAACTCACCTTCCTAGAAGCAACCTATCCAAAGCATCCAAGAGAAGCAACCAAAGTAGTATAAATACCCCCCACCCTCACAAGCTTCCATTCGACAATTTGAAGAAAAAATGAGGAATTGAAATTCAAAACTCCAAGTTCAAGCTCTTGTAAAATCACCCAATTAATTCCCAATCCTCCTAGAAACTAAACTAAGGTAATAAAATTCTTTCATCTCTTTTTATCAAGGTTTGATGGGTGGAATAAATTCAAGAAACTCACTAGTGAATAGTATGAATAGTAACCTCTCTTTGGTTTCTTGATTTCAATGGTTGTTTTAGGTTCTAAAAATCATACCAAGCACTTCCAAGCCTCCACCATCCTCAAAAACACATCTCAAGCTTTAAATAAAGGTAAAAATATTTGGCCCAACTTTATTTAAGGTTCATTTTTAAGATCCAATTAGTATGTGGTAGTAAACCTAGCTTACTAAGTAGTATTGATGAAATCTTGGTGTTTAAGTTAAATAGATTAAAGTTGGTTGTTGTTGCCTCAAGAACATGATGTTATTGAGAGGAGTTTGTGTGTTGATGATGATATGATGATTGTTGGTGGTTGTGTTAATAGTTAGGGCGTAAACGAAACCGCGATCGTAAACGTAACTTCGTTAAAACCAACAAATCATAACTTTAAGTTTCTGCAGAAAGTCCCGAAGTTGTAAACTGCAGATTCTTGAAAAATAACCTTTTTTTAGGATAGAAAATGTTATATGGATCGTTTAGGCACTTGAATTGCTTGATTCCGATTTACGGATCAAAAGTTATGGTCATTTTAGTAAAAGTGAATTACGTGACAAAAACCGCTACGAATTACGAACTTTGAAAATATGAAGGATAGACTTAAAAGTGTTCATAAATCATGAAATATTTACAGAGAGTAAAATATTGAGTTTCCTAACTGGCATAAAAATTTCAAGTGAAAAAAATGATTTCCCAATTTTATAAAAATGTCGTAGCCGAGACCGCGTGAGTAGAAACCGAGAGAATCCATAAGCGGGGTCGACGACGATAATGAGAACGAACCCAATATACTTAGGAAAATGAAGTGACCACAATGTGAATATGACTTAAAGGAATAAATAAGGTAATATAAGTTGAGCGGGAGCATGATAAGTAGCGCATGAGTGCGAGTTGCCGTAAATTAGAACGGAACCTAACGAAATGAAATGTGTTTATGGTTATAGATTTCCGAGCGGAACCTAGAGCATTCTCCATCTCGAGATACCCAGGCAAGTTTACGAACCCAACTCCATTTTTACTGTTGTGTTGTGAAAGGATTATTTTACTATCATCGCATAAATACCATGTTTTCCATGATACATAGTTGTTGAATTTCGCATAATATAGCAATATTGTACGATAAAGTATATATCATGAAATGTTTATTCCGCTTTAAGCGTGACATATTATATAAGACCGAGAGTCGGTTGGGATTTAAAATAAAAACCGGGAATCATTTCAGAGATATTATAGGACGATTATAAGTCCATAGTAGTACGGTTTAAAAGGGGACTCACCGTCCACTTACGAAACATTAAAACACCTCGAACTTTTATTAAAACGATTTCCCAACGATCATATTCCCTCAACTATATTTTATTGTTCGGATAATAAATTTTATATACGTATTCCTTTATTATGGGAATAGTATACTCCAACATTGATTTATTTCAAACCTGGTTAATCATTATAGATTATTTATTATGTAGACACAAATTAGTTGAGGAATATTATTTTTAAATAAATCTTTTAGAGAGTAAACTCATTCGAGGTATGATTATTATCAATTATCATTTAATTATTTATCAAATATTATTTAATTAATTATTATTTATTAAAGGGTTTATTATTGATTTAAAAATCATAGATCCTGATTTAAAACATACTTTCTGATTTCGGAACATCATTCGAATAATTTCAGATCATCGGTGAATATTATCCCAACTAATTAATATTTTGAATATAGTTTCAAGGAGAAACTTTTCCCCATTAATGATTATCTGTTGATAACGGTAAACTCATATCCTTAGTACTTCCTCCGAAACTTTCGGAAGTACATATATATATACACAGTAAAGCTATGCCTATCAACAAGCAAAATGCTTAGAGGAACTTCGATATGGTTCGAGTTCTCGAGATATGATAGAAATTCCTAAAGGACAAGGGAGGGGTAGAATCCAAGTACTTCATGTATTGGATAGGCTACTGTTACCGTAGGAGACGGTACAATATGTACCTATGGACCTGCGAAGTGTGTGTATACCCGAAATGAGGACACATAGCCCGTATGCGGCAAGGGTGATACCCGAGAGATGACGGTTTCGTCCTTCTACTAGTAGAAAAGGTTACTTTTATCGCAGTACGACTGATCATCATATGCCGTGGCTCTAATGAATATCCAAATTCTTCCAATTGGAATTGTGAAGCAATATCGTAACCCAATCCTAGGTGCTGGGATTACTATTAAGGTATTCGCAGGTTATTAAAACCCCCCTTAATGAATTGTTTTCATAAAAATGTGTGTATCACCAAGGAAAACTATTTTCGAATAAAACATAAATATTATATATGATGTTATCATCCAGTCATTTTTATACTGTACATTATTATGCTGGGCATTATAGCTCACACTTGTTTTCTTAAATTGACACAACACAACAATGAATCAAGATGCCTGCCATGAGAACCACAGCCAGGAAACGGGTAGGAAATGGTCAGCTGTTCCGTAGATTGTTTGGTGCTGTACCACAGGTAGTCATAATAAGCTGGATTAGTTTTCAGTTGTTTATAGTTCGGCTTATTTATAAGTATGACTTATGTAAGGTAAGAAACAAGAAACGTATATTTGGCCGGCGGACTAGCCTTACCTAAAGGTCACTCCCCGGTAAGTCTAATTACTTTTGGGTTGTAATAAAATTTCTCTAGTTATGATGGTTCGTTTTCAACCTGTAAGTGTGTGTGATAAGTGTGGGGTCGTGAAGCGTGAGTATTTACATATTATAGTGTGAGTTGTGTGAGTTAGATGGCGTGGCTTCCGAGACTCCTGACCCCGGGTTTTGGGGCGCCACAACACTAATATATTTCTAAACAATAATTAAACAGTCTAAAAATCTTAAAAAATAATATTAAATCTCCAAACTGTCTAAACCAATAATATAAATGCCGAAATTTATTAATAATTAAGTCTAGATAATGATAAAGTCTGAAATCCTAATCAATAAAATGGGGTAGCCCTCAATCACACAGTCCCAGATCCCCCTAAGCACCTACCAGAAAAAGAATACGGCATGAGCCAAATGCCCAGTACGGATTTGGAATACAGTTTATAAATAAGAGATCGGAATAAATAATCTGTAATTTATAATAAACAACAATTTTAAAATAAGTAAGGCTGAAGCAACGAGGGGTTAGGAAATTTCATACCGAGATCAGAACATATACAAATATAAATACACACATCACAGGGTACCTAATGCGTGCAACAAAATGGATAACGTGTACGACAAATACAACAAAATGGATAACGTGTACGACATATTATAGATTGTGTTGGCTTAGCTTCCGTTTCTTCATCTTCAATAATCTTCCTTTTGGCTCTTTCCTTCCAGTACCCTTTTCCTGTCTTCTTTGGTGCTTTCTTTTCTTCAGGTAAAAATTTCTCAGTTTCAGTTGAAGTTGCAGGCTTCTCACTTTTCTGTTGAGCATCTTTGGCATTCAGATTTTTCTTAGATTTTATCCTCGGCTTCTCTTCCTTTTTGGCTTCTCCAAACTAAAAGTGACCACTCATCACACATATCAATTTCCGATGTCTGTAGATTCTTGCCATCCTTCTCTTTAGTATGGAGTCTTTGTTAGTCTTGAAACATTCAATTGATCTGCCCAACAGTTTCATTTTATCTGGTCTAGGAGGTGAATAGGCTTGGTCCATTGGGGTTTTACTTGAAAATTTGGAGGAATCATGTTTAGACTTCAAAACCACAATGGACTGTTCTTGATTTTTCATAGAATATTGACCTCTTTCACAATTTCCTAGCTTCATTTCTTCCAAAGTAATTGACTTCAACTGTGTGGAATGCCTCACAGATTTTTCTTGTGTAATAACCCTAATTTTTGGAATTTTTGAAACCCTGATGAATATTAACTTTTGCTAATTTTGCTGATTGAGTAAAATTATCAGCCCACACTATATAAGAATACTGTTATGGAAATTCTGAGATCGTATTAGTATTTCATAAAGTAAATGAGTGTATGTAAAGGTCGTCAGAATTCGAATTCGAACACTTTGATTTTTCCTGAAAATTCACCAGATACCGAAAGAATTAAGTATATGGTAACATGATTAAAAATAATTGAATTCAAGGATTATAACAAAGGATCATTAAAGGGATATAAGATATTAAAAAAGGTTTAGGGAAGCCCAAGTAATAAGATCCTGAGTATGATCTCTCAAACGAACAACGAGAATGAGAGTTAAGCGAACCGTAAAATAAATAAGCAACCAAGGATCAAGCTTGTACAAGAAGCAAGAGAGATTAAGCAAGTGGATTAGAATCAAGGTGACATCAACAATCCATAGGAATTGGACAAGTGGCTAGATGGTGAGGTAAACTAGATGATGTAAGCAATGACCCAAGCATTTTATTAAAGCAAATCTAGATATTTAGCTAAAGAAGAATATTAACTAAGTAAATCACTTGGCCAATAATCCACCAACCAACCAAGCAAAGAAGCAACCAAAAGTACATTCTTCAATTTTTAAAGAAAAACCCGAGAGGAAAAGGAGATAAAAATGATGGACAAAGAAATGCTTGTATCTTGAGTTTCCCTTGACCGATTCGCGCGTTCTACCAGACATTGAAGACCTCGAGAAGCTCTACACATATAGGGTAACCACTCTCCTCACCTCCTTGATTCCCATACTCAGTTTTCATGATTTATAGTTAAGTGAATAGTAACCATGTTTGTGTTCTTGGTTTGGTGTTGAACTTTATAGCATGTTAAGGTTATTTAATGATCATCCAAGGATATATAGGCCTTTGTAAGAGTATTAGAAGCTTTAAGAAGGTATACCAGAGCTTTCCCTCTTTGATTAATAGTATCAACTTTTATGTTTTAAGGATTGTAAATGGATGTTTTGATGGTTGATTAGTGAATGAAAGATTAAGCATGTTTAGTGTAACATTTGTTAAAGTTGTTTTTGTGATTGTTGAACCATGAGTGAGATTGGTTGGGTTGGATGTTCTTGATCTTGTTTGAACTTAGTTCAGTAGTAGAAGTTTATATCTTGAGTTTTTGTTGTATTGTTGTTGGAATGGAGTGATTTGGTATAGTAAGAATTTGGAAATTGCTAAAGTATAGCCTTCGTAATGCCCATTTTTCTAGAAATTGTTTTTGTAATTAACTTTTGGACCTGAGAACCCATTTTTAAGAACTCACCATTTCCATTCTTAGATAGGTTGTATTTTAAGCTTCATTTTGATATGTGTTTTGCTTTGATCTGATTTACAGTTTAGGAGAAACGACCATTTTAAGTAACGGCGTTTTACGAACGAATCCCTATCCCTCGAGTAACTTTAAGATAATGTTTAAGGCCCCTAAAAGACTTATCGAAACAAGAAATATTTATGTAAGGTTGATTTGGTAGTTCGTAAAGCCTCGTGAAGTATTCTCTTTAAAAATATTTAATGTAAATCCTTAAGCGTGGAAGCGAGCATTAGGGTTTGCATGAGTAAAGCTCAGTTTCTTAAGTGACCGAGGACTAATACCAAGTTATGATATTGTTTATAGGTTATCGTACCAACCTAGGACCCTCACAGTTGCATTTGCATTTGCATTTGCATTCGCATCATTAAGACAAGACTTCTATCCTTTAACTGTTAACTTCTTGACTTTATGATATTATTTGTTATAAAGTGTTCATATATGTATAGACATATATATGCATAGACTAGATATGAGTTGAGAATTATTTCGAGGTATGAATGACTCCCCTGAGATATGTATGTATAAGAATTTGTGAATCCCTGGGATAGGGAAGAGTAATTAAGTGAACTGGATTCAAATGAATGAGAAAGTTATTAGCTAACTATTTATGTTTTCGTTATGTTGACCGGAAGCCGACTTTTTTCTAACAAGAGTCGTCGTCGTTCGAAGATTGTTCCTTCGAATATTATACGATTGTATATTATTCCCTTCTTGGTTATCAAATTTTGAAGTATTTAATCTTATTAAATACCAGAAGGAGAATAGCAAACAAGTTTATCACAACCTAAACTCATAAAGACGATGTAGTCATAATTTCATTATCTATTTATTTTTCGAACATTTTGGGAATAATGAAGGATTAAAGTACTTTGGTAAATAAAGATTAAACGACAATTATTAATTTTTTAAATAAAATTATTTTCTTTGTTTTAATTATTTTGAAATATTGGTTAAGGAATCTTAATTAATATTCAAATAAATGCTAAATTCTAAAAGTATTATTTTAAATTAGAGAGTAAGAGATTATTAAATATCTTAGCAATTTTTAAGGCTTCCTGGTCAAATCGAGAATGTTCTTTGATTAATAATATTCCTTAATGGATAACAATTAATGTGATGATTGTTGAGATAAATAAAAGTAATAATGAAAATAAAGATATAAGAATGATGTGATTGATATGGAAAAGATTGAGAGGTAATTGTGGAATGTGAAACATGAAATGTCATGAATGGATTAAAATGAAAAGTAAAGATTCTTTTATAATGCATGGGACTCGGTTAGTGCAGGGATCATTGTACATAATGCCCTAGCAGATGCGGCCGGATTGGTCAGCATACTATTAAAACTAGATTACGGTAGACATGAACGTCGGTACCGTGGATTGAGAATACTGGAAAGGCGGTACTTCTGCGTAAATGGTCGTGTCTAATCGGTCTAGCCATTTTTATTTCTGGCCCATGTGCTGCCAAAGGATGTGATCAAGTTCAAAAAGTATTCTTGTCCATCATAAGGTCAAGTTCGAAAAGTATTCTTGCCTTGGTCAAGTTCGAAAAGTGTTCTTGTCCATCTACTAGTAGTAAAAAGGTTCCTCGGAAGGACATGATTGAAATGAATGATCATCATTGAATCATATCCAATTGGTTGAAAGTCTCATTCCCTCAGAAAAGAAATGTTTAAAATGTTTTTTTAAAATTGAATTGACACCGATAAATGTTGATAATAAACATAATAAATAAATAGTCTTTTATCTAACAACTTGTTGGATTGTTAAGATTTTTTGGTAATGGAACATTTTGAAACTGATGTTGGTCGTGAAAAGAGGGAATGAGTAATTGTTGATTTTAAATTATGGTACAACTAAGTGCTGGATAATGATACATATAGATTGATTGAATGAAAAGTATATCATATAGTAACTTGAACTATTGGAGAATTACAAAATGGTTTGAGGTTTATGAAAGATGTTGAGGTTGAGGAACAATATAAAGGGTATAAAGGTTTGATTCTTTTCTCTATTACTCCTATTGAAGTATGTTCTATTTTTATAAGTTGATAGTTACTGGTAGAACTTGCTGGGCATTATTTGCTCATTATTGTTCTTTAATCTTCCAACCTCACAAATAGCAATATGGCCATACCAACGACGAGTAGCAAGGAAGTCGATGATATCTGTTAGTTCATATGACTGGCTTGAGGTGAAGGATTAAGCTGGTAGACGACTAGTTATCCTAGAATGTTATGTTTAAGTTAAATCATGTAAATTGTTATAACCTTGGGTTAAGTCTATATTGGACTGCTGATTATACTTCATCTAGAAGTAATAATTAGTAGCATATCTAGAAGAGATATTTGGAAGAATTTAATGATTGTTGAATCACTGTATTCTTATGGTTCAGTATTATATTGATGCATTCTCTGAGACTATAACTAGTGTGTGTGTTAAAGGTAGGGGTCGAGTTATGAGTAATTGTGTGTTGATGAGAAGTATAAAGGAAATGTTCTGAAAAAGGATTTGTAAAGTTGATCATGACAACCCAGATTCCTGACTCCGGATTTGGGGGTATTACAGAATGGTATCAGAGCAAATGGTATAGTACTCAAAGACGTGAACGTACAAAACTTAGTTATAATTAAGAGGGCCGAGAATTCATATTGGATTCATAGTTGGACTACTAAATGTTGTTACGACCGGTATTTCTAAACCCTATCTATATATAACTGTGTGTTTATAATTAATATTTAAATTATATGGAATTATAAATGTGGATGATCTATATGACTGAGTGCCTAAAAACTAAGTGTTTAATGTATTAGTTTATATAAAAAAATTTTGAAAAGAAAATCTTATCATTTAGTATTTTTAAATGATAATCAAAAGTACTTCATATTATATGAAAAATCGATTTTAAAAATCTTTTAACAATAAACTTTCAAATTTTATATCATTAAATTTCTAAAATCATAAGTTTATGATATTTATTTTGTGATTTATGGAGGTGCATTTATATTTATAAAAATTCTTTTATATAAATTAGTTGTTTTTTAAATTACAAATTACTTAGTTGCCCATGCATTAAAATACCCTCCAATTCAATTTAAAAGGGCATAAGAGATAATTCATACCCCGCTAACCTTCTTCTATCCACCAAAAGACTAAACTACCCTTGCATGCACTTTTGCTTGGTTATGGGAGAAGGGCACTTTAGTACATTCCAAATTCCACTATTGAATTAGTGCATGATGAACCATAAAGAGAGGATTTAACCCAAAACCACACTCCACTGAAGCTCATCATTTTTACTCTCAAATTTTCTCTCCTTCCCTCTCTTTTTCTTCATTCGGCCGAAGCCCTTTCCCCCATTCCCTTCAATTTTTATTCATCAAATCATTGCCATTCTAGTGTAATTCCATTTTCGGAGGGATGATATGGAAGTTCCATGCTTAGGAGATGAAGTTTAATGCTTGCATGTCATGATTTTATGTGATCTCCAAAGAGAAACTCTTAATTCATGTGGATTAAAGAGTTCTCTATGATATATACTTTTTATGTGCATAAACTAAGTGTTTTCATGAATAAAACTCTTTTAAAACCTTTGCATGCTACTTATATTTAGTTGTAAAGTCATATTCTACTTTGCATGTTAGAGATAGGGCATTATTTTTAAGTATAATCATGTTATAAATGCTCTTCTTTTCGAAAATGTACATGCATGCTTAGTTTGTGTTAAATTTGACCTTATATGTGCTTACAACGAATTGTTTGCTTGATATTATGCTTGATATTTGTTGTTAAAAGGTAGTGTGTATGATCTTTTGAAGTAGTTAAGTATTTTAAGTCGAATTTATGAGCTAATAACCCTCTTGTTTAGTCGAACTTGATTTAGTGATCATCTTGAGTTGCATGTTAAGTTTTATTTTGCATGTTGGTACTATAGGTAATGGATGATCTCCATTATTGGTTGAGGCCTTAGTTTAGAGTCTTATATTAGTAAATTTGCCTTTTTTGAGATTTAATTCATGGTTTTAAAGTGGGAGTAAAGGGGTAAAGGCTAGGATAGAATCCTGAAATTTTTTCCAGATTTGCATGTGAGTTTTGTGTTGATTTTGAATGGGCATTTCTTAGGAATTGTTAGGCCCAAGCCATGGGGAGTTAAGAATTGGGGTATAATTGAGTCTAGAAGTCACAAATTAGAGAAACCAAACCATTTAGTAAGGTGCACACACCAAAATTTAGAATTTGTCCAGGACAGTTTTGTTGCAACTTAGAAATGAGGAGTTTTGACCATGTCATGGGTAGGCCCTCACTAGGCCTTGGTTATCCCTAGTTAGAGGGAGTGTCAGAGGAGTTTTTACAGCCATAGTTAATAGGAATTGAGTTAGAATCATGTGTCATAAGTTAGTGCAAAACATGACACTTTTCTGTCCAGAAAACAGGGGAACATTGGACTTTAAGCTTAGGCCCAGGTAGGCCCAAGCTAGGCCCTTGAGCCACACCAAGTTTAAGAGTTGACTTATGGTCAGAAGATTCTAGTGGATAAGTTTGAGAGGTAAAATTGAAGTTTAAGGGTGTCAATTGTACTCATAAACCCATTGGTGTCACCCTGAAATCACTATAATGAGCAAAATCACTTAACCATTAGTTTTAGGGAACTTATGAGTGAGGCCTAGGTTGAAAACCATAGTTGTAAGATAGTATGAGGTCATTAGAGTGTAAGGTCTAAGTCAGGGTCCATAAGAACTTGATGGTTTAGAAAAGGCACTTCGAGTTATGAGGACGATATTAAGAGTTTTGGCTAGTTTAGTATAACTAAGTGACTTGAGTAAGTGGAGTGAGATCATCCAAGCCTAGTGATGCAACATAGTGTGTATGGATATATTATTATGTACTTAAATGTGCTATGTGAACATTAGTGGCTATGTGAAATATTATGCTTATAAGGTAATTATAAGCATTTATGTGTATATAGGCCTAAGTGCCAATATGCGGAATTTCGGTTTATAATTAGGTTGAGTTAGTGAGTATATATTATAATGAGGATATTATTATTTTGTGTAGGCTCTCGAGACAAGGTTAAACTTGCCATTAAAGTCGAGTGAAGCTCCGGTTGCTCCCACCTGCCAGTCAAGTCAAGCCTTTCTCAAGGCAAGTGTTTCAACCTACCTTTTTGTTTATACTGCAAGATAGTGTTAGCCCAGCTTTTATATATGATGCGAGTATTCTAATTCACCTTGATATATATGATCCAAATGGTTTCAAATCTATCTTTCGTATTATATGCAAATGCTATGAACCCTCAAGTATCTATTACAAGTAGTTTAACTTTGCTTGGAGATTTCTATGCAAGTAATTCAAAAGTCATACCATGCTAATATACCAAGTAATTGTGATGTGGAACCCTGTGCAAGTTATACTCAGTAACCTTATCTTGATACCTAAAAGTCAGCTATCCCTTAAAATTCCTTCATGATTGCTTGATAACCCTATTTTTACCCCTAAAACATGATACCCTGTTATACTTTGAACTGATGCTCACCTTCTTTATATTTCAATACCTATGTCTTATCTGGAACCATTACCTTGAACCTAGTTTGACTTAGTTCCTTCATACTAACCGATAACCCTGCTAAATCTCATTGTCAAATTCCTTGTGAATAGAAACCTTGTAACCCTTGATAAAGTATAGTCTAGTTGATCATGGCCTTGAAATTTAGTGGACCTATTCCCTGTGCTTCAAAGTTGATCTAGAACCCTTGATAAAGATGCTCATTGTTTAAGAAATTAACCGTCACTTGGCATCAGTTTTTAAAATAAAAAGTTAAAATTTGGATTTCCAGTCCCAAAGGGGGACAAATATTTTCTTTAGATAGTGGATCTGGACTGAGACGCAAGTCCTTTCCACTCTTAATTTATATGCTTAACAGTTGCCTAGGGATCCCATTAATGTTCTAGAACCCAGCGAGGTTCGGGATTACCTCGCGGCTGATCACCGGCTGTAATCCATAGCGTCATAAAATGGTTTTTGATAAGGAAATGATTTTGAATGGTTTTATTACAATAAAAGATGCCATCATCCTGAAAGTTTATCTCTTGATACTATATTGTTGAATCTTTCAATTCCATTGTTAATGTATTATTCTTGTTTATGTATATTATAGCGTTTGTTGAACATTTGGCTCACTACTTGCTCACCATGATATTACAACTAGCAGATATGGTTAGATTCAAGCAGACAACGCGTAAGACTTGTGATGCCGATTCGTTCGAGCTCAGGTAGTTAGTGATTTTGTGTGTGAGGACTCGATATTGGAATCAGGTTGTAATAGTTAATAGTGTTGGGTTATTCCAAACCCTAAACTGTAAAGATCTTGGATTCAGATGTATTTACTTCCTTTTGTTAACTAATATAATTACTCGTATATTGTCTTTTGTAAATGTTTAGGGCATGGAAAATGTAGTACTGACAGGTGAGAGAAAGATGTGAAACCTTGAGCGAATATTTATGAACAAAAACTATTAGGCTCCTTATTATATTATAGGGGACCCCAAATGATTCTGTCTCAATAGAGTGAGATATAGAATTGATTAATATGGCTGACAGAGAGCTTATAGCAATGTTAGAGACTGAGATGATATTGATACGCTTACTTTGGCCCAAATATAGGGTAGTAAGGAAGTTTGATAGAGCACAAATCAAACATCAAGAGAGAGATAAAATGGCTTTTGCCTTTGTTCCACTTCTGGATAGAGTTCCATATGAGGTCGACCCTTCTAGGACACAAGGAGAGGATTTTGAAAATGATGAGAAGAGATTTTGAAACTTTTATGAATTATCGAAGGCATTGATATAAGATATAGAGCAGAATCTCAAGAGGCAATTGAGGTAGAGACATTATGTGCCGATACCATTGGATGACTCAAATAGCATGAAGTTTATTGCTATTAGTCCTGTATAGTTGTTCTGAGGGAAACAATATATATGAGGACCAAGACCTTTAACTTCTCCGTACAATTAATGTTACTCATCACCTATAATAAATTAAGGAATTATTTTGTATGCGAGATTCTATATTCCCTGCGAACACTACCATAGTATTGAGGACATTGTTTTCTTTAAGGAAGATTTATTATATACTTTGAGAATATTTTTAAAAATGTAACCTGGAGGTGGAATTAATGTAAATATCTCAGAAATTTCAAAAGTATGCCACCCAGACAAAGAGTTACAAGGGTACACCCTGAAACAGAGAATGAAGCCACTAAAAACAACAGTACTTCGGATGGAGATATCCCCGAAGATTTTAATGAACATGATAATGAGCATTACGAAGAAGAAAATGACCAAGACACCGGGAACCAGGGAGGTGACCCGGAAGTAAACCCCATGGAACAATGTATGGACTTGCTGAGGCAGAATTTAGATCGCCACCCAAACCCACGGCAACCACCTGTTCCCCAACACACCGTGGCCAATTTCTTTCGAGCCTTTAAATAATTGAAACCTCCCGAGTTTGAGGGAACAGACGACCCTGTGGTAGCTAGGGTGTAACATCCCCCAAATCTGGGCTCAGGATTTGGGTGTTACCAACCAACTTTAAATAATATATAAACCTGTATATTAAGTTAAATATACATATGACCTCTCAATTACAGATCGTTTACAGGTTATGGTATGAAACAGGAATCTAAACATCTAAATTGTATAACAACTACTCAAATATTATTACCTCTTTACCATCTTTCTCGTCTTAATCACTCTGACATCTCTAACTTCTTGCAGCTGAGATCTATTCTATTCTCGCTGACTATTATCAACTATTCACTTTTATTCTCATGTGATACTGAAAGAAATAAGAATTCACAAAGTAAGAGTGAGCCAAAAATGCCCAACAAGTATCATAATTAGTTTTCGGGTATTATTATCAAAAGAAATTCCTAGAAATAATCTTTAAATGATTTTATAAACATCTTTATTTGTTTGAAACAGTTAAGCGAGTTAAACATCAGCCTTTATTAGCCTTGATCATAAGTAATATTTCTCTGAAAAGAACATCGAACAATTCTCTGATTCATCTCTTAAATCAATTATTTGTCGGTTTTGTAATCATGAAACTTTCCAAGAAAGGAATTTCGTTAATTGTGATCAACGATAAATTAGACTGGACACTAGAATTAACATATGCACTTTACTCTGCTGATCAGTCAGAATATAGCGCGAATCTATGCCTATCCGTATAGACCCACCATCACATCGGGTACCCATGCATTATGGCCTAATAATGCAATATATAATTGTTCATTTTATACGTTTATCCTTATCGTCTACCCACCCGATAATAACAGATAAGGATCACATTTAATCAGATAAAGTTAAAAAGACACGTGGACTCCCAATTCATATAACACATAAACATATAAGGTACATATCACATAATTCATGTAACATATGACTCATTTCGTCAAAACATTCGACTCGATATATTTAAAATTGAAATCAAGTCAAAATATGACTTTTCAATATTTATGCGACTCAGAAACATTTACAAAATCAAGCGACCTTTTAAAGCGAGAGATTTTATGTCTCAAAATTATTTTAAATAGAAGCAGAATAATTTTCTGAGTCTAGACACGTTTCGTTCTTGAAAATAATAAAGAAAATAATTTTCTGAAATTAAAATAATTTAGTTAATATTTAAAATAATTAACCAAATTAAGTTTTAAATTAAAAATCATTTTTTTAAATTAAAATAAGAATTTTGAATTATTTTTAAAACCAAAATCTGATAAACAGTTTTCAATTTGGGGGTGTAGGGTTTAGAGGATCCAAACCGGGTCAAAATAAATCTAACCGAGTCAGTAAGTTGGGTCAAGGGTCGACCAAGCACAGGTGAAGAAACCGTTGGAAATAATGGCAGAATCCGGCGACTTCCCGACCAGTTCCGGAGAACCCCGAACCCTGCTCAACCATCAACTTTCAGTCCTGATTTTTACACCAATACAATCCATATCGCGTCTACAACACTGAACATTCCAGAATCATGCCATAACAACTCATAAATCTCAATTCTGATCAGTACAAGGCAAAAATATGATGACATTATCGAAAAAATTCAATTTTAACGGAATCAAAACCAAACTCAGCGAGTAATAACTTAAATCGAAGTTGGGAACATTTAAAATCTAAAGCAATAATCCATATCATCGAAAAATCATTAAACAAGCTGAAAAATTCAAATTAAAACTTGGGGAAACACATAGCATCGACTTAACACCTCCAGAGGTTAAACAACTACAATTTATACACCAATCGATTGCATATTCGATGATAAAGCTTATTTAAGCATCAAAACCATCAATAAATTCGTAAATCAAAAACCCCCAATTTTGGTCAAGAACCCTTAAATCGAAATTTAAAAATTACTGATCTGAGGTACCTTTTGATGATGAAATTGGATTGTACTCCTCAAGAGCTTCAAATTGACTACAAACACGACATGATTTGCTTTCTGAATCACTGCAAAATCATGGTTTGATTCCAAGTACAATTCTTGAAACCCTAACCCTAATTTCAGAGAAAAAATCTAATTTTTAATATATTTTCTGATTTTTAATATAATACTCCCAAATATTATTTAGGGCCTAATTATATCATTTAATAAAAATATTTAGCCCAAAATTAATAATTAACGGGGAATAATTTTTTATCCAATAAATATAAAAGTTATGTCAAAATTCCCCAAAAATTCCGAATAATCCAAAAATACAAAAATATTGAATATTTAACAGTCCCATAATTTTCTAAAAATAAAAATATGATTTTTGTGGGCTTTGACGTCCCGGCAGGGGCCCGGAAAAATCATTTCTCACGAAACGAATATTTTCTAAATTAACTAGATGTTCGGAAAATTATTATGGTATACGCCATATTATGCAAAATAAGGCCAATTTCTCTATACGGAATATCAGTCATTAAAACGAAACCTGGATAGTATAACTTTTAATAAAAATCCATTTAACACGTAATAAAATACCCGAAAAATATCTCAAACCACACATAACACATATAACACATAACATATAAACTTTTATGATCGATCAGAATTTATAATATCATAAATCACATAACACTCATTTAATATAACACAAAACATTCGTAAATTCCCGGTTGTTACATAGGGCCTGGCTGAAGGAATTAGAGAAGTCCTTTGAGATTATGCAGGTAGCTGAGAATCAGAAAACTATTTTTTCTACCTACTTACTAAAGGGAGACACAAATTATTGGTGGGGGTTTAAAAAGAATATAGAAGGGGATGGAGTGATGACTTGGGCCAGGTTTACCAAGTTGTTTTTGGAGAAATATTTTCCCAGTTACATGGAGGGCGAGATGGAGCAAAATTTTTTAGAACTGAAGCAGATAGCTTGAGCGTAACAGAGTATGAAGCAAAATTTGCTGAGTTGTCGAGATTCGTGCTAAAATTTGAAAATACTGAAGCGAAAAAGGCAAGAAAGTTTCAGCAGGGGTTGAACCAATGGATTCAAAATAGGGTGTATGTGTTAGAGCTAACAAATTATGCTACCCTACTACAGAAAGCTACTATTGTGGAGAATGGAAGTGAGCAGGTACGGAAAAAGAGAGACGGTAGAAAGAGAAAGTTTGAGAGTCAGAAAGGAAGTTCCACTGGTGGGAACCTTCCAAACAAGATTGGTAAGGGACGAGCATCCCATGTTAGAAGAAATCCAGAGGCTAACTGATCGGAAGGAACGAGTGTTGGCTAGAGCGACAGGCAGGTCATGGGATCCGGTCGGTACAGTCACGGCTTCCACTGCCAGATTGTAAAATATGCGAGAGAAAGCATAGAGGGGACTGTCATATGCCCAGGGTAAATTTTTTCCACTATGGACAAGTAGGGCACTATGCGAGCGATTGCCAGATACACGCTTCTAATAACAAACCCTTAAGCCATACGTGTTACAAGTGTGGCCAGGTGGGTCATTTAAAAGAGGAGTGTAGAGCAATTAGACCAGGGGTATCAAGACGAAGCGGGGTTGCTTCTAATCAAGCACCGACAACAAGGACTTTCAATATGGCGATCAGAAATGTTGTGCAATACACTAATGTAATTAAAGATACCCTTCTACCCAATTTCACCAATAGACCTGTTTTAACCCATTTGGGAACTACTAGATCTTGTGTGCATATAATTGTCCCGATCGTGAGTTAGAAATAAGAAGTACAATGATCTAAGATATATGAGGTTGGAATTTTAAAGCTATAATGGACATAGTTTGACTAATGCAAATGATCAATCAAAGTTTATAGAGAGGGTCAAAGATTTTTCAATATAATACAAGAATTTCATTGGGAGCTTAGTATCTTTAAGAAGAGCAATAAGTAATAAAAAATTCACGTTGAGCGCGACCAATATCTTCCATAACATCCTTGATACCATTACCTAATTCTCTAAGAAAAATAGTTAACCATTATTATCTTTTGGAGGCCATATACGTTGATCTCAGTTTAAAAAGGAACGTTAGCATGATACTATATATAAACTATTAAGGTGAGAATGATTGAATAAATACCCTTATCAGGGGTAGATGATTAGGTTTATCTATTGATGAAAGTAAGTACTTTTTATAGATTTGAGGATAAAACATCGATAACTTGAGATGAAGCATGGGGAAATGCATAAAGGGTAGCATTTCACCTTTAATAGGGACATTAGGAGTTTGGAAAGTATGAATTTGTGGGATTAAGGTAGCAACAACCCCTAAATACCAATGGAAAAAGTTTCCAGAACTATATAGACACAATGATTACAGTATTAGCAAATGGTATCTTGATTCGCCCTGTACTTATGAAGTACATGAAAAATGTTAAAGGATTACCTTGGAAATTTTATAAGAAGAAAGGTAATACTTAAGTTTTCCAAATAGAAATTTTGATAGAGGAAATTGGACATAATAATAATGATGCCAAGTGGGGCACGCGTTAAACCATGAGAAAGTATAGATCAAACCAATGAATGTCAAAATTGTTTAAAACAAGGACCCAAGATAAGAGGCGTCCTAAGTATGCTCGAGAGTTAGCCGTTGTAACAACCGGAAAATTACGACTGTTTTATGTTTATTAAATGAGTATTATGTGATTTATGTAATTATAAATTATGATTGATCATAAAATGATAATTGTTACGTGCTATATATGTATTGTGGTTCGAGATATTTTTTTGGCTATTTTATTACATTTTAAATAGGTTTATATTGAATATTATGCTATCGAATATCAATTTTAATAGCCGTTATTGCGTGTAGGGCGTTTGGCCTTATTTCGCGTAATACGGTGACTACTATATTGATTTTTGCAACATCTAGTTAAATTAGAAAATATTTTATTTCATGAAAAATAATTTTTCCAGGCCCCTATCGGGACATCAAAACCCACAAAAATCATATTTTTATTTTTATAAAATTTTGAGAATATCCAGGCATTTTTGGATTGTTCGCAATTTTTGGGAAATTTTGACATAATTTTTGTATTTATTGGATTAAAAATTATTCCCCGTTAATTATTTATTTGGGCTCATTATTTTTATTAAATGATATAATTAGGCCCTAAATAATTTTGGGGGTATTATTTTTATAACTGTAAATAGAATATTTTACTTATTATTTAATTATTTAATTATTTAAAAATCAAAATATATATAAAAAAATCAGAAAATTCTCTGAAATTAGGGTTAGGGTTTCAAGAACAATTCTTGGAATCAAATCATGATTTTGCAGTGATTTGGAAAGAAAATCATGTCATGTGAAGAGTACAATCCGATTATATCATCAAATTATACCCAGGTTAGTGAATTTCAAAATTCGAATTCTAGGGTTTATGTTGAATTTTGGGTTTTTTTATTTTGGGGTTAATTGTTTATTTTGATGATATGTATAGCTTCCTGAGGTGATTTGCAATTGATTCGTATATTTAAATGTATCAAACGATTTATCAGAAGTTATTAGTCGAGTTCACGGGTTTTGCTTAAATTTTGATTCGACTTTATGTTCTTATTGTTGATTAGTTGTTAATATGAATATAGGGGTTTGATTGTATGTACTATAAGCTTTGATTTGACACCTAGAACGTTAATTTTCATTTAGAAACGAGTGATTTAGTTATTTGGCCAGAACTTTGTCGGTTTCTTATTAATTATCGTCGGAGAAGACGATTGGATGGTTGGGTGATATTGTTACGTGTATCAATGAGTTTCTAGGTGAGATTAGAGTGAAAACAAAGCAAAAACCAAGTCAGTCTATGTTGTTTTTGGACATATCGGAGGTCCCGGTGGCCGGATTCTGGGAAACTTCTGATGTATTTTTGCGGACCCGGATTTGTTCCTCATGACCCGGCTGGACGACCCGGTTTTGATCCATATAGCCCCAACTCAAATTCCTGAAAACTGTTTCTGAATTTATGTTTTAAAAATAATTCAAAAATTATTTTTTAATTCTAAAAATTGATTTTAAATTCAAAATTAATTTAGTTAATTATTTTAAATAATTAACAAAATTATTTTCTTTATTAATTTTCAAAATCTAAATTTGATTTAATTTTTTATAATTTATTTTAATTACTTATTTATGGATTTAATTAATTGATTAATTCATTTAATTAATTAATTTTATTTATAAATAGTTAAATACAATTTAATTATTTATAATTAAGCCAAATAATGATTTAAAAATCATCGTGAACTTTTAAAAATGATATAAAGGTATTTAAAATTCAATTAATATTATTATTAATTGAATTAAACTTATTTTCTTCATAATAAATAGACCGTTCGTCCGTTTAATACGAAACGAACACGTCTAGACTCAGAAAAATATTCTGCTTCCATTAAAGATACTTTCGAGACATAAAATCTTTCATTTCGAAAGGTTGCTTGATTTTGAAAAAATATTTCTGAATCGCGTAATTATCCAAAAGTCGTATTTCGACTCGATTTCAATTTTAAACATATCGAGTCGAATGTTTTGACGAACTGAGTCACATGTTACATGAATTATGTGGTACGCGCCTTATGTATTTACGTGTTATGTAAATTGTGAGTCCACGTGTCTATTAAACTTTATATGATTGAAGGTAATCCTAATCTATTATTATCGGGTGGGTAGACGATAAGGATAAATATATAATAGACAATTATATATTGCCGGTTAATTGAAATAATATTTTTTATGATAGATATTATTGTAAAAGACATGCCTGTACTTTAACAAGACTAAGACAATCTGTCAACCCTAAGTAAGTTGTATTGTTATCTAAATTTGTATTTTGTACTTGTAACACTTAAAGTTTGTAAAAATGTAAAGGAGTAGACTGTAGTCTTTTTCCTAAAACAGTATCAAGCCTAAGGATTTTATGTGGAAGAAGATCAAGAAGATCATGCCTCAGAAGAATTTTGAAGAAGCTTGGAGTTGAATAAATCTGTTTGGAGAAAAATATTCTAAGTCAAGATCTCTACGAGTCACAGATTTAATGTTATATAGAAGTCATTCGAGAATTCCAGAGAGTATCGACGGATGAGAAATATCTACTCGACGGATGAGCAATACCTACTCGATGGATGAGTTATATATCGACTCGATGGATGAGCAACATCTACTCGATGGATGAGCAACATCTACTCGATGGATGAGCAATATCTACTCGACGGATGAGCTATATATCTACTCGACGGATGAGCAATATCCAAGGGGAGTGAAGAAGTCAGGAAAGCTACTCGAGAAATCAAGAAAATATCGACAAGCCAATTTTAAAGAACTGATGATTGGAGATATCGATAAGTTATTCCTTCACTAGAGAACTCATAGTTATCGATAAGTCATAGTGAAGATATGAAGACTAGAAATCTCGACAAGCTGAAGACCTCTACAAGTCAAACTCAATATGGAGTGCTAGAGATCTCGATAAGCCAATGTACTTATCAAGATGTCAAGTGTGCTACTGATTCAAACTGGAGATCTCGAGGTACAATCTCAAAGTACAGAATTGCAGATCACTTCTGTAACACCCCCAAATCCGGGGTCAGGGATCTGGGTTGTCACGAGTTCCATTTCCCTTAACAACGCTTAATCTAAATAAATAACCAATTACTGCGTACTGTGACCCCACAATACACACACACCACAAGTTATAGTCTCAGAGATGAATACCAAAATAACACACGTCATTTTATTCCACAATTATAAGTCATTACACCTCAAAAAGGGTTTCTGAATAAATTTAAATATTCCTTGCCATTATTACAATTCATAATATACATAAGTCTGGTATATTAACAGGTGAAAACCTATCCTATTGGTAGTTCCTACCTCGGCTATAGCGGCATCAATGCCTACAGGAAACTGTAGAACATTTTCTATCCACTTGCGAATTGGGAGCTTGGTCCTGTTCATCTTGTCTATCTGTTGTTGTGTGATGAAAGAAGAAAGCAAGGGTGAGTAACAAGCCCATCGAAATAATATGTATAATAGTTAACAATATATGAGTATTCTCATAGTACTCATGAAAGTCTTGGTCAAGAAGAAATGAACCAAGTTTGATATCTTAATGTGACGAAGTCGCAAAATATTCAGTATTTATGTATATATAATTTTTAAAATCTTGGAAGTCCTCTTCCATACATAATATACACAGAGTTTCAGTCTATAACTGTATAAAAATATCGTTGTTTGGTGATCTCATATATCTAACCTTGTCTCAACATTTTTCTGTAAATCTTTGTCATGCATAAGGTAATCATTTACTAGATATAAGTTGAAAAGATGAAGTTAAAAGATACTCCAATATACTTATATCTTTTCCGAATACTACTTAAACTACCACCATTCAAGGTATAATCAGTTTCAAAACTTCATCACATAGATGAGACTACAAGATAAGACTTGAATAGATTCAATCTTTGAAATATCAATTAAAGAAATGAAGTTACTAGATACTTCATTAAATCCCGATATATATATACACCTATATATATCTCATACATTCCTTGAAACCCCCTGTTATAAAAAGTATAAACATAGTTATAATACCCAATGAATTTGGAAAGAAGAAAATTTTGGCATAAATCCGATATCTTGCTGATCAGGAAAAGATACCAATTAAGTAATCTTTTCTACTGTAGATGGATGAATTCCTCGCCGGTCATCACCCTGGCCGTATTAGGACCTCGTGCTAGACAGTTACCCGGCCACTCACGCGTTGATGGACTGTCACCCAGCCTCTTACACCTTCATTGACCGTACCCCGGTCTGTCGCTTATGCCGAGTCAATTGGATGGACTTACTTCCCGAACATTGGGCAAGTAATCAAATTATTTTCTCAAAACAACAACCTCGTTGCAAAATTAAAATACACCATTGATAGGGATAAATAAATCCTGATTACACAATTAAATATTACAGTAATTATAAATGGTTTGGGCTGCAAGGCCCAATAAGAAGATGTATGACATTCAGACCAAAATGGTCAACACATTGATCAGGCCCGATGGACCAGATCAGGCCTGATGGAACAAAGAAGGCCCAAAAACTCTGAATATTAATTAATTTCGTAATTAATTAATAAGGGAAAAATCAACTATTGAGAAGAGTCCCGATAAGGATATAAATCCTTGTAGATTAGCCTCAAAGGGACCTGAAAGGATAAGGAATCAGTTTCCTATTATTTAGGACTCCAAAGTCCATTCTAATTATGAGACTTGCCCACCAAGTCTCCTATATCAAGTCCAATTCAAGGACCACCAGCATCTATATAAGGGGCCTCACCCCACAAATCAGAACTACATTTTTTGACTTGATCCTTGGCAATCAGCAAGGTACGTAGGCATCTTGTTAAGGCAGATTGAGTCACGAAACACAAGAGCAGTCAAATCGAGCCTCGAAGCTCACGTTCCTTAGTAATAAATACAGCGATTATATATATTAGTTTTTAATCCATAAAATTTGGCGCCGTCTGTGGGAAAGCACAACAACAACCATGGCAAGAACACGGAGAACAATTAGAGCTCTGGAGGAAGGAACACCATCGGGGACAACCCAGGTGATTTCGTCAACCGTGGAGATACCCCCTCACTCAACTTATGCATCTACTCAAGGGGAAGCCCAGATAGGGGCAACTCAACCTCAGCCACAAGGTACGGTTCCCCCGGCTATTCAAGGTATGAATCCTCAAGTTCAACAAGTACATGTACCTGTGAATTCTCGACCCGTCGAGTATGAATATTCAACTGTTGTTACTACTAACCCCCTTTATGGGATGCCCCTTTACCCCGAGGTTGGAGGAAGCGGACATGCTGGGCGAAGTGAAGCATGAGGGCAATCGCCCCCTACATACGAGGTTTGGCTCCTATCCCCGAGGATCGGGAATTTTCTGGTCCTTACATTGAGAGAGACTCCGAATCTTCGGATGATGAAGTAGCCCCAAGAAGCAGGCGTGCTGGCAAAGAGCCGATGGCTGATGGAAGCCAACGCCCTCAAAGTACCCAAGGGGCGAATCCCCAAGAAGTGCAGGAAAGGATCAGGGCTCATGAGGCTGAGATTCAAAGGCTGAGGCGCGACTTGGAGGCGCATCAGACCACCAGACCCCAAGCACCTCCTAGAGGGAGAAATCCTCCTCCCATCATAGACCTGGACGGTCCGGTGCAGAGAAGGGCTGTTGTCCCAAGGGTTGATCCGAGCAATCTTCTTCCCCTTGGAGATCCTGATGATCCTACTCCACCCTTCACTGAAGGAATAATGAATACCCATATCTGAAGGAAGTTCAAGATGCCAACTATCAAAGCTTATGATGGCACGGGAGATCCTGCTAATCATGTTAGAACATTCTCTAATGCACTGCTATTGCAGCCCGTGAATGATGCTATAAAGTGTTGGGCCTTCCCTCAAACCCTGTCGGGTATGGCTCAAAGGTGGTACAGTCGCTTGCCCCCAAACTGTATTAGGTCATTCAGAGGATTAAGCCAGGCTTTTATTAAGCAATTCATCAGTGGGAGAGTTCATGAGAAAAGTTCAGCATCTCTTATGAGCATTGTACAGGGGACAAAGGAATCATTGAGAGATTACCTGAATCATTTCACAAAGGAGGCTTTAAAAGTCCCAGACCTTGATGATAAGGTAGCCATGATAGCACTGCAACAAGGAACTAGGCATGAGTTCTTTAAGATGTCCTTGGCCAAACGCCCCCCTGAAAGCATGTTGCAACTCCAGGAGAGGGCAGGGAAGTATATCAAAGTCGAAGAAAGCATGAGGAAGACCGTAGTGAGTAATGAGCCCGCTGTAGGCAAGAAGCGGAAGGTCCAACTACTGCTGGATTATCCAAAAACTCCAGAAAACCATATACTAGAGAGGTTATGCATATTGTTGGAGAAGCCCCGAAGAGGGCCAGGACAGAAGTAACATTGGCTTTTGATGATTCTGACCTAGAGGGTGTGAAGTTTCCTCATGACGACCCGCTGGTCATAACACCGGTAATAGGAAATAGCCCGGTCAAGAGGGTCCTTGTGGATAATGGTGCTTCAGTGGATATCTTGCTCCATGACACCTTTTTAAGGATGGGATATAATGACTCCCAATTGACCCCAACCGACATGCCGATATATGGATTTGCAGGAGTGGAATGCCCCGTAGAAGGAATAATCAAGTTGCCAACAACCATAGGACAGGAACCAAGGCAAGCAACTCAGATGTTGGACTTTGTGGTGGTGAAGGCTAGTTCGACCTACAACGCTATCATGGGAAGAACAGGGATACATGCCTTTAAGGAAGTCCCTTCTTCTTATCATTCAGTTATGAAGTTTCCGACTCGAGATGGGATTGGAGAAGAAAGAGGAGATCAAAAAATGGCAAGAAGCTGTTATGTGGCCTCTTTGAGGGCAGATGGAGTTGGGGGGCAGGTTCTTCCTATTGAAGATATGGATATCCGAGAAAATGATGAGAAAAGGGGAAAGCCAACAGAAGACTTGGTTTCAATTCCTTTAGACCCCGAGAATCCTGAGAGGATGACTTTCATTGGGGCCACATTAGAGGAGCCCCTTAGAGGGAAGTTGGTGAAGTTTTTGCAAGAAAATAGTGATGTTTTTGCATGGTCAGCAGCTGATATGCCTGGTATAGACCCAGAATTGATTACTCACAAGCTGAATGTAGACCCAAATCGGAGGACGGTAAAACAAAAGAAAAGAAGTTTTGCTCCAGAAAGGCAAGAAGCTATAAAACAGGAAGTGGAGAAGCTCTTAGAGGCTGGTTTTATTGAAGAGATTCAATTTCCAGAGTGGTTGGCAAACCCTGTAATGGTGAAGAAGGCTAATGGGAAATGGAGGATGTGCATAGACTTCACTGATCTGAATGATGCGTGCCCTAAAGACTGTTTTTCGTTGCCAAGAATTGATACTTTGATTGATGCCACTGCTGGGCATGAGATGCTGAGCTTCATGGATGGATTTAGCGGATACAATCAGATTAAGATGCACAAGGATGACATTCCAAAGGTATCATTCATCACTGACTTTGGTGTTTATTGTTATCTTGTTATGGCATTTGGTCTTAAGAATGCAGGAGCCACCTATCAAAGGTTGGTAAATAAAATTTTAAAGGATCTTATTGGTAAGACTATGGAAGTCTATGTTGATGACATGTTAGTCAAGAGTCTAGTAAAGACTGATCATATAACCCATTTGAGGGAAGCTTTTGAGGTCCTGAGGTACCACAAAATGATGTTGAATCCTACAAAGTGTGCTTTCAGAGTAGGATCTGGAAATTTTTTGGGATTGATGGTCTCCAAGAGAGGGATCGAGGCTAACCCCGATAAAATAAAGGCAATCCTGGACATGGAACCACCAAAAACTGTCAAGGATGTTCAGAAGCTCACACGAAGGGTTGCTGCGCTGGGATGATTCATCTCCAAGTCAGGAGACAAGTGCCTATCATTCTTTAAGTCACTAAAAAATATTAAGGACTTTGTATGGAGTGAGGAAAACCAGAAGGCTTTCAAAGAATTGAAGAAATATATGGCGCATGCCCCGTTGTTGGCCAAGCCAATTTCGAATGAAGTTTTATTCTTGTACTTGGCTGTTTCAGAGAGTGCCTTGAGCGCGGTGTTGGTTAAGGAGGAACTGAAAGTCCAAAAACCCGTATACTATATCAGCAAAATTCTGCATGGTGCTGAGTTGAATTATTCAACTATTGAGAAATTTGCTCTAGCCTTGGTAATGGCTTCGAGAAAGCTGCGTCCTTACTTTCAGGCTCATCAGATTGAGGTGCTAACAAATCAGCCCCTGAGAAATATCATTCACAGTCCCAAGGCAAGTGGGAGATTGATTAAGTGGGCAATAGAGCTGGGAGAATTCGATCTCAAGTATAAGCCACAAACGGCAATAAAAGCCCAGGCACTAGCTGACTTCGTGGTGGAATGTACCATACCCAACCAAGAAGTCGGGGGGCAGGAAGATACCATACCTCAAGACAAAGGAGTCGATAATGGGGACAAAGAGAAGGATGATAAGGAGAAAGAATATTGGGTTCTCTATTTTGATAGAGCATCAAAAACAAACTCCAGTGGAGCATGATTGGTTTTACAAAGCCCTGACGGGTTCTTGATTGAGTATGCCATGAAATTAGACTTCCTAACAAAAAAAAAACGAGGCAGAATATGAAGCCCTGATAGCTGGCCTTGGCCTAGCTGGGACACTTAGAGTCAAAAACTTAAAGGTCTGCGGAGACTCGAAGCTGATCATATCCCAGGTAAAGGGAGAATTTGAGGCAAGGGATGATACGATGGCTAAGTATGTCCGCCTAGTAAGGGCTGTGATGACCCAACTCAAGGAATGCCATGTTAAGCACATTCCAAGGGAGGAAAATGCTAAGGCAGATGCATTATCAAAGTTTGCTTCATCCGAGATAGAAGAAAGTTCAGGAAGTGTGTACTTCCGTGTTTTGAAGACATGAAGCATAGATGTTAAGCTTGTAGCTCCTATAGGCCTGGGGACGTCATGGATAGATCCCATTAAGGCCCACATTCAAACCGGTTGGTTGCCAAACGATGCAATTGAAGCACGGAAGTTAGCTGTTCGGGCACTGAGGTACTTTTTGATAAATGGGATTCTGTACAAAAGATCTTTCGTGGTTCCTTACTTAAGGTGTCTCAGGCCCGATGAGGCACGCTTGGCTCTTGAAGAAGTGCATGAAGGTATTTGTGGGCAACACTTGAGGGGTAGGGCCTTGGCTCATAAGATAACCCGTTTAGGCTTCTATTGGCCAGAAATGATGGCTGATGCCAAAGAATATGTAAAGAAGTATGATCGCTGTCAGAAGCATGCACCTGTTGTTAGACGACCCCCCGAGATGCTGACCTCTATAAACTCGCCCATTCCCTTTGCTATGTGGGGAATGGATATTCTGGGGCCTTTCCCCATGGCCATAGCACAAAGGAAGTTCCTGATTGTAGCCATTGATTATTTCACCAAGTGGATTGAAGCCAAACAATTGGCCAAGATCACAACTAAGCAGGTTGCACAATTCCTGTGGGAAAATATTATGTGCCGGTATGGAATTCCCCGTATCCTAGTCACCGACAATGGAACACAATTCAACAACGAGGAATTCAAGAAGTACTGTGAAGAAAATGAAATTGAGTTATGGTTTACCTCTGTGGCTCACCCGCAAGCCAATGGGCAAGCGGAGGTAGCAAATCGGATAATCCTGGATGGACTAAAGAAGAGGATCGAGAAGTCAAGAAATAATTGGGTTGATGAAATACTTCCAATATTATGGGCCTACAGGACTACCTGTAGAGTTACGACTGGAGCAACTCCCTTCATGTTGGCATATGGGGCAGAAGCAGTAGTTCCCGTGGAGATACCACATTCCTCTCCAAGGATTCAGGCTTTCAATGCTGAGGAAAATGAGGAAGGACAAAGGTTGGCTCTGGACTTAATCGATGAAGTGCGAGATGAGGCACATGCAAAGATAGTAGAATATCAGAAAAAGGCTTCATTCTACTACAACCTAAGGGTTAAAGAAAGGTTTTTCAAACAAGGTGACCTAGTCTTGAGGAAGATAGAAGCTTCTGGTGTAGGACAGAAAGGGAAGCTTGCCCCGAATTGGGAAGGGCCGTACAAAGTCAAGAGCGTTCAAGGTAGAGGAACCTACAAGCTGGAGACAATGGATGGTTTTGAAGTCCCAAGAACTTGGCATGCACAAAACCTGAAGGTTTACCATGTGTAGGGCAACTAAATACGATTCTCACTTATCAGGATGACAAGTAGGTTGAAAAGCACCTTGAAGCTTTGCTTGCGTAGGATTTTATATTCCAGTAGAATTTACATTGTCGAGTTATTATTGTTAAGGGTCGAATCCATACTATGTAAGGTTTTGGAAAACTAGACTTCATATTAAAGAGTTTGAAATTATATCAACCTATGGATGTTTAAGTAGTGATAATACCTTGTGTGGTTTTAACAAAAAAATCATGCTTTGATCATTGAAAAAAGGAAGACTTCAAGGATTCTTTTATAAGAGTGCACGTTGCACAATTCAAAGGGCCAATTAGTTCAAGTTTAAATGCATATTAAGTATTGGAAAGATAAAGGAGAAAGATGCGAGTAAGAAAAGCAGCATATGAAATAACCCCGAAGGGTAACAAGTTTTGATACAAACAAAGTTCAAATATTGTCTAATAAAGAAGAAATACATAAAAAAAACTTAGGCCTTGGAAGGCTGGGATTCTTCTGAACCACTATCCGAAGTCTCCTCGGATGTCTCAGTCGTCCCCTCGGACGTCTTAGTCGTCTCCTCAGAAGTCCCCGTAGAGGTTCCATCAGAACTGCCTTCGGGCGCTTTGGACGCTGCGGGAGATGCTGGTTGCTGAGGCGCTGCCCTTGGAGGCTCTTCCACCCTGACCTTTTTACAACGGGCTCAGACTCCTCTTCAGAAGAAGCTTCCTCCTCTCCGGAGCTAGACTCAAGCTCCTTCCTCTTTTGGCCTTGGCTCCCCGACGGGCCGTCCTTGATCAGGCCAACGAGCTTGTCGGTAACACCCCCAAGTTCTGGAACTCGCACAGGGCAAGGAAAGGAGGATTGCTTAAAGACTTCTGGAAATTCATCCTGAATGGCCTCCACAGCAACATCCCAGCCTTCCTTATAGCTAACTGGGTGTATGAGGGCATCGTGCTCCACCATTAAGTCCTTAAACTCCTGAGTGTCCATCCAGCCGTCAAAGGCTTTATCCTTTTGAGCCTTCAGGATAATGTTTTCGGCCCGGGCCGTTTCCAAGTCAGAAGTGGAAGAGGCAAGTTGGGCTTCAAGGGCCTCTATTCTTTGGTTGGCCTCCTCCAACTTCTTGTTCGCGTCCTCCAGGCCAACCTTCCAAGCCTTGGCTTGGTGAATCACCCCCTGAAAATGGGTGTTCGCCTACAAGAAACACAGCAAAAGTATGAGACGGGAAAATCAGAAAGGCAACTATGAAGGGCAAAGGAAAAAGACGTACCGTCGGCAAAGCCTGAGCTCCAAAAAGCTCGTTCCCCTCTAAGTCCTGTTGAAGGACAAAGTCTTGATAATCGATCGGGGAGATGGAATGCTTAGACCATTCCTTGGCAAGCGCTGTGCTGCCAACAATCGAATCCTTGCCCCGGATTCCCCAAGCAGGTTGAAAGTAAGACCCTGGCTTCTGCTTGGTGCACAAAACTTGGCTGGGGCCTTCTTCGCCTGGTTTCATTGCTTGGAGTAGGAATTCTGGGAAGCGATCCCCAAGGCGCGGGTCTTTAAAGACCTTTCCAGCACGCTTCATCCTGGTTGTCTCCAGGTCTTTAGGCTTGGTAGCCTCCTCAATTTTCTCAGCCACTGCAACAAATGAGATAAGTAAGTTGAGGAATCAGCAAAATTGAAAATGAAGGAAATAAAAAAGAGATATATAAGGAAGGAAACTTACTTTTCTTAGGGACGGGAGAAAGGCCGCGTTCTACAAGAACGGTCTCCCTGATAAGATCCCAAGAATGGGAAGTCCCATTATCTTGCGTCAGGAGGTTGAAAGCTCTAGCCTCCTCCTCAGATAAAGTTATATCGTTTGGGCTCCCATCAACGGCAAGCCCAAAAGACGATCGAAATAGGGTGCCCCAATCGTTACCCTCCCAAATGACGAACAAAAAATCTTTCTTCCACCCCAAGTTGTTGTCAGGGATGGATTTCCCGTTCACAATATGAGGAATAGTAGGGCGCTGGTTTAAAGAAACCCAACCCGGATTCTTATCAGGGCTGTTCTTGAATTGAAAAATCTTTCTGAAGACAGCAACGGAAGTGGGGACATTGTGCTTGGTGCATTGCGACAGATATAGCACAGAATGAGCCTCCAAGAATTAGGGGGAGTTGGCAAGGGCTGATGCCCACATCAGCTAGCAAAAGAGGAATGAACGGGTGAAAGGGGAGTTTGATACCTGCCCTTAGAGTATCCCCGTAGACGCATAATGCATCCTTCTTCCACTGGCAGGCCCTATCGGCCGAACCTGCAAGAACCAGTTTGAAAGGTTCCTTGATTTTGAAACAGATGCTCAACTTTTCCAGCTCTTTTGGATCCCGCAAGGCACTAATATGGTTGTGCGCATCCAGATGCGCATCAGACGGGTACTCGTCCCCTCGGGTGTTGATCATGTCGATCAAGGAAGTGTACCTTGATCGAATAGGGAATTTATTGGACTTTCTAGCCACGTTCATCTTGGCCAAACGAGTCATTTTCTTATCAGCCATCTGAAAAAAGGGCACATAAAGAGATAATTTTAAAAAACGCACACTATACAAAAATAAGCACAAGGAGTAAAGGGAGAAATTTTACCTGAAGAAATGCTCCGAAAAAGGCTTTGATACTCCGACTTACTGTTATTGCTCTAAGATTCTTAGCAGGAGAAGAAAGAAGAAGAATTTAGAAATGAGAAAGTGAGGAGCAGTAGACTCTCCTCACTCCTTTATATAAGAGGAAAAGTGAAGTTGAAGGGACAAAAGCCCAGTAAGGATAGAGGCCCAAAGAAAAAAGCCCAGAAAAAGGGACGTTCCAGAATATTCCAAGGAATTCTAGAGAATTCTAAACAGGGTATTTTGGTATATTAAGCCCAGATCAATAAGAGGCCCAGTAAGAGTTGAAAGACCCAAATCCGAGAGGCCCAATAAGAATTAAAAGGCCCAAATCAAATTAGGATTTGGGAGAAGCCCAGTAAGAACTAAGAAGGCCCAAATCCAATTAGGATTTGGAAAAATACAATGCCCTAATATAACCCCTAAAAGATGTAAGGCCCAATAAAGAAGGCTAGGCCCAAACTGAGGCCCAATAAAAAATGGATTAGATGGAAGTCCTAAAAGACCAGGATTCAGGTCGAATTTCAAGTCGTGAATCCTGCTCGAAATCTTTTGAGCAGGCACCCGAAAATAACGGGTATAAAAGGCCAGAATTCAGGTCGAATTTCAGGTCGTAAATTCTGATCGAAATCCTTCGAACAGATACCCGAAGATTACAGGAAAACAGAACTGGATTGAGGTTGAAACATGGACCAGGAATGAGGTCGAATCAATCAAAACATTTTTCAAGTATGGGGTACAGAAACTTGGACTTAAATCATTGTAAACGTGTAGGTCGCTCCACACTTTACGCAAAATGATACCCTATAAGGGAATAAATGAACTTAACTTTCGCAAAATCTTATACGGTTTCCCAAAAGTCGGGGGGAAAATGATAGGGATAAATAAATCCTGATTACACAATTAAATATTACAGTAATTATAAATGGTTTGGGCTGAAAGGCCCAATAAGAAGATGTGTGACATTCAGACCAAAATGGTCAACACATTGATCAGGCCCGATGGACCAGATCAGGCCTGATGGAACAAAGAAGGCCCAAAAACTATGAATATTAATTAATTTCGTAATTAATTAATAAGGGAAAAATCAGCTATTAAGAAGAGTCCCGATAAGGATATAAATCCTTGTAGATTAGCCTCAAAGGGACCTGGAAGGATCAGGAATCAGTTTCCTATTATTTAGGACTCCAAAGTCCATTCTAATTATGAGACTTGCCCACCAAGTCTCCTATATCAAGTCCAATTCAAGGACCACCAACATCTATATAAGGGGCCTCACCCCACAAATCAGAACTACATTTTTTGACTTGATCCTTGGCAATCAGCAAGGTACGTAGGCATCTTGTTAAGGCAGATTGAGTCACGAAACACAAGAACAGTCAAATCGAGCCTCGAAGCTCACGTTCCTTAGTAATAAATACAGCGATTATATATATTAGTTTTTAATCCATAACAACCACAGAGCCAGATCCCTTAGATTTTTGAGCGAGTATTCAAGTCCCCTTCGAAAGGGAGATCTTAAATTTGAAAACGAGTTTTGGGATCCGCTCTAACTTTTAAAATCATTTTGAAGACTCGAAAACATTTTAAAGAATGTTTAATGATGATTTAATAAAATAAATTAGTCCCGGTGTTTAGAAAATATCTGAATATTATTATTTAAATAATATTCCCATAAAGGATAATATTTATAAAAATAGTTGAAGTAGAAGTGTTTAAAAGTCATACTTGAAATGAATAATAAATAACAAAAGATATACTTATACGAAAGTACGATCTTTATTTGAATAATCGAAAATAAGTTTGATTATTATTCCAAACTATCGAATATACCTTATCCGATTAATAGTTATAGAAAACTATATATATATATCAATATATATATATATATATATATATATATTATACTCGGGACATCGACTCTCGGTTTAGAAAAATGTTCACCTTCGGGTCCCCTTTACTAAGGGTATACGCAGCTATCGCTTATCTCTAGCATAGGTATTATGCAGTTTATAAGCATTTGAATTGATAATAGATTATCAAGATTACGAAACAGGCATGCATATAAATATCATATCAGCATGCTCCAATATATCGCAAGACTTTGCTAGTAATAACCATGCACTTATCTCAAGATAATGCATCAATATATTACATCACAACAACAGTATAAATGGTAGAAAACTTGCATGAGCGTTCCGGCGTAGACTTAAGCTTAGAGTGGGTCCAGTAACCTATGAACAACAACATAAGCCGGAATTAGACCATGGTCACTTAAGAAACTAGTCAAAACTCCCCATACCCTAACGGTCGCTTATACGCTTGACGATTTGCATTATTCGCTCCAATAATTTTAATAAATTAACCATTACAAATTTTAAGGCGACTATTTCGTGAGTACTTTACCAACTACCTAATCCACCTTACATAATTGTTTGATGTTTCGATTAATCAGTTACGGGTCTCAATTATGGTCTCAAAATTACTCGAGGTTTCGGGGTTCGCTTGCAAAATGCCATTACTTAAAATGGTCATTTCTCCTAAACCGTAAATTAGATCTAAGCGAACGATAATCAAAATGAAGCTTGAATCATAAATTTTCTAAGCATGGTAATGGTCAGTTCATGGCAGTGAGTGTTCGGGTGCAAAAGTCATGCACAAAACAGTCTAAGGAAAATTGGGCATTACGACGGCTATAACTTAGTGATTCCCAAATTTTACCAAATCAATTCAATATCAAACCACCACCGATCAACACCATTCCACCACCAATCAACACCATTCCACCATCATTCAACCACAATACAAGATCATTCAACCATAACTCAAGATCTTAACTTATTCATCTAAACCAAGTCAAAATGTGACCAAGAACTTCAAATCTAACAAGTATCACTCATAACTCCAAAATCAACAAAACCACTTATTAAACAAAGATCTAAACATGATTAAACACCCATTACACTAACCCATCATCTAAACATTAGGAAATACAAACAAACAAAACTTAAGACTAAGGGTTTGAGAAGTTATACCTTCCTTCGAGAGTGGAGAATCACTTAGGGAGCCTTGAATAACCACTAACTATCTCTACTAAGCTTGGATCTAGAAGAAAACATAAGAAAAGACAAAGTTAGTTTCTTGAAAACACTATTCATCAAGAACTTTGATGAATTGATTAGCTTAGTAAACCTTGGAATCTTGGCTTCAAACTCATAACATAACTAAGTCATGAATTATGGAAGCTAAGGAAATAAACCTCTTAATTTTTGAAGGTGTGTAGCTTGAGTTTTGAAAATTTCTCCTTGCTTTTTCAAGAAGAAGTCGAAGCAAAACAATGGGGGGAAGAAGAGAGAGTTTGCTTTGTCACACCCCCAACTTAACCAGCAAAATTAAATATAACTATTACATTATTTAAAAATAAACATAACCAAATCCAAGATCTTACAGTTTAGGGTTTGGAACCGCCCAACACTACCATCTATTACAGCTGATTTAAATATCGAGTCCTCACACAAAACTACTATCTCTTATTCTACCTGAGCTCGAACATAAGCATCAGAATCACAGGTCTTACGGGCGGTCTGCTTGAATCTAACCATAGCTGCTAGCTGTAATATCAGGGTAAAGCAAGGAGTGAGCCAAATGCTCAACAAGTGCTAAACAGTACGATACAAAACATAAATCGAGATATACATTAGAGAATGACAATGGGGAGACAGAACCAATGATAACGAGAGGTAAAACTTTGGGTAATGGCATCATTTTGCTTGTATCAAAACAATTTCAAAACCATATCTTAATCAAAATCATTTTATGACGCTACGGATTACAGCCGGTGATCAGCCGCGAAGTAATCTCGAACCTCGCTGGGTTTCAAAACATTAATGGGAATCCCTAGGCAACTTTTAAGCCTAATATAAGTGTGGAAAGGACTCACGTCTCAGTCCAGATCCACTATTCAAAGAAAACATTTATCCCCCTTTGGGACTGAAAACCCACATTTTATTTATTTCAAAAACTGATGTCGAATTATAACAAAATCTCTTTTAACAATAAACATTTTTATCAAGGGATTATAGATCAACTCGAAACACGGGAAATATAGTACTAAATCTCAGGGCCATGATTCACAAAACTTTACTCTATTAGGGTAACTAAAAGGTTTTCATATGTCAAAACTTGGACAAGGAAATTTAGTGAGGCTAATGGATAATATGAAGGGGTAATGCCAAAATGGGCTTAAAGCAATGGTTTCTCGTCAAGGTACAGGTGTTGGATCATCAAGAAGAAAAGCTTCATGAATACTAAGGGTGTTAAGGTATGAAAAAATGATCTTTAGCTCAGGATATATCAGAATTGTCAAGCTTTAGGATAAGAAAGAGGGGTATCAATCAATGAGGAATCACTTTGATAAATATCTGGCTTTCAGGATTCAAGATAAGTTTCTATAGGGATTCAAGTATCAGGATGAGATATCAATACTTAGGAATCATCAGCATGTTAATCAAGAGAATCAACCAAGAGTTATAACTACCCTTTCTTTTATCATGGCATTCAAATTACTTTAATATACTATCATGATATGACTTTTGAACTACTTGCAATACGTACTCGAGGGTTCATGGCATTTTTATATGATTCAAAGATAAACAAAAGATATGCTTGATTTAAATATATCAAAATGACTCAGGATAATTGCATCGATATATATGAACTATTTACAGTGAATTCGGAAGACAGGTTGAATCACTTGCCTTGAGAAAGGCTGGTCTGGTCTGACTGGTAGGAGCAACTGGAAGCTTCACTCGACCTTTATGGCAAGTTTACCCTCGTCTCGAGATCCTACATAAATAATAATAATAATCTTCATTATAATATATTCTCACCAACTTAACCTATTTACAACCCGAATTTAAACACGGATGGCACTTAGGCCTATATGCACTTAATTTATATTCACCTTTAAATTATAATTGCACACACATAGCCACGTAATCACATATCATATATTAATACCAAATAACACCATATACACCATAATGCAACACTAGGCTTGGATGATCTTGACTCACAACTTAAGTCACTTGGTCGCTAAACTAGACAAAGTCTTCAAATTTTGGCTTCCTAACTCGGTGTGCCTTTACTAAACTATCCTAGACCTATTGACCCTCACTTGGGCCTTTTGCTCTACTGATCTTATACTATCTTACAACTATGGTGGTCAACCTAAATCTCACTCATAAGTGTTCTAAAACTCTGTGATAAGTGAAAGTGCTCACTGGTGCAAATTTCAGAATGACATCTATGGTTTCTTGAGTGCATTAGATACCCTTAAACTATAGGTTTTCCTTCAAAACTTTTACACAGACTCTCCTGACCTTAGGGCATCTCCCAAACTTGATGTGGCTCAAGGGCCTGGCTTGGGCCTAAGCTAAAAGTCCAAGGTTCCCCTGTTTTTCTGGGCAGAAAACGCCCTGACTTGAATTAACTTATGACACATGGTTCTAACTCATATCCTATGAGATATGGTTGGAAAAACTTCTCTGACACTCCCTCTAACTAAGGCCCAACAGGGCCTAATGAGGGCCTACCCATGACATGGTCAAATCTCCCTATTTCTAAGTTGCAACAAAACTGTCCCCTGCTGGACAGATTTTGTTATTCTACTTGTGCACCTAACCAAACGACATGCAAAACTCCAACCAAAACCTAAAACCTTTTATATACTCCCAATACTAACTTCTGGTGGCTTGGGCCTCAAAGTGCACATCAATGACATGGTCAAAACTCACTCTAAACCTCAGGGTACTAAACTGATTTTCTGCAGAAACTATAACTCTCTTTTCTCCAAGGTTTTGACTTGACAAACTCAACCACCAACAACCCAATACCCAAACCAAGGCTTAAACATGGTGATCTACTGAACTAACTCCCTTATACTCAAAATAATCTTGGTGGAGATCATCCTTACCTAAGGTACATCATGGCAAAGTAAAGGAAATCATATTTCACAACTCACAAATCATCAAGTTTTTGAAAATATCAAGTTGTATATTCTTTATAACATATACACGAATTATTACCATACATCAAGGAGCATTAATCAATATTAACACCTTATTCCTACTGAAATTAAAGCTTACTATCAAAATCTTTCCAAATGATCAAAATCTTATAACATTCTAAGAGAAATCCACATGCATGCACGTCTTTGAGTTTTACCAACCAAAGCAACATGTTTTCTAAATATATTTCACCATGAAATTGACATGAAAGCCTAGCATAAGCTATATCTAGATGATCACTTAGCATGCAAAGAGTTTCATCAAATTTTCACTACAAGATTCATGCCATTATCACATAAACATACAAAGATTGAACAAAGCAACAAGAATGATCTCAAGGACCATTCATTCGGCTCCCTTAAGGTCATGGCCGAATGAAATGGAAGGGAAATGGCCATTCAACATCAAGAGTTTCCTTCTCAAGACTTGACACTTCACCATTCCTTGTAGTCCTCTCAAAAACAACCTTAAATCCATAAGAATCAAGATTGTACTTTGAGTTCCAACTAGAACCTTAACATGCAACCTTAAAACTTAAACTTTTTACTCAAAACTCCTTGAAATATATGTGATCATGATATGGGAAGTAGTATTTACTTGTATAGAAGGTGGGAGCTTGGTTGAGGAATGAAGAAAATGGGGAGGGGGTTGGTCCCGGCTAAAACCCGAGAGTGAGGGGGAGGAGGGCCGAGAGTGAGAGAGGGAGGAGGGAGGGAGGAGAAAGTGCGGTGTGAGTGGAGTGAATGATCATGCCATTTGCTTGTTTTATGGTTTTTGATTTGAAAAAATGTGATTGGGAATGAGAATTGACAAGACTAACCTTCCAATTATACTTGGATCATTTTGCATGCAAGGGCAAAGAAGGAATTTGGCTAGTAAAATAAGAGTTAGTGGGGGTTGGAATTGTCTCTTTAGCCCTTTAAATTGAATAGAAAAGGATTTGCATGCAAGGGCAACCATGTAATTTGCTAATTATGACAACTAAAATTTATAAAGATTTATTTTTATGTTAGGTCACACACACACTGTAGAGGGGGTGAATACAGTGTATAGTACACTAAAATCAAACTTTAAGAACTTAAGTAACAGAAAACAAACTTTATTGAAATAATAAACTCTGTTACAGTATGGAACTGTTACCTCTCAGTGATGAACAAATATCACGAGAGCTGCTAGGGTTATAATGAATAATCTTCTCTAATAATGATAACACTTTTAGTGTAAACCCTATGTCTGTGTTTATATACTACACAGTTACAAGATAATCGCTAATTGATATGGAATATAATTCTGCTTCCTAAAATATATCAATCAGATATCTTTTATTCCAAGTATTCCATTCTTTACGGAATTCCTTCTTCATGCATATCTCTTCTTATGTTTATCTTGATCTTCTTTCCTTTAATCAGCTACTGTCCTTATCTGATTATCCTTCAGCACTTAAGTTCTGATATCTATCTTCTGATGATTATCTCCTGATAACATACGTACTGATATCCTTAAGTCCTGACTTCCAGTATAAGTACTGATCAACAGTTAAGTACTGATTTATCCTGTTCAAGTAAGATCTGAAAGCTAAACATAAAACATATTAGCCATGACATTATCAAATATATCTAACTATCTCCCCCAACTTGTAAATTAACATAATATACAAGTTTAACAGATATTTGATGATGTCAAAAACATTAAGTACAAATGCATGAGAATTAGACTAGATAACTACAACTTACAGTCCTTAAAGCTTTTACCAATTTCAACTTCTGATAACAACTTCAGTCTGTATAAATATCAGAATTTAAGCAGTTGTAGATCTTCGACTTGGCTTCATCATTTTCTGATCTCTCTGATGTCAGGAGTTGTTCTGAGATAGTTCTTCAACAAACATTTCTCAGCATATCTTAGTTCATCAATCATTCTCCTTTTAACATCTTTAAGCTCTGCAGTATCTTCACCAGTTTGAAAGATTGCAGCTCTGAGATCATTGATCTTTGCTTTTCTCAACTCCTGATCTAGTCTTATGACATAAGCTTTGTCAGACTCCAGATTGAATTCAAGTCCCTTAATACCAAGATATGTTCTGATCTGTGCAGTATTAGGCTTCATATCAACAATATCACCATTGTGATCTCTGTACTTTAGAACATATATGCTGTCAGACTTAATAGAATAAAGCCTTTTCTGTCTCTGAATCTGTTCTTTTAAGTAGTTTGCAACAGTCTTTGTTATTCTGTCATCGACTTGAAGTAAGAAAAGTACATGCTCCAATTCTTCAAAATACTTCAATGGAATGGCATTTTATCTTATATGATAAACCCTACCATCTGTCATGAAATACAATATGATGTATTCTTTCAAGTAGGTATGGTAAACCATCTGTACAGATTCCAGTTGATTCAATCTCTCAGGAGTTGCTCCAATACCTGGTTCACTCAAGGAAGTTGGATCATTGGTAGTGTTGTGTACTCTTCTTTCATCAGCACTTCCCAATCCAGTTTTATCTCTAGCTTCCTTTCCAGTAACTACTCTTGCTTCAAAACCACTTGCAGTAGTCTTTAAAGATTGAGTCTGTTTTGCTTTAGTGAATCCTGGTAGGAGTGTCTTTGATCTATTTTCTGATATCAAGTTAACTTGAGCTCTGTCAGAGGTTACTTGCTTCTTCTGAATATCAGAACTTACAATTTCTTGACTCTGAACAACTTGAGCCATGTCAGAGGTTGTTTTAAGAACTTTTCTTGAAGTCAGAGCAAGATCATCCTTTTCATCAGAAATTTCTTCTTCCTCAGGAGGTACATAAACCTTGATAGGTTCAACAACCTTTTCTTTACCCTTGGATCTTGGATCTATCTGTGGTTGTGATCTAACCAACGTTGCTTCAGTATGTGTCCTTTCTTTGATCACAATGCCTTTGAGTTTTGGAAGTGAATTTTTACCAGAAGCTTCAGATTTAGATGTGACTTTCTCTGATTTAAGTCTAGCTTCTTCTTCCTTAAAATTCCAAGTCCATTCCTGGATTTTCTTGAAGAAATAACTGTCTTGACATTTCCTCATCAAGATCTAGAAGTTCATCAGAACTTATCCTTTTACCAGCAGCAGAACTTATTCTTTTCCCAGTATCAGAACTTGTCCTGTGACTAGTTTGTCTTGATGTAAACCTTCTACCTTGACTATGACCGCTACCCATTCCAGAGTATCCTTGATCATCATTTCCATCATCCTTTCCTTGCAGTGTCTTGTTAGTGTTGCATTTGGACTTAATTACCTTTTCCCCCTTTTTGGCATCAGCAGGTAGTAAAAGAGAGATAAGTAATTCCACTGAGGATTGGATTTCAGTAAGTTGCGATTGCCGAGAAGCTTGATTTGTCAGAATGTCATCAATCTGAGCTTGTTCTTTATCTTGAGTTTTCTCAATATAAGCAATCCTGTCAATGGTAGGTTGAAAGAACTTTTTCTTATCAATTTTCCAAACTTGTTCTTGTTTGATAAAGTTCTCCTAAATCTTGTGTAGCTCTGCATGAGTAGTTGAATGAAGACCTTGTAGATATTTAATACTCAATGCAGTGACTCTAAGCTGGGTTTTTAAATCATCAAAATTTAATATTTCATCAGCTTTAGTCAAGTGCTCAGGAAGATGTATTGCAGTTGGAACACATGAAACTGAGTTCCATTCCTTAGTCCACTCCTGACCTGCAGGAGTTTCACTCCAAGGTACCGGTGCATCCCCGGTAACAAACTTCTTTACCAGTTCAGACTTAGGAAGAGTCTGTTGAGGAGTATGTCCTGAAGGACCTGCTTCATCAGCATCTACAGTTGGAGCAACATCACCAGTATCTCCAGCATTTGCAGCATCAGAACTTAAAGAATCAGTATCTTCTGATAAGACAACAGTGTGAGTAGCAATGGAGGCTTCAGCATCCTCTAATTGCTGATCTGATACTAACTTCTGATCAACAGCCATATCCTGATGCTCACCTAAAGTCTGATCATCAGCATCTTGATGCAGAGAAGGTGTTGTTGATAACTCTGGAGTTTGAACAACATCAGTAACAGGTGTTGTGGAAGGATTATTTGCTGTTGGAGCTTCTAAGAGAAATACTTCAGACACAACCAAGTGTTGAACATCAATATCAGCACTTGTGCCTGGATCAACAAGAGACACAGATGGTGAGTTAGCCTTGTCAGATACAGCTTCCTGAGATGGAGTTGATGGAGAAGAAGTGACTGGAGCAAATTCCTTGTCTTATGAGATCAGAGATTCCTGATCCCCTTCCTTAGCTGCTTCCTCTTCATCATCTGAAACTGGCCTTTGTTCCCTCTGTTTCTTGTACTTCCTTGTTGATTTGGATTCCTTGGGAGTTTCAGGAACTGTCATTCGTCTAAGCCTCTTAAGAAGCCTAGAACCCCCAATTTCAGAATCCTTCTGAGAAATCTCTTTCTCAGCTTCAGATACAACAGGTTCTCTAGCAAGAACCGGTTCCTCAGAATCAGATTCATCGCTCAATGCAATCCTCCTTCTCTTTTGAGATGTTGGAGGAACATTCTTTGTCCTCTTTGACTTGGAAGATGAAGATTTCACAGTAGGTGCTGAAGATGAAGATCGAGCAGTCTGTGAAGTGGAGAGATAGGATTTGAGATAAGTTCTGAGGGTAGGTTGAGTAGAATGAGAGGTAGGTACTGAGGTTGATGGATTTTGGGTGTTTGGAGTTGGTTGGACATCAGAGTAAACAGATCTATAAGTGTTTGGAGTTGGTTGATGGATTTTGGGTGTTTGGAGTTGGTTGGACATTTACCAGGATCTGTTTTACAGACTTAGGAATCTGTAATGGTCTAACCACTTTTTTCTTAGTATCAGCATTTACCAGGTCATTAAAGTATCATTTTGCAACCTTAAAAGGTGGGGTTTGAGTGCTGACTAAATGAGGTTCATCAGTACAATAAGTGTAAATAAGTTGACAGAATCTAGCAAAATAAACAACATCTCGATCCTCTGTCATCCTATCCCCAATAAAACCAATTATTCCTGTTGCAAAATCAAAATGAGTTTGATGAATAATAGCATACCCTATGTGCTGACTCAGAATTGGGATAACATCAAAATTTGAACATTTGTTCCCAAAAGCTTTGGTGATGCAATCAAAGAAGAAACTCCATTCTATTATGATATTAGCCCGTTTCAACTGTCCAAGTTTCGTCAGACTCTTTTCATATCCCAATTCAGCCATTAACTCCCGAAGGGCTGAGTCCTCTGGAATTGAGAAAGTACAATCTTCTGGAAGATGTAAAGCCCTGCGTACTGTACCAGGAGTGACTACAAAGGATGAATCACCCACTTGGAAGATAATACTGGGAGTTCCACGTTGACCACCATCATCAAAAAGTCCAGTCCTCCAAAACCTCAGAACTTGTTGGCTTGAAAAGAATTCAGGCTGTGTTAATGCATACCCAACCTCACTATGTGCAAGAAGATCTTGCACAAAGTGCAATTCAGATGGAGCTTCAGTGTGATCAAGAACTGCATCATAGTTGTTGGGGACAAACTTAGCTCCATCAATGATTAAATCCTTTGGTGCCATGTGAAAAAAAGAGATTCAAGTATGCCTGTTAGGTGTTTGAGATAATTTCTGTATGAAAAACCAACGTGAGAAATAAAGAGAAAGAGAGTAAAAGTAAGGAGAGAGATAAAATGTGAAGAAAATAAAAGATTAAAGAAATCTTCTCTCTGTTGTACTTATACTCTGAACAAAAATGTTACCGTTGGACACCTGTCAGACATGCAGTAATAACGGACAGTTACTGGGCTCGAGAAAATAGGAATCATTACTTACCCATTTGCCTAGTTTAAAGGAAAAACCGTTCCATTTATCAAGAGAAACAGTTTTAATTCAAAATTTAAACCGTTATCACTGATTGAATTATTTTTCACTGCATCATTGATATTCTGAAAATACATCACATGAAAATGACCAAGATAAATAGATAAGTAAGTGCTGAAAATGAATCAGAACTTAATATAAAACAAAATTTATATGGTCATCAGAATATCAATCAGGATTTATCAACACAAGATAAAATAACTCAGAGACAAAATCTTGAAGTAAAAACAACTTTCATTAATATATCAAGACAATACATTTATGAAATGGAAATTACATCAATACTTATACAAGATTTTCCCTAAGCTTCTAAACCTAACATCAACAACCTTAGTCCTAGCTAAGAAGCCTGACAAAGCTGATGATGAAGAAAAATAGGAAGAAGACGAGATTAAGTCATCTTCTTCTTCCTACTCTCGACAAACAGAATGGCGAGTCTGATGATTCGCTCTTGCTGGCGGAGACGATGAAGATGAAGTTCTCTTCGAACGGCCACCAGATCACATTTAATAACCTCTGGAAATTGAATCCAGAGATTGTGAGGAATGTTGGTGATAGGGTATGGAGTTGGAATTCCATTCAAAAAGATATGAACAGTCTCATCACCATAATTGTAGAACCAGCCAAATTCAGCCATTTGTGATGATAAATGAAAACCGAGAGTGAGTTTGTGATAAAAGTGTGATGGGAAGGCTGATGTGAAGTGGTTGCTTATATAGGCAAGAGAATGCCAGGAGACGCAAAGAAATTGAATGCTGACAGGTAGAATTAATTCTACCTCGTCTCCCTAGACTTTGAAAAAGAATAACATTCATTGGAAAGAGGAATCATGGTTTAAACCACACAAGAAACAAGAAACAGTGGACTGTTCAAGTACGAATACCATTAATCCTAATCATAGTGACTATTAATCTTCCACTTCAACATATTCTAGTTCGAACTGAGACTGTTATCAAATTTTATTCACAGATAAGCCAAGTAAAGGATTAGACTGAGAAATCAGAACTTAGACCTATACCAGAACTTAACAGTCATCAAAACATAATTTCTTAACTCGAAAAAGGAATGCCCATCTTAGTAAATCCTCATACAAGTTCTGAGTTATAGACATCAGAACTTAATCATCAGAACGTGTAACTAGAACTTGTCCTCGGAATTTGTGCAGTAATGACACAATGACTGTTTATCTAAAATAACATAGACCACCACAGAAATTTTCATCATTCAGATGGAGTGATTAGTGTGTGCATTAAGCTAAATAACAGACAAAGAGTAAAGTCTGATTCACTTCAGTACATCTTAGAAATAAGGCATAACTAAAATTTTGCTAAAGAGCTGTCATTGTCCTGAAACCTACTGATGAATTAGTTCATGCTTGAGTCCACCTCAACTGTTTTGTGCTAATTTTATGCATCTTTTGAAATTCTATTTTACAGTGGCTTCTCAGTGTAAGTGAGTCACGACTGTTTATCAGAATTTATGCTATTATCAGAGTATTTCTCCAGTAATCATAGAGTGTGAAAAGTCACCAAGAAAATATTTTGCTTTTCTAATGCATATCTACTTAATACCAGCAATGCACTTGGGTCGTCCCTTCCACATTTTTACTCTAGATCTCAAAGGAGTACCTGATTTTATTCTTTGATCTTTTTGCTTTTTCTTTTGATAAGTGAGGTTTATCAGCACTTAGTACATTCAACAGTTTTACTAGTATCAGAACTTAACAGATGAGTAACATTATTCTAATTTGTGACTTAGTAATAAGATATACAAAGTAAACTTAACTAAGCTCAATTATCAGAATTTGCTAGTGTCATAGGGTTTCCACTGAAATAATTACTTCTTACATGGAATCATTTGTTTATTGAAGACTACTAGGTCAGTATCTAGCACAGTTATCCTCATAGGATAGAATAGGTACTTGAACAGACATATCACTTATCAGAGTTTAGAAACATATATCAGACAACAGTCAGTACTTAAAGACATTTATCAATTAAGCACAGAATACACAATGAGATTAATTCTGTAAATACTGAGCATAAAGTCTGATAACACAGAACAAGACTAAGCAGATTTAGAGAAAGAACCTGAAACCATTCCAAGTTCATTTACAAATCTTGTAAAAGTAGCTTCACACAGTGGTTTTGTGAAGATATCTGCTAGTTGTTGATCTGTGGGAACAAAATGCAATTCCACTGTACCTTCATCCACATGTTCCCTGATGAAGTGGTACCTGATGCTGATGTGCTTTGTCATTGAGTGTTGAACTGGATTACCTGTCATAGCAATAGCACTTTGATTATCACAGTAAATAGGGATTTTGAAATATGTTAACCCATAATCCAGTAACTGATTCTTCATCCAAAGAATCTGTGTACAACAGCTTCCTGCAGCAATATACTCTGCTTCTGCAGTTGATGTGGAAATTGACTTTTGTTTCTTGCTGTACCAAGAAACCAATCTGCCTCCAAGAAATTGGTAGCTTCCACTTGTGCTTTTCCTGTCAATTTTGTAACATGCAAAATCTGCATCTGTTCTAGTTCTGACACCTGCATCAGGATTTCTAATTATCAAATCAGGTGTATGTGATTTTGTCCACTTCCTTGTAGATGGAAGGTTTTCTCTAGAACTGGATGCTCCCCCATGATCCATGCTATTTTCATTTTCATTTTCTGATGCTCCCCCTGAAACTATGCTCTCTGAGTTGGATTCTTCAGTATTTAGATTTTCAGTACTATCAGAACTTGGCTTATCAGAACTTGACGAATCAGAACTTGAAGAGCCAGATGCATGTTCTGATGTTTTTTGAGATGTGGTAGGATCTTGAGTATGCTCCCCCTGCATAGGGGCATCTTCCTTTGACGTAGTCTCCACAGTTTCAATAACATCAGAGTTTAATCCATCAGAGTTTACAGTATCAGGACTTAGACTGTCAGGATTTTCTGTATCAGAATTTGGGTCTTCATTTTCAAATCTCAGCTGATCATGGTCAATGAAATCTTCAAGACCAGTAATCTTTTTGTCATCAAAAGAGACATTGATAGATTTCATGACCACTTTTGTTCTCAAATTATAGACTTTGAAGGCTTTTGTGGAAAGTGGATATCCAACAAAGATTCCTTCATCAGCTTTTAGATCAAACTTTGATAGCTGTTCAGGATGAGTCTTGAGAACAAAACACTTGCATCCAAATACATGAAAATATTTCAGATTTGGCTTCTTTTTCTTCACCATCTCATATGGTGTTTTTCCATGCTTGTTAATGAGTGTTGCATTTTGAGTAAAACAAGCAGTCTGCACAACTTCAGCCCAGAAATAGGTTGGAAGCTTTGCTTCTTCAAGCATTGTACGTGCAGCTTCAATGAGAGTTCTATTCTTCCTTTCAACAACTCCATTTTGCTGTGGAGTTCCAGGAGCAGAAAATTCCTGTTTTATTCCATGGCTTTTGCAGAACTCTTCCATTATCAAATTCTTGAACTCAGTGCCATTATCACTCCTTAAAACTTTCACAGAGTCTTTGACCATTTTATCCAGATGTTTGATATGATCAATCAAGGTTGATGCAGTTTCACTTTTTGTATGCAAGAAATACACCCATGTGTATCTGGTGAACTCATCCACTATGACCAACGCATACTTCTTCTTTGCAATAGACATGACATTTACTGGACCAAATAGATCAACATGTATTAGATGATAAGGCTCAAGAATTGATGATTCAGTCTTGCTCTCGAATGAAGATTTTCTTTGTTTGGCTTTCTGACATGAATCACAAAGACCATCAGGAGCAAATACTGTGTTTAGCAATCCTCTCACAAGATCTTTCTTGACCAGTTCATTTATATTGTTGAAATTTAAATGAGAGAGTTTCTTATGCCAATTCCAGCTTTCTTCAATTGATGCTCTACTCATTAGACAGATTGCACAACCATCAGTACTTGTTGAAAGCTTAGCTTCATAAATGTTACCACGCCTGTATCCTTTCAGAACAACTTTGCCTTTAGATTTACTCACAATTTCACAGTGTTCTTCAAAGAAATCAACATGATAACCTCTGTCACAGATTTGACTTATACTCAGTAGGTTGTGTTTAAGTCCTGAGACTAGAGCTACTTGTTTAATTATGACATTTCCAAGATTGATATTGCCATATCCCAATGTTTTTCCAATGTTGCCATCTCCATAAGAAACACTTGGGCCAGCTTTCTCCACAAAGTCTGATAGCAGGGCCTTATTTCCAGTCATATGTCCTGAACATCCACTGTCCAGAACTAGAATATTTATCCTGTTGCCCTGCAATCACAAAGACCACTAATTATTAATTTTAAGGACCCAGACTTGCTTGGATCCTTTGGCCTTATTAAGTTTGTTAACATTTGCAGCGGATTTAGCATCAGAGTTTATGTTAACATTTTTCTTATCAGAATTTACACTAGAAGGAACAATGGAAACTTTCTTCAAAGAAGGTTTTATTTGATAATAATCATAGTACAAACTATGATATTCCTTACAAGTATAAATGGAATGCCATAAACTACCACAATGAAAACAAGGATTTTGTGGTTTGTATCTAACAGACTGACTCTTAACTCCTGATTTTGAAGGTAAGGAGTTAATATTCTTATTCTTCCTGCAAAAAGAAGCCAGATGGTTAGAACTTCCACAGTTATGACATGTTTTCCTAGGAGAATCAGGAACAGGTTTATAATCATTGCTTTTATTCACACCTTCCTTTCCATTCTTATTTTTCCTAGGTGATTTTACCTTGTTTGCATTCTTGACATCTTTCAGCTTATGCTTAAGCTGCTTCTTTGTCATTAAGCCTATGTTCACTTCAGCTGTCTTTTCCTGTTTTAGTTTGTCAGAAGTTGATTCCTTTGTAACTTCTGATTTTTCATTTTCAGACTTTACAGTTACAAACTTAACAGGTTTTAACTTTGGCTTTTGCTTATCAACAGACTTAATTTCTTCAGTTCCTTTATCTTTCTTATCTTCTCCATAACCTAAGCCCTCTTTCCAGTTTCCACTACTTAGCAAATTTTGAGTTATTTTGCCAGAGTTAGTCCAAGTCCTGATAATCTCTCTTTCCTTTTCTAACTCAATTTTTAGAGATTCATTTAATTTTAGCACTTCATTCCTAACATAAAAAGCATCATCTCTATCCTTCTGAGTTTGATGGAACATGACTAACTCTTTTTCTAAGAAATCATTTCTTTTCTTAAATGCAAGATTTTCAGAAGTTAATCTTTCACATGTTAAAGTTTGATCTCTATAACTAACAAACATGGTTTTAAGATATCTTCTCAACTCATTAATATCATCAGTATGAAAAGCATAAGTAGTCTGAGGTACCTTTGTTTCAGCAGCTTCAGAACTGCTCTCAGCACTTTCTTTATCAGCATTTGCCATCAATGCATAGTTTTCCTCACTTTCAGAGTCTGAGGTGTCTGTCCAGCTTTTCTGCTTTGTGACAAGAGCCTTGCCTTTGTCACCCTTTACCTTCTTGCAGTCAGGAGATATGTGGCCTTTCTCACCACAGTTATAGCATTTAACATTGGTGTAATCTCCTCTGTCAGACTTTCCTCCTCTGCCTTCAGATCTTCTGAAATTCTTTTTATCAGAACTTATGCCTTTCCTGGAAAACTTCTTTCCCTTCCTGAACTTCCTGTATGCAATCTTTGTGATTCCTTTCACCATAAGAGCACACAGCTTCATCATCTCCTCATCAGCATCAGTCTCAGGCAAGCTTTCAGAATCTGAGTCATCATCACTCTCAGAACTTGATGACTCAGTATCAGACTTTATGAAAAGAGCTTTACCCTTGTCTTTCTTTGAGGAAGCTGCTTTGGGGAATTCTTCTTCAGCCTTAAGAGCAACTGTCCTTGACTTTCCTCCTTTCCTCTTGCTTCTTTGTTCCATCTCCAGCTCATGAGTCTTGAGCATTCCATAGATTTCATCAAGAGTTATTTCATCAAGATTGTAGTTGTCTCTTATTGTCGTTGCCTTCAAATCCCAGCATTCAGGAAGAGCTAACAGGAACTTAAGGTTTGAATCTTCAAGATAATACTCTTTATCAACCAATAATACTCTATAGCAGCTACAACATCATCGGGAAGATGCGGGACGCTTCCCACGCGCTTGCGCTGGGTCTGCTGGAGTCTGGCCATCTTTCCTAACTGTTGTTGTGTGATGAAGAAATAAAGCAAGAGTGAGCCTTACAGCTCGCAAGATAATATATAGTGATAACAATAATATAAGTATCTAAATGGATACTTACTAAAATCTTTTATCAAGTGTAAGATAATTACTTACTAGATATAAGTAAAAACAAGGAATGAAGTTACCAAATACTTCACTACACTTATATCATCTATAAAGCTACTTGAACTACCACTGTTCAAAGTATAAAGAGTTTTCAACAGTTCATCACATAGATGAGACTACAAAATAAGATTTGAATAGATTAAATCTTTGAAATATTATTAAAGGAAATGAAGTCATGATATACTTCATTAAGTTCTGATATATGTATATATATATATATCCACATATACATCTTCTTTATATAATTTCCTGAAAACCTCTGTCATGTAAAGTATGAACAGAATTGCAATATCCAATAAATTTGGAAAGGAAAAGAATTTGGCATAAACCAGATATCTTGCTGATCAGGCAAAGATACCCATAAGTAACCTTTTCTACTAGTAGATGGACGAATTCCCCACTGGTCATCACCCTGGTCTCAATAGGACCTTATGCTGGACTGCCACTCAGCCACTTATGCATTTGATGGACTCCCACTGAGCCACTTACACTATCATGGACGCCCACTGAGCCCATGTTGCTTATGCCGACTCAATAGATGGACTTACTTCCCGAACGTTGGGTAAGTAATCAATTCATTTACCAAAACTGCAACCGTGTTGCGAATATAAAATACACCACAGAGCCGGATCCCTCAGGTTTTGAGCGAGTATTTAAATCCCCTTAAAAAGGAAGATCTTAAATATAAAAATGAGTTTTGGGATCCGCTCTAACTTTTAAAAATCATTTTGAAGACTCGAAAACACTTTATAGAGTGTTTGGAGTAAAGCTGATTTAATGAAGTAAATTAGTCCCCAGAATATTTAGAAAATGACTGAATATTATTATTAAAATAATATTCCCATAAAGAATAATCTTTATAAAAATAATTGAAGTAGAAGTATTGAAACTTATACTTGAAACGAGTATTAAATAACCAAAGATATACTTATATGAAAGTACTATCTTTATTTGAATAATCGAAAATAAGTTTGATTATTGACACCTTATTCTTTAATAAAATAAAGAATATACCTCAGCAAATAATCGGAGTCATAGATCCTCAAATGAATACTCAAATAATATTCATTAAATAATATAAACTGAGTCATAAGCCTTCGAATGAATATTCAAATAATATTCAATATATAATATAAAAGGAGTCATAAGTCCTCGAATGAATATTCAAAATAATATTCATTTAATAAAATAAAAGGAGTCATAAGTCCTCGAATGAATATTCAAAATAATATTCATTAAATAATAAACTGAGTCATAAGCCCTCAAATGAATATTCAAATAATAAAATAAAGGTATCGAATAAACCTTATTCAATCCATAGTTTTAAAAACTATATCCATATATATATAAATATATATATATATATAATATACTCGGGAACATCGACTCCCGGTTTAGAAATATGTTCACCTTTTATCCCCTATACTCAGGGTATACGCAACTACTTGCTTATTTCTAGCATAGGTATTATGCAATTATAAGCATTGAAATCAACAGATAGATAACCAGATTACGAAACAGACATGCATATATACCATATCAGCATGCTCCAATATATCGCAAAATTTGCTAATAACAATCATGCACTATCACAAGATAATGCATATACATATATTTACATCACAACAACAGTATATCGGGTAGAAAACTTGCCTGAGCGACTTGGGGTGATAAAAGGCTCGGGACGAGTCTGGTAACCTATAAACAACAAGTAAGTTGGAATTAAACCAAAATCACTTGTAAATCTATACTTTAACTAACTTAGACTCTAACGCTTGTTTTGCGCTCACTGATTCGCTTAAGCCACTCGGGTACCCTCGGCTCCACCATTTTTATTAATTTAACCTTTACGAGTTTTAAAGCGATTCCTTCGCGAGTGTCTTACCAACTGCCTAACACACTTACCATAAATGTTTCATGCATTAATTAACCCTTTTTGGTCTTTAACCTTTGTTTCAAAGTAAGGCGAGGGGAAAAGTTTCGTTCGTGAAACGCCGTTACTTGAAACGGTCGTTTCTCCTAAACCGTGCATCGGAATCGAACGAACTACATATCAAAACGAAGCCCGTAACACGAGCTATCTAGACATGGCAATGGTCATAATCTAGCAGGGGGTTCTCGGGTCCTAATGTTATGCACAAAAACAGTCTAAAGAAAATCGGATGTTACGACGGCTATGTTTACGCGATTTCCCAAATTTAAACCAATTCAAACAACCACAATTTCAACTCCAATTCACAACCCAATCAAACCCCCATCTAAACTACATTACAACAGCCCCAAATCAACTTAATAATACCAATTTATTCATCTAAACCAAGTCAAAAAAATGTGACCAAGAACTTCAAATCTAACAAGCATCACTCCTAACTCCAAAATCAACAAAACCACTTACTAAACAAAGCTCTATCATGAGTACACACTCATTACACTAACCCATCATCTAACATTATGAAATCCAAACCAACAAAACTTAATACTAAGGGTTTGAGAAGTTATACCTTCCTTGGAGAGTGGAGAATCAAGAGAATGGCTTGGAATCACCCTTAAAGTCCTTATCCAAGCTTAATCTAAACAAAACTTCAAGAACACAAATTTTAGTTCTTGAAAAACACTATTCACCATCTTCTTTCATGATTTATAGAAAAAGATTGGCTTGGAATTAGAAGCTTAAACTTATAGGAAGTATGTAACTATCCATGGGGAAGCTTAGATAATTACCTTGCTAAATAGTAAGTGGAGGAGGTTGGAATTTCATTTTTTAAGAAAAGCACCCGAGAGCATGAAGAAGAAGAAGAGAGATTTTTGTGTTTTGGCTTGATTTGCTTTTGGTTGGTTGATTTTTGTTGTTTGCTTTAGTGAATTACCTAGTTGCCCTTGGTTTTGTGTGGTTAAAAAGTCACCACATCTCCTTCCTTCCCATGTCATGCTTGTGTCACCTTGCACATGTCATAATGCTCCCACTTGTCCACACCTTGTGGTTGGATGATGTCACAATCCCTGGCTTCTTGTACAAGCTTGTCTCTTGGTCACTTATTTGTTTTACGGTTCGCTTATCTTTCGTTCTCGTTTATCGTTTGAGGGATCATACCCGGGACCTTATTACTTAGGTTCCCTTAACCTTTCTCAATATATTATATTCCTTTTATGATCCTCTCCTATAATCCTTTAATTTAAATCCTTTTTATCCTGTTACCTTATACTCAATTCTCTCCGTATCTTGTGGATTTCCGGGAAAAATCAAAGTGTTCGGAATTGGATTCTGACGATCTTTACATACACTTATATACCACCTAGAGTACTAATAATATCCCATAAGATCAATAACAGAACCCCTACATAGCGTGGCATGAAAAGTTTTCTCGTTCAGCAAAAACACTATTCATAAGGGTTTCAAAATTTCTCAAAAATTGGGGTTATTACAGTCTCCCCTCCTTAAAAGGATTCCGTCCCGGAATCAGATAGAAAACAAATGGGGATACTTTCTTAGCATTACACTTTCTAACTCTCGAGTCAATTTTCCACATTGTGGTTCTACCACCAAACTCTGCCTAGTTTGATAATCCTTCTCCTAAGCACTTGTTCCTTTTCACTCTATAACCCTTCCTGGTTGCTCCATATAGGTTACGTCGGGTTGCATATCTATGCGCTCATATGCCTCTATTTATCTGGCATCTGAATTACACTTCCTTAACATTGATACGTGAAACGCGTTATGACTCGCTACATGTTCTGGGTTAGGGCTAGCTCATATGCTAACTTCCCAAACGTCTTAATATATCCAAGGGTCCAACAAATTGTAGACTTAGCTTTCCTTTCTTTCCGAACCTCATCAATCCTTTCCAAGGGATACCTATAACATTACTAGGTCCCCTATTTCATACTCTTTATCCTTTCGTGTCAAATCAACATACTTATCATGTCCATCTTGGGCTACTACCAGCCGTCCTCTGATTAGATTTATCATATCCTTGGTCCTTTGGACTACTGCGGGTCCGAGCATCTTGCGCTCTACAACTTCATCCTAACATAAGGGAGATCGACATTATCTTCCCTCAAGGATCTCATAAGGCGACATCTCGATAATGACATATGATCTATTGTCGTAAGATAACTCAATCCGAATTAAGTGATCATTCCAAATTCTTTCAAGTCTATTGCACAGACTCTCATTATAGCTTTTATCATTAGAACTTTTGCTTCTCAATACCCATTCTTTTCCAGTTCGTAATCGCTACTACCTTCCGTTCCTAATATTATACTGGTTATAATTTTGCTCGTTAGCGTTCTATAACCTTTTAATAACCACGTCAACCTTAGTATCACGAATGTGTTCCCATTCCGCATACTACCACCACTTTATTACTCCTTTTTCAGTTGTTTCTATTTTCCAAAATTTGATCAATCAAATAGAAGTAAAGGAATTTGTTGAGAGATCACTATGATCATGAACACTTGTTATATCGCTTAGTTAGTACAGAAGGTGGCCAGCCTTTAGTACTTGACAAGCAATTAAACAACATGTGGTATCCTACTAGGCTTCTATCACAAAGATAGATAGTCATTCGGCAATACCTCCCCTTCTGGAAGGGTTGTTCTTCTCAGCTTACATGAAATGAAAAGAAGAGAAAAGAACGAACTGAAGAGAATTGTATATATGAAAGAAAAAAAAAATATACTGCCACAAAATATCTGGCTTGGAACCTACCTCTGAACTATAGAGGTTTGTCATAGGAGAACAAAACATATACGTATTTATATCAGCATCAAGCATTATAGCCTCGTATTTCCCATGCCTAAATATTTTCGCTATCCCGTCCATCATTCTATGGACCCACACTCTTCCTCGAGCTTATACATAATCACCTTTGAAACTCCCTCGACATCGAAAATCGAATCTGGGATCTCATTCTATACATCATCGTTACTAGAATTCTATGCTTGCACCGCAACCTTCCTCGTATAATAATACGACTCTCTATTGATAAGAAAGAATAATTATTCACTAGGTAGATACTCTACTTAATTAGTCTATCAATGATAACTTATACACTACCACGACCCGATTAGTGGTACTCAATCTCAACACCCATTCCAATACAACTCTCACGGTTGTAATCAGCTCAATACTCGCAGAATCATTGCTGCCTTACTACGGTCCACCACTGACCCACTGTCGTCATTCATTTTCCATGAAGTCTTAATAGCTAACCATACGGAGTCCATACATGTCGTATCAAATCCTTCTAAGGAGGTAACATAATCACCATTCATGATTCATGGAGTACACTCCTGATCCTGACATACATACATGACATGAAGCATATAAAATTGCAGAAGAGTTTCAATCAAAGCACCGATAGCAGGTTAATACCATTCTTAATCATATGCCTTCAATAGAAGACTTAACTCAAAGGTTTGTTTGGTCCTTTTTGAAACATGGTCCTGGCTTATCTCAAGATAGGACCTTCTAAGATAGATAGCCCGTTCATGGCGATTACACAAATTAAACCTTTACCAACTACTATTACGGTTGGGTATTGCACAGTCATCAGAAGGAATGTCAATCTTCCAAACCATAATTCAACCTTCACATTTTTAACCATTATCACTGTATTCTTTTGGCACACGCGCCTATAATTTTTCCTTTTACCGTTAAAGTGTCGGCCACCTCTTTGGCCTTTCCTGATAGTAATAGTTCCTTACAGTCAATGTCATTTTAACCACCTCCAAATAAATTTTCTACCTTATTTCCGATCACTGCTTGAGTGAAGATGTTTTCCTTAAAATCAGATGGGAAAGAAAAGAAAAAAAAAATATCACCATTTTTCCATAAGTTATTGCCTCAATCTTTAGAGGCTAATCACTGTCAAGACTGACTCTCAATCATACTTAGAACATTTTTTTTTTATCTTAAGTCCTAATTGCCCTGAACAATTTCGACCATTACTGGTTTGATCCATACTTTCTCGTGGTTTAACACGTGCCTCACTTGGCATTAATATAATTACGTCATATTTCCTTTATCAACATTTCTATTCTTGAAAATTTTGAATATTACCTTTCTCCTTGTAACACCTCTAGGGTTATCCTTGAATCGTTCCTCCTGTATTCCTTAGATACAGGGCATATCAAAATACCATTTACTACTACTAGAACCATTGTCTATATACTTCTGAAGAAAAATTCTCCACTGATTCTTAAAGGTTGTTGTTACTTTAACCCTTTCCCAATCATACTGTCAAAACTCATACTGTCCCTATTAAGGGTGAAATGCCAACCTTTATGCATTCCCCTAGGATTCGTTTTAAGTTACCGATGTTCTATCCTTAATTCCACCTTTAAAAAGGTACAAGCATCCTTCCATGGATAAATCAAGTCATATATCCCTGATAAGGGTGTCTTATTCAGTCATTCCCACCTCGATAGTACATGTCTAATTTCACAATAACATCTGTATTCAAAATGGGGTCAATCAATATGGCCTCCAAAAGATAACAACAGTTATCCGCTTGTCTTGCCTAATTTGGTAACGATAACAAGGATGTTCTGGAAGATATTGGTCGTGTTCAACGTGAACTTCTTCTTAATAATTCCTTATTTACTTTTGTTGTTTATCTCAACAGTCACCTCAATGTTGGGATATCTTTCATACCTGGCGTCTCCCTGTCTGGGTATCAAGCCACCGGTCTTACACTTCACATTCTTGAAGGTCACTTCCTTCATCCAATTTTCCTAATTTCTTACTTCCTTGTCTCCTCAGTCTATCCGCATCTCATTATTTATCCTTCGAATTATCTCAAGGTTTCCTCGAATCCTCCCAACTTACAGGGGGTAAACTATATGTATCTCTTATGCCTTCAACCATCAACTTTAACTCATGGTGAATCACCCTCATCCTGACGAATGCATACTTTTCAATGTCTATTGCTACGAGTCTTTAGGGTTTCCTCATACCCAACTCCCTTATCATACCTCAAACTCTATTGCCCTTGTATTCCTTTCCACTTCAGTTTCTTTTTATTTTCCTTTCTCTTATCATTATTTCATGAACCAACACAACATAAGCAATGATTTCAAACATCCCGTCATTCTGGATTCGTGTCCTCAGAACGAATCTTGACAAATTTTTACAACTTAGATTCACAATTCATCATACTCATCCGCCTTTGTTCTGGCTCTAAAGCTTTTACACTATCTCCATAACTTTGGGAAGTACCTTCCTGAAAACAATTGATTGAACTTTAATCAGTTTATTCTAACCTCTGGCTCCGTGCCTTTCTTGGTCTTTCACCAGCGAGTGGTCTCTCTCTTAGGAGGGTAAGTGTTAAAACAATCTGTTGTGATTCATCAATCATTTAGAATCTCAAATGATTCCTATATTTCCTTTAGCCAGGCTCTTGCCTCGACTGGGTCAGCTTGTTCCTTAGAACTCTAAGAGCTTAGCGACTTAAAGGTCCTGAAAGAATTTCCTATCGCATTATTTCCTCAAGGTGGTGGTAGGGAATAAAATATAAGTTCTGTTTAGACAGGTCCATGAATTTCCGTATAGGAGTACCGCCTCGGGTCTCCTTATCTCGCTCGACTTCTGCTTTCTTAGTCTAAATATTTCTTCCTACTCCCCATAATTGGGGTCATCTTTTAATTTAAAATCCTCATTTTCCACTTTATTATATTCTGGGTTCCTTATATCTTAATTGCGACCTCCCTGATTATCACATTCAAGGTTTGCCCCTAATCTTATTCCTTGTGGGGGCATATTACTTGGAATTTTTTTTTTTGAGAATCTCTGGATATTTTTCTTACTTACTTTGCTTAAGTCTTTCCCTCGTTCAATCCTTACACGATTGCGAATTATGAATTCTCGAGTTCTATAAACTTCATGACACTCTCTTAAGTGTTAATAGAGCAATTAACAATGTGATCTTATCACAACAAACCGGTCTGAACTGAAATTAACGAATATATACATAACCATTTGTTCGAGGGTACAACAACTGAACATATTAAAGAGGATTACATCATATGAACTTATCGCTTCTATCCCAAAAGTACTACCATAGATAGTCATCTCGTCGTTAAAACTAATCATTCATAACTTAGGCTAATCCTCCAAAAGCAGTGCTACATGAAACCCTTGTTTGATTGCTCTGGCTCTGCACACTACCATGGATTAAGAGATGCGAGCACGCACGACATCCCTAACCTGCTCCATCACAGAGGTGATGAGGTCTAAGATAGTCGCAAGTAGAGCTGGATCAACCTGACCCTCAAGATGGCCTCTAGCTGTAACACGGGTGGTAGCCTCAATCCTCTCCATGCTATACGCTAATCCTGCCGGAAGTACCCCACCCTCAATCCTCGGTGCAGTAAGTCGATCCAATAGATCACTCCTAACATTACGGGCCTCAGACAGGCCACCCAAAGTCATCTGATAATCAGCGATAAGAGAAGCCTGAGTGATAGCATCTAGCAGTCCATGGGGTGCAGGTGGTGCAGACCCAAGAGATCCAAATGGATAACCAAGCACGGTATCAGGTGACAATGGTGCAGGAGATAAAGGTGGCATTTCCTCAGTAGGTGCTGGGCTCTGTACCGGGGATGGGACAGGAATTGGTGGGACCTCATGGATGTCTACAGGAACCTCTGGAAGAGGGTCTGATACTGGTATAATTGGTGTCGTGGAAGGCCCCACTCCTTCTGCCCTCATTAACCTTTGTGCCCTTGGTAACTCATCCTCCTCTAGTGCCACCCTCACGGCCATTCTTGCTCTGGTAGTCGCCCTGACTACGGTCATCAATTCCTCAGCGGTCCTCTCTTCATTCTCATCAGGATCCTCCATGAGATCCTCTTCAGCCACAATCCTTTCCGGAATAACATCCTCAACCGCAACATTCTCTATCTGAACCTCATCCGGTCCCTCATTAGGGTACTCCATCGGATTCACAATTTGATCTCCAACTTGTAATAAAACATCCTCATGTTGATGCTCCTGAACCTCAAGGTTCGGTGCTCCACTGCCCTATACGAGAATGAACTATGTTACTATCACGATACTTATAAGGGTTCCCGTAAGGGTTTTATCTGTCAGTGCTACGTTAGGTAGCCCGACTATGAACTTGGCAAGAGTTCTTATTATCTTAGTGAACTTATTATCTTAACGTCACATCATCTCTGAGGTTTATAACGCTTGGCTCTGATACCATTTCTGTAACACCCCCAGATCCGGGGTCGGGGATCCGGGTCGTCACGGTCTTTCTTTCCACAATATCACTTCACTTAATTAATAATAAATAACCTTATGCTGTGACCCCACACTAACACACACCACAACCCGTTATAGTCTCAGAGATGAAATTTAAATAAGTACAAGTCTTTGAATCCACAATTTAAAAGTTATTACAACCCAAAATGATTACTTGATAAATTTACAGTTAATTGCCATTATCTGCCACAAGTTATAATTATACATAATTGATTCTCAAAAGTAGATGGTCTGATCTACAATAGATCTACCTCTGCAGCTATAGCAGCTACAACATCATCGGGAAGACGCGGGACGCTTCCCACGCGCTTGCGCTGGGTCTGCTGGAGTCTGGCCATCTTTCCTAACTGTTGTTGTGTGATGAAGAAATAAAGCAAGAGTGAGCCTTACAGCTCGCAAGATAATATATAGTGATAACAATAATATAAGTATCTAAATGGATACTTACTAAAATCTTTTATCAAGTGTAAGATAATTACTTACTAGATATAAGTAAAAACAAGGATTGAAGTTACCAAATACTTCACTACACTTATATCATCTATAAAGCTACTTGAAATACCACTGTTCAAAGTATAAAGAGTTTTCAACAGTTCATCACATAGATGAGGCTACAAAATAAGATTTGAATAGATTAAATCTTTGAAATATTATTAAAGGAAATGAAGTCATGATATACTTCATTAAGTTCTGATATATGTATATATATATATCCACATATACATCTTCTTTATACAATTTCCTGAAAACCTCTGTCATGTAAAGTATGAACAGAATTGCAATATCCAATAAATTTGGAAAGGAAAAGAATTTGGTATAAACCAGATATCTTGCTGATCAGGCAAAGATACCCATAAGTAACCTTTTCTACTAGTAGATGGACGAATTCCCCACTGGTCATCACCCTGGTCTCAATAGGACCTTATGCTGGACTGCCACTCAGCCACTTATGCATTTGATGGACTCCCACTGAGCCACTTACACTATCATGGACGCCCACTGAGCCCATATTGCTTATGCCGACTCAATAGATGGACTTACTTCCCGAACGTTGGGTAAGTAATCAATTCATTTACCAAAACTGCAACCGTGTTACGAATATAAAATACACCACAGAGCCGGATCCCTCAGGTTTTGAGCGAGTATTTAAATCCCCTTAAAAAGGAAGATCTTAAATATAAAAATGAGTTTTGGGATCCGCTCTAACTTTTAAAAATCATTTTGAAGACTCGAAAACACTTTATAGAGTGTTTGGAGTAAAGCTGATTTAATGAAGTAAATCAGTCCCCAGAATATTTAGAAAATGACTGAATATTATTATTAAAATAATATTCCCATAAAGAATAATCTTTATAAAAATAATTGAAGTAGAAGTATTAAAACTTATACTTGAAACGAGTATTAAATAACCAAAGATATACTTATATGAAAGTACTATCTTTATTTGAATAATCGAAAATAAGTTTGATTATTGACACCTTATGTTACGACCGGCATTTTATGTAATATTATTTGTGAATAATATTAAGTTAAATAAAAATATATTCAATGCTTGTACGTTTGTGTGAGTGAAAATTTCTGCATTTTAAATTTGCTTTGGGTAGTATATGATTTTTTTCAAAGCAAGAATTTATTTAATTTCTTTATTTTTGATTTATAAGGAATATTCTAAGCTTTGGAAAAATTTTCTTTTAAAAAAACATTTTGTACACAAATTTTGAAAATGATTTTTATAAAGTCTCTAAAAATCCAAGTTATTTTATGGTATAAATTTTATAATTTTTGAACTTGTACTTTATTATATAAAAATAAATCTTTGGAAATTAGTTGCTTAATAATTATCAAATTACATGAATAACCTTGCATGCAAACTCTCTTCTATTTAACCAAAGGGCAAAGAAGACATTCTCCACCCCACTAACTCACATTTTGCTAGCCAAATTACCTCCTTGACCTTGCATGCAAACTTGCCTAACTTTAGCTAGAGGGTTACTCTTGTCATTTCCTAAATCCACTCACATTTAGTCTAGTCAAAGACATAAAAACAAAACTAAAGTGATGATCACTCCATTTTCACTCCACCCTCCCCTTTTCTCCTCCCTCCCTCTCGGCTCAACCCTCACTCTCGGCCATCCCATAGCCGAGGCCCTCCATCCCCTTCATTTCTTCATTCTTTCACCCAAACAATCATCTTATATTCAAGTAATTTTACTCCCTATATGTTATTCTTATATATTTCAAAAGTATAGAGTGAAAAACCTATGTTTTGACCTTGCATGGTGATGTTTTTGTTAAACTCAAAGTGAACCTCCTTGATTCTTGTGAATCTAAGGCTTTCACCATGAGTTATAGTATCATAGGGTCAAGAATGGCTAGACATAAGAGTGTTACACCTATGCGAATGCTGTTTTTACCCTAATCCATTCGGCCATGACTTGATAGGAGCCGAATGGATGGTGTTTTGTTGCCTTGTTAACATTTTTGTGTATTTTGTGATGATAACATGAATTTTGTAGTAAAGTCTTGATAAAATCCTTTTGCATGCTAGTTGATCATTTAGTTGTAATCCATGTTAGGCTTGCATGTTGAATTATGATAAAAATTTATTTGGAAATCATGTTGTTTTGGTTTGAAAAACCCGAAGGCATGCATGCATGTGGAATTCTCTTAGTTTGTTGTGAAATTTTGATCATTTGGAAAGATTTTGTTAGTGAGCCTTAATTTCAGTAGGAATAATGTGATAATATTGATTTATGCTTCTTGTTGCATGGTAATAATTTGTGGTTATCTTTTATAAAAATATATATCTTGTTGTTTCAAAGGCATGAAGATTTGCGATTTGTTAAGAGTAGTCTCTTTTGTTTTGCCATAGTTGCACCTTAGGTAAGGATGATCTCACCAAGGGTATTTTAAGAAAAAGGGAGTTAGTTCAGTAGAATACCAAGTATAGGTCTTGGTTTAAGTATTTAGTTGTTGTTAGTTGGGTTTGTCAAGTCAAAATCTTGGAAAATGAGAAGTTATAGTTTCTGCAGAAAAAATCAGTTTAGTACCCTGAGGTTTAGAGTGAGTTTTGACCATGTCATTGATGTGCACCTTGAGGCCCAAGCCACCAGAAGTTAGTATGGGGAGTATATAATAGGTTTTAGGAGTTGGTTGGAGGTTTGCATGTCATTTGGTTAGGTGCACAAGTAGAATAACAAAATCTGTCCAGCAGGGGACAGTTTTGTTGCAACTTAGAAATAGGGAGATTTGGCCATGTCATGGGTAGGCCCTCATTAGGCCCAATTGGGCCTTAGTTAGAGGGTATGTCAGAGAAGTTTTTCCAACCATAGTTCATAGGATATGAGCTAGAACCATGTGTCACAAGTTAATTCAAGTCAGGGCATTTTCTGCCCAGAAAAACAGGGGAACCTTGGACTTTTAGCTTAGGCCCAAGAAGGCCCAAGCCAGGCCTTTGAGCCACATCAAGCTTATGAGATGCCCTTAGGTCAGGAGAGTCTTGTGTAAAAATTTTGAAGAAAAACTTGTAGTTTAAGAGTGTCTAATGCACTCAAGAAACCTTAGTTACCATTCTGAAATTGGCACCAGTAAGCACTTTCACTTATCACATAGTTTTAGGACACTTAGAAGTGAGTATTAGGTCGACCACCATAGTTGTAAGATAGTATAAGGTCAGTAGAGCAAAAGGCACAAGTGAGGGTCAATAGGTTTTGGATAATTTAGGAAAGGCACATTGAGTTAGGAAGCCCAAATTCGAAGACTTCGTTTAGTTAGCGACCAAGTAATTTAAGTGGTGAGTCGAGATCATCCAAGCCTAGTGTGGCATTATGGTGTATGTGATGTTATTTGGTATTAATATACGATATGTGATTATGTGGCTACGTGTGTACATTTAAAAATATAAATGTTGGATATGAATTAAGTGTGTATAGGCCTAAGTGCCATCCATGTTTAATTTCGGGTTGTAAATAGGTTAAGATGGAAAGAATATATTATAATGAGGATTATTATTATTTATGTAGGATCTCGAGACGAGGGAAAACTTGCCTTAAAAGTCGAGTGAAGCTCCAGTTGTTGCTCCTACCAGTCAGACCAGACCAGTCTATCTCAAGGCAAGTGATTCAACTTGACCTTCGTATTTGCTGTAAACAGTTCATATATATATATCGATGCAATTATCCTGAGTCATTTTGATGTATTTAAATCAAGCATATCTTTTGTTTATCTTTGAGTTACATAGAGATGCCATGAACCCTCGAGTACATATTGCAAGTAGTTCAAAAGTCTTTCATGATAGTTTAATGCCATGATAAATTAGAGATGCGTTATAATATCTTATTGATCCTTTTGTTTATCATGCTATTGATCCCTGAGAAATCTTGATGTTGCACCCTGATGCTTTGATTCAACTCTTGAAATAACCTCGATAGAAACTTTATCTTGATACCTAAAAGCCAATCATTTCTTAAATACATTCATGATTGTTTGATAACCCTATCCTTACCCTAAAGCTTGATACCCTGTTATATACTGAGCTGATGATCGCTTTCTTTATATTTTAACACCTTTATCCTATTGGAACCAGTGATGCCTATCTTTTGATGTTCTAATACCTATATCTTGTCTACAACCGTTGCTTTAAGCCTAGTTTGGCATTACTCTTTCATCTTATCCAATAGCCTGGCTTAATTTCCTTGTCTAAGTTCTTGTTTATGGAAACCTCTCAATTACCCTAATATAGTAAAGTCTAGTAGATCATGGCCCTGAGATTTAGTGTCATATTTCCAGTGTTTCAAGTTGATCTATAATTCCTTGATAAAAATAATTACAGTCGAAAGAGATTTTGTCATAAATCGGCATCAGTTTTTAAAATGATTAAAACGTGGATTTTTCAGTCCCAAAGGGGGGCAAATGTTTTCTTGAATGGTGGATCTGGACTGAGACGCGAGTCCTTTCCACACTTATATTAGGCTTAAAAGTTGCCTAGGGATTCCCAATAATGTTTTAGAACCCAGCGAGGTTCGGGGTTACTTCGCGGCTGATCACCGGCTGTAATCCGTAGCGTCATAAAATGATTTTGATTAAGAATGATTTTAAAATTGTTTTGATGCAAGCATAATGATGCCAACTCACATAAGTTTTATCTCTCGATTATCATTGATTATGTCATTCCATTGTCATTCCTAAAGGTATATCTCGATTTATGCTTTGCGTTGTATTGTTAGCACTTGTTGAGCTTTTGGCTCACTTCTTGCTTTACCCTGATATTACAGCTAGCAGCCATGGTTAGATTCAAGCAGACTGCCCGTAAGACCTGTGATGCGGATGCTTATGTTCGAGCCCAGGTAGAATAAGTAATAATAGTTGTGTGAGGACTCGGTATTTGTAATCAGATGTAATAGTTGGTAGTGTTGGGCTGTTCCAAACCCTAAACTGTAAGATCTTGGATTTTGGTTGTGTAGTACTCATTAAAATGATGTAATAACTATATTTATTTTGCTATTTAAGTTGGGGGTGTGACAGGTTTTGGTATCAGAGCTACGGTTTAGAGTCCCTGAACAGCCCAAATAGGTTATAGGACTTGTGAGTAGGTTATAGATATTATGCGAGAGAGTAGGTAAAGTAAATTATTATTAATACTCCTCTTATTGGTTGTCAGCAAAGGGCGCATTCCTCGTCATCCTCTGGGTCGGACGACACTATTGCTTTCTCCGTGTATGCTGAGTTGAGGCGCGAGTTCGACATGCTTCAGGGCAAGTACGACCGACTGATAGACCGACTGAAGAACGTGTATCCGGACAGCCGAAACTACGAAGGGAAGCCCAAGGAGCAGATGATTGCGAGACTTGAGACCTTGGTTCGGTACGTTAGCACTAAGCTTGAGGAGATGCCAGCACACCGGGACCGTACCAGCCAGTATGTCATTCAGATGGTGGCGGATGAGCTCCAGAGCATTGTGAAGACACTTCGAGAGGAAAAGTCTACCAAGCCCCGTTCAGATGGAGTGGAGCCTTAGTTCTTTCCATTTACCTTTCATGTTGTTGTACTATCAGACTCTATGGAATCCCCCGGTTGTTTCCGTCTTTCCTTTAAATAAGCCTGTTATTTCTAGAATCAGACTATGTCCCAATCCTATGTACTGTGACCTTTAAAATTTCAATAATTATGTGCTATTGTTCCATTTGCTCTCAACTGTTATTTTATGTTTTTATCATCATATCTGCTTAATTTGGAAACGTGACCCCATATGTAAACAAGAATGCCATGCGATACCCTCGAATCATTTTATCAATTATATTTGTTATAACACAACTCTTATTTCAGGATCATGCCTCCCAAAAAGAAGAACCCAACAACCACCTTCACCACAGACCCAAACATTCTTCAACTACTGGAAACCTTGCAACAGCAAACCAATGCTATAGCTCAACAACAACTAACTCTTCAACAACGAATTGAAAACCAAGATAACCGTGAGCCATATCAACCACCTGAACCACCAGTACCACCAAGACAAATTGTCACTTTCAAGGTTTTTCAGAGTGTGAATCCACCTGTATTTCATGATACCACTGATCCAGTGATAGCAAACACATGGATCAAGGAGATAGAAAGGGCTTTTGAGTTGGTACAGTTAGGGGACGATCAGAAGACGCTGTATGCCACTTACTTCTTGAAGGGAGAAGTCATTTATTGGTGGGAATCAGTAAAAGCTATGGAAGTCACTCAGCAGATTTCTTGGGAGAGATTTAAGAAGTTATTTCTGGACAAGTATTACCCTAAGTACATGCAGAATCAGATGGAGCTAAAATTTCTTGAGTTAAAGCAAGGGAACATGACTGTACTGGAATATGAGAAGAAGTTCACTGAGTTGTCAAGGTTTGTGACAAAGTATACCAGCACTGAGGAAGAAAAAGCCAAGAAATTTCAGCAAGGATTGGAGCCTTGGATCAGAGATAGGGTGGCTATGTTTGAACTTGAGACTTACGCGGGAGTAGTACAGAAAGCTGCTCTGATTGAGAATAATGGGATGCAGTCAAGGAAAGAGAGGGATAACAAGAAGAGGAAGGTTCCATTTTATGGAGAAAAGTCTGAAGCTGGAAATTCGCAAGATCGGAATGTAAAGAGGATTGGTTTCCAGAAGGGCGGAAATTTTCAAAGGAAGGGAAATTTGGGCAAAAGGCAAGAATCAAAAGGGAACAATCAGGCAAGCCAAGGGCAAGTTGGAGAAAACAGGTTCCAGAGGCCAGAATGCAAGCACTGTGGAAGAAGGCACCCCGGAGTATGCAATAAGCTGAGTATGACCTGTTATAGGTGCAATCAGAAGGGACATTTGGCAAATGAGTGCAAGATGCCGAAGCCAGGAGTTACGTGCTACAAATGTGGGAAGACTGGACACATGGCTAGGGAGTGTAAGGCAACAGGACCAGTCAGAGCTCTGATGAACGTGGCAAGTACCAGTGCAAGCGTGCCAGCTGAGGTATTGGCATTACCTCCACCACCCGCACCAACCCCGCAAGCAACAGCAAGGACATTTGACCTAAAGATGAAAGATGCTGTTCAGAATTCTGAGGTGATAGCAGGTACACTTTTACTCAATAATGTCAAAGCCAAAGTATTGATTGATTCGGGAGCCACAAGATCTTTCATATCAGAATCTTTTGTTGATAAGATCCAATGTGATAAAACGGTTATGAGTGAGGTAGTAAATGTGGTAATTGCGAACCAAGAGAAGATTCCTGTGAATCAATTTTGTCCAAAATGTGAGATTGATATTTCGGGATATAAGTTCTCGGCCGACTTGATACTCTTCAAGCTGGGAGAGTTTGATATAATCTTAGGAATGGATTGGTTAGGAGAGAATAGCGCGCAGATAAATTGTAAGACCAAGAGAGTGAATTTAAAGACGAAGAGTGGAGAGAAGGTAGTATTTAAGGGACAGAGGCAAGAGCGACTATTTCTTACAATTATTCAGGCTAAGAAGTTACTTAGAAAAGGTTGTGAGTCGTTCCTAGCATATGTAGTGGATTCAGAGAGAGGCAGCCCCAGCATGGAAGATATTCCTGTAGTTAATGAGTTCCCCGATGTGTTTCCCGACGAACTACCAGGCTTACCACCAGATCGACAAATTGAGTTCGAGATCAACCTTGCTCCAGGCACGGAACCAGTTTCAAAGGCTCCGTATAGGATGGCACCAGCAGAAATGAAAGAGTTGGCGAGCCAGCTACAAGAATTGTTGGATAAGGGAGTGATACGACCAAGTACGTCGCCATGGGGAGCACCTGTTCTCTTTGTGAAGAAGAAAGATGGGAGTATGCGTCTATGCATAGATTACCGGGAGTTGAATAAAGTAACGATCAAGAACCGCTACCCGCTACCAAGGATAGATGACCTTTTTGATCAGTTAAAGGGAGCAAAATGTTTTTCGAAGATTGACTTGAGATCGGGATACCACCAATTAAAGATCAAGGAAGAAGATATTCCCAAGACCGCATTTAGGACCAGATATGGGCATTATGAATTCCTAGTAATGCCGTTTGGATTGACCAACGCCCCGGCCGCATTCATGGATCTGATGAATCGAGTATTTAAGAAGTATTTGGATAAATTTGTCGTGGTATTTATTGATGACATCCTTATTTATTCTAAATCGGAAGAAGAACATATGCAGCATCTCTGGATAGCATTGGAGATACTCCGACAAGAGAAGTTGTATGCCAAGTTTACCAAATGTGAGTTTTGGTTAAAGGAAGTTCAATTTTTGGGGCATGTTATTGGAAATGATGGAATTAAAGTGGATCCGGCGAAGATTGATGCAGTTATGAGTTGGGAGAGGCCAAGGACTCCTACGGAAGTGCGAAGTTTTCTAGGATTGGCCGGATACTATAGAAGATTCGTCAAGGATTTCTCGAAGATCGCCACACCATTGACCAAGTTAACCAGAAAGAATCAAAAGTTTGAATGGAGTGCAGAATGTGAAAATAGCTTTCAAGAGTTAAAACAGAAGTTGGTAACAGCTCCGGTGTTAGTACTTCCAGATGATCAAGGGAATTTTGTAATATTCAGCGACGCTTCACATAAGGGTTTGGGTTGTGTGTTGATGCAACACAGTAAGGTAATAGCATATGCGTCAAGACAGTTGAAGCCGCACGAGTTAAAGTATCCGACGCATGACTTGGAACTAGCCGCCATAGTGTTCGCACTCAAGATTTGGAGACACTATCTCTATGGAGAAAAGTGTGAAATCTACACGGATCACAAGAGCTTAAAGTACATTTTTACTCAGAAAGAGCTCAATATGAGGCAGAGGAGATGGCTGGAATTGATTAAGGACTATGACTGTTCGATAAATTACCATCCTGGAAAGGCGAACGTAGTGGCCGATGCGCTGAGTCGGAAGGAAAGATTGAATGCAATGATAACATCAAAAGAGTTATATGAAGAAATCAGAAAATTTGAATTGGAACTTTGTGCTTATGGGAAAGTCAAAGAAGTTTGTCTTGCAATGACCTTTCAGCCAACACTAATGGAAAAGATAAAGAAGTGTCAAGAGGAAGTAATGGAAAAAGAGAAAAATCAGTTATCTGGAGAAGAGATTAATACTAAAAAGGATGAGCAAGGAATACTAAGGTTTTCATCCAGAATATGGATTCCCCATGTATCTGAATTAAAGAATGAGATCCTCCATGAAGCCCACCATTCGAAATTTTCAATCCACCCGGGAAGCACCAAGATGTATCAAGACTTAAAGAAGAACTTTTGGTGGCCAAATATGAAAAGAGACGTGGCAGAATGGGTTGCGAAGTGCTATACCTGTCAGAAAGTAAAGGCAGAACATCAACGACCAAGCGGATTAATTCAGCCCCTGAAGATTCCAGAATGGAAATGGGAAAACATCGCTATGGACTTTATAGTAGGACTACCACGAACAAAGTCCGGACATGACGCAATATGGGTTATAATTGATCGTCTTACGAAGTCGGCGCATTTCCTTCCAATAAATGAGAAGTCGTCACTGGACAAGTTGGTTCATCTGTATGTGCACGAAATCGTATTAAGGCATGGAGTACCTGTATCAATAGTTTCAGACAGAGATCCCCGATTTAACTCAAGATTCTGGAAGCAATTCCAGGAATGTCTTGGCACGAAGTTGAATATGAGCACGGCGTATCACCCGCAGACTGATGGCCAGAGTGAAAGAACAATTCAAACAATTGAAGACATGTTGCGCAGTTGTGCAATCGATTTTGCTGGAAGTTGGGACGACCACCTGCCATTAATTGAATTTTCATATAACAACAGCTATCATTCCAGTATCGGCATGCCACCATATGAAGCTTTGTACGGGCGAAAATGTAGATCACCAACAAGTTGGGATGAAGTAGGAGAAGGAAGAATTCTCGGCTCAGAATTGGTACAACAGTTGCATGACTCAGTCAAGTTAATTCAGAAAAGGTTGCTTGCTGCTCAAGATAGACAGAGGAAGTATGCGGATCCCGCGCGTAAGGATGTTCAATTCCAAATTGGCGAAGCTGTGTTGCTAAAAGTGTCACCTAGGAAAGGGTTGATAAGATTTGGCAAGAAAGGAAAGTTAGCACCTAGATACGTAGGTCCTTTTGAGATTTTGAGCCAAGTAGGAAAGGTGGCCTACGAGTTGGCCTTACCACCTCAGTATCAGCATGTGCATAATGTGTTCCATATGTCGTTGCTTAAGAAGTACAATCCTGACGCTAGCCATGTGATAGAATATGAACCTGTAGAAATTCAGGCAGACCTGTCATTTGTGGAGCAACCGGTTAAAGTACTCGACTGGCAAGTAAAGAGTCTTAGAAATAAATCAGTAAAGTTAGTGAAAGTACTTTGGAGGAACCCTAAGGTCGAAGAGTCGACTTGGGAGTTAGAATCTGATATGCGTTCCCGGTATCCTCATCTGTTCTCTTAGATTCTGGGGACAGAATCCCTTAAGGGGGAGAGGATGTTACGACCGGCATTTTATGTAATATTATTTGTGAATAATATTAAGTTAAATAAAAATATATTCAATGCTTGTACGTTTGTGTGAGTGAAAATTTCTGCATTTTAAATTTGCTTTGGGTAGTATATGATTTTTTTCAAAGCAAGAATTTATTTAATTTCTTTATTTTTGATTTATAAGGAATATTCTAAGCTTTGGAAAAATTTTCTTTTAAAAAAACATTTTGTACACAAATTTTGAAAATGATTTTTATAAAGTCTCTAAAAATCCAAGTTATTTTATGGTATAAATTTTATAATTTTTGAACTTGTACTTTATTATATATAAATAAATCTTTGGAAATTAGTTGCTTAATAATTATCAAATTACATGAATAACCTTGCATGCAAACTCTCTTCTATTTAACCAAAGGGCAAAGAAGACATTCTCCACCCCACTAACTCACATTTTGCTAGCCAAATTACCTCCTTGACCTTGCATGCAAACTTGCCTAACTTTAGCTAGAGGGTTACTCTTGTCATTTCCTAAATCCACTCACATTTAGTCTAGTCAAAGACATAAAAACAAAACTAAAGTGATGATCACTCCATTTTCACTCCACCCTCCCCTTTTCTCCTCCCTCCCTCTCGGCTCAACCCTCACTCTCGGCCATCCCATAGCCGAGGCCCTCCATCCCCTTCATTTCTTCATTCTTTCACCCAAACAATCATCTTATATTCAAGTAATTTTACTCCCTATATGTTATTCTTATATATTTCAAAAGTATAGAGTGAAAAACCTATGTTTTGACCTTGCATGGTGATGTTTTTGTTAAACTCAAAGTGAACCTCCTTGATTCTTGTGAATCTAAGGCTTTCACCATGAGTTATAGTATCATAGGGTCAAGAATGGCTAGACATAAGAGTGTTACACCTATGCGAATGCTGTTTTTACCCTAATCCATTCGGCCATGACTTGATAGGAGCCGAATGGATGGTGTTTTGTTGCCTTGTTAACATTTTTGTGTATTTTGTGATGATAACATGAATTTTGTAGTAAAGTCTTGATAAAATCCTTTTACATGCTAGTTGATCATTTAGTTGTAATCCATGTTAGGCTTGCATGTTGAATTATGATAAAAATTTATTTGGAAATCATGTTGTTTTGGTTTGAAAAACCCGAAGGCATGCATGCATGTGGAATTCTCTTAGTTTGTTGTGAAATTTTGATCATTTGGAAAGATTTTGTTAGTGAGCCTTAATTTCAGTAGGAATAATGTGATAATATTGATTTATGCTTCTTGTTGCATGGTAATAATTTGTGGTTATCTTTTATAAAAATATATATCTTGTTGTTTCAAAGGCATGAAGATTTGCGATTTGTTAAGAGTAGTCTCTTTTGTTTTGCCATAGTTGCACCTTAGGTAAGGATGATCTCACCAAGGGTATTTTAAGAAAAAGGGAGTTAGTTCAGTAGAATACCAAGTATAGGTCTTGGTTTAAGTATTTAGTTGTTGTTAGTTGGGTTTGTCAAGTCAAAATCTTGGAAAATGAGAAGTTATAGTTTCTGCAGAAAAAATCAGTTTAGTACCCTGAGGTTTAGAGTGAGTTTTGACCATGTCATTGATGTGCACCTTGAGGCCCAAGCCACCAGAAGTTAGTATGGGGAGTATATAATAGGTTTTAGGAGTTGGTTGGAGGTTTGCATGTCATTTGGTTAGGTGCACAAGTAGAATAACAAAATCTGTCCAGCAGGGGACAGTTTTGTTGCAACTTAGAAATAGGGAGATTTGGCCATGTCATGGGTAGGCCCTCATTAGGCCCAATTGGGCCTTAGTTAGAGGGTATGTCAGAGAAGTTTTTCCAACCATAGTTCATAGGATATGAGCTAGAACCATGTGTCACAAGTTAATTCAAGTCAGGGCATTTTCTGCCCAGAAAAACAGGGGAACCTTGGACTTTTAGCTTAGGCCCAAGAAGGCCCAAGCCAGGCCTTTGAGCCACATCAAGCTTATGAGATGTCCTTAGGTCAGGAGAGTCTTGTGTAAAAATTTTGAAGAAAAACTTGTAGTTTAAGAGTGTCTAATGCACTCAAGAAACCTTAGTTACCATTCTGAAATTGGCACCAGTAAGCACTTTCACTTATCACATAGTTTTAGGACACTTAGAAGTGAGTATTAGGTCGACCACCATAGTTGTAAGATAGTATAAGGTCAGTAGAGCAAAAGGCACAAGTGAGGGTCAATAGGTTTTGGATAATTTAGGAAAGGCACATTGAGTTAGGAAGCCCAAATTCGAAGACTTCGTTTAGTTAGCGACCAAGTAATTTAAGTGGTGAGTCGAGATCATCCAAGCCTAGTGTGGCGTTATGGTGTATGTGATGTTATTTGGTATTAATATACGATATGTGATTATGTGGCTACGTGTGTATATTTAAAAATATAAATGTTGGATATGAATTAAGTGTGTATAGGCCTAAGTGCCATCCATGTTTAATTTCGGGTTGTAAATAGGTTAAGATGGAAAGAATATATTATAATGAGGATTATTATTATTTATGTAGGATCTCGAGACGAGGGAAAACTTGCCTTAAAAGTCGAGTGAAGCTCCAGTTGTTGCTCCTACCAGTCAGACCAGACCAGTCAGACCAGACCAGTCTATCTCAAGGCAAGTGATTCAACTTGACCTTCGTATTTGCTGTAAACAGTTCATATATATATATCGATGCAATTATCCTGAGTCATTTTGATGTATTTAAATCAAGCATATCTTTTGTTTATCTTTGAGTTACATAGAGATGCCATGAACCCTCGAGTACATATTGCAAGTAGTTAAAAAGTCTTTCATGATAGTTTAATGCCATGATAAATTAGAGATGCGTTATAATATCTTATTGATCCTTTTGTTTATCATGCTATTGATCCCTGAGAAATCTTGATGTTGCACCCTGATGCTTTGATTCAACTCTTGAAATAACCTCGATAGAAACTTTATCTTGATACCTAAAAGCCAATCATTTCTTAAATACATTCATGATTGTTTGATAACCCTATCCTTACCCTAAAGCTTGATACCCTGTTATATACTGAGCTGATGATCGCTTTCTTTATATTTTAACACCTTTATCCTATTGGAACCAGTGATGCCTATCTTTTGATGTTCTAATACCTATATCTTGTCTACAACCGTTGCTTTAAGCCTAGTTTGGCATTACTCTTTCATCTTATCCAATAGCCTGGCTTAATTTCCTTGTCTAAGTTCTTGTTTATGGAAACCTCTCAATTACCCTAATATAGTAAAGTCTAGTAGATCATGGCCCTGAGATTTAGTGTCATATTTCCAGTGTTTCAAGTTGATCTATAATTCCTTGATAAAAATAATTACAGTCGAAAGAGATTTTGTCATAAATCGGCATCAGTTTTTAAAATGATTAAAACGTGGATTTTTCAGTCCCAAAGGGGGGCAAATGTTTTCTTGAATGGTGGATCTGGACTGAGACGCGAGTCCTTTCCACACTTATATTAGGCTTAAAAGTTGCCTAGGGATTCCCAATAATGTTTTAGAACCCAGCGAGGTTCGGGGTTACTTCGCGGCTGATCACCGGCTGTAATCCGTAGCGTCATAAAATGATTTTGATTAAGAATGATTTTAAAATTGTTTTGATGCAAGCATAATGATGCCAACTCACATAAGTTTTATCTCTCGATTATCATTGATTATGTCATTCCATTGTCATTCCTAAAGGTATATCTCGATTTATGCTTTGCGTTGTATTGTTAGCACTTGTTGAGCTTTTGGCTCACTTCTTGCTTTACCCTGATATTACAGCTAGCAGCCATGGTTAGATTCAAGCAGACTGCCCGTAAGACCTGTGATGCGGATGCTTATGTTCGAGCCCAGGTAGAATAAGTAATAACAGTTGTGTGAGGACTCGGTATTTGTAATCAGATGTAATAGTTGGTAGTGTTGGGCTGTTCCAAACCCTAAACTGTAAGATCTTGGATTTTGGTTGTGTAGTACTCATTAAAATGATGTAATAACTATATTTATTTTGCTATTTAAGTTGGGGGTGTGACACCTTATTCTTTAATAAAATAAAGAATATACCTCAGCAAATAATCGGAGTCATAGATCCTCAAATGAATACTCAAATAATATTCATTAAATAATATAAACTGAGTCATAAGCCTTCGAATGAATATTCAAATAATATTCAATATATAATATAAAAGGAGTCATAAGTCCTCGAATGAATATTCAAAATAATATTCATTTAATAAAATAAAAGGAGTCATAAGTCCTCAAATGAATATTCAAAATAATATTCATTAAATAATAAACTGAGTCATAAGCCCTCGAATGAATATTCAAATAATAAAATAAAGGTATCGAATAAACCTTATTCGATCCATAGTTTTAAAAACTATATCCATATATATATATAAATATATATATATATATATATATATATAATATACTCGGGAACATCGACTCCCGGTTTAGAAATATGTTCACCTTTTATCCCCTATACTAAGGGTATACGCAACTACTTGCTTATTTCTAGCATAGGTATTATGCAATTATAAGCATTGAAATCAACAGATAGATAACCAGATTACGAAACAGACATGCATATATACCATATCAGCATGCTCCAATATATCGCAAAATTTGCTAATAACAATCATGCACTATCACAAGATAATGCATATACATATATTTACATCACAACAACAGTATATCGGGTAGAAAACTTGCCTGAGCGACTTGGGGTGATAAAAGGCTCGGGATGAGTCTGGTAACCTATAAACAACAAGTTGGAATTAAACCAAAATCACTTGTAAATCTATACTTTAACTAACTTAGACTCTAACGCTTGTTTTGCGCTCACTGATTCGCTTAAGCCACTCGGGTACCCTCGGCTCCACCATTTTTATTAATTTAACCTTTACGAGTTTTAAAGCGATTCCTTCGCGAGTGTCTTACCAACTGCCTAACACACTTACCATAAATGTTTCATGCATTAATTAACCCTTTTTGGTCTTTAACCTTTGTTTCAAAGTAAGGTGAGGGGAAAAGTTTCGTTCGCGAAACGCCGTTACTTGAAAGGGTCGTTTCTCCTAAACCGTGCATCGGAATCGAACGAACTACATATCAAAACGAAGCCCGTAACACGAGCTATCTAGACATGGCAATGGTCATAATCTAGCAGGGGGTTCTCGGGTCCTAATGTTATGCACAAAAACAGTCTAAAGAAAATCGGACGTTACGACGGCTATATTTACGCGATTTCCCAAATTTAAACCAATTCAAACAACCACAATTTCAACTCCAATTCACAACCCAATCAAACCTCCATCTAAACTACATTACAACAGCCCCAAATCAACTTAATAATACCAATTTATTCATCTAAACCAAGTCAAAAAAATGTGACCAAGAACTTCAAATCTAACAAGCATCACTCCTAACTCCAAAATCAACAAAACCACTTACTAAACAAAGCTCTATCATGAGTACACACTCATTACACTAACCCATCATCTAACATTATGAAATCCAAACCAACAAAACTTAATACTAAGGGTTTGAGAAGTTATACCTTCCTTGGAGAGTGGAGAATCAAGAGAATGGCTTGGAATCACCCTTAAAGTCCTTATCCAAGCTTAATCTAAACACAACTTCAAGAACACAAATTTTAGTTCTTGAAAAACACTATTCACCATCTTCTTTCATGATTTATAGAAAAAGATTGGCTTGGAATTAGAAGCTTAAACTTATAGGAAGTATGTAACTATCCATGGGGAAGCTTAGATAATTACCTTGCTAAATAGTAAGTGGAGGAGCTTGGACTTTCATTTTTTTAAGAAAAGCACCCGAGAGCATGAAGAAGAAGAAGAGAGATTTTTGTGTTTTGGCTTGATTTGCTTTTGGTTGGTTGATTTTTGTTGTTTGCTTTAGTGAATTACCTAGTTGCCCTTGGTTTTGTGTGGTTAAAAAGTCACCACATCTCCTTCCTTCCCATGTCATGCTTGTGTCACCTTGCACATGTCATAATGCTCCCACTTGTCCACACCTTGTGGTTGGATGATGTCACAATCCCTGGCTTCTTGTACAAGCTTGTCTCTTAGTCACTTATTTGTTTTACGGTTCGCTTATCTTTCGTTCTCGTTTATCGTTTGAGGGATCATACCCGGGACCTTATTACTTAGGTTCCCTTAACCTTTCCCTTATTACTTAGGTTCCCTTAACCTTTCTCAATATATTATATTCCTTTTATGATCCTCTCCTATAATCCTTTAATTTAAATCCTTTTTATCCTGTTACCTTATACTCAATTCTCTCCGTATCTTGTAGATTTCCGGGAAAAATCAAAGTGTTCGGAATTGGATTCTGACGATCTTTACATACACTTATATACCACCTAGAGTACTAATAATATCCCATAAGATCAATAACAGAACCCCTACATAGCGTGGCATGAAAAGTTTTCTCGTTCAGCAAAAACACTATTCATAAGGGTTTCAAAATTTCTCAAAAATTGGGGTTATTACAATTTACAAATAGTATTACACGAAAATGCCGGTTGTAACATCCTCTCCCCCTTAAGGGATTCTGTCCCCAGAATCTAAGAGAACAGATGAGGATACCGGGAACGCATATCAGACTCTAACTCCCAAGTCGATTCTTCGATCTTAGGGTTTCTCCAAAGTACTTTTACTAACTTTACTGTCTTATTCCTAAGACTCTTCTCTTTCCAGTCGAGTATTTTGACAGGTAGCTCCACAAATGACAGGTCTGCCTGAATTTCTACAGGTTCATATTCTATCACATGGCTAGCGTCAGGATTATACTTCTTAAGCAACGACACATGGAACACATTATGCACATGCTGATACTGAGGTGGTAAGGCCAACTCGTAGGCCACCTTCCCCACTTGACTCAAAATTTCAAAAGGACCTATATATCTAGGTGCTAACTTCCCTTTCTTTCCAAATCTAGACAACCCTTTTCTAGGTGACACCTTCAACAAAACAGCTTCGCCAATTTGGAATCGAACATCCTTAAGCGCTGGATCCGCATACTTCCTCTGTCTATCTTGAGCAGCAAGCAACCTTTTCTGAATTAACTTGACTGTGTCATGCAACTGTTGTACCAATTCTGAGCCGAGAATTCTTTCTTCTCCTACTTCATCCCAACTTGTTGGTGATCTATATTTTCGCCCGTACAAAGCTTCGTATGGTGGCATGCCAATACTGGAATGATAGCTATTGTTGTAAGAGAATTCAATCAACGGCAAATGGTCGTCCCAACTTCCTGCAAAATCGATTGCATAACTGCGCAACATGTCTTCGATTGTTTGAATAGTCCTTTTGCTCTGACCATCAGTCTGCGGGTGGTACGCCATGCTCATATTCAACTTCGTGCCAAGACATTCTTGAAATTGCTTCCAAAATCTCGAGTTAAATCGGGGATCTCTGTCTGAAACTATTGATACGGGTACTCCATGCCTTAGTACAATTTCGCGCACGTACAGATGAACCAATTTGTCCAGTGACGACTTCTCGTTAATTGGAAGAAAATGCGCTGACTTCGTAAGACGATCAACTATAACCCATATAGCGTCATGCCCGGATTTCGTTCGCGGTAGTCCTACTATAAAGTCCATAGCAATATTTTCCCATTTCCATTCCGGAATCTTTAGGGGCTGAATTAATCCGCTTGGTCATTGATGTTCTGCCTTCACCTTCTGACAAGTATAACACTTCACAACCCATTCTGCCACGTCACGCTTCATATTTGGCCACCAAAAGTTCTGCTTTAAGTCCCGATACATCTTGGTGCTTCCCGGGTGGATTGAAAATTTCGAATTGTGGGCTTCGTGTAGGATCTCATTCTTTAATTCAGGTACAAGAGGAATCCAAATTCTGGAAGAAAATCTTAGTATCCCTTACTCATCCCTTTGAGTATTAATCTCCTCTCCAGTTAACTGATTCTTCTCTTTCTCTATTACTTCTTCTTGACATTTCTTTATCTTTTCCACTAGTGTTGGCTGAAAAGTCATTGCACGACAAACTTCTTCAACTTTTCCACAATCACAAAGTTCCAGTTCAAATCTCTTGATTTCTTCAGATAATTCCGTTGGTGTTGTCATCATATTCAGTCTCTCTTTCCTACTTAGAGCATCGGCCACAACATTCGCCTTTCCAGGATGGTAATTTATCGAGCAGTCATAGTCCTTGATCAACTCCAGCCATCTCCTCTGCTTCATATTGAGCTCCTTCTGAGTGAAAATGTACTTTAAACTCTTATGATCTGTGTAGATTTCACACTTTTCTCCGTAGAGGTAATGTCTCCAAATCTTAAGTACGAACACTATGGCGGCTAGTTCCAAGTCATGCGTCGGGTACTTCAACTCATGCGGTTTCAACTGACTTGACGCATACGCAATCACCTTACTATGTTGCATTAACACACAGCCCAATCCCTTATGTGAAGCGTCGCTGAATATCACAAAGTTTCCTTGGTCATCTGGAAGCACTAATACCGGAGCTGTTACCAATCTTTGCTTCAACTCTTGAAAGCTATCTTCACATTCTGCACTCCATTCAAACTTTTGATTCTTCCTGGTTAACTTGGTCAACGGCGTGGCGATTTTCGAAAAATCCTTGACAAACCTTCTATAGTACCTGCCAATCCTAGAAAACTTCGCACTTCCGTAGGAGTCTTTGGCCTCTCCCAACTTATAACTGCCTCAATCTTTGCCGGATCCACTTTAACCCCTTCATTTCCAATGACATGCCCCAAAAATTGAACTTTCTTTAACCAAAACTCACATTTGGTAAACTTGGCATACAACTTCTCTTGACGAAGTATCTCCAATGCTATCCAGAGATGTTGCTTATGTTCTTTTTCCGACTTAGAATAAATAAGGATGTCATCAATGAATACCACTACAAACTTGTCCAAATACTTCTTAAATACTCGATTCATCAGATCCATAAATGCGGCCGGGGCGTTGGTCAATTTAAACGGCATTACTAGGAATTCATAATGCCCATATCTGGTCCTAAATGCTGTCTTGGGAATATCTTCTTCTTTGATCTTTAATTGATGGTATCCCGATCTCAAGTCGATCTTTGAAAAGCATTTTGCTCCCTTCAGCTGGTCAAAAAGGTCATCTATTCTTGTTAGCGGGTAGCGGTTCTTGATCGTTACCTTATTCAACTCCCGATAATCTATGCATAGTCGCATACTCCCATCTTTCTTCTTTACAAATAGAACAGGTGCTCCCCATGGCGACGTACTTGGCCGTATCACTCCTTTATCCAATAATTCTTGTAACTGGCTCGCCAACTCTTTCACTTCTGCTGGTGCCATCCTATATGGGGCCTTTGAAACTGGTTCCGTGCCTGGAGCAAGGTTGATCTCGAACTCGATTTGTCGATTTGGTGGTAAGCCTGGTAGTTCTTCTGGAAACACATCAGGAAACTCGTTAACTACAGGTATATCTTCTATGCTGGGACTGCCTTTTTCTGAATCCAATACATAAGCTAGGAACGCCTCACAACCTTTTCTAAGTAGTTTCTTAGCCTGAACGATTGTAAGAAATAGTTGTTCTTGCCTCTGCCCCTTAAATACTACCTTCTCTCCACTCTTCATCTTTAAATACACTTTCTTGGTCTTACAATTAATCTGAGCGTTATTCTCTCCTAACCAATCCATTCCTAAAATTATATCAAACTCCCCCAACTTGAAGAGTATCAAGTCGGCTGAAAACTTATATCCCGAAATATCAATCTCACACTTCGGACAGAATTGATTCACAGGAATCTTCTCTTGGTTCGCAATTACCACATTTACTACCTCGCTCATAATCATTTTATCAAATTGAAGCTTATCAACAAAAGTTTCTGATATGAAAGATCTTGTTGCTCCCGAATCAATCAATACTTTAGCTTTGACATTATTGAGTAAAAGTGTACCTGCTATCACCTCAGAATTCTGAACATCATCCTTCATCTTCAGATCAAATGTCCTTGCTGTTGCTTGCGGGGTTGATGTAGGTGGTGGAGGTAATGCCAATACCTCAGCTGGTACGCTCGCACTTGTACTTGCCACGTTCATTAAAGCTTTGACTGGTCCGGTTGCCTTGCACTCCCTAGCTATGTGTCCAGTCTTCCCACAGTTGTAACACGTAACTCCTGGCTTCGGCATCTTGCACTCATTCGCCAAATGTCCCTTCTGGTTATACCTATAGCAGGTCATGCTCAGTTTATTGCACACTCCAGGGTGCCTTCTTCCACAGTGCTTGCATTCGGGTCTCTGGAACCTGTTTTCTCCAACTTGGCCTTGGCTTTCCTGGTTGTTCCCCTTTGATTCTTGCCTTTTGCCCAAATTTCCCTTCTTTTGAAAATTTCCGCCCTTATGGAATCCGATCCTCTTTACATTCCGATCTTGTGAACTTCCGGCTTCAGACATTTCTCCAGACTTTTCTCCATAAAATGGAACCTTCCTCTTCCTGTTATCCCTTTCCTTCCTTGACTGCATCCCATTATTCTCAATCAGAGCAGCTTTCTGTACTACTCCCATATAAGTTTCAAGCTCAAATATAGCTACTCTATCTCTGATCCAAGGCTCCAATCCTTGCTGAAACTTCTTCGCTTTTTCCTCCTCGGTGCTGGTATACTTTGTCACAAACCTTGACAACTCAGTGAACTTCTTCTCATACTCCAGTACCGTCATGTTCTCTTGCTTCATCTCCAAAAATTTAAGCTCCATCTGATTCTGCATGTACTTAGGGTAATACTTGTCCATAAATAACTTCTTAAATCTCTCCCAAGAAACTTGCTGGGTTGCTTCCGTAGCTTTTACTGATTCCCACCAATAGATGACTTCGCCCTTCAAGAAGTAAGTAGCATACGGCGTTTTCTGATCGTCTCCTAACTGTACCAACTCAAAAGCCCTTTCCATTTCCTTAATCCATGTGTTAGCTATTACTAGATCAGTGGTATCATGGAATGCAGGTGGATTCACATTCTGAAAAGCCTTGAAAGTGACAACTTATCTAGGTGGTACTGGTGGTTCAGGTGGTTGGTGTGGTACATGGTTATCTTGGTTTTCAATTCGTTGTTGAAGAGTTAGTTGTTATTGAGCTATAGTATTGGTTTGTTGTTGCAAAGCTTCCAGTATTCGAAGAATATTTGGGTCTGTGGTAGATGTGGTTGTTGGGTTCTTCTTTTTGGGAGGCATGATCCTGAAATAAGAGTTATGTCAAAACAGATATGAATGATAAAATAATTTGAGGGTATCACATGGCATTCTTGTTTACTTATGAGGTCAAGTTTCAAGTTAAGCAGATATGGCGATGCATATAAAAACGTAAAATAACAGTTGAGAGCAAATGGAACAATAGAGCATGATTATTGAAATTTAAAGGTCACAATACATAGGATTAAGACAAAGTCTGATTCTAGGAACAACAGGCTTATTTAAAGAAAATAACGGAAATAACTGGGAATTCTACGGAGTCTGATAGTACAACAACATGAAAAGGTAAATGGAAAGAACTAAGGCTCCACTCCATCTGAACGAGGCTTGGTAGTCTTTTCCTCTCGAAGCGTCTTCACAATGCTCTGGAGCTCATCCGCCACCATCTGAAAGACATACTGGCTGGTGCGGTCCTGGTGCGCTGGCATCTCCTCAAGCTTAGTGTTGACGTACTGAACCAAGGTCTCAAGTCTCGCAGTCATCTGCTCCTTAGGCTTCCCTTCGTAGTTTCGGCTGTCCGGGTACACGTTCTTCAGTCGGTCTATCAGTCGGTCATACTTTCCCTGAAACATGTCAAACTCGCGCCTCAACTCAGTATACACGGAGAAAGCAATAGTGTCGTCCGACCCAGAGGGTTTCGAGGAATGCGCCCTTTGCTGACAAACCAATAAGAGGAGTATTAATTGTAATATCCGGGATATATCGTGTGATTCTTTTTGCTATTAAATAATTATTATATGTATTCAGTATCTATTCTGTGAGTTAATTGTTAAGTGTTATCTATACTTGGATATTCAAAAATAATATTAATTGAGTATTTTAATTTTATATGTCCAAAATAAAACATTTATAATTGTCATGTCTTCCTAATTATTTTTATGTTGATTTATGGATTTATAAGAATCATATGAAATTTCTAAAATCTTTTTCCGAGTATTTAAAACCTATTTTATAAAAACGGGAACCAACCGACGTCACCCGTTGTTATATTTTTGGAACCCGAAACTCTTCCGAGAACTCCTTCCTAACCTAATTGTAATATTCCGAGCATATTCCATGTTTCGACTTTTTCGATCCGGCGTACGGTTTGTTTTGCGCGGGTCCCGGCGGAACATTTTCGATACAATATTCGTTCTGATAAATCAATAAAACCCGTATTTTCAATAAACGGGAGCTTTCTATTAAACTATCCCAATTATCACTTCGTAGTACGTGTAACCAGGCGCTGAGACCAAGACCGCAGTACAAATTGTACTGATTTGAATAATTATCCCGAAAACCGATACCGTTTGGATCAGTTTTTATAAATAAACGTACTGTTTTATATCCGGAATGATCCAACGGGATACTAATTTTCCGTAATTATAAATAGCCTTTTACCGTATTTTATTTTGTATCAAAATCATTTACAGATAGTTAATTTTATAATTTTCAGAGAAAAATCCTAATTACATAAACTGTTTTAAGAATCAAACAGCAAAACGAAGGCGTTACCAATCTCTGTTTTCAAAGATTGAGTAACCAAAACGAAGGATTTGAAGTGTTCTACCAGATTCTGAATAATTTTATTTATTTTCGAATTAAATTTATTAAAAATATGAATTTTTTTCGGATGATTGTTTATATGATTTGATGATTGCATATTGTAGAGCTTGTTTTCCTGGTGATTTTGATATATTATACGTCTGATTTGGAGTTCAATAACATGTTCAAAATTGAGTTTGATTTTCGAATTTTAAAATTAGGGTTTATAACCCGTATGAATGTTTTTAATTGAAATTTGGGGGTTTCTTATTCTGGAATAGATTGATGTTGTGATATAGTGGATTGTATTCTCTGTGAAATTTGCAATCTAGTCGTATAAGTTTCATGAATCACCGAGGTCTGTAGAGAAGGGAGTTGTCTTTTGAAATTTTCCGAAGTTCGTCGGAAACTGGCAAACTTCACGGCCAAATTCCGGCCAACTCAGGGATGATTAGAATGATTTGTTGGTATGGTTGAGTTCCTGGTGAAATATAGATGTGATCTGGAGGTGTTGGTGGGGTGAGGACGCCAGGAACGTGTTCTCCGGCCACCCCTGTATTTTCCGGCGACGGGGCTGGAAAATTACAGATTAGTACCTATAGTTTTGAAAATGATGCAGTTTGGTCCCTGAAGTTTCCAAAGTTTGCAAATTTAGGATTCCTCTTTTAAAAATGTTTAAAAATCATATTTCCTATTTATTTTTATTATAAAAATTTGTTTTTTATTTCTGAAAATTCTGAAAATTATTATTTTAATTTCGAAAATTATTTTTAATTCAAAAATAAATCTGAATTAATCAATTAATTAATTTCAGTTAATTTTTAATTGATTAATTGGTCAATTAATTCAAAATTTAATTGATTAATTGATTTAATTAAATATTAATTGATTTTATTTAATTATTTAATTAGATTTAATTATTTAAAAATGATTTAAATATTCTGAAAAATAGTTTCGAGCTTTAAAATATCATTCTAAATTATTTTTAAGGCTCGATAATTATTCTAAAATTGTTTCGAAGCCAGAATTGGCCAACCGATGATGGAATTTACGGATGAGCGGAAGCGTGAAATAACATTTATTCCGTAAAAACCATATACCGCACATATAGAAAAACGTATAAAAGGGAAAAACTGAGGAATCGAAATCATACCTCGTGAATCGAAGCTTTATAAAATTGGAGTGCTAGCAGTTGCTCCTCAGTGTGTGAAGCACTCTACCGGTATCCACCAAGAACGATCCTCTTCGATGAACCTTTTTATAAAACTGAGCTTTTATAAAAATGGAGTTTTTGGGAGAGAGAGAGAGAAGAAGAAGATGGAGGCTAGGGTTTTCACAAAACCAAAATTGTGTGTCAATTAGAATGAGCCATCCATCTCATTCTATTTATAGGGCTCTCCTAGGGTTTTATAATATATCTTTATATATATTAACCCCCACATTTTATCTTCATAAAATGCTTTAATAATAATTAAAACTATTTTAATCATTATTTCTTTTCTTAACTATTTAGAAAATTATTCTCTCTCTCATTTTTTCATCAAAGAAAATATTCTTTTATGGTGTGACCCTGTAGGTTCAATATTATGCCGGTAGTAGAAATAAATAATAATAAATTTTTATTAATTATTTACATGAATACTAAAATTCACTAAATATAATTAACTGATTAATTATATTTATTCTACATCGTGAGTGATGCTTCTCAACATATCGCGACTATCCGGATAATATGAATTCACTGCTTAGAATACCAAGAACCTATTCAGTGAATAATTACCGTACAATTAACTCCTTCTACCCTCCAATGTCCTGATTAAATACAAGGCATGGATCTTGTGTCAAGCTTATCTAATTTAATCATTTGCTTTCCCATTCACTATGCTCAGTTCTATGTAAATTAGAAACTCCTTTCTAATTTCATTCACTCTGGCCAGAGATTCCTGAACTAGCATAAGTGGATCAGCTTTGAACATTCTCTTCCTTCACTGGAAGGGGTAGATCCTTTATTGATCATACACTATCTTCGTGTACAAATTCCTATACCCAGTAGAGCCCTAATAATTGTCCCTGGAGACTAAGAACTAAACCAATGCATAGTTCAGTGTACACAAGATGACTATGATGACCTCAAGTCTAAGGATACTTGTACAACTATCACTATGTGAACAACTGCTGACACGTGAGTGAACTCCATCAGTTGTTCAGCTGTGCGAGTCATGTTCAGTGAACTTATTCTATAATAAGCACCTACATAATAGCTATAGTGTCACCACACAAATATCTATGAGAACAGACATCCTTCAAAATGAAGCAAGCATAGTATGTACCAATCTTTGCGGATTATTAATTACCAGTTAGTAATCCTATGACCAGGAACTATTTAAGTTTAGAGTTATCATCTTTTAGGTCTCACTATTATGATCTCATCATAATCCATAAAAAACTTTACTCTAAACTATGGTATATCTTATTTAAACACTTAAATAGATAGAGCCCGTAATAAAAACAAAACAAGTCTTTTATTAATATCAATGAAATCAAAACAGATTACATAAAAAGTTATTCCTAAATCCTCATACATGATTGGATTTAGGACATATCTCTTTCAACCGAACCCTGTTTATTAACCCGAAATTGATCCAAAGACCCGTTTTAATTCCGAAAAATGTTTTAAAAATCATTTTAAATACCAGAAAGCCTATTTATGACCCGAGACTTCTTCATAAATAATATATCATTGATTACGTGATGTATTATGTGCTATATGTGACTTGTTGATTGACTATCGGTTTATATATTCGGCGTTTGATTATTGCATAACTTTCAATCCGTTAATCGGATTTGGGTGAAACGAAGGGTAGATAGAAGTATGTGTTGAATAGAATCATTTGAGTTGATTATTGATAGATGCTTATGATATGTGAGCAGAAGAGGCAAGACGTAGGAAAGGGAAACAAGTAGTTGAGGAGTAAGAATCATTTTATGCTTTGATAGCCCAAATCTTTGAAACCCTGAAACGTTGATTCCTTTGTTATCCAATTCTTTCATTACCCAGCATCCAAGCTTTGAAATTATCTTATTGATCCTTACAAGGATTGAAACCCTTTCATTGTTAAACACTTATTGTTGTTAATGATTCTGGTTATTGTTTATTATTTCTTATTCTATTATTATGTTAGAATTGGATTGTTTTTTTATAAAATTGTGGACCAGATTCGTGGTCAGACCATATAATGGTCAAGTTAGACCAATGTGTGCCTTGGATCCAGTAGTTAGAGCAATGCTGTTTGCCTTGCTCAGGGTTAGTGCGTGACTGATCAGCAGCCTAACCTTTATTTTTTAAATTAAAAGTATAGTATCCAATTCTAAATCATAATCCATTGTTCACTTGATATCATAATCATGTTCACCTGATGATCATTATTCTCAGTTTTGTCACTGTGACTTGCTGAGCTAGTTAGCTCATTTGTGCGATATTGTTTATGTTCTTTTCCAGTTAAGAAGGAACCAGTTGGTACCGCGGATCCCCAGTCCAGCGCGAGAGCTAGGGGTTCAGGTTATTTGAGCTAAGCTAGTAGGCTTCTTTTGGGATAATTTAAGTTTGTAAAAGTTGTAATAAAGTTTAATACTCAGTTTGAGTTTGAATGATTGTGATTTGAACGGTTTGTAATATATTAGTGTGTTTGGCTTGTGTGCATACTTTAACCTGTTGCGGTCCGTGGTAGTTGGTAAGTAGGGTCACTGCATATATTATTATTATTATCTTTATTATTGTTATAAGCAGGTTATAAATAAGGTGTGTGTGTGGACCCCAAACTTTTAACACGGGTTTGGAGCGCGCCACAGGTTTGGTATCAGAGCTACAGGTTATAAGTCACTGACACAAGCCTAGGTTGACGGGAATGGGTAGAGGGTTAGGATTAGAAGTAAGGAATAGAAAAAAATAGAACATCGAGAGGTTGAGTGCTTCGGTATATCAGGTATTAGTATAATTCACGTTATGGTTCGAGATTCTGATATTGCGATATGATTTCAGATAGCAGCGATGGCCGACTCTTTTATTCCCGTATCAGCTGATCACTCAGAGCCTTCAGTTGGAGTGCTGTCTTCGGATCCACGTCCTGTTGTTCCACCAGTGTTGGCTATACTACCTCCAACTGTATTGCAGCCCGTACCATTGCAGGCTATTCCACCTCCAGGCATGAGGCCTCCTGTTAGAGGACCCCCACCTGCTGATTCAGGCTTTACTAGTCATTCAGTCACAGGAGTACCTTTCCAGTTCTCTTCCTATCCTGTCCCATATCATCAGTTTGAGGCTTGCCTTATGGAGCAGCGATTCCTACAGGGTCAGATCCAGGAGTTATTGCATATCATGCGTACCAGAGAGATGGGGAGTGGTGAGAGGCGACTTAGGGAGAGGCTCCAGGCGTTTCGTAGAGCAGCTGCTGTGAGGATTGCTGAGGCTACACATGAGGACATCACCCCTGATTTCCTAGTGGAGTGGGCTAAGTGGGTTCTAGAGGAGCTTGAGGAGATAGGAGGTCCAGATTTTCCATGAGCCAGAGATTCAGAGATGGAGATGCTGAGCAGTATTGCCATGAGTCCAGATTTACCATGAGCCAGCAAAATTAAATATAACTATTACATTATGTAAAAATAAACATAACCAAATCCAAGATCTTACAGTTTAGGGTTTGGAACAGTCTAACACTACCATCTATTACAGCTGATTTAAATATCGAGTCCTCACACAAAACTACTATCTCTTATTCTACCTGAGCTCGAACATAAGCATCAGTGTTAGGTCACACACACTGTAGAGGGGGTGAATACAGTATAAAATACAATCAAATCGAACTTTAATATCTTAAGTAACAGAAAACAAACTTTATTGAAACAATAAACTCTGTTACAGTATGGAACTGTTACCTCTCAGAGATGAACAAATATCACGAGAGCTCCTAGGGTTACAATGAATAATCTTCTCGAATATGATAACACTTATAGTGTAAACCCTATGTCTGTGTTTATATATTACACAGTTACAAGATAATCGCTAATTGATATGGAATATAATTCTGCTTCCTAAAATATATCAATCAGATATCTTTTCTTCCAAGTATTCGATTCTTCATGGAACTCCTTCTTCATGCATATCTCTTCTTATGTTTATCTCGATCTTCTTTCCTTTAATCAGCTACTATCCTTATCTGATCGTCCTTCAGCACTGAAGTTCTGATATCCAACTTCTGATGATTATCTCCTGATAATATAAGTACTGATATCCTTAAGTCCTGACTTCCAGTATAAGTACTGATTCCCAGTTAAAAACTGATTTGTCCTGTTAAGTAAGATCTAAAAACTAAACATAAATCACATTAGCCATGACATTATCAAATATATCAAACAATCTCCCCCAACTTGTAAATTAGCATAATATACAAGTTTAACAAATATTTGATGATGTCAAAAACATTAAGTACAAATGCATGAGAATTAGACTAAATAAATACAACTTACAGTCCTTAAAGCTTTACCAATATTCAACTTCCGATAACAACTTCAGTCTGTACAAATATCAGAATTTAAGCAGTTGTAGATCTTCGACTTGGCTTCATCTTCTGATCTCTCTGATGTCAGGAGTTGTTCTGAGATAGTTCTTCAACAAACATCTCTCAGCATATCTAAGTTCATCAATCATCCTCCTTTTAGCATCTTTAAGCTCTGCAGTATCTTCACCAATTTGAAAGATTGCAGCCCTGAGATCATTAATCTTTGCTTTTTTTATATCCTGATCCAGTCTGATCAAATAAGCTTTATCAGACTCAAGATTGAATTCCACAGCCCTGTAACCTAGAAAGGTAGTTATAATTTTAGTAATGTTGGGCTTCATTTCAACTATATCATCCTTGTGATCTCTGTACTTTGGAACATATGTGTTGTCAGACTTAACAGAATAAAGCCTTTTCTGTCTCTGAATCTGATCCTTCAAATAGTTTGCAGCAGTTCCTGTCAATCTGTCATCCACTTGAAGTAAGAATAGTACATGCTCCAATTCTTCAAAATACTTCAATGAAATGACATTTTGCCTCATATGATAAACCCTACCATCTGTCATGAAATACAACAAGATGTATTCTTTCAAGTAGGTATGGTAAACCATTTGTACAGATTCCAGTTGATTCAATCTCTCAGGAGTTGCTCCAATACCTGGTTCACTCAAGGAAGTTGGATCATTGGTAGTGTTCTGTATTCTTCTTTCATCAGCACTTCCCAATCCAGTTTTATCTCTTGCTTCCTTTCCAGTAACTACTCTTGCTTTAAAACCACTTGCAGCAGTCTTCAAAGGTTGAGTCTGTTTTGCTTTAGTGAATCCTGGTAGGAGTGTCTTTGGTCTAACTTCTGATATCAAGTTAACTTGAGTTATGTCAGAGGTTACTTGCTTCTTTGAAATATCAGAACTTACTTTATCTTGACTCTGAACAACTTGAGCCATGTCAGAGGTTGTTTTAAGAACTTTTCTTGAAGTCAGAGCAAGATCATCCTTTTCATCAGTAATTTCTTCATCCTCAGGAGGCAAATAAACCTTGATAGGTTCACCAACCTTTTCTTTACCCTTGGATCTTGGATCTATCCGCGGTTGTGATTTAGCCAATGTTGCTTCAGCAATTGTCCTTTCTTTTATCACAATGCCTTTGAGTTTTGGAAGTGGCTTTTTACCAGAAGCTTCAGATTTAGATGTGACTTTCTCTGATTTAAGTCTGGCTTCTTCTTCCATTAAACTCTCCAAGTCCATTCCTGGATTTTCCTGAAGAAATAACTGTCTTGAGATTTCCTCATCAAGATCTAAAAGTTCATCAGAACTTATCCTTTTACCAGTAGCAGAACTTATTCTTTTCCCAGTATCAGAACTTGTCCTATGACTTGTGATTTCAGCTTTTCTTGATGTGAAACCTCTACCTTGACTATGACCTCTACCCATTCCAGAGCATCCTTGATCATCCTTTTCATTATCCTTCCCTTTCAGTGTCTTGTCAGTCTTGCATTTGGACTTAATTACTTTCTCCCCCTTTTTGGCATCAGCAGGAAGTAGAAGAGAGACAAGCAATTCCACTGAGGCTTGGATTTTAGTAAGTTGAGATTGCTGAGAAGCTTGATTTGTCAGAATATCATTAATCTGAGCTTGTTTATCTTGAGTCTTCTCAATATAAGCAATCCTGTGAAAGGTAGGTTGGAAGAACTTTTTCTTATCAATCTTTTGAACTTGTTCCTGTTTGATAAATTCTTCCTGAATCTTGTGTAGCTCTGCATGAGTAGTTGAATGAAGACCTTGTAGATGTTTAGTACTCAATGCAGTGTCTCTAAGCTGGGTTTTGAAATCATCAGAATTTAACATTTCATCAGCTTTAGTCAAGTGCTCAGCAAGATGCTTTTCACTGGGAACACAGGAATTTGAGTTCCATTCCTTAGTCCACTCCTTTCCTGCAGGAGTTTCACTCCAAGGCACTGGTGCTTCTCTGGTAACAAACTTCTTAACAAGTTCAGACTTAAGAATAGTTTGTTGAGGAGCATGTCCTGAAGGACCTACTACATCAGCATCTGCATTTGGAGCAGCATCACCAGTATCTCCAACATTTGCAGCATCAGAACTTATAGAATCAGTATCTTCGGATAAGACAACAGTGTGAGTAGCAATGGAGGCTTCAGCATCCTCTAATTGTTGATCTGGTTCTAAGTTCTGATCAACAGCCATATCCTGATGCTCACCTAAATTCTGATCATCAGCATCTAGATGCAGAGAAGGTGTAGTAGATAACTCTGGAGTTTGAACAACATCAGTAACAGGTGTTGTGGATGGATTATATGCTGTTGGAGCTTCTAATAGAATTACTTCAGGCACAACCAAGTTGTGAACATCAATAGCAGCACTTGTGCCTGGATCAACAGGAGATACAGATGATGTGTTGGCCTTTTCAGAAACAGCTTCCTGAGATGGAGTTGATGGAGAAGAAGTGACTTTAGCAAATTCCTTTTCTTGTGAGATCAGAGATTCCTGATCCCCTTGCTTAGCTGCTTCCTCTTCATCATCTGAAACTGGCCTATTTTCCCTCTGTTTCTTGTATCTCTTTGTAGATTTGGATTCCTTGGGAGTTTCAGCAACTGTCATTCTTCTAAGCCTCTTGAGAAGCCTAGATCCCCCAATTCCAGAATCCTTCTGAGAAGTCTCTTTCTCAGCTTCATCAATAATAGGTTCTGAAGAAGGAACCTGGTCCTCAATATCAGATTCATCTCTCAAGGCAATCCTCCTTCTCTTTTGAGGTGTTTGAGGAACAGTCTTTGTCCTCTTTGGCTTGGAAGATGAAGGCTTCACAGTAGGTACTGAGGTTGAGGGTTGAACTGTCTGTGAAGTGGAGAGATAGGATTTGATATATTACCTGAGGGTTGGTTGAGTAGAATGAGTAGTAGGTGCTGATGGTTGTTGTGGTGTTTGGGTGGTTGTTGTTGGTTGGACATCAGAATAAACAGAGCTATAAGTATCAGGATCAGCATTTACTAAGATCTGTTTTACAGACTGAGGAATCTATAAAGGTCTAACCACTGATTTCTTAGTGTCAGCATTTATCAGGTCATTAAAGTAACGTTTTGCAACCTTAAAAGGTGGAGTTGAGGAACTGACTAATTGAGGTTCATCAGTACAAAAAGTATATATAAGTTGACATAATCTAGCAAAGTAAACAACATTCCTATCCTCTGTCATCCTATCCCCAATAAAACCAATTATAGCAGTTGCAAAATAAAAATGAGTTTGGTTGATAATAGCATACCCGATGTACTGACTCATTATAGGAAGAGCATCAAAATTTGAACACTTGTTCCTAAAAGCTTTAGTGATGCAGTCGAAGAAGAAGCTCCATTCTCTTCTGATATGAGCCCGTTTCAACTGCCCAAGCTTTGCCAAACTCTGTTCATATCCCAAACTGGCCATTAAATCCTGAAGAGCTGATTCCTCAGGAATTGAAAAGGTACATCCTTCTGGGAGATGTAGAGCCTTGCGTATTGTACCAGGAGTGACTGTATATGAAGAATCACCCACTTTGAAAACAATACTGGGAGTGCCATGTGTACCACCATTATCAAAGTGCCCAGTCCGCCAAAATGTCAGAACTTATTGGCTCGAAAAGACTGAAGGCTGGGTCAATGCATACCCAATCTCACTATGTGCAAGAAGATCTTGCACAAAATGCAATTCAGATGGAGCTTCAGCATGATCAAGAATTACAGCATAGTTATTTGGAACAAACTTAGCTCCATCAATGATTAAATCCTTAGGTGCCATGTGAAAAATTGAGATTTAAGAGTGCCTGTTAGGTGTTTGAGAAAATGTCTGTATGAAAAACCAACGTGAGAAGAAGAAAGAGAGTAAAAGCAAGTAGAGAAAAAGTATGAAAGGAAATAAAAGATTAAAAAATCTTCTCTCTGTCTTACTTATACTCCTTTTTTTTAAAAAAAATGTAACCGTTGGACACCTGTCAGACATGCAGTAATAACGGATAGTTACTGGGCTCGAGAAAACAGTAATCATTACTTATCCACTTGCCGTTTTTCAAGAAAAAACCGTTCCACTTACCCAGATATTCCATTAATCAAGGTGAAACAGTTTTAATTCAAAATTGAAACCGTTCCCACTTATTTAATTATTTTTCACTGCAACATTAATATTCTGAATATAAATCAAGTGAAAATGACCAAAATAAATCAGATGAGTAAGTATTGATAAAGTAAAATCCGAACTTAAATTAAAACAGAATTTATATGGTCATCAGAATATGAATATTTATCAGGATTTATCAATGCATTACAAAATATCTCAGAGACAAAATCTTGAAACAAAAACAAATTTCATTAATATATCAAGAGAATACATTCATGAAATTGAAAGTACATCAGAATTTATACAAGATTTCCCTAAGCTGCTAAACCTAACATCAACAGCCTTAGTCCTAGCTCAAGAAGCAGGGCAAGGCTGATGATGAAGAAAAACAGGAAGAAGAAAATAAATCATTTCTTCTTCCTACTCTCGACAAACAGAATGGCGAGTTGAATGATTCGCTCTTGCTGGCGGAGAGCTTCCAGCCTTTCCTCCTCCAATTGCTCCAGATGGCGATGGTAATCCATATAGAAGAACAGGAGGTGGGTGAGTACCTCCTGTGGGACAGAGTCCCATATCTCATCAGGAATGGCAGTGACGTGCCATTCCTGCTGCCAGTCGGCACAACTTAGCTCCATATTGAAGGTTTCATAGTTCAAAAACATGTTGTATCTGACCATGGTGTTTTTGATATAAAAAGTATGAAGGTAAGTTTGTGAGAAAAGATTTGATGGGAAGGCTGATGTGAAGTGGTTGCTTATATAGGCAGGAGAATGCCAGGAGACGCAAAGAAATTTAATGTTGACAGGTACAATTAATTCTACCTCGTCTCCCCAGACTTGGAAAAAGAAAAACATTCATTGGAAAGAGAAAACATGGTTTAATGCGCACAAGAAGCAAGTAAAAGTTGACTGTTCAAGTACGAATATCACTAACCCTAACCATAGTGACTATTAATCTTCCACTTCACATATTTTAGTTTGAACCGAGACTGTTATTAAATTTTATCCACAGATAAGTCAAGTAAAGAATTAGACTGTAATATCAGAACTTAGACTTATATCAGAACTTAACAGTCATCAGAACATAATTTCTTAACTCGAAAAAGGAATGCCTATCTTAGGAAGTCCTCACACAAATTCTGATTTATATTCTTCAGAACTTAATCATCAGAATATGTAATCAGAACTTGTCCTCAGAATTTGTACAATGAAACACAATGACTGTTCATCTAAAACAACATAGATCACCACAGTAATTTTCATCATTCATATGGAGTGATTAGTGTGTGCATTAAGCTAAATATCAGACAAAGAGTAAAGTCTGATTCACTTCAGTACATCTTAGAAATAAGGCATAACTAAAACTTTGCTAAAGAGCTGTCATTATCCTGAAACCTACTGATGAATGTGTTCATGCTTGAGTCCTCCTCAACTATTTTGTGCTAATTTTATGCATCTTTTTTTAAATTCCATTTCACAGTGGCTTCTCAGTGTAAGTGAGTCACGACTGCTTATCAGAATTTATGCTATTATCAGAGTATTTCTCCAGTAATCATAGAGTGTGAAAAGTCACCAAGAAAATATTTTAGTTGCTTTTCTGATGCATATTACTTAATACCAGCAATGCACTTGGGTCGTCCCTTCCATATTTTTACTCTAGATATCAAAGGAGTACCTGATTTTATTCTTTGGTCCTTTTGTTTTTTCTTTTGATAAGTGAGGTTTATCAGCACTTAGTGCATTCAGTAGATTTACTAGTATCAGAACTTAACAGATGAGTAGCATAATTCTAATTTGTGACTTAGTAATAAGATAGACAAAGTAAACTCAACTAAGCTCAATTATCAGAATTTGCTTGTGTCAATAGATTTCCACATAAATAATTACTTCTTACATGGGATCCTTTGTTTATTGAAGACTACTAGATCAACATCTTGCACAGTTATCCTCATAGGATTGAATAGTTACTTAAACAGACATATCACTTATCAGAGTTTAGAAACATATATCAGACAACAGTCAGTACTTAAACACATTTGTCAATTAAGCACAGAATACACAAAGAGATTAAATTCTGTAAATATTGATCATAAAGTCTGATATAACATAACAAAACTAAGCAGATTTAGAGAAAGGACCTGAAACCATTCCAAGTTCATTTACCAATCTTGTAAAAGTGGCTTCACACAATGGTTTTGTGAAGATATCTGCTAGTTGTTGATCTGTTGGAACAAAGTGCAATTCCACTGTACCTTCATCCATATGTTCCCTGATGAAGTAATACCTGATGCTGATGTGCTTTGTCATAGAGTGTTGAACTGGATTACCTGTCATAGCAATAGCACTTTGATTATCACAGTAAATAGGGATTTTGAAATATGTTAACCCATAATCCAGTAACTGATTCTTCATCCAATGAATCTGTACACAACAGCTTCCTGCAGCAATATACTCTGCTTCTGCAGTTGATGTGGAAATTGATTTTTTGTTTCTTGCTGAACCAAGAAACCAATCTGCCTCCAAGAAGTTGGCAGCTTCCACTTGTGCTTTTCCTGTCAATTTTACAACCTGTAAAATCTGCATCTGAGTAACCTATTAGTTTAAAATCTGATTCTCTAGGATACCACAATCCCAGATCAGCTGTTCCTTTAAGATACTTGAAAATTCTTTTCACAGCTGTTAAGTGAGGTTCTCTTGGATCTGCTTGAAATCTTGCACAAAGACAGGTAGCATACATGATATCAGGTCTACTAGCAGTTAGATAAAGTAGGAAGCCAATCATACCTCTGTAATCAGTAACATCTACTGATTTACCAGTATCCTTATCCAGGTTTGTTGCAGTGGCCATTAGAGTGGATGCACTTGAACAATCTTGCATTCCAAATTTCTTCAGCAAGTTTCTGGTGTACTTAGTTTGACAAATAAAAGTGCCTTCTTCATTCTGCTTGACTTGAAGGCCCAGAAAATAGCTAAGTTCCCCCATCATACTCATCTGATACCTTGACTGCATCAGTTTGGCAAACTTCTTGCAAAGTCTGTCATTTGTAGACCCAAAAATGATATCATCAACATAAATCTGGACCAGAAGTAAGTCCATAAAGTGCTTTATCAAGCCTGTAGACATAATCTGGATGTTTGGAATCTACAAAGCCTGGAGGTTGTTCAACATATACTTCCTCCTCTAATTCTCCATTGAGAAAAGCACTTTTCACATCCATTTGAAAGACAGTAAACTTTTTGTGAGCAGCATAAGCCAAAAATATCCTTATGGCTTCTAACCTAGCAACTGGTGCAAATGTTTCATCATAATCAATTCCCTCCTGTTGAGAATATCCTTTTGCAACCAGCCTTGCCTTATTCCTTGTAATTATGCCATCACTGTCAGTTTTGTTTCTGAATACCCACTTTGTACCAACAACAGATCTATTCTTTGGTCTTGGCACTAGGGTCCAGACTTTGTTTCTTTCAAATTCATTTAACTCTTCCTGCATTGCTTGCACCCAATCAGCATCTTGAAGAGCTTCTTCCACTTTCTTTGGCTCAGTCTGAGAGAGAAGAGAATTGTAAAGACATTCGTTTGAAGTACCTGTTCTAGTTCTGGCACCTGCATCAGGATTTCCAATTATCAAATCAGGTGTATGTGATTTTGTCCACTTCCTTGCAGATGGAAGGTTTTCTCTAGAACTGGATGCTCCCCCATGATCCATGCTGTCTTCATTTTCATTTTTTGATGCTCCCCCTGAAACTATGCTCTCTGAGTTGGATTCTTCAGAATTTAGATTTTCAGCACTATCAGAATTTGAGACTTCATTTTCAAATCTCAGCTGATCATGGTCAATAAAATCTTCAAGACCAGTAATCTTCTTGTCATCAAAAGAGACATTGATAGATTCCATGACCACTTTTGTTCTCAAATTATAGACTCTGAAGGCTTTTGTGGAAAGTGGATATCCAACAAAGATTCCTTCATCATCTTTTAGATCAAACTTGGATAGCTGTTCAGGATGAGTCTTGTGAACAAAACACTTGCATCTAAATACATGAAAGTACTTCAGATTTGGCTTCTTTTTCTTTACCATCTCATATGGTGTTTTTCCTTGCTTGTTAATGAGTGTTGCATTTTGAGTAAAATAAGCAGTCTACACAGCTTCAGCCCAGAAATAGGTTGGAAGCTTTGCTTCTTCAAGCACTGTACGTGCAGCTTCAATGAGAGTTCTATTCTTCCTTTCAATAACTCCATTTTGCTGTGGAGTTCCAGGAGCAGAAAATTCCTGCTTAATTCCATGGTTTTTGCAGAACTCTTCCATTATCAAATTCTTGAACTCAGTGCCATTATCACTCCTTATGGATTTCACAGAATCTTTGACCAATTTATCCAGATGTTTGACATGATCAATCAAGATAGATGCAGTTTCACTTTTTGTGTGCAAGAAATACACCCATGTGTATCTGGTGAACTCATCCACTATGACCAACGCATGTTTCTTCTTTGCAATAGACATGACATTCACTGGACCAAATAGATCAACATGTAATAGATGATAAGGCTCAAGAATTGATGATTCAGTCTTGCTCTTAAATGAAGATTTTCTTTGTTTGGCCTTCTGACAAGAATCACAAAGGCCATCAGGAGCAAATACTGACTTTGGCAGTCCTCTCACAAGATCTTTCTTGACCAGCTCATTTATATTGTTGAAATTTAAATGAGAGAGTTTCTTGTGCCAATTCCAGCTTTCTTCAATTGATGCTCTACTCATCAGACAGATTGCAGAACCATCAGTACTTGTTGAAAGCTTAGCTTCATAAATGGTACCACGCCTGTATCCTTTTAGAACAACTTTGCCTTTGGATTTACTCACAACTTCACAGTGTTCTTCAAAGAATTCAACATGATAACCTCTGTCACAGATTTGACTTATACTCAGCAGATTATGTTTAAGTCCTGAGACCAGAGCTACATCTTTAATGATGACATTCCCAAGATTGATATTGCCATATCCCAATGTTTTTCCAATGTTGCCATCTCCATAAGAAACACTTGGGCCAGCTTTCTCCATAAAGTCTGATAGCAGGGCTTTATTTCCAGTCATATGTCCTGAACATCCACTGTCCAGAACTAGAATATTTTTCATGTTGCCCTGCAATCACAAACACCACTAATGATTAGTTTTAAGGACCCAGACTTGCTTGGATCCTTTGGCCTTATCAAGTTTGTTAACATTTGCAGCGGATTTAACATCAGAGTTTATGTTAACATTTTTCTTATCAGAACTTACACTATCAGACTTTGAATCAAAATTTACACTAGAAGGAATAATGGAAACTTTCATCAAAGAAGGTTTTAATTGATAATAATCATAGTACAAGCTATGATATTCCTTACAAGTATAAATGGAATGCCATAAACTACCACAATGAAAACAAGGATTCTGTGGTTTATATCTAATAGACTGACTCTTAACTCCTAATTTTGAAGGTAAGGAGTTAATGTTCTTATTCTTCCTGCAAAAAGAAGCCAGATGGTTAGAACTTCCACAGTTATGACATGTTTTCCTAGGAGCATCAGGAACAGGTTTATAATCATTGCTTTTATTCACACCTTCCTTTCTATTCCTATTTTTCCTAGGTGATTTTACCTTGTTTACATTCTTAACATCTTTCAGCTTATGCTTAAGCTGCTTCTTAGTCATTAAGCCTATGTTTACTTCAGCTGTCTTTTCCTGTTTTAGTTTGTCAGAAGTTAATCCCTCTCTAACTTCTGATTTGTCATTTTCAGACTTTACAGTTACAAACTTAACAGGTTTTAACTTTGGCTTTTGCTTAACAACAGGCTTAATTTTTACAGATCCTTTATCATTCTTATCCTCTCCATAACCTAAGCCCTCTTTCCAATTTTCACTACTTAGCAAATTTTGAGTTGTTCTGCCAGAGTTAGTCCAAGTCCTGATTATCTCTCTTTCCTTTTTTAACTCAGTTTTTAGAGATTCATTCATATTTAGCACTTCATCCCTAACATAAAAAGCATCATCTCTATCCTTCTGAGTTTGATGGAACATAACTAACTCTTTTTCTAAGAAATCATTTCTTTTCTTAAAAGCAAGATTTTCAGAAGTTAATCTTTCACATGTTAAAGTTTGATCTCTATAACTAACAAACATAGTTTTTAAGATATCTTCTCAACTCATTAATATCATCAGTATGAAAAGCATAAGTAGTCTGAGGTACCTTTGTTTCAGCAGCTTCAGAACTGCTCTCAGCACTTTCTTTATCAGCATTTGCCATCAACACATAGTTCTCCTCACTTTCAGAGTCGGAGGTGTCTATCCAGCTTTTCTGCTTTGTGACAAGAGCCTTGCCTTTGTCACCCTTTACCTTCTTGCAATCAGGAGATATGTGGCCTTTCTCACCACAGTTATAGCATTTGACATTGGTATAATCTCCTCTATCAGACTTTCCTCCTCTGCCTTCACATCTTCTGAAATTCTTCTTATCAGAACTTATGCCTTTCCTGGAAAACTTCTTTCCCTTCCTGAACTTCCTGTATGCAATCTTTGTGATCCCTTTTACCATAAGAGCACACAGCTTCATCATCTCCTCATCAACATCAGTCTCAGGCAAGCTTTCAGAATCTAAGTCATCATCACTTTCAGAACTTGATGACTCAGTATCAGACTTTGTGAACAGAGCTTTACCCTTGTCTTTCCTTGAGGTAGCTACCTTGGGGGATTCTTCTTCAGCCTTAAGAGCAACTGTCCTTGACTTTCCTCCTTTCCTCCTTTCCTCTTGCTTCTTTGTTCCATCTCAAGTTCATGAGTCTTGAGCATTCCATAAATTTCATCAAGAGTTGTTTCATCAAGATTTTAATTGTCTCTTATTGTTGTTGCCTTCAAATCCTAACATTCAGGAAGAGCTAACAGGAATTTAAGGTTTGAATCTTCAAGATCATACTCCTTATTAACCAGTGACAGATCATTCAAGAGTTTGACAAATCTATCATATAAATCTGTCAATGATTCATTAGCCTTTGAGTCAAAGTCTTCATACTCTTGAGTGAGTATTGTCTTCCTGTTCTTCTTAATTGTATCTGTCCCCTGACACCTTGTTTCCAGAGCATCCCATATCTCCTTAGCAGTCTTGCAGTTAATTACCCTGTTTGACATTACATTATCAATGACACTATGCAGTAAGTGTCGTACCTTAGCATCCTTAGCAATTGATGCGATATCTTCAGCAGTATAATCACTCTTTTCCTTTGGTACAGTCTTTGCTGCCTCACCTGCAACTGCAACAGCGAACTTGGTTGGTTTGTGAGGCCCTTCCTTGATTCTATCAAGATATTCTGGATCTGTAGCTTCCAGAAACATGGTCATCCTCACCTTCCATATGGCATATTCAGATGGTCTCAGTATGGGAACTCTGATGGTTTCATACCGACTTTGGATTTGTGTCTTTGGAGGTTCTTCAGTTTTGATAGGCTTAGTTGGAGTTTCTGTGTCAGACATGATTGTGTTTGGATCTTTAACTGTATGTGTGTTAACAGATAGGCTCTGATACGACTTGTTAGGTCACACACACTGTAGAGGGGGTGAATACAGTGTAAAATACAATCAAATCGAACTTTAATATCTTAAGTAACAGAAAACAAACTTTATTGAAACAATAAACTCTGTTACAGTATGGAACTATTACCTCTCAGAGATGAACAAATATCACGAGAGCTGCTAGGGTTACAATGAATAATCTTCTCGAATATGATAACACTTATAGTGTAAACCCTATGTCTGTGTTTATATATTACATAGTTACAAGATAATCGCTAATTGATATGGAATATAATTCTGCTTCCTAAAATATATCAATCAGATATCTTTTCTTCCAAGTATTCCATTCTTCACGGAACTCCTTCTTTATGCATATCTCTTCTTATGTTTATCTCGATCTTCTTTCCTTTAATCAGCTACTATCCTTATCTGATCGTCCTTCAGCACTTAAGTTCTGATATCCAACTTCTGATGATTATCTCCTGATAATATAAGTACTGATATCCTTAAGTCTTGACTTCCAGTATAAGTACTGATTCCCAGTTAAGTACTGATTTATCCTGTTAAGTAAGATCTGAAAACTAAACATAAATCACATTAGCCATGGCATTATCAAATATATCTAACAATCAGCATCACAGGTCTTACGGGCGATCTGCTTGAATCTAACCATTGCTGCTAGCTGTAATATCAGGGTAAAGCACTGAGTGAGCCAAATGCTCAATAAGTGCTAAATAGTATGATACAAAACATAAATCGAGATATACATTAGAGAATGACAATTGGGAGATAGAACCAATAATAACGAGAGATAAAACTTTGTGTAATGGCATCATTTTGCTTGTATCAAAACAATTTCAAAACCATATCTTAATCAAAATCATTTTATGATGCTACGGATTACAGCCGGTGATCAACCGCGAAGTAATCCTGAACCACGCTGGGTTCTAAAACATTAATGGGAATTGTTAGTCCCTTAACAATATAGCAAGAATTACAGAAGGGGGGTTGAATGGAATTCTTGAACGTTTTTCTTGAAATAAAAATGTTCAACTCGATTATGGATATATTTGTTTTGATTAGCACAATGCAGAATGTAAACTTGAATGAATCAAAACATAAGTAATTAAAAACAAGAGTCTTTAAAAACTTTCTGGTGGATTTAAACAATTCCACCAGAGATATATATAATATATCGAGAGGACTCTGTGTGCAGAAATGCTCACAGCTGCTTACAAAATAGAACTGCTGAGAATACAAGAAATGCTAAAGATTGTGCTTACAAAGATTTCTCTGTTTGTATGTTTCTTAGCTATCTCTCTTATTTTTCTATTTGCTACTCTCTGGGTTTATATATTACCAAGATTACAAAGTCAAAAGAACTGAACAAATATAAAATCTAACAGTCTTGATCTTTGCTGCTTTTCGTCCTCTATTACCTAGTTAATGGGCTTCCACAGTGTGTTTGTATCCAACTCGACGGCTGTGTGTCAGCTTTCACTGTTCAACTGATGTTTAAATCTTGATATGATCATCCGTCGACTTTCAGATCATCCGTCGATGACTTAATTGATCATCCGTCGATTGCTATGTTAAACATCCATTGATAGTCATTGGATCATCCGTCAAAGCTTTGTTAATCATCCGTCGGTAGCTATTTTGGCACTTGACTTCATTTCACTTATACAGAATTACAAGACATTGCTTATGTACAGTTAATCAACCTATTCTGCATATCTAGTTAAAGTCAACATGACTTATATGCTACTACAGATTCTATACAAAGGTGCATACATCACTGTGCTACAAACTTATTATTACATAAGCTACTCACTCGATGGATAATAAGTTAATCATCCGTCGGGACTATAATGAGTTATCCGTCGGGACTAAAACTCTTATCCGTCGAGTGCTACATAATTTCACTAAGTAAAATCTACTTAGACATTTTGTTTAAGTGATCATCAAGTACACAACATATTCACAACAATCTCCCCCAATTTATGTCTACTGGAATTGTAGCCATAAATTATGAGACACTTGATGATTACAAAACATCCTTAACATATATCTTTAAAGATAAGTAGATAAAACTGAAAGTGCTTCAATTTAAACAAAATGTACAAGGTTTGGCTCACAGTCAGTTCAAGATGCTCCTCTAGCCTGAGCAGATTTTTCTAGTTTTTTGAAGGTCTGGATCTTCTTCCAAGCTTTCTGTTGTTTTCTTCAATTTGATTCTGGAGCTGCCTGTGGAATTCTAATTCATCAGATTCTGAGAGATCTAACATTTCTTGCATCTCCAAGAGAGTCTCATTGCTAGAGATACTCAATTGGTCTTCTAATCTGAAGAATCTTCTCACACCCTTGTCATCCATGAATTCCATCAGCCAGTAGGGCCTTAGATGCACTCTTCTCCCTGTGTATGGGATGATAAGAGTCTTGGGAAGTGCATCTTTGGCTCTAACACTCCTTAGCTCTTCAATCTTCTTCAATACTAATCTTCTTGCAGTTATATTGAACCCAAAGTTTTTCTTGAAGGATGAATAGACTTTGATCAACACCACTTGGCTTTCTTGAAGTATCCTGTGAAGAGGCCACTGAATCTCCCTTCCTCCTTTGTACTTGAACACTAACCTTTCAGGTAGGTTTCTGTATGCATCAATTGCCCTTACCTCATCCAGCTCCTCCAGATAAAGGTTTAGATCTGAAAATTCTTTGATGTCACATAAGTACAAGTAGTCTCCCCTGTTGACCTTGGGTTGAGCTTTAACTACTGACTTGGATTTGAGAGGTGACAACTTCACTTTCTTGACTGCCCTTGACTTTGTCCTTCTTGGCTTAGTAAGAATTGGCAAGTTGAAGTCAGGAATTGGTAATTTATCGTACTCTATTGGCTCATCCTTTGGCACAATAGGCTCTCCATGTATGTTCCTGTAGGGGTCCACCACCCTTATATTTTCAAATACCACATAGGGCTTTGATGATTGAGTTTTAGCTTGAGTGGATTCCTTAGGAAATTGATCTTCCAATTCTTTGTCAACAACATCCAATTTCCTTCTTGTTCTTTTAGCCAGTTCTTTCTTTCTTGGGGATTTCTTCTGTTCTTCAATCTTCTTCTTTGATTCAGTAGCTTGAGATGGTTGAGAGGGAATTTGTTGAGAAGAATTCACAGCCGGTAGCTTGGTCAAGATAGCAAACTGTTCTTTCTTTTGTTTAGACTTCTTTGCATCTAGAGCAGCTTGCCTCTTTTCCTGCTTCAATCTGGCTTTTTCTTCTTTCTTTGCATGAGCAAATTGTGGATGTCCAGCTACCACATAAATTTCCTTCCCATTTCTGAATATCTTTGCAATTCTCTTTCTTGAGGCTGAATCAGCTGGATCTTTATAGAAGACAATAGATCTTGACAGAAGTTTCTTTTCATCAGGCTTGGGTGTCTCATACACAGTATCCATAGGGTTCTTCAAAGATGACTTTGGATAGTTTGCCCTTGGTTTTAGAATTATCTCAGCCTTTGTAGTCTTGATGCTGGAAGATTGTCCTTTCTCCAGATAGTTCATGCTTATCTCATTCACACTGATTGGCTTGACATGAGAGTGATGGATGGCTGACTGAACTGGTTCCTTGACTAATTCAAACTTTTTCTGTATGTCCTCATCAATCTTTTTCCAGTTGATCAGAGTCAACTTTCCTTTATCAGCATTTTTCAAATTTTCTGCTGCTGCATTGATAAGGTCTATACCATCTGCAACTGGTGGCTTGGAGATAGTAATTGAAGGTACAATTACTTTGCTGATTTGAACTAGAAATTTCTCCCCCTCAGTTGGTCCTTTCTCCCCCTTACTTGATTCTCTCTCCCCCTTTTTGTCATCATCAAGTGGAGGAGTTAGGCCTTGTGCTTTAGCCAATTGCATAAGAAGATTTGTCTGAGTCTGTTGATTTTGATGAAGTAGAGCCACTGAATTCTCAATAACTTGAAATCTGTTCTCCAGCTTGGCTATCTTCTTGTCAGAATCTGATTCTCTCCTTAATCTTAGTAATAGATCTTGCATGGTACCATATGTCATTACTGAATCCAGCTTCTCAGAGTTATAGGTCTTCAAGTCAGCTATATCCCTTTTCAATTCATCCACACTGAGATTCTGTCTTAAGTGCTGGATCTTTATTAGATGTAGAGAGTCCAGGTGAGCTTGAAGAACAGCCTTGGTACCAGCATCTGAAGTTTCATGAAGGGCCTGTTGAATAGCTATTACTTGTTTGAACAAAGACACCTCAAATTGTCCTGGTGTAGATTCCTTTGCCCATGCCCATTCAGGTAAACTTAAAGCAGAACTTGGGCCTTCAGCTCCCCCTAAGTTCATGCTTCCATCCAAAGAACCAGAGTCATCATCATCAGAATTTACTCAAAATTCTTTAGATGGCTCTCCAGCTTGAGAAGACATTCTGTTCACAGCAGCTTTATCTCTTTGAAGAGATTCTGTGGTGTGCACTAAATTCAAAGTCTGCTCTGCCTCCACATTGCCCTGAGCAGCCAACAATTGATAGGCTGAAACAGGGTGAGTAAAAGTGTCAGCATCCAAGGAAATATTATCAATTACAGCTTTGTAATGTTGCTGAAATTGTCTTTCCTTTTCAGCATCATCCACAATCATTGACTCACTAGCAATGGCTGGTTCCATCCTTATTTCTCCAGTACCTGCCTTTCTCTCATATTCTCTCTTTTGTTGCATCAGGGTCTCACCCTGGCTCCCCACCCTCACACCCTCACCTTCACCTACTAAGGTGGGACTCTTCTCACTCACTTTTGCCAATCCTGAATGAATGGATTGCTGAGATTCACTCTTTTCCTCTCCTTTTGCCCGGGAGCAACCCAACCTCTCACTCAATACACTCTCCTCTCTCAGTCCTAAGAGTGATTGTATTACCACTAAATCTTCTGCACTTGAAATTATTGAAGTTTAAAGTTGTGCAGAGACACTCGACGGATAAGTGATATCCGTCGGGTGAGTGGTAAAGCTATCCGACGGATAACTGCTGTTAAGCTTATCCGTCGGTGTACAATCACTACTCAACGGATGAGCAATATCCATCGAGAGAGTAGAAATGAATGAGGTGGGAAGAGAAACTATTGTTGACTCTGTGTTGATTGAAGTTATTTGAGGCACATATGTCACAATAGAATCTGAAAGAATTGGCAAGTGAGCCAACAAATCATCTAAAAGATGATGCTCACTTGCACTAGATTTTGGCTTCCCCAACAGAGTTAAAGAAGGGGAATCAGGAATTGAAGTATTTATCATGTCCACTTCCAGTGAGTTAGTTGGTGAGTATGGTGTTTCAGTGGCTTCTATAATGTGAGATTTTGGCTGTGACTCCACATTTATTGGAGCCACATCAATCTGAATTTGAGAAGGTGCAGGGACTGTGTCTTTAGCACCAGTTTGCACTAAGTGTGTGCCCTGTGCATCCCCAGTTGTTTTGGATTTCTTCTTTCTAGTGTAAGTTTGGGGTGAGCTTGTGTCCCTAACCCTCTTGGCCTGTGCTCTTGGATGAGAGCTTTGTTCAATAGCCACATCCTTTTGGGAGGACGCAGCTAGAAGTGAGCTTTTGTCCTTTTTAAGCACTGCAGTTTGTTGGGAAACTGCAGTGTGGCTAGGCTGGGATTCACTCAACTCTCCAACCTTATTCTTGGGGTTTCTTTGATGTTCACCCCTTCCCTCACCTATCTTACCCTCCTTCACACTCCCCTCTTTGGCTTTGGTAGATTTTTCAACTGGTACCTTTTAAAAGATACCAGAGGGGGTTTTCTTTGATTTGGATTTAGAAATTGTAGTTGTTTTGGCAGCTTTGGTAGGCAACTGTTTGGTCATTGTCACAGTTGCCATAGCTATGCCTGAAGTCAAAGAAATAGAAGAGATTGGAATAGTTGAGGGTATGGATGAACTTACCTCACTTATCTGAGGTGTCAGCATTACAGGAAAATAGAACATTGGCACATCCCTGTGATGGTTGGCTCTGTTCAAGTCTGTAATGATTCTTCTCTCTTGAACCCAACAAGCTAATTTGTTGTTTGGGTTCTCAAGCACAATCTCTTGACAAAGATGGTTAGCCAAAATCATAAAAAATCTAGCATAGTAAACATTATTTCCTCTTTTGGCTAAGTCACCTAATTTAAAACCTAACTCATACACAATAAGGTCACTGAAATCGTAAAATTTGTCTGTAACTAGCATGTATAGCATGTTAAGCATGGAAATGTTCACAGAATCAAAATTACTGATTTTTCCAGAAAAGACTTTAGTTACAACATCACACATGTAACTCCATTCCTTCCTAAGACCTAGTCTTCTAATGTCACTTAGTTTTGTAGTAGGAAGTTTATAATGAATGGAATTGAGCATATTGACAATATCAGTGTCAGTGTGTGGTGCAGTTACATTATCATCAGGAATCTTGAAACATGCTTTTATTACATCACTATTGATACAGAATTCATTACCTTTGATGGTCAGAGTTATGGTTTTGTCAGTAGAGTTGTAGATTGCTGTTGTCCACATCTCTTCAACAACTTCACAATAAATTGTGGGTGATTCCAGCATGGCAAAACTTAACTTGCAGTTCTTCACGAAGTCCATTATCTTATGATAGTCTTCAGATTACTGAATACCCTTATTGACCAAAGCAGTGAAGTTGTTCTTCTCATAGATGAACCCAGTCTATGACATGATCTTTACTACGGGTGCCATTGTTAGAGAAGAAAAGCTTGAAGAGAAAGAGGATTTTTGCTTGAGAGAGAATGAAATAACACAGTTGAATTTGAGAATGATAAAAGAAAATGATTAGAATGAAATAAGCTTTTATACTTTACTCAAAATCAACGGATAAAAATAATAAAGAGAAGTAAATTACCCAATAGAAATTGCCTAAAATAGCCGTTTTAAAATAAACTGTAAAAAAAAATTCCACCCATTATCCGTCATGTAATGCTTACAAACTGTAAGTATACTCGATGGATAATGTTCAGGGAATTAATGGTTAAGATTTAGACACTTCGACGGATGAGGATAAACTGATATCCATCGAGCTTTAAAATATTCCAGAAAAGTAATTGATTTTTAATTACAATTTGTATATCGACGGATGACTCAACCCGATGGATAATGGTCATCCGTCGAGATGCAAGTTTTGACTTAGCCAAAATTTCATCCAAGACTAAAAATCAGCTAAATTTCTGGCTACTTTTCAACTTGCAAAATAATTAAGATAAATTCAAGAGTAATTAAGCATACCTAACTCACTTACCAAACTAGAAAAGGTGGATTCATCCAGTGGCTTGGTAAAAATATCTGCAAGTTGCTTCTCACTTGGAACAAAATGTAACTCTACAGTACCATTCATTACATGTTCCCTTATGAAATGGTACTTGATGTCTATATGCTTTGTCCTTGAATGTTGCACTGGATTTTCAGTGATGGCAATTGCACTTGTGTTGTCACAGAAAATGGGAATCCTTTCAACTTGCAAACCATAGTCTAGCAATTGATTTTTCATCCATAAAATCTGTGCACAGCAACTGCCATCAGCAATATATTCAGCTTCAGCTGTAGAAGTAGAAACTGAATTTTGCTTTTTACTGAACCAGGACACAAGCTTGTCTCCTAAAAATTGACAGGTTCCTGTTGTGCTTTTTCTGTCAATTCTGCAACCTGCATAGTCTGCATCTGAATAACCAGTTAGATCAAAACCAGAATCTCTAGGATACCAAATGCCAAGTTTTGGTGTTCCTTTGAGATATCTGAAAATTCTCTTAATAGCTATTAAGTGAGACTCTCTAGGATCAGCCTGAAATCTAGCACATAAACATGTAGCAAACATTATATCTGGCCTACTAGCTGTTAAGTACAGAAGTGAGCCAACCATGCCTCTATAACTTGAAATATCCACAGACTTTTCAGTAGTGTTTAGTTCAAACTTAGTTGCAGTGGCCATGGGAGTTTTTGCAGATGTGCAATCCATTAGATCAAACTTCTTTAAAAGATCAAAAATATATTTAGTTTGACTAATGAATATTCCATCACTAACTTGCTTAACTTGTAAACCAAGAAAGTAAGTTAGTTCTCCCATCATACTCATTTCATACTTACTTTGCATCAGTTTGGCAAACTTTTTACAAATTTTCTCATCTGTAGAGCCAAATATAATATCATCTACATAAATTTGAACAAGTATGCTAGAGCCATTAACATTTCTGAAAAATAAAGTTTTATCTACAGTACCTCTTGTGAAGTGATTTTCTAAAAGGAACTTTGATAAAAAGTCATACCAGGCTCTAGGTGCTTGCTTTAGTCCATAAAGTGCTTTCAGTAGATAATAGACATACTATGGGAAATTTGGATCTTCAAAGCCAGGAGGTTGACTTACATACACTTCTTCCTCCAAATCTCCATTCCGAAAGGCACTTCTGACATCCATTTGATAGACCTTGAAATTGGCATGGACTGCATAGGCTAAGAAGATTCTGATGGCTTCAAGTCTTGCAACAGGAGCAAATGTTTCATCAAAATCTATCCCTTCTTGCTGACTATAGCCTTTAGCAACCAATCTTGCTTTGTTCCTTACTACTATGTATTTTCATCCATCTTGTTTCTGAATACCCATTTGGTGTCTATTGGATTCTTTCCTGTAGGCTTGGGTACCGTCTTCCATACTTTATTCCTTTCAAATTGGTTTAGCTCCTCCTGCATAGCTAAAATCCAATCAGGATCTAACAAGGCTTCTTCTACCTTCTTTGGTTCTTCCTTAGATAGGAAGCTGCTGTATAGACATTCTTCTTGAGTTGCTCTCCTGGTTTGAACTCTGGAAGAAACATCACCAAAAATTAGTTCAAAGGGGTGATCTTTTGTCCATTTTCTTGGTTGAGGTAGATTAGCCCTAGATGAAGAGACCTCAATGTTTTCTTGATGTGTGATTGAGTTTTGATTGCTAGAAACTCCCCCTGAGTTTGTGGATCTTTGATTTGAGATAGGGGTACTTTCTATGGGTGATCTGCCTTGACTTCCTGCTCCTTTTGATAACCCGACGGATGGTGAATTTTGAGTACCGACGGATGAGGCAGGTTGTCTTCCGACGGATAATATAGATTGCCTTCCGATGGATGAAGCATTATGTAACTCGACGGATGTTGAGTTTTGTGCTTCATTTGTGGTAGATTTGTCTGATTATTCTTAGAAACTGTTTCTTGATCACTCTCATCATCACTTTCATCACTGACCATCTCAACATTGTCGAATTTGAGGCTCTCATGGTAATCTCCATCTTTTAGTCCTTCAATCTTTTTATCATCAAATACAACATGTATAGATTCAACAACAATGTTGGTTCTTAGATTGTATACTCTATATGCTTTACCAATAGCATATCCAACAAAAATTCCTTCATCTGCTTTAGCATCAAACTTCCCATTTTGATCAGTTTGATTTCTCAGAATATAGCATTTACAGCCAAAGACATGAAGAAAGTTTAGAGTTGGCTTCTTGTTCTTGAACAATTGATAAGGTGTCATGCATCTTGCTTGATTAATCAGAGAGATGTTCTGAGTGTAGCATGCAGTGTTTACAGCTTCAGCCCAGAAATATGTTGGTAATTTTGATTCTTCAAGCATTGTCATTGCAGCTTCAATAAGAGATCTATTCTTTCTTTCCACTACTCCATTCTGTTGTGGAGTCCTTACTGCTGAAAATTCATGCAAGATCCCATTTTCCTCACAAAATGCTCTCATGACATAGTTCTTGAATTCAGTTCCATTGCCACTCCTGATTCTTCTAACTTTGAAATCAGGGTGATTGTTAACTTGCCTTATGTGATTGATGATGATTTCACTAGCCTCATCTTTGGACTTTAGGAAATAGGTCCAAGAGAACTTTGAGAAATCATCTACAATTACTAGGCAAAATCTTTTCTTTGAAATTGACAATACATTGACTGGTCCAAACAAATCTATGTGAAGCAGTTGCAGAGGCTCTTCAATTGCTGAATCAAGTTTCTTCCTGAATGATGCTTTAATCTGCTTCCCTTTTTGGCAGGCATCACACAGTCCATCCTTTGTAAACTCCACCAGAGGAATGCCTCTAACTAGCTCTTTCTTTACCAGCTCATTCATGGTCTTGAAGTTCAAATGGGATAGCTTCTTGTGCCATAGCCAACTTTCATCTTGACTTGCTTTACTAAGAAGACAAGTTACAGATTCTGCTTTAGTTGAGTTGAAGTCAGCTAGGTACATATTTCCTCTTCTCACACCATTTGAGAACCACTTTGTTGTTTTGATTATCAATCACAACACATGTTTCTTTGTTGAAGGTTACTGAGTTACCTTTGTCACAAAGCTGGCTGATACTCAACAGATTGTGTTTGAGACCATCCACTAAGGCAAGATCTTCAATGATGACATTGTCCTTTGAAATCAAGCCATATCCCACAGTATAACCTTTGCAGTCATCTCCAAAAGTGATACTTGGGCCAGCTCTCTCTTCAAACTCTGTGAGCAGGGTAGAATCACCAGTCATGTGCCTTGAACAACCACTATCCAAGTACCAAAGATTCCTTCTGTTTCCCTGCACACATCAAAATCAAATCAAGTTGATTTTGGTACCCAAGTTTCCTTGGGTCCTGCCTTGTTAGCTTTCTTCTTCTGTTTCTTAGGTCTTAACTCATTTGACTTAGGAATTTCAGATTCTTCCTTAGTCATTTGAGTTGGGCCTTTGAAACCACTAGATGCAACATAATTATCATGCATGTTATGGCTAACAGGAAATGGCATGCTTGGTGCAAACATGTTATTCCAGTAAGGCATGCTAAATGGCATTTGAGCCATATTGTATGCAGCATAATATGGATTAGGTGCAAATGGCATATTAGCAAACTGTGCATTCATGTTCTGTGTAGGCATAGCATTAACAGGCATGGGAGGCATGGCATTCATGTTAGAGAATTGAGGCTGAATAGACATGGGAGTAGGCATGGCAGATTTGCAATTAACAGACAAATGATTTACACTACCACACTTGACACAGATTTTTCTAGGAGCATATTTGTCAGGTGTGTAGTTATTGTGTTTGTTAATCCCTACTTTACCATTCCTATTGTTTTTCCTTTTAGTCTCTGTTTTTACCTCTATCTTCTCAAGTCTGTCACTTAACTGTTTGACAGTCATGTGACCAACATTAGCCTTCTTCCCTTTCTTGGCATGACTTGACTCTCCTGAGACAAAGTTCTTGGAAACAGACCCATACTTATCATTTAGCTTAGTTAATTTGGCTTTGCTAATGGGTTTGCTTACAGCCGACGGATGAGGATTTTTATCATTCGACGGATAACACTTTTTGTTATCCGACGGATAGTCCTCATCATCCGTCGAGTCTACATCTGTCAGCAACCCATCTACCAAAATAGGTTCTAGTTTCTCCTTATTCTTTTTCCAGGCTTCATCACAAAAAGACTCAATTCCTTGAACCTTGGTGATTTGAGCATGAACATCTCTGGATATTTTCCATGCTTTAATCACCTCTTGTTCACGATCGAGCTGCTTCTTTAAAATTTCTTCCTTTTTCAAGGACTCGGTTAGTTCCTCCTTGGCAATTCTACACTCAATTTTTAGTTTCTCAAATTCAACAAACTGAGACTCAAGCACATTCTTCCTCTCACTCAAAAACAAGTTATTTTCTTTGATTTTAGCATTTTCTTTAGTGAGGGACTTAAGTGTAACACACAAATGATACAATTCTGTAGACATGTCATTTATTGCATCATTATACTCAGCTTTAGATAAATGTGCAAGGTTTGTAGTGATTACCTGATTGCTTGAGGAACTTGTCTCTGTTTCATCAGACTTGGCCATAAGGGCTAGATTGACATAGCTGACATCTTCATCTTCATCCAAGCCATCAGCTGCCCAGTCATTCTCTTGTGTAATAAAAGCCCTTTCCTTTTGTTTGAGTAGATCAAAGTATTTTTGCTTGTAATCTACAGACTCAAATCTTTTCTTACTGAAATCTGACTTTTTACACTCATTTGCAAAATGCCCTGCCAAGCCACATTTGAAACACTTGAATTTTGATTTATCCACCATGTTTCTATTTGGCTTGGCAGCTCCAAAGTTCTTCTTGAACTTGAGCTTGTCAAATCTTCTTGAAAGGAATGCTAGGTGCTCATCAATGTCCTCCATGTCATCTTGGCTCAATGAATCTTCATTTTCTGCAGCTAGCCCTTTACCCTTGCTTTCACAGGCCTTTGAAGTTGATTCCATAGCGTCCATCTTCACTTCCTTCTCCTTTTCCAGATCAACAACTAGTGCAATGGATCCTCCTTTCTTCTTTCCTCTCTCCATTCTTTCATCCTGCTCTATTTCAAGCTCATAGGTCTTCAGAATGCCATAAAGTCTCTCCAAAGTAAACTCTTTATAATCTTGTGAGTTTCTCAATGAGACTGTCATTGGTTTCCATTCCTTTAGAAGAGATATGAGAAATTTCAGATTGGAGTCTTTAGTCTGATACACTCTTCCATGCAATTTAAGAGCATTTAGTAGCTTTTGGAATCTACTAAAAATGTCAGTGAGTGACTCACTTTCTTCATTGTGAAAATGCTCAAATTGCTGAATCAGGAGCTGCATTTTATTTTCTCTTACTTGCTCAGTACCGTCACAGATTATCTGTGTTGTGTCCCAAACTTCCTTGGCAGTCTTGCAGTTGATAATGTTATCAAACATGTCTGCATCAACACCATTGAACATAATGTTCATGACCTTTTTATCTTTCCTGACTTGTTCAATATCAGGATCAGACCATTCATGCCTTGGCTTTGGAACAGATGGTTCATTTCCTGTTGCAGCTCTCATTAGAACATGAGGGCCTCTTTCTATGCAGTCCACATAGGCCTCATCTTGAGAAAGCATATGAAGATGCATCTTTACCTTCCAATGATGGTAATTATCTTTATCAAGAAAAGGAATCTTGACTCCAACATCTTTCTTGTTCATCTTGCTGAATTGTTTTGATCTTTAAACTCTTTGTAGATTAAGAGCTTGCTCTGATACCAATTGTTAGTCCCTTAACAATATAGCAAGAATTACAGAAGGGGGGTTGAATGGAATTCTTGAATCTTTTTCTTGAAATAAAAATTTTCAACTCGATTATGGATATATTTGTTTTGATTAGCACAATGCGGAATGTAAACTTGAATGAATCAAAACATAAGTAATTAAAAACAAGAGTCTTTAAAAACTTTCTGGTAGATTTCAACAATTCCACCAGAGATATATATAATATATCGAGAGGACTCTGTGTGCAGAAATGCTCACAGCTGCTTACAAAATAGAACTGCTGAGAATACAGGAAATGCTAAAGATTGTGCTTACAAAGATTTCTCTGTTTGTATATTTCTCAACTATCTCTCTTATTTTTCTATTTGCTACTCTCTTGGTTTATATATTACCAAGATTACAAAGTCAAAAGAACTGAACAAATATAAAATCTAACAGTCTTGATCTTTGCTGCTTTTCGTCCTCTATTACCCAGTTAATGGGCTTCCACAGTGTGTTTGTATTCAACTCGACGGCTGTGTGTCAGCTTTCACTGTTCAACTGATGTTTGAATCTTGATATGATCATCCGTCGACTTTCAGATCATCCGTCGATGACTTAATTGATCATCCGTCGATTGCTATGTTAAACATCCGTTGATAGTCATTTGATCATCCGTCGAAGCTTTGTTAATCATCCGTCGGTAGCTATTTTGGCACTTGACTTCATTTCACTTATACAGAATTACAAGACATTGCTTATGTACAGTTAATCAACCTATTCTGCATATCTAGTTAAAGTCAACATGACTTATATGCTACTACAGATTCTATACAAAGGTGCATACATCACTGTGCTACAAACTTATTATTACATAAGCTACTCACTCGATGGATAATAAGTTAATCATCCGTCAGGACTATAATGAGTTATCCGTCGGGACTAAAACTCTTATCCGTCGAGTGCTACATAATTTCACTAAGTAAAATCTACTTAGACATTTTGTTTAAGTGATGATCAAGTACACAACATATTCACAACAGGAATCCCTAGGCAACTTTTAAGCCTAATATAAGTGTGAAAAGGACTCGCGTCTCAGTCCAGATCCACTATTCAAAGAAAACATTTATCCCCCTTGGGACTGAAAACCCACATTTTATTTATTTCAAAAACTGATGCCGAATTATAACAAAATCTCTTTTAACAGTAAACATTTTTATCAAGGGATTATAGATCAACTCGAAACACGGGAAATATGGTACTAAATCTCAGGGCCATGATTCACAAAACTTTACTCTATTAGGGTAACTAAAAGGTTTTCATATGTCAAAACTTGGACAAGGAAATTTAGTGAGGCTAATGGATAATATGAAGGGGTAATGCCAAACTGGGCTTAAAGCAATGGTTTCTCGTCAAGGTACAGGTGTTGGATCATCAAAAAGATAAGCTTCATGAATACTAAGGGTGTTAAGGTATGAAGAAATGATCTTTAGCTCAGGATATATCAGAATTGTCAAGCTTTAGGATAAGAAAGAGGGGTATCAATCAATGAGGAATCACTTTGATAAATATCTGGCTTTCAGGATTCAAGGTAAGTTTCTATAGGGATTCAAGTATCAGGATGAGATATCAATACTTATGAATCATCAGCATGTTAATCAAGAGAATCAACCAAGAGTTATAACTACCCTTTCTTTTATCATGGCATTCAAATTACTTTAATATACTATCATGATATGACTTTTGAACTACTTGCAATACGTACTCAAGGGTTCATGACATTTTTATATGATTCAAATATAAACAAAAGATACGCTTGATTTAAATATATCAAAATGACTCAGGATAATTGCATCGATATATATGAACTATTTACAGTGAATTCAAAAGACAGGTTGAATCACTTGCCTTGAGAAAGGCTGGTCTGGTCTGACTGGTAGGAACAACTAGAAGCTTCACTCGACCTTTATGGCAAGTTTACCCTCGTCTCGAGATCCTACATAAATAATAATAATAATAATCCTCATTATAATATATTCTCACCAACTTAACCTATTTACAACCCAAATTTAAACACGGATGACACTTAGGCCTATATGCACTTAATTTATATTCACCTTTAAATTATAATTGCACACACATAGCCACGTAATCACATATCATATATTAATACCAAATAACACCTTATACACCATAATGCAACACTAGGCTTGGATGATCTTGACTCACAACTTAAGTCACTTGGTCGCTAAACTAGACAAAGTCTTCAAATTTTGGCTTCCTAACTCGGTGTGCCTTTACTAAACTATCCTAGACCTATTGACCCTCACTTGGGCCTTTTGCTCTACTGACCTTATACTATCTTACAACTATGGTGGTCAACCTAAATCTCACTCCTAAGTGTTCTAAAACTATGTGATAAGTGAAAGTGCTCACTAGTGCAAATTTCAGAATGACATCTATGGTTTCTTGAGTGCATTAGACACCCTTAAACTATAGGTTTTCCTTCAAAACTTTTACACAAGACTCTCCTGACCTTAGGGCATCTCCCAAACTTGATGTGGCTCAAGGGCCTGGCTTGGGACTAAGCTAAAAGTCCAAGATTCCCCTGTTTTTCTGGGCAGAAAATGCCCTGACTTGAATTAACTTATGACACATGGTTCTAACTCATATCCTATGAACTATGGTTGGAAAAACTTCTCTGACACTCCCTATAACTAAGGCCCAACAGGGCCTAATGAGGGCCTAACCATGACATGGTCAAATCTCCCTATTTCTAAGTTGCAACAAAACTGTCCCCTGCTGGACAGATTTTGTTATTCTACTTGTGCACCTAACCAAACGACATGCAAACCTCCAACCAACACCTAAAACCAACAAAACTGTCCCCTGTTGGACAGGTTTTAAAATTGCACCAAATTTACAAATAATATTACATGAAAATGCCGGTTGTAACATGCTTGGTTGATTTTGGGAAGTGTGAAATGAAATGCTTGGTTGCTTTCCTTTTGGCTTGACAAATTATTAGCATTTTCCCATGGTAAGTTTTACTTGGCTATAAATCAACCAACAAATCAAAACTCCTTGTCATGCTTATGTCACCATGCTTGTGTCATCTTTTAACACATGGCTTCTCCTTGTAATGTGATGACATCATCATCCACTAACCTCTTTGATTAACCCTTAATTACTTGGCTAATGACCGCTTATCTGTTATACGGCTCGCTTAACTTTCATTTTCGTTCGTCGTTTGAGGGATCATATGCGGGATCTTATTACTTGGGTTCCCATAACCTTTCTCAATATTTTATATTCCTTTTATGATGCTCTCTTATAATCCTTGAATTTAAATCATTTTTATCATGTTTCCTTATACTCAATTCTTTCGGTATCTGGTGGATTTTTGATAAAAAAACAAAGTGTCCGGATTCGAATTCTAACGACCTTTACATACACTCATTTACTTTATGGAATACTAATACGATCTTAGAATTGCCATAACAGTACTCCTATATAGCGTGGTCTGATAATTTTCCTTAATCAGCATCATCAGCAAAAGTTATTATTCAACAGTGTTTCAAAAATTCCAAAAATTGGGGTTATTATAGTCTCTCCTCCTTAAAAGGATTCCGTCCCGGAATCAGATAAAAAATGAATAGGGATACTTTCTTAGCATTGCACTCCCTAACTCTCAAGTCAATTTTCCACATTGTGGTTCTACCACCAAACTCTGACCACTTTGATAACCCTTCTCCTAAGCACTTTTTCCTTTTCGATCTATAACCCTTCCTGGTTGCTCCATATAGGTTACGTCTGGTTGCATGTCTATGCACTCATATGCCTCTATTTGTATGGCATCCGGATTACACTTCCTTAACATTGATACGTGGAACACGTTATGAACTTGCTACACGTTCGGGGGTAGGGCTAGCTCATATGCAAACTTCCCAGTACGTCTTAATATCTCCAAGGGTCCAATAACTCACGGACTTAAACTTTCCTTTCTTTCCAACCCTTCCAACCCTCATCAATACTTTTCAAGGGAATATTTTTAACAATACAAGGTTCCCTCCTTCATACTCTTTGTCCTTTCGGGCCATACCGGCGTACTTCTCCAGTCGATTTTGGGCTTCTACTAGCCGTCCTCTTATTAGATCTACTATGTTCTTGGTTAATTGGACTACTTTGGACCTGAGCATCTTGTGCTCTCCAACTTTATTCTGATACAAGGGAGATCGACATTCTGACACTGTCATATCATCTATCGGCGTAAGAAAACTCGATACGTGTTAGTGATCATTCCAAATTCTTTCAAGTCTATCGCACAGACTCTCATCATAGCTTCTTGCGCTATAGGTTTTGCTTCTCAATACCCACTCTTTTCCCATCCGTAATCGTTACTATCTTCCATGCCTAATACTATATTGGTTACACTTTAGTTTGTTAGCGTTCTATAAACTTTTAACAATTGCGTCAACCTTAGTATCACGAACGCGTTAGATTCGGAATACCACCGCACTGATACTACTTCCTTTCTAGCTGCTTCCATCTTCGAAAGCTTGATCCATCATATAAAAGTAAAAGATTTTATTGAGAGATCACTGTGATCATGAACACTTGTTACATCACATAGTTAGTACAGAGGGTGGCCAGCCCTTAGTACTTGACAAGCAATTAAATAATAGATGGTATCCTACTAGGCTTCTATCATACAGATAGATAGTCATTTGGAAATACCTCCCCTTCTGGAAGGGTTGTTCTTCTCAGCTTATACAAAATTAAAAGGAGAGAAAAGAAAGAATTTAAGAGCATTATATAAAAAATATACTGCCACAAAATATTTGGCTTGGAATCTACCTCTGAACTATAGAGGTTTATTAAAGGAGAATGAAACATAAGTATATATATCAATATCCAGTATTATCGCATCGTAATTCACGTTCCTGAAGATTTTTGCTAATCTGTCCATCATTTTATGAACCCATGCTCTTGCTCGAGCTTATAAATAATCACCGTTGAAACTCCCTCGACAACGAAAGTCGAATATGGGATTTCATTCAAGACATCATCGTTACTAGAATTCTACGCTTTCCCCAAAACCTTCCTCGTATAGTAATACGACTCTCTGTCGATAAGAAAGAACAAATATTCAATAGGTAGATAACCCACTAGTTAGTCTATCAATGATAACTTATACATCACCACGACCCGATTAGTGGTACTCAATCTCAACATCTATTACAATACAACTCTCCCGATTGTTATCATCTCATTATTCGCAGAATCATTGCTGCATTACTATAGTCCACCGTGGACCTACGGTAGTCATTCGTTTTCCTTGGAATCTTAATATCTAATCATACGGAGTCCATACCGGCCGCATCAAAATCTTTTAAGGAGGTAACATAATCACCATTCATGATTCATGAAGAATACTCCAGATCCTGAAGTACATTCATGACATGAAGCAGATAAATTACAGAAGAGTTTCAATCAAAGCAACGATAACAGGTTAATACCAATCTTAATCATATGCCTTCAATAGAAGACTTAACTCAAAGGTTTGTTTAGTCCTTTTTAAAACATGGTCCTGGCTTATTCTCAAGATAGGACCTTCTAAGATAGATAGCCCGCTCATGGCGATTACATGAATTAAATCTTTACCAAACTACTATTACGGTTGAGTATCGCACAATCATCAGAAGGAATGTATATCTTTCACACCATAATACAACCTTCATGGCTTTAACCATCATCACTGTATTCCTCTGGCACGAGCGCCTATAATTGCTCTCTTACACTTACAGTGTCGGCCACCTCATTGGCCTTTCCTGATAGTAATAGTTCCTTATAATGTATGTCTTTTGAACGATCTCCAACTAAATTTTCTACCTCATTTCCAATCACTGCTTGTGTGAAAATGCTCTTCCTTACGCTTTGGTGAGAAAAAAAATCACCATTTTTCCAAAAGTTATTGCCTCAGTCTTTAGAGGTTAACATTATCACGACTGACTCTCGATCATACTTAGGACATCTTTTATCTTGGATCCTTCTTATTTTCACCAATCTCGACCTTCATTGGGTTGATCTATACTTTCTTATTGTCCAACACATGCCCACCTGGCATTATTATAATTACGTCATATTTTCTTTATCAAAATTTTTATTCTTAAGAACTTTGAAAATTACCTTTCTCCTTGTAAAACCTCTAAGGTTATCCTTGAATCATTCCTCCTGTATTCCCTAGATACAGGGCATATCAAAATACCATTTACTAATACTAGAACCATTGTCTAGTACTTCTGAAAAATTTCTCCACTGATCCTTAAAGGTTGTTGTTACCTTAATCCTTTCCCATTTCATACTGTCAAAACTCATACTGTCCCTATTAAGGGTGAAATGCCAAACTTTATGCATTCCCCTAAGGTTCATCTCAAGTTATCAAGGTTCCATCCTTAATTGCACCTTTAAAAAGGTACTTGCATCCTTACATGGATAAATCAAGTCATATATCCCTGATAAGGGTTTCTTATTCAATCATTCCCACCTCAATAATCTATACCTAATTTCATAATAGCATCCTTATTCAAACTGTAACGCCCCCAAATCCGGGGTCAGGAATCTGGGTCGTCACGCCATCCTTCACTCATGTGTAACCTAGTATTGATTCAATAATCCAACAGACCTCAATCTCATACTCGCACACACAAGTTATAGCCTTAGAAACGAGGTATAAAATGTAATCTTCTTTTATTACACTCAAATGTACTTTACAGGATCTCAAACAATTATTTATAACCTCTACATGAAGTTACAATAATTACGACCGATATCTTATATATATCTGATACTCTAGCACACCTGAGACAAAGCTGCCAGGGATCCTCCCCATGACTGCAAGCGACTAAGTCCCACACCGACATACTGGTTATCTGTTGTGTTGTGTCATTTAAAAGAAAGCAAGAGTGAGCTATAATGCCCAGCATAATAATATACAGTATGAAAATGACTGTATGATAAACTCACGTAAAACATCATATTTGATAAATACGTTTTCTTCAAAAATAGTATTCCTTGGTAATACACACCTCTTTATGAAAACAATCCTTTGGTGGTTTTTATTAACCTGTGAATACCTTAATAGTAAACCCAGCACCTAGGCTTGGGTTACGGTATTGCATCATAATTCCAATTGGAAGAATAGGACATTCGTTAGAGCCACCGCATACGATGATCAGTCGTACTGTGATAAAATAACCTTTTCTACTAGTAGAAGGACGACACCTTCGTATTCCGGTTATCACCCTTGCCGCATTCGGGCTACGTATCCCATTTTCGGGTATACACATACTTCACAAGTTCCTGAGTACACTGAGTACCTTCACCTGCGGTACCTTTGGTAGTCCATCTAGCACACATAGTACCAGAGTCTACCCCTCCCTTGTCCTTTAAAAGAATTCTATCAATCTCGAGAACTCGAACCACATCGAAGTTCCCCAAGCATTTTGCTTGTTGATAGAAACAGCTTATCTCTCTAAGATATAAGTGTATATATGTATATACGTTCTTCCGAGAATTTCGGAGGAAGTACTAAGGATGTGAGTTGACCGTTGTCAACAGATAATTAAATTAGGGGGAAAAGTTTCTCCTTGAAACTATATTCAAAATATTAAATAAGTCGGGATAATGTTCACCGACAATCTGAAATTATTCAAATGATATCTGAAATCAGGAAGTATATTTTAAATCAGGATCTATGATTTTTAAATCAATAATAAACCCTTTAATAAATAATAAATAAATAATGAGAATCGATAGATAATTAACCTCGAATAAATTTACTCTTGTAAAAGAATATTTAAAATAATATTCCTCAACTAGTTTATGGCTATGAAATTAATAATCTTTAATGATTAATCAGGTTTGAATAAATAAGCGTTGGAGAATACTTCTCCTATAATAAATGATTAGTAGATAAATAATTCTTGTCCAAACGATAAAGTATAGTTGAGGGAATACGGTCTTTGGAAATCGTTTTAATAAAAGTTCGAGGTATTTTAATGTTTCGTAAGTGGACGTTGAGTCCCTTTAAAACGTACTATTATGGACTTATAATCGTCCTATAATATCACCGGGATGATTTTCGGGTTTATATTTAATAAAACAAAACTGACCGACTCTCGGTCTTACGACTTATACATCATGCTCTACTATATCGTTAATATTCTTAAATAAGCACCTCCGGAATACTTCCAGGTTTTCATCAATTTTTACTGACCGATCCTCGGTCTAAAATATATACATGCCACGCTATTCGCTAGCATTACGTTCTCAATTATAAAATCCTCCGGGATACCTCCGGGTTTTTATAAGCTTACACCAACCGACTCTCGGTCTAAATATAACATTTCGAACTCGGTATGAACATATACTAGAAATTATCAACAATTGAGTAATGTAATACATCTCAAACTTCGTAAAACAGTTTAAAGCAATCTCATGCATATATCACAGTTTTGTAAAATATTCACAACACAACAGTTCTTAAAAGGTAGGGTTTGAAAACTTGCCTGGGTATCTCGAGGTGGAGGATGCTCTAGGTTCCGCTCGGAAATCTATGACCATAAACACAATTCATCTTGTTAGGTTCGTTCTAATTTACAGCGACTCGCACTCATGCGCTATTTATTATGCACCCTCTCAACTTATACTACCCTTATTATTCCTTTAAGTCCTTATTCACATCATGGTCGCTTCATTTTTCTAAGTATCTTAGGTTGATTCTCTTTATCGTCGTCGGCTCCGCTTATGGATTCTTACGGTTTCTACTCGTGCGGTCTCGGCTCCGATATTTTTATAAAATTGAAAAATTATTATTTTTACTTGAAATTTTTATGGAAGTTAAGAAACTCAATATGTTACTCTCTGTAAAAATTTCATGATTTATGAATACTTTAAGTCATCCTTTACATTTTCAAAGTTCGTGATTGGTAGCAGTTTTTGTCACGTAAATCACTTTTAGTAAAACGGCCATAACTTTTGATCCGTAAATCAGAATCAAGCGATTCAAGCGCCTAAACGATCCTTATAACATTTTATATCCTAAACAAGGGTTATTTTTCAGGAAACTACAGTTTATAACTTCGGGAATTTCTGCAGAAACTTAAAGTTACGATTCATTGGTTTTAACGGAGTTACGTTTACGATCGGGGTTTCATTTACGCCCTAACTCTTAACACAACCACCAACAATCATCATTTCATCATCAACATACAAAATCCTCTCAATAACATTATGTTCTTGAGGAAACAACAATCAACCTTAATCTACTTAACTTAAACTTCAAGATCTCAATAATACCACTTCTTTAACTAAGTTTTCTACCACATACTAAATGGATCTTAAAAATAAATCTTAAATAAAGTTGGGCCAAAGATTTTTACCTTTCTTAAAATCTTGAGATGTGTTCTTGAGGATGGTGGAGGCTTGGAAGTGCTTGGTATGATTTTTGGAATCTAAAACCACCATTGAAATCAAGAAACCAAAGAGGGGTTACTATTCATACTATTCAGTAGTGACTTTCTTGATTTTATTTCACCCATCAAACCTTGATAAAAAGAGATGAAAGAATTTTATTACCTTAGTTTAATTTCTAGGAGGCTTGAGAATTAATTGGATGATTTTACAAGAGCTAGAAATTGAGTTTTTGAATTGGATTTCTCCTTCTTTTTCATTAGGGCCGAATGGAGCACTCAAGGGGGTATTTATACTACTCTTGGTTTCTTAGATTGGTTGATTTGCTAGGTAACTTCTAGGAAGATGGGTTGATATCTTTCCTTGATCTTTTTATTTCTAGTATAGCATTCTAGGTTTATTCTTTGTTGCAAATCTTAGGGATAAATCTTAGGTAGCTTCCTAGAAACTACTTGTGTTAGCTTCCTTAGCACATTATTTGGATAGCTTGCTTGATAATCCTATGGTTAGCTTACTATTTGATAAAGTAACCATGGTTACTTTCTTACCATGGTTTAGTTAGTGCGTTACATTTATTTAATCGTTTAAGCGTTCGCTCGGTTGCTTAAATATTTTCGTAATACTTACTCGTAAATGGTTCGCGACGTAATTCCTTTCGTATTTATTACTTATATTTTTAATTATCATACTTGAATATAAATCCGTAGGGTTTTAATCTTGTAATTGCATTGTGATCCCCATAATTCCTCGATGAGTTGTAAATACAGTCATTTTTCAAAGTTCGTTTTCTTCGAAAACTAATAGCGTTTACATACACTCATTTAGTGCGTATAATCGTAATATCAACTCCGAAACTCATTTTCTCATGCACTACATAGTGTGGGCTCAAAACTTTTTCCCGTCCGTCAGGGTTACTATTCATTAAACGTTTTACAAGTTCTCAAAAATTCAAGTTATTATATTATCATTCATAAAGGTCTTTTACCGATATCAAATATTTGGGTTCTTACAGTCTTCCCCCCTTAAAAGGATTCCGTCCCGGAATCAGTTCAGAAACAGGTAGGGATATGCTTCTCGCATGACAACCTCGAGTTCTTATATTGACCTTGCAGTATTTGATCTCTTCGTAAAATTTCCACTCATCCATCCAATATATTTCCGGGTACTCATCCTTATAGTCTTATGACCTCTACACGTTACTCGACATACGCTAAGCCTGGCTACGAGCTTATTAGCTCATTTTCAATCATATGTTTAGTTTTGACGGTTAAATTTCCTAATCTCGATTCGTGGTACTCGTTATAAACTTAGTGACCGTTCGACGATGGTGCTAATTTATAAGTCAACTTTCTTAGCCCTTTAATCCTTTAACTGATCCAATAAATCTTGGGTTCAACATTTCTTTCCCTTTCGAATCTCATCACTCCCTCCTCGGGAGGTACTTTCAACAATACTTGGTCCGCTACTTCGTACTTTATGTCTTTATAGTTCTAGTCCACATATCTCTATTGTTCGTCCTTGGCTGCCACTTCTAGGAATTCCTTTGGTCTGTTGACTCAACTATGGTATAGTATCCTCCGCTTACCAATTTCTTCCCAACCTAAGAGAGAACGATTCTTTCTTCCGTACAAAGGTTTGTAGCCGTTCCAATGCACGCATGATAACTCGTCATTGTCGATAATTCGATTAACGTCAACTGGCCACTTCATTTCCCTTAAAAATTGATAACATGGACGATTAACGCATCTTCTAGTGTTTAGAATCATCCTTCAACTTATTTGTTTCCCCTTACATTGCTCCTACTAGTGCTAGAGTTTCATTCCTTAACGTTTTCCCATTTTGGGCGCATCATCTCTGTCGATTATTTTATGTAAGAAGTTCTCATCGCATTTCTACACAGTCGTCTCCTGCTACCCGCTTAGCGCCAGTTTTATCATTTCTTCCCGTAGTAACGTAAAGCACGTCATCGTCATGTTGCCATCTTGAAGGAAGCACCATTTCATACGCAATTTATTGAAACATTTTAGGATCGTGCAGCGTTCAGCTTCCGTCATCGGTCGGACTTCTTTAATCATTCCCCGTATAATATCTGTAGTACTATGACACTTTCTGGGTCGTACTTGTGATTCTCGCTAGCGCCTTAGACGTATTCACGTTTATTGGTACCTACTACTAGTGGCCTTTATAGGGCGTGTACGATCTTCTTTGCCTTCTATCAGCTCTGACAATGACATCCTTCATTCTTTCACGTTGCCCTTTATAAGGGATATCGGTGACTATTTTTCGTATGCTAGCGTGGTAAGTACATCTACATGAATTATCTGTCAATAATAGGCGATTCCCCAAACCGTTCCAAATAAAAGGTAAGCCGCTAGTTGTATTTTCAATGGTCAGGATAATCCTCTCATTCTACTTATCGATTTGAGAACTCTAAGTCATTCCTCTGTCCGTCCTTTTTCGCAAAATATCTTGGGAAATAGTCCCGTTGTGAAATTAAATCTTGGGTCCTTGTGCGGCACAGTCGTCACGCTCTGTCCCAATTATCTCTTCTGCGTTCATAAAAATTTTGTAGAGTGGACATCTATCGTTTGCATAATAAAGTAAGCGGTCTTATTTAATCTATCACTCAAAATCCTCAAATAGCACGACAACTAACTTGGTTCTTGATAATTCTCCTTCAAAATTCATTATAATTAACTCCTAACCCTATTTGGGTAAAATATCATACCCCAGGGGGGCACCCTTATAGAGTAATATCAGGCCCATCTCTATAGCAGTAATCTTATATTCTTCTACGCATTTATAGAGTGTGGATACACTGGTAGACTATATTAGGGTGTAGGGCAGCATGGAGCTGAGTTAGGCACTTCATGTTTAAAACATTCCAATCCATCTACAGGGGACCCTCTCACAGGGCTAATTTATGGATGCCCAATCCCGGAAAGTATAGAGGATGTTGATTGATTCCAGCCTCTCACTGCTGATATGGGTTAGTATAGTATACCAGTCCACAGGGTGGCGGCCTCACGGTTCTTGATTTTCTAGATAATACCCCTTCTCCACTATATGAAAAGTAAGAACGCTTCTTAATAAGTAAGAACGCTTAATTCATATATGCAAGAATAGGTATTCTAGATACCGTGCAAAATCCAGGATTTTCACTCTGTATAAAACAAAATGTTTCCATGATCTGTTCGTATGTATCTATATCACATGTTACTCCTTCAGTCTCTGTTTTGCTATATCGTTATACCACCAGTCGGAATATGAGATCTACGATAGCTTTTCTCAAGAAAAATATTCTGACATCGGGTGTAGCTAGATTACCCGATAAGGTTGCACACCTCTCTCTGGGTAATGATCAACCATCTGATGAATCATCATCCTCCAATGTTGTCTCACGTCGTATTCCTCGTAATATTACGATTAATCGAAATAGAACTCAGATAATGCCTAAGAGTGTTCTGGGTTCCCATATGTCGTATGTCTGTAATTACATGAAGAATATTCGTTCTGAAGCGCACTTCAAAGTCAATCCTCCTGTGTTGACTTTTCCTCATGGTTTGATAGACTGTCTATTCGAAAGTCAAAGAACAACCTTTATGGGTTTAGGATATCGTTTTAATCCAGGCCAATCAGAGTTTATCATGCATGATGCTCGATTTCCATCGAGTTTGATGAAGAGGAGTTACACTAGCTGGATGAATTCGCTTCATTTATCCATGAGTAAGAAGATGTCATCGGTACGGGAGTTGTGTTCGTTTAGTCGCCAGGATGGAATGAGAAGTGTCTTAGATTTGAATTACTATTCAAACTTAGTGGAGGTTATAACCCTCTTTAATGGTACCTTTGGACGTTTTTTAATATTAACCTGTTCGGGGTTTGGTTGCACAGTGTGGTATACATTTTTCCCATGTATTGATGGTCAAGTTCCTATGGAGCTCTTTACACCTATCTTCTCATATGATCCTCTCTTAAATATGGACTTTTTGGATCCCTCCTACAATTGTGTTGAGTTTACAGCTCAAAAGGATATGTCTGAGAAGATCAAATCATCATTTGCGAATGTTGTCCCGTTTTCTGAGATGAATATCCCGGCTAGTGGTGTGGTTCTTCGGAATGTATGTTTAGGCATAATGATTGCCTTCTTAATTACTACAGGTGTAGTAGATATGAGTAATGTAATGAACAATGTATAGAAGGAAAGCAATGGGCATTGTACTTCATTCACTTAGTGTGTCTAACGTCTTACGTTCTCAAAACCCTTTTGAAGATTGTATTCGAAAGCGCTGGGACTCGTCTTTATGTAGACGTGAACAGCTATTGGAAGATATTCTCTTTGTTTATAACGATTTAACGTCAACTACAAGATGGTCTATGCCTCATGATCAATTCAAATCAATTCTACGACAAATATGTTCGGATGAATACCATCTATCTCCACTAAGATATCTTCTTATCCCGGAGTATGATTTTACCAAGGTTTTTGTCGAAGAACTGGTATTATCATATCCTGATATCATGTTTCGAAAATGTCGACAGCATCCTGGTTCTATAGAGGTTCTTTTACCGCATAATGATGATGTAGTCGTCTACACTGGTTTATCACGTTTCTTGTATCGTCTCTCTTTAGGTAGCTTACCTCATAATGAGGATTACCGAATATTGAATCAATCAAGTATCGAGGCTTTTTATAAGAGTCTTCTAGGTAGAAGGGCTGTGAGGTTGTACTGTATTGAATTAGATGAATCCTTGAATTTCATTCCAAAAAAGCTTTTATTAGAGACGCTGTCACCTATCCTTCTTGATAGGTCTGTCTATAGACTCATATCAGAGTTGATGGAACTCAATATCAACCATAAGGATATGTATTATCCACCATCACCTTATGGTATACCAGCTCTAGGTGAAATATGCAGATTCTTGTTCAATCTATTCTTGGTCGAAAGCTTTGATCCTTGCTTTGCTCAAAAGTATCCGGGTATTGAGTTTGTGAGGTATTTTCATACCATTTTTCTCTTTATTCAAAACGATGAACAAAACCAGGCTTTCTTCGGGATAGAAGATATGCTGGCTGATCTTGATCTAATCAACGGGTATATAAAGTCTATCGATACTTTAGGCTGTATGTACTCGAGAATAGGACTTGTCAAGAAAGTCTTTCGTATTGCACCTGATGGCACGATAGAACGTGGAGAAGATCGATTTGATTTTATTTGATTCGAGTAGGATGTTGTTATGCAGTAGAACGATCGAAGAAAGAAACCTCTTGCATGTGCTCTTTCGTCACTGTTGGATGTGAGGTTACGTAGTATCTCGACTGAGTTAAAGAGGCTTCGCCGACTGAGAGCAGAAGAGGCTTCGCCGACTGAGAACACCTAAGAAAGAAAGCTTCTAGAACACTTATCTTATGCAACTACTGTGGTACCACTGTAGTGAGGCTTCGCCGACTGAGAACAGAAGAGGCTTCGCCGACTGAGAACACCTAAGAAAGAAAGCTTCTAGAACACTCATCTTATGCAACTAAGGTGTGGGGTTGTATTTTCATTATCCGAGAGCTGGGGTAATGTACAACGTCTTCTTCGTCCTAACGGCTGTTCTTTGCCGCTTCTATCCTACGTTTAGGCTTGAATGTCGCGTAACACCTATGGAGTCCTATTCTTGCGATAAAACGCTCAATATTAGCCAACGAATCGACGAGCTCTCTAAAGAATTTGTGAGCCCTTCTAGTAGCTTCTCATTTCTCACGCTCTGCCATTGCCATAGACCTCAGACTCAACAACATTGATCTCGGTCATGGGTCATCTAGGTCTTTGATTCATTCTTGCACCCGCTCCCGGGCATCAGAAGTAATAGAAGAAGTGTTGTTGCCATCAGAGCTCTCATTGCCAGAGCTAGAGGTAGGCTCACAAGTGCTAGTTTCATCAGTGCTTTCTCTTTTTCTTTCTTCTCTTTCACTTCTAGAATCATTTCTATCCCGCTCTCGCGCATCAATGGAATTAGTAGAAGAAGTGCTATCATAGTAGCTTCCATTGCTATCATAGTAGCTTCCATTGCTCTCATAATCATCATACGTAGGCAGGAAGTCAGCTAGCGATTCGAGTCTTTCGTCTCCATACATTTCTTTTCTTTCCATGTATTTAGAGTAAGCGAAGTTGACACATGTTATACGATATTTGTACAACATCAAAAGTCTAAGGTTAGCGTTATCTCCCTTCTCTGCTTCTCTTTTTAGCTCCATATGGGTTCTCTCTTTCCATACCCATACGTGTTGTGCTTTATCTTTATCCTTGAATTTCTCAAGAAGTATCTGAACGTCTGGATCATAGGGATAAGGAATATCAGCAGAATAATCCCCAGCATACCAGTTGGATAGTGTAATATCTTCTACTCTTGTCTTACCTTCCCTGATGTCCTTCTGGGTCTTAAAGATAGCATAGGCCCGGTTTGCACATCTGATGTCAGATTTCCAATGCTTGATTAATCTAGGGTTTACTACATCGTCTGAATTGAGTTTGCTTAGCATTTCTTCTGCTTTTGCTTTTCGATCCCAGATCTCTTTCACTCTATCTTTGTTCTCCATTCTAATAACATAGTATTCAATCAATTCATTTTCTTGATCTTCTCCGCGGTCGATTAGGTTTATGATATATTGTTCGTTCTCTCTTCTAGAATCATTTGTATCCCGCGCACTTCTATCATAGTAGGTGTCAGAATCAGTTGTACAGGCTTCATGTTGAGAATAATCATCTATGTCTCGCGCTGTAGTGTAATCATTTGCAGTAGGTGCATAGGTAGAAGTAGGCTCACAAGTGATAGTTGAATCAGTGGCTTCTCTTTTTCTTTCATCTCTTTCTCTTCTAAGTTTTTTTACAAGTTTATCCCATCTACTGCTAGTTGAAGAATGGTTATCAGAAGTGTTAGTAGTCTCATCTTCTTTATCATCTATAGGAGGTATGATTTCATTCTTATTGTCACTGCCAGAGCCTGAATCACTACCAGAGCTATTGCTATTATCATTGCTTTCATTAGAACTGCCGTAGCCAGGGCTAGAGTCTGAATGATTGCCTGAGCTATCAGATTCTGAATTCATGCCTGAGCTATCAGATTCTGAATTCATGCCTGATCTATCAGATTCTCTGTCAGCATCACTCTGATATGTTTCAAGCGTGGTATTTAGGCTTTCATTAGAATCTTTCTCATTAGTGATTTTCTTGATAATGTATCTCAAGTCCTGATGTGAGCAGTCTTTTAAGTTTTCCACTTTAAAGGGTGTGGTTTCCAACCAAACATTATTTTCAGTGTATACCACGTTCCTTTTGGTACCGACATCCACATTCATCGCAAGATTCGTCATTTTCTTAACAACCTGAAGTTTATTCCAATCAACACCAAAGGGAGTAGAATACGGTACACTTTGATTCTTTTTTCTGTTAGCATATTGGTTTTCATACCAATCAATGTCAACAAATTGTTTGGCTGCACCCTTGTGTTTTATTACACCATTACCATCTATTTTCATATAGTAATAGGTTTTAGGTGCTAAAAAGATACCACTAACTATTTTATCTTCTAGCTTAAACTTACCTAAGACTGAAGAAGATATCATCTCGTCTGAGAGTGGGTTACCAAGAATGATAGAGTCTGTGTCTGTGTAGTAGCAGTCATCTCTTGATATATGTGGATACATATGGATCCTTGCACATGCTGTAATAGCCGCTGCTAGTTGGACTGCAGTATTCTTAGGCGGGTCCCAACTATCTGTTGATAGATCTTTAATAAAATTAGCTACGTATGTATCTTCGTTCAGTTTGTCCCCATCTATGAAAGTATTCTTTCTTACTAATTGATTGTAACAATCTTGATCGCAGATCTCGGTAATAGTCATTTTTGGATTGATACCAAATCTGCTGTAAAGAGAATTCATAAGGATTTTGTAAACATAAGAAATTGCTTCATTCCCATCTTTCTTAGCCTCTAACCTGCTATTATATATATCGTTTACAAAGGCCTTGAAAGGGCTTTCCGTCTTCTTAAAGAGATAGCCGCGTAGAGGGCAAACGATGTATCCCAAATCGCGAGCATATTTCAACTCCTCGCTATAGTAAACACCTACAAAGTATCCTGTTGGAAAAATGAGAGATCCAGTCTCCTTTTCCCTATAAGGTAGAAATGGTTTCTTGATAGAATCCGGGCATTTCACATAAGCCTCAATAAATCCATAGAGGGTGTCTAAATCCTTATTCCTCAGATCTCTATTCCAGTATGGTTTACCAGCAGGCATTGGGTATTCTTGCATCACATAGGGATAGAGAGAGTTCACATCATAGTAGAACAAGTTCTCACCTTTTGCTTTATAGACATCAACATGACCCCCGTAGTAGCCCTTCCTGATGAATTTGTCTTCATTCACGTTTGGGATGTGGATTGGAAAAGACGAAGCATCATAGTATTGAATACGAAAGATTCTCATAGCTAGGGATGATATGGTCAAGACTGTATTTATGTTCACATTATAGAGATTCAAGATGATCTCTTGAGCTTTTTTCATAACTCCTCCAAGTAGAAGCACATCCTGCTTCAAATACTCTAGCAATTCTTCTTCCCTAAGAGAGATATCTTCCACGGTTTTGAGTTGCTCATGATCGAAATTGTATTTACCCCCAAGATCCGGACACAGGTTCTGTGCCAGGGTAGCCAGTTTTCCAGGAAGTAGATTTAACGAATCTTTGAAGGTGAATAACAGAACACCTTTCTTATCAACCATCTTTCCATCCACCTCTTGTTGCATCTTTTTGTAGACTTTGATCTCGTAAATTCGATGGTTTCTAATCAGAGGTTTAATTATGTAGTATGGATGACGACAGATTAAGTGCTTAAGCAATATTATTCCATCAAATCGTGATAAGTTATGGAAGTATATAGACTTAGCTGTCTTATACTATTTATTAACTACTAAATCAATCCGTTTAACCATCTCATATAGGATCTTATCGCTCCTATCTTTGAAGAATGAATAGAATTTTTTGTAAAGAAAATACTCGCTATAGAAAGTCATAATATCAGCTTTATCCACTTCCTTTTCAGGTAGAACCACTAGTAAACCTACTGCGTATGGAGTCTGCACTTCTATCCCCGTATCATCCTTATGAAGGATTGTCTCAATATCGGCCACTAGAAAAGGTGTAACACCCTTTGAATTTGAAGAAATGATTTGCGATATATTGCTATTATAATTACATTTCTTATTAGAAATAGGTTTAGCAACAGGGGGTTTTACATCTCTTCTAACTTTGTCGTTAAAAACCTTAGAAAGAATAAGCTGCTTGCCGTAACCATCATCTTTATATTCATAGTCATAGTCATCATCTTTATAGTCATCATCTTTATAGTCATGAGAAAGATCCTCAAAAAGGGCATCAAGTACCTTTATGATTTCATCTTTTGAGAGTTGTTTTTCAAGATTTTTTCCAGTTAAAAAGATACGCAGGGCTATTTTGATAATGAAAACACCCTTGTATTTCTCAAATACTTGGGTAACAACCCTATAGATATAACGAAATATATCCTTATAAGGAAGGAACGCGCTACCATCTTGTAGAGTCAATGGTATTGCATCACATATACTATATGTAATATCCTTACCATTCTTATCAACTAGGGTCAAGATCATATTGAATTTGTGTTAGGTCCCAATTTGTTTGTAGAAGGGGGGGTTGAATGCAAACAATACCGTTTCGTCGAATAAAATGCGGAATAAAATTATGAAACAAAATTCAAGTTAAATAAAACTTTTATTAAACTTGAAAGGTGTTACAACTACGGTATCGGTTACAAGGGATTAATCTCAAATCAATTATTACAAATTTAGAATAAATTCGACATGAACTTTTTCTATTTTTGTAATTAAAAGATCAAATGCTAAAAGCGATTTGAGATTAAGTTCTAGGGATTTTAATCCGCTAGATAGATACACAAGAACAAGATAAGTATTTCTAGTTGATTGGATTTAACTTTACAATCTAGAAAATTGATCTTGAAGTTGCAGAATAGATGTAATATTTTTCTGCTTCTTTTTCTCTTTTGTTCTTCTGTATGTTGTGTTCTGTTTGATTGATTGATTTTTTGAATTGCTGCTTCTGCTTCTATTTAACAATCCAACCGAGAGAAAAAGAACTGGAATGACAATCCTTTTTAGCTTGAAAGACTTTCGGTGAGACAATCTATTAGAGCTAGCAAGACAATTAAAATGAACTAGCAAGACTTTCGGTATGACTATTGATTGTCATACCGATTGTCATATTAGTTCAAATGAAATTGTTTTACTGAATTAATAATTGATTTTAATCTAAATAATAATTCTATCAATACAATCAACTGAATCAGCATGACATTCGGTATGACTATCAATTGTCATACCGATTGTCATACTAGTACAATCAGTTGTCTTTTTTAGAATTATCACAGATTTTAATCAATTAACATTCTGAAAATCCTCATTTATTAACTCTAAATTAATTAATCAATTTAATTCAATTAATCAATAAATTAATCCTTGCAGATATAATTTATTCTCTTAATTAAATTATATGACTTAATTAATTAATAGAGAATTAATACTATCCCTGAGCAGCATCCATTCTTCTGACAATCTTCTGAAAGTCTCTGAGACTTATGAATCAATTCCGTCACTTTAATGCTGACACTCGATGTACTGTCTGGTTCATGAGTGACTAACTTTCGCGACGTTTCTTCATGTCTTGACTTTGTTGTTATGATTGAATCCTTGTAATAAATGATACCTTGACGAGATCTCTGTCACTTGATTAAATCCACGATCTTGATTTATATCACTGAGGCATGATCAAATTCTTGAACTTCTTCCAGTGAATCTTCAAGTCTGCAGATGAACAATGTTCCTTTATTCTTTGACAGATGTTACTTTGTGAGATCTCTCTGATGCTTGATCCACTATTTACTTATTACATTCTTATTTGAGTTGAGTTAAATACTCGAATAAACGAGTAGGCTATGACATATGCCTTTCAATCTCCCCCTATTTGCTTGTTAGACAATAACAGCAAATACCTAGAGGATAACTCAACTAACAAATAAGAAAAAGATATAAACAGTAATGTAAAGTAAATAGCAGAAAAGTTCTGGATTATATTTAACATTTTCCAGATTCCAAATGAAATTTATAAGTGAATACAAGATAGATGTTCCTCTAGCCTGAACATATAACTACATTAGTCTATCTTGATTCATAACGCTCTAATCATATTACATTGAGTTTTGAGCTAATTGACTTTAGTTGTCTTCTCTTCTGACTTCACCTTCTTCTAAATCTTGAAGCAATTCCTTGTCAAAGATACGATCTTTTTCTGAAGTGAAGCTTGCAGGCCTGCCTGGTTGAACTCCAACTGTCTTCAACTTATTCTTGAGTTGATTGTACCTTTTAACATTCTTCTCACAATAAGCTTGAATCAAGTCAGCAGCTTGAGTCTTCAACATGGATGAATATCCAGCAGTTCTCAAATGATGTTCCATCCAGACCAGATGCTTAGCTGAGTAGTCTTTAAGAGATTGTACATCTAGCTGACAGATTTGAAGACAATCAGACTTAAAGAATCTCACTTGATGAGGATTGTTGACCACTTGAGGACTAGCCCTGCTGGAAAACTCTTTAAGCCTTTCCCGAAGAACTTCATTCAACTCTGAGCTTCTTTTCACTTTGTTTAAAAGAACCCAAATCTCTGACAACGAACGATTCTCAAATAGATGAAGTGACACCTTGAATGATCCTTCACTCTGACAATATACAAAAATGCTCATCTCATTTAGGGATCTATCAAAAGCAGCTGTGATCCTTGAGACTTCAGTCTTGATAGCATTCATGTACATGTCATTGTTAGGATTTGAGATTTCCAGCTTGTCAAGAAGATGTAAGAACTGCCTATCATTGTTAGTGCATAGCTGAGGCATATCGAGTACTCTCCTAGCTTCATCCCACTTTCCACCAATCTTTAGTCTGACATCTCTTCTCCTTTCTTGAGCTTTAATGTCATGAAGACGTTGTTTTTGAAGAGTTTCTGTTCTTTGTATGTCTTTTCTCCTATCAATGATCTGTGAGACCTTCTTGAGTTCAGCTTCTTTTCTTTGCATCTCTGACTGCTCTTTCTGAAATTCTTTCTCAAACCTAGGATCCACTGTATCTTCTTCTTCCCAATCTTCAAAATCACTTTCTTCTTCAGCTTCAAATAACCCATCTTTATCTTCCTGAACTGGTTCAGTGGGAATGTCAAAAATATCGAAGTCATCCTGTTCTCCACTGTAGTAGGCATCATCAGCCTTTCCTTTATCTCCAGCAGAAGTATCTTTTTCTTTCCCTTTGGAACTACTCCCTTTCTTCTCCCCCTTAGTTGAGGGATCCTCTGCTGACTTTCCTTTGAAACCTCCACCACTTCCAGAGCCTGATCCTCCACCAGACGGTCCTTCAAAATAAGCTCTTTGTTCTTCATTAGGGCAATGAGAATTCTTGATCATGTAATATAAGTGCTTCATGCCTTCATTTAGATGTTCCATGCCCGTCTCTATCTTTAGAAATCTTGAGTTGTCCAGTGAATGATTCATCTCAACGAGGTCTTCAAGAGAAGTCATTCTTGTATGTAGGGAGCAGAAGTTGGATATGTCATCAGCTGATAAATTTGGAGTGTCCTGAATAGAATTGAGCTTTGGTATTACAGTAGTCTTTAAATCTGAGATGTCATTCCTTATGATTGCAAGCTGATTGTCGACAGAGGTGGAAGAAGAAGACCGTTCAACCACTTGTGCTTTGAATGCTTGAGCTTCAGCTTGACTTTTAGCAAGTTCTTCTTTCAGGGCAGCAATCTGAGCTAACAGGTTGACATTATCAGTGTCTGTGTGTGCTCTCACCTGAAGTTCACTCGTGTTTGGTTCACTCATCTCACGTGCATGTGTTTCTCTCAATATGATTGCTCGTGAGGAGTCTTCCAATTGCTGTTCTTGTGTACCTGCATTAAAAATCACCCTAGCCTCTTCAAGAGAGGTCAGTGGTGGTGCAATGGGAATTCGCGAGTCCCGATCCTCAGTCAATGCTATCAAATCTTTTGGAATAGATGTCTGAATTGCTTCAGGGATAGATTGACCGAGTTGCCCTCCACTTTCTCCAGATAAATCTGCGAGTGAAGAATCCCATAAGGGAGCCAGAGTTGTTGGATCTGGGAGGGGAGAAAATGACTCTATTAAAGATGGCGGAGAGTCAGATTTTCTCTCTGAAGCATGTGACTGCTCTTCTGCCGTAACTATGGCAGGCACTGTAACCGACTCTACGTGCACTCCTCGCTGTGTGTCCTGAGTATTATCTGGGGAAGTGTATGGTTCCATTGTGAGTAATGGAATTGTGCTTGACTCAGTACAAGATGCCATGGCCCTATGGCGAATTTCAATAGATGCATCCTGTTGAGAGAATGCCTCTAGTAACTGTTCATTGGCCATTTCAAAGTCCATGTCCTGTTGGGAGGACAAGGATGGGCTTTCAGATGCCTCAGAATAGGTTTTTCTTTTCTTAGGAGGAGGCAGAGCTGAGGGTTCACTCGTATTTGACATTGTACTACTTCCTAGTAATCTTCTGGGTAACATTTTAGACAGTGGGGGAAAGGTTGAGATAGAATGAGACTCTGTGTTTGGCTCTATGACCTGGGATTGAAGCTGTGGTTCTACAACTTCATGGTCAGCCCTATCAACCACTGAGGGTCTGTTAACAGAAGTAGGAAGAGAGTGAGAGTGAGGAGTTACTACCTGTAATGGAAGAGCCTGGGTGGCTTGAACCACTGGAGGTTGAGGTTGCTGTTCATGGCCGGGTAGATTAAAAATAGGTAAGGGAATAAATTGGCCATGAAAGCAGATACAAGTACTGGTACTTGCATAAATTTGAAGGTTGTGTCTTGACGAGTGTAAATCTTTTTGCTAACTGGTGGGTGTTCGGTTACAGCAGAGTTAGCAAAAAGTGCTTTGTGTTCAGGGGTGAGTAGATGATCTGCTATAAGCATAAGAAAACGAGCATAGTAACATGATACCCTACGATTTGTAGAATGATCACGTAAAGCAGAAGTTAGACGTCTCAAGAGAATGGGAAAAAGTAGTTTGCCAAAATTGATCCTTTGATTGAAAACAACCGTAAGACCAATATACTGCAGGGTGGAAGTAATGTTATGAAAATTAGATTTTGTGCAGTTGGCAAACACTTTGGAAAGTGTATCGAAGAATATATCCCATTCAGACACCAAATTTGATTTAGAAAGTTTGGTTAAATTGATCACCCCCTGATAGTGAATGGCATTGAAAAAATTGGTGATATCATTTTCAGAGGGTAAATTACAGAAATTGTCTAGTGGAAAATTTAACGCACGATTGACGACTGTTTCATCAACTACATACTGTGTGTTTGCGATGGTGAATGAAAAAGATTTTGAATCATCGGCCACAGTAGAAGTTGTGCAAATCAGTCTAAGTAGATCGACGTTTAAAATCACATTTGATTCAATAGCAGAGCTAACAATCGAATGATCATTTAAAAATCTAATCAAAGGCTTAAATTTTTCAACATCACATTTTTCCGGATTAAAATAACCAACCTGATTATGCGCGACAATTTGGAAATTGAGAGCCATTTTTTTTAAAGAATAATAATAAGACACAAGCTTTTCAGAATTTTAAGAATAATTTTTATTTAAGAAAAATTCAACAGCATCTCTTTATATATATACTTGTAAGTATATATCACTAAAGTGATGATTAAGTTTGCTGAGTGAAAACTCGAGCAAGGAAATATGGTGACTGATTTTTTTTTTGTTTGTTCGAGGAGAGAGAAGAGAGAAAAAGGGAGTGAAAAAACTGTTCAAAATTTTTTGAAATGAACTGCTATGTTGAAATGGTTTAAAACAAAACAACAACAGCCTTTATATAACAGCTGGTATGACAATCCGGGATTGTCATACCGATTGTCATACCAGGCAAAAGAAGGAAAAGAAACAAATAAAAATAAATAACTGGTATGACAATCTGATAGTCATACCGATTGTCATACCAGTACAAAATAAAACAATATAATTCTGATATTAATTTTATTACTGGCATGACAATCAATAGTCATACCGATTGTCTTGCCAGTTATAAAATTAATCTGATTTTAAAATAAGCAATCATTATTACTAAAATGACTTTCAGCAAGACAATTTCAATTGTCTTGCCGATTGTCTTTCTAGAATAAGATAAAATAAGCATTAACAGATTTATATTTACATGTGTACTGAAATGATTTTCAGCAAGACAATTTTAATTGTCTTGCCGATTGTCTTTGCAGTAGAAAAACAAAATAAATATGTACAGACCTCTAATTATGTACTGAAGCTATATTTCAAAATAGTACAACTGAAATAAACACTTAAAATTTTCACAGAGACAAAGACAATATTTCAGAATTAATTATTTTTATTCCAAAAATAGATTTCTGTTGAATTTTAGCAAATAAAATTCATAGAAAAATATCTTTAGAGGAAATAAAATATTCTGAGATATTTTAAATTAACAAGTAGAGTAAATAACATAGATAAGATAATATATATTACATAGAAATAAGCAAGAAATATGATAAAATGATAAAATAAATTTGCAAATGAATTTTTCATTTATGAAAAATTCATTTGTAAATTCATTCAAGAACAGATTCCAGATATTAATTAAATTAATCACTAAAACTATTTAACATGCCCAATTTACCAACTAATCTGGTAAATGTGGATTCGTCAAGTGGTTTAGTGAAAATATCTGCTATTTGTTCTTCTGTTGGAACAAAAAATAGTTCAACAGTACCATTCATGACGTGCTCTCTAATAAAATGATACCTGATGTCAATGTGCTTTGTCCTCGAGTGCTGCACAGGGTTGTTGGTGATGGCTATTGCACTTGTATTGTCACATAAAATAGGAATCTTGTTCAATACAAAGCCATAGTCTCGTAGTTGGTTCCTAATCCACAAGATCTGAGCACAGCAGCTTCCAGCAGCAATATATTCAGCCTCGGCCGTTGAGTTGGAAACTGTTTGCTGTTTCTTGCTGTACCATGAGACTAGCCTGCTTCCTAAGAATTGACAACTTCCTGAGGTGCTTTTCCTATCAACAACACTTCCTGCATAATCTGAATCTGTATATCCGACAAGGTTAAAACCAGATTCTTTAGGGTACCAAATACCTAGATTTGGTGTTCCCTTAAGATATCTTAAGATTCGTTTAACAGCAACGAGATGAATATCTCTAGGATCCGCTTGGAACCTTGCACATAAACATGTAGCATACATAATATCTGGTCTACTTGCAGTAAGATAGAGTAACGAGCCAATCATACCTCTGTAGCTTGTGACATCTACCTTAATGGAGTTTTCATATGGTCCAAGCTTGACAGCTGTAGTTGATGGAGTCCTTGCTGATGCAGAATCCTCTAGATTGTATTTTTTGAGGAGTTCCTTGAGATACTTGGATTGACAAATAAATGTTCCATCTAACCTTTGATTTACTTGTAATCCAAGAAAGAACTTCAGCTCTCCCATCATGCTCATTTCAAACTTGCTGTGCATTAACTTAGCAAATCTCTTACAGAGATTATCATTAGTAGACCCAAATATTATATCATCCACATAGACTTGGACTAATATAGTATCATTCTTATGTTTTTTAGAAAAGAGAGTTTTGTCTATGACACCTCTAATAAAGCTATTTTCAATAAGAAATTCAGAGAGAGTGTCATACCATTTTCTTGGTGAATGTTTTAGCCCATAGATAGCCTTGAAAAGAAAGAAGACAAAATCCATATGATTTGGATCTTCAAAACCAGGAGGTTGCTCTACATATACCTCTTCATCCAGCTTTCCATTCAGAAAGGCGCTCTTGACATCCATTTGATAAACTTTAAAGTTTGAAAATGCTGCGAATGCCAGAAATATCCTGATGGCCTCAAGTCTAGCCACTGGAGCATAGGTTTCATCATAATCAATACCTTCAGCTTGAGAATACCCTTTAGCTACCAGTCTTGCCTTGTTTCTTGTAACCACACCATCTTCATCTAGTTTATTCCTGAATACCCACCTTGTACCAACAGCTTTCTTGTGTACAGGCCTAGGTACCAGTTTCCAGACTTGTTGACTTTCAAACTGATTGAGTTCATCTTGCATAGCAATCACCCAATCTGGATCAGTCAGTGCTTCTTCAATTTTCTTAGGTTCCATCTCAGAAAGAAATCCTGAGAACAGACACTCATTTTGAGTAGCACGTCTAGTTCTGACTCCAACATCTGGATCACCAATAATCAACTCAAAAGGGTGAGCTTTATTCCAGACAGTCTGTCTTGGAAGATTTGATCTTGATGATTCGCCTTGAAATTCATTGTGATGTTGTGTCCTACTAGATGATCCTTCAGCATCTCCCCCTGAGTTGTTGCCATGTTGACTTGAAGATTCTCCGTCAGTAGCAGTGGTATCTCCATTGTTTCCAGAGTTTCCATCACTATTACCTTGAGTATTATCAGGATTAACAGGTTCTTCAACAGCAACAACCTCAGGTTCTTGACCATGTTCTGACTCTGAATCTGACGTATCATCAAACTTCAGTTTCTCAGAAGGATCTTCAGTTTGGATACTAGGGAGTTTAGTGTCATCAAATGTAACATTGACACTTTCAGTTACTTTGTGTTGATCAATGATATACACTCTATATGATCTTCTTCCATATCCAACAAAAATACCCTCATATGCCTTTGCCTCGAACTTACCACGACGATCATCTCCATCCTTGAGCACGAAGCATCTGGCACCAAATACATGAAAGTATTTGATAGAAGGTTTCTGTTCATTCAAAATCTCATAAGGAGTTTTCATGAAGTCTTTGTTGATTAGAGTTCGATTCTGAGTATAACATGCAGTATTGACAGCTTCAGCCCAAAAGTACATTGGAAGACCTGATTCATTTAACATCGTTCTTGCAGCTTCAATCAATGTACGATTCTTCCTTTCTACCACTCCATTTTGCTGAGGGGTTCTAGGAGCTGAAAATTGTCTGGTAATCCCTTTGTCTGTACAGAATCCATTTAGAAGTGCATTCTTGAATTCTGTTCCATTATCTGACCTTATTGCTCTAACAGGGACGTTAGAATCTAACTCAATCATCTTGATATAATCAATCACAACTTGTGGTGTTTCATCCTTAGAGTGAAGAAATAAAACCCACGTATACTTGGAATAGTCATCAACTATCACAAGACAGTAACACTTCTTTGACATAGAAAGGATATTAACTGGACCAAATAAATCCATGTGCAATAATTGCAGAACACCAGTTATGGAAGATGTGTCAGTGCCTTTGTGACTTGCTTTCTTTGACTTTCCTTTCTGGCAAGCCTCACATAGTCCTTCTGGAGAGAATTCCAGCTGAGGCAGACCTCTTACCAATTCTCTTTTGACAAGAGAATTCATTATCTTGAAATTGAGATGGGAAAGTCTCTTGTGCCATAGCCAACTCTCATTTGACGATGCTTTTGCATAGAAACAATTGACTTCAAGATTGCTTCCAGAGTTCATGTCAGCTACGAACAGATTTCCTTTCCGTATTCCCATTAAGGAGGGTTTTTCACTTTTCTTGTGCAGAATCTGACACTTCAGCTTGTCGAATAAAACATTGTAGCCGTTGTCACAGAACTGACTAATGCTAAGCAGATTGTGTTCAAGTCCTTGCACAAGATATACATTTTCAATGATAACATTTCCAGCTTGCAAACAGCCATATCCCTCCGTTAAACCTTTGCTGTTATCTCCAAAGGTAACCACTGGGCCAGCTTTCTCAACCACATTTGATAGCAGGGCTCTATCTCTGGTCATATGTCTTGACGATCCACTGTCAAGAATCCACACTACCGGTTGTACCTGTTTAATGCCCTGCAATACAAATGGATTAGAACTTCTTCGGAACCCAAGCTTGGCTGGGTCCGGCATACTTGTAAAATTGGCCTTTATCAGGCAAAACAACATTCTTAATTTCACTATTCTCAACATTCTCAATGACTGAACATTTGACCTTTAAAACAGCCTTATCAGATTTATGTTTAGGCTTAGGCACAAATGTCTCCTTTCTAGCTTTAGGAGGACTAGCAGTCTTAGACCTATCATGCTTTCTATTATTCACATGCTGACGAGGAGTAGTCTTATCATTAGAAGCATGCTTACCATTAAAATAAGCAAACAACAGATTAAAAGCACAAGACATACAATCAGGAACACCACATGCTTTATGAGAAGGATTAACAATAGGCAACTTATGCATGGTAGACATGGCATTTGTGTTATCCAACTCATGTGTGTCTGAGTTAGTCTCAGTTGCTTTCACAACCTTGACTGGAACTTTTGACACACTTGACTTGGAGACAGCTTTCCCATTAGCATTATCTTCAGCACGGATTTCTTCTTGAATAATAAAAGAGGTCTCATCAAATGGTTCAGCAATTGATTCCTTATAGAGGGGTTCATCAACACCCTTAAGCACATGTGGTACTTCCCTGCCTTTAGCACATACATGAGGAGGGGAGTTTATGCCTAATTTTCCAATAGCAGCATTGTAATCATAACCTATTCCATGTGTTTGATTAACAGCTTGCTTATTGTAAAACTCTTTGGACTTCGAACAAGAATTAAAGTAAGCTTTAACCTTAGCCTCAAGACCGGTGATCTTGTCTTTGAGAATAGTTTCGAGTTGTCTATAACAGTCAACTCTATTCTCTAGAAAAGATACTTGGTCTTTAAGTTTATCTTGATTAATGTGCACAAGTCTTAATTCATTGACCTCTTTCTCAAGGTCTTTGATTTGTTGATTTAACAATTCATTATCACGACGAGCACAATCTAAGTTACCTCTTAGATGATAAACCATTTCAGCATCAGAAAGTTTTACCTCTTTTCTTGACGATGAGGTGCTTGCATCACTAGCCATGAGAGCAAGATTCCCAACTTCTTCATCTTCACTGTCAGTATCATCCCAGCTTCTTCCCTTTGCCAGGTACGCCCTTTCAGATTTACTCTTCTGATTAGAATCGTAAGAGTTCTTCCTTGCTTGTTTTGGCTTCCTGCATTCTGTGGCAAAGTGTCCCAACTCATTACAGTTGAAGCATCGAATGGTGCTTCGATCAACCATCCCTGTTTTATACCCACCACTGCTGGTGTTAGAGGATGAAGATCCACCTTTCTGGAATCTGTTGTAGTTGGACTTGTACTTGAACTTGGGATTCCTTTTGAATCTGACATTTGAGAATCTCTTGACAATCAGGGCCATTGACTCATCCTCCAATTGCTCCAGTTCTTCCAAGGAATAATAATCATCTCCTGATTGATTTGTAGTAGGAGAATCAAATTCTGCTACTATCACATTATCTTCAACCTTGGAAGACTGTACCATTCTATCTGACTGTTGAGATTGTTGTTGATATAGTGGTTGTTGTTGTTGTTCATCAGCTACCAGAGCAGTAGACGTGCTGACCACTCTTCCTTTCCCGTAAACTTCCTTCTGCTGAATCTGCTCCAACTCATAAGTCTTTAACACACCATATAGCCTTTCCAAAGAAATCTCACTCAGATCTCTTGCTTCTCTTATGGCAGTGATTCTATGTTCGAGATGAGTTGGCAGTGTTAAAAGGAACTTTTTATTGACCTCCCTGATGGAATAGTATTTACCATTAATGTTCAGGTTGTTGATCAATGCATTGTACCTCTCAAACACTTCAGTGATTCCTTCTCCTGGATTGGATTTAAAGTATTCATACTCAGAGGTTAGGATTTCTAGTTTGTTCTCCCTAACTTCCTCTGTGCCTTCATTAATAATCTCAATAGTTTCCCAGATATGTTTAGAATCTTTACAATTCATCACATGTCTGTTCATTAGGGGATTAAGGGAATCTACTAAGATTAATTGAAGGCTAGCATCCAGGGAAGCTTCTTCTATTTCAGCAGGAGAGAAGTCCTCAGGATCCTTCACATAAGTTCTCGCTTTGGTGATCACCACATCATTCTCTATTACCTCTGGTTCAATAACCATAGGAATTTTTGGACCCTTCTTCAACACTTGCAAATATTTGGGATTAGCAACCTGTAAAAACAGTAGCATCTTCTTCTTCCACATCACATAATTTTCTTTATCGAAAAGTGGAATTTTAACGGTTCCAACTTTTTGTGTAGTCATTATGAATTTTTGAGTGAATAAAAATTCAAGAAGTGAAAGAAACACAAAAGTCTAGGATCTTGATTTGTACGTTAATCAGAAGGCTCTGATACCAATTGTTAGGTCCCAATTTGTTTGTAGAAGGGGGGGTTGAATGCAAACAATACCGTTTCGTCGAATAAAATGCGGAATAAAATTGTGAAACAAAATTCAAGTTAAATAAAACTTTTATTAAACTTGAAAGGTGTTACAACTACGGTATCGGTTACAAGGGATTAATCTCAAATCAATTATTACAAATTTAGAATAAATTCGACATGAACTTTTTCTATTTTTGTAATTAAAAGATCAAATGCTAAAAGCGATTTGAGATTAAGTTCTAGGGATTTTAATCCGCTAGATAGATACACAAGAACAAGATAAGTATTTCTAGTTGATTGGATTTAACTTTACAATCTAGAAAATTGATCTTGAAGTTGCAGAATAGATGTAATATTTTTCTGCTTCTTTTTCTCTTTTGTTCTTCTGTATGTTGTGTTCTGTTTGATTGATTGATTTTTTGAATTGCTGCTTCTGCTTCTATTTAACAATCCAACCGAGAGAAAAAGAACTGGAATGACAATCCTTTTTAGCTTGAAAGACTTTCGGTGAGACAATCTATTAGAGCTAGCAAGACAATTAAAATGAACTAGCAAGACTTTCGGTATGACTATTGATTGTCATACCGATTGTCATATTAGTTCAAATGAAATTGTTTTACTGAATTAATAATTGATTTTAATCTAAATAATAATTCTATCAATACAATCAACTGAATCAGCATGACATTCGGTATGACTATCAATTGTCATACCGATTGTCATACTAGTACAATCAGTTGTCTTTTTTAGAATTATCACAGATTTTAATCAATTAACATTCTGAAAATCCTCATTTATTAACTCTAAATTAATTAATCAATTTAATTCAATTAATCAATAAATTAATCCTTGCAGATATAATTTATTCTCTTAATTAAATTATATGACTTAATTAATTAATAGAGAATTAATACTATCCCTGAGCAGCATCCATTCTTCTGACAATCTTCTGAAAGTCTCTGAGACTTATGAATCAATTCCGTCACTTTAATGCTGACACTCGATGTACTGTCTAGTTCATGAGTGACTAACTTTCGTGACGTTTCTTCATGTCTTGACTTTGTTGTTATGATTGAATCCTTGTAATAAATGATACCTTGACGAGATCTCTGTCACTTGATTAAATCCACGATCTTGATTTATATCACTGAGGCATGATCAAATTCTTGAACTTCTTCCAGTGAATCTTCAAGTCTGCAGATGAACAATGTTCCTTTATTCTTTGACAGATGTTACTTTATGAGATCTCTCTGATGCTTGATCCACTATTTACTTATTACATTCTTATTTGAGTTGAGTTAAATACTCGAATAAACGAGTAGGCTATGACATATGCCTTTCAATTTGGTATATCCTTCTACCGATGAGAAGACATAACGAATTAGAAGATCTAATACAGCAAGGGTTATTAAATCGATTTCCTTAACGGTGAAACCTGGGCCTATATCATGTGTAGCTAGAATCAAAGACTGATGTGGAGCCGCATATGTTGTATTTATTATACGCGTATATAATAAATCATAATCAAAGTAATGGGTTTTCTTTGTAGTACAGTATGAACGGGTTGTATGAACCCTTAAATATGCCCCCTTTTTCCCAACCATGCTAATAGTGTAAACAATATCGAGCTGAAAGCTCATTTTTGAACGAATTCCACATCCTTACATGATTAGCATATCTCTCATCATTTGTTTTGCCGTGCTCGGTAGGACCACAGACCGCATTTATATAGGAATTATATGAATTAATTATCAATCTTTTCTTCTTCGTCCAAGTATTATTTTTACCCCTCAGCTCTGCTAGAATGCAATTATTTAAGAGAGCTTCGAGTTCAACAGAAGGTATAACTCTTTCGAATGATGGATTATGGTAACCGGGTTTTGATAAATTCATATAGATGAACTCGTTAATCACTACAAGAGGCGGACCCATTTCCTTATAGGCATCAATATATAATTTCGGTAATATAGAGCTATAGGGTACTGTTGATAGAAAGTTGTCGTGAACAGTGTAGATAGGGATAGAATCCTTGAGTAAGGAGTTGACTACACTCATTGCGAGACAGGCATCCTTTTGATGAATGAAGTTGACAAAGGTTGATGTCATCATTTTTCTACTATCCCGTTTATCAGATGGTATTGAGAGAGTTACTTTTCTCTTCGAAGAAGATTTTATATCATGGACCCATATATGAGTCTCTGATGATTTTCGATAATCCTGTATTGTTGTAAACCACGGGACTTTATAGCAAACGGCAAGATCCCTTTCTGACGAAAACCAACCTATATTTTTGATCAAATTCATCAAGCAATACAGCCTATCATATTTCTTTTCAAAGAATACATAAAACACTTTTGCCACTGTTTTTGAGCGCTTACCCAGATCGAGAGGTAAAGCCTCTTGCAGATAGGCTGCAGTGCTCATTATAGTTTTACCATATATCATTGGCATGAATATATTCTTCATTATCTTACGCGTCAGATTTTCACCTACAGTAAGAATGAGTGAATCTTTTTTATAAGTTTCTTTTATGAAGACTTTCATATCTTCGAGAAGGTATTCATACAAATCTTGGATATTATCATCATTATCAGGGGCTATAAGATTTGTATTCTGAGCTAGCGATTTATCCAATAAAAAGTAGCTCATTAGCTGATAAGCACTCGCGGAGGCATCCTGGGTTATGGGATAATAAATTAGATATTGAAATATATCGGGACCCCTCTCAGGAGGCCTTTCATCGACATCATTTAATGCAACAGCACATGACAGTAACTGTAATGGTTTTTTAGCATCACGAGCTTTTTCGATTAAAGTATTATTATCATTTAGAGATGAGGAGATATAGTCTGCACACCATTTTAAACCATTACTGTAATTTATAAACCCCTTGTAATGGAAGGATGATGCTTCGACAAAAGACTTTAAGAGATTCATATCTTTTTGGTTATCTAAACTATAAGCGTCTTCCGCAATGACGACCAGGCTTCTGGCTAGATCACGTTCATGGAAATGCAAAATACCGCTGCGATAGATTCGTCCTCGGAAATCCAGAAAAGCTGGCAAATAAAAACGGTATCCCTCGTAGACTATTGATAATTTCAATATGTATTGCTCATAGCAGGCACGCTGAATGAGTTGACTCAATTCCTTGAATAAGGTTGAAAGGCGTACACCTTTTTTGAAATTATATGAATAATACTTATTCTTAAATATCTCATATATACCCTTGAATTTCAATTTAAAATAGAAATGAAGGCAGGAGTAAACCATGCTCTACCAATATAGACTCATTATCTCGAATATATTTCAAGAAAAGGCTATTTACTTTAAATGGTTCACTTTGTAGTTTATTCATGATATTACATAATTGATTAGAATTCTGATTTAATTTTAGATAAAAATGATCTATATTATGAGAGCTTAACAAACGGTAACGCTCGTCTATATCCGCTGTTAAACTACTTAAGTAACCACCCCTTATATCTGAGAGATACTTGGGCTTTTGATTATCAGGAAGAATACTTTTCCAATCTTCTGGTTTGCAGACCATAGGTAAACTAAACCTGATAGGCAAATCAGAGACGGGAAATTTACAGTGTACGTTCTGATGCTTAGCAATATAGAAATCACTCCCTTTCTTGCGGATAGGATCATCTTCAATATTCCCAATATGCGATACTTCTATCAAATCCCTTTTTTGCATGAATTCAACTAATTCAGTGCCGAAGCTAAAATATCTGCTGCGGGTTTTAGCTCTGGTTTTAGCTTCATCGCTGGCTTTAGCTTTAGGAGCGCTAGGTTGTTCAGGCACAACGGGAGTCCATTCTCTATGAAATTTGCGCCTCATTAATAAAGTGATCTGTGAACGAACAACAGTATCTAAACGATCTACTAGAGTAGATAGACGAATAACTGAATTAGATTCTACTGCATTAAACAAAGTACTTAACACATGTATTATTAATACTTCCAACGTATAATTACCAAACACATTAAGTGATTCTTTTTCTTCATCAGAGAGCTTTTTACTCAACAAAAGAAAATCCTTTGCAGAACTATAACCAAGAGTTGCAGACTGTTCTCCTTTCTTAATCATATATGTGATTACGTTTGGAACATTTTTATACATAGACTCTTCATCAAACTCAAAAGAAGACTCCTCGATGAATTTTTGAATATCTCGTAATTCTTCCTCGCTAAGATTCATACCACGATGATGGTTCAGACGCTTGAATACGACCTGTTTATAGATGAAGTCATTCTTCATAGGAACACATTCATTCATGTTAGTGATCTCACATTTTTTTATAGCCTCATCATAAAATTCAACCCAGAATTTGATGACCTTTTCTCGATCATCATTTCCGATACAAGGTAAAAATTCGTGAGAATTGAATATCCAAGTAGTATTAGAGGGTTTATACACCTTAGCAGCGTTAAAAAAATTCCAGATCATGGAAACATTTTGTTTTATACAGAGTGAAAATCCTGGATTTTGCACGGTATCTAGAATACCTATTCTTGCATATATGAATTAAGCGTTCTTACTTATTAAGAAGCGTTCTTACTTTTCATATAGTGGAGAAAGGGTATTATCTAGAAAATCAAGAACCGTGAGGCCGCCACCCTGTGGACTGGTATACTATACTAACCCATATCAGCAGTGAGAGGCTGGAATCAATCAACATCCTCTATACTTTCCGGGATTGGGCATCCATAAATTAGCCCTGTGAGAGGGTCCCCTATAGATGGATTGGAATGTTTTAAACATGAAGTGCCTAACTCAGCTCCATGCTGCCCTACACCCTAATATAGTCTACCAGTGTATCCACACTCTATAAATGCGTAGAAGAATATAAGATTACTGCTATAGAGATGGGCCTGATATTACTCTATAAGGGTGCCCCCCTGGGGTATGATATTTTTCATCTACAACTTAAAATCGCCAAAATTTTAACCCTCGCCTTTCCATTTCCATTTTCCAACTATGTCAAATACTTACTTACCTACTCGATGACATCCCCTTTCATATTCTGTCACGACTAATATCCGTTCACGTTTTTAGGCATCTTTAAGTCTTCTTGTTAAGTAAAAAAGCGTTCTTTTCATGCGATCCTTCTCATCAGTTATTCTGAGATTTGTCATCCTCAATATATATTTTCCTACTTAAAGTGTCGGCTATCACATTGGCCTTTCCTTGATGATAATAGATTTCTCAATCATAGCCTTTGATCAATTTGACTATACCCTCTATCTCGTGTTCAGTGTAAAAAAAAAATTCCAAAATTTTCTCATAAGTAAACTCCTTGTACCTTTCAGTCTGAACCTTATCGCAATTATTCTAGATTATTATTAGAAAGCCTTATGTTACGGTCCTTAAGCTGCGTAGACATATCATTAGACTTCACGCAACATCCTATTTTTATTGTTGAGTATTTTTAGCACGGGATCACTACTAACCTTACCTTCACCTTTTGAAAAATCTTATTCCTCAAATTCATATATGCTTTTTTTCCCCGAATTTATTAGCACCTCTCCCGATAATGTTTCATAGAACTGTACCTCACTAATCACGTCGTATCCCTATTTTCGTTCTTCTATAACCATCTTAAAGATACTTATGATAATAATTAAACATGGTATTCTTCTCTTTAAAACAACTTACTCATCACGATGCTCCGATTGCACCATCATAGCACTTAGCTTTCAGTCTCATATTACAACAACCGGTTTTCAACTATTCCTCTCTTTGTTGGGAAGGCAATTAGCCTTGGAAAAATGATTTTCACAGTATCGATGAAATTTAGACAATCTTAACAAGATTTTAAAATCTAACATCTAAACGAATAATGAGCTCTGAATAAAAGAGTCACAACACTCACAAATTTATAACTTGGAAGGAAGAATACAACATGGATTATCCTTCCATGTCCTTAGAATTTTATATTGTGATATTATGGAGAATATCCATTGAAAGCAATGATTGTTGAATAATACCATCATACGAATGATATTTGTAAGATTTTCCCATTGAAAGAATACTTTTCATCCCGAAAAATGAAAGAAATATCGAATAACATCCTCAACCAAAGGTTAACCATTGAGGTCTCAAAGAGGTGCTGTTTTGAAAGAAGGAATTCGATCCAATGATTAATAAATAAGGAAGTATATTGTTCTTCAATCACTTTGAAATTTTAATTGGATATTCGTTATACAACGAAAGAATAAAATATTTCATGAACAAAATATTTCATAAAACTGAATGTGAATTCTCGTTTGAGTGGGCGACCTAGTTAGGTCTCAATTAAATCATTCTTTGAAAATTTTGTTAACAATTAAATCTGGCATATATAATGCACTATGGAATAATCAAAATTTTATTGGAAGTGGAACTAGCAAAATAATAACTAGTCCATATCAAACAATATTATCAACCGGCTAAGAAAATGGCCAGCACAATTGGTTTGGCCCATAGCAACTAGCTAGGACGATTAGCTAGGCTTTTGTCGTATTAATTAAAATTTTGACTAGTTAGGACAATTAACTAGTCATTCATGATAACATATGCAACTAGGCATATTTCAGTTTGTTTGTAAACATCTCAACATCGTAACCACTGAAGAAATTGTGGTTACCTGGATGACGATTTTGAAATAAAGAGTTTTTAAATTTGGGTCGAGAAAGACAATTATAACTCTGAATCGAGTGGTATTGGCATTGGAACAATCGATAGCCTCTTATCAAATATTTCTTTCCAAATAAAGGGTACACTCATAGGTGCCCTAGTTCACATACTTTATCAGAATAGAATTAAATCAAAATACCAATATCAAATTGATACCCTTATTATGATTTCAAAGGTCAATACATAATTTCATCCCGATTAGAGGAAAAGGATTCTCGAGGAATATATGGATATTAGATCATCCATGTTTTTAACAATTTGTTAGATATTTACAATCTCGACTGAAAAGAGTAAGTATGAAAAAAGAATCAAAAGAAGATACTCATTATGAATATACATCGATGAATTGAGGGAAAATTTTTATATATATATAAAATCTATTGGATAATTGAAATGAAGTATAAATATCTCTGAGTTGATCAAGAAGATCATAATCTATGAATGAAAGTTCATGGATTAACTAAAAGAATTGAACAAGTCTGATGCGGAGAAAGACTATTCAAGATGGTCATATCAGAAGTTCAAAGTAGGGAAAGAAAATGATTGTCTGATATAACTTATCAAGGCAATACGACTGATCAACAATTTGGAGGGAGTAACGGGACAGTGCGTAGGTGCCAAAAAATTTCACTGATTATCCTAACTCTCATCATTATCCTCCTGGGGATGATACCACCTCTTCGTCTTTGTAATTCCATGTTTCAATAGTTTCTCTTTCAACATCATTTTAAAATCGCTTACTAACTTGACTTTCACACGTATATCTGTCATTCCGGTGTTTTACCTCGAAGACCTTACTCAGAAATATTCCAAAAACATCTGTTAAGCCGATAGTTGCCTGCTACACGCATCCGTTACTAACTATAAGTGGCCAGTTCCCCCTGGGAACAGATCAAAGAGATTTCTTAGGGATCTCAATGCAGTCCATATGTTCAGTGGCATGTGTGTGTAATTGAACATACATTACCGAATATATTAGAGGTCTACGTGTATATATACGTTGCCTCTGACATCATTTCCACCGAAGAATTCCGCTCTAGACTCACTGGTCTATCCTTTTAAAAGGTTCCAAGATCAAACCATCGCTCATTGTAATCTTATGCCATTTAATTATAGACATGCTATCAATTCTTAATGCTCTCGATTTCTGAGCTAAACCATCATAACCTTACATGTTAAGTGCACTAATAATATCATATAGTGTACTCGTCCTATGATGACATTCTTATATTACATTCGAATATTCCGTAATAGAATTAGAATCCTCAAGGGTATATTGGACACTATCTCTGGTGAGTTTGTGATTGATACGCCATTCCCATCCTCCTTGTAAAATGACACTGTCAACTAGTTTGGGCCAATAACCTCAACTGTATGCTAATAATTAGACTTCATGATCCTCACATATGATGCTCCCTTCACGGGAAACCTATAAAGAACTACGAGTATTAAGGCTCGTGTTATCAAAATTTATATATTGTGTTGGTAATATCGTCTTTTACCCAAATGCTCTGTAGACTCAGCTCCAAGTTCTACATCCACATCCTTGCCAAATCAAATATGATTCAAATTTTTCTCCTCCTCATTCTGATAATCTCCAATGGTCCTATTAGTCATACTTTAATACCTCAAATACACATTTATCCTCACCTACCCATTGGGCTACATCCGGTAGTCCAATGATGAACTCTATATGAGCTCTCACGAAATCTCGCATCTAGACAGACTCCTAACACTCTTGTTTCTGAGTACTATAGCTTAATGCTCTGATACCATTTCTATAACGCCCCCAAATTCGGGGTCAGGAATCTGGGTCGTCAGGCCATCCTTCACTCATGTGTAACCTGGTATTGATTTAATAATCCAACAGACCCCAATCTCATACTCGTACACATAAGTTATAGCCTTAGAAATGACGTACAAAATGTAATCTTCTTTTATTATACTCAAATGTACTTTACAGGATCTCAAACAATTATTTATAACCTCTACATGAAGTTACAATAATTACGACCGATATCTTATATCTATCTGATACTCTAGCACACCTGAGACAAAGCTGTCAGGGATCCTCCCCATGACTGCAAGCGACTAAGTCCCACACCGGCATACTGGTTATCTGTTGTGTTGTGTCATTTAAAAGAAAGCAAGAGTGAGCTATAATGCCCAGCATAATAATGTACAATATGAAAATGACTATCTGATAAACTCATGTAAAACATCATATTTGATAAATACGTTTTCTTCAAAAATAGTTTTCCTTGGTGATACACACCTCTTTATGAAAACAATCCTTTAGTGGTTTTTATTAACCTGCGAATACTTTAATAGTAAACCTAGCACCTAGGCTTGGGTTACGGTATTGCATCACAATTCCAATTGGAAGAATAGGACATTTGTTGGAGCCACCGCATATGATGATCAGTCGTACTGCGATAAAATAACCTTTTCTACTAGTAGAAGGACGACACCTTCGTATTCTGGTTATCACCCTTGCCGCATTCGGGCTACGTGTCCCATTTTCGGGTATACACATACTTCACAAGTTCCTGAGTACACTGAGTACCTTCGCCTGCGGTACCTTTAGTAGTCCATCTAGCACACAAGTACCAGAGTCTACCCCTCCTTTGTCCTTTAAAAGAATTCTATCAATCTCGAGAACTCGAACCACATCGAAGTTCCCCAAGCATTTTGCTTGTTGATAGAAACAGCTTATCTCTCTAAGATATAAGTGTATATATGTATATACGTTCTTCCGAGAATTTCGGAGGAAGTACTAAGGATGTGAGTTGACCGTTGTCTACAGATAATTAAATAAGGGGGAAAAGTTTCTCCTTGAAACTATATTCAAAATATTAAATAAGTCGGGATAATGTTCACCGACAATCTGAAATTATTCGAATGATATCTGAAATCAGGAAGTATATTTTAAATCAGGATCTATGATTTTTAAATCAATAATAAACCCTTTAATAAATAATAAATAATTAAATGACAATCGATAGATAATTAACCTCGAATAAGTTTACTATTGTAAAAGAATATTTAATATAATATTTCTCAACTAGTTTATGTCTATGAAATTAATAATCTTTAATGATTAATCAGGTTTGAATAAATAAGCATTGGAGAATACTTCTCCTATAATAAATGATTAGTAGATAAATAATTCTTGTCCGAACGATAAAGTATAGTTTAGGGAATACGGTCTTTGGAAATTGTTTTAATAAAAGTTCGAGGTATTTTAATGTATGTTTCGTAAGTGGACGTTGAGTCCCTTTAAAACATACTATTATGGACTTATAATCGTCCTATAATATCACCGGGATGATTTTCGGGTTTATATTTTATAAAACAAAACTGAACGACTCTTGGTCTTACGACTTATAAATCATACTCTACTATAGCGTTAATATTCTTAAATAAGCACCTCCGGAATACTTCCGGGTTTTCATCAAATTTTACTGACCGATCCTCGGTCTAAAATATATACATGCCACGCTATTCGCTAGCATTATGTTCTCAATTATAAACTCCTCCGGGATACCTCCGGGTTTTTATAAGCTTACACCGACCGACTCTCGGTCTAAATATAACATTTCGAACTCGGTATGAACATATACTAGAAATTATCAACAATTGAGTAATGTAATACATCTCAAACTTTGTAAAATAGTTTAAAGCAATCTCATGCATATATCACAGTTTTGTAAAATATTCACAACACAACAGTTCTTAAAAGGTAGGGTTTTGTTAGTCCCTTGACAATATAGCAAGAATTACAGAATGGGGGTTGAATGGAATTCTTGAACCTTTTTCTTAAAATTAAAATGTTCAAACTCGAATATAGATATAAGTGTTTTGATTAGCACAATGCGGAATAAAAACTTAAGTGAATCAAAACTTAAGTAATTAAAAACAAGAGTCTTTAAAAACTTTCTGGTGGATTTAAACAACTCCACCAGAGATATATATTATATCGAGAGAACTTTGTGTGCAAGAATGCTCACTGCTGCTTACAAATTTGAACTACTGAGAATATAGAGAAATGCTAATAATTCTGCTTACAAATGTTTCTCACTTTTTGTATCTCAGATCACAGTTTCTATTTGCTACTTCTTGGTTTATATATTACTAAGATTACAAAGCCAAAAGATAGAATCATTATAAAAACTATCAGTTCTAATGCTTTGTTACTTTGTTCTCTATTACCCAGTTAATAGGCTTCCTCATTCCATTTACATACATCCCGAGGCATGTGACCAGTTGTCACTGTCAACTGATGTTTGAATTCTTTATCCGTTGGGTACATGATCATCCGTCGACTTTATGATCATCCGTTGATGGCTTTATTGATCATCCGTCGACTGCTATTTTAAACATCCGTTGATAGCCATTTGATCATCCATCGATGGCTTTGTTAATCATCCGTCGGTAGCTATTTTGGCACTTGACTTCATTTCACTTATGCAGAATTACAAGACATCATTTATGTACAATTAATCAACCTATTCTGCATATCTAGTAAAATTTAACATGACTTATATGCTACTACAGAATCTATACAAAGGTATATGCAGAAATGTGCTAAGACTCATTATTACATAAGCTACTCACTCGATGGATAATAAATCATTATCCGTCGGGACTATAATGAGTTATCCGCCGGGACTATATTCTTATCCGTCGAGTGCTACATTATTTCACTAAGTAAAATCTACTTTGGTGTTTTGTTTATGAAATCATCAAGTACACAACATATGCACAACAATCTCCCCCAATTTATGTCTAGTGGAATTGTAGCCATAAATTAAGAGATACTTGATGATAACAAAATACCCTAAACATACATCTTTAAAATAAAGTAGATAATACTAAAAGTGCTTCAAATAATCAAAATGTACAAAGTTTGGCTCACAGTCATTTCAAGATGCTCCTCTAGCCTGAGCAGATTTTTCTAGTTTCTTGAAGGTCTAGATCTTCTTCCAAGCTTTTTGTTAGTTTCATCAATCTGATTTTGGAGCTGCCTGTGGAATTCTAGTTCATCAGATTCTGAGAGATTTAGCTTTTCTTATATTTCCAAGAAAGTCTCATTGCTGGAGATGCTCAATTGGTCTTCTAATCTGAAAAATCTTCTCACCCCTTTGTCTTCTATGAACTCCATCAGCCAGTAGGGCCTTAGATGCACTCTTCTCCCTGTGTATGGGATGATTAGAGTCTTTGGGAGTGCATCTTTAGCTCTAACACTCCTTAGTTCTTCAATCTTCTTCAATACTAGTCTTCTTGCAGTGACATTGAACCCAAAGTTCTTCTTGAATGATGAATAAACTTTAATCTGTACAACTTGACTCTCTTGAAGAATCCTGTGAAGTGGCCACTGAATTTCCTTTCCTCCTTTGTACTTGAACACTAACCTTTCAGGTAGGTTTCTGTATGCATCAATTCCCCTCACTTCATCTATTTCATCCAGATAGAGGTTTAGATCAGAAAATTCTTTGATGTCACACAAGTACAAGTAGTCTCCCTTATTGACTTTGGGCTGAGCTTTGACTACATATTTGGATTTGAGGGGTGACAACTTCACTTTCTTGACTGCCCTTGACTTTGTCTTTTTTGGCTTGCTAAGGATTGGTAGACTGAAGTCAAGAATTGGTATGTTATCCCATTCTATTGGCTCATCCTTGGGCACAATAGGTTCACCATGAATATTCCTGTAGGGATCCACCACCCTTATATCTTCAAATACCACAGAGGGCTTTGATGCTTGAGTTGTAGCTGGTGTGGTTTCCTTAGGAAATTGATCTCCCAATTCCTTGTCAACAATATCCAGTTTCCTTTTTGTTCTTTTAGCCAATTCCTTCTTTCTTGGAGATTTCTTCTGTTCTTCAACTTGTTTCCTTGATTCAGTGGCTTCAGAAGGTTGAGAGGAAATTTGTTGAGATAAATTCACAGCCTGTAGCTTGGCTAAGATAGCAATCTGCTCTTTCTTTTGTTTAGCCTTCTTTGCATCTACGGCAGCTTGCTTCTTTTCCTGCTTTAATCTGGCTTTTTCTTCTCTCTTTGCTTGAGCAAATTGAGGATGTCCAGCTATCACACAAATTTCCTTCCCATTTCTGAATATCTTAGCAATCCTCTTTTTAGAAGCTGAATTAGTTGGATCTTTGTAGAAAATAATTGATCTTGACAGAAGCTTCTTTTCATCAGGCTTGGGTGTCTCATACACAGTATCCAAGGGGTTCTTTAAGGATGATTTTGAATAGTTTACCCTTGGTTTAAGGATCATTTCAGCCTTTGGAGACTTGATGCAGGAAGATTGTCCTCTTTCCAGATAATTCATGCTCATCTCATTCACACTGATTTGCTTGACTTGAGAGTGATGGATGGCTGACTTAACTGGCTCCTTGACAAGTTGAAACTTCTTCTGTATCTCCTCATCAATCTTCTCCCAGTGGATCAAACTTAACTTTCCTTTCTCAGCAACTTTCAAGTTTGCTGTTGCTGCTTGAATCAGATCTATACCATCTGCAACTGGTGGCTTTGAGACGGTAATTGAAGGTACAATTACTTTGCTGATTTGTATTTGAAGTTTCTCCCCCTCACTTGGTCCTTTCTCCCCCTTACTTGGTTCTTTCTCCCCCTTTTTGTTATCATCAAGTGGAGAAGTCAGGCCTAGTGCTTTAGCCAGTTGCATTAGAAGATTTTTCTGAGACTGTTGATTTTGAAGAATGATGGCCACAGAATTTTCAATAACTTAAACTCTATCTTCCAACTTGGCCAGCTTCTTTTCAGAATTTGATTCTCGTCTCAGTCTCAGTAATAGATCCTGCATGGTACCATATGGCATGATTGAATCCAGTTTCTCAGAATTGTAGGTCTTCAAGTCAACTATATCCTTTTTGAGTTCATCTACACTCAGATTCTGTCTTAATTGCTGTAGCTTCATTAGATGTAGAGAATCTAGATGAGCTTGAAGAATAACCTTGGTACCAGCATTTGAGCTCCTCTGAATGGCCTTTTGGATAGACATGATTTGTTTGACCAAGGAGACATTAAATTGTCCTGGTGTAGACTCCTTTGTCAAGGCCCATTCAGGTAAATCTGGAATAGAACTCGGGCCTTCATCTCCCCCTAAGTTCATGCTTCCATCAAATGAAATAGAGTCATCATCATTAGAATTTACTCCAAATTCCTCAGATGGCTCACCAGCTATAGAAGGCATTAAATTTACAACAACTTTATCCCTTTGTAGAGATTTTGAAGTATGCACCAGATTCAAAGTCTTTTCTGCCTCCTCATTTCCCTGAGTAGCCAACAATTGATAGGCTGTCACAGGATGAGTAATAGTGTCAGCATCCAAGGAAATGTTATCAATTACAGCTTTGTAATGTTGCTGAAATTGTCTTTCCTTTTCAGCATCATCCACAATCATTGACTCATGAGCAATGGCAAGATCCACCCTTATACCCTCTATACCTGCTTTTCTCTCATGTTCTCTCTTTTGTTACATCAGGGTCTCACCCTGGCTCCCCACCCTCACACCCTCACCTTCACCTACTAAGGTGGGACTCCTCTCACTCCCTTTTGCCAATCCTGAATCAACGAATTGCTGAATTTCACTCATTTCCTCTCCTTTTGCCTGGGAGCAACCCAGCCTCTCACTCAAGACACTCTCCTATCTCAGTCCTAAGAGTGACTGTACAACCACTAAATCTTCTGCACTTGAAATGATTGAAGTTTGAAGTTGTGCAGAGATACTCGACGGATGAGTGATATCCATCGAGTGAGTGGTAGTGCTATCCGATGGATAACTGCTGTTAGGCTTATCCGTTGGGATACAATCACTACTCGACGGATGAGCAATATCCGTCGAGAGAGTAGAAATGAATGAGGTGGGAAGAGAAACTATTGTTGACTCTGTGTTGATTGAAGATATTTGGGGTACAGATGTCATAATAGTTTCTGAAAGAATTGGCAAGTGAGCCATCAAATCATCTAAAAGATGATGCTCACTTGCACTGAGTTTTAGCTTCCCCAACAGAGTTAAAGAAGGGGAATCAGGAATTGAAGTGTTTATCATATCCACTTCCAGAGAGTTTGTTGGTGAGTATGGTGTATGAAATGTTTCTATAACTAGATATTTTGGCTGTGACTGCACATTTATTGGAGCCACATCAAACTGAATTTGAGAGAGTGCAGGGACTGTGTCTTTAGCACCAGTTTGCACTGTGTGTGTGCCCTGTGCATCCCCAGAGGTTTTAGATTTCTTCTTTCTTGTATAAGTTTGGGGTGAGCTTGTGTCCCTAACCCTTTTGGCCTGTGCTCTTGGCTGAGAGCTTTGTTCAATAACTACATCCTTTTGGGATGATGCAGCTAGAAGTGAGCTTTTGTCCTTTTTAAGCACTGCAGTTTGTTGGGAAACTGCACTGTGGCTAGGCTCGGATTCACTCAACTCTCCAACCTTATTCTTGGGGTTTCTTTGATGTTCACCCCTTCCCTCACCTAACTTACCCTCCTTCACACTCCCCTCTTTGGCTTTGGTGGATTTTTCAACTGGTATCTTTTGAGAGATACCAGAGGGGGTTTTCTTTGATTTAGATTTGGAAATAGTAGTGTGTTTGGAGGCTTTGGTAGGCAACTGTTTGGTCATTAGCACAGTTGCCATAGCTACTCCTGAATTCAAAGAAATAGTGGAGGTTGGAATAGTTGTAGGGATGGATGAACTTACCTCACTTACCTGAGGTGCCTGCATTACAGGAAAGTAGAACATTGGCACATCCTTGTGATGGTTGGCCCTATTCAGATCTGCAATGATCCTCCTCTCTTGAACCCAACAATCCAGTTTGTTGTTAGGGTTCTCAAGAACTATTTATTCACAGAGGTGGTTAACCAATAACATAAAAAATCTGGCATAATAAACATTCTTCCCTCTTTTATTTAACTCTCCTAATTTATAACCTAACTCAAACAAGATAAGGTCACCGAAGTTATAAAATTTATCTGTAACTAGCATGTATAGCATGTTAAGCATGGAAATGTTCACTGAATCAAAATTACTGATTTTTCCAGAGAAAACTTTTGTAACTACATCACACATGAAACTCCACTCCTTCCTAAGACCCATTCTCCTAATATCACTCAGTTTAGAAGTAGGAAGTGCATAATGCATGGAATTAAGCATATTGATAATATCAGTGTCATTGTGTGGTGAAGTCACATTATTATCAGGAATTTTGAAACATGCTTTGATCACATCACTATTGATACATAATTCATTACCTTTGATGGTTAGAGTGATGGTCTGATCTGTAGAATTGTAGGTAGCAGTGGTCCACATCTCTTCAACAACTTCACAGAAGATTGTGGGTGGTTCCAGTATAGCGTAATTGAGCTTGCAGTTCTTCACAAAGTCCATCATCTTGTGGTAGTCCTATGACTGCTGAATACCCTCATTGACCAATGCAGTGAAATTGTTCTTCTCATAGATGAACCCAGTTTGAGACATAATCTTTACTACAGGTGCCATTGTTAGAGAATGAAAGCTTGAAGAGAAGGAGAATAATTTCTTGAGAGAGAATGAAATAAGAGCAGTTGAATTTGAGAATGATAAAAGAAAACGCAATGAAATAAGCTTTTATACTATCTCAAAAATAACTGATGAAAATAATAAAGTAAAGTAAATTAACCAATAGAAAATTGCCTAAAATAGTTGTTTAAAAATAAACTGTAAAAATTCCACCCCATTATCCGTCGTGTAATGCTTACAAACTGTAAGTATACTCGATGGATAATATACAGGGAACTAACGACTGAGATTAAGACAATTCGACGGATGAGGATAAAGTGTTATCCGTCGAGTTTTAAAAGATTCCAGAAAAGTAATTGATTTTCATTAGCAAATAGTATATCGACGGATGACTAAGCTCGATGGATAAAGGTCATCCGTCGAGATGTAAATTTTGACTTAGCCAAAATTTCATCCAAGACTGAAAAATCAACTAAATTTCTGGCTACATGACAACTTGCAAAATAACTCAGATAAATTTAAGAGTAATTAAGCATACCTAACTCACTTACCAACCTCGAAAAGGTGGATTCATCCAGTGGCTTGGTAAAGATGTCTGCAAGTTGCATCCCACTTGGAATAAAATGTAACTCTACAGTACCATTCATCACATGTTCCCTTATGAAATGGCACTTGATATCTATGTGCTTTGTCCTTGAATGCTACACTGGATTTTCAGTGATGGCAATTGCACTTGTGTTATCACAAAAAACAGGAATTCTCTCAACTTGTAAACCATAGTCTAGCAATTGATTTTTCATCCATAAAATCTGTGCACAGCAACTTCCAGCAACAATATATTCAGCTTCAGCTATAGAAGTAGAAACCGAATTTTGCTTTTTACTGAACCAAGACATAAGCTTGTTTCCTAGAAATTGACAGGTTCCTGTTGTGCTCTTTCTATCTATTGTACAACCTGCATAATCTGCCTCTGAATAACCAGTTAGATCAAAACCAGAATCTCTAGGGTACCAAATGCCAAGGTTTGGTGTTCCCTTGAGATATCTGAAAATTCTCTTGATAGCTATCAAGTGAGATTCTCTAGGATCAGCCTGAAATCTAGCACATAAACATGTAGCAAACATTATATCTGGCCTACTAGCTGTTAAGTACAGAAGTGAGCCAACCATGCCTCTATAACTTGAAATATCCACAGACTTTTCCGTAGTGTTTAATTCAAGCTTAGTTGCAGTGGCCATGGGAGTTTTTGCAGATGTGCAATCCATTAGATCAAAATTCTTTAAAAGATCAAAAATATATTTAGTTTGATTAATGAATATTCCATCACTAACTTGCTTAACTTGTAAACCAAGAAAATAAGTTAGTTCTCCCATCATACTCATTTCATACTTTGCATCAATTTGGCAAACTTTTTGCAAAGTTTCTCATCCGTAGAACCAAAAATAATATCATCTACATAAATCTGAACAAGTATACTAGAGCCATTAACATTTCTGAAAAATAAAGTTTTATCTATAGTACCTCTTGTGAAGTGATTATCCAAAAGGAACTTTGATAAAGTGTCATACCAGACTCTAGGTGCTTGCTTCAGTCCATAAAGTGCTTTTAGAAGATAATAGACATACTCTGGAAAATTTGGATCTTCAAAACCAGGAGGTTGACTGACATATACTTCTTCCTCCAAATCTCCATTCAGAAAGGCACTTTTGACATCCATTTGATAGACCTTGAAATTGGCATGGGCTGCATAGGCTAAGAAGATTCTGATGGCTTCTAGTCTTGCAACAAGAGCAAATGTTTCATCAAAATCTATTCCTTATTGCTGACAATAGCCCTTAGAAACCAATCTAGCTTTGATTCTGACTACTATGCCATTTTCATCCATCTTGTTTTTGAATACCCACTTGGTGTCTATTGGATTCTTTCCTTTAGGTTTGGGTACCAGCTTCCATACATTATTCCTTTCAAATTGGTTTAGCTCCTCCTGCATAGCTAAAATCCAATCAGGATTCAACAAAGCTTCTTCTACCTTCTTTGGTTCTTCCTTTGACAGAAATGCTCTCATGACAGAATTATTGAACTCAGTTCCATTGTCACTCCTGATTCTTCTAACTTTGAAATCAGGATAATTGTTGACTTGCCTTATGTGATTGATGATGATTTCACTAGCCTCATCTTTAGATTTTAGGAAATATGTCCAAGAGAACTTTGAGAAATCATCTACAATTACTAGGCAAAATCTTTTCCTTGAGATGGACAATACATTGACTGGTCCAAACAAATCCATGTGGAGCAGTTTTAAAGGCTCTTCAATTGTTGAATCAAGTTTCTTCCTGAATGATGCTTTGATCTGCTTCCCTTTTTGGCAGGCATCACACAGTCCATCCTTTGAAAACTCCACTAGAGGAATGCCTCTTACCAATTCTTTCTTTACCAGCTCATTCATGGTCTTGAAGTTTAAATGAGATAGCTTCTTGTGCCATAGCCAACTTTCATCCTGACTTGCTTTACTGAGAAGACAAGTTACAGATTCTGCTTTAGTTGAGTTGAAATCAGCTAGATACACATTTCCTCTTCTCACACCAGTGAGAACCACTTTGTTGCTTCTTTTATTAATCACAACACATGCTTCTGAGTTGAAGGTTACTGAATTGCCTTTGTTACAAAGCTGGCTGATACTCAACAGATTGTGTTTGAGACCATCCACTAAGGCAACCTCCTCAATGATGATATTGTCCTTTGAAATCAAGCCATATCCCACAGTATAACCCTTGCTGTCATCTCCAAAAGTAATACTTGGGCCAGCTCTCTCAAACTCTGTGAGGAGGGTAGAATCACCAGTCATGTGTCTTGAACAACCACTATCCAAGTACCAAAGATTCTTTCTGTTTCCCTGCACACATCAAAATCAAATCAAGTTAATTTTGGTACCCAAGTTTCCTTGGGTCCTGCCTTGTTAGCTTTTTTTTTAATGTTTCTTAGGTCTTATCTCATTTGACTTAGGAATTTTAGATTCATCCTTAGTCATTTGGATTGGACCTTTGAAACCATTCATCGCAACAGAATTATCATGCATATTATGATTAACAGGAAATGGCATGCTTGGTGTGAACATGTTATTCCAGTAAGGCATGCTAAATGGCATTTGTGGCATACTATATGCAGCATAATAAGGATTAGGTGCAAATGGCATATTAGCAAACTGTGAATTCATGTTCTGTGTAGGCATAACATTAACAGGCATGGGAGGCATGTCATTCATGTTAGGAAATTGAGACTGAACAGACATGGGAGTAGGCATGGCAGATTTGTAATTAACAGACAAATGATTTACACTACCACACTTGACACAGATTTTTCTAGGAGCATATTTATCAGGTGTGTAGTTATTGTGTTTGTTAATCCCTACTTTACCATTCCTATTGTTTTTCCTTTTAGTCTCTGTTTTTACCTCTATCTTCTCAAGTCTGTCACTTAACTGTTTGACAGTCATGTGACCAACATTAGCCTTTTTCCCTTTCTTAACTTGACTTGACTCTCCTGAAACAAAGTTCTTGGAAACAGACCCATACTTCTCATTCAGCTTGATTAGTTTAGCTTTGCTAATGGGCTTGCTCACAGCCGACGGATGAGGATTTTCATCATTCAACGGATAACACTTTTTTTAATCTGACGGATAGTCCTCATCATCCGTCGAGTCTACATCTGTTAGCAGTCCATCTACCAAATTAGGTTCTAGTTTCTCTTTGTTCTTTTTCCAGGCTTCATCACAGAAAGACTCAATTCCTTGAACTTTGGTGATTTGAGCATGGACATCCCTGGATATTTTCCATGCTTTAATCACCTCTTGTTCACGCTCGAGCTGCTTCTTTAAAATTTCTTCCTTCTTCAAGGACTCAGTTAATTCCTCCTTAGCAATCTTACACTCAATTCTTAATTTCTCAAAATCAATAAACTGAGACTCAAGCACATTATTCCTCTCACTTAAAAACAGATTGTTTTCTTTGATTTTAGCATTTTCTTTAGTAAGAGACTTAAGTGTAACACACAAATGATATAACTCTGTAGATATGTCATTTATGGCATCATTACACTCAGCTTTAGATAAATGTGCAAGGTTTGTGGTAATTACCTGATTGCTTACGGAACTTGTCTTTGTCTCATCAGACTTGGCCATTAGGGCTAGATTGACATAGCTGACATCTTCATCTTCATCCAAACCATCTGCTGCCCAGTCATTTTCTTGTGTAATAAAAGCCCTTTCCTTTTGTTTGAGTAGATCAAAGTATTTTTGCTTATAATCCATAGACTCAAACTTTTTCTTACTGGAATCTGACTTTCTACACTCATTGGCAAAATGCCCTGCCAAGCCACATTTGAAACATTTGAATTTGGACTTATCCACCATGTTTCTATTTGGCTTGGCTGCTCCAAAGTTCTTCTTGAACTTGAGCTTGGCAAATCTCCTGGAAAGAAATGCTAGATGCTCATCAATGTCCTCCATGTCATCTTGGCTCAATGAATCTTCATTTTCTACTGCAAGCCCCTTGCCCTTATTCTCACAGACCTTAGAAGTTGATTCAACAGCTTCCATCTTCACTTCATTCTCCTTTTCCAAGTCAACAACTAGTGCAATGGATCCTCCTTTCTTCTTTCCTCTCTCCATCCTTTCATCCTACTCTATTTCAAGCTCATAGGTTTTCAGGATGCCATACAGTCTCTCCAAAGTAAACTCCTTATAATCTTGTGAGTTTCTTAATGAGATTGTCATTGGTTTCCATTCCTTTGGAAGAGATCTAAGGAATTTCAGATTAGAGTCTTTAGTCTGATAGACTCTCCCATGCAACTTAAGAGCATTTAGTAGTTTTTGAAACCTACTAAAAATGTCAGTGAGAGACTCACTTTCCTTATTGTGAAAATGCTCATATTGCTGAATTAAGAGCTGCATCTTATTTTCTCTAACTTGCTCAGTGCCATCACAGATTATCTGTATAGTATCCCAGACTTCCTTGGCAGTTTTGTAGTTGATAATGTTGTCAAACATGTCTGCATCAACTCCATTAAACAGAATATTCATGGCCTTTTTATCTTTCCAGACTTGTTCAATGTCAGGATCAGACCATTCATGCCTTGGCTTGGGAACTGATGGCTCGTTTCCTGTTGCAACTCTCATTGGAACATGAGGCCCTCTTTCTATGCAGTCCACATAGGCCTCATCTTGAGAAAGCATATAAAGATGCATCTTTACCTTCCAATGATGGTAATTATCTTTATCTAGAAAATGAATCTTGACTCCAACATCCTTCTTGTTCATCTTGCTGAATTGTTTTGATCTTTAAACTCTTTGTAGATTAAGAGCTTGCTCTGATACCAATTGTTAGTCCCTTGACAATATAGCAAGAATTACAGAAGGGGGTTGAATGGAATTCTTGAACCTTTTTCTTAAAATTAAAATGTTCAAACTCGAATATAGATATAAGTGTTTTGATTAGCACAATGCAGAATAAAAACTTAAGTGAATCAAAATATAAGTAATTAAAAACAAGAGTCTTTAAAAACTTTCTGGTGGATTTAAACAACTCCACCAGAGATATATATTATATCGAGAGAACTCTGTGTGCAAGAATGCTCACAGCTGCTTACAAATTTGAACTACTGAGAATACAGAGAAATGCTAATAATTCTGCTTACAAATTTTTTTTCACTTTTTGTATCTCAGATCACAGTTTCTATTTGCTACTTCTTGGTTTATATATTACCAAGATTACAAAGTCAAAAGATAGAATCATTATAAAAACTATCAGTTCTAATGCTTTGTTACTTTGTTCTCTATTACCCAGTTAATAGGCTTCCTCATTCCATTTGCATACATCCCGACGCATGTGACCAGTTGTCACTGTCAACTGATGTTGAATTCTTTATCCGTTGGGTACATGATCATCCGTCGACTTTATGATCATCCGTTGATGGCTTCGTTGATCATCCGTCGACTGCTATTTTAAACATCCGTTGATAGCCATTTGATCATCCGTCGATGGCTTTGTTAATCATCCATCGGTAGCTATTTTGGCACTTGACTTCATTTCACTTATGCAGAATTACAAGACATCATTTATGTACAATTAATCAACCTATTCTGCATATCTAGTAAAAGTTAACATGACTTATATGCTACTACAGAATCTATACAAAGGTGTATGTAGAAATGGGCTACAGACTCATTATTACATAAGCAACTCACTCGATGGATAATAAATCATTATGCGTCGGGACTAATGAGTTATCCGTCAGGATTATAATTCTTATCCGTCGAGTGCTACATTATTTCACTAAGTAAAATCTACTTAGGTGTTTTGTTTATGAAATCATCAAGTACACAACATATGTACAACAGGTTTGAAAACTTGCCTGGGTATCTCGAGGTGGAGGATGCTCTAGGTTCCGCTCGGAAATCTATGACCATAAACAAAATTCATCTCGTTAGGTCCGTTCTAATTTACTGCGACTCGCACTCATGCGCTATTTATTATGCACCCTCTCAACTTATACTACCCTTATTATTCCTTTAAGTCCTTATTCACATCATGGTCGCTTCATTTTTCTAAGTATCTTAGGTTCATTCTCTTTATCATCGTCGGCTCCGCTTATGGATTCTTATAGTTTCTACTCGCACGGTCTTGGCTCCGATATTTTTATAAAATTGAGAATCATTATTTTTACTTGAAATTTTTATGAAAGTTAAGAAACTCAATATGTAACTCTCTGTAAAAATTTCATGATTTATGAATACTTTTAAATCGATCCTTTATATTTTCAAAGTTCGTGATTCGTAGCAGTTTTTGTCGCGTAAATCACTTTTAGTAAAATGGCCTTAGCTTTTGATCCGTAAATTGGAATCAAGAGATTCAAGTGCCTAAAAGATCCTTATAACATTTTCTATCCTAAAAAAGGCTTAGTTTTAAAGAAACTGTACTTTACAACTTCGGGACTTTCTGCAGAAACTTAAAGTTACGATTCGTTGGTTTTAACGGAGTTACGTTTACGATTGGGGTTTCGTTTACGCCCTAACTCTTAACACAACCACCAACAATCATCATTTCATCATCAACACACAAACTCCTCTCAAGAACATCATGTTCTTGTGGCAACAACAATCAACCTTAATCTACTCAACTTAAACTTCAAGATCTCAACAATACCACTTCTTTAACTAAGTTTTCTACCACATACTAAATGGATCTTAAAAATGAATCTTAAATAAAGTTGGGCCAGAGATTTTTACCTTTTTTGAAAGCTTGAGATGTGTTCTTGAGGATGGTGGAGGCTTGGAAGTGCTTGTTATGATTTTTGGAACCTAAAACCACCATTGAAATCAAGAAACCAAAGAGGGGTTACTATTCATACTATTCACTAGTGACTTTCTTGATTTTATTTCACCCATCAAACCTTGATAAAAAGAGATGAAAGAATTTTCTTACCTTAGTTTAATTGATAGGAGGCTTGAGAATTAATTGGATGATTTTACAAGAGCTAGAACTTGAGTTTTTGAATTGGATTTCTCCTTCTTTTTCATTAGGGCCGAATGGAGCACTCAAGGGGGTATTTATAATACTCTTGGTTGCTTAGCTTGGTTGATTTTCTAGGTAACTTCTAGGAAGATGGGTTGATATCTTTCCTTGATCTTTATTCTTCCTAGTATAGCATTCTAGGTTTATTCTTTGTTGCAAATCTTAGGTAGCTTCCTAGAAACTACTTGTGTTAGCTTCCTTAGCACATTATTTGGATAGCTTACTTGATAATCCTATGGTTAGCTTACTATTTGATAAAGTAACCATAGTTACTTTCTTACCATGGTTTAGTTAGTGCGTTATGTTTATTTAATCGTTTACGCGTTCACTCGGTTGCTTAAACATTTTCGTAATACTTACTCGTAAATGGTTCGCGACGTAATTCCTTTCGTATTTATTCCTTATGTTTTTAATTATCATACTTGAATCTAAATCCGTAGGGTTTTAATCTTGTAATTACATTGTGATCCTCGTAATTCCTCGATGTGTCGTAAATACAATCATTTTTCAAAGTTCGTTTTCTTCGAAAACTAATAGCGTTTACATACACTCATTTAGTACGTAGTGTGGGCTCAAAAGTTTTTCCCGTCCGTCAGGGTTACTATTTATTAAACATTTTACAAGATCTCAAAAATTCAAATTATTATATTATCATTCATAAAGGTCTTTTACCGATGTCAAAAATTTGGGTTCTTACAGAAACCGAGGTCAGTCCATATGGCCTCCAAAAGATAACAACAGTTATCCGCTTTTCTTTCCTGATTTAGTAATGATAACAGGGATGTTCTGGAAGATATTGGGCGTGTTCAACGTGAACTTCTTATTAATAAATCCTCATTCATAACTAATATTTATCTCAACAGTTTTATCAATATTGGTATATCTCTTATACCTGGTGTTTCACTTTTGGGTATCACGTCACAGGTGTTACATACACTTCACATTCTTGAAGGTCACTTCCTTCTTCCAATTTCATAATTTCTTACTTTTTTGTCTCCTCAGTCTATCTGCGTCTTATTATTTTTCCTTCGAACTATCTTATGGTTTCCTCGAATTCTCCCAACTTAAAGGGGATAACATATATGTATCACTTATGCCTTCAAACTTCGACTTTACCTCATGGTCAATCACCATCACCCTGATGATTACCCACTTGTCTTATCTTTTTTGCTAGGTTTCCTTAGGATTTCCGCATTCCTAACTCCCTTATCATTCCTCAACTTTATTTCCTTTATATCCCTTTCCTTTTCAGTCTTCTTATTTTCATTACTATTACAATCCTTTCATAGACCAACGTAGCGTAATTCTTGATTTCAAACATCCTATCACTCTGGATTCGTGTCCTTTAAACGAACCTTGACGAATTTCACAACCTAGATTCATAATTCATTATACTCTTCCGCCTTTGGTCGAGCTCTAAATTTTATATGTTATCTCTCTATCTTCCTTAGCCTTCCACTAGCGGGTGACCTCTTTCTTAGGAAGGTAAGTGGAAAAAACAGTCTTTTGCGCTTTATTGATCATATAAAATCTTAAATGATTCCTCTATTTCCTTTATCCAGGCTCTTGTCTCGACTGCGTCAGCTTGTTCCTTGGAACTCTGAGAGCTTAGCGACTTAAAGTCCTGAAAGAATTTCCCACCATATTGTTTCCTCAGGGTGGTGGTTGGGGATAAAAGCATAAGTTTTGTTTAGGCAGGTCCATGAATTGCCCCATAGGAGTACCATCCTGTTTCTCCCTATCTTGCTCGACTTCTGTTTTCTCAGTATGAAATGTTTCATCCTTCTCCCATAATTGGGGTTATCTTATATGTTAAAATCCTTGTTTTCCACTTCATCATGTTATGGGTTCCTTCTTTCTTGATGGCGACCTCCCTGACTGTCACATTCAGGGTTTGCCCTAAATCCTATTCCTCGAATTATGGATTTCATCTAAGATACAGTCCTTAAGCTCTTAAATGTTTGGAACCTAAATTCTGTAGGAATACCTCATTATTCCCTTATCATCTTTCTCAGTATTAATCTCTTCTCCAGTCATTGGCTCCCTGCCTTCATTCATCACTTTGGCACAATATGATCTTTTCCCATAATTCGGGTTGCATTACAATCTCAAACAACCTTTCAGTACCGGCTCCGGTTACCTTCAATTCTATTTCCATTATCTCGAAATCTTTTATCTACTCTTCCGAAGATATTATCAACTTGAGTCTCTCCTTTCTACCAAGGGCATCAACCACCACATTGGCTTTACCTGGCTGATAAAAAATCTCATAATCATAATCCTTGATTAGCTCTGACCACCACCTCTAGCGCATGTTAAGCTCTTTCTACAGGAAAATATACTTGAGCTCTTATGGTTTGTGTAAATATCGCACTTCTCTCCATACAAGTAGTGCCTCCAATCTTTAGGGCAAAAATATTGCCATGAGCCCAAGATTATGGGTGGGATATCGAATTTCATATTCCCTTAATTGTCTTGACGCGTACACGATTACCTTGTCGTGCTGTATAAAAATGCACCCTAATTCCTTGTGTGAAGCGTCACTATAAATCACAAAATCTCTTTTTCCATCCGGCAACGCAAACGTATGAGCTGTCACCAATCTTTTCTTCAGTTCTTGGAAGCTGTTCTCACAATTCTCTGTCCATTCGAACTTTTCAGTCTTATGAGTAAGCCGCGTTAAAGGGGATGCTTTCTTTACAAACTTGAATGAACCTACGATAGTAACAGGCCAATCCTATCTCTGTTAGTCACCCTGACTACGGTCGTTATTTCCTTAGTGATAATCTCTTCAGTCTTGTTAGGATCCTTCAAGGGATCCTCCTCAGCAACAACCCTTCTGGGATAACATCCTTAATCGCTACATCCTTAATATGGACATCATCTGGTCCCTTGTTAGGGTGCTCCATTGGATCCACAATCTGATCCCCAATATTTAGTAAAACATCATCGTATTATTTCTCTTGAACTTCAGGGTTCGGATTCCCGCTACCATATAAGATAATGAACTACGCTTCTATCACGATATTCATAAGGTTTCCCGTAAGGGTTTTAACTATCAGTACTATGTTAAGTAGTACGACTATAAACTTGGCAAGAGTTCTTATTATCTTAGTGAACTTATTATTTTAATGTCGCAACGCTTAGCTCTGATACCAATCCTGTAACACCCCCAAATCCGGGGTCGGGGATCTGGGTTGTCACGAGTTCCATTTCCCTTAACAACACTTAATCTAAATAAACAACCAATTACTGCGTACTATGACCCCACAATATACACACAAACCACAAGTTATAGTCTCAGAGATGAATACCAAAATAACACAAGTCATTTTATTCCACAATTATAAGTCATTACACCTCAAAAAGGGTTTCTGAATAAATTTACATAATCCTTTCCATTATTACAATTCATAATATACATAAGTATGGTACAATAACAGGTGAAAACCTAGCCTATTGGTAGTTCTTACCTCAGCTACAGCGGCATCAACGCCTATAGGAAACTGCGGAATGTTTCCTATCCGCTTGCGAATTGGGAGCTTGGTCCTGTTCATCTTGTCTATCTGTTGTTGTATGATGAAAGAAGAAAGAAAGGGTGAGCAACAAGCCCACCGAAATAATATGTATAATAATTAATAATATATGAGCATTCGCATAGTACTGATGAAAGTCTTGGTCAAGAAGAAATGAACCAAGTTTGATATCTTAATGCGACGAAGTCGCAAAATATTAAGTATATATGTATATATACTTTTTAAAATCTTGGAAGTCCTCTTCCATGCATAATATACACAGAGTTCCAGTCTATAACTGTATAAAAAATATCGTTGCAAGGTGATCTCATATATCTAACCTTGTCTCAACGTTTTTCTGAAAATCTTTTTCATGCATAAGATAATCATTTACTAGATATAAGTTGAAAAGATGAAGTTACAAGATACTCCAATATACTTATATCTTTTCCGAATACTACTTGAACTACCACTGTTCAAGGTATAATCAGTTTCAAAAGTTCATCACATAGATGAGACTACAAGATAAGACTTGAATAGATTCAATCTTTGAAATATCAATTAAAGAAATGAAGTTACTAGATACTTCATTAATTCCCGATATATATATACACCTATATATATATATCTCATACATTCCTTGAAACCCTCTGTTATGAAAAGTATAAACAGAGTATAATACCCAATGAATTTGGAAAGAAGAAAATTTTGGCATAAACCCGATATCTTGCTGATCAGGCAAAGATACCCATTAAGTAACCTTTTCTACTGTAGATGGATAAATTCCTCGCCGGTCATCACCCTGGCCGCATTAGGTCCTCGCGCTAGACCGTTACCTGGCCACTCACGCGTTGATGGACTGTCACCCAGCCTCTTACACCTTCATAGACCGTACCCCGGCATGTCGCTTATGCCGACTCAATTAGATGGACTTACTTCCCGAACATTGGGCAAGTAATCAAATTATTTTCTTAAAACAGCAACCTCGTTGTGAATATAAAATACACCACAGAGCTGGATTCCTTATATTTTTGAGCGAATATTCAAGTCCCCTTCGAAAGGGAGATCTTAAATTTGAAAACGAGTTTTGGGATCCGCTCTAACTTTTAAAATCATTTTGAAGACTCGAAAACATTTTAAAGAATGTTTAGAGTAATGATGATTTAATAAAATAAATCAGTCCCTATGTATTAGAAAATATCTGAATATTATTCTTTAAATAATATTCCCATAAAGGATAATATTTATAAAAATAATTGAAGTAGAAGTTTTTAAAACTCATACTTGAAATGAATAATAAATAACAAAAGTTATACTTATACGAAAGTACGATCTTTATTTGAATAATCGAAAATAAGTTTGATTATTATTCCAAACTATCGAATATACCTTATCCGATTAATAGTTATAGAAAACTATATATATATAAATATATATATAAATATATATATATATATATTATACTCGGGAACATCGACTCCCGGTTTATAAAAAAGGTTCACCTTCGGGTCCCGTATACTAAGGGTATACGCAGCTACTACTTATCTCTAGCATAGGTATTATGTAGTTTATAGGTATTTGAATTGATAATAGAATATCAAGATTACGAAACAGGCATGCATATAAATATCATATCAGCATGCTCCAATATATCGCAAGACTTTGCTAATAATAACCATGCACTTATCTCAAGATAATGCATCAATATATTACATCACAACAATAGTATAAGCTTAGAGTGGGTCCGGTAACCTATGAACAACAACATAAGACGGAATTAGACCATGGTCGCTTAAGAAACTAGTCAAAACTCACTCATACCCTAACGGTCGCTTATACGCTTGACGATTTGCGTTATTCGCTCGTGTACCCTTGGCTCCACTAATTTTAATAAATTAACCGTTATGAATTTTCAGGCGACTCTTTTGCGAGTACTTTACCAACTTCCTAATCCACCTTAAATAATTGTTTCGTGTTTCGATTAATCATTTACGGGTCTCGGTTATGGTCTCAAAGTTACTCAAGGTTTCGGGGTTCTCTCGCGAAACACCATTATTTAAAATGGTCGTTTCTCCTAAACCGTAAATCGGATCTAAGCGAACAACATATCAAAACGAAGCTTAAATCATAAACTTTCTAAGAATGGTAATGGTTATTTCATGGCAGTGAGTGTTCGGGTGCAAAAGTCATGCATAAAATAGTCTAAGGAAAATTGGGCATTACGACGACTATAACTTAGCGATTCCCAAATTTTATCAAATCAATTCAATATCAAACCACCACCAATCAAAACCATTCCACCATCATTCAACACAATACAATATCATTCAACCATAACTCAAAATCTCAACTTATTCATCTTAACCAAGTCAAAATGTGACCAAGAACTTCAAATCTAACAAGTATCACTCCTAACTCCAAAATCAACAAAACCACTTATTAAACAAAGCTCTAAACATGATTACACACCCATTACACTAACACATCATCTAAAAATTAGGAAATCCAAACAAACAAAACTTAAGACTAAGGGTTTGAGAAGTTATACCTTCCTTGGAGAGTGGAGAATCACTTAGGGAGCCTTGAACAACCACTAACTATCTCTACTAAGCTTGGATCTAGAAGAAAACATAAGAAAACACAAAGTTAGTTTCTTGAAAACACTATTCATCAAGAACTTTGATGAATTGATTAGCTTAGTAAGCCTTGGAATCTTGGCTTCAAATTCATAACATAACTAAGTCATGAATTATGGAAGCTAAGGAAACAAACCTCTTAATTTTTGAAGGTGTGTAGCTTGAGTTTTGAAAATTTCTCCTTGCTTTTTCAAGAAGAAGTCGAAGCAAAACAATGGGGGGAAGAAGATAGAGTTTGCTTGGTTGATTTTGGCAAGTGTGAAATGAAATGCTTGGTTGCTTTCCTTTTGGCCTTGCAAATTATTAGCTTTTTACCATGGTAAGTTTTACTTGGCTATAAATCAACCAACAAATCAAAACTCCTTGTCATGCTTATGTCACCATGCTTGTGTCATCTTTTAACACATGGCTTTTCCTTGTGATGTGATGACATCACCATCCACTAACCTCTTTAATTAACCCTTAATTACTTGGCTAATGACCGCTTTTCTGTTATACGGTTCGCTTTACTTTCGTTCTCGCTCGTCGTTTGAGGGATCATATCTGGGATCTTATTACTTGGGTTCCCTAACCTTTCTCAATATTTTATATTCCTTTTATGATCCTCTCTTATAATACTTGAATTTAAATCATTTTTATCATGTTTCCTTATACTTAATTCTTTCGGTATCTGGTGGATTTTCGGGAAAAAACAAAGTGTCCGGATTTGAATTCTAACGACCTTTTCATACACTCATTTAATTTATGGAATACTAATACAATCTTAGAATTTCCATAATAGTACTCCTATATAGCGTGGTCTGATAATTTTCCTTAATCAGCATCATCAGCAAAAGTTAATATTCCACAGTGTTTCAGAAATTCCAAAAATTGGGGTTATTACAACTTCAATATCCAAGATAAACAATCAACTAACAATCCAACAGCTGGATTGACAAGTCTACAAAAAGCAGCTGGAAGAGTGTGCAAGATCAATGGCAAAGATTAACTGACAGAGGAAGATTAAAGTAAACACTGGATGCTAAAGATATGCTAAGCCAGAAATGGAAGATCTGCTTTTTTATAAATAAAAATGACAAGTGACAGTTTAGAAAAGCTAATAGCATGTTTATTATCCACTGTGTAAACCAGCAGTTAACTGAGTTATAAAGTTAACACTGGTCCTCTAGTTAGAATAACAATTTAGATCAAATCTCTTGTATCACTCTCAAGAAGAAGCTAAGCTCTTTAACATCAAAGAGCTTAGAAATTTTGTAGCAAAACAGTCTTAATTTCTAATATAAAAATTAAGTGAGTTTTGAAGATTTGTGTTCTTTATTTTATGCAAGTTTAAATTCTGCATGAACACTTTTCTATACAAGATTTAATTTACTTTGTTCAACCATTAACTTTCAAGAAAAGCCTAAAATCAGGAAAAAAAACATTCACCCTCCTCTGTGTGTGATTCATTACCTAACAAGTGGTATCAGAGCAAAATCTGAAAGTAAACATATTCAAGATCTTGGAAGAATGAATACACAGAAAATCAGTTGCATCAAAATTCCTACCTTTGACAAAGCTAACTACACTATTTGGAAAAAGAAAATGATGTTGTTTATCAAGATGGCCAATCCATTCTATATTCAGATTCTCAAGAATGGACCCTTCATTCCTATAGTAAGAATTGAGGAATCTACAGATGGAGACATGGTCATACCAGCTCATTATGCTCCAAAAAATCCTGTTGAGTATTCTGATCTTGAAAAGGAGAAAGTTTCCATGGATAGCATCTTGCAAACGATATTGATTGAGTCACTTGATAATTTGATGTACAACAATATTGTCAACTGTGACACTGCCAAGCAGATATGGGAAAATATTGAGATACTATGTGAAGGAACTGAGGAGGTTAGATCTAATCAAAGAAGGATACTGATTTCACAGTATGAGGGTTTCATGGCTAAGCCTAAGGAAAGCATTACTGATGTGTTTGGAAGATTCAATAAGCTGATAATTGACTTGTAGCTTCATGACAAATACTATGAAGCTGAAGAGGTGAATCTAAATTTCTTGCTTACTCTCCCTAACCATTTAGAACAAAAAATCTCAGCAATCAGGGAAGGGAGAGACTTGAGCAGAATAATTCTGGAAGTTCTATATGGAATTCTCAAAACATATGAACTAGAGATGATTCAAAGGCAATCGTTGAGTTCTGGTCAAGGACATGTTGTGGATGGCTCAAGTGCTTTAATTGTAAATGAAAGCCACTCATTTAATGATGAACTAAGATCCCAAACTTCAGTTGCCCCAAAAAGTGAGCAAAGAATAAATGATTCACATGAGCAAGTCATATTAGAGTTGGAAAAGGATGAGTTCTACACTCTTGAAGAACTGGATGAGCTAGATCGGTCAATGGCCTATCTAGCTAGAAAATTCTCTAACATTTAGAGTAAAGAAGCCAAGGTACTTCAGAAATAAAGGACAATCCTTCAACAAAGATAATAGCTGGAAAGAGAAAGGGAAGTACAATTCTGACAGCAAGAGTGGTTACAAAACTGGAATTGTTGACAGATCTAATATAAGGAGCCTCAATTATGATGAACTAGGCCACTTTGCTACAAAATGCAAGAAACCTAAGAAGGTGAAGAAAGACAAAGCTTATCTTGAACTGGAAGCAAAGTATGAAGCTCTTCTGAAAAAGCAACAGAGCAAAGCTTACATTGCGAAGGGAAAGAGTTGGGATGATTCAGATAATGATGAAGATGAGGAAGTTGGAAACTATGCTCTAATGGCTTTGGAGCAAGGTGAATCATCCTCATCAAAAGCACAGACACCAACTCTTACCACTATTGATTTAAACGTGAATTAATACAAGGAAACTGTTGAAAAGATGAGCACATAAATGTTTCACATTCACACAAGCATGGTTGCTATTAATGAAGAAGTTAACATATTAACAAAGATAAATAAGAAGCTCGAGAGTGAGAAGCATGAAACTGAATTATTGCTAGTTGAGCTTGAAGCTTTAAAACAAGAAAATGCTTATCTCAAGAACAAGCTCAAGTGTGCAAATGAAATTGAAGTAGTGTTAAGGGAGAAGCTAGAAAATAATGAAATAAAGCTGAAATCTTTCAGAAATGCATCTGAACTGGTCGAACAGTATCATGAGAAGAATAAGCCATGTGCAAACATTGTTATTGTCCTTGACTATGATGACATGAGTGACAAAAAGAAAACTGTAGGTGACAAAGGGAAAGCCAAGAAGACTGAGAATGCTCCAACCTTTTTGAAAGAGGTTAATGCATATATATTCAAAGCATGTGTAGTCAACTTCAGTGAAGAAGAATTGAGTATCAAGAAAGAAATTGCTAATAAAGATAAAGAGAAGAAAACTGAAGAATTAGTTCAGCCTTCCACTACTGAAGAGAAACTCATGAACAAACAAAGTCCCAAGACTCATGTTCAAGAAACCAAAACTGAAGATGTAAGAAAGAGAAAGAAAAATAGAATCAGAAAATAGGGATAAACAAAAGCAATAGTTTTGCTTATGTTGCAAATGCTGCTAGAAAGAAGTGTGAAAAATGTGGCTCTTCAAATCATCTAACTCACCTTTGTAAAAAGGTTGTTAGCAAGCCAGCTGATGGAACTTGCAAATACAATGAAGAAAATTTTAAAGATCCCTATTCATTCTGTGACAAGTTTGACTGCATTACTTGCAACATGAAGGTAATGAAGAGTTGTCACAAACTGAGAGTATACCTTAAAGAATCAAGAAATGAGTCTACATCAGAAGGAAAACATGCACAACAATCACTGAATTATGTTTCATCTAAAATTCCTCATTCTACCTCTATTGAACAAGTTACCAAGAAGAAACTACCCAACACTGCTTGGGTTTCCAAACACACTTAAGACTCATTATGTGCAGGGCTAGTGAAGAAAATCATCTGGATCATAGACAGTGGATGTTCCAGGCATATGACTGGTGGTAGAGCCCTGCTATCACAGTTTGAGGAGAAAGCTGGCCCATTGGTGACCTTTGGAGACAACATCAAATGATTCAAAATGGGATATGGCAAGATTATTTTGAAAATGTTGTCTTTAAATAATGTAGCACTGGTAGCTGATCTTGAAGTGAATCTTTTCAGAATTAGCATATTGTAGACAATAGTCTCAAGTCATATTCAACATGAAGAATGCACTGTTATCAGCATGAAAACCAGTGAAGTTGCTCTGAAGGGAGCAAAGAAAGGAAGCTTGTTTGTTGAAGATTTTGACTCAACAAATAAGGATGGTATTTGTTGCTTATACACCAAGGTATCAGGAAAAATAAACAAGCTCATCTCATACACCTGAGTTTGATTGCACAACCTCAGGGGGAGTAAGAGGATCTTAAGATACTGGAAGGAAGGTCAACCTGGGACCATGGTATCCCAAGGGAATCAGTTATGGAGCTGTTGGACTCACAAATACAGATTTTGATGGATGGAAGGTTGACAAAAAGAGTTCTAGTGGAAAGTGTCAACTTTGTCTTTCAAAGACATGTATTCTGATATTGCATTAAACTCATTTTTGTACCAACAGAAAAACAAGTAGCTGACATTTTTACTTAACCTTTGGATGAAGCAACTTTTACTAGATTTGTAAGTGAAATTGAAACGCTTAATTCTTCATCCTAAGGCAAGAACTCAGCTAATATTTTGCAGCAGAATAATCTCCAGTAAATCAAAATTAATTTGATTAAATTAGAAATTAACTGAAATATGAATTATAAATATTTCAGAAATCTCTGCATATTTGTTTTTCAAATTCATTTAACTTGGAATTTTTCAAATTCTGAGTAAACTGCCTGGTTGTTAGTTTACATTCTTAATATGTAAAATTAACACAAGGCAGAATTACAAAAACCAAAAGTATTTAGAAAACTGAGTTCTTGATAAGTATAAATTGACTTCTCGACAAGTCATTTTAGGACTTCTCCAGTGAGTCCTCGATAAGTCAATTTACTGACTTCTCGAGTGACTTCTCGATAGGTTTAAAATGACTTATCGACAAGTCCTTGTAGAGTTCTCTAATAGTGTTCATTCACAGAGTTCTCTACAAGTACAATTCTTGACTTATCAAAAACTCAGAACTGAGATAATTTAAATTGATAAATTATTTTGGTAAAATACTTTTGTAAAATTTATTCTAATTTTATTTTGAATTTATTCAAGTAAAAGTTAGAATTAGTTCAGCCCAATTTTTGGACAAACTGGGTATTTATTTGACATTTCGATAAGTCAAGTTTGAGTTCTCTATAAGAGTAATTTAAAATGACTTCTCGACATGTACTTCACTTCTCTAAATGACTTCTCGATAGATAAACTCCAAATGTCTATTTTTGAGTTCTCGACAAGTTATCTTCTTTTACTATAAATACCCAGACTTCTCGATACATACTATTACTCACAGCTTTCGAGATCTAAAGTGACATAGCTTTCAATCCAAAACCGTTTTCTCTCTCACTTTTCATTCCTTCTCAGAAATTTCTCTTACCCATTCATTCTTATCAATCAACAATGGCCCAAAATGTTGCTAGGACATGTATCCCAGAGAAAGGAACCAACTATCCTGCTTTCACTGATGCAAACCAAGCTCATGATAGTTTCAAGGGGTTTGTGAAGCTGCTGTCTGAATCCTATCTTGCAGGTGCTTTGACTGCAAATCTAGTACTGTATCTAGATGTGCTACATGAATTCTGGACTACAGCTGTAGTGAGAACTGATGTTAACAATAACTCTTTTTTTTTGGTGGTGACATGCACAATTGGAGGCCAATGAATAGAATTTAATGACCAAGATGTGAATAGAGCCTTGGGGCTGCCAACTGAGAATCTGGTGGAGGTACCAACTCCTGATGAGTTGACTAAGTTCATGGACTTCATCAATTATGGTAAGAGAATCAACCTGTCAAGCTTAAACCGAACCAATCTAAGGACGAAGTTGTCATTCATCTTTGACTCTGTAGTAAGGGCCTTTACTTGCGGAAAAATAGGATATGACAATATCTCAAGTGTTGTGCAAAAGCTGGTGTATTCAATTGCCCACAACAGACACCTGAATGTTGGTTTGCTGATCCTGGAAGAACTTGCAACTAGGATGGTTATGCCTCTAACAGCTAAAGGTAAGGATATTTTCTTTCATAGATTTATTATGTCCACTTTAAATAACAAAGTAGCTGACATACACCTACTGAATGGTATAGATAGTACTAAAATAGGAAACTGTAAGCAAGTTTCCAAAATAATATTTGGCTCACTTACTACAAAGAATAAGGTGAATGTAAGTCTGAAAATCACTCCATTTATGTGGAAGAGATTTAGGACTTATCCTTATCCTATGCTTGACATGGGATCCAATGCACAATCTAGTACATCTATGATTCCTGAACCTGTGGAAGTACAAACACGGGATTACCAACAGGGATCTTCCCATGCTGCAACCATTCTTTCACAACCTTTATAAGCTAGGAAACCAACTACCTCATCTTCTCAAAAAGGTGAGGTCAGTAAAAGGAAGAGAAAGGGGATAAACCTAGTTGTGATAACTGAGAGTGGTGAGGAGAGAGCTGAAAAAGAACCACCTCTAGTCAAAAGATCCAAAATGAGTAAACAAAATGAGCTAACCACTCTATCCTCCTCTACATCCTCTCAGCAGGATGCAGTTGTAAAAACAACCAGGAGTGAGTCTGTACAGCCTGCACAAGAAGCAATTCAAGTGTATGGTAGGAAAAATAAGGAAGTCACACATTGTGAGAGCACATCTCTTGAAACTCCCTCATCTATTCAGGGGGAGCTGCCAACACTCACAACTGAGCAACAATCTCTTCTATCTAATATTTCTTCTATTTCAATTCCACTTGAATCCATTTCTCAAGTGCACCAAAAATCAAGTGACTTAGCTCAAGAAGCTTTGCTCACCACCCAGACACCTCATTTAGATGGTGAGAGGCTACATTCTGGGGTAGACCTTGATGACACCATCACAAACATGGGGATTCATCAGTCTTTACTGCGGACCCCATGGATACCTCTAATGCACCTTCATGTGCAAAACAGTACTCTTCACAAACTGAAAGGTTTGAGGGTAGTACTCCTGAGGGGGAGCTATCTAAATCCTCTCCAATTCAATTGGAGGTTCCTTATGAAGGCATAACCCCCCTCATAACCCTGGCAGAAATTGCCTCTACAGTTAAAGCTAGGAGTACACTTGCCCATGATCCTGCCATGGGAGAGGCAAGCATATCACATTCAAGTGCCAGTGTGTTGCAAGACACACAAGGGTTTGAGGTTGGTGCACATGACAGTAACCCAGTCAAATCCCCTCCAATTTAATTGGAGGTTCCCACTGCAAGTGGAGGACAACACACTGTTAAAACCACAGAGCAATCTGTGAGTCAAACTGTGATCTCAGTCACATGAGTTTCTGATGAACCATCAACCTCTCAACCTCAACAACCTCACATACTCTCTCAGTGGCTACAAGAATCTGCCTCTCAACCAACCTCTGTAGATGATCTACTAGTAGAGCAGATCTCTGGACTGGCCAACATCTCACAGCATATTCTAACTTCAGACATGAGCAACCAAGACTATCAAGCTATCATGCTTGCTTATAATGAAGAGGTTGAGGAGCAAAAAGAGAAAATTTTCAATGATGTTGAGCCAGATGGGAATGTGGATGCATGGCTGTCTGATGACTTTGCCTTAGAGATGGATCAAGTTCTGGTTAGATTTCGAGAAGAATATGTTACTATTCTGACTAGAGATGCAAGAGACTTGTATCCATAAGCTGTCTATGATGCCATTACGGATGTATACAAAGCTCAGCTCAAAGTATTTCATCTGTTTGGTAAGGTTCTTGAAATCAAACTTACTGGCCATGAAGACAGAATCAGGAAACTGGTAAATGAGAAAATGGGCAAGATCATACCATCTCAAGAGCAGATCTCTTTTAAATTCAAACATTTTTCTGAGAAAATGACCAGGATGGATCTTGCCTCCATTGAGAAGGAAGTCAAAAATCTCAAACAATCATTCACTAATCTCCATAAAATGATCCAGAATCAAATTACTCATTCAAATGAGACCAAGGTTCAGCTGGATCAACTTCGCCAGAGCAGATTTAAGCCCTCAGCTTTGCTAATGGAAGGGATCAAAGAGGCTATAGAAGAACACTTTGGCATATCTAGCAGCTCATATCAGCCTGGATCTACTTCAACAAATCTGCAAATTCAGTCTCTACAGGGTCAAGTCACAACATTACAAAACTCCAACTCCTCTCTCACTACACAATTTGAGGCTTTGACATCTCTTGTCAAAAGCCAACAAACAGATATCCAAACTCTGGTGGATTCCCATAAGCATCTTCAAATGCAGAATTCTATAGCTTTAGGAGCCATCATGGGTAAACTCAACATACCACTCCCTTCTTTGCCTGAACAACTAAGGCCTGAAATCCCTACTCCCCTTCTCATGCCTGTCAACAAGACTAAGGGGGGATAGAGGCTAGGTTGGCACAATCAAGATCATCTCAACATCAAGTTCAGGGTTCTGGAAAGAAAACTAAAGAAGTTAATCTTAACAAAGAGAGACTTATTAGGTCTGCTGAAGGATCTAGTTTGAGCAGAGAGTTTGAAAAACTACTCAATGCCTTAAAAGCTTCTCTCAACAACAATCACTTCAAATATAAAAAGGCCCTGGAAAAGACAATCAATTTCATAAGAGTAATCAAAGTCAACAAGAACAACTTTCCGGAAGACAGGATACTGGTTAATACAAATGACTCAGGGACAAACAAATGTATGCTGGTGTCCCTCAATTGCCTTATCTCAAGGAGGGCATCTGAGTTAGATATCTTTATCAGCAAAGTTAGAGTTATAACTCATGAAGATACCAAGCTACTAACTGCACTGAAAGATGCTCATGTCGCTGCCTTTCTTGAAGAATATCTTCAACCAAACAAGGGTATAGCATATATCTGTCCAATCACTAAATAATTCAGATTTTTCAATATCCCTAAACAATGTGTCGGGAGCAATGAGAAGCTTATCATGATCCTAGGAACTAGCTTAAAAGTTAAGAAAAACAAGAACCATGATGATTTGGAAATGATAAAGCTACTAAGGAGATATCTGGGCAATATAGAAGTCAACTTGCCCAAAACTCAGTTTAACAATGATGACTTGGATGATGATGAGCACAAGAAGAGTGATCAGAATCCTTCTGGCTCAAATCCGAGTCGGTCTAGTAAACCATCTGGTAGCAAGGGCGGAGAGAAGAAGAAGGAGGATGACAAGAAAGATGAAGAGAAGAAGAGAAGGTGGTAGAGGAAGAGCAAAAACCTCATGATAATTTAGGAACTCAAACAACCTTAAAAATCCAAATACAACCATGTCAAACCTTAGCTCAACCCACAACATCAACTATCTCTAACATCAAACCTTCCCAAACATCTAAGCTAAAATTTCTTTACAGACAAACTGCCAACTCCTTCCTAAAAATTCCAATCACCTCAAGCCTCACAAATCTCAAGAAAATAACAACCCTACCTTTAGCCAAACCTTCACTAAAATTCAAGCTCAAATCTGTTGGGAGAAAGCCTAAGAAAGTTAAGCCAGTAAAGGAATTGGAAGTCACTGAAAGGGCCATCTGTAGTTGCTTTAAAGAATCTGACTTTTTACTTCTAAATTGGTGCACCTCAGATGAAGACCATTTCCAACATCCAGCTGAGGAAATTGTTAAAATCTGGGTTGTATCCCTGAGAGAAGTTAGAGTCTATTTTAAGGATGGTACATTCACTCTTCTAAACAAAAACTTAAAGAATTCTTTGACTCCTGCAGAAATTAAGAGAGTGTTAAGTTTGTTAAAAGGCAAGGACACTGTTACAAGGACTTGGAGATCATCTTTGGCTGAATGGTTGATTGAAAGGGAGGAAACAAATAAAAGATATAAGGCTGAAGCTGAAGAAAGAAGAAGGAAACATGATGAAGAAATAGATATGTTTATAAAAAATCAGAAGAGTTGAAAGCAAAAGGAATGAGCAGAATTTCTAAAGATGGTAGATTTCTTTAACATCAAAGTTGGTGGATTCTCAAGATTCAGCTTAGAGTATCTGGACCAGGGTTACCCTAAGGCAGCAAGGCAAAAAGTTATGGAAGCTCTAAGTGGAACACTCATCATACAAGAACTTGAAATTCTTGATCACTTGAAGGATAAACTTAGAGAAGAAGCAGATGTAAAAACTCTCTTTATCTAATTCTTGTAATCTTCGAACCTGGTGAATCTTATGTTATACAAGCTGTAATTCGATCAAGCTTTATGTTTTAATTTTATCTTCCATCAGTTTTAAACTTGGGGATAGTCTTGTTAACAGGCATGAATTTGTGTGAAGTAATCTTCTCACAAATTGGGGGAGATTGTTGTAAAAGACATGCCTGTACTTTAACAAGACTAAGACAATCTGTCAACCCTAAGTAAGTTGTATTGTTATCTAAATTTGTATTTGTACTTGTAACACATAAGGTCTGTAAAAATGCAAAGGAGTAGACTGGAGTCTTTTTTCCTAAAACATTATCAAGCCTAAGGATTCTATCTGGAAGAAGATCAAGAAGATCATACCTCGGAAGAATTTTGAAGAAGCTTGGAGTTGAATAAATCTGTTTGGAGAAAAATATTCTAAGTCAAGATCTCTACAAGTCACAGATTTAATGTTATAGAGAAGTCATTCGAGAACTCCAGAGAGTACCGACGGATGAGCAATATCTACTCGAAGGATGAGCAATACCTACTCGATGGATGAGCTATATATCTACTCGATGGATAAACAACATCTATTCGATGGATGTGCAATATCTACTCGATGGATGAGCTATATATCTACTCGACAGATGAGAAATATCCACCGGGAGTGAAGAAGTCAGGAAAGCTACTCGAAAACTCAAGAAGATATCGACAAGCCAATTTTAAAGAACTGAAGATTGGAGATATCGACAAGTCATTCCTTCACTAGAGAACTCAGAGTTATCGATAAGTCATAGTGAAGATATGAAGACTAGAAATCTCGACAAGCTGAAGACCTCTACAAGTCAAACTCAATATGGAGTGCTAGAGATCTCGATAAGCCTATGTACTTATCGAGATGTCAAGTGTGCTACTGATTCAAACTGGAGATCTCGAGGTATATTCTCAAAGTACAGAATTGTAGATCAGTTCAATATCCAAGATAAACAATCAACAAACAATCCAACAGCTGGATTGACAAGTCTACAAAAAGCAGCCTGAAGGGTGTGCAAGATCAATGACAAAGATTAACAGACAGAGGAATATTATATACCCGAAAGTTCGGCTAGGTAAACACGAGATGCTAAAGATATGCTAAGCCAGAAATGAAAGATCTGCTTTTCTATAAATAGAAATGACAAGTGACAGTTTAGAAAAGCTAATAGCATATTTATTATCCACTGTGTAAACCAGCAGTTAACTGAGTTATAAAGTTAACACTGGTCCTCTAGTTAGAAGTAACAATTTAGATCAAATCTCTTGTATCACTCTCAAGAAGAAGCTGAGCTCTTTAACATCAAAGAGCTTCAAAATTTTGTAGCAAAACAGCCTTAATTTTTAATATAAAAATTAAGTGAGTTTTGAAGATTTGTGTTCTTTATTTTATGCAAGTTTAAATTCTGCATGAACACTTTTCTATACAAGATTTAATTTACTTTGTTCAACCATTAACTTTCAAGAAAATCCTAAAATCAGAAAAACACATTCACCCCCCCCCCATGTGTGTGATTCATTACCCAACAAATATACATAGTTTGAGGCATTCAAAGACAAAAAGTGATAGTAAAAGTAAAGCCTGATTATGTGTGGTAAATGAGATAAATGAATACAGAATAGAGGTGAACATAGAATGGTGATTGAAAGTTATAAAGCGGATCAATTGAGGCAAGTATTTCTTCCCTATTCTAAATTCAGAATAGTTAAATGTTTTATATTTCACTGCAATAAATCTTGATTATGCAAGTATCTTTTATTCTTGTTCTTTTAATATGAATTGTGATCTCTTGAGCAAATACCTATTATTTTGGGTTATTTGCGAACCCTGAATCGTGATATTTTAACCAAAATTGGTTTTCATCAAAATTGGTTTTCATCAAAATACTCTACGGACTGGATGGTTACATTAAGGGCCATGGATGGACTGGACGCTAAGGGTCGGAGATGGACCAGGCCATTTGTTTATTAAGGCCTGAATGAGCCTGGGTACCCGATATGATGTGGGTCTATACCGACGGGCATAGGTCCGTATTATATTCTGACTGATCAATAGAGTATAGTACATATGTTGGTTCCGGTGTCCGGTCTAATTTATTGTTGATCACCATTAACTATATTCCTTCTTGGAAAGTTTTTTGAATACAAAACTGAACAAAGAATTGATTCAGAAGATGAATCAGGGAACTGTTTGTTGATTTTTGATAATGATACCTGGAAACCTATTATGATACTTGCTGGACATTTTTGGCCCACTCTTGCTTTGTGAATTCTTATTTCTTTCAGTATCATATGAGGATTGTTGAATATATTTGAGTTGTCATGTCTAATATGTTTCATGTTTAGTTCTCAGATCTTAACTAACAGGAAATATCAGTACTTACTGGAATCATGACTTACTGGAAGTCAGAACTTAAAGATATCATAACTTAGATTATCAGAAGATAATATCAGAAGATGGATATCAGAACTTAAGTATTGGAGGACTAACAGTTAAGGAAGGAAGCTGATTTACAGGAATGAAGATCGAGACTAATACAAGAAGAAGATATGCAAGGAAAGAGTTCGAGGAATGGAAGAATTATAAGATATCTGGTTGATATATTTTAGGAGACAGAATTATATTCCATATCAACTAGAAGTTATCTTGTAACTGTGTGTCTATATAAACACAGACATAGGTTTACTCTAAAAGAGTTACGATCATCGAGAAGATCATAATTGTAACCTAGCAGCTCTCGTGATATTTGTTCATCACTGAGAGAGAACAGTTCCATTGTAACAGAGTTTATTATATCAAATACATCTATTTTCTGTTACTTGTGCTTTAAATCGATTTGATTGTATTCTACACTATATTCAACCCCCATCTACAGTGTTGTGTGACCTAACAAGTGGTATCAGAGCCTATCTATTAACACACATACAGTAAAGATCCAAAAACAATCATATCTGAAGAAGCTGGAAAAGCCAACCAAGCCTGCTAAAACTGAAAAAACTCCAAAGACTCAAACCCATAGTCGATATGAGACTATCAGGGTTCCCATGCTGAGACCGTTTGAATATCCCATATGGAAAGTTAAGATGGCTATGTTTCTGGAAGCTATAGATCTAGAATACCTTGACAGAATTAATGAAGGACCACATAAGCCAACCAAGCTCTCTGTTGTAGTTGCAGATCAGCCAACAAAGACCATACCAAAGTAGAAAAGTGAATACACAGCTGAAGATATCTCATATATTGCCAAGGATGCAAAGGTAAGGCATTTGCTGCATAGTGCCATTGATAATGTCATGTCAAATAGGGTAATTCACTGCAAGACTGCAAAGGAGATATGGGATGCTTTGGAGAAAAGGTGGCAGGGAACTGATACAATCATGAAAAACAGGAGTACTATACTCACTCAAGAGTTTGAGCACTTTGACTCAAAAAGTAATGAGTCATTAACTGACTTATATGACAGGTTTGTCAAACTCTTGAATGATCTGTCACTGGTGGAGAAGGAATATGACATTGAAGATTCAAATCTAAAATTCCTTTTAGCCCTTCCTGAAAGTTGGGATTTGAAAGCTACTATTATAAGAGATAACTATGCTCTTAATGAAACTACTCTTGATGAAATTTATGGAATGCTCAAGACTTATGAACTTGAGATTGATCAAAGAAGCAAGAGACATGGGAGAAAGTCAAGAACAGTTGCTCTTAATGCTAAGGAGGAATCCCCCAAAGTGGTTGTCTCAAAGAAAGGAAAAGGAAAGGCTCTCTTCATAAAGTCTGATTCAGAATCATCAAGTTATGATGATGATGATTGATGATTCAGAAACTGAAAGTCTATCTGAAGGAGATGCTGATGAAGAGATGATGAAGTTGTGTGCTCTTATGGTGAAAGGTATCACAGAGATAGCCTACAGGAAATTCAGAAGAGGAAAGAAGTTTTCCAAGATAGGTAGAAGTTCTGATTAGAAGTTCTTCAGAAAATCTGAAGGCAAAGGAGGAAAATCTGATAGAGGAGATTACTCAAATGTCAAATGCTACAATTGTGGTGACAAGGGCCACATATCTTCTGACTGCAAGAAAGGAAAGATTGACAAAGTCAAGGCTCTTATCACAAAGAAGAAAAGCTGGACAGACTCCTGAGATTCTGAAGATGAGGAAAACTATGCCTTGATGGCAAATGCTGATAGCAGTTCTGATGCTACTGAGTTAAAGGTACCTTAAACAACTTATGCCTTTCATACTGATGATATTACTGAGTTGAGATTATATCATAAAACCATGTTTATTAGCTATAGAGATCAAACTTTAACAAGGGTATAGCATATATCTGTCCAATCACTAAACAATTCAGATTTTTCAATATCCCTAAACAATGTGTCGGGAGCAATGAGAAGCTTATCATGATCCTAGGAACTAGCTTAAAAGCTAAGAAAAACAAGAACCATGATGAGTTGGAAATGATAAAGCTACTATGGAGATATCTGGACAATGCAGAAGTCAACTTGCCCAAAACTCAGTTTAACAATGATGACTTGGATGATGATGAGCATAAGAAGAGTGATCAGAATCCTTCTGGCTCAAATCTGAGTCGGTCTAGTAAACCATCTGGTAGCAAGGGTGGAGAGAAGAAGAAGAAGGATGACAAGAAAGAAGAAGAGAAGAAGAGAAGGGGGCAGAGGAAGAGCAGAAACCTCATGATGATTCAGGAACTCAAACTGTTATGGATAAAAAACCAAGGTTATTACTTGCTGTATTTAATACTAAGATTCGGGAGCTCAAGGCCTTTAATGGCTGCTCTCGTGTTTCGTGACTCAATCTGCCTTTACGAGATGCCTACGTATCTCTGTGAATTAGAGAATCAAGCCAAAAAACGTAGTTCTGATTGGTGGGGGTGAGACCCCTTATATAGATGTTGGGAGTCCTTGAATTGGACTTGGTATAGGAGACTTGGTGGGCAAGTCTCATAATTAGAATGGACTTTGGAGTCCTAGATAGTAGGAAACTGATTCCTTATCCTTTTAGGTCCCCTTGAGGCTAATCTCCAAGGATTTATATCCTTATCGGGACTCTTTTCAACATTTGATTTGTCCCTTATTAATTAATTACGAAATTAATTAATAATCAGGGCTTTTGGGCCTTTTTTATTCCATCAGGCCTGATCTGGTCCATCAGGCTTAACCTTTCTGGTCTGAGTATCATATATCTTTTTATTGGGCCTGGCAGCCCACAGTTTGTACAATTAATACAGTATTTAATTATACAAACATAATTTATTTATCCCTATCATTTGCCCCCCAACTTTTGGGAAACATTGATTAGGTTTCGCAGAAGTTAAGTCTATTTGTTCCCTTACAGGGTTTCGTTTTTCCGTAAAGTATGGAGTGACCTACACATTTACAACGAATTTTTCCTTTTATTCAGGAATTATCTTAATTTCCAGGAATTTTTCCCTTATTTCCGGGATTTTTCCCTTATTTTCTGGAATTTTTCCCTAATTTTCTGGGATTTTCCCTAATTTTCTGGGATTTTTCCCTAATTTTCTGGAATTTTCTGGGATTTTTCCTTATTTTCTGGAATTTTCCCTAATTTTCTGGAATTTTATGGGATTTTTCCTTATTTTCTGGAATTTTCCCTAATTTTCTGGAATTTTCTGGGATTTTTCCTTATTTTCTGGAATTTTCAAATTTCCAGCCCTTTTTTCGACCAGGATCTAGGTCGAAATTTCGACCAGGATCCTAGTCAAAAAATGGGGCCAGCCTTGTCATCCTGGTCGAAGGAATTCGACTAGGATCCACGACCTGGAATTCGACCAGGATCCTAGTCGAAAATTCGACCTGGATCGAGGTCGAAAATTTAACCCCCCCTTTTTTTTTAAGCCTATCGACTAGGATTTCGACTAGGATTCTAGTCGATATTTCGACCTGAATCCTGTTCGAAAATTCTTTGGTTTTCTTGCTTCCTGGTCGAAGGATTTCGACTAGGATCCACGACCTGGAATTCGACCAGGATCCTAGTCGAACTTCGACCAGGGTTTTTTAATCCCTATTTTTTGAAAGATGCTTGGTTTTATTCGACCTCATTCCTGGTCGAAACTTCGACCTCAATTCAGTTCCTTTATTCCAGCTATTTTCGGGTGTCTGCTCGAAAGATTTCGGGCAGGATTCACGACCTGGAATTCGACCTGGATTCTGGTCTTTTTTACCCGCTATTTTCGGGTGTCTGCTCGAAAGATTTCGGGCAGGATTCACGACCTGAATTTCGACCTGGATTCTGGTCTTTTTTACCCGCTATTTTCGGGTGTCTGCTCGAAAGATTTCGGGCAGGATTCACGACCTGGATTTCGACCTGGTTCCTGGTCTTCCACTAGCCTTCTTTATTTAGCTTTAATTTAGGGTATTGTATTTTCCAAATCCTAATTGGATTTGGCCTAGCCTTTTTTGTTGGGCCTTATTAAATTTTTCTGAGCCTCTATTATTGGGCTTTTCCAAATCTTATTGGGCCTCTTTTATTGGGCCTTTTCAAAGCTTATTGGGCCTCTTTTATTGATCTGGGCTTATTACACCCTGTTAAGAATGCTCTAGAATTCCTTGGAATATTCTGGAATATTCTTTTTTCTGGGCTTTTTATTATGGGCTTTTGTCCTCAATGGGCTTTTCGTCCCTTCAACTTCCTTTTCCTCTTATATAAAGGAATGAGGAAAGGCTATTACTCCTCACTTTCTCATTTCTTAGTTTTCTTCTTCATCTTCCTGCTAAGATTCTCAGAGGAATAACAGCAAGTCGGAGCTCAAAGCCTTTTTTCAGGAGCGCTTCTTCAGGTAAGATTCCTCCCTTTGCTTTTCATTATTTTTCCATTGTGTGCCATTTTAAGATAGCCTATTTACGTGCCTCATACTTTTTTTCAGATGGCTGACAAAAGAATGACTCGTTTGGCCAAGATGAACGTGGCTAGAAAGTCCAATGATTTTCCTATTCGATCGAGGTATACTTCCTTAATCGACATGATCAACACTCGAGGGGACGAGTATCCGTCTGATGCGCATCTGGACGCGCACGATCATATCAGTGCTTTACGGGATCCCAAGGAGCTGGAAAAGTTGAGCAGCTGCTTCAAAATCAAGGAGCCTTTTAAGCTGGTTCTTGCGGGTCCGGCCGACAGGGCCTGTCAGTGGAAGAAGGACGCGCTATGCGTCTATAGGGATACTCTGAGGGCAGGTATTAGACTCCCTTTTCATCCATTCATTCCTTTGCTACTGGCTGATGTGGGCATCAGCCCTTGCCAACTTCCCCCTAATTCCTGGAGGTTGATTCTGTGTTATCTGTCGCAATGCGCCAAGCACAACGTCCCCACATCTGTTGCTGTCTTCAGGAAGATTTTTCAGTTTAAAAACAGCCCTGATAAAAGTCCGGGTTGGGTTTCTATCAACCAGCGCCCCACTATCCCCCATATCGTAAATGGGAAGTCCATCCCTGACAACAACTTGGGGTGGAAGAAAGATTTTTTGTTTGTTATTTGGGAAGGTGGAGATTGGGGCTCCCTGTTTCGATCATCCTTTGGGCTGGCCGTAGACGGGAGCCCGAATGACATAACTTTGTCTGAGGAGGAAGCTAGAGGTTTCAACCTCCTTACGCAAGACAACGGCACTTCCCATTGTTGGGACCTTATCCGGGAGACCGTCCTGGTAGAACGCGGCCTTTCGCCCGTTAACAAGAAAAGTAAGTTCCCTTTCTTATCTCCTTTATTTCCTGCACTTTTATTTCATTGATTTTCAACTGACTTTGTTTCTTGCAGTGGCTGAGAAGATTGAGGAGGCTACCAAGCCGAAGGACCTGGAGACAACCAGGATGAAGAGGGCCGGGAAGATCTTTAAGGACCCTCGACTGGGTGACCGCTTCCCGGAGTTCCTTCTTCAGGTGACGGAGCCAGATGAGGAAGGCCCCAGCCAAGTTCTGCGCACCAAGCAGAGGCCAGGTGCCTACTTTCAACCTGCTTGGGGGATCCGGGGCAAGGACTCAATTGTGGGCAGCACGGCCCTGTCCAAGGAATGGTCTAAGCATTCCATTTCCCCAGTGGATTATCAAGATTTTGTCCTTCAACAGGACTTGGAGGGGAATGAGCTGTTTGGAGCCCAAGCTCTGGCGACGGTATGTACTTTACTTATGCTTTTTATAATTCTCTTTTCTTTCTTTTCTAAACCTTTGTTGTTTTCTCCTGCAGGCTAACGCCCATTTTCAAGGGGCTATTCACCAAGCCAAGGCTTGGAAGGTTGGCCTGGAAGATGCCAACAAGAAGTTGGAGGAGGCCAATCAAAAAATTGAGGCCCTTGAAGCTCAATTGGCCTCTTCCACTTCTGACCTGGAGACGGCCCGGGCTGAAAATGTCATCTTGAAGGCGCAGAAGGAAAAAGCATTTGATGGATGGATGGACACTCAAGAATTCAAAGACTTGATGGTGGAGCATGACGCCCTTCTTCATCCTGTTAGCTATAAGGAAGGCTGGGACGCTGCTGTGGAGGCCATTCAGGATGAGTTTCCCGAGGTCCTTGAGCAGTTACCCTTTCCTTGCCCAGTGCGGGTTCCAGAGCTTGAAGGTGTTACTAAAAAGCTTGCTGGTATGATCAAGGATGGAGAGGAGGAAGATTCCCCCGAGGAGGAATTCGAGCCTGTTGCTAAGAAGGCCAGGGTGGAAGAATCTCCCAAAGCAGCGCCTCAACAGCCATCATCTTCTGCCGAGGGAACTTCTACAGGGACTTCGGAGGGGACGTTCGAGACGTCCGAAGAAACGACTGAAACTTCCGAAGAGACTTCGGATAGTGGTTCTGAGGAATCTCATCCTTCCAAGGCCTAGCTTTTTGTATATCTTCTTTTTGAACTTTATTTGTATCAGAACTTGTTACCCTTCGGGGTTATGTTTTATACATTGCTTTTCTTGCCTTTTTCTGTTTTATCTTTACAATCTTAATATGCATTTGAACCTTAAACATCCTTAGATAGAAATAATTTCAAACTCTTTAATATGAAGTCTGGTTTTCCAAAACCTTACATAGCATGGGTTTGACCCTAATCAACAATAACTAGACAATGTAAATTCTACTGGAATATAAAATCCTATGCAAGCAAAGCTTCAAGGTGCTTTTAAACCTACTTGTCAATGACAAGTGAGAATCATACTTCTCCTATCTTACACATAGTAAACCTTCAGGTTTTGTGCGTGCCAGGTCCTCGGGACTTCAAAACCTTCCATAGTTTCCAGCTTGTAGGTTCCTCTACCCTGAACGCTCTTGACTCTGTACGGCCCTTCCCAATTTGGGGCAAGCTTTCCTTTCTGTCCAACACCTGAAGCCTCTATTTTTCTCAAGACTAGATCTCCTTGTTTAAAAAATCTCTCTTTAACCCTTAGGTTGTAATAGAATGAAGCCTTTTTCTGATATTCTACTATCTTTGCATGTGCCTCATCTCGCACTTCATCAATTAGATCCAGGGCTAACCTCTGCCCTTCCTAATTTTCTACAGCATTGAAAGTCTGAATCCTTGGAGAGGAATGCGATATTTCCACGGGAACTACTGCTTCTGCCCCATATGCCAACATGAAAGGAGTTGCTCCTGTCGTGACTCTACAGGTAGTCCTATAGGCCCATAATATTGGAAGTATCTCATCCACCCAATTATTTCTTGACTTCTCGATCCTCTTTTTTAGTCCATCCAGGATTATCCGATTTGCTACCTCTGCTTGCCCATTGGCTTGCGGGTGAGCCACAGAGGTGAATCGTAACTCAATTTCATTTTCTTCACAATACTTCTTGAATTCCTCATTGTTGAATTGTGTTCCATTGTCAGTGACGAGGATACGGGGAATTCCATATCGGCACATAATGTTTTCCCACAGGAATTGTGCAACCTGCTTAGTTGTGATTTTGGCCAAGGGTTTGGCTTCGATCCACTTGGTGAAATAATCAATGGCTACAATCAGAAATTTCCTTTGTGCCGTGGCCATAGGAAAAGGCCCTAGAATATCCATCCCCCACATGGCAAAGGGAATAGGCGAGTTGATAGAGGTCAGCATCTCGGGGGGTTGTCTAACAACTGGTGCATGCTTCTGACAGCGATCACACTTCTTCACATATTCTTTGGCATCAGCCATCATTTCTGGCCAATAGAAGCCTAAACGGGTTATTTTATGAGCCAAGGCCCTGCCCCCCAGGTGTTGTCCACAAATACCTTCATGCACTTCTTCAAGAGCCAAGCGTGCCTCATCGGGCCTGAGACACCTCAGGTAAGGAACCACGAAAGATCTTTTATATAGAATCCCATCTATCAAAGAGTACCTTAGTGCTCGAACAGTTAACTTCTGTGCCTCAATTGCATCGCTTGGCAACCAACCGGTCTGAATGTGAGCCTTGATGGGGTCAATCCATGACGTCCCCAAGCCTACGGGAGCCACAAGCTTAACATCTATGCTTCGTGTCTTCAAAACACGGAAGTACACACTTCCTGAACTTTCTTCAATCTCAGATGAAGCAAACTTTGATAGCGCATCTGCTTTAGCATTTTCTTCCCTTAGAATGTGTTCAACATGGCATTCATTAAATTGGGTCATCACAGCCCTTACTAGGCGAACATACTTAGCCATCGTATCATCCCTTGCCTCAAATTCTCCCTTTACCTGGGATATGATCAGCTTCGAGTCTCCACGGACCTTTAAGTTTTTGACTCTAAGTGTCCCAGCTAGACCAAGGCCAGCAATCAGGGCTTCATACTCTGCCTCATTGTTTGTTGTTGGGAAGTCTAGCTTCATGGCATACTCAATTAAGAATCCATCAGGGCTTTGCAAAACCAACCCTGCTCCACTGGAATTTGTTTTTGATGCTCCATCAAAATAGAGAAACCAATATTCTTTCTCCTTGTTGACTCCCTTGTTTTGAGGTATGGTATCTTTCTCCTTGTCCCCATTGTCGACTCCCTTGTCTTGAGGTATGGTATCTTCCTGCCCCCCGACTTCTTGGTTGGGTATGGTACATTCCACCAGGAAGTCAGCTAGTGCCTGGGCTTTTATGGCCGTACGTGGCTTATACTTGAGATCGAACTCTCCCAACTCTATTGCCCACTTAATCAGTCTCCCACTTGCCTTGGGACTGTGAATGATATTTCTCAGTGGCTGATTTGTTAGCACTTCAATTTGGTGAGCTTGAAAATAAGGACGCAGCTTTCTTGAAGCCATTACCAAGGCTAAAGCGAATTTCTCAATGGCTGAATAATTCAACTCAGCACCATGCAAAATTTTGCTGACATAGTATACGGGTTTCTGGACTTTCAGTTCCTCCTTAACCAACACGGCGCTCAAGGCGCTCTCTGAAACAGCCAAGTACAAAAATAAAACTTCATTCAGAACTGGCTTGGCCAACAACGGGGCCTGGCCCATATACTTCTTTAACTCTTCAAATGCCTTCTGATTTTCCTCATTCCATACAAAGTCTTTGATGTTCTTCAGTGACTTGAAAAATGACAAGCACTTTCCTCCTGACTTGGAGATGAATCGTCCTAACGCAGCAACCCTTCCTGTGAGCTTCTGAACATCCTTGACAGTTTTGGGGGGTTCCATGTCCAGGATCGCCTTTATTTTATCGGGATTTGCCTCAATTCCCCTCTTCGAGACCATCAATCCCAAGAATTTTCCAGATCCTACTCCGAAAGCACACTTCGTCGGATTCAACATCATCTTGTGGTACCTCAGGACCTCAAAAGCTTCCCTTAAATGGGCTATATGATCAGTCTTTACTAGACTCTTGACTAACATGTCATCAACATAGACTTCCATAGTCTTACCAATAAGATCCTTAAAATTCTATTCACCAACCTTTGATAGGTGGCTCCTGCATTCTTGAGACCAAACGCCATAACAAGATAACAATAAACACCAAAGTCAGTGATAAATGATACCTTTGGAATGTCATCCTTATGCATTTTGATCTGGTTGTATCCGCTAAACCCATCCATGAAACTCAGCATCTCATGTCCAGCGGTAGCATCAATCAAAGTATCAATTCTAGGCAGCGGAAAACAGTCTTTGGGGCATGCATCATTCAGATCGGTGAAGTCTATACACATCCTCCACTTTCCATTAGCCTTCTTCACCATTACAGGGTTTGCTAACCACTCCGGAAATTGAATCTCCTCAACGAATCCAGCCTCTAAGAGCTTTTCCACTTCCTGCTTTATAGCCTCTTGTCTTTCCGGGGCAAAATTTCTTTTCTTTTGTTTCACTGTCTTCCGGCTTGGATCTATGTTTAGCTTGTGAGTAATTAACTCCGGGTCTATGCCTGGCATATCAACTGCTGACCATGCAAACACATCACTATTTTCTTGCAAAAATTTCACTAACTTCCCTTTAAGGGGCTCCTTTAATGTGGCTCCAATGAAAGTCGTCCTCTCAGGATTCTCGGGGTATACAGGAACCGAGACCAATTCTTCTGCTGGCCTTCCTCTATTCTCATCATTTTCTCGAACATCAATATCTTCAATAGGAAGAACCTGCCCCCCGACTCTATCTGCCCTCAAAGAGGCCACATAACAGCTTCTAGCCATTTTTTGATCTCCTCTCTCTTCTCCAATCCCGTTTCGGGTGGGAAACTTCATGACTGAATGGTAGGAAGAGGGGACTGCCTTGAAGGCATGTATCCCTGTTCTCCCCATGATAGCATTATAAGTTGAACTAGCCTTTACCACTACGAAATCCAGCATCTGCGTTGCTTGCCTTGGCTCCGTACCTATGGTGGTTGGTAACTTGATTATCCCTTCCACAGGACATTCTACTCCAGCAAATCCATATATCGGCATGTCGGTTGGTGTTAACTGGGAGTCGTTATACCCCATCCTTAGAAAGGTATCGTGGAGCAAGATATCCACAGAAGCACCATTATCCACAAGGACCCTCTTAACCGGGCTATTTCCTATTATTGGTGTTATGACCAGCGGGTCGTCATGGGAAAACTTCACACCCTCTAGGTCGGAATCATCAAAAGCCAATGTTACTTCTGTCCTGGCCCTCTTCGGGGCTTCTCCAACAATATGCATAACCTCTCTAGTATATGCCTTTCTGGAATTTTTGGACAATCCAGCAGCAGTTGGACCTCCAAAGATCGTGTTTATCACAGGCCCTCGAGGTCTCGGCCCTCCATAAATGGTGTTTATAACTGGTCCTCTAGGCTGGGGGTTTCGCCCCTGATCGTCTTGGTCCCTCCTACGATCTTCAAAGTTCTTCCTTCTATTATTATTTCTGTCCCCTCCATCTCCAGTATACTTGTTCAATCTTCCTTTTCGAATCAAAAACTCAATTTCATCTTTCAATTGCCTACACTCATCGGTGTCATGGCCAACATCTTTGTGAAACCTGCAATACTTGCCCTTATCTAGCTTGGCGGGATCAGCCTTCAAGGGCTTAGGCCAGCAAATATCTCTGTCTTTCTCAATCTCCATCAAAATCTGACTTCTGGGAGCATTCAACTTAGCGTATTCAGTGAACTTTTGCCCAGGTCCTCCCTTCTTGGGGGGTTGAATCAGTGGTTTTGTTCGGTTCTAGGAATTTGTCCTTAGCGATATAACTCCAAATCAGTTTTCGTTTCTTGCCTCCAGTGGGCTCGTACTTACTACGGTCTTCCTCATACTTTCTTCAACCTTGATATACTTCCCTGCCCTCTCTTGGAGCTGCAACATGCTCTCAGGGGGTCGTTTGGCCAAAGACATCTTGAAAAACTCATCCCTAGTTCCTTGTTGCAGTGCTATCATGGCTACCTTATCATCAAGGTCTGGGACTTTTAAAGCCTCCTTTGTAAACGATTCAGGGTAATCTCTTAAGGATTCCTTAGCTCCCTGCACAAGACTCATAAGAGATGCTGAACTTTTCTCATGGACTCTTCCCACTGATGAATTGCTTAATAAAAGCCTGACTTAATTCTCTGAATGATCCAATAGAATTTGGGGGTAGGCGACTGTACCATCTTTGAGCCATACCCGACAGGGTTTGAGGAAAGGCCCGACATTTTATATCATCGTTCACGGGTTGTAGCAGCAGTGCATAGAGAATGTCCTAACATGATTAGCAGGGTCTCCCGTGCCATTCATAGGCTTTGATAGTGGGCATCTTGAATTTCCTTGAGATATGGGCATTCATTATCTCTTCTGTGAAGGGTGGAGTTGGATCATCAGGATCTCCAAGGGGAAGGAGATGCTTGGATCAGTTCTTGGGACAGCAGCCTTCTTCTTACCGGACCATCCAGGTCTATGATAGGAGGAGGATTTCCCCCCTAGGAGGTATGTGGGTTCTGGTGGCTTGGGTGAGCCTCCAAAGTCACGCCTCAGCCTTTGGATTTCAGCCTCATGAGCCCTGATCTTTTCCTGCCCTTCTTGGGGATTCGCCCCTGGGGTGCTTGGGGGCGTTGCCTTCCATCGGCCATTGGCTACTTTTCCAGGATGCCTCCTCTCGGGGCCACTTCATCATACGAAGATTCGGAGTCTCTCAGTATAAGGACCAGAAAATT